>NC_059408.1:10000-2442500 GCF_905220565.1 Melitaea cinxia | reverse complement strand
TATTGTTTAATTAATAAAGAAGAAACTATTTTTAATAAGTAGGGTAGACGCAAAACTTTGTTTAGCAAAAATTATCTAAGCGTAGTATAAATATGTTTTTTGTAACCACTGTAGTTTGTAAATGTTATAGCAATATATTTCAAGTCTTATGTAAAATGTGTGAGAATGTTACTTGCGGACAAGCTTATGTGCTTTTGCAAGTAAATATAATTTAATGTATGCTTTTCTTAATGTTACAAATAAATAAAAAAAAAGAGTAGAAAGAGATAGATTATAGATATCTGTAATGGGAACTAATAATAATAATAATATTTATTTCAGGTCTAGCCCGTAGTGTTAGTAACAATGTTTCTTATAACCTAGTGTTAGTACAACAAATTTAAAACAATAATATTTTTATATTTACATTCATATTACATGGAGCTTTATCCAATGTCGCAGCATTGGACTCTCCCATCGATCTACAAACATTTTCAGAATACTATTGTGGCTGCCGCGGAAACGCTTAAGTAATTACGCGCACCTCTTGCGCATGATAGTCGTAGTTTAAAGTCATCGACGCGTCTTTCCGCGAAAATTACTGAGGCACTACAGCGCCACAGCAGACCCAACAGCAAAATAGATCATACTTCCGCAAACCGAAAATGAAACGAATGCAGGTCAAAGGCGAGGAGCAATCGATCAGGTTTGTTCAAATGGACCTGATTGAGGTCCAAACGACACACATCGCCGTAGTTGGGCAAAAGTAAAGTATTCACCAAGTGGAGCTTGGCCTTAGTTGGTAAGAAATGCTTAAAGTGTAGTAAGGGATGCAACGTTGAGTAGAATTTACGCGAAACTTCATTTACTTGATCTTCATTACATTGGTTGATTGATGATTGAATTTTAACGCTTAAATTACAATTATTCTGTGTAGAACTTGTTTTTTACCAGTTGATAAATCTTCGACGAAAATAGCGATAAATAATTCAACTAAAGATATAATCTATATAATTAATGTAAGAAATTAAAGAGCTTAAAATGGTGAGATTAGATATAACACAGTATTTAAGGCCAATGTTCGAGTGCAAAACAACGCACTATCGTCCAACATGAAGCTCCTCATCGTCGTCCTCGGCCTGGCTCTAGCTGTTACAGCGGAAGAACCAATCTTCCGTGACTATCATCTAGAGATCGGTATCCCCGAAAGGGCTCGCATAGACGCTGCTGAGGCGGCCGCGGACTTCGACGGTTCCAGGATTATCGGAGGACAGGTTTCAGCACTAGGAGCTAATCCCCACTTGGTATGTTTGATAACTTTTTAACCAACTTCAAAAAAGGGGGACGTTACTCAATTGGACCGTATATCTATATACGTATTTATATATTTTTATGTGTTTGCGGATAACTTCGTCGTTTATGAACCGATTTTGATGATTCTTTTTTTGTTGGAAAGGAGATATGCCAACGGTGGTACCATGATAAGGAAACCGGGATCTGATGGTGGCATCCTAGAGAAATCGAGACAAACATTCGAAAATTGTAGTGGTAACTAGTGTTGTTAATTGTTGTCGTCTATTTACGTTGTATTACTTATGTAATTAAGTCGGTTTTATCGTTTGCTAGCAAACACAATTACAGTAAATAATAAATAGCTTTTGTTTCACATGTAAAATACGTAATAATATTTTTTTTTTGTAAATTAATAATAATATTTTTTTTTTTGTTATTTTTAAGGCTGGTCTACAAATCACATTGACAACCGGACAAAGATCAGTTTGCGGATCTTCTCTTATTAGTAACACTAGACTGGTCACTGCTGCTCACTGTTGGAGAAGTGGTGGTGTACAAGCTAGAACTTTCACCGTTATTCTTGGATCTGTTAACTACAATTCTGGTGGCATTCGTATCTCCACCAGCAATGTTGTTATGCATCCCAGTTACAACATGAATACCCTCCGAAATGATGTTGCTGTCATTCGTATCAGTCGCGTTAACTTCAACAGTAAGTCAATTCTAATTTTATAATTAAATATCGAAAACAACTTTTAGCTTTTGCTAACTTCTGGTTTTATATGTTTTGAGTTTATATCACTAGGTGGAAAATTAGATACTTTTTATCTAAATATAATGTTTAAATTTAGCACAAGCGAATAGGGAATTAGTTCAGTTGTAATACATTAACACGTAAAAAAATTTCTAATGGTTGGGGAACTTAAAATTATTTAAAATGACAGAAGGACGATCCCATGAACAGAGAAACATAGTGGAGTAATAAGGTCTCTATGGGCAGGAAACCCTATAAAAATATACGAGTTAAGCATAATCACATTAATGAGCATTTTTAATATCATATTAAAAATGTTTCGAATTCCCCGTGTGTAAGTAACACAAAAATAAATAATACACAATAATGAATGTTTAAAAATTATTAACTGAGGTCAGGTGACTGGAAATAGGCTATATAGAGCTATATTTGCTACGAAATATAACTACTGTATATATGTCACGACTGTAATGTGTATATTCCACAAAAAACAATTAAAAAACTTTTTTCTCAGACAACATCCGGGCCATCTCGTTAGCCACCGGCTCCAACAACTATGTCGGTGTTACGGCTGTAGCTGCTGGTTTCGGAAGAACGAGCAACAGTAAGCTCATTTTCATTTATAGATAATTCGATCCTTGTTCTTATTTAAGTGCCTGCATATTTTGATAACGATCGTAGAGAGCATTTTAGATGACTTTTTATTCAGTTTTTTTATTTTTTATTTTCAGCCGGCTCAGTATCCAGTGTAGCGAGACATGTAAGCCTGCAAGTCATTGACAACAACACGTGTGCTAGGGTATATGGTACCGCAGTCGTTGGCTCTTCCACTTTGTGCACGTCTAACAGCGGCGGCCGAAGCACCTGCGGAGGTGACTCTGGAGGTCCTCTCGCGGTCGGCAATACCTTGGTCAGTAATTATTTTTCGTTATTTTCTCGTCTTTTATTTTGTACCAGTAACGACTTCACCTTTTACTTTACTGAAATACAATTTCCTTTGCTTATTTTTATAACATTTCTTCTATTTTGCATTGTCTTTTATTTTGTACTAGTAATGACTTCTATTTTTACTTTACTAAAAAAAAAGATTTTATTTGCTTATTGTTATTAATATTTATTTACAATTAATATGTCATTTTTTATTTGAAAAATTTTCTACAGATTGGTATCACTTCCTTCGGTTCGGCCGCCGGTTGCACGTTGGCACCAGCCGGTTTCGCCAGAGTTACCTCATTTGCTTCTTGGCTCAGATCACAATAGACTCCTGTATACCATTATACATAATAATTAAATGTTTTGATGCAATGTTGTTCGTATTATTTGCTTTACGACACCTCTCTACCTCATTTGTTTCATTGGCGAGGCCTAAGTTTTCTGTAGTCTATTAAATATTAAATTACTAATTTAAGAAAATAAAGACTTTAAATATTATACGTGAGAAGAAAATTGTTATTATTTTTTTTTCTTATAAATATAACTTTATTAATTACGCTATTGCGGAAAAAAAGTATACACTATCGAAAATCAAAAATTATTTTATTCAAGTAGACGCAGACAACAAGTACAGAATCAATATTTTCAATTGACATTGTTTCTACTTAGCCAAGAGCTTCCGCCAAAACCGACTAGAGGACGCTACTTTTTTTCTTTACTAACTTAAAAAAATGGACAAAGTTATGAAAGCACTTGAGGCAATAAAAAATTATTTGCATAATCAAAGACAACAAATCCGAGAAGTGGGAAATAACGTTACTGGGCCAGTTACACAGAATATTTATTAGTAGGATGTTTGAAGAAAAGTTTTTAGCATCAGAAAAATATTACGAAAACCTGAAAGAAATAGTAGAAAACCAGAAAAAGAGATTACACACTTTAGAGAGACAGGCGAAAAAAAATTGTTTGGTATTTTTCGGAATAGAAAAATGGATAAATCATACGAGAGCCTAGAAAAAAACTTTATTATATGGACGGAAAAATATCTCTCTGTAAAATTAAGCCACAGTGGCATTCAAGAAATAAAAAGAATAGGAAACAAAGAAGAAAGACTATGCCCGATAGTTTCACAACTCTAGGCACAAAGATAAAAATTATGAAACAGAAAAGAGCACTAAAAGCTACGCATTATTACATTAAAGAAAACTATCTAAAATATGTACTGAAGAAGAGAAGAGAGCTATAGAAACAACTTCAGGTAGATAGAGAAAAGGAAAATATCGCTAGAATTGATTATCATAAACTTATAATTTCAAAAACTAACAGTAAACGAAAGATGCTTGTCACCTGAGAATGCCAATGAAACCAATACAGAGAAAAATACACAAATAAATAAAAGTAACAAAACACAACAAATTGAGGCATCAGTCGAGAGGTCTAGGAGCTTTTCAAAGGAAATCATAAAACACGGAATATTAAACTACGTCCATACTACAACAAATAAAAATTATAATCAAAGCAACCAAGCATATCATTTCGGCGCCTCCTACTCCTCCTGAATGTAACATCGGTATAATAAGAAGGGAGACCCAAAAAATATAGGCAACTATAGATCGACAAGCCTACTACCAACTCTGTACAAGCTCTTCTCCGCGATTATAACCTCGAGAATCTTTACTGTAATCGAAGAAGACAGCTTTATAGAGCAAGCCAGTTTCCGGAAGGGTTTCTCGACGATAGAGTTAATTATAGAGAAGTATCGAGAACAACAGAGACCACGCTATCTCGGATTTTATGACTACCAAAAGGCCTTCGACTCGGTTACTCACGATAGTGTTTGGCAAAAAGTGATACGGAACATATATCTAATATATAAAATTCTCGTGTCATGGTGTTAAACATTGAACTCCTCCGAAACGGCTCGACCGATTTTAATAAAATTTTGTGGGCATATCGGGTAGGTCTGAGAATCGGCCAACATCTATTTTTCATACCCCAAATTTATGGGGGGGGGGGGGATTAAGCGGGTTAATAACATATATGGCAAAGCAACGTTTGCGGGGTCAGCTGGTAATATATATATAAATATAGAAATACTGGGCCAGAGCTTCCCCATAAAGAGAGGTGTAAGACAGGGAGATCCTGTGTCGCCAGAAATATTTATAGCTGTACTCGAAGGTATCATAAACAAACTTAACAGGAGCAAACGAGGAATCTACATACAGGGAACCTTTCTGAGTCACTTACGTTTCGTCATGGTTAAGTGCACGCATATACGAGTAAAAAGACTATATACATTGAATAATCAAATATATGAAGAATCAACACTCTCACTACAAATTGTTATTGTCATTATGTTATCACTGCGAAATAAAAAATGACACTGCGTAGCCATTATAATATATATAAATATGTATATGAAGAATATAATCGAAATGTTACACTTCACTAAATTTTAATTACAAAATATTCAATTAAATTAAATGTAGCCAAGTCGGTCAAGATCCTATCTAAATATACTTGACACTGGATCAATCTAAACAAATGCACAACAATAAATAAATAAATAGACCGTATTCCACCTATATATCTGTTTAATAATTGAGAGGGATCAGATGTTTTTGTACAAACTTATTTGCAAAATACGAAGATACAAGCGGGACCTTAAACAGATGCTCAAATATATGTCTGCATAGATTAGAGATTTTTTCTTTCTTTTACACTAAATTTAACAATAACTGTGCAAATAATTCGCACTAAATAAGTATATATAATAAATATATATATACATAATTTTAATAATTAATTAATTTACAAAAACAAAAGCAATAATAAATTTTTTAGTTGTGGATGCCGGTAGAGCAAGCAATCTATACTAATATATTTGTTTGTAGGGGGTAATCTTCGCAAATACTGATCCGATCATGAAAATTCTTTCACTACCAGAAAACTACACTATTCAGGAGTGATATAGGCCACATTTTATTGTTTTTCAACAATGTAAATCAAAATCAAGTCAAAGTCAATCAAAGTCAAGTAAATGTAAATCAAGTCGGAGGAATGCGAGCGAGATGAACACTTTACTACATATTTGCATCGCAAAAATAAATAACGTCCAACGAAGTGGGCACGAGTCGGCTAGTTATCTATAAAATGACATATTATTTATGTGGAGATAGGAGAGAGTAATTGTGAGGTTTTTTCTAAAAAGGGAGGCAAAAATCTTAATCGTAGCGTATTAATATATATGATATTCATTAACATTTTATAATACATTCTTCTTCTCGTTTTAGTATCTACACATATCTGTATATCATAATATCCTTTAAGTTACGATTTTATACTCAAACATGACTTTTTCACGTGTATTCAACACATAAACGATTGAAAAACCAGTCACTAAAATCCTGAATGAAAAATAATATGCTGTTACTTTTAAGATAATCCTTGTGGCCTGTATATTATAGCTTTCAATCTGAGTGTTAACATGCGAGAGCGTCTAAACCGCGACTTATTATATATAATATTGTTATTTTGACTTCTTTTTGTCCCTGTTTGTTCGATAATACTATAAAATTAAAAATAAATATTTTATTTATTTATTTATGGATACTTTGTATAAGCGAGCTTAACGCTAAAAGCATTCTCTACCAGCCAACCTTAGAACGTATAAGAGCGGATGTTTGTAGGTGCGCAGAATTGGGTATTACTAAAATTAACACTCGGAGAAAAAAAGGGAGGAAAAATAAGGTAAGGTTAGTTACAATCGCTATATTATATATATGAGCAAATAATTCATATACATACTATATAAATATATATACATTATGTCGTCTAGACGTATCCATCTACGGCGATCCTCTGTTAGTGCCTGGCGTGCGCTCTGAGACGACTAGCGAAGCCAAACTTTGTCTTAAACGTTCGGCTGCAAGAGAAACAGTACAATTGCCCGTCTTTATTGTATGTGTAATCGTACGAGGGCTTAAGACGGGATTTCCGTTGTTCGCGCTTAGCATCTAGGCTTGCTAAGCGACTGGATTCAAAGATTGATATACTTGATTTGATGGTTCGTCTCCATTCTGTCCTATTTTGTGCCAGCTCCTCCCACGAGTCCAAAGACATGCCGCAAGCTGATAAGTGGCGCTTAAGGACGTCTTTATATCGGAGGTATTGACCTCCGGCTTTCCTCTTCCCACAACTAAGCTCCGAATAAAGCAATGCCTTTGGCAGTCTGGTATCGTCCATTCGTACTACATGTCCGCACCATCAAAGTTGGTTGGTCATCAGTAAGCATTCAATACCTTCGACTCCCGCCTTTCGTAACACCTCAGAGTTAGGCACTCGATCCTGCCATTTCACTCGGAGAATAGTACGCAAGCACTTCATATGAAAGCTGTCAAGTCGCTTAATATCACCTTTGTATGCACACCAGGTCTCAGCGGAGTACATTAGGATTGGAAGTATTAGCTAGCCTTGTGTACTATTATTTTGGTTTTAAGCGTCAGGTCATGACAATGCGAATTCCATACCCTTGTATATAATTTTCCAAATGCAGCCGCAGCTCTTGCTATACGCGAGGCGATTTCAGAATCTAAGCGATTATCGTTTTTGAGCAATGTTCCGAGGTATCTAAATGACGAGACTACGTCAAGTTCCCTTCCATTAAGGTGTATAGCGGACGGATCAGCAATCATGCCTCGAGTTGGCTGTTTTAATATCTGCGTCTTAGACGCATTTACCGTTAATCCAAATCTTTGACAAGATTTGTCCAGATCTTCAATATACTGCCTGAGGTTGCTCATGCTATCAGCCATTAGACAGATATCATCGGCGTAAAGAATTTCCAGTACCGGACGCTGCTGAACTTTGCCTTTGGCTCTAAATCGAGACAAATTAAAGACCCCGCCATCAGTTCTTGTATTTATAACTATTTGACCACTGCTACTCCAGAGCGCATCCTTCAGCACTGCAGCGAAATAGAGAGCAAAAAGACATGCATGCATACATGCATACACAATAATTAATAAGCTAACAACGATAAACAAAACAATATAGAACACACTGTGTTTATTGAGTTCACCAAATTAGGTTAAATTTTCGCTAAGAAGCTTGCTTGTCTCTTAAATGAGTCACGTGAAGGAACTTTACAGATGGACTCAGGTAACATGTTCCAGAGATGAACAGCAGTAGCAGCAAATGAATTAGACAAAAACCCAGACCGATAAATAGGAGTAGAAAGAGATAGATTATAGATATCTGTAATGGGAACTAATAATAATAATAATAATATTTATTTCAGGTCTAGCCCGTAGTGTTAGTAACAATGTTTCTTATAACCTAGTGTTAGTACAACAAATTTAAAACAATAATATTTTTATATTTACATTCATATTACATGGAGCTTTATCCAATGTCGCAGCATTGGACTCTCCCATCGATCTACAAACATTTTCAGAATACTATTGTGGCTGCCGCGGAAACGCTTAAGTAATTACGCGCACCTCTTGCGCATGATAGTCGTAGTTTAAAGTCATCGACGCGTCTTTCCGCGAAAATTACTGAGGCACTACAGCGCCACAGCAGACCCAACAGCAAAATAGATCATACTTCCGCAAACCGAAAATGAAACGAATGCAGGTCAAAGGCGAGGAGCAATCGATCAGGTTTGTTCAAATGGACCTGATTGAGGTCCAAACGACACACATCGCCGTAGTTGGGCAAAAGTAAAGTATTCACCAAGTGGAGCTTGGCCTTAGTTGGTAAGAAATGCTTAAAGTGTAGTAAGGGATGCAACGTTGAGTAGAATTTACGCGAAACTTCATTTACTTGATCTTCATTACATTGGTTGATTGATGATTGAATTTTAACGCTTAAATTACAATTATTCTGTGTAGAACTTGTTTTTTACCAGTTGATAAATCTTCGACGAAAATAGCGATAAATAATTCAACTAAAGATATAATCTATATAATTAATGTAAGAAATTAAAGAGCTTAAAATGGTGAGATTAGATATAACACAGTATTTAAGGCCAATGTTCGAGTGCAAAACAACGCACTATCGTCCAACATGAAGCTCCTCATCGTCGTCCTCGGCCTGGCTCTAGCTGTTACAGCGGAAGAACCAATCTTCCGTGACTATCATCTAGAGATCGGTATCCCCGAAAGGGCTCGCATAGACGCTGCTGAGGCGGCCGCGGACTTCGACGGTTCCAGGATTATCGGAGGACAGGTTTCAGCACTAGGAGCTAATCCCCACTTGGTATGTTTGATAACTTTTTAACCAACTTCAAAAAAGGGGGACGTTACTCAATTGGACCGTATATCTATATACGTATTTATATATTTTTATGTGTTTGCGGATAACTTCGTCGTTTATGAACCGATTTTGATGATTCTTTTTTTGTTGGAAAGGAGATATGCCAACGGTGGTACCATGATAAGGAAACCGGGATCTGATGGTGGCATCCTAGAGAAATCGAGACAAACATTCGAAAATTGTAGTGGTAACTAGTGTTGTTAATTGTTGTCGTCTATTTACGTTGTATTACTTATGTAATTAAGTCGGTTTTATCGTTTGCTAGCAAACACAATTACAGTAAATAATAAATAGCTTTTGTTTCACATGTAAAATACGTAATAATATTTTTTTTTTGTAAATTAATAATAATATTTTTTTTTTTGTTATTTTTAAGGCTGGTCTACAAATCACATTGACAACCGGACAAAGATCAGTTTGCGGATCTTCTCTTATTAGTAACACTAGACTGGTCACTGCTGCTCACTGTTGGAGAAGTGGTGGTGTACAAGCTAGAACTTTCACCGTTATTCTTGGATCTGTTAACTACAATTCTGGTGGCATTCGTATCTCCACCAGCAATGTTGTTATGCATCCCAGTTACAACATGA
The DNA here is from genome assembly GCF_905220565.1 of Melitaea cinxia. Taxonomy (NCBI): domain Eukaryota; kingdom Metazoa; phylum Arthropoda; class Insecta; order Lepidoptera; family Nymphalidae; genus Melitaea; species Melitaea cinxia. The sequence continues at coordinate 2,432,633 of NC_059408.1, read as the reverse complement.
ATACCCTCCGAAATGATGTTGCTGTCATTCGTATCAGTCGCGTTAACTTCAACAGTAAGTCAATTCTAATTTTATAATTAAATATCGAAAACAACTTTTAGCTTTTGCTAACTTCTGGTTTTATATGTTTTGAGTTTATATCACTAGGTGGAAAATTAGATACTTTTTATCTAAATATAATGTTTAAATTTAGCACAAGCGAATAGGGAATTAGTTCAGTTGTAATACATTAACACGTAAAAAAATTTCTAATGGTTGGGGAACTTAAAATTATTTAAAATGACAGAAGGACGATCCCATGAACAGAGAAACATAGTGGAGTAATAAGGTCTCTATGGGCAGGAAACCCTATAAAAATATACGAGTTAAGCATAATCACATTAATGAGCATTTTTAATATCATATTAAAAATGTTTCGAATTCCCCGTGTGTAAGTAACACAAAAATAAATAATACACAATAATGAATGTTTAAAAATTATTAACTGAGGTCAGGTGACTGGAAATAGGCTATATAGAGCTATATTTGCTACGAAATATAACTACTGTATATATGTCACGACTGTAATGTGTATATTCCACAAAAAACAATTAAAAAACTTTTTTCTCAGACAACATCCGGGCCATCTCGTTAGCCACCGGCTCCAACAACTATGTCGGTGTTACGGCTGTAGCTGCTGGTTTCGGAAGAACGAGCAACAGTAAGCTCATTTTCATTTATAGATAATTCGATCCTTGTTCTTATTTAAGTGCCTGCATATTTTGATAACGATCGTAGAGAGCATTTTAGATGACTTTTTATTCAGTTTTTTTATTTTTTATTTTCAGCCGGCTCAGTATCCAGTGTAGCGAGACATGTAAGCCTGCAAGTCATTGACAACAACACGTGTGCTAGGGTATATGGTACCGCAGTCGTTGGCTCTTCCACTTTGTGCACGTCTAACAGCGGCGGCCGAAGCACCTGCGGAGGTGACTCTGGAGGTCCTCTCGCGGTCGGCAATACCTTGGTCAGTAATTATTTTTCGTTATTTTCTCGTCTTTTATTTTGTACCAGTAACGACTTCACCTTTTACTTTACTGAAATACAATTTCCTTTGCTTATTTTTATAACATTTCTTCTATTTTGCATTGTCTTTTATTTTGTACTAGTAATGACTTCTATTTTTACTTTACTAAAAAAAAAGATTTTATTTGCTTATTGTTATTAATATTTATTTACAATTAATATGTCATTTTTTATTTGAAAAATTTTCTACAGATTGGTATCACTTCCTTCGGTTCGGCCGCCGGTTGCACGTTGGCACCAGCCGGTTTCGCCAGAGTTACCTCATTTGCTTCTTGGCTCAGATCACAATAGACTCCTGTATACCATTATACATAATAATTAAATGTTTTGATGCAATGTTGTTCGTATTATTTGCTTTACGACACCTCTCTACCTCATTTGTTTCATTGGCGAGGCCTAAGTTTTCTGTAGTCTATTAAATATTAAATTACTAATTTAAGAAAATAAAGACTTTAAATATTATACGTGAGAAGAAAATTGTTATTATTTTTTTTTCTTATAAATATAACTTTATTAATTACGCTATTGCGGAAAAAAAGTATACACTATCGAAAATCAAAAATTATTTTATTCAAGTAGACGCAGACAACAAGTACAGAATCAATATTTTCAATTGACATTGTTTCTACTTAGCCAAGAGCTTCCGCCAAAACCGACTAGAGGACGCTACTTTTTTTCTTTACTAACTTAAAAAAATGGACAAAGTTATGAAAGCACTTGAGGCAATAAAAAATTATTTGCATAATCAAAGACAACAAATCCGAGAAGTGGGAAATAACGTTACTGGGCCAGTTACACAGAATATTTATTAGTAGGATGTTGGAAGAAAAGTTTTTAGCATCAGAAGAAAATCACGAAAACCTGAAAGAAATAGTAAAAGAGGAAAAGAGAAAAACCAGGAAAAGAGATTACACACTTTAGAGACACAGGCGAGAAAAAAATGTTTGGTATCTTTCGGAATACCAATTTTTCGGAATAGAAGAAATGGAAAAATCACACGAGAGCCAAGAAAGAAGCTTTATTATATGGACGGAAAAATATGTCTCTGTAAAAATAAGCCACAATGGCATTCAAGAAATAAAAAGAATAGGAAAGAAAGAATAAAGACTATGCCCGACAGTAATGACCTTCACAACTCTAGGCACAAAGATAATAATTATGAAACAGAAAAGAGCACTAAAAGATACGCATTATTACTTTAAAGAAAACTATCTAAAATATGTACTGAAGAAGAGAAGGGAGCTACAAAAACAACTTCAGGTAGATAGAGAAAAGGAAAATATCGCTAGAATTGATTATCATAAACTAATAATTTCAAAAACTAACAGTAAACGAAAGATGCTTGTCACCTGAGAATGACCTGAGAATCACCACTGAAAACAATATAGAGAAAAATACACAAATAAATAAAAATAACAAAACACAACAAATTGAGGCATCAGTCGAGAGGTCTAGGAGCTTTTCAAAGGAAATCATAAAACACGGAATATTAAACTACGTCCATACTACAACAAATAAAAATTATAATCAAAGCAACCAAGCATATCATTTCGGCGCCTCTTCCTCCTTCAACACAATAAAGAAAATCAAACAAAAACAAACAAAATGATCTTTCGAACCGTCTGGTTACCGTGGAAAAACACAACTATTTATTTGTTTTGTTGGTTCAAACAATCGTAAAAAGTTTATGGTGAACTAGTCACTTACAGTAGTACACAACATTTACATAAAAAAAAACTTTGTTCCATCGTTACATCAAAAACTATTAACAAACAAAATCATAAACCAAAGAAACAGCACGAACACACTGCAAGAAGGTCACACTGAACATGAAAAAGAAGATAACATAAAAACATGCCAGCAACACCGCTCGCTCGCTGAACTATTCAATTTGATATTACTAAAGTCTGAACGCCTGGACAATAGTCCGAATGTAACATCGTTATAATAAGAAGGGAGACCCAAAAAATATAGGCAACTATAGATCGATAAGCCTACTACCAACTTTGAACAAGCTCTTCTCCGCGATTATAACCTCGAGAATCTTTCCTGTAATCGAAGAAGACAGCCTATAGAGCAAGCCAGTTTCCGGAAGGGTTTCTCGACAATAGACCGTACTACATACTTTAGAGTTAATTATAGAGAAGTATCGGGAACAACAGAGACCACACTATCTCGGATTGATTGACTATCAAAAGGCCTTCGACTCGGTTACTCACGATAGCGTTTGGCAAACCTTGAAAGACCAGGGAGTAAACGAGTAACTGTATAAAAAAGTGATACGAAACATATATAATAATAACATTGGTAAAACTAGAAATACTGGGCCATAGCTTCCCCATAAAAAGAGGTGTAAGACAGGGAGATCCTGTGTCGCCAAAAATATTCATAGCTGTACTCGAAGGTATCACAAACAAAGTTAACTGGAGCAAGCGAGGAATCTACATACAGGGAACCTTTCTGAGTCACTTATGTTTCGTCGATGACACAGTAATATTATCCGAGACAAACTCACAACTGCAGCTCATGATCAATGACTTACAAATAGCTAGCGCCGAAGTAGGACTACAAATCAATCTCACTATACCATAGTAATGGTTTAGTGAGACATGGACAGAGAGAGGTGGGCATCATTCGAGGAGGCCTTTATCAAACCCGGAGACCTTATTTAACCTAAGTAATTTAGTATAAGTAAAAGTAAATATAAACAACTTGTAAAACTTCATAATAATAAATTAATTATAGTTTCTAAGATGTACTGTAGCATGGTCAAATAAAGGCTTTTTATTTATTTAGGCGTCGTCATCACTGATGATCTTAAATGGGTCAGTAATATCCACTTAATCACCAAGAAAGTGAAGTCTCGCCTACCTCGTCACAGAGGCATTCGGAGTACTTTTACGTCTGAGATCGTGACTAAAATCTACAAAACCTTCGTCTGACCTATTTAAACGGATTTCAAGTATGGAACCCATACTTTGTAAGACAATGATTTACTTGAAAAAGTTCAAAGATGGGTTACCAAAATCCCTCAACTAGGGAGACTTGATTACAAGGAAAGGAAACGGATCCTGTGCTTAATTAGCCTCAAAGATCGAAGTGAGAGATAAAACTTGATTGTAACAGCCCAAAACAACAAGCAATTTAAGAAGAGCATCCACTACAAGCAGATACGAATCACTGAATAGAGCTCCCTGACCCTAAAATACTTGCGACTGAACGCCAATTCGCACCACGCCTCGTCGAGAGCGCGAGAGTAGTCAAACCAAGCGAGTCTCGCCATTAGTGTAAGCCCGCGGTAATTTATTTTGGCGCGTTTTTTTTTTATTTATTTATTTAGCAATTATAAAAGGGACGCTAAAATGAGTTAAAATAAATTGATTAAATTACATGGTACTATCATAATGTTCATGATTTACTTAAAGTAATTGTTTCGTACAATCGTACAAAATTATTTTTATAGGTAATAAAGTATATGAATCACAATTGTTTTACTTTCATCAAATAGATACATACACTAAATTTACCATGTGCGGTTCTTATCAGAAAACAACTTACAAAAAACAACAATATTTTCCACACTTAAGGGGCTACACTACCTCAGCTCGAATTCAGATTTCACCCGTACTAACCACACGTGAGAATTGAAAGCGCTTGGTTGTTCATCGCGCGAATTATGTGTATTTTCTCCCCACAAACATTATCAATAGTTATTTTTAAAAAAACGCAATATATAAAATGTTCTTCATACTTATTTCAATTACCATGTTTAATCTCAAGTCCATAACTTCTATATTTACTGAGATATTAAGGTCTTAATACAAAAATAGAGGTAACTTTGCAATTTTTTTGTATCGAGAAAATTTTATGGAATCGTGTTTTCGAAACATATGAAAGATAGTTTATGTCCTGAACTTTACCACACATATATATAAATTTCAAACTTAAATATTCAGTAGTTTGGAAGATATGGACAACCTGCCGAGTGGAAAATAAGCAATTTCAGGTAGCATACACTCTTAAATTAATGTTAAAAAAGTGTTGTTAATCAGATTACCAATTATAATCAATTACTTAAATTTCAAATTAATTTTACAATAAAACCCTTAAGAATTATAAACTACATTTACAGTAGATACTATATATATTTACAGTACATAGTAGGGAATATATCCGCCAATCCGCATTGGAGCAGCGTGGTGGATTAAGCTCTGATCCTTCTCCTACATGGGGAAAGAGGCCTATGCCCAGTAGTGGGATATTACAGGCTGAATTTTTTATGAAATGTGATTCGTTTTAAAAAAAAAAATTTGTACCACAACCCGTAGAAACTATACTCGTTAAATTTATGAAACGGATTAATTTATCTGTCCATTAGTTTACTGAGTAGTTTGAGGTGAAAGAGAAATATATATATTAGAAACTTATCTGTTGGATACCGGATTATAAATTAAATAATTATTTAAAAGTTTATCGGAAACTAGTGAAACAGGCCTTACATTTTTATATTTTATTGGTAGTATTTGTTAACCGGATCGACATTCGGGGTCAAATAGATAAGCCCTATTTTAACTTTGATTAGATACATGTTACTATAAAAGTAGTTATTGTAATCTTGTAAAGCACATTCGCTCAATAAAATGAACTTCTTAATTGTGGTTGCTCTAGCCCTGGCCGTTGCAGCTGAGGATTCTATCACTACTAACTATCATGAAGCGATTGGCATTCCTGAAGCTACACGTATCTGGTTAGCGGAAAGGGCGCAAGATTTTGATGGTAGCAAAATAGTAGGAGGACAGGCTTCAGCTCTTGGCGCTAATCCTCATCTGGTAAGATTCATAAAACACACAAAATTATGTTCTTATTATTGATATTATGTGATGTTTTATACAATTTATTGTACCATCTATCGTCTATGTACCATCAGGGTGGCTTGATTATTGTATTGACAAACGGCAGACAATCGGTATGCGGATCTTCGCTTATCTCGAACACCAAGTTGGTGACCGCAGCTCACTGCTGGAGGGACTCTAACTCACAAGCTCGTCAGTTCACTGTCGTCCTCGGATCTCTTCGTCTATTTTCGGGAGGTGTTCGCATAGAAACCAGAAGTGTCCAAGCCCATGCCAGCTATAACACCCAGAATCTCAACAATGACATAGCTATTATTTCCATCAGCCACGTAACCTTTACCAGTATGTTGATTTTAATAATATTAATTATTTTTTATATTACTAGTACCGAAGGAGATTCATGACATACGTAAACTGCATGTGAATATGTCTTATAGCAAACTATTTTTTTCCGTTCCAGACGCAATTCGGCGAGTTGCATTAGCCACTGGTAGTAATAATTATGTTGGTGTCTGGGCAACGGCTGCTGGATTCGGCAAAACTAGCGATTGTAAGTTTAAGTATAATTTCCTCTTGTACAGTTTTATAATTTTGCAGGAATATATTAAAATTAATTGAAATTTAAGTACCGAAAATATACCTACTTAATATTTTAAGCCTTGAAAACATACGTGTAAGATTTAAGAAATGGAAATTGGTTCAAAAACATTATGCTAACCAAAGATATGGGATGAATTATTTTATTTTATTATCTGTAGCTGCTGGCATATCAAACAGTCAGTCACAGAAACATGTCACTATGCAAGTTATTACCAACGCCGTCTGTACCAGCACTTTTGGTCCCAGTGTCATTACTGCTTCGACAATGTGTACTGCCACTAATGCCGGAAGTACGTGCAACGGTGACTCCGGTGGCCCTCTTGTTATTGGCAGTGGCGACAATCGTCAGTTGGTATGTGCTTTAGACATTAATTTCTGTATGATATATATTTTATTAAAATAACAGCAAACATGAAGACGATTCGTCCAATGTTAAGTGAATATTATTAATAAGAACTTATAATCTAATTTTCTATGAGACTGTGACCTGACCCCGGTTAAGGTTGTACTCTGTTGTTATGCTCAGTTTCTTGGTGTTTTTAAGTTAAAATAACTAATATTCCTGATTACAGATCGGTATCACCTCATTCGGATCTGGCTCTGGGTGCTCACGTCGCTTACCAGCCGGTTTTACAAGAGTCACTTCCTTCGCCACTTGGATCAACGCGCGCTTGTAGACATATTTAAGACGATTAGTAATGTACATAAATATTTTTTTATATAAAACGGTTTTTTGTTCTTTTTTCACCCGTAAAAACATTTCAGGAGCCCTGTAATATTACGTACCTTGTTCGTCTAGTTTACTCAAGATTACTTAAAAAGTAGTTATCAGATCTTGATCAAATAAATAAATAATAGGAACTACAAGACTAGCATCAGCTTTCGATTAAAACAAGAATCATCAAAATCGGTCGACCCAGTAAAAAGTTATGAGATATAATACAAGGTAGGTCGACAAAAAATAGTGAAGTAAATATGCATTATTAGATGTAACTAAAAAGTATTGTCATATCTCAATTAAACTTGAATGATTCTTTATTCTCGTGATTAAGAGGAAACATACATGAAAAGAAAATATAATCGAATTAAAACCTCCTCGTTTTTGGCAGTCGGTTAAAATTAGAAATAGCACTTTTTGTATTTTTTTTTTTAAATCTTACATTACACTATTGTCACCTTTTCACAATAAATTAAACTATGACCTTGAAATTCTGTTAACTCTGAGGACCTGGGGTCTGAAGGTTGAACTGTCTGATTATCTGGTATGATTTTTATTAATCTATACTAATATTATAAAGAGGTAAAGTTTAGAACTCTGTTTGTATGTAGGGGGTAATCTTCGCAAATACTGATCCGATCATGAAAATTCTTTCATTAACAAAAAGCTACACTATTCAGGAGTGCTATAGGCTATATTTTATTGTAATTGAACAAAAAATTCAGTAAATAAGAAAAAGATTAAAATATAATATCAAAATGTTAAATAAACTAGCGCCTTCTATCGCTATTAGAAAACAATTTATTAGTCTTTCGACATTATTAATTTAGTCTTATTTTAGTCTATCGACGACGTTTTCTCGATTTTTGATAGATGGCGTTGGAGCAACATATTATTTATTTAAGTGCTATAAAATTTGTTATTTAAAGTATGTTATTTGGTTCTGTAATTTAAAATAATAAATACATGGAAGCAACATATTATTTAAGTGCTATAAAATTTGTTCTTTAAAGTATGTTATTTGGTTAATAAAATAATAATTAACGCCCAACGAAGTGGGCACGGGTCGGCTAGTATATAAATAAATAAATAGGCCATATTTCACCTATCTACCTGCCAATCAGTAGATATATGCCACCAAAACCAAATATTGTTACATATTTATGCACATTTTACAATACATGCTTCTTCTCGTTCTAATATATGACAATTTATCATATTGTTTAAGGTACGATTTTATTCTCAAATACGACTTTTTCATGTGTATTTAACGCAGAAACTATTAAAAAACCAGTTACTAAAATTCTAAATGAAAAATAATATTTTGTTACTTATAAGATAATTCGTGGCCTGTGATTTGTATAGGTACATTGTTATTTTTACTTCTTGTTGTACCTGTTTGCTTGACTAATAAAATAAAATGAAAAATAAATATTTCATATGTTATAAACATAATGTTAACGCTTAAATTACAATTATTATATGTAGTACTGATTTTTTATCTGTTTGATAATTCTTAGAAAAATTTAGCGATGATTCAACTACAGTTATACTCTATTAATTAATTTAGAAAATTAAAGAGATTAAAATGAAAATGAATGAATGAATGCTTAAATTAGATACAAAACAGTATTTAAGGCCAATGTTCGACTGCAAAACTACGCACTATCGTCCAACATGAAGCTCCTCATCGTCGTCCTCGGCCTGGCTCTAGCTGTTACAGCGGAAGAACCAATCTTCCGTGACTATCATCTAGAGATCGGTATCCCCGAAAGGGCTCGCATAGACGCTGCTGAGGCGGCCGCGGACTTCGCGGATAAATATGACATTGGAACAGTAAAAGACTACGAGGCACGCATTAATCTGATAGTTGACAAATACTGTAGTAATAGGCCATAAGAATGTTCAATAGAGGATAATTTAGAAATAGAAGAACAAGTAAGAAAATTACTAAAAAAGAGATCTGATAGAGGAATCATACAGACTTAGACAAAAATAACCAAAAGGCTTTACTATCACGTGGATAGGAAGCGAATTTGGCTCTAATGCGATTAAGGCGGTTGAAACGAGCTACTCAACTAAAGTTATTACCAGAGATACGAGTATATTGTTCTTTTAGTGACTAAGTATAATTCATGTTATATATTCCAATCCCTTCTGAAGAAGACATAGACCAGTGCTTTTAGCTTTTAAAACAAAAAAATCATCGTATAATGAATCCCATTATAAAAGAAATGAAAACAACGAAAATGAAAGGAATAATAAATTACGGACGATCTGAGGTCGGGAAGTGGTAGGGGAGGGTTTAAAGCTAAAAAAAAAAAAACGGTTTATCTCGATTTCCAGCTAAACTACAAGTCCTATGGAGATAAAAGTTCAATAGCAAAGTTGTAGGTACTAAAAAGATTTACAACTTTTGTATTTACACTTTTTTAACATAACCTCAAAATTCATGTGAAAAATTCAAAAAACCTAGTTTTTGTTTTTTTTTTATCTTTCTTTTACAAGTCTTTTTTCTACTAAATTTGGTGTAAACTTACATTTTCATTTTCTAAACGCACTGTAATTTTTTTGATTTAAAATATTTATTTTTTCACCCTATTTTGCCCTCAATATCGAAAAAGCACCATCATTTTCAATCGAAAATTCTCACGTCAAAATATCAGTTTTTTTTTTAAAAGTCTGTGCGCTTTTTGTTTATTGAAATCTCTACTTTCTGATGGTGTAAAAAAAATACATTACTATGGTAAATGTTTTCCGAAAGTAAAGAATATATATAAGTTTGAACTTTTTTGTTTTTACAATAAATTTAATTCGGCTTTTGACTTAAAATTTAACAATGAATTTATATTTTGTATTGGTGGATGAATAATGTTCCAAATTTTATTATAGGAGTAACAAAACCACCAAGGAACGCGGCGGTTTTGTGTAATTTGATAGATTCGGGCTGAACTTTTTTGTGTATATTCACTATTCACTTTGGAGCATTTTATCTTAAGATAGATAAGGTAGTTAAGTTTTTTTAGAAGACATTACCCTACACATAAGCGTGACAATGTGCAATGTTCTTTAGACTGACAAATTCAGTAAGCAAGCATTATTTAGATGAGAACTCACGTGTGACCTGGGCCTCATCAGAAAAGCAGAAACGAGCACAGGCACTTAGGACACGCTGTATCAGTCTTTTGCTTCAATCTAACAAACACGGCACGTGTTACGTATACAGAGTCAGCCTAATTCAACCTTGGTAATTTGAGTGACTCGCACAACAGAATCATCATATCATCAGTAACGTAACTCAGTATATTATAAATAATTTTTAATAGGTATGTAAAAACAGTTCTTGACGACATTTGAAACGTGGTTTTCAAAGTTTAAGTTTGGGTCAAAGCTCACTCTCGAGTTCTTGGTCTCTTAGACTCTTTGAAAATTGACCTACACATCTTTTTAGATTCCAATATTATTAACTTTGATTATTTTGGGTTTGAAATTAGGGAATTGTTCACCGACTAGGTAGAAATTTCTGTAAATCCTCGTTAATTTGAATTAAAGCATCCGCTGTATTTTGAGATAGAAACTAAAAATACAGCTGGACGTTATCTACATAGAAGTGATATTTGCAATGAGTAAACCACTTAGAGCTACATTAGAGCTATAAATAGAGAACAGCAATGGACTTAGCGCAGAGTCTTGAGGTATTTCTCTAGAGACTGGGGATTTCGTGAAAAACTGACTAGAGCCGTATAATATATATATATATATATATATATATATATATATATATATATATATGTATATATCAAAGATTTGTTTTAATTTTACGATGCCCAAAATAAATGTCTTCATCTAAATTAATAATAAGTTTGTTATAATTTTTTCCATTTTATAATAATGTCTAAGGCCTTAATGATGTCATTTAAAAAAAAGTTATGTCATTATTGGCAAAGATATGCTCAACTAAGACCATATCATGAGGAATTATTTTAGGTAAGTCATTAACATGAATTATAAAAAATAGATGACCCAAAATGCTAACTGAGGTATCAGGTATTGCAAAATATAATAAATAATTAATTTGTTTAAAAGTTTTTCCCTCAGGACAGAGACTTGTGTTATTTAGATTGTTTTGATCAAGTATGATTTTATAAGATTTAAAGAATTAACTCTGATACTATAGTTTTCTAAATTACTTATGAGTAAACTGTGATCAACAACGTCGAACGCATTACTTAGATCATTGATAAGGCCCAAACAGAGATTTTGTTGTTCAATTATTCCATAACAGAATTGAGAAATTTGTAAGTGCCCATATTTATATTCTTATTTTTTCTAATACCCATTTGCTCTTCTACCAAAATATTTTTTTTTTTCTTTTAAATAACTATGTCGGCATTAGCGCTGTCTTACGCAATTAGAAAGGAATTATTAAACAACAGATGCAACGATCGCGCCACCTAGCACATCGTTCGATAGTCACCTACCCTCATTTATTATATTACTCGAATTGTTCTGACATGTATAAAACGAACGGTGTCACCTCGGCTAAGGCAGTCTTGGCTCTGGCTTGGCACGATACATTTGTTGTATCCTGCTAGTAGCTTAACCTAGACTCATTCGATAATTAATTTGTGCATACGAATTAATTGTTACATATTATGGCGGATAACTCGAGCGTGAAGGTGAGCGTTGATGCGCATCTCAAAGGAGATCTCCTTAAACCTACACCTGGGTCGCAAGTCCTAGGCACTGCTCTGAGTTACTCCCTATGCCACACGATAGATTGGATCGGATCGCATTACAATTTTGTTATAATCATTTTAAGTACTACCTACATAATATTGTAAAGAGTGCGAGTATAACCTACGCCCGCGCCCTGCAAATATAGAAAAGGACCTTCCAAAATAGTCGAAAGACTACAACTATATAAATTCTTAAAGTTCTCTCAAATATTTTTGATTTAGTGAAGATGAGAGCTATATGTCTGTAATTAGATATGTCAATATTGTTTTAAGCTCATGTCTTTAAACAATCGCATTATATACGAGGCACAATAATTTAGTTTACTTAACACAAATTCTACTGTTGAATCATTCCTAAAATTTCAGTAAAAGAAGAAAAATATGTAACATTATATCAGTTACAATGTTGCAACGTTGGAAAATACGCGAAGTTGGATTATAGAAGTACGGTAAGATAAAATAATATTTTTATTAATTTATATGGAAGCGAAGGTCACATAAACGACGCTACTCTAAAATAAAAAAAAAATAAAAAAATAAGCATGCATATCATATAAAACGAAATAGGCATCCCATAATCAAATATCATTATCATTCAAATAACTATAATAGTTTGATAAAAATGTTTAACTAATTGAAATAATTGTGAACTAATAAATACATAACGCCTCACACTCAACGCTCTCTCCTCACACACACAACACACAGTACTGCCAACAATACAAATGTTTATCGTGTGCGGTTAGTGGAGTCAAAACCCGGGACGAAACCCGCGACCGCCAGGACAACAGACTGAGCCAGTGCTGTCAGCGTTGCGTCAAAGTGTAGTCAAGACGCATTACTAAGTTATTAAAATTAAAAAGAAATTGTCTTACGTGACAAATACACTAGATAAGCGGTTATTAAAAATTATTTTCAGAACTGTACTTGAACATTATTTAACTGTTCAAGCGCTACATCCCTTCGAATAAAATCCCTTAATCATAATATGTCAATGAAAACGAAGACGACGGCTTTTAGGAGCTCTCCGAGATACTTTGTAATGTAATAGATGTCAACGACAATAACCGTGGCTTTTCTTGTTTTTCAAGACATCTCAGAGAGACTCGTGTACATACAATTAGACCAGAAACACTACTATTTCTTTTTTTTTTTAATTTTTAAATACAAAACACAACGTAAGGAGAAAAAATCTTACAGGAGGCCGTTGAGCATGAAGCGTTTATTTATTATTTAATGCCAATGGGGTTCTATCTCGTCTTGTGTATATAAAATCGACTCACTGTTGGTTCTTGGCCAGGCCCCGGCTCCAGCCGCTGCTAGTAACGACAGCAAAATGCTCCACTCCGCACCGCTGTGTACGTTCTGTGCTGACGTCTTCACCAGTTCGTATAGACCGCACGAGATCTGACGGGGAAATGAAACTTATTGGGTCATTTGCAAGAAATATGTTGTGTGGGTATTTTTTAAATTATAAAAAAAAAATATATATTTTTTTCGGCGGGCTCGCAGCGCATGAGGCGCGCCGTGTGAGGGGTCGGGGACGGCGTCAGATAACTAACAGAGAGTGTCCACTCACGACGTCCGCCTGCTGGTAGAACAGCCGGTAGGGCAGGCGGTAGAGCAGCGTGAGGTGCGCCAGCAGCGGCGGCGCGGCGGGCTCGCAGCGCATGAGGCGCGCCGTGTGAGGGGTCGGGGACGGCGTCAGATAACTAACAGAGAGTGTCCACTCACGACGTCCGCCTGCTGGTAGAACAGCCGGTAGGGCAGGCGGTAGAGCAGCGTGAGGTGCGCCAGCAGCGGCGGCGCGGCGGGCTCGCAGCGCATGAGGCGCGCCGCGCAGCGCAGCAGCGCCGTGAGCGCTCGGGTCAGCGCCCCCGCGCCCCGCCCGCCCGCCCAGCGCACCACGCGCGCCGTGTGCGGGCCCGCCTCCGGCCACACAGCCAGCGCACGGTCGCTACACGCGCACAACATATACCGCGGTTAGGGTCGTCCATTCATTACGTGAGGGTCGAAATAAGTGCGTGGGTGTCGGAAAAGATAACAGGAAATATCACAACGTCCGCCCTGGACGGGTGTGTATTTGCATTTTGGGCACATGTTTATATTTCGTTGCATGCGCGATTTTTAAACAACAATAAACAATCAAAGAATATCTTGCAACCCTAATGCTTGTCTAGAAATTTGTATAACGCTTAATTTTGAAAGATTTAAAAAGATCATACCAATATTGAAAAATAATTTTCTGAAAATTTCATTTTATTTTGCACAAAAAGTGACTTCTGAGTTTGGGGGAGACTAAAACCTCATCAAATATCACAGAGGGAGAGAGGGAAAGGAGGTTAAAATGTTGCTCAAAAACCTCGCGTGATTAATGGTCGACTCCTTAGCTAAAAGCCTGATTTGTTGAGATAAATATGTTTTATGAGTATACTTAACATACATACTCTTATGTATAACAGCTCATTGTTTTTATTTATAAAATAGAGTTTCCAAAATGGTTCGTTTAAGAACTGGTAGATCTGGTTGTTAGGTCCAAACAGTTACTCTTTAGTATCAAAAATCGAGAATACGTCGTCGACAGACTAAAATAAGACTAAATTAATAACGTCGAAAGACTAATAAATTGTTTTCTAATAGTGATAGATGGAGCTAGTTTATTTACCATTTTGATATTATATTTTGATCTATTTCTTATTTACTGAATTTTTTGTTCAATTACATTAAAATATAGCCTATGTCACTCCTGAATAGCGTAGCTTTCTGTTAGTGAAAGAATTTTCATGATCGGATCAGTATTTGCAAAGATTACCCCCTACATACAAACAAAGTTATAAACTTTACCTCTTTATAATATTAGTATAGATTAGAGATTAGATATATTAGAGATTTGAGATTAGGGATTAGGGATGTTTCTATAAATTGTGAAACGCGAAGAGTTGTGTCTTGTTGTTGTGTATTGCTGTTCTTTTTTTATTATATTTATGAATCAATAAATATGCACACTAATTTCTACCACTTTTGAAACTGTCATATTGTAATGATGACATTATGATGTGATCTGATGTAATTCTAGAACTTTATTTGATATTAACTGATTATTACTTATTTATTGTATTATCTGACATTATTGTAAGTATAAGCTTACAACGAGTTGTTAACTTTATTTCACTTTTTTTTTATTTTTGATGTAAAATATTAATATGCATTCTTTTGATTTATATATTGTCCTTTTTGATAAAGATTTAATTTACTTTATTTTTTACACTAAGTGCGACTGTGATTTTTGCATGTGGTGTTAGCCTATAAGTGGCTGTTGCATTTAAGTATGATGTTATTATTCCTCAATGCTAAATTATTTTAAATCAGTGTAAACAAGTGTTGGTTAACCAAATAAATAAATAAATTCTTATCTTTAAATTTTGTGTCTTCGTTTTAATCCAATATATAATTATGATTGTTGTTGTATGACCGGTGTTGCGTTTATATGCTACGATAATCGCTTACCATCGGGTGAGCTGTACGCATTTTTGCCGATATAGTTGTATAAAAAAAAAATGTTACATACCGGTTCTGTACGAGTGTTCGTCCAAGCAACTCTAAAAAGAATATTGTAATGTCCTCCAACTGTGGGTTGAGCTGAACGCTGTCCGAGTCTGGCGGTGCGCCCAGTGTGACCATAGCACGGACCAGCTCCTACACACAAACGGACGATAACTATGTGTTTCACACGGTTTTACTCACGTTTTCACTGTGCTTACCAAAATGTTGGTGCTAAATTTGGTCAAATACTCGTTCGTCCATAGTAATCTTACCGTTTTCATAGTGTCTGAAAACTGTGACCGGCTAGAAAGAAACGTACCATAGCCGAGCGATAGCAATAACCGTGCAATTATTGCTTTCGAATTAAAATTCAAAAGATAGTACGTTATTGCTTACTCTAGAAGCAATAATAGAATAAAAATATTAAAGTACTATCGCTACTTAGTTGTGTCAACTTAAATAAAAAAATTAGTTTTACAATTAGCGAACGATCAGCAATAGCTGTCTAACTTCGCAATTATTGTCTCTCTATTTACTTATTTATTTAAAATACAATATTAGAATAATTACCTGTAAACTCTCCAACTGTAAGAACTTTGTCTCAGTGACAAGTAAGCCCGGGAAGTTGCATTTAGCGACGCACTCGCTCGCCGCGTCTATTAGACTTTTTTCGTGAGGAGTAGGAGCCCGCATAGCTGGTGATTATTTTTTTTTTCAATTAATTTAAAAATTTGAAAATAAAATCCTCAGTCGGTAACATACAAACAGCAAAATTAAATTTGATTTTTTTTTCCTTTTTCAATAAAACAGTAAGAGTCAATGATGAAAAATTCATCAATGGACCCAATTAGAAGACTTTCAATCAATGATCAAATATCTAGATATTCTTCTAGATGAGATATAATAACAACAGAGTGATGATATTAGATTTCAAAGATGGTGGACGTGGTTGGTACCACTACTATCACCTAAAAAGTTTTCAATTAACTATTGTCCATGTTTCACGTTCTACTCTACAGATATACATAACATTTAACTGAGGTGGGGCACAGCAGGAATTTCCTGCACAAATATGGAGCAGCCCGACTGGGGTAGTAAGTACCTCGACCTTACAGAAGATCACAGCTAAATAATACTGTTTTCAAGCAGTATTGTGTTCCTGTTGGTGAGTAAGGTGACCAGAGCTCCTGGGGAGATTGGGGATTGGGTTGGCGACGCGCTTGCGATGCTTCTGATGTTGCAGGTGTCTATAAGCTACGGTAATCGCTTACCATCAGGTGAGCCGTACGTTTGTTTGCCGACCTAGTGATATAAAAAAAAAAACATACCACTTTCCCCAAGTGCGATGTAGGAGTATATACTGGAGAGCAGTCCACTGTCGCCGCCTCTTGCATCTTCTCGAATCAACGATACTTTGCCACCAGGGGCGAGGTAGTCCTCCGCTTCCACGAGACACTATCATCAAAACTTAATATAAATATGAATTCAAAATTTCTGATATTAAAAATAAAGTTTTTAATGTTTATTATTGTAAATTATAATAAATATGTTGAGAGTTGGCGCAACGGTCACAGAAATGGTTTGTTGCTGTTGCGCTGGCGGTTGCGGTCCCCGCACATGACAAACATTTGTATTGGCCATACAGATGTTTGCCGTGGTCTGGGTGTTTGAGCAGTCCTTGTGGGTCTCCCCACCGTGCCTCGGAGAGCACGTTTAGCCGTCGGTCCCGGTTGTTATCATGTATACCTGATAGCGATCGTTACTCATAGTCGGGAATATACCCACCAACCCGCATTGGAGCAGCGTGGTGGATTAAGCTCTGATCCTTCTCCTGCATGGCCTATCCCCAGCAGTGGAATATTACAGGCTGAAGCGTAATGTAAATTATTACAAACATTATAACACTATGATAGTCGTGATCATGCTTGAGAGTGGAACGAAAATCTTTATAAATTGATTACGAACTAATATTTGAGGTTCCGCTAAACTTTTACAAGCAAATTTTTTGTAGATTTCAATCAAAAAAAAATTCATGAATTCAATGCGCCGGATTATCAACTCTTCTGCTTAATATACAACTACTCATTATCTCAGTGCCCACTACTTAAATGCTATCAAGTTAAATTTGATAAACCAAAAGAAATTAAATTAAAACAATTTGACTCGTTTCAGCAAGTAAATGCGATTGGCTTGATCAACGAATGAGACTGTTAGAGCTTTTAACGTGGTAATAGCCAGCCGCAACAACCACTCAAGACACAAACGTACAGAGGGAGAAGTGGGGCAGGAAAGGCGAGAGGAGAGTGAGAGATCGGAAGAAAGAAAAGGGGATTATTGATGTGGGGTACAGTAGGAAACGTCCTGCTCAAAATCTGGAGCAGCCCAACTGGGGAAGTAAGTACCTCGACCTTACAGAAGATTACAGCTAAATAATACTACTTTCAAGTAGTGTTGTGTAGCTGTGGTGAGCAAGGTGGCCAGAGCTCCTTGGGAGGGTCGGGTGTAGGGTCGGCAACGCGCTTGCGATGCTTCTGAGTGCCTAGTGCGAGTTTTATTCACAGAAACATGACAGAAACGCGTTTATACGTGAAGATTATTTTGTATGGGAATTTAAACAGTGCAGCCTAGACGATAAAGAATAGTATACGATACAATCGATACAGAGCCATCTAGCGGCAAACGCGAGAACTAGGTTGAAATCCCGAATTTCCCATACAAAATGAAGTTAAAGTTTACGCCCGTTATTGCGAGACGGATTAAACAAAACTCGCACTAGTCACTCTGGTCTTGCAAGCATCTATAAGCTATAGTAATCGCTTACCATCAGGTGGGCCGTACGCTTGCTTGGCGACCGAGGTGTGTATAAACGGGCGCTCACCTGAGGCAGTAGGCGGCCGATATAAAGCGTGTTGAGGAGCTCGAGTATGTGTCGCCAGCTGTCGCGCACACAGTCGGCGTGCCGCGCCGCCACTGCGCACGCGCGGCGCAGTGCGCACTGGGCCTTACTTGACTGGCCCAGAGACACGCCTGTGGAGACCATTTAGATTTGGTTTTTAGACTTCGTTTTTTTGACCCTATTTATTGTTATGATTCTTCTTTTTTAATTTAATAAATAAATATTTTTAACACACGTTATAGCGTATAACTGTATATAAGCACACGTGTATCTTAAAACTAAGTATAAATTACATGAGTAAATTATTATACAAAAAAAAATTAATAGATAAAGCTTATTACTCGGTGCAGTATTACATAGTTGATAAAGATGTGTGGACTTAGTGACGCTGTATTTCATGCAACATGTTTCTAATTTTGTACTAAAACACAGTTTATATATTATTTTCAAAAGAGTAACTGCGGAGTTTCTTGCGGATTCTTCTCTGAAGAATCTACATTCCGAATCGGTGGTAGCTTCACTTTTACAAAAATAATAATTTATTTTTTATAAGTTTAAATTTGTAAAATGACGATTCGAAAGTGCTCTTAGAGCCTATTTGAATAAAGCTATTTTTGATTTTGATTTTGAATAAAGCAGTCTCACTGGTGCATTCGACGTGGTTTGATTGCCAACTCCAGTTATAACCTTATATGGCGACTCTACCAGAATCCGTCTATGCCGTGTGTCGTGTGTGTTTTAATATAATACAAAATAGAACTTTGTATTATTAAACTTTGGACTTTAGTTGTAATCACTTTTTATGCAAAAATTTTGATATTTTCTTCTGATAATGTGCCAATCCAAGGTTGAAAAATAAGATGTGTTCATCTCTCAAAATTCTGCTGGAGGTGCAATTTCCGCGAACAACGTGATCAATAAACCTTATCTATCGACAATAAGCGTCGTGCTGATGGCGATATGTACAATTTTATTTCTGGGTCTGCTATTATTTTATACAAACAATACAAAAATAGCCACTAATCCTGGATTCGAGCTCATATTTCAAGAGATATTTTTCGACGTTTCCCTGAACAGAGGTCGTGTTGACATGTACCAGTGCAGCATCCGAGGCAGTGACGCCAATAATACAAAATAATACCAGTACCAGAAGCCGGGGCAGGTCGCTAGTATTTTTATAATTTATTACTTGACACTGGCGCCTCAATTTCATCCATCAACATTCTAATCCATAAAGAGAATGAGCGGTCGTGGAGGCAAAATCAACGCTATCGGATATGTTTCATCATTAAAGCCTATACAGTCCACTGCTGCACATAGGCCTCCACAAGTTTACGCCAAAAATAACGTGAACTCATGTGTTTTGCCCATAGTCACCACGCTGGGCAGGCGGGTTGGTGACCGCAGGGCTGGCTTTGTCGCACCAAAGACGCTGCTGCCCGTCTTCGGCCTGTGTATTTCAAAGCCAGCAGTTGGATAGTTATCCCGCCACCGGTCGGCTTCTTAAGTTCCAAGGTGGTTGTGGAACCTTGTTATCTCTTAGTCGCCTCTTACGACACCCACGGGAAGAGAGGGGGTGGCTAAATTCTTTAGTGCCGTAGCCACACAGCACCTCGGATCCACCATCACCATCGCACCATCGGATATGTTTATCTTTGTCATATTGGACACGATTTCTTTAGTAAATATTACGATCAATATGATCTTGAACTTTAATTATTTTTCAATAACTTTATGGAATCAAGGTATTAAGATATATTTATCTGTAAACATGGGAAATAGTTCGTTAAATATACCAGCTCGATCTAAATCCATACATTTTATTCACACTAATATGATTAAAGAATGTGTAGTTAGTCCATCTGAAATTCAAAGTAGAATTTTTATCGCTAGTACATTTGTTAAGCCGACAGACCAACCTACTACATTCTATTAATTTAAAACTTAATTCAGTACCAGTGTATTCAAAGCACTATCGACTTCCTCATTCACAAAGGAAGAAGTCAAAAAACAAATAGATAATTTATTAAAAGAAGGCGTTATAGAGCCATGTAATTTTGAATGGAGTAGCCCTGTTCTTTTAGTACCCAAACGTTTAGCAATAGCTATCGAACTCAATAATTGTAATGTACTCGTAGATGACAAGTTTCCACTCCCAAATATTAACGAAAATTTAGAGTCATTATCGGGTGGGGACTTAAATTAATGATTTTAAAATATAGAATTAGAAGAAAATAGTAGGAAATATACCGCATTCTCTTCTGGTCAATATCAAATAACTAGACACACATCACGCATGATGACCATGGCAATGGCGGGATTTGCATATGATAAATGCTTTTATTACTTTGACAATCTAATAATAATGGGACGAAATTTAGAAGATCGTAATAAAAATTTAATTGAAGTCTGAAAGGATTCAGTACATTAATTTAAAATTAAATCCATCTAAATGCGATTTTCTTAAAAAGCAACTAGTTTATTTAGGGCATTTCGTGTCGAGGGAAGGTGTCCCGACCCTGAAAAAGTATTATTCAAAATTACCCAGTTCCACATAACTAATTATAGTTGATGAGACCAGAGGGTTTGTGGCTTTAACAAATTTTTGCCGGAAATTCATACCAAAATTTGCAAAAATTGCATATCTTTTAAAATCGTTGTGTCGTAAATATTCGCCACCAAATGTCCCGATTTTGTACAATTTTTTAATGTATTGTGTAAGTAGCAATAAATAAATAAATAAAACTGTGATCAACTAATTATCATTGCATTACATAATTACGATTAACTTGACAACATTTATTGGTATCATTGTTTGATAATAATAAATGATTAAAACGTGTCTTTAATAAAATAAAAGGATACGGGGAAATAATCTATTTTGACATTGTAAAATAGATTAAGCATATATCAAAGTAAGCTATTATAAGTTATAGTAAATATGACATATAATTGTTTAATATTATCTTATCTATTTAAATAAAAATGAATATTGCTAAGCGCATAACTCGGGAATGGCTCGACCAATTCAGTTAATTTACTCGTATTTTTTTGTATGTTCCTTTACGGAAGGTTTTAAAACTTAAAAATAAAAAAATAAAAAATTTCTTTACTATTAACTTGTGACAGATTGAAGTTTGCCCGGGCAACTATCTAATTATATATTACACTTAGGGACTCTACTCTACTTTTCGAGTTCTATTTAATTATGCGTATTACGCGGAGTATTTTTTTTTTGGCCACCTGCTTTGTATTATACCGCATAATTTTTTACTTTGTATACCGATTTTGAGCCATACACTGGTAAAGATTGTGTAGTATAAATAACAAAAAGATACTCCGTAATTATTTTTAACTGAGGTAAGGTACAAGTTGTTATTGTGTATACCTTAAAACTAAGTATAAATTATTTGAGTAAATTATTAACAAAGCGGTCGGCTATGCTTTAGATTAAGAACCATCGAATTATGGGGTTTTGGGGGGTGGAGGGCGGAGGTGGGAGAAGGAGCTACACTAGGTAACACTGCCATCATTCGGGAACCAATGGTTATGGAGATATCCATGGTTAAAGGTTTGAGATTGGAGGAAGAATTTAAGGCTATTATAATACCTTCGAGCTCCGCGTCTGACTCCACCTCCACCTCCAGTTATTTAGACAAAAACAATGAATTTATGCTTACAGTGCTTTGGAGCGAAACTCGATCGTGATCTCTCAGTCGTTAAGCATCAGTTGTATCTTTTGTTAAAAAAAAACGTGTGAAAACGTTAACTTAAAGTGTGAAATGTGAAAATAACACGTGAAAGCTTCGGAACGGAGCATGAGTAACGTAAGTTGTATCGTTTGTTGATCTTGGAGTCGAGATCGTTATTACGTACTCCTCTTCAAAAATAACTAGTGAAAATAACGTATGAAATGAGAAACGTATGAAAATAAGGTGTGAAATATGAAAATAACGTGCGAAATGTGAAAATAACGTGTGGAATGTGAAAATAACGTGTAAAATGTGAAAAAATGCTTTGTAATGTGAAAACAACGTGTGAAAGCTGCGGAATTCTTCTTTTAATCTCAAAACTTTAACCATGGATATCTTCATGACCATGGGGTTCCGAAGTGTAGCAGTGGTACCGGGGGTAGCGTCTCCCACCCCCTCCCCCCAAAATCCCAAAAAAGGCTCAGTCAATTTATTAATCAATATACAAAAAATAACTTTTTCGAATTTCAAAGTAATAAAAAGCAACAGCTAAATATAATCAGTCAGCGACTCACCAATAGCAATATAGGAGGTGTGCTGCGGCGCCAGCAGGCCGGTGAACTTGCAGAGCGTGAGCAGCAAGGTGTCCAGCGACAGCGTGTGCGCGGGCAGGCGCGCCAGCAGCGCCGCGCAGCGCTCCAGCCCGGCCAGGGCCGCCAGGGCGGCGCAGTCGCGCGTGTTGTTGCGCGACACGTCCTCGGCGGACGGCGGCGGGGCGCGCTCGAAAGACGCCGACAGCGCCGTCACCTACACGGTCACATCTCGATATACACCGTGTTATTATTGCGTCCTGGCGTTTAGCGCCATAGCGAAATACGCGCCACGGGTATGCGTCATATATGTTCGTATTTTTTATACATTTAGCTACGCCGGCAAACAAGTGTCATCTCATCTGGTGATAAGTGATTACTGTAGCTTATAGACGTCTGCAACACCAGCAGCATCGCAAGCGTATAGCCGACTCAACCCACAATTCCCCCCGGAGCTCTGGGCACCTTACTCGCCAACAGGAACACAACGCTGCTTAAAAGTATTATTTAGTTCTGATATTCTGTTGGGGTAGTACCCAGCCGGATCGCTCCATATATGGAGCAGGCGAGCGCGGCGGAGGGCTGCGGCCAGCGCGCGCCTCAGGTACGCGTCGTCAGCGGCTGTGTGACACTCACGGCGGGCGGGCAGGCGGCGGGCAGCAGGCGCGCGTGCAGCGCACGAGCGCGGCGCGGCGCGCGGCGGAAGGCGGCGGCCGGCGCGCGCCCGCGCCGCTGCAGCACGCGCCACAGGTACGCGTCGCGCAGCGGGCCCACGCGCTCCGCCGGCATCACCATCTCCTCGTTCCTGCGATACGTTCCCACTTACAGGACTGCACGCTCGACCGCAGCGTACGCATATATACTACGTTGAGTCATGGACAATACGAGCGAAACTTAGTAGTCTTTATCGTAACAGTTGCTCTTACTTTAAAATGTAAACGGTTAACATAAAATGAAAAAATTGCTTGCATATAAAGTACATATGTCAGAAGTGAAACTTTTTCGACAAACTAATTAAAAAAAAAATATTAAAAAAAAAACGAATTGAAAAAGAACAAAAAGCCAACGTCTCGCGATGTTCCCAGGCGGTCACCCATCCGAGTACTGACCGCGCCCGACGTTGCTAAACTTCGGTGATCGTATGAGAACCAGTGTATTCGACGTGGTATGGACGTTTAAAATTCGTGACGCCGTGACGCATTTAATCCGAAAATTTTTACCCCCCATGCGCCTAAAGAAATTTCATTTCAAAAATTATGATAGTCGTAGCCGAAAGGATCATTGCTAAATTAATGACATTTATTCACAAGACGATGCCCCACGAAGATATTTCTGGAATAAACGAGCATTCGTGATTTTTAAATCTTAAAACCTGGTTATCTCGAGAATATAACAGGCATTTTTTAGGCAAGAGAAATCCAACCAAAACCTCATTTTTACCATTTAACCAAGCTTAGAATAAATTTACACAATAAAGTCTACTAGTGGACGCCCAGAGGTCGAAACTCAAAAATAATTAAAAATTTAAATTAAAGAAAACCAAAAAATAAAATACATAGGGAAGCTTTATTTAAATTTTTCAATTTAACTACAGACTTTCACAAAAAACAAAAAGTGTATAATATGCGTGTGGGTAAAATTTTAGATTAAAAACCATCGAATTTCGGGATTTTGGGGAGAAGGGGGATTTGGACGCTACATCCGGTACCACACTTCGGAACCCCATGGTTATGGAGATATCCATGGTTAAAGTTTTGAGATTAGAAGAGCAATTTCGCAGCTTTCAAACGTTAGTTTCACATTTCACAAGCATTTTATTTTTCACATTATACACGTTATTTTCACAAGTTTGCTCGAAAATAACTTGGAGTACGTAAAAACGATCTCGACTGCAAGATCAACAAACGATACAACTTCCGTTACTCATGATCCGTTCCGAAGCTTTTACATGTCATTTTCACATTTCGCACGTTATTTTCACATTTCACACCTTAATTTAACGTTTTCACACGGTTTTTTAACAAACGATATAACTGATAACTAACCACTGAGAGATAGATGCTTTAAAAATAATTGCGCGCTTTTTATCGTTTCGCTACAAAGCATTGTAAGCATAAATTCAATGTTTTTGTCTAAATAACTGTAAAAGGCAAAGTCTAAGACCATACAGCCTTATTTCGGGTTATGTTTTTTACTTAAATATATTTTATTTTTACTTATTTACTGTTATAAATGAAAAATATTCAATATTTTCAGTTCATTTTTAATAATTGTTACTGAATATATAACAATAAATAAGTAAAAATAAAAATATATTGAAGACATAAGCATGACATGAATTAAATAAAAATAAAAAATAAACCTAACCATTTAAGCTCATCTTTGCTATGTGGCTATAGAATTTAGCCACCCCTTCTCATCCCGTGGGTGCCATAAGAGGCGACTAAAGGATAGCTAAGTTCCAATACCACCATGGAACTAGTGAAGCCGACCGATGGCGGGATAGTAAATACAAAGACCGAGGACGGGCAGCAGCGTCTTCGGTGCGACAAAGTCAGTCCTGCGGTCACCAACCCGCTTGCCCAGCGTGGTGAATATGAGCAAAAACCCCTATGAGTTCGCACCAAAAGTTTCGGCCCTCAATTCCTGGCAGCCTCACTATTCCCGGCTACGGGAGCGGCCGCGGTAACGGTGGGGTAAAGGGTGCTAAGAATCACCGGGCTGCGGGAGGCTGCCAATCAAAATTTCATCTGGCTACGTATAGTGGACGCACGCTACGGCTGGACCGTCATCATCGCCTTTGGCGACCAGCCTCAGCGCTCCTCTACAAATTCGTTCATGCGCTTATGCACGGCGGGCGAAGGCTGCCGTCCTTCTCGTAAGGGTAGGGCAGACCAAGACCACGTGGATAGTGGGGTGCTCCGATTCATTTTTGGGTATTTTTCGAATTTCTATACCTATATTTTAACGATAAAAAAGTCCATTTATTCTATCCCTCTATGACTTGTTTATGGATATAAATTTGAAAGTACTTAGGAATAATTGTGTTTGCTCGCAAACGAAAAAAAACCGACTTCAATTACATCGACGAGTAATACAACGTAGATCGACGAAAAAATAGTCAAGTAACTACGCGTTATCAAAGATTACTCAAAAAGTAGTGATCAGATCTCAATAAAATTTATATGTGACCACATGACAAACATCAGCTTTCGATTAAATTAAAAATTATCAAAATCGGTACACCCAGTAAAAATTTATTGCGGATTTTCAAGAGTTTCCCTCGATTTCTCTGGGATCCCATCATCAGATCCTGGTTTCTTTATCATGGTACTAAACTTGGGATATCTCCTTTCCAACAAAAAAAGAATTATCAAAATAGAAAGTTATGCGGTATTATACAACGTAGGTCGACGAAAAAAGCGTCAAGTAAAAACGCATTATTAGATATAACTCGAAAAGTAGTTGTTAGATCTCAAATAAATTTAAATGGGACCAATTGGCACACACCACCTTTCCATTAAAAAAACATTTGTCGAAATCGGTCCACACGGTCAAAAGTTCTGATGTAACATACATATAAAAAAAAAAAAAAAATACAGTCGAATTGAGAACCTCCTCCTTTTTTGGAAGTCGGTTAAAAAAAATTACAATTATTAGCGATTAAATTTCAAAAATGATTTTTATAAAATTTATACGGATGAATCTAAGCACCCAAAAAGTTAAAGCAGCATATTTCGACAGTAATTTTGTTATTCAGAAACAAATATTAAAAACGAAACAAAATATAGAATATTTTTCTATATGACAGTAAATAAGTAAAAATGCATAAAAATATAGTTTAGTAAAAAACATGACATGAAATGAAATAAAATACACTACAACCATTTTGTTTAAAAGTCTGTCTCAGTCTATGTTGTCTATGTTGTTAAACGTCAGTTCGTATCGTGTGTTGATCTTGCAGTCGAGATCGTTTTTCCGTACTCCTGTTTGAAAATAACTTAATAAAGTTGCGGAACGGAGCATGAGTGGCACTCCCCGCAGCGCCAGAGCTAAGGTGGAGTCAGACGCGGAGCTCGAAGGTATTATTATAGCTTTAAATTCTTCCTCTAATTTCAAAACTTTAACCATGGATATCTCCATAACCATTGGTTTCTGAATGATGGCAGTGTTACCTAGTATAGCTCCCCTCCACCCTCCGCCCTCCTCCCCCCAAAACCAGATAATTCGATGGTTCTTAATCTAAAGCATAGCCTGCGTGTGTGTGTGTCAAATACTACATGGTAGTGTATGTAATTATTTTAATTTAATATATTTGTATGCATAATTTAAAAAAAAAAAATATTAACATTCTGCACTCCTCTATAAACTATAACGTATACGAAATTTTATACTCCTCCGTCCGCGCAATTATCGCAAAAGGGGGTACAAAATTTTTGCTTCACGTATTAATATATAGATTCTAATACTCCTCAGATGATCACACAGATATGTTTAACAATATATAGCCCAAGAGCAGAGGAACAACATTTGCCAATAATATAAGGCTAAAACGCAGCGTGCTGTGTGGCTACGGCACTAAAGAATTTAGCCAACCCCTTCCCTTCCCGTGGGTGTCGTAAGAGGCGACAAAGGGATAACAAGGTTCCACAACCACCTTGGAACTTAAGAAGCCGACCGATGGCGGGATAACCATCCAACTGCTGGCTTTGAAATACACAGGCCGAAGACGGGCAGCAGCGTCTTCGGTGCGACAAAGCCAGTACTGCGGTCACCAACCCGCCTGCCCAGCGTGGTGACTATGGGCAAAGCACATGAGTTCACGTTATTTTTGTCGTAAACTTGTGGAGGCCTATGTCCAGCAGTGGACTGTATAGGCTGTAATGATGATAATGATGAAAACGCAAGTAGTGTTACAATTAATTAATCTTTATTAGTTTTTGGTTAGAGGTTATCAAGATGTATGTGAGATGATGTGTAAATTATCTGGTAATGTTCGACGTGCCATCTTATATTACTTCGAAAAAAACATGCACCTTTGCACTTTATAATTTGACAAAAGTCAATTGTTATTTTATACGCCTTTATTGCCTAAGTCACTATGAATTAAATCATCGTAGTTGCCCAATGATTCTGCCTGTATTGGAAGTATTTAGCTGTATTGGAAGGCCAGCAACTCGCGGTCTCTTGATCTAGACTTATCCAGTATTCGGAACTCACATTATCTATTAACTGCACTTACTTGATCGAATGAAATATCGCTTCCAGCATGGATTGGTCGAAGTCTCCAGAACCATTACAGCCTCGGAGGTTGCGGACAAAGTCTTCCACCGTCATGGGCACGTTAAGTTTCTTCGCATTATGGTTGTGTTGATCCACATTCAACATGATTACGGCGTACGCTAGTCGGAAAGCTGCGTCTGTGTTTGCGAAGGGTTCGCCATTCGTTGACTGTTCGTTGAGAAAAACAAATATCACAATCGCTTAAACCGAAAGTAAAAATCATCATATCAAAAGTTTCGCTCTAGCGGGTATATCGTTCCATAGCTTAATTGGCTAGAGCGTCGACACGGTATGTCGAAGACGCGGGTTCGAATCCCGCTGGAGCGGTCAATTTTTGATATGGTATTCAAAAATGTTTAGAATTCCTAATTGTGGGTAACACAAAAATAAAAATCGTACATATTAAAAACAAATAGATTATTTTTCATAGAAATTTTTATTATATGTATACTTTATTGCACTCAAAAATACATATAGAAACAAAAAATAATAGGTTTATGGCAATGGTGGACTTATCTCTGAAAGAGATTTCTTCCAGTCAACCCACAGTCATGAGTCATTATCATCATCATCTAAATAATCGGTTCGTGTACTAAAATTTGACCAATTTCAGGGCAATTTTCTTAATTTTTTAAGAACTTTTTAGATGATATTAAGAAAAATTTACTGAAAAAAAAAGATTGGTCCATCCTTCCTCAATTTTTTCGCTTAGCAACACGTTTAACGATTATATATATATACACAAGATTTTGAATTAAACTGGTTACTTTTATTGCTAAAATTATTCAAAAACGGGGTATTTAGCACCATTTATTTTCAATTGGCGTCGATATTTCGACATTAGCTACGAATTGTTTACGAGACTCAAACCTCTAAAATTATCAGTGTTTCTCTACCATATCATGCATGTAAACCTTCCTCATACGTATAAATCTTCCTCTCGGACAAACGAACGAGAAGCAGCTTCGTTTTATACTATGTAGTGATACTCACATGCCACCGTTCGGCAAATTGGTCCATAACAACGGATATGAGCGGCGCCTCCCCGGGCAGGCGGAAAGTCTCAAGATAGAGCCGCAGCGCCTGGTCTATGCGGAGTCCCGCATAATCGAAACTATTCGCGAACGCCGTTAGTATACTCGGCCCGCCTTCCTCTTCGCGAGACGACCGCTTGCAGATATATTCACCTATATTTAAGGATGGAGTATGGTAGGAGTATGGTAGAAATGTAGCTGTAGGGGTCCACCGGAACCTCAATTATTATCAACCTTACTCTTCAATTATTATCACGCGAGACTAATTACAATTATAATGTTTAATTAATTACTAAACTGATTTATAATCATTTTAAAAAGTAACAAGAAATAGACACAAGCTGTCATTATTCCGGCACAAACCTGACAAGAATCAATAATTCCCAATAAAAATTTCTGTTCAATAATCCACAGATTATAATCTCTCACCAATCATTTTCTTATCCAGGTCTGGATTCTCTCTGAGGAACAAGGCGACTTGGTGTGGATCAAGCGGCGTGGGTAACACTCCGTGCTCTTGGAGGAACTCTATGCCACGTTCTGGTTTCTGGTTAAACAGCTCCGTTCCTTGGATCACCCACTGGAAATAGAGTTTAGAATCGATAATAACTCACAATAAGTACCAGAATATAAGTTAAGTAGCTAAGTTAATGATTTTATCCGACATTATGAAGCTTCGGACAAAAATTAACCGTATGTTTCATTCTTCATATCAAAACTACTTAAATAAATACATTCGTTTGAATTGGTTGTATTTTTTCAATATATAAAAATTGAAAAATAGAGCCAATACTGCGTTAAAGACTAACCAAATATAAAATTATGAATCTATTTTTTCGTCTACACATCGCTACTAAATTTCGCATCTTAACAAAAAAAAAGTTGACACAAATTTAGAAAATCAAAAAAATTACCTTTTTTATGTTCCTAACGTTTTCCAATTCATCTTCAGAAGGTAGATCCGTAGATGAATTGTGTCTCCCTATCCGCCCACCACTGAAGTACTGGCTGATATCGTGGGTCACGTGGTCACTGACCACAGAAACGTCATCTAGACCACCCAGCTCTAAGGTCACGTGACCTCCCCTCACATCTAACTCTTTCTCATTCTCCTTCTCAATCTCAACACTCTCCACCTCAATCTTCTGCATCGTCCCCACTTCTATCGCCTCGATGATAGTCATTAGAGCCTCTAACGACATCGTGTGGATGTTATACGCTGTTGATGATACGACATTCTTTGACAGCAACTTGGCCAGTTCTTCAAAAACATTGGTGCAGTAAACGTCACAGTCGAAGTTCAGATACAATTCCGTGCAAAGACCGGGTATTCTAAACATTTGGGCCAAATTTTCCAAGGCTATATGGTGTATTTCTTTCAATTCGTATATAGATTTGGTCGTGTCCGCTGATATGATTTCTATGATCTTCTTGAAGAATGCCTCCATTTGGTACTTGAGATGGACGCGAAGAGCTTCGAAGAGGAGGAACCAGATTTGAAGGTCCAGCGCGAATATCGATATCCTTTCTGTATCAAGCAGCTAAAAGAGAAATTCCAAATTAATACTCATATTATAAAACTGAAGAGTTTGTTGGTTTGTTTGTTTGAACGCGCTAATCTTAGGAACTACTGGTCTGATTCAAAAAATTCTTTCAGTGTTAGGTAGCCCATTTATCGAGAAAGGCTATAGGCTATATATCATCACGCTTATACCAATAGGAGCGGAGCATCAATGAAGAATGAGAGAAAATATATATTAAAAAGGACTTAGTTTTAATTATACATTTGTGTTAACTTAATTTAGAATAATTTTGTTTCTAGACCGACGCTACTCAAGATTAAATTTGATATTTAATTCAAACAGAGAGAACAAAAGTCCTCTATCTTATATTTTAAAAAATCCCCAGAGCTGAGCTAAAACATATGCTCCGAGGTAATACAAAAATAAATCGTACGAGATAAACATTTATCTGAATATCTTGTGAAAATGGAAACCAATACAATTACTTACGCTTAATAAATTTCTGCACAAAGAATCTTTCACTAGGTACAGTAACGAAGGGTACTTGGCTAGCTGGTCGGCCCCGACTTCTAAGGCAGTGGCAACCAAACTGAGACCCAAGTGGACCATAGCTGAAGTATTCTGTGAGTCCAGGGGATTGCATAGCGAGATTAGGAATCTGAAAAAAATATGTTAGATAGGTGTAAATACCTAACTAGGTTTAAACGAGTCAACCTAACTAGTCCATCTAACTACCCTACCTATCCTGCTATCCTACACTTGATGAAATCACAGACACTTAACGGAAGTCACGGAAAAAAAATACATTCAGAAAAAAAAACCAGCAAAAACTAAAACAAGGCAAGGAACAAAACGGCAATCAAACATAACAAATTTAGATCTAAACATAATTGTGTTTGCTCGCAAACGAAAAAAAAAGCGACTTCAATTACATCGACAAATAAGTAGACGAAAAAAGTAACAAACGCACTAGTCGTCACTACGATTTTCTAGAGTTTCCCTCAATTTCTCTGTGATGCCATCATTAGATCCTGGTTTCCTTATCATGGTACCACACTTGGAATATCTTCTTTTTAACAAAAAAATAATTATTAAAATCGGTTCAGAAACGACGAATCCCCGAACATGCATAAAAAATATATATATACGGTCGAATTGAGTAACCTCCTCCTCTTTTGAATTCGGTTATATTTGGTACGTTACAAACTTAGGTAATGTACCCAAGGTAACAGATAACTTCTACAATCACACTTCACAGTCACAATATTCAATTATTATTAAATCCTAATGTCTCGGTAGACATTACCTTTCTATTATATCATCGGCTGTATTAAATATAATAATGTCTCTTACAATTACAATAAATAAAATAATGTCTCTTGTGTAGGCCAAGAGAAAAAAAATCTTGGTACTCTTTTAAAACTTAAACTCAAGACAAAAATGCAACAGTATGACCATCCAATCACAGCCAATCTTGTGACCCTTACTGTATCTATTTACAGGGCAGGTCATAGATGTAGCCTGGTCGAGCTTTATTCAATCAGTTTACAGCTAAATACTATTGCTTTCAAGTAGCGTCGTGTTCCTGGGGCGACTAAAGCGACCAGAGCACCCTGGAGTGGATTGGGGCGTAGGGTCGACAATATTACGCTCCTGGTGTTGCAGATAGCCTACGATGATCGCTGACCACCAGGCGAGCAGTACGCTTGTTTTCAGACCTAGTTTTATAAATAAAAAATCGCGAATCGCAAGCGCCATTGTTTAGGTGAACTCTGGTGCCTTAAGTCACTGACATAGCGAATTAGAATCAAAAGTATCTACAATAAGGCTTACTAACCTGAACAATTCCCTCACGCAGGCTAAGCCATATGGTTGCAAGTTGACAGAGTCCTCTTGCGGTGTGAAACGGATGCCTCTGTGGTTCACGTACTCCTCCAGTTTCTCGCCGCCTTCGATTTGAGTTTCGTCCTTTGTGGGCTGCTGTTCTGGTTCTGCAGAATCTGAATAATGGATAGTTATTCAGACTATATATATTTGACTAGCCCGTTGGCGCAGTTTGTAGTGACCCTGCTTTCTGCTCCGAGGGTTGTGGGTTCGATTCCCACCCCGAGTCTGGGTGTAATATAAATATTTATTTATATATTTATGTATGTATTATTTATAAGTATGTTTATCGAAAAAAAAATGTAGCTATATACCAGTCGGCTGTAACCTATAACACAAGCATTAAGTTGCTTACTTTAGGAACAGACGACCGTGTGTGTATTGTGTAAATATATTATATTATATTATATTATTATATTATATTATTATATACAGGGTGAACAGAAGTGCAATATGATTCTAGATGTGTATCAAATATTTAATTACTCCAAATTAAAAACTTGTCTTGCCCATCAACTACCGCTTTAATTTGTTTGAAATAATGTAATTGTTAAATAAAAAATTTCGCAGTTTTCGCGACTTTTCCTTTTCTATTTTCTGTCTAATCAGGCAAATGTTAACATTCAGGTGGCCCATAAAGGTTATACTGCCCAATATTTTATTATTAATAATATTGAATACGCTCTTGGAATCCAAACGGTCAATAATATTCGTTTTAGCCTGTAATATCCCACTGCTGGGCATAGGCCTCTTTCCCCATGTAGAAGAAGGATCAGAGCTCAATCCAACACGCTGCTTCAATGCGGGTTGGCGGATATATTCCCTACTATAAGTAACGATCGCTATCAGGTGTACATGATTGACGGCTTAGCGTGCTCTCCGAGGCACGGTAAGGAGACCCCAACGACTGCACAAACACAGACCATGGCAAACATCTGTATGGTCAAAAAAAATTTTTTTTTGTTCTGCGTGGGGATGGAACCCGCATCCGCCAATTTGCACCAACGCGATATTAATATTCACTCAATAAAATTAACAAACCATTCGCGTCAATATTTGTATGGGAGTAAAATGTCTGACGAAGTTTTAGCGGCAGCCATGTTGGTGATTTTGTTGAATAAACGAAAGAAAGAAAACGACTATGTACTAAAGAATTGTTTAATAAAAGGTCAGTCTACACTTACGAAAAGCTTTTTAAGGACTTAGCCATAACCGAAGAAAGCGATTTTAAAAATTATATGAGTTGGATATTGCTAAGAAAAATTGTTACAATTAATTGGTTATTATTTAATTACTCTTACTTTTCATTAATAATGTGCTATCAGCTATGTTGGGCAATATTATTAAGGCTTATGGGCCACCTTATAAGATATAAAATAAATCTAATTTTACAGAGAAGTATCTCTTAACAGAGGCATAGAGACGAAATGGACTAATATTTATTTTGTGGTCCGTCTACTATCAATTGTCAAGCCAAACTTTGCAAATCCCAAAACCCAAAAGTTGAATAAGACACAATACAAATCTAACAAAAGCCAGGAACTACTGCTTGTACCCAAGCCTCGGAATAAAGGAGAAGCCTCGTATAATTTACTATTCATTACATATATGTCTATAGACTATAAATGTAAATAATATAATCAAATCGAAATAATGTAATCAAATGTATAATGTAATCAAATCAAAATCAAACTCCTTCATTCAAATTAGCTTCAAAAGCACTTCTGAAACGTCATTTAATTAAAGCTATGAATCAACAGCATACCCTCAACAACTTCAACCGCATCTTCGTCACTCTTCTCCACTTCACCATCTTCTCCGCCGTCCTTGCTGCTCACACACTTCTCCAGCAGCTGACTTATCGAGGAGTTACCATTTGCAAGGTCCATGGACGAGTGACGTGCGTGCTTCTTTGTTGGACTCTTGACTTGGTCGACCGGTTCGATTGTTATTTCCGCTTCGTTTATCAGGTTCTTGTCTTGACTGAAAAGTTATATTTCAAGAAAAACCTTAATTGTATTGTATTTCAACGAGTTTATATTCAATTTTATTCGTTACAGTTCTTTAATTGTAATTCAATCTAGAAAAAGAGCAAACGAAAAAAAACATGGTCGTCTGTAAAGTTGGTTTATGGACGAAATTTAAACGTGACGTCATAACAAAATATCTCCTCGGACGCATATGCCAATCGAGTGGAAGAGAGATAGGTGCGGCGCAAGCGTACAATGAGCGTGACGGGACAATCAGTCATCTTTTTTCATGAATGCAGCCGGCGTTCATCGATTTATTAGACGTCAAGTCAAGACGAAGAAGAAATAAATATACTTTTGCGTATAAACACTGTCAGAGAACTTGATTTAATTATATGCTGTTTTACTTTTATTACGACTCAATATACGTAATTTGTAATATCTTCAAATTTTTTATTTCAAGACAATTAACTCATAAGGACTTTAGAACAATGTGTCTTAGGAGACCAAAGTTTTTGTTTACAACCCGTTCAACATTTTTTTTTACTCCACTGCAGGTATTTAGCGCCATTTTGTTCGTAAATGTCATTTTTTTTTTAATATTACCCCGAAAATAAAGAAAACGTTTTGGGAATTCATTTTTTTATTATAAAATTTAAATATTTTCTCATTCTATTATTATTTAGTTTTATTTAATTCTTTTTTTAATTTAGGGAGTTTTACAAAATAATCGCAACACGTATTCCATTAAGTTATCGATACATTTTATTTATATCTATACTTACTTATGGGTTTGAGTGCTATGTTTACTCGTCTCCGATTCGTGTTCGTTGTCGTTGGTCCCGGTCTGTTCAGTGATTGATGATTTTCTCTCTAGGGAATTCGTATCTTTAATAAAAAATATATAAATTAGTTATATTCATAATATAATTAGTTATGTAATAAAATAGCCGACCCGAGCCCACTTCGTTGGGCGTTAATTATGTGATGTAAATTTTTAAATTAAAAAAAAAATATCCCACTGCTGGGCATAGGCCTCTTTACCCATCATAGCTTAATCCACCACGGTGTACCAATGCATGGTCATGAGTATCAGGACCTATTTAATCGATTATGGATAAATTTTATCTAGCATATAAATAAGTTACTGATGAGTTTTATCGGGCTCTTTAGGTCTATTTCACCTTAACTACGAACACAACTTTTAATCCCAAATTTTTATACAGGTGATCCGTACGCTTGTTTGCCTACCTACTTATATAAAAAAAAAAAAAAAACATTAAAAATATAAATTATTTTATAGTTTTATCATAATTATATATTATGTAAGCTCACATATTTTGTAATCAATATATTTATTTTTATAATTTTTGTAATAATTAATTATACAATAATATAAGAACATCGATACTTTCTTTTACAGAAAAATTGTGTAAGCATCATAAGATTTGCGAACAGAATGAAAAACGTATAGTCCGATAAAGATAAAATTTTGTTTAATACGATTTATTATAAGGAAATTTTCAGTAACTAAGTTGATCGGTGTATAAACAATATTTTTTTGCTTATACACCAATCAACTTAAAAACCTATAATTAATTATTATAAAGAAAATTTAATTCATATGTCATTATTATAAAAAAGTGTTACACGAAAATCTAAACTGTCTTAGTAACTTCAAATAGACGAAACAGGTATTCTGAAGAGGTGCCGGTACTTATTGGTATCCAACTACCTCTGGTGTACAAAAATTATGTGTTAGGTATGTCTTGATAACCATACCCCGCACACCGATATCGGCGTACGTACCATCAAGGCGGTAAACACCCTTTTTAATAATTTAATCGTCTCGTCAACTCTATATATTTTGACGTGTACAAAACGTTAGCGTGATTTAATGTACACACAGCGCCATCTAGTGACCAAGTTCGTGACCAAGTGTAATTTGAACAATTCCCCGCAATTTCAGGGTTGGCAAATACATTTGACAAAAGAATTACATAATTATAAAGCTTGAAGTACCTCATTCCATTTATCATAAATTATTTATCATAGTTCAGAACTCCTGAGCAAATTTTCAATTAACGTTCCCTCTCGCATACCACGATATCCCATTTCACTATTTGCTTATAAAACCCAGAGAACAAGCCTCAGCTATTATTCCTTCATCCCTAGACTGAGTAGGCTCTACAGATAATTTACAGTTAAAAACGAGTCATTAGACATCTTTGTAGATAACCTAGCTATATTTAAGAAAAAACTATTAATTCATACCTCGATTCAAAAGCTATGCAGCACTAATAATAATTTATAATAGTACTTTTTATGTATTTTTTTGTTTAAATCATGAATGTTCAAAATGTTTTGAATAGGCTGACGACCTAATTATCTAAATGGCATGCTGTAACTACCTTTAAGAGGAATCATATATATATATTTAATACCTAAGCATATAACTGATTATAATTTTATTTAAAGATAATTCTGTTGGTGGTTCTTACTAAATAAATAAATAAATTTGTATGAATTTTTATTTTATTTTATATGTATACAGATCTCAGGACAAAGGTCAAATGTCAAGGTTTCCCTTGATATTATATGTACTGGATGAAACCAAATTATCTAGTCTAGTATATGAAAAGCTTACTGTTAGCGGCTGCTACTTTTTTCTTAGCAGTTTTATCTCTTCTCCGTAATGATAAGCCAACGGTACTAATGTTGGCCGCCATGTCCTCCGGAGGGAACTGGGGCAGTCTCATGAAAATCAGCTGAGTCATATCACGGAGACACTGCTCAGCGTTTCGACGAAGCAATTCTGTTATGATAAAATAAAGTTGTTAATCAAGTGTAACAGAAATTAAGCCATGAAGAAATAAATAAAAAGACGCATTACACTCAACGTACCCATTTGCGGGGTATTTACTAATTTTCGGGGATCCGGACACACACAATACTCAAACACAAACGCCCAGATAACTACAAACATCTATATGGCCTATACAAATGTTTGCCATCTGCGGGGATCGAACCAGCAGCTATGAGCCATTACGCGAACGCGTCATCAGAAAAAAGTTATCCATGGTAGGACGGTGGATCGTTTGATACCACACAACGCTTTAACCTGTAATATCCCACTACTGGGCATAGGCCTCTTTCCCCATGTAGGAGAAGGATCAGAGCTTAATCCACCACGCTGCTCCAATGTGGGTTGGCGGATATATTCCCTACTATGAGTAACGATCGTTATTAGGTGTACATGATAACAAACGGGACCAACGGCTTCACGTGCTCTCCGAGGCACGGTGGGGAGGCCCACAAGGACTGCAACACCCAAACTACGGCAAACACCCGTTTGGCCAATACAAATGTTTGTCATGTGCGGGGATCGAACCCGCAACCGCCAGCGCAACAGGTACAATCTATGGCTGTAACCGTTGCGCCAACGCGGCGTCAACTTTGATTGATTGAGCGTTGATACCACACAATCTATTATTATTACCATAATACAAAGACGTACAGTTGCATTTTACGGGAGGTTAATGTTTGGATTATTGTTTCCATACCCCAGACATAGGATTTCATCCTACTCTGGCTTCGAGAGAACATTTCTAATGTTTATTTATTTTAAAATTTTATTACACAACTTTAACACGTCGTAATAAAACGTTGCTCAAAAGGTGGACATAAAGCCATAAAAATCATAAAATAGTGTTGAGATATATATATTATAAAAATATGTCGGCATTAGCGCTGTCTTACGCAATTAGAAAGGAATTATTAAACAACAGATGCAACGATCGCGCCACCTAGCACATCGTTCGATAGTCACCTACCCTCATTTATTATATTACTCGAATTGTTCTGACGTGTATAAAACGAACGGTGTCACCTCGGCTAAGGCAGTCTTGGCTCTGGCTTGGCACGATACACTTGTTGTATCCTGCTAGTAGCTTAACCTAGACTCATTCAATAATTAATTTGTGCAATCGAATTAATTATTACCTATTACGATTAATTTGGCTAGGCGGGACGTATAACTCGAGCAGTGAAGGTGAGCGTTGATGCGCATTGCAAAGGGGGCCTCCTTAAACCTACACCTGGGTCGCAAGTCCTAGGCACTGCTCTGAGTTACTCCTTATGCCACACGATAGATTGGATCGGATCGCATTACAATTTTGTTATAATCATTTTAAGTACTACCTACATAGTATTGTAAAGAGTGCGAGTATAACCTACGCCTGCGCCCTGCAAATATAGAAAAGGACCTTCCAATTAGTCGAAAGACTACAAATATATATATTATAAAAAACGAAATAAACACACAAAATTAATAACAAAAAAGAGCGAATAGAGTCGAGTAATAGAATGAGTGAGGGTAGGTGAATATCGAACGATGTGCTAAATGGCGTGATCGGTGCATCTGTTGTTTATAAATCTCTTGCTAATTGCCTACGACAGCACCGGTGCCGACAAATATATTAGGGAAGTCATTTTATACGTTATATAGAATTTTTATTGTTTATTTATAACAAATAAAAATAAAAATGTCAGATGTTAAATATGATAATGTATAAATAAAATAGAAATTAAAATGGTTTTATTTTTTCTCTTACCGGTAAGTCTTGTTTCAAAACAAGTTCGGAAGCAGCTGAGCATGATCTCACAAACACTTTCATCCGTCAACATGGCACCTTCGGGGCTAAGCATTAGCGTTCGTAAAACCTAAAAATTTAAAAAGATAAATATTCATATAATATTTGTAGGCATTCGGTGAAAAAATTCAGTCACTCTTGAGCAGTAACATCTTCATTACAAATAATATTCAAATTCAGCTGGCAATCGTTTTAGACTTCACGTAACATACACACAAAAAAGCAAAAAAGTCATATTACAAAATTCTTGCATTTTTAAGGTCTTTATTTTAGTCTATTAAAATTTTTGATGTATAAATAAATAAACACTTCACACTCAACGGCCCCCAGTAGGATTTTCTCCTGTGTCGGGGGTCCGTAAACACACACAATACACAAGCACAAACGCCCAGACCACGACAAACTTCTGTATGGCCAATACAAATGTGCGGGGATCGAACCCGCGACCGCTAGCGCAACTATCAGTGATGTGACCGCTGTGCCGCGTCGTCGTCAGCGTCAATAGCGTCAATTGTATATCTGCTACATTGCGCATTATTTATTAATGAAATACTAGTGAGAGATAATTACTTGCAATATCTTCAGAAGCACAACACCATCAGAGGAGTGGTCGGTACCAACGAAACGGGCATGAGTGACTGCATCGGCTATGTCTTCAACTGTTGCTGGCACACTTGAGTGGGTCGGGTCTGAAAACATCATGAAAAATATATTTTTTTTATTTTTTTTATTTTTTATGTCACTAGGTCGGCAACAAGCGTACGGCTCACCTGATGGTAAGCGATTACCGTAGCTTATAGACACCTGCAACACCAGAAGCATCGCAAGCGCGTTGCCGACCCAATCCCCAATCCCCCCAGGAGCTCTGGTCACCTTACTCACCAACAGGAACACAATACTACTTGAAAACAGTATTATTTAGCTGTGATCTTCTGTAAGGTCGAGGTACTACCCCAGTCGGGCTGCTCCATATTTTGAGCAGGAAATTCCTGCTGTGCCCTACCTCAGTTAAACATCACATTTTAACACATAATATATAAAATAATATAAAAATAGATCCTCAAAAACACCCCAAGTGCACCAAAAGTCTGAGGTGTTAAGGAAAAATATGGACATATATTTAAGCTTTTCACAACGGGCAATTAATAAGAAAGCTATGCAATAAACGAATGTGATTCATTAGAAAATTGTCATCATCATCATCATCACTTCAGCCTGATACAGTCCACTGCTTGACATAGGCCTCCACAAGTTCGTGCCCAAAATGGCGTGAACTCATGTGTTTTGCCCATAGTCACCACGCTGGGCTAGCTGGCTTTGTCGCACCGAAGATGCTGCTACCCGTCTTCGGCCTGTATATTTCAAAGCCAGCAGTTGGATGGTTATCCCGCCATCGGCCGGCTAGATAGAAAGTTAGAAAATTGTAATAATGTATGAAATAAACACGTTTAATAAAAAAAAAATTATCAAGTTAAATGTTAATTCCTCTCAATTTCACAACAAAATATGAATTGTAAAACAACACTTAGCGGCTTCCTCGTTAATTTATTGTTTTAAAATAACACAAAACCCTCAGCCCGTAACCAAAAACTCATCGCACACTTCGTAAAATTCAAATTTGCGCGCCAAAGATCATTGCAATAGGCACACCATTAAGCTGAACAAAAGAAGGATATCATTTTTAAAATACATTTATTTTTACATTTTGTTTAAACTTTATTTTTGTTATAATAATTATATATATTATAAGAAAAAATATTTTGGTCATTAAAAAAACGTCTGTAATGGCGTAATAATAATAAATGTTTAATTTCGATTTTTTTTACTCATATTTATACTATTATTATTATTCTTATTATAT
Source organism: Melitaea cinxia (assembly GCF_905220565.1). Classification (NCBI taxonomy): domain Eukaryota; kingdom Metazoa; phylum Arthropoda; class Insecta; order Lepidoptera; family Nymphalidae; genus Melitaea; species Melitaea cinxia. The sequence continues at coordinate 2,391,730 of NC_059408.1, read as the reverse complement.
TGTAACATTTACATTTTATGGGGTAGATAGAAAATAATCCTACAAACTTTTTTTAGTGGTGACAAAATACTAGTCCTAAACCAGACCCACATAAAAATACTGCTTTGTTTGCAATGTACCGTATTCGCCTTTAGAGGCCCCACAGTTAGGCTTAGGTCTTTTCTCTTAAGAAGGACAACCCTAGTTCACCATACATATGCTTCAGCCTGTAATATCCTACTACGGTGGGGAGAACCACAAGGACTGCACAAACACCCAGACCACGGCAAACATCTGTATGGCCAATACAAATGTTTGTCATATGCAGGGATCGAACCCGCAACCGCCAGCGCAACAGCCACAAACCAGTGCTGTGACCGTTGCGCCAACGCGACGTCATAATATATAGCTGACATTGAAATAAAGCGACGGTGTTAATTTTTTTTTTTTTTTTTTATTAGATACATGTTAGTTTATGCCATACTTTTCTTAACCGCTGTGTCGAGGTGAATTTTATACAATTATAATATCATATAAATAACTTAACGGTGCCGAGTTAGTATGTAAGACACGGGTCTTACATACTTCCGCGGACATGAACGCAGTTTTTGTTTAAATTTTTAGCTATTTCGTTAAAAACATTATTTACATTTCCACATACAGACCGAAAGTTCGAATAACTAGCATAATACGAAAGACACATTTGCACAGACGGAATCGGAGCACCGAGAGCTGCCGAGGATTATAATTTTCTACAGATTAGGGTCACCGGTACTTATATTTCAGAAATAAGACTTCGCAGGGCAGCAACAACACAATTGAGTTACATTAAATAGACAAAGCGAAGAAAAAAACGAAAATGTATTCTGTAATACTATAAAAAAAAAAAAATACATTATCGAAAAGAAATATTTAGTCTCAAACTGTAGCCCCAATAAAATGGTGCCTTTGGCTGAGTAAATATCGAAAATGAATCCTATATAACTCGCACAAACTAGTTTGTTACTGTATTTTCTAAGAGTATTTGTAACAAATGATCTCCTTTTAAATACATTAATAGTTATGTATGTAAATATATTACTATTTTATAAATTAAATGCCTTTGTTTTTTGTTTATTTCAAGTGCTGAAAATTTTAAAATCAAGAACGTCTGTAATCACTATTTGTTTTCGATTATACTATCTATTTATAGATAAAAGGAGTCACAATGTCAACTTTACCTTAATTTATAAAAATAAATTTTATAGTTCATAGAAAAAAAATATTAAAATTACATTTTTTAGTCTTTTTGTTTAAATTTAAGGTTGGGTTTTTTGAAAAAACAGCATATTCTAAACATTTTTTAAATATCATATCAAAAATCGACCGTTCGCTCGCGTTATGATGATTTTCAACCGACTTCCAAAAAAGGAGGAGGTTCTCAATTCGACTGTATTTTTTTTTATGTATGTTACATCAGAACTTTTGACCGTGTGGACCGATTTCGACAAATTTTATTTTAATCGAAAGGTGGTGTGTGCCAATTGGTCGCATTTAAATTTATTTGAGATCTAACAACTACTTTTCGAGTTATATTTAATAATGCGTTTTTACTTGACGCTTTTTTCGTCGACCTACGTTGTATTATACCGCATAACTTTCTACTGGATGTACCGATTTTGATAATTCTTTTTTTGTTGGAAAGGAGATATCCCAAATTTAGTACCATGATAAGGAAACCAGGATCTGATGATGGGATCCCAGAGAAATCGAGAGAAACTCTTGAAAATCCGCAATAACTTTTTACTGGGTGTACTGATTTTGATAATTCTTTTTTTGTTGGAAAGAAGATATCCCTAGTTTAGTACCATGATAAGGAAACCAGGATCTGATGAGGGGATCCCAGAGAAATCGAGGGAACTTCTTGAAAATCCGCAATAACTTTTTACTGGGTATTCCGATTTTGATAATTTTTAATTTAATCGATAGCTGATGTTTGTCATGTGGTCACGTATAGATTTTATTGAGATATAGAGAGAGATAACTACTTTTCATTAATCTTTGATAAGCGTAGTTACTTGACTGTTTTTGCGTCGATCTACGTTGTATTACTCGTCGATGTAATTGAAGTCGGTTTTTTTTTTTCGTTTGCGAGCAAACACAATTATATAATCAGTCGCTTAGACCGAATATAAAATCATCACATCAAAAATTTCGATCTAGCGGGTACATCGTTTCATAGCTTAATTGGCTAGAGCACCGACACGGTCAGTCGGAGATGCAGGTTCGATCCCCGCTGGAACGGTCGATTTTTGATATGATATTTAAAAAATGTTTAGAATTTCCTAATGTGTGGGTAAAACAAAAATAAAATCGTACAAAATACAGCACATTATATAATATATTCGACTCTTAAGTGCGTTCTATTACATCCCTGTACCTAGGGACTAATAATGACTTAGTGCTTCATCAGCACCTTTAACTCTGGACATTCATTCTAAAGTTCGAGTCCAGTTAGGATCTGATTGCGGAACTATTAATACTTGCCGTATTTCTTATCTCTAAGTTGTCTTACTTTATATTATAAATTACTAGCTGACTCGGCAAACGTTGTTGCCCGCTAAACGCTATTTAAAAATAGGGGTTGGTGGTACAAAGATGAAAATTTAGGGTTGTATGTATTTTTCAACGCCAAATTATAATAAAATAAAGAATAAATAATTTATCTAAAAATAAAAAATAAATTTAGGGGTGGACTACTTTTAATATTCAGGGGGATGAAAAATAGATGTTGTTCGATTCTCACACCAACCCGATATGCACACAAAATTTCATGAGAATTAGTCAAGCCGTTTCAGAGGAGTTTAACTACAAACACCACGTCACGATAATTTTATATATTATTAGTGTTAATAAATAAACCTTATTTTTAAAAGATTTTAATTTTTCCAATGATAACAGTTCTTTCAAATGGGGGGTTCTGTGTGTAATAGTAAAAGATCACATACTGCGTGAAAAAAATTGTAATCAATTTTTAAATTTGACTTTGTTTAAATAGACGATCTACTTTGATAGAATCGTTCCGCATGATAACTTTCGTGAGCGCGTAAGCATAGCTATAATTTACAGTGAAAATCTTTCTATGAGAAAAATAACTAGTTTCCATGTGCGGTGCAACTAAAGATAATATGGGGCAGTTATTATTAATATTTCACTTAATCGACGTTTTTAGGGCTAAAAAAATATTGGATAGTTATGCAGAAGTACATTGCCAGAGTAGCTCGTATATTAAGACAAAGAAAAATTTAAAATTAAATACAGCCAATCAACAAAATAAATGAATAATACGATTTTTTTCCATGTGGAACGTGATCTTTAAAACCTACATACAGAACCTCCCATTTGAAGGAACGCTGTCAAGAGTCAAACAACCTATATATTATATTATTATTATTATAGATTTATTGTATTCATACAGAACCTCCCATTTGAAGGAACGCTGTCAAGAGTCAAACAACCTATATATTATATTATTATTATTATAGATTTATTGTATTCATACAGAACCTCCCATTTGAAGGAACGCTGTCAAGAGTCAAACAACCTATATATTATATTATTATTATTATAGATTTATTGTATTCATACAGAACCTCCCATTTGAAGGAACGCTGTCAAGAGTCAAACAACCTATATATTATATTATTATTATTATAGATTTATTGTATTGAATTATTTAGGTTAATTTAAATAGATTTTTAGCTTTACAAATTATAGTAACATAAAGTAGTTGTAGGTAAGCATAAATAAAGAAATTATAATTAAACATCAACATAACTAAACATACAGTCAGACACTTGAAAGCTGCATCTATAAATAATAATAAATTGTATGTTTAATTCCCGGTAACATTGAAACACAGGTTAGTTACCATATAGGGAGTACATTAGAGAGCTTATTAAATTTTGACACATTTGAGAAAAATTGCTTATTAAAAATAATATTTTCATACAAATTATTTTAGTATAACTTTAAAACATTGTTGCCATTGCCATAAACTTTTATCTTGATTTTTTTTTTGTTCATTAGAAAATTAAAATTTATATAAAAAATATAATATTAAAATTTATATATAAAATTTTTATATTAAAATTTAAATAAATAAATTATGGATTTTTTTAATTACATATTGCATGTAATAATAAATTTTCACCTAAATTCCTGTGAAGTTATAAATAAAATTTAAAAAAATCAATATGAAGTTTGATTGTTTTTATAATCAATCTCTAGTAAACACAATCAGAGGTAGGTCAAAGTATATCTGTGCTACCTCATTAGTAGTTTCAATAAACTGCCTATCTCTGGATTGGCTTACTATTGACATTATTTTGACACAATTCTTTTATAGATTCTATTTTGCATAATAATATGCTTACGCGTAAGCCTGTAATATCCTACTGCTAGGCATCGGCCTCTTTCCCCATGGAGGAGAAGGATAAGAGCTTAATCCACCATGCTGGTGGATGCCAACCCCATTGAATATATCCATATTCCCTACTGTGAGTAATGATCGCTGTCAGGTGTACATGATAACAACCTAGACCAACGGCTTAATGTGCTCTCTGAGGCACGCTGGGGAGACCCACAAGGACTGCACAAACACCCAGACCACGGCAAACAAAAAATAAGTGATAAACTAACTATTGCAACCTGTTGTAAAATATACAATCAGATATATTATAAGTAATCTATCACTTGTGACAATATCAATGCATTATGATAATCTATAATAATGTGATAATCCCTTAACCTAGTAACCTATCAAGCAAAATTTATTAAATTTTATCTTTCTGTTTTATTAACAGTAAATTAATAATTTAATATATTTAAAAATGTTTTCAACCACAAACACACACACTGACTAAAGGAAAGTAATAATTTTCACATTTATCAAATATGATTTTTTATAACTTTTGAAACTCTTTTACAACTTGCATAATCTAATAATCTTGTATATTTCAACAATAATTATTATTACATTTAGGAATCTTATATCTCTTACCTATTAGTCCATAAGAAAGGAATTTATGAATAGCTGACAGGGCCAGGCTCGTCACAGGTCCAGTTGTCTCCTTACTTCTAATAACTTCTAAGAAAGGACTTAAATAAGTCGAAGGATCTAACAAACGTAAGTCATCCACTTGATTTAATATACTCTTCAAATCTTGAAAGGTTCTCATCAAAACATCATATTCCTCGTTGGGAAATGAATGAGAGCCCCAGCGAGTACTCCGTCGCATGGCGGTGACCAGCATGGCCATCTCGCCTTGGACCACAAAAATTCCATTACCCGGCAAAGACATATTTGCTAATTTTTCAAGTAAATATCACTGATATCAACAATGTTTAGTTTAATGTTTTTGTTATACGGTGATTAACTCACTACATATTTTAAAAAAAAAGATAGCAAATTGTCACTTTGTCCAGAGTAATTTTGTTTGCTTGTTTTTATAAAAATACAAGAAAAATCTAATAAAATCAATAGAAATTCACAACTTGATTATCAAATTCCATCACGAATGAAAATCGTATCATGTTGACGTTTCATGAATTTAGTATCACTACTCGCCGCCAGGTGGTTTTTAAATTTCGAGTTAGATTCCCTCGAATTGGCCAGTTCGAGTTTTAACTTGGTAAGCTTATTCGGCTTTAAATTGTGTTAATATTGTATGCTACGCTTTAAAATATTTATATTTTTATAATAGCAACATTCTAAACATGTCGGACTACCGTGGTTTAGGTTTATTATTCTGACAAAGTTTCAGTATTAGGGATTTTCTTTATTCCTGACGTCTTAGGTGAAAATATCTTGACGTCGCATGTAATTGTAAGTTCAGTAGCAGTTAATATTTTGATTGTAGATTAAGGGTTTTAGGGGTGATTGTGCGTTGTCACGCGTCCAATGGCCTATCGAAAGAGACTTGTCAATTTGTTCTTTTTGTGTTCATGCAGTTATTCTTAAATCTGTATCTGATTACGTTGCAGGCAAAACCTAACCTAGATAATCGCGACAATGGTTAAAAAAAAGAGACAAAGCGAGCCTACCGAAAATGGGGACGACTCGACGGAGTCTTGCGACGAAATTGTAAAGTCCGCATGTCATCATGTAGCCAAAGCAGTAGACCTTACGCGTCTGAAGAAGTCTTTAAAGACAGGAGGTTTTGAAAAAGAATGCTCGGAATGCAAAAAAAGCCTGAGTACGGAAGTGATCGACCCAAATTACGAGGAAGACCTATCATTATGGATGTGCCTGCGCTGCGGGACACAACTGTGCGGTCGAACTCGCAACAAGCACGCCCTGAACCATTTCAACACTCCTCACTCTGACTGCCACGCCATCACAACTAATACCACAACTTGGGAGATATACTGCTACAATTGTAATAATGAAGTCACGTCTACGAGCTCCAAAAAACTTCATGAATGTATAGAATATTTGAAAAAGCAAGCCTCCAGTAATCCAAAACTACCACCAATAGAACTGCCCTTCATTCAAGGACCAAATCCGTTAGAACTTACAATGCCATTAGAAACTACATCTAGAAATGATAAAGGTAAAGATAAGGCGATGGCTTTGAATTTACCTCGTGTGAGGGGCCTCAGCAATCTAGGAAATACATGTTTTTTCAATTCTGTCATGCAATGTTTAGTGCAGACACCATATTTATTAAATGTCTTAAAAGAGATGGCTACACCAGGAGAAAAGTTTACGTTGCCAGGAGGTAAATTGAAAATTAAGTCGGACCAAAATGATGATGAGGGCAAAGAAGTGGACCTCCCTCCAATAACTGGGCAGCTGTCTGAGTGGGGGACTCTGACAAGGACCTTAGCAGAAACATTAGAAGAACTACAAACAGGTATGTAATTAATAAATAACTATAATAAAAATACTATAACACAAAATAATGAAAACAGAAAAAGGTTAATTTATCCATCTATCTTCTATCTACTAATAAATGAAGAGCTGGTTCTTTTTATTCGGTTATACTGAAAAAACTAATGAACCGTTCGGAATAATACTTATATACCATAAGATCCAGTGTACTTTGGAGAAGGTTTTAGTATATGATATGTTGGTGATTACTTATTGTGAAAAAAAATATGGATGGACAGAGGTTACTAGTAAATTAAATTTCTAAAGAAATTGATCTACAAATATTATATAGTAAATATAACTATTTTTATCATGTAAACAATTGAAATTTTACAATTCGAAATCTAAATAATAGTTAAATTAAAAAAAAAATATATATTTTTCTAGAATATTAGAATAATTTTGAATGTTAATATACTATTAATATTTTTTACTTTTCTTTTGTATAAAACTACTTACTACTATTAAATAACTAATTACTTTATATATTTTAGTCATCAATAAAACAACTGTATTTTACAACTCAATCTAATATCTAAGGGTTTATTTAAACATATTTTTTTTTAAATAAATTTAATTGAATTATTATGGGATTAATGACTAAAATTTTTTCACTCCTACACTGAAAAAAGTATCAATAACACTACAGTGCTACGGTGTTACTCATTCATAGTTTTAACACAAAAAATGAAGTTTGCATTTTTAGACAGAATAACTATTTTAAAAATTCCACAAATTGAAATTTTCATCATATATTATTGCGTTGTTAGAACATATTTCACCTGTTGTAACAATACATTGCATTTGTAATGCACTAGACAAATCAAGCAACATTCATTTCTATGCAAATAGTAAAAGAAAAAAAATTAATTTTTAAAAACTGATATTCATATATTCAAATAAGATGAATTTTAGTGTAATTTTGTGCCGTCAATTACAATCCTAATTTCTTGCTTATTAACTTTAGAAAGTATTAAGATACAGAAGGATATGGATTCCTTAGAAAAGTTAAAAAGTAGCTTCCCAAGCATAATCTATATCTATACAGATAAATATAATTAGAGTGTCTGTTTGTAATATTAATATAACCCTTTTTTCTAAATGCATATGGATGTATAAACGGTACACATTCCAAAATAACATTTTTTACAATTTTTGTCGGTCTGTTTGTTCTGCTACTTTTATTTTAGAAATTTATTTATTTATAACTGCAAACTGAACAATAACTTTTTTGTTAAATTCCATGCTGATGAAATCGGGGCACAGCTAGTGTTTTATAAGATAAACTATTTAAGTGGGAATTGAAAAGTATTGCCTAATTAGCTCTGTACATTAACTGCCTATATAAATATTTAGATGTGCTAACCAACAGTAAATTAATCTCAATATAATTTTTAACCTAAAACTAAAACCTATAATTCGTAACCTAAATGTTGTGTATAAATAGTATCTTGACCCATTTAAAAAGTTTGTCTTAGTGTTCTAAGAATTAGTCTTTCTTAAAAACTATCAATTTACAAAAATATGATTTTTATTTCTTTATTTCATATGACACACCAGCGATATATGTATAGTCATTAATAATTATTATTACACTGTTTTCTAGTCCGAGTGCAGTTACCCTTACAGGTGTACACAACATTAGGTAAAATTTGTTCGGTTAAAACAATGAATCAATCAGCAAGCACACACTATAAATGAAACATTAACAATTATATTTCTTATATTAATTACACAAAACAATAATAATAAATAGCAAATAGTTGATTAAAAATTTTTGCATTACAAAATTTATAAAGAAGAAAATAATTTATAATTTATTTATACACATTCTCATTCACTAGAGAGATACGTATTGATCAATGGTTGAAATAAATTATTACGATTACAAGGCACCTATACATTCAAATATAATTTTTTCTTTAAACTAAAAAAAGTGTCATGAAAAATGTCAATGTCGGGGTCAGTAAAATTATTATAAGCCTTAATTATTCTATTAATTGTGGAGGATTGGCCTAGATTAGTCTTGGAGAAATTTGGAATGAAGGTTTTTTTTGTTGAGAATGTCTGTCAGGACATTGATGCTTATCTGATGGAGCAAGTCCGGGGAATCCAAGTTATTACAATTTTAAACAGAGTTATGAGATCAATTACTTGTCTTTGCTTTTCGAGGGAATGTAAATGAAATGTGTGTATATTGTGTGTGTGAATGTATGTGAATGAAATTTAAAATGTATCAAATATAATATAAATGTGTAAACCAATTCAGACATAGATTCGGTGCAAAACGATCTCAATAATATAATAGGATGGTGTCATCACAATAAAATGACTCTTAACGTAGGCAAATGTTTCCATATAAAATTTACCTGGAAGAAAAAGCCGCTTGTCTCTAGTTACCCTATTGGAAATGTTATCTTGCAAGAGAAATCACAAATTAAAGACTTAGGAGTTATTATAGACGGCCGTTTAACTTTTGTGGCACATGTTGATAATATAGTTGTTAAAGCTGCACGAAATCTTGGTTTTACCAAGCGGAATACACGGGGTTTCTCAAGGCGAACAAAAACGATATTATATAATTCTCTAATGCGGAGCTGTCTCGAGTACGCCAGTGTTACCTGGAATCCTCAGTACAGTATACACTCTCAGCGTATTGAGAGCATTCAGCGTGTTTTCACGAGGCATCTTGCTTTTTACGAAAGCAATTTTTCGCATAGACAAGTGTACGGGGAGCGTTTGGCAAGGTTCCACATGAGTTCTCTTCGGAGTAGGCGTGAGGTTTCTGATCTGACTTTCCTGCACAATATATTACATAACAGGGTTACCAATTCTGAAATAACAGAGAGGATAATCATATCGGTTCCCTCTAGGACATCCGCGCGTACAAGATATTTTACATTCCATGCGTAAAGTCGCACATTGGGAAACAAGCTCCCCTAGTGCGTTTGTGTAACAAATATAATAGTGTCAGTAAATCGATTCCAGGCATTGACATTTTTCACGTCTCTCACTCTGTCTTTAGATGTAAGTTACTTAATTATTATAAAATGCATGATTAGTTTAAAAAAAATATTTAATTTATTTTACAGTAATTTTAATTTTGATTTTTATTTTGATTTTTCTTTGATTTTGATTGTAATTTTAATTTTTCTATTTGGAATTTTTTGATAATTTGATTTGACTTTTGTTATTTCCCTATTCTTAATTACTTAATTAATGATAATTTGTTTCTAATCGTTATTTTGATTAAATTGTCCAATTGTTTAATTTTATAAATGTATATGATAATAATATGTTCTTTACCTTTATTTTTGATTTTGATTATTTTGGTTGGGATGATGATGATGGGGTGTCACTCTTTCTTTTTTTGAATATTGTAAGTGTTGAACTATATTAATGTAGGTATATCTAAAGTTCAAATATTTTAATTATTTGTGATTTTTTGTGCTTTGTTCCATTGTATTCCAAAATGTTATGTTCACTTGTAAGTGACATGCATATTAGATACTTTGTTATTATATATTTGTAATTTTAAAATTTTTATATGTGTGTTGTAAGTGTGCTTTTGAAAATAAATAAATAAATGTATCAAACGAGCGTCGTAGTCGGCTCCGTAAGGACTTGTATAGTCTTTGAAGGCCAGATAACGATGAAACCGAAGTCGGTATGTCTTGCAAACAAGCAAATGAGTAAATTTGAAGTAATTGTTACATTTACAAAAAAAAAAAAAAAAAAAAACTATTTTCTGTCCAATATTTTAATATTTTGTTCCATAATAATAATAATCATTTATTGCAGACATCAGTCCATATTTTTGTAAGCTTGCTATTGGGCAATATAAATCAAGGAAAAATTTGGCAACATTTTTACAAACTATACAGGTATATTTACAATTCAGGACTTTATTATTTGACATAATTATTTTGACTAACCCATTGGCATAGTTTGTATTCGTCGAAATCGTAACCAAGCCTCAAATATATTTGTATAAATTATATTTTTTATATACTCTATGAGATAATATTTTACCTACATCTTTTTTTCACTAATTTGATAAAAATACATATATCAAGTTATAACTTAGATTTTTCAAATTTATGAACGATCAAACTTTTCTACTTCATTATAAATGTATAGATTCGAATTAATAAATTTTCTATAAGTCACATTACAGGTCAGCAACATGTAATTTTAAATTTAAATATTTATATAGTACGTAGGTACATTGTAAAATGTGTAGATATTATATACATATGTATTACTCAGCCATACACACAAATGAAGATTTTAGTGCTACTAGGTATATAAAATAAATTTTATTTTAAATGTATACATATGCATAACCAGAACTACTTGTTTAAATGGAACTAGACCCTTCTCTTTCTTTAACTTACATGTACATTGATATATATTTATGCGTTTCTAATCTTCTTAATTGTAAGTTTTTCTGTCTTTTAATTATAACTTAATGTTGTAAGACCTAAAGTTTTTCTTAGTTAACATATGTTCATAAGGATTGTAAATATGTGTAATATAGCTTGAATAAACTTTTAACTTACCATAAATTGTACTACTACGGATGTTTTAGTCTATGATGATTGTTGTAGTATCAAGAGGTTTAACCTCCTTTTTTTGTTATCTGCTACATGGAGAAAGAGGCCTATGCCAGCTGTAGGCTATTACAGGTTGAAACAAAAAGCAAAGTTATTTAATGCATTTACTCTCCTTTTGAAGTTGTACCTACACAATCAGAAGAAACTAGCATCTGAGATACAGGTTAGGCTTAGTTCAGATGCTAGTATACATAGGAAAAGTACGAATGTTTAATTATATGTTTTTGGGAACTCTGAATGTATTCATCATTTTTGTTCAATGTTCAATAAAGATTTTCTCATCTAGATAATAAAACCTCAATAAATAAATATGCTCAAGATTTATAGTTGACTGTTCCTAAAGTAGTGGTTGACGCCGCGTTGGTGCAACGGTCACAGCTATGGATTGTGCCTGTTGCGCTGGCGGGTGCGGGTTCGAACCCCGCACATGACAAACATTTGTATTGGCCATACAGGTGTTTGCCATGGTCTGGATGTTTGCGCAGTCCTTGTGGGTCTCCCCACCGTGCCTCGCAGAGCACGTTAAGCCGTCGGTCCCGGTTGTAATCATCTACGCCTGATAGCGATCGTTACTCATAGTAGGGAATATATCCGCCAACCCGTATTGGAGCACCGTGGTGGATTAAGCTCTGATCCTTCCCCTACATGGAGAAAGAGGCCTATGCCCAGAAGTGGGATATTACAGGCTGAAGCGAAAGTAGTTGTTTAGCCTCCTTAGTAGTGGTGTAGGTAACATCTGACTTATATACATGCATATAATATTACAGAATACTATATTATTATACACAATATTATATATTTAATATACACAATACTATATATAATTTATAAATTATACATCCAGACTCTGAGCAAGAATCGAACTAGAAGTATCGAGTGGAAACTAAAATTACTGCCAATTCAATATCCCAGACAAATTTAAATCATAATCAGTATTAGTAAGCTACATAATCTGGGTACATGTTTTTCTCGAAAGTTTGTAATGAACCTAATGTTTAGATGTAGAAGTTTTAAATTGGCTGATGGTTTTGCTACTTTAACTTTTTGTTTTTGAGAATGTCAATTTTTTTATAAGTTCGTTAATTGTGTTGTTGTGTGTTACACCTTACGGTGAAATAAATATTTTAAATTTTTTATTTTTATACATCTAAGTCGGCAAACAAGCCTACAGCTCACCTGATGGTTAGCGATCACCGTAGCCTAGTAGACACGAGGAGCCTAGTAACATCAGAAATTCGTTGTCGACCCTACCCACCAAGAGCTCTAGTCACCTTCACCACAGAAACACAACACTGCTTACAAGCTATATTGAGATGTGATCTTCTGTAAGGTCGAGGTACTACCCCAGTCGGGCTGCTCCAGATTTTAGCGGGATATTTCTTACTGTACTCTACTTCAGTTAAATTCATTCCATTAGAAAAAGTAATAATATTTTAAATTTTATTTATAGGTGAAGGCGGTGTGTATACTCCTAGAAAACTGCTCTCTGCTCTTGTCAGTAAGCTACCTCAATTTGGTGGAGGCGATCAGCATGACGCTCACGAGTTATTAAGACATTTGCTTGAAGCTGTGAGGTAAGAGCTAAAAAAAATAAGACAAATTTTAGTCATAATTGTAATAAAGAAATATGTGGACGGTAAAGGTGTGGTGCTGTGGTAAATATTTTTGTATTGCTCATTTTATTTCTGGGGATATGTTTTAGATGAATGAGCTTCTTGTGATAGAAGGCTATATAAGGAATATAGATGATGTAATTTTATTTACTATTTTACCTACTTTTTTTATTATTATTACAACAAAATTATATTACAAAATATATTATTAACTAGAGCATTTTTTTTTTATATAATTATATAAATTTCAAAAGATTCATTTAATTTAAATTAAATAAAAAAATTGTTCAAGTATCATTACTTGATGTGATAATGTGAACTTTATGTAATAATATTGTTGATAAAATATTGCATATAACGTTACAGGTCTGAAGACCTACGTCGCTACCAGTCAGTGATACTGAGCAGTTTGGGAGTTAGTTCAAAGGTTGATCCGGCTAAAGTCGATGGGGAAGTGAAGCAAAAGGTTAAATTTTATGGACAGCAAGCCTCGGATACAATGCTCAGACCAGAACAGGTAAATTTAATTTTATATTTTAAAAATTGGTACTGATCTTATAAATAAATAAACATCTCAGATTCAAGGCCTATAAAAATATTTGTCATGTACTGTATCAGTCATTTGCTATGCCCGGTGTAAATGTTCACACGTTCTACGATGATCATTGGATCATGACACTTGGAAGATATAACAGCAACTGCTCTGGTGTAGTGTTTCGAGTAGTCGCACCGACGGTTTGCGGGTTTGATTGCTGCTCGGCTTCGACATTTGTATTTGTACAAATATTTCTTTCTGGTTTGGATATCTGTCCTTGTGGGTCTCCCTACCATGCCTCGGATAGCACGTTAGTCCTTCGGTCTCGGTTGTTATTATGTACACCAGATAGTGTTCGTTACTCATAGTAGGGAAAATATCCGGCAACCTGTAGTGGAGCAGCATGGTGGCTTAAGCTCCATTTCTTCTCCTACATGGGGAAAGAGACTTATATCCAACAGTGGTATGTTATAGGTTGAATGTGTACTTAGAAGATATTAAACTTTTTTTACGTATTTTAGGTATTCCGTGGCTTCCTAGTGTCGACACTCGAGTGCCAAGAATGCTTCCACCAGTCGGACCGTACAGAATACTTTCTCGATCTCTCCCTGCCTGTTGCAGCATCACGTCCTCAGCCACCGGCCTTAGTTAGGAGGAAAACACCTAATGGTATGTGTAATTAAATATTTAATCTGGAGAACAAATTTGTATATATCTATTTTTTATTTAATTAAGATATAACAATTACATATCACTTACATTTTTACTATTAGAATGCCATTAAAACCATACTTTATTTGACTTGGCATCTGTGTGGTACAGTTTATGGTTGAGTGAGAGATGACGTGTGAGGGAAGGTTATGAGGGAAACCAAACCCAATGAAAGTCGATCTAACACTAAGTTTATTAAGATTATTTTGAGTATATATAAGCAGAAGTACAGACGTCATTCGACGTCATTCGTAGCAAACAAATAACAATTTCATTAGAAATCTGCATCAGTCAAATAACAATTTTGTAATAAATAAGCTAAATTAAGGAGGTTATGAGTTTGCAAGATAATCATATTCCTCAATATACGTTAACCCGTACAGCATCTTTTTCCTTAGACTTCATTCAAAAACATACAATAAACGATATGACAGGTTATGTGTGTACTCCAAACTATATGACAAATATATATATTAAGATATAAATCTTATATCAGATTTATATTATATAGTGTCAGAGCGAGGATTGAGCGAAAAGGTCTCTTGTAAAAAGTCAGAAGTTAAAAGGGCCTAGTGTTGCTTCTAGATTGTGTCTCAGATGAATCACTAATCTTATAACTTTTCTTTTCTTAAAATAACGTCATTATAAAATTGTCTTGGTTTGGGGCCTCGGCCTAATAGTCCCTCTTAAGTGCTACTATGAGGGCTTTGTAACCACCATCAAGGACCATAACTAGGATTACCGCCATTTAGGGTACACACCATAAATGGCGGTTTTGAAAATGAAAGAAAATGGGGCATTAGTAAACGCTATGCTTCTGAATTTATGTAAGATGAAAATCATTAGACAGTTGTTTAATAAGATAATATTAGTTATTTGTCGCCAATGTAAATTTGGATGTACTGCTTTTGTTGGTCAGTTTCCTAATTGTGACTATACAGCATGAACCATTAAAAACAAAATTATATTTTGTTAAATAAATATTTTGTTCATTTCCCTACATACATAACCTGTTGTTGAAGTGCAACTTCTTTAGAATCGTTGTGATTTTAAACATGATGAAACGAAAATGCGTCACGATAAATAAACAAACACATAAATGTATAGGAGAGAATGGGAGAATACATTACTGCTCAAATTTTCGAAACCTTTACACGGGACCTATGATCATCGTTAATGGAACAAATCGCACGGCCTAACTTTCAACGACTTCGGTTGTTTCACTTCCGCCGTGAATTGCAACATACACTTTTTTCAAGTTCTGTTTGTTGTCAATGTAATTGTTTCTAAAATTACTAAAATCTGTCCCCCCTTAACCCTCAACGACCTTATGTTGTACGTAATAAGGCCTAAATTTTCAGACGATAACAATATATACAATAATCAAGAGGAGACCAAAACTTCGAAACACCAGCAGAAGAAAGAACGAATTGCTGCTAGAAAAGCCGCTAGGAAAAAAGGTGTGTCTTTAAAATCTTGCTTGTATTTGAATTTTCTCTTGTTTTTTTTTTGTGTATGTATATTTATGTTATTGATATGAATCGACACGCCTTAGAAATACTAGGCCAATTCTATTTTACTTTTATAGGTTTTCCATTTTTAAAGGAATAACGTGTAAATTATAAAAAATTGATTAATAATACAGTAATAAACAAAAAAAAAAAAAAAAATTTAGAAGTTTCTCTGTACTCATACTAGAAATGGATTTGGCTTAGTATTCCTTGGATATGTCAAGAAACGTGTTAAAAAACTAATCTTTGTTAGAGATTTATACATACATACTTTTTTATACTTTCTTGAACATGAAATGGTGGTGGATTAAGCCACGATCCTTTTCCTAAATGGAAACAGAGATATATTGCACGTTACAGGCTGAATCATAGCGAACGTCACAAATACCTATTTAAACGTAGCTTTTATATTTTCTTCAAACATTAGTTGTGAAACATACACCACATAAATTATGCAAAATCTCTTCTGTATTTGTATAAATAAAGCATTTAAAGGCTAGACCTGTGTATATTCATAATAGGAAATAGAATACATATTTTAAAAGAAACACTCTATTATTAATTTTCATTTCAGGCAATTCCAATTCCAAAGATAACGCTGTCGATGCAACAAACGGTTCGAAAGACGAGGGTAAGTCGTCCTCGGAGCAATCGGACGCGGACGTGGAGGACAATCTGGAGGAGCCTCCGCGCCGGGCCGACACTCACACCGCCTCCATCGGCTCGCAGGCCGTCGCTCACACCGCCGCCAACTTCGCGGCCTACCACATGGAGTCCGGCTACAACTCCGATAAGATAGTCAGCTCCGACTCCATCCGGACCAGCCCCGTCGACCTCGACAAGGAGAAGACGGACGACACCCCCGAGACGACCGACAAGGACAAGGAGTTCGCGGACGTCGCCACCTCGACCACCGCTGTGCCGCTCGAGTATAAGTCCCCCGCGCCCCTGGAGACCTTCTCCAACCCGGACTCCGGGGTGGCGAGTCCCGAAGCGACAAAGCACAACTCCACAGAGACAGTGGATAATGTTGACTCGCCGTCGAACGGCAAGGAGCTCGGCAGCCACAGCTCCCTATCGAGCGAAATCAACCTGGACCTATCTAGTCCTCAACGCGCGAAGCTGTCGCCCGTCAGGAGCGACTTCGAGAGGCCAGTCTCTCGAATATCCTTCGCCCCGGAGTACTCCAACGAGGTGGTCTCGCGCGGTATAAGCGAGCGAGCCGGACGCGACCTGTTCGAAAGCGGCTGGGAGTTCGGAGGAGCTCCACCCGAGGACAACGCATACGACGATTTGAACCAGGACGTTACCGACAAGCTGGAGAAGCTCAAGCTCGACGCGGACGAGCCCCGGCCCAAGCCCGCGCCGCCCGCCCCGCGCGCCCGCGAGCCGCCGCCCGCCCGCCCCAGCCCGCCCTCGCCCCGCTACGTCTGCGACGAGGACGAGTGCAGCGTGCAGTCCTGTCTCGGCCAGTTCACGGCCCTCGAACTGCTCACCGGCAACAACAAGGTCGGCTGCGAGACCTGCACGGAGAGGCTCAACGGCAAAAACGGCAAAACCGTGTACACGAACGCGACGAAGCGCTTCCTAGTGTCGAGCCCGCCGCCCGTGCTCATCCTGCACCTGAAGCGCTTCCAGCTGGGCCCGCGCTGCATGTTCCGCAAGATGTCGAAGCACGTGGACTTCCCCGCGCTGCTGGACCTGGCGCCCTTCTGCGCCGCGGCGCGCGGCGGGCCGCTGTACGCGCTGTACGGCGTGGTGGAGCACTCGGGCGGCATGCACGGCGGCCACTACGTCGCCTACGTCAAGCTGCGGCCCGGAGCGCGCCGCCGCTTCCTGCCGCCCGCCCGCCCCGGGCCGCCCGCCCGCCCCGACTCCGACTCCGAGCTGTCGGGCTACGAGTCGGGCGACGGCGCGGCGCGCGTGCCCCGCGGCCGCTGGTTCTACGTGTCCGACAGCCTGGTGTCGGAGGTCACCGAGGACAAGGTGCTGCGCGCGCAGGCCTACCTGCTGTTCTACGAGCGCGTGCAGTGAGCGCTAGTGTTTACAGTGTGCAGTGAATGAGGACGCTTTTTTACTAACGGAGTGTGTGGCCGGTCCGGTCGTGTATCGATGAACCTATTGCTATGTATACGTCTATAGTGTATCAATGGTTGTCCTATCGAATGCGTTACATACATTTTATTTATTTTTTTCTATTTTTGTGTAAAGGTGCTCCTAAAGAAAATAGATGCCACATTAATTTTCATTTCCACAAAATATACATAAATATTATTTATAAAAATGTATTAAATACTAATTACTAAATATATAAAATCATCCTTGCTTTACGAGAGATATTTTTAATTTAACTGATAAAATTTCTTTAGTTTTTTTTCTTTTCAAATAATTCTTTATTTTAAATCTAATATCGGTGCACCTTTATCATGCAGTGTTCATATATTTACAGAATAACATATGGATATGTAAAATTATTTTATTGTATTATATTATTATCAGAATTGTGTTATTCAATGGTATAGTCTTCCATTGAGTGTCAACATTTTAATAGTAATATTAGTTACAGTCATAAGGATAATGTAGTAACATCAATTTAATCATCCTAAAAATGTTATTTATTGTGTTTTGTGATGTCTCCAATAAGCTTATTAAGTGGTCTCACTATAAAAAAAACATTAATCGAACACACCAAACAAAAAAAAAAACTAGGCAATCACTAAGATTGTTTTTTTTTTTAATTTTTTAAATTTATGTGTGTACAGCCCTATAATCAAATTTAATAATGAGATTGCATAATGTTATAAATCTTTCTGTATCATAAACTGTTTCTCTTCGTTAATTTATAATTTTAGTGAACCTCATGGAATATTGTCAAAAGTAAATTTTTAACGGATATCATGTAGACATGTCACTCCTGCTTTAATTGTAATTATTAATTCGTTGAGTGCTCAATTTAGATAATGCTGCTTCGTGTTTGACTAATACTACTCGGTTAAGAAGTTTACAGTGGAATATTGATGATATTTTATTTATTAAATTATTAATACAACAGTGTGGGACGTCCTCCGGCCCGTTGAACTGACGATCTACGTAAGATTGCCGGTGTAGGGAGGGATTGCGGAAAACCGACATGTTTGACGCAAACTTGGGGAGGCTTATGTCTAGCATTGGACTGCAACAGGCTGAACTGACTAATACAATTGTTACATTTTATTCTTAATATAACTGAATATAATCCATGAAAAATCGCAGTCATTATCAAAGATGATTGCTACACAAAATGTCTAGAAAATACTATACTCACTACAACTGTCTTACAAGTTGTTTCTAGTATTATTTAAATGCTGTTAATTGAGTAACACTGAATAATTCCCTCATGATTTAGTGAATCTTGAAATAAACTGCAATAAAGGCAAATGAATAAACATTGTAAAGCAGTATAATAATACGTATTTACAATAGACATAAAAAATAATGTTGATAACGGATAATAGGTGTTAACATGCATCTTTACTCTTTTTTTCTTTCCCAAATATTTACGAATTAATTACTCGATTATACCATAATTTATAAATTTTCTAATTTATTTTTTATATATTTATAAATTGTTTAATTATTCTGTTTCACTGTAAACTTCAAGGATGTTGTCGCAGTGTATGTAGGTATGTCTAATGATTTGTGACGATAGTTAAACTGCATTGATTATGTTTATTGTATTTGATAATTTTGTATATTGAAACCACATGTGTTATGAACAAGGTGTATTAAATAAAATATAGTTTTAAAACATTTTAATGTATATTATTTTTAAAATAAATTATCACAATGAATAATAATAATATTATTTAATTTAAAACATTAAAAATATATATAATATAAAAGCATAACTGGTAACAAACAGAGAAAAATGAAGGGATAACTATAATTTGCTGACAAATATTGAAATATTTTCAATTGTTTAAAATGCATCTAAAACATTAGTATTCTTATATACATTTTTACACAACCTGTTTAATACATATTTCTACAGAAATTAAATACAACTTTAAAAAAAATCTATCTTATAGTTACTTAAAGTATTAACATAAAACATTAAAGAAAACAGTGAAATACAACATAGTGTGTACATGTACATACCAAACTAATAATCTAATGTAAATTTTCTACTACCCTCGCGAATAGTGATGTCGAACTGTTCAGCTGAAGTCTTAATTAATCATGATACAGAACTGTCCATATTTATCATCACTCAAAATATTAGACGAACAACAAGCTGATCCCACACTCCTCTTGCGAAATGTCAAATGCCACGTTACTTTCTAAAATCGTTCTAAAATTTTACAATTTTCTTAACTTGTTATTCCACAAAAACTATATATTCTCGAGTTGTGCGCTATACAGTCCATTTGGTGTCTAATTTATACTAACATGTATTACACCCATACTTCTGGTGGCACTCGGAAGAATCAACCTTCGGAGCAAAAAGCAGGGTCACTGTTAATTGCGCAAGAGTTAGTCGATTATTATTTTTTCTATATACTCATTTTCATTCCATAAATATCTGTAATAATTTAAAATCCACATTCATGTAGCCTCTTCTTTTGATCTTCAACGTGACAACTTTCAAATGGTATGAGTTGCGTGACCACTGGGTTCTCCAATATTGTTAATTCAAATATGCAGTAGAGTGTTTGAAAATTTTCTTTTGCTTTTTGTAAGGCCTGAAATTTTAAATACATATGAAGAAAGATAGAAGATCTAATCTCTATGTTTATGGCAACAATTGACAAAATAGCTTTTCATTAATTTTCCTGTTTGTGAGGTCATCTATTTTAATTAAAGCTTTTCAGGATTGATAGTTGTTTTATATTTAAATAAACTCTTTATTGGCTGGAGCATTGAGATGAGACAATGAGAACGACTGAACTATTCGGCTGCCCAATTACAAAACACAGTAAGGGTCAAAAAGAAATTTTTCAAACATATATCTACATGTATATGTTCAAATGACTCCATTGGAACGAAAAATGCAAAAAAAATCGATTTCGAAAAATTTGTCCCTTACTGTGTTTTGAAATTGGGCAGCCGTTTTTTTTGCTGCTTTTTAAATTTTTGATCTTTTACACAAAATAAAAGACATTTTCTAAGGATTTAAAACAAGTAAAAAAAAGGTATTCACTTGATCAATCTTTGTTTTTTTTTTTTTTGAAACTGAACAACAGAAACTGTAGTTTAAATTCGTCGGTCAGTAGAATAAATTAGCTTACAAAAATCTTACCGAATCAACCTTTCCCTTAACTTCCGGATCCTTTGCAATCTGACCCTTCATCTTGATCATTTCTTGTGGCGTGAATCCAACCAAATTCGAAAGCACATCGCTTGAAAAGTCCACATCTAAAGTTCCGGTACCATCCAAAATCTTGCACCTTAACTGCCATCCCTGCTTACCAACCGTCAATTTGGACAATACCTTCAAAATCTGCGCTTTCACTTTAAAAACTCTTCCAATTTTCTCATCTAGATCGTTTATTTGTTTTATGTAAGCAAACGGTTCTATTGGCATTTCTAAAACACTCGATCGACTGCTTGGCGTGTTATTGGGCATATCAAAACTAGTAAGGGAATTGTTTAAAGAAGTTTCCTGTGCATCAAATTGTGCTTCCATTTCTCTAAGGTAATCTTCATCTTCCATTAAATCATCAAAGGGATCACACATAAGATCTGTGTCTGACTTTTTGAGTTTCTTAACTGGATTGACTAGTTCATCATTAGATGATCTTTTGGGCACATTGGTGTACTGTTCTTCTATAGCGTCCAATTCGGCAAAATTTAATTCATCGTCAATGAAATTACTCGTTGGTTGATGTGCACCGTCGTTTGGCGTTACTTGACCAGATGATGGAACATTACTATTTGTTTGTTGATCAGATGCTGTTGTTGTTGTTATTGTGTCCGAACTCAACACTGAAATCAATAGTGTTTGTAAATTTTTCTATTAATCTACACTTATAATAAAATTATTACATGTCCAGTTATGTACAATGAAAACAGTTTTGAAATATTTAAGCGGCCTATTATTTAAGGATCTGAAACTATTTAAAAAATATTGAATATGATACCTCTCCCTTCTCTATAATAAAGAAAACATATAAATTGACAACACACTGTCACTGTCTTAAAATTTGCAGTTTACATACATTATCCTTAAATACAATTATGTACTCACCCTGTGGAATTTCTTTATTCAATATGCCACTTAAGAGGCTCGCTTGTGAATACTGTGTTATCAGTTCAGCGACCTCACCGCCTAGCAGCTCTACAGAACTCTCCGTTAGTAACAAAGTACCACGTCTACACTCCACCGGACCTGATAAACAATAATTTACAATTATAAAGATTTACTTAATTTATCCTGGAAATGTTTCAGCCTCTAATGTCTCAGTGCTGGGCAAGGGCTTTTTCTCTATATGGAAGGTTTAGAGCTTAAATCTCATTCCTGCTGCTTCACGGCAGATTCTGAAATGACATTCCATCCACAGAAGGAACAAATAATTGTAACTATATACATGTGTGGCTGTTTAAATATTTTTAACCAACTTCAAAAAAGGAGTGACTTTTTTATAGAGTTGCAAAATATACCTTAATACTTTTTTTGCAGGTAGAATTTTTTATGTGGCTATGGTTTTTTTTTACAATTTTTTTTGTTTACCTTTAATAAGAATCTTGCTGCCCGGCGTCACGTCAATAGAGAGATTTCGCATCGGCTCGTATTCTATACCATTAACCATCTGGACACCATCTGTCATAGACAATTTTAACATCCTGAAATATTTTAATTAATATATAAATGATAGATAAATAACGCCTCACACTCATCGACCCCACCAGCATTCGCGCCAGTGTCGGGGATCCGGAAACACACACAATGCACCAGCACAAACAACCAGACCACAGCTAACATCCGATGACCAATACCAATGTATGCCATGTACGAATATTGAACCCACTATCGACAGCGCAACAACTATAAACCGGAGCTGTGGCCATTGTGTTAACGCATCGTCAATTAAATATATAGTCCACCTCATAGATTTCACTGACCGAAGGAGTTATGACTTATTTTTTTTTTTTTTGATGGACCCTAATATGGCTCGCTAAGCTACGTTTAGTTTTAAGTGCCCTAGAACAAGCATGGCAGTAAATCTGTCCCTCAAATTTGTACGTGTATGTTTTGGAAAGTTTAGTTTACTGTTTATTCAAATGGATATCTGCATCTTGCGCTTGAAATCGATTTTCTTCAAATAATTTAATAGAAATTAATAAATAAAATAATTTTATGGAAAGAAAATAAATTTTATTTAATAAATTCCTAAATAAATCATAAAATAATCAAAATAATTGAGGAACAAATCCAAAATAATTATAATACCACTGACTTCTTTTTTTTTAGACCAGCCATGCCATAAAACAAGAGAGCCTAGGGAAAACAATAAATAAATGTTTTCTCTGAAAGTTGTGAGCATACCCACCGTACCTACTACAGCAGATCCACTCCTGGTGTAAAAATACTGAGAATTATATAAATTGTATGGCTGCATGTGTGTGTAAGACAGTATGTTCATTTTCAATGTAGTTAAGTTTTTTTTTATTGTTTGAGAGCACACACAATTATAGTAATGATTATATATACCTATGACTTGACACCTTTTCCTCAAAATTCGTAGTAGCTTCAAGGTTGTCTGTGTTTACCTTCTGCAGTTTGAGGTACTGCTGGTAAGCTGGAGACCCTGCAACGTGAAACAATAAAATTTTCAACAGATCTACGAAAATTCAACATTAAATTTATTTTTTTGTAAACATTTTTATTTGCAATGTTCAAATTTACACTATAAATTTTAAATATTCTTTTATAAAAATTTTTTTCTATCTCATTGATATCTAAAATAAAGATTTTGATATATGTCTTGATATGTACTTATACAATATTTTACATACTAGCAATACCCGTGCAAATAATTTCCATTAAATAATTTTAATAACTAATTAATTTACAAAAACAAAACCAATAATACATTTTTTAAGTTGTGGATGCCGGTAGAGCAAGCAATGATATATAATTTATGTGAAGTAATTATGAGGTTTTTTCTGATAAGGGAGAAAAACATCTTAACCTTAGCATATTAATATATATACATATGATATGATATAAAAAATAAAAATCGAAGCACATTATACCTAGAATCAAATCAATAAAGGAATATATTCCTTTGAGTTTGTATATTTATATAGTTATAATTTATTTTTGTATCATAATGTATAATGAAAAATTGTATAGTAAAATCTTTGTTTTTTCAGAGCAAAACATTGTATAATTTTCCGATTCCAATTTTAAGTAGACAACTAATGTCTTATAAAACGAAATTTAAAGTTATTTACAAATTCCTATACATAAAATTAAATATTTCTTTTATATGTGACTATTATGGAGTGTCAAGTCTCTTTTTAAAACAATACATATTACTACTGCTATAAAAAAGGTGCTATATAAATATACAAACTCAAAGGAATATATTCCTTTATATGTATATGAATACAATTGAATATTACATTACTAATATGCTTCAGCTTGTAATATCCCACTGCTGGGCATAGGCCTCTTTCCCCGTGTAGGAGAAGGATCAGAGCTTAATCCACCACGCTGCTCCAATGCAGGTTGGAGGATACATTCCCTACTATGAGCAACAATAGCTATCAGGTGTACATGGCAAACATCTGTATGGTCAATACAAATGTTTGTCTTGTGCTGGGATCAAACTCGCAACCACCAGCGCAACAGCCACAAACCAGTGTTGTGACCATTGCACCAACGCGTCGTCACATAATTACTAGCAACGAATATAAAACTCGATTTATATAAACATACCAATATCTACTACTGCATTAATTTGGAGCACATATCGATTGGGAAGTACAGTTTTCTTGAGACTGCCTAAATTTGGGGGCAGGCAACCTTGCGTATTTATTTCAGTGATATTATTTAACAACCACTGCTCCTTGGTCATGGTTTTAATTTCGTTTTCATTATAGTTCTCGTCAACATAATGACTAACGCATCTGCAAACAATTAATGTGTATTTTTTGTTAGCAATGATATAATTTTTGAATTAATGATGTAAAAAATGCGCGTGGCATGAGGAATTTTTAATATCCAATGAATTACTTTATCATAAAATGTTCTACTTACTGCATTAACCAATCTTCATCAACAAGAATATAATTTTGAGACATATAGTTTCGAACATTGTTTAAAATTGACTGAAATGACATATTGTACAATATGAAGTTCAATGTATAAGAACTCTTTCAGAAAATGAAAATAATTACACGGTTGAATAAGTGAAAAATGTTATTAGGTATCTTATCAGCAACTAATCACTTTGTTTTTTTAGTATTCAGTTCTTTGCTTAATGGCTTTTAGTTGTGTCAGTTTGACACATATCATTTCGCCAATGTCACGTGGGATGGAGAACACACGAAGGAGATTGTTATTTTTTCGGTGGATTTGAGAATACAATTTAGTTAAATTTTGAAAATACACGAAAATAGTATGTATTTATTCACGATACTAATATTACAAAATGTACAAAAATATAAAAATATTTATAAGTATATAACATTGTACTAATAAGCCGCGCAAAAAACGTCATAAGTCATAACAATAGGAATGTCATATTCTCGTGCTGTTGTTGTTTCAAAATTTATCCCCAATATGGAAAGGCAAAGGACTATGGTCCATACAGCCAAGTCATATTCTCATATTGTTATGACAATTCTCATTACCAGTATTACCCGTGCCCAAGAAGCTTATATAAAACATCCCGTGCCTATTCAAAGCCCTATATTACATTACTTGGTCTATGCTCAAAGTACGTGCCCTACTGGCATAACTGAAATTCTTAAAGCCATTATGGCAATCAATCACAACTAAACATTTACCTATTAAATATAATTTAATATTTTTGATTAAGTATCTAACATCTTTTGTTCACTTTTATTCCCTTAAACCATATTTGCATGAAATCACTTCATGCAAAAAATCAGTATTGTAGCTCTCCTCTCGTTAGTAGGTTCTTAATTAGTAATAAAATTAGAAAAAGAAATACAAATTTAGTTTGTTTAGGTTGTAAACGCTTTTTATATGTCATGTACTTCTTTAGCTACATATCATACAAAAAGCGTTCTCAAATGAGGTAGGGCGCAGCAGGAAATTTCCTGCTCAAAATATGGAGCAGCCCGAGTGGGGAGGTACCTCGACCTTACAGAAGATCACAGCAAATAATACTGCTTTCAAGCGGTGTAATGTTTCTGCTGGTGAGTAAGGTGACCAGAACTCCTGGGGGGGATCGGGGATAGGGTCAGCAACGCGATTGCAATGTTTCTGGTGTTGCAGACGTCTACACGCTACGGTGATTGCTTATCATCAGGGGAACCGTGCGCTTGTTAGCTAACCTAGCAATATATAAAAAAGGTAACAATTGGTGGATATAGATACATATTTTTTTGTATTTGTTCTTCATCTCATTTTTAACTAGTAGTCGAAAAATAAAGTTTCTAACTAAAAAATAATGAGGTATTTCATACAAAATTTTCGACTTCTACTTCACCCAGTGAGAAATAATATTTCTAAAGATTTCTAAAAATATTTCTTAATTAGGTTTTTACTCAATAAAATGACCCTATTTACAAAAATTTATAAATCTTAAGTCCCATAGTTTATGCTCAGCAATGATGAATCATTGTCAGCTAGTGAATCAGGACATATTCTTTTCTATATAATATATTCTTTTCTATATGATTCTAGGTAAATGGATGCACATTATACCTAGAATCAAATCAATAACCAGTCTAGCAGAAAGTAGGGTACTGCAAACTGCGCCAACGGGCTAGTCTAATTTAATATCGAAGTTATAAAATATGTTATTTGTGTATGTTATCTAAAAATATAAAATAGATATATATAAAAATTGACATAATAGGTATATTAATAACTAGCTGTGCCTGTGACTTTGTCCACGTAGAATAATGACTTTGGACAGCATTTTTTGAACATATCTTTTGGTTTATTTTGGGCATCACAATAGGTCGAATATTTTGTTTCTTGTTGCAAACTTATAAAACATTTACATAAAACCCTTACACATTTCCATACAAACTTTTGTCCCCTATTTCCTATTGTTATTTTACACCTTTGAGGAACTTTTACAAACTTTGAATGTCATGTTTATTTATATGGAATCATATATGTCTTTTCTCAGGCTCTAGGCTATCTGTGTAGTTGTGTACCAAATTTAATTTAAGCCGGCTCAGCAGTTTTGGTGTGGAAGCGCAACAGACAGACAGACAGAGTTACTTTCGCATTTTATACTCTGATAAATAATCTAATATATATTTATATATATACCACGGTTTTCACCTTACTTGGATTATTCTTAGACTTAGAAAGAAAATTATAAAAGGCGAGTTTCTGTTCAAAATTATTAAACACAAGTTATACCAATTTTTTAACCTGTTAATCGACATACAAGTCGCATTTTAACTGGTGCACTTTTATTTTTATAAAATAATTGTAATAAATTAAGAAAATCATGATTTATATAGCTGAATATGTTAAAATAGGAGTGGGTATTTACCATTTATTTCTACAAAAAGTCTGATTTCATCAGCAATTTGTGTTAAAGTAATATTTTTTTATTACGAAACCTTTTAAAATAATCATAGTAGTACACATGGTTTATGTATATTAAAAATAGACGCATAGAATTACAAAACATATCTTATTTTCAAAAATATATAAATTTATTTGAATAATTAATAAGATTGAGAGGTCATTGTTGTTGTGTAACTAAGGTTACTATGATGATACATTAAATTTTAATATAGCTAATGGAAATAAATAATTAAATATATCTATAATTTTATAGGTATCAAGGTATCATCTAAGTGCATTATTTTTTATTTTAAAACCTAGCAACATCAGTATTTTGTGAGTGAACGCAAAAAGAGCTTGCCGATAATTCATCCATCTCCCTCGTAAATTCTGGACGTAGGCCGATTGACAACAAAAAGCCTACGGAACGTTGTTTTCCTAGATGTTTCGTTCTAAATAATTGTTGTGAACGAAGAGCCTGTATTTGTGACTAACACAGTGGAGGATAAAATATGAAGAGGCGAAATGCCGAATCAGGCAAGCGGCGCCCAATAAAGCGCAACAAAATTGGCGAAGGAATGTATTCAAAGTGAGTGGAAGTGGTTTTTTATCTTATTTAAATTATATTAAAACCTTAAAGATATATTGTTAATTTCATTTCACGCAAATCCTGTTCAATTTGATGTTGAAATGCCCGTGGGATGGAAATGTGTGGATTGGGGCAACCATCTGGCGATTTATAGTTTTAATAGTTGTGAATAACACATAAATTAATACTAACAATATCTCCTCTTAAATTATTAAAAATAAAACCTTACTAAACATTCACGTAACACAATGTAATTTAACTCTATGCAGTATAAGTCTATGTAGTATAAACAAAAAATAAATTAATAAAGTTAAAAATAATATTAATGTATAATTTTTATTAATACCGTATAAAAAAAAAATCATTTAAAGACTATTAAAATTTAAATTAATAAACATACAAATATATAGAAAGTTTTAAATCAAAACTTTTCACTTTTAATTACTCAAAACAAAATGATGCTTTAGAACCACATTTAAATGTTAAATAAATCTCTTAAAACGATAATAAATAACAATTTCTTATAAAATAAAAACAATAGACGTCGAAACATAGAAACTTGTAAAAGAATGACAGTGGCTAACAAAGTTATTAAATACTTTACTAATATTACTAGCATAAAGTTTAATTAATAAATTAATTTTCTTATTTTTAAGTTAATTCTCATGTTGTGCTTTGTTATGAGAACTTACAAGTTTAGTTAAAATTAAAATAAACTTTATTTAATGGTTATCTAAATCTAATATGTAAAACTAAAGCTATCGATGAATACCCTATAAATAGTCCTAGAATTTTCTATTCTATTCCTAGAATATTTTGAGCAGGATATTTCTTGCTGTGGCCTTTTTTTTACGTGGGAAAAATCCTTCATGGATACCCTCCAGTGCGGGGGCGCCAGAGCGTTATGTCAAACTCCTACTGACTAAAAACCACCACGTGTGAGCAGTCGTCCGGCTGGGTAGGGCGAGATGGGGTTGGTCTAGCATTCGCCACCTCGCCCTGGTCCTGCTGTGCCCTACCTTTGCTTATATATTAGAATGGACAAATGCAAGGGGCATTACTATACCCTTGTCTTGTAATACATTTTTCTTTCTTTTAACATAATACTATGTAACATTTATTATTGTCATATTTTTTATACATTTGATTTGATGACGCGTTACTGTAACGGTCACAGCACTGAATTGTGACTGTAGTGCTGGCGGTCACGGATTTGATCCCTGCACATGGCATACACTTGTCCCTGAGATTGATTTGCTTGAGTGTTGGGTTTCCACTTTCCGGACCTCCGATTCAGGAGTAAATCCTAGTGTGAGTCATTGAGTGCAAGGCGTTTATTATTTAAAAAAAATTATGTATACAAAAAATAATTTTTCTTTCCAGTTCTCTGCTGTACCTGAAATTTGTGATGCTCTGGTCTACAGTTGTGATGGCCGATTACATGCTCGAATTCAGATTTGAGTTTCTCTGGCCGTTCTGGATGATGCTGAAGTCTGTTTATGATTCATTTAAGTATCATGGAGTGGTAAGTTGTTTTTTATATGCTATTTTTTACGATAACATATTTTATTGTTTACTTAACATTTACTAATATTTATTGATGATATTGATACAAGATAGATTTATAATAACCTTTATTCGTTTTCACTAATTTTGAATGAATAATGATATTATAATGAACAGTACACACTTAACGGCCTCTATTAGGATGTGGAATCTGTGTCTCAGCTCTGGAAATATAATTACAAACCCTCAAAACATGAGTAACATCTGTATAGCCTATAAAAATATTTGTCATGTGTGAGAATCGAACCCACAACCTTTAGCTTGTGTAACATATCCTAAAACAATCATAACTTTTATAATTTGAAAAGCCATGGTAAAATTATATGATTTGTTTCAGGCATTTTCAGTGTTCTTCATATGTCTAGCCTTGATGTCTGACTTGATATGTTACTTCTTCATACCTCTACAGTATATATTCTTTGCCGCCAGTACCTATGTGTGGGTACAATACGTGTGGTATACATGTAAGTATAAATATAATCGTATCACACTCAATAGCCCCCAGTAGGATTTCTTTCCTGTGTCGGGACAAACATGTATATTGCCAAGACAAATATTTGATATATGCAGTGATCGAACCGGCAACCACAAGAGTAATAATCAGTGTTGTGACCTTTGTGTCAACACATCATCATTTATATATTGACATGAGGATACTCACACCCTCATAGGATCATGCTAACACACTTGTTCATAGTTATAACAGAGTTTCCAAGAGACTTACAATTTGTACGATTTATTTTTGTGTTACCCACACATTACAACTTTTTACTGGGTGTACCGATTTTGATGATTTTTAATTTAATCGAAAGGCGATGTTTATCATGTGGTCACATTTAAATTTCGTCGAGATCTTATTACAACTTTTGGAGTGATCTTTGATAATGCGTATTTACTTGACTATTTTTTCGTCTACCTACGTTGTATTACTTGTCGATGTAATTGAAGTCAGTTTTTTTTCGTTTGTCTGCAAACACAATTATTAATTCGTATGATTTGATATGATATTAAAAATTGTTTAGACTTAGAATTGTTTATCGTTAAATTAATTTAAATAAACTAACTGCCAATGGCCCTCAGTAGGATTTACTAATTCTTCCTGTCGGAGGTACATGAAAAACACAATACACAAATACAAATGTCCAAACTATTACAAACATCTAGAGATATTTAATAAAAAATATAGAAATCTAGCACATACCTTGTAAGTTGCAATTTTCATTATTTCCACGTAACAAATAGTCCAAAAGTTTCAGCAACAACTTAATTATAAGTACTAGTAAGAGAATTTTTTAATAAACTCAAAAGTTGCTTAACTTAGTAAAATATTTTGGAGTTCATTGACCTATTATTATTATTCAAAGTTATGTGTTTTGTTGATACTCAATCTTAAGATGAAAAAATAGAAAATTGCAGACAATATCTGGAATGAATCTAATATGGAATAGTGTATGGCTTATCCCTACTAATATTTTAAATGTGAATGTAAGTTTGTTTGTGATGCTTTCACGCGAAAACTACTTGACCGATCACCACGAAACTTTGTACACATATTCTTTGAGGTATTAGAAGTAACATAGGATCCTTTTTATTTAAAACAAAAAATAAAAATCAATGTGAGCGAGGCCGCGGTTAAAACTACTATAAAATAAATCAATCTCTTACATGTGATTGTCAATCAATTGTTAGCCATTATTATTTTTTTTAAATAGATGTTATTATTTGAATATCTACTTTTAGATAATAACACCAGATAGGAACGAAGTTTCTCATTATAAAGTATTAATTTCAAGTTCTATTCGAGGTATAAATAATATATAATTATATTTTTTTATCGATAAAAAAAACTACTTTTCAAAATATTTTATTACCTTTATTTATTTACAATGATTTATCCTTCTCGTTCACAATATAATTCACAAATTCTCGTGTCACAATGTTAGTTACCATACTCCTCCGAAACGACTGGACCACGAACTGCTATAATAACAGTCATCATGTAGACTATTCATTAGACACTGTATAGCCATCATACATAGACTATACATAAAAATCTTACGCTTTGTTTTAACGTTACGGACGTTTTTGCCAGCTAGGGTACCCTACCGCAACGCCCCATAAGCAACTTCGTTCCTAAAATATTCCTGTATGTTTTTAAAATATTTTATCTATATATTAAGTGATCTATATAGCTTTAGACCATTCTATTTTTAAAGCTACGTTGCTAATGTCGGAACTTTTTCCGAGATCTCAATGCACGTAATTTAGTTTCGTTTGTTTACATTAGGTATAGTTTGCATCATCGAAAGTTATTTGCAACGAAATCTAATTTTATTTTGATCTTGATTACATTGTCAGACTAAAAAACTATAAGATTAAATACTGTAAGCCTGGATAACATTTAAGCAAAGGCATATTGTGATAGATAATATTTAATTTAAAAAAATGCCTATAATAAGAGAATCGCTCTTTTAGCGATAAGACCGCCTTTTGTACATGTCTGTATTTTCTTTTTCGGTGTAAAATTTTTTCTCTGATAGTGTACAATAAATAGTATTTGTATTGTATTGTAATAATTCACGATCTTTTTAAATATTCTCAATTAACATAGCTTTAATATATATAGTAAAAAAAAAAAAACAGTAACAATTATTCCTACGAATCTACCTTCTAACCAAATTATGTTTTGTCAGTCAAATTTCCGAAAGCAAAATTGTAAATATACTATAATAAACAATACATTAAGGAAGAAGTTTTTGATCTGTAGTGTTTCAGCTCAAATCAATAATAAAAAAGAATTAACAACTAGGTACACTAGTACAACCAAATCATACTAAATACCTTTAATAAAAGTGCCGATTGATAGATAGTGTAGTATGTACATAGTTATACATACACACGCCGCACAGGCATTGTATCGGGAATATCTTAACGTCCGCTCCCAACACCTTTGGGAGAAGTGTGTCTAAAAAAGCGGTTCTGTTTGGAGATACTTTGGGTTGTCTGGAAGAAATGGCTAATTAGCCATAAGTCCGCCCATTGTACTTCACTGTCTGTAACTATCTTTATGCTTTGTTTGTAATATATTTGTGGTGTACAATAAAGTATAAAATAAATAAATAAAATAATACTCTCCCTTTCTTCTACAAATCATGTCCAATATCATTTTGTACATATGTAAATTTTTTTCTTTGTTATGTCATTGTATTTTTGTGTCAATAAATAAGGAAATGCTTCACACTCTCATTCCCATCGCATTCAGTTTGCATGTAGCATTTAGGAAAATGAGCTTAATCTACCTCCTTACGTTCCTTAATATTATGAGTAACGGTCAGGTATTTATGATAACGACCGGTACCGAGG
Organism: Melitaea cinxia; assembly: GCF_905220565.1. NCBI lineage: Eukaryota > Metazoa > Arthropoda > Insecta > Lepidoptera > Nymphalidae > Melitaea > Melitaea cinxia. Next base: position 2,358,627 of record NC_059408.1, on the reverse strand, counting down.
GCTTATCGTGCTTTCCGAGGCACGGTAGGGTGACTCACAAGGACAGACATCCAATCTAGAAATTGTAAATTATTTTAATTTGTACAAATAAAAATATCCATCCCGAGCGGGAATCGAATCCGCAAACCGTCGGTATTTTAGGCGACTCCTCGCACCACCAAAGCGGTTGTTGTGTGGTCAGTGCCACGCACTCGATGGATAGGATTTACTGCCGTATCGGGGGTCTGGAAACATAATACACAAACACCCAGACCACGGTAACATGTGTATGGCCCGCCAACGGCCACATGTCAGTGCCGTGAGTGATTTCTTCTAACTGCAATGTGCGCAGTTGGCGACAAGGGCGTGTGCCTGCCGACGGTGGCACTGTGCTGCCTCGTGGTGTACGCGGAGGGCGCGGTGCGCGAGCGCGCGGGCCCGCTGGAGCTGTGGCGGCCGCTCGCCGCGCACTGCCTCGGCTACCCCGCGCTCTCGCTGGGCTTCGGCGTCAAGGTACACCATATTTACACATACCATCATGCGACTAAATTCCGCCATTACCCTTTTTTTTTACCTGGGGAAAATCCATCATGGATACCCTCCAGCGCGGGGGCGCCGGAGGGCTCTGTCAGACTCCTACTGGCTAAAAACCACCACGTGTGAGCAGTCATCCGCCTGGGTGGGGCGAGATGGGGTCGCGCTAGCATTCGCCACCTAAATTCCGCCATTACCCTACCGCAACCTCTTCACACCCTTTTTTTTATCACTAGTTCAGCAAACAAGCGTACGGCTCACCTGATGGTAAGAGATTACCGTAGCTTATAGACGCCTGCAACACCAGAAGCATCGCAAGCGCGTTGCCGACCCAATCCCCAATCCCCCCAGGAGCTCTGGTCACCTTACTCACCAACAGGAACACAATACTGCTTGAAAACAGTATTATGTAGCTGTGATCTTCTGTAAAGTCGAGGTACTACCCCAGTCGGGCTGCTCCATATTTTGAGCAGGAAATTCCTGCTGTGCCCTACCTCAGTTGAAATTATTTTCCCTATATAATATACCCTATTATTTTCCATTTACAATCTATTTTTTTTCTTACGCTCTCGCTCACTCACGCTTTTTTTCTTTTTCACACCCCATTCCGTCCTTTCGCACTTCATTCTTTCCTACTCGCACCTCATTTGCTATTCACACCTTTTTCTCTGCTACTCACCGCCCATTATATCCTAATCACACCCCATCTTTCACATACCATAGATAATAATTGACAATCCTTCACACAAACTTTTTTAACCGACTTCCAAAAAAGGAAGAGGTTCTCAATTCGACTGTATTTTTTTTATGTATGTGACTTCAGAACTTTTGACTGGGTGGACCGATTTCGACAATTTTTTTTTAATCGAAAGGTGGTGTGTGTCATTTGGTTCTATTTAAATTTATTTGAGATCTAACAACTACTTTTCGAGTAATATCTAATAATGCGTTTTTACTTGACGGTTTTTTCGTCGACCTACGTTGTATTATACCGCATAACTTTTTACTGGATGTACCGATTTTGATAAAAATTTGTTGGAAAGGAGATATCCCAAGTTTAGTACCATGATAAAGAAACCAGGATCTGATGATGGGATCCCAGAGAAATCGAGGGAAACTCTCGAAAATCCGCATAACTTTTTACTCGGTGTACCGATTTTGATCATTTTTAATTTATTCGAAAGCTAAAAGGGAAGGGTTATCATGAGGTCACATTTAAATTTTATCGAGATCTGATAACTACTTTGTGAGTAATCTTTGATAACGCGTAGTTATTTGACTTATTTTTTCGTCGATCTACGTTGTATTACTTGTCGATGTAATTGAAGTCGGTTTTTTTTTCGTTTGCGAGCAAATATAATTATTTGAATAGTTTTCGACTGTTCTGACTCAGAAACATACTATATCACCTTTTATTTTCTCCTCAGGCATATGTTGGGCAGAGGTTAAGGTTAAGGCGGCAGCGGCAAGTGCGTGCCGAGAATGAGTTTTATTTCCAACTTCTACGGGACGCATTGCCTGAAAGTGCACTTATAGATCAGGTACCGTGTTTATTTGAGTTTTTTATTTTATTGTGTTTTAACTTTTCTTTATTATGCAGAAATGTTCTATAACATGTTTAACCTTTTGATTATGTTTTGATAGATAAAAGAAGTTGGTAATTTTTACTACGATATTAAGTTGGGTTTAGTTTTAAGTATTTTAAATCTGTATTTTGCACGTCTCCGAGGAGGCTGAGCTTTTCTCCCATAAAATATATTTTTAGTTCCTACCATAGCAATATAATGGAACAGTGATTATTTGCAAGGACCATATAAACTAATCGAACTTTTAATAGTATGTTGTAAGTTCGATCATTAGTTCTCAAACAAGGTACTAGATGGTGTAGGGGCGTGCACTTTTGGATTTTCCATATAATTGTTGTACATGTTTTACTGATAAATTGGGTTCTGTATGCCGGGCGCTAAATCCGTGCTTTAGGCGTATCTCTGTCGAAAATGCTAGAAATTAAAAACGCATATCAACTAAATATATAACATCTTATTTTTAAATATCCGACACACGCTCAGACACGCTTGTTATCTATTTACCTCCGACAAAGTACTACAAAATTGTTGCTACACTCATGACGTCACGAGTCGGCCCAAACATTCTGGACTGACTTTTTGGAAATAAATCACTCGTATTATTTTAACCCAATCAGCACCGAGTCGGTATAAAGTGAGTATATCGAACCAAATTTTTGGAATCCAATGATTTTGAATATAGAGCCGTAAGTACTGAATATGAGTAAAACGAGTTTTATGCATACGGTGTAACGGCGTAAACGTGTAGTTTAGATTAGATCGGTACCGTAATACGAATGCAGCGAAGGAGCTGAGTGTGAGTGGTGTGCCGCCAGAGCTCGCACAAGGAGGCGGAGGCGGAGGCGGGGTGCGGCGCGGCGCGGCCGCTGAACGGCTCCGTGCGGCGCCGCTGCGCGCGCGACCACAACGGCGTGTGCGTCGCCGACCACGCCTTGCACGTCAAGGTGCGCGCCTGCGCTCGCGTGACACGCCTGCGTCTTGTAGCGCACCCTGCCTTCCTCTTGTAGCACACCCTGCCTCCCCCTTGTAGCACACCCTCCCTTCCGCTTGTAGCACACCCTGCCTTCCCCTTGTAGCGCACCCTGCCTTCCCCTTGTAGCACACCCTGCCTTCCCCTTGTAGCGCACCCTGCCTTCCCCTTGTAGCGCACCCTGCCTTCCTCTTGTAGCACACCCTGCCTCCCCCTTGTAGCACACCCTCCCTTCCGCTTGTAGCACACCCTGCCTTCCCCTTGTAGCGCACCCTGCCTTCCCCTTGTAGCGCACCCTGCCTTCCTCTTGTAGCACACCCTGCCTCCCCCTTGTAGCACACCCTGTCTTCCTCTTGTAGCACACCCTCCCTTCCGCTTGTAGCACACCCTGCCTTCCCCTTGTAGCACACCCTGTCTTCCTCTTGTAGCACACCCTCCCTTCCGCTTGTAGCACACCCTGCCTTCCCCTTGTAGCGCACCCTGCCTCCCGCTTGTAGCACACCCTGCCTTCCCCTTGTAACACACCCTGTCTTCCTCTTGTAGCACACCCTCCCTTCCGCTTGTAGCACACCCTGCCTTCCCCTTGTAGCGCACCCTGCCTCCCGCTTGTAGCACACCCTGCCTTCCCCTTGTAGCACACCCTGTCTTCCTCTTGTAGCACACCCTCCCTTCCGCTTGTAGCACACCCTGCCTTCCCCTTGTAGCGCACCCTGCCTCCCGCTTGTAGCACACCCTGCCTTCCCCTTGTAGCACACCCTGTCTTCCTCTTGTAGCACACCCTGCCTTCCCCTTGTAGCGCACCCTGCCTTCCTCTTGTAGCACACCCTGCCTCCCCCTTGTAGCACACCCTCCCTTCCGCTTGTAGCACACCCTGCCTTCCCCTTGTAGCGCACCCTGCCTTCCCCTTGTAGCGCACCCTGCCTTCCTCTTGTAGCACACCCTGCCTCCCCCTTGTAGCACACCCTGTCTTCCTCTTGTAGCACACCCTCCCTTCCGCTTGTAGCACACCCTGCCTTCCCCTTGTAGCGCACCCTGCCTTCCTCTTGTAGCATACCCTGCCTCCCCCTTGTAGCACACCCTCCCTTCCGCTTGTAGCACACCCTGCCTTCCCCTTGTAGCACACCCTCCCTTCCGCTTGTAGCACACCCTGCCTTCCCCTTGTAGCGCACCCTCCCTTCCGCTTGTAGCACACCCTGCCTTCCCCTTGTAGCGCACCCTGCCTTCCCCTTGTAGTACACCCTCCCTTCACACAGTTCTTTCTGTTTCTTCAATATATGTTAAATCATTATTTTTCTTTGACATATTTTACGGAATTTTCTATTCTACGCTCGCGCTCCCTTTGTTATTCAAAAAAGAGCATGATAATGAGCTATGAGCTATGTGCTTAAGAGTCAATTCTTTTTTCAAAATATCATCCGTAATTACGTCCCTAATTTCTAAACTTAATGTCCATCAAATATTACATACATTACTTCATTTATTCATAAAAAAAATATTAAATTTTGTTTACAGTTTGAAAAGTTAGAGAAGCATGTAGCACAGCAGGCGCGAGAGAAGCCGACTGCCACACAAGCAAACACAGCAAGTACACAAGCAAGTACACAAGCGAGTACACAAGCGAGTACGCAAGCAAGTACACAAGCGAGTACACAAGCGAGCACGCAGCCAAGCACGCAAGCGAGCACGCAAGCGAGTACTCAAGCAAGTACTCATGCGAGTACGCAAGCGAGCACGCAAACGAGCACACACTTGCTCAATGGCTCGGCCACTGGGTCGGGCGCGGGTGAAGACGATGAGCGCCACGAACATAAAGGTTCGTAACTATGATTTTGTCTTAAATACTTAGAAATATTAAATAATAGAAATGTGTATCACTCTCCAACAATAGTATACTTTTTAGCATTATACTAATATCTTAAATATGCGCCTAAAAGCGCTCTAAAACGTTACTAAGCGTCAACGTTACTGAACTAAAGTAGATGTCTTATTGTGTACCTTTGTAAAAATATTCCATCGATTTGATTTTAGTTATAGACAGTATGTTACCTTAGATCAAATAAAAAAATCCATCCTTACAAGCATTTGTGATTCAATATTATTAGTAAATAGTTTTGTTTGTTTTTCTATCGGGTATTAGTGTACAGATTTAAATAAGGTTTCCAAAATTGTGTTTACTGGTGATTTAAATTAAAAAAATAAAATAAAAATAAATTCGTTGTTGTATATTGATACACCATTTATAAGGTGGATCAATTTAAGAATTATATATATGATATGTCTGTATAATATAATATTATATTGTACATAGACGTCAAAATGTTATTGTATTCATTTAATGTTATTTACAGTGAGCTTTAAGCCCACGAAATATGAAAAGAAAGAGGCTAGTTCAGTAAGAGAAGAGAAAAAGAGACACAGAAATAAAGAAAAGGATAAAGAGAGCAGTGATAGTTATAAGAGCACAGAAAGTGAGTATTGTTACATACATTATAACACAATTTCAGTCAAACAAGGGATAACAAAGTTCTTTTCAAGTTATTCTGGCCATATTTCCTATAAAAAAAAAAAAAATGATTAAGTTAATGGTTTAGTTAAGATCAAGGGTCGAGCATTACATAGCATATTAGACGACGCGTTGGCGATAACAGCACTGGCTGCTGATCCCCGCTCAAGACAAATATTTGTATTGGTCATATAGATGTTTGTCGTGGTCTGGGCGTTTGTGTTTGTGTATGTGTATTGTGTGCTTCCGGACCCTTGAAACAAGAGACAATCCTACTGGGGACCGTTGAGTGGAAAGGGTTTATTTTTATTATTTATTTATCATCACTTATGGTCATACTAAATTTATAGTGATATATTTACTATACTTTTTTTTTGGAAAAAATATCTAACTATTTTTTTTGTCTTTTTATAAATTATGTACAAAAAAAAAAATAATAATAATAAAATAAGATTTAAAAGGTTTAGATAATTTGCTTAGATTTTGTTGTATTTTAATGTTTATGTAGTGAGTACATAAGGTCCAATGATTAGTTATTTTTTGGAATATATAAGAGGTTTTCAACTGCGACTCCAGATTTTTAACTCTTGTGAGTTTTCGTGGTAGGCGTATGAATAAGTGTTAAGTATGTGTTTTTTGTATTTTTGAACAAAAAAAAAATAGCATCTTTGAGAGTTTGTAGTGATAATCTTGGAATCATTACAATTGTCAATATTGGTACAAGAAATGTACAATCGTGAAAAGTTGTACCAAGACAAGATAAGTGTTAAAGGTTTAGAATGTCGGAAGGTCAGGAACAGAGTACAGGATAACCTCTTCGATCATTAAGCACCATATTTCTTCTCGTTCTAAAAAATCCTGAATAGGCAGGAGATGTTGGGCTTATTTACCCAGTTTGGCATTTCATTTACCCAGTTTTCCAAATTAATTCTGTGAAGAGAATGCAAGGACGAAATTAGACATCTTAAAGAAATGTTAATTACAAGTTGCCTGATTTTAATGTCAAAACCTAATAAATTATCTTATACTTATCGAACTACATAATTCCAAACATAGAAGTTTAAATTATGAAATCAAATTTCAGTTAACAATGTTTAAAAATTCACAGCAACAAAGATATTTCTATGCAAAAATTAGCAGAGGTAATTTATTTAACCAAGTTTCACTGTACTTATATGTCATCAATAACGAGCCTTCCAAACCAAAAATGCACAATCAGTGCAGTTTAATCTTTTATTCGAAAAATTTGGCATAATCAGTAATTCTCGTTTCCGCAACGAAAAACAACGCAACGAACTATCTATTGGGTCATTTAATATTTAGACTTGGTTATAGAAAACCATATTATATACAATAACCACTCTGGTGTAGAGGTGCGACTAGTCGCCTAAAACACCGACGGCTTGAGGGTTTAATTCCCGCTCGGGATGGATATTTGTATTTGTATAAATATTCCTTTCCGGTTTGGATGTCTGTCCTTGTGGTTCTCCCCATCGTGCCTCGGAGAGCACGTTAAGCCCTCGGTCCCGATTGTTATCATAAATATCTGATAGCGATCGTTACTCCTAGTATTCCTACTATGAGTAACGATCTGCCAACTCGAAGTGCTTAGTAGCTTCTTCTAAAAAAAACTCTTCGTAGCTTCTTTCAAAAAAAAGGCCTATGCCCAACAGTGGAATGTTACAGGCAGAATGCAAAGAAAAACATATAAAATAACGGGTCTGTTAGGATGCAGAAATAATAGTTGAGAGTAGATGCAGATGCGATTCTCTCAAACACTCGATTCGACAAAATCTCGATTGTACTATAGATAAAAAACGCTGCAGTAGCCAAATGACTGACATTATATCCTTTGATATAAATAAAAATTATTCTATGAATGTGTTGTTAAGCGCTAAACTCGAGAATGATTGTACCAATTCTAACCGAAGTTTAGAACTGAGCGTTCTTATGAAATAAAATATTGGGACAATTGCGCAGATTATTTAAACGTTTATGCTTTTGACAGTTCGCAAAACAAGACAATTTTTGTCTGCCAGTTCTATACCTAATAAATGTTATATCAATGACCTGCTACACCGTTTGTTGATAAAGGTAAAATACTGATATATATTTATGAGTTGACCCACTTCACTTTTTGGGCACTTTGCCTCAACCAATAAACTGCATCGTTTGGATTCTGAAATTGAAAATAGAAATTTCTGTCAAATAAATAGGAGTTTAAAGGTGAATGAGAAAAATATATCATAATCCCTTATCTGTTGGATACCGTTATACAACAGATGATTTCTCTCTTACTCTTTCTTATTCAGTTTTAGTAATGTGTCACGTACATAATTTTTGATTACTTTTTAATTTTCTTTCTACATACATTTTTAAAGTTTTTATTTTTATTTGGAATTTGAAGTATTATGGGGACGTAATTTTTGACTCCCGCCCTCTTTGTTTAAGAAAATGTGAAATATAAATGATTAGAGCTTAGTTTGTTGGCAATGTGCGGTATGTTACAAAACCCCCGATATTACCAATGCTCTCGTACGGCGGTAAACACGGTGTACATCTGCTCGTCTGCCTTCTAGAATTCATAAAAAAAATATATATATTTATTTTTCTTTTTATTATTTCAGCAAAAGAAATATTAGTTAAAGAAAAAGAAGTAGAAAGTACAAAAGAAATTGTAAAGAATAATAAAGATAGTAATAGTCATAAAGAAAGGGAGAGGGAGAGGGAGAAAGAGAGAAAAGAAGAGAGGGAGAGGGAAAATAGGGAGCGCGACAGGGAACGCGAACAGAGGGAAAAGGAATTGGTGAGTCGTTTTTTTTTTTTCCTTTTTATTTTATTTTTTCGGGTAAGAAGGCAGACGGGCCGGGTACTGGGGGCCGTTAGACGGTAAGTCGCCTCTACCCATCGACATCTGTAATTTTAGAGGTGGAAGGGTTTTTGCTTTTCAATAACATCAACAGGCTTTATTTAACACTAGGCTTTTAGATCTTATTCTACATCTTTCGTTAAATAGACAATTAACTTAAAACATCATGCTTATCTGATCTTTATTTTTGTAGTCACATGCTTGGATTTTTTTTTTTTACTTACAAGTTAAGTTCTTACACTTAAAATTTGTTCGTGGGACTTAAAACCGCTTTTGAGATTGAGTGCGCTTCTGAATAATATATTAATAAATAACTAAGACAACGTAAGCTGGGTCTCCTCCTCAAATTGGCAAAACTTTGTTCGGAGGAGACCTAGCTTTATGGAAACTTTTGTCATCGAAACGTGTTGACAGCAGTGTTCTAAACCGAACCGACGCAGTTATCATACCAGGGCCGTAGAATTATCGCATATGGTACGTATATGGAACTAAATTATCGTATCCGTCAAGATTTTTTTAGACCGCCTCTACTACAACATTAAAGGTCTGTTTCCCAGTTGTGGATAACGCTATCTGACGTATGACGATAATAATAATCTATACATATAATAAAATGGTAGGAAAGTCAAAACTGTACATTGAATATTTTTAAAGAATACTTGGGGTGTGATCTACTGTCGATACCGAAGCCAAAAATATGGTTTTTAGAATTTTTGTCTGTTTGTCTGTATGTATGTCCGGGATAAACTCAAAAAGTACTGCATGGATTTACTTCAAATTTGGCACGAATATTATTAAGAAGTCGGGTCAACATATAGGCTACATATTATCACGCTATCACCTACGGGGAACGAGCAGTGAACCATTATTTCTTCAACGCATTCTGTAACAACGTGTAATCTAACGACGCATATTTGAATGTTGTTGTTATTATGTTAATAACCATGCTATATAAGCTAGCTTCACACTATAAATAAAGACATTCTGTAGTATATTTAGTATCACCCGTGCGAAGCCGGGGCGGGTCGCTAGTAAATAAATAAATAATAAATATCTACACAACGGATAACGATACGAATATACTTTGACAGTGGGAGGTAGAATTGGTCAGTAGGACTTGTTTCTCCTCAATTAATAAACTTAATATATGCAAATAGAAATATTTCATTAATATAGGTTCGATTGTAAAAACATTAATGAATCAAAAAACTTTTTACCGTCGGCTACTGTCGGTAAATATTAAATTAAATTTTAGGAGAATTTTCACATATATCTCGGATATTTATCCGTAATATATTTTCGGCTGACCTTTTTTTTCGGGATAATTTGCGTTTTGAGTATTTCGGTAGGAAAAACAGAATTATCGTATAATGCGCCTACGATACAAGGTACTATCGTATATACGTAGGTATGAAAATATCGTGCGGTTGCGAACGCTGGTTAACAACACAAAAGTTGGCAATTTTCGTTCGATGCAAAGCTAGCTTAAAATAAAAAATCACTTTATTCAAATATGCTTCAAAACACCATCGAAACGTCAATTTAGAATTTTAATTATTTTTAAAAGTGAAGAATGTAAATCCAGAGAAGCGGAGTTTCTAGCCAAATCTTATTGGCAAGAAAGTCCGCAGGTAGTCTTTTAAGTAAAACTATGTTTTGATAAAAAAAAACCACCAACCCGCAATGGGGCGGAATGGTGGAATAAGATCCGATCCTTCTTTTGCATGGAGAAAGAGGCCTAAGCCCAGCAGTGGGATTTACGGACAGAATCATCGGTATAAAATTGTGGACACCCGGTTTTAAAGATAATGCCGATATGAGAGAGAATGGAGGGCGTTGTCAGGGTGGAATATGCTGGCTTGGAAGTTCGCGCGTTGTCAAACCAACGTTAAGGTTACATTGCCTTAGAGCATACTGCAAAAGTTTTTTTTTCTGTAATTTGTGGGCCACTTGGCCCATGGATAATTATTCCCAAAGATCTTATAGCGCCTTCTGGGCTCAGTACAATAACGCACTTGGGTGCTTTTGGGACTGCCTCGATTCTGTAGTGCGTCAGGGTTGTGGTGCTTTCGCGTCGGTGTCACCTGTTTTTTCTCTGGTGCTAAGTTTACGGGGTTGTGCTAACAGCATCTTAAAAAAGATTTCTAACAGGTTAGACTGTATATATGTGAGACATTGCTGCGCCATTTCGCATGGAATAGAGAAGTAATGATCCCAGTCTTTAGTTAATCTAACATACTAACCGTTATTACTTTGAATTTTTACTAACAGAAATATCCGATGTCCAATATCATTTTATTAAAATAAGTAATGTAACAACTTTCTCGGATTTTATCGCGGTTTATTATGCTCTTTTAGATGCCCGACAATTTTAATACTTTACATCAAACATGGTTACAGACTGCGTCAGTCAGAATAATAATAAACCGCAATAAAATCCGAAAAGTAATTCTTTCTCTTTTCGCCTTTTAAAACTTTTACTCGCGTTGGTTGTACGATTCAAAAAATCACAGACCAGCTCTGCCACCTACATACTGGACTGTAACTAAATCTGTCATATAATGTTGTTATTTCTCATGCAAATGACTGTATGGTTTTAAATGAGAAAATAAAGATCTTTAACATTAAAAGTAGTATCATTATAATGAGTGAAATACAAAAATCAGAGTGCCTAGTGCGAGTTTTGTTTAATCCGTCTCGCAATAACGGGCGTAAATTTTAATTTCATTTTGTATGGGAAATTCGGCCTTTCAACCTAGTTCTGGCGTTTGCCGCTAGCTGACTCTGTATCGATTGTATCGTATACTATTCTTTATCGTCTAGGCTGCAGTGTTTAAATTCCCATGCAAAATAATCTTCACGTATAAACGCGTTTCTCTCTTGTCTCTGTGAATAAATCCCGCACTAGGCAGTCAGAAAGGCAATATGAAAATGAATAAATAGAACGGAAGTAAAGACGATCGTGTCCCCCGGCAGCGCTCGGGCCGCGAGTTGGCCGAGGAGCTGCGGCGCGCGCGCTGCGAGCTGGCGGCCGCGCGCGCCGCGGAGGCGGACGCGAGGAGGCGCGCCGGCCTGCAGCAGAGGTGAGGGGGGTTGTGTGTTCACCTATCATCATTACAGCCTATACAGTCCACTGCTGGACATAGGCCTTCCACAAGTTTACGCCAAAAATAACGTGAACTCATGCGTTTTGCCCATAGTCACCACGCTGGGCAGGCGGGTTGGTGACCGCAGTAGCTGCTGCCCGTCTTCGGCCTGTGTATTTCAAAGCCAGCAGTTGGATGGTTATCCCGCCATCGGTCGGCTTCTTAAGTTCCAAGATGGTTGTGGAACCTTGTTATCTCTTAGTCGCCTCTTACGACACCCACGGGAAGAGAGGGGTGGCTAAATTCTTTAATGCCGTAGCCACACAGCACATGTTCATCTATACGTGTGTATTATTGCCATGTCTATTTATGTAAAACAATGTGAAAAAATTAAGAAGGTAAGCTAGTTCTGCATAAATCGTCGTTTAGTTTTAAATTATAATCGTGCTTAAAACGCGCTCATTGGAGGGTTCGTGCAGAAGTAACTCTATCTTCATAATTTGTTTACTTGTATTAAATAATTAACGTTTTCGATGACTCGCTAAGCAGCCGATCTGGAATATTTCGATATATGCATTGGGACGTTTTCGTTAAACTCGCGAGGGTATAGTGTCCCCAGGCGGACGTTGACGATAGACGTGTGTGCAGTGTGAATGTGCTGTAATACGTGGCTGGTTCGCAGCGAACGCGCGGCACTGGAGCGTCGCCTGAGCGAGGAGAGGCGCGCGCGCGCCGCGGCCGAGCACCAGCTGCTGAGGGCCAGGCACACGCCGCGCCCGCCCAGGTGGGCGCCGTTTGTTTATATGCAAACATGCAAACATACATGCATACATACATATATGTATACATACATACATGCATACATACATACATGCATACATACATACATGCATACATACATACATGCATACATACATACATACATGCATGCATATATACATACATGCATGCATACATACATACATGCATAGATACATGCATACATACATGCATGCATACATACATACATACATGCATACATACATACATACACACACATACATGCATACATACATACATGCATGCATACATACATATTGAGAGTATATCAAATATGGATGTTCATGAATTCAGAGAAAAGACGATTCCTTAGCTTATCTTTAAAAAAAGTTTAAGTGCTCTCTTGTACCACTTTCGCTAGATGGAAAAAAAATACAATAGATCGAAAAATAAAAAAATAAAAGCAACACAATACATATAATGTACTAGCTGATCTAGCGAACTCGGTACCGCTATGTTTTTGTAAATTTTGTAATAAAAATATCGCGGTTACTAAAATGAATAAAATAGAACCTATATTTTACGTTGGACAAAGTTACATACGCGTGAAAAATTTCATTAAAATCGATCCAGTAGTTTCGGAGATTAGCTCAGGAACGTAGTTAAAAGTCGAAGGTCCTGTATATTCGGTCGGGAAAAGTTTCTTCTTATTTTATATAGAAAATTTTTATATAGGTAAGATTTTTAAAAAAATCTAAAATTTATTTACATTCATATATGCACCGTATTGTTTGATAACTTGCCGCCATCTCGTAGGCAGTGACAGGATTTAATTGCTGTAGAAATTTGGAGGCTTCTCATTAAAAAACCGCGACAAGTAGTTTTGACAGCCCTCTCTTGATGTTAACTTTACACTACCCGAAGGATTCTGAAGAGACCGAAACACATGGGAATCTTAGGGTACAAGATCAGGGCTATATGGTGGATACATTAAGGCTTGCCAGTCAAACTCTCACAATTTTTGTTGAGTGACTAAAGACGTAGTATTTGGTCGGGCTTTGTCGTGATGAAAGATCACACCTGTTTCTGTTGATCAATTTTGGCCGCTTATTAAAAATTTCTTGCTTAAATCTTACCAGCTATCGACAGTAGAAATCCGAGTCGATGGCTTTGCCCGTCGGTAAAAGCTCATAATGTATGATGCTCTTCCAATCCCACCATAGACTCGACGTCACTTTATTGTGTGTCAACCCGGGTTTCACGATAGTCTATGCAGCTTGGTTTATTTCGTCATAAGGTGATATACACACTTAACGAAAGTCAAAATAATTTCATTTACAAAAATAATAATACAAATAAATTAAAAAAAAATTCGACAATAATAAAAGAAAGTTAAGGTAGCAAAAAAAAAATCAAACAATAAAATAAAAATTTATATGTTAACGTTGGGTACATTACAAACTTAGGTAATATACCCAGTGTTATGTACAACCTTAACTTAATCAAAATAATCAAAATATTGAGTTACGTAAAATTTCTTATGTCTCAGTAGACATTACCTTCCTATTATATCCTCGGCTTTATTAAATATAACAATAAATAAGATAAACTAATGTCTCTAGTGTAAGGCCGAGAGAAAAAAAGCCGGAGGAAAAAAAAAACTCTCGGTACTCTTTTAAAAATTTAAAGTCATATATAAGACAAAAAGTAACAGTATTACCATGAAATGATCAGGACAAACACGAGACAGCCAATCGTGTGTGTCGAAACCGCCACATGTCACCTGCTCACAATATTTTAACTATATCTATTTACAGATTGAAATCAAAGACATAGCCTGGTCGAGCTTTATTCATGCCTTTCCATCATCAAGATATTCATTGATGTTATAACAGGCTATACTACATAAAATTCGCTTCATAATTTTTTAAACTTCAGTAAATGCAGAGATTGAGGCGCAGCCGGAATCTTATTGTATAATAAGACAGACATTCCTATAAAGGAACTACTTTTTTTCCTGAACCGGCATTTAGGAAATATTAATTTGTGCTCGTTCCTGAGTGTTACATCATGTGATGCATCTCGATCACTACGACTAACAACTAAATGCCTATTTTTCCGTATCTACATTATATTTACATAAATATACTGCGATGCAAAGGTCAGGATGTTGATCTCTTTAAATTTCTCTTTCAGAGATTCTTTACATCCCATTTTGTAAATATAACGGATAGCCCTTTTCTGCAGAATAAAAATGACATCAATATCAGCCGCATTGCCCCATAGCAAAATGCCATAGGACATTATACTATGGAAGTGACCTGAAGTAACGAGAAGAGATACCAAACGTAAACAAACCAAATGCGAGGTCATTCAACTATGCAGGGTTTTGTAACCTTTTTTTACTTACACAAATTTTTAAAATGTAAAATATATTTATATTTTGATAATTACTTAATGTAATATAATTAATTAAATACAATTATTTGTATAAGATTTGATACTTTTTAAATAATATTTTTAAAATATAAAAATCACCCCGAGCACTTCAGGACACGGAATGAAATAAAAATAAATAATACAAAAATCAAAGGGCCGTCCGCGATCCGAATGTTTTCAAAGCCAGTTAAAATATCGTTCGACCTTGCAGAAAGACGTGCAGAAGATAACAAACAAACAAGATAGAAAGAGATAGACTATATTTTGTTTGTTACGTCGTCGCTACGAAAAATTGATGGGCTTTGTTTACGTTTGGTATCTCTTCTCGTAGAACAGACTTTAGCTGTATCGACATCTGTTAATAACCTTAGTCTTTTAACCGCATACGCTGCAGAACTCAGTCTATCTGTCAGTTGACATATATGGGGTCCCCACTGCAACTTTGAATCAATGGTGATTCCTAGAAAAACGGTTGAGTTACGTTCAATTTATCACCATTGAGTTTTGGATGCATATCAATTTGTTTTACATTTGGAGCAGAAAATTGGATACAATTAGTTTTTTTACTGTTGAGAAGTAAGTAACCTTAGTCTTTTAACCGCATACGCTGCAGAACTCAGTCTATCCGTCAGTTGACAGATATGGGGTCCCCACTGCAACTTTGAATCAATGGTGATTCCTAGAAAAACGGTTGAGTTACGTTCAATTTATCACCATTGAGTTTTGGATGCATATCAATTTGTTTTACATTTGGAGTAGAAAATTGGATACAATTAGTTTTTTTACTATTGAGAAGTAAGTTATTCACACTAAATCAGTGCACCAATTCAGAGAGAGCATTGTTTTCATCGTCATAGTTGGTTTCTTGTCTACGTAATTTAAATATTAATGAAGTATCATCAGCAAACAATACAATCTCATGCTTCTTCTCTATTAAATACGGTAGGTCGTTTTTGTATATTAAAAACAAGAATGAATCAAGAATTGAGCCTTGTGGGACCCCCGTCTGTATATGAGACTCAGACGACTTAGTACCATTTACTTCAACCCTCTGAGTTCTATCACTAAGATAAGAACTCAGAAGTTTTAATGCGGTATTTTTAATGACATAGTGACTGAGTTTCCTGATTAATGTGTTATGATGAACACAGTCAAATGCCTCAGATAAATCACAAAATACGCCTAAAGCATCATGCGACTCCTCCAAAGCATTGACTATCGATCTCTTTCGTACCTTCTTATCATAGGTGATACACTTTTCGTCACCAATGATCAATCTCTTCAAAAATACTTCAAATTCATGAGGGCTTAAAAGAGACTCAAAATTCTCAAACTCAAAAGAATCGCAAAACAATAAACGGTCCATTTAGTTTCATTCACTGAGTTAATGTTGCACCCATATATCGAGCTTTTTTGTATAGCCAGCCTTTTTCAAATGGGTCAAAATGGTTTAATAGTCAATTCTCAGGTCTTCATCTATAGTATAACTACTCAAATCTCGATTTAGCTCTACTTTTTCAAAAATGTCGTCACATTTATCCGTAACTGGGCGACAAGAGCAAAATGCTTCTTTGACATCAAAATATCCTGACTGAAAACTCTTTGTAGTGTTACTGACGCATTAGGTCCATAAATGTCACAATTTTAAATTGCGGCGACGCATTTTTCCCTTTTTGGATCTGGATCACTCATTTTGGCAGGCAGAAAAACAAATGAAAAGTAGCAGGAAACCGATTTTTACTTTTTAATTTCATTTTTAAAATGTGAACTTTTCATGGTATAAATTTAGCCAGTGACAAAAACAACCAAAATGATTTTTTTGCAACATTTTACTAGAAAATACGGAAAGACTTTTTCGAAAAGAAGTTGTATGCGCGATTTCTAAAACAAACAAAAAACAAAAAACATCAACAAACATCCCCACACATTGTTGATGTAGTTTATGTGTACATTATTTATAATGAAATGCTGTATTTTGTTATTCTTTTATTTCTCTTTTCTTGTTTAATATTTTGAGTCATATATTATTGTTTCAGCTTTGTGTCTGTAAACAGCGTGTATCTCAAATTGTCTTTCCTTTAAATTAGTAAAAATGGATGTGTGTGCAGTGGCGAGTGCGAGAGCGAGTGGTGTCGGTCGCGGCGCGCGGCGAGCGAGGCGGAGGCGGGCGCGCTGCGGCGCGAGCTGCAGAAGGCGCGCGAGCGGGCCGCGGCGCTGCAGCGGGACCTGGCCAGCGCCTCGGACCAGGTGCCTTCATTATTACATGCCATAGACCGATAAAGGTCATTTTACAGTATTTTCTATTCGTTCTGAATGTTGGCTTCGATTGTCTTACGAGTATTACTGTAGTTTTATCCATGAGTGAGCGTCGATTCTCAATGGAACTAATTTCTTGCCTCCCCAGATGCGGACGCTGGAGGCGCGGGAGGAGAGCGGCGGCACGCGGCTGGCGGGCGCGTGCGCGGCGCTGCAGGAGCGCGCCGCGCACCTCGAGCGCTCGCTGTCTGCGGAGACGCGCGTCAAGCTCGACCTGCTGTCCGCGCTGGGGGACGCCAAGCGGCACATGCACATACAGGAGGGTGAGTCGCCGTCCACTCCACCCGCCCCTATACCGCAGGAGCGCGCCGCGCACCTCGAGCGCTCGCTGTCCGCGGAGACGCGCGTCAAGCTCGACCTGCTGTCCGCGCTGGGGGACGCCAAGCGGCACATGCACATACAGGAGGGTGAGTCGCCGTCCACTCCACCCGCCCCTATACCGCAGGAGCGCGCCGCGCACCTCGAGCGCTCGCTGTCTGCGGAGACGCGCGTCAAGCTCGACCTGCTGTCCGCGCTGGGGGACGCCAAGCGGCACATGCACATACAGGAGGGTGAGTCGCCGTCCACTCCACCCGCCCCTATACCGCAGGAGCGCGCCGCGCACCTCGAGCGCTCGCTGTCCGCGGAGACGCGCGTCAAGCTCGACCTGCTGTCCGCGCTGGGGGACGCCAAGCGGCACATGCACATACAGGAGGGTGAGTCGCCGTCCACTCCACCCGCCCCTATACCGCAGGAGCGCGCCGCGCACCTCGAGCGCTCGCTGTCCGCGGAGACGCGCGTCAAGCTCGACCTGCTGTCCGCGCTGGGGGACGCCAAGCGGCACATGCACATACAGGAGGGTGAGTCGCCGTCCACTCCACCCGCCCCTATACCGCAGGAGCGCGCCGCGCACCTCGAGCGCTCGCTGTCCACGAAGACTAACCTAACCTGTTTTTTTTTTAATATCATTTGTGTGCAAATTGAAGTCTAAAATAAAAAAAAAAATCCTAATATAAATCTCATTGTCATTCCAGGCTTAATATCGAGACAAGAGAAAGAGATAGAGGAATTGAAAGCTCAAATGCTGGCCGTGATGCCGACGGAATTCGTGACTCCGGTGAGCGGGAACGTGTCCAAACTACGGTTGTCGGACGGGTCCCCGCTCGACCCCAACGCCTCCGTGTACACGCCAAAGCAACTATGCTCCGACGCCTGAACCGCCTCTAACTACAAATCACCTCACCGGCCGTTACTGATCTCAATATTTTTCTAACTCGGCGTTGAGTATTTTTCGTTACTTAAAATATCCAGATACCCTCATGGCCACCGGATGTTCGAGAGCTAGTTTTGTAAGTGGAGGAACGTTTATTTTTTCATCATTGAAATATTTGGATTGTGTGAGTACCTTGAGACGATGACTGGTTGATAAAATTATTCGTATGATTTGAAGTACAATTCGTGCATAACTTATTAACCACATACTTATTAATTAAAGTAAACCTGATTCTTTATTTTAATAACGGAAAACAAAAGTAAATGAATATAATTAAGTGTATGGCTAGTCATTATTTTAGTCAGAAATTACATCACAGAACATAGTAGTGATAATTTTATCAATCACGGACGAACCTTCCACGCAAGTAGCTGCTGCATTCAGACTGCGTTGTTTTGAATTATGTGATATATTGTACAAAATGACATTTCGTTGTCTTCTCCTTGTATAAATGTAGTATATTGACGTTTTAGTCCAATCGTCGTGTTGTGCGTAGCATCCCACTTTTAATCTTAACTTATTGCAACCCTAAATTTTTATAAAGTGTTGCTATATGAAATAATATTAAATTTATATTTTAGTTGATTAGTACGCAAGACCTGATGACTCGAAATTGGGGGATATGAATCTGTCAAACTAATATAATAAAAAAATGATCTATTTTTGTATTTGTGTTATACTATCTGTTTATATTGTAAAAATAAAAAATAAAAAACAATCGAGCTTAGTCACATAGGAAAATTTTGGGATGCTACGCTGAGTTTTCTTGTTGAATATAAAATTTAAATATAAAATCGGCGGACAAGCAACCTGATTGTTGTAAAACCCATGACATGTAAGTTGTGTTGAGATTTTGAGTGACTCGAAACAGGCAGCAGATTGGTCTGAGCTGAATGCGTGTGACTTTGGTCTATTTGTACAATTTTACCGCGAATTATTAAGTATACAGATTGTGTAAATTAAAAAAAGAGATATTTTTTTAATATATGCTCTTATTATTTATACAGTTGTGAATAACCAAAGTTGCATGTGTTTATTACGTAAAAATTGTTAAAATTTTAATAATATTTTACGGGTTCTTGTTATTACAATGTTTCGGTTTAGGCTAACTTGTTTAAAATGAGTTATTCATATTTTTATGTAATACATATAACAGTTATTTGTATGGGAGTAAAACTTGATGGCAAAATTTAACATGCCTTTTCTGCTTAACATTTCCCATATTACTTTTCAATTGTTTTACAACTGCCAGGCACTAATTCTTTAACTTCTTGCTAATATTCAGGAGTTAAAAGTATATTTGTTCAACTAGAATCCGTAAAATGATTAACATATCCATATGATTACCGGATCTCATCTGTCTGTCTGTTACTGTAATTATTTTAGGTGGTGAGAAATTATCAAAAGATCTTTTGACGGCAGGCGTTAGTACATCTAATACGTATCAACATTAAACTAACACATTGACAAAAAAAAAAATCGGCCAAGTGCGAGTCACGCTCATTCACTAAGGATTCCATACAAATGTACTGTGTACGAAATATAATAGTACACTTTTTATAACTTTGTTAAAGTTTTTCACAACACAGTCACTCCTGACATTTTAACTTATATCCTAGCATTGCCATTGTCGTATGTACCCAGCGATATAATACCATATGACCTACCTTTACATGAAAACCTTCCTGTTATAAAGGAAACAAAATTAACATTGACTCTTGATATATGCGAGTTCGGATCTCGTTGACAACTTATTTCCACAAAGATTCATATTCTTAAAAGGGAAACTTGACCAAACTGCATCAGTGCAGCATGATTTATATACTTGAGGCGTAGACAAACGTTTAGTTTAGTTCTGATGGAAATAGGAGAAACATGTGTTTAACTAAATCTGTTTTAGACTTAAGGAGGTCTTCCTTTAGTTTTTTAAATTATATTATTGCTATATAATAGCAATACATACTTATTAACTTCAAAATATCAAGGACCCATTACCAACACTACACACACATGTACGGAATCCTGAAAAGGGCAAATTTTTTTTTTTATATATATTCTAAAATTCGTTATAACGGTTCATTTGAATAAGAACGACGGATAATATCAATTGTTACGCCCAGGTTTCATGACCCATTAAAACAATTCTTACAACTGGGAGCAGTTTAAAATAAAGGAGAATGATACGATTCCATACATTCTTGGGCCAAAATGTAATGAAATGAAAATGGTATCAATTAATGCATTTAGGCTTATTGCTTCCTCGCTGAAAATTATCTATATTTTGGCTATCTGAGAGTGGAGTTATTAAACTTTTTGTAAAAGTGAGGTTATGTTACAATGTCTATAAAAACCCGATCACTAAGTTCTTGTAGCATTAATATCTGTTATATTTAGTGAAGACTGTTTGAAAACTCACTACGAATATTGATATACACTTGAAACCATAAATAAATATCAGGAATGGGCACAGAATGCATCGGAAAACAGTAAACACGAAACGAGTGACGGACACAGTATTATTGTTAGTCAGCTTTCAAAGCTGTCATTAAAAATATGATTTATTTTAAATCGATATGAAATCGATAATCATTTTGGTTTATCAGATATTAATTGATATTGTCCATATTAATGTAACTTTATTTAAATGCACTTTATTGTTTACAGCTTTAATTGTGCATCTAAATATCTTGAATTAATTAACTAGTGCAAACCTTTTTTTTTTGAATTCTGTAATCGATTATAGTTGAATCGATACCCAAATAATTTGATGAAAACTATCTTTCTCAATTTTCTCCGCTTCTAGATTCAGAATTGAGCTGATATTTTATATTTTTAAATAAAAAAATATGACCAATTTTTTAAACAATATCTCTACTCATTACATTTTGGCCCAAAAGTCCCATTCTCCTTTTATTTTATGTATCACAACACCATATATATATCGAACAAAGTGTTATTAACGCCATCTATAGATGACATTATAAACTATTTTTTTTTACCAAATTTTTCATATCGATCTAAATATCATTTATGAAAAAAATCTATATCATTTATGTAATGAAACATTATCTTATATATGTCAAAAAACTAGTAACGCCAATAAGTGATATACATATAAACGTAAGTTTCCTAATCAAATGATAATATAATAAGTTGAAAAAGAAGTTTAGCTTTCTTCTATCATACAAATTAAATTGAAGTATCCAGGTACAATCTTTAAGTACATTATTACTTAAAAAGAAACAAATAAAATAAAGTATAATTATAAGTAATTGTAATACTATACTAAAAGCTTTCGAAGTCAATAGTTACTATTGAACCCCCCAGAAAACAATTTTTTTCAAATAGCTCCCATGAGCACTTTCGAATCGTCATTGAAAGATAAGAGATTCTCTTATAATTAAAAGTAATTGCAAACCTAGATTCGCCGAGTCTGACCCCACCTACATTGGCAGCAGAGTCTGCTGAGCAGTCATGATTTGAGTATGTTGGTAATTGAGGTCTTTTAATGAGCAGTTCCCCATTATTCTGTGATGAATTATATCATCTAACTCAACCACTGTCCAAAAACACTGAAAGAATATTTTTTAGTTCATTATTGATCTCTTGGCACAATACTATAAATATATGGATGTGAAACAGGTTTCTTAATACCTGACAGAGATTCGTATGAGCCTTTTCCTTGTTAGTGTCTTACATCTTGTAAGCAATCTTAGTGAAAATTCCAGCTAATATGAGTAGGTGTTATGGTCCTAAAATTTAGTATCTTTGCTAAGCGCACCTAGGATGTCAGTTTTTTTTTTTTACTTCTGTGGGCTTTCTTGTAGATCTAGTCAAAAGGATTGCTCTAAGGAAGGAAGACTTAGACGAGTGTCAGTCAGTCAGTATAGCCTATTGCAGTCCACTGCTGGACATAGGCCACGCCAAGATGAATGTACGATGATGATGAATTACAATTAGTTTTTTTATTGGAGAACATCTTTGCTGATGAGGTAGTGCAAATTTTGAAGAGATACTTCAACACAAGCAAGTTCTATACTTCTTGTCGTAACATAAAAATCTCGGTGTTCTAAGGTGTTTTTTACATTGTTCACAAATGGAACCCATTGAAATGTACTTTCATCTTTGAAAGACACCAAAAAAAAATTGAAATGTAAAGTAACAATTAAACGTAGCCTTTTTTATCCGATAGATGGCGTTAATAATAATTTAAAACATAATAATGTTTTTTTCGTTACATGGTTCTGATGTTCATAGTATTTACGTATTTTAAATGCTCCCAGTGACTAAAATTGGTTATGAGACGTGAACCCCAAAACAATAACGTTGATATTATTCTATGTTGATACGTTCTATAAAGTATTTTAGTTTTTCGTTGTTTTTTTTTTCGTTATTGTTTACAAATGCTTCCTTATTCAGTAATTTCTTCTTCCAATTTTTACGAAAACTATTGCATTTATACAGTACAATGTTTTTTTTACTTTTAAATTAGTAATTGTCCAGCAAAACTTAATTGACGTAAGATTATTTATTTTCAGTGAAATGTAAAGAATAGATGGTTCAGTTGTGTAAATTAAAAATATAAGTTTAACTTTTATATATATTTTTTGGTGCGTCATTTTGATTGAGCATAATGGTAAGAGAAAATGTTTAATGGTACAATAGCGAATATGATCTATCACCTATTCTTGTGTTGCATTTTTTAAGTGTTTCCATCAGTTTAAATGTTTTGATATTTTCTTATACAAAACGTAAAGTAATAAGGAAAATAACGCACATTGGATATATCGTCGTAATTTGAGATTGTGACACTACTCTAGTCTTAATGAATCCGGTCTACACTCTGACGTGCCATAAGTGATAGTCGGAAGTGTATACCGGTCTTAAAGTTATTTTATATCCTAGGTTTTTTTTAATATTTAGTTTTTTTTTAAATCAGAATGCGCACTGCCTTCGAAGTCCGACTTCTGTTGTTTTTTTTTTATGTTGTAAAACGCCGAAGTTTTTGAACTTCCATGTACTTAATTAATACTTATACATTTTGATGTGATTTACCGGAACTTTCCAACTTTGTGACAGCAGCACTGACGCTATTTTTGATGAGAGAAATGATGCTGTACGAACAATTGGTACAAGCGGAATCTGAATTTTCACTAGTGAAACGTAAGCGATGTTTGTTTGTATTATAAAAGGATGCTGTAACAGCAATAAAAAAAATCAGACATGCTGTTTTGTTATTATTTAATCCTTTATGAGACTTATTGTGGGTAGTTTATCGATGGGTCAGGGGGTAAGTGTCATACGGGGATAACGTGCGGTATCGTGGACGGCGCGCCACACTCTAGAGGTATACGCTGCTTGGTGACCCCAGCTTCAGGCCCTAGTCGCTATTGTAGTGGAGACCTCTCCATGTCGTCCGCACCATTCTTGTCAGCGAGAGGTGCTGGTCGGCCGGGGCCTCCTGCGAAGAGGTCATGGCGCCGAAGCAGGCTGCGGAGTGGACGCCCACGCTGATGATATGCAGGAGGCGGCCGGCGGGCAGGAGACGCCGCCACGCACTCCTTCGCCCTCCGCAACAGAGCTGATGCTCCTTTCCCTTCTTCCACGAGGACGATATAGCGCTTTCGGTGTCCGTAGTCCGTGCGCTTTTTGATCGCACCGAGAGCCCCACACTCCCGTCGCCTCCGAGCGGTGGGGCTAGTGCGTAAAATGCATTTGCCAGCGAAAAAAAGGCAATGTATCGATAGCATCTCACTTCGCGTCAACTTTTACTTTCCAATATATATTTCAAACAATTTCTGTACCAAAATTTAATAATTAAAGTATGTAGCTACCCACTACTTACTTTGTTTTTGATAACCGTCGATTCCATTTTGAGGTTCGTTCCCTCTTCTGAGAGAGCCATGAAATGGCCCAAGAGCTCTGGCCACCTTACCCACCACAGGAACACTACTTAAGAGTAATAATATTTGCCTGTAGTCTTCTGTGAGGCGCCTCTCCAGTTGGGCTGCTCCAGGTTTTGGGCAGGATATTTCCTGCTGTGCATTACCTCAATAAAGACGATTATAAAATTTTTAGTACATAAATACATATACATTCAGAAGTGAAGCTGGTTAGGTTAAATACTGACCTATTTTTTAATCCAAGAAAGTTGTTTATAACTTCCCTAGGTTTTACAAAAAAATCAGGTGACTGACAAGAAGTGTCGATAACTTATTTCGTAATCAGGTTTATTAGTTATACCTAATTGCTATAAACAGAGACTTAATGTCTATGGTTTTAATCTGTAGCCTACATGCTTAGGTGTCTTTAGAGCGACAGGGTATCAAATTTAAATACTGAGTTAATGAATACTTTTTTTTATTCTGCTTAATTTTTCCAATTGTGCTTGGTTTTTTTTTCTTTAAATATTTTATTTACAAATAAAGCTACTTAGTTGAATCAATTGCACTTTAATAATAATAAGTTATAACTTTCCTATATATTAATACTAGCAATGCGCCCCGGCTTCGCACGGTTGCATAAACTATCACCGTTCCTCTACGATAATATGCATGTATTATACATTTGAAACTTCCTCTGGAATCTTCTATTTACTAAAGAAAACTGCATCAAAATCCATTGCGTAGTTTTAAAGATCTAAGCGCACAGACAGCTGGAAGCGACTTTGTTTTATACTATGTAATGATTTCATATTCTCTGATAAAGAGTAATGCTTATTGTATGAGATCATAAGTATATACATTGTTATTGGGAATATAATAAACAAACAATGATTCTAAAACATTATATAAAAACAAAATCACAAGTCCAAAATGAATACTGGAATCATTTTAAACACAACACAGGACAGTGTAAACGTATTAACACACCTGAACTGTATTAATACTTTTTTTGCAGTTCATTGACAATATTCCTACTAGCCGTTATAAACATTTTTACTATAATAACAATAACTAAATAATAATAATACTGTATCTTTATAAACTAGATGTAAACTATATACAAATGTCTTTGTGACAACAGAACCTAGTTAGACAACCTTCCTTTACTGATCAATCTTTGTATTTGTAACTGTAATCTCAGAGATTTTTTTAAGTCCATACTCCTTAATTGTGAAGCTATGTATTTGCCATAAATGTCAAACTCATCATCCTTGTCTAACTTAACATTAGAGTCTAAACTATATTGTAATACATCCGGCATGTCCGAAATAGGGATTCGCTGTTTAATCTTTTTCCGTCTTATTTTACGTGGACTGTGTCTGTCAATGTGAATTGGTACAGTGTCTTCGGGTTCAGATTTTAGGTACAAATTTAAGTCGTTATTGTTCTCTGGTATTAGTGATTGGAGATTTGCTTCATCGCTTGTGTTACCAGTTTCATCTGCATTCCATAACTTTTGACTATCATTGTCAATAACACCAGATTCCTGAAAATATATTGTTCATATTTCATCATTATTGAAATTATTTTATTATTTATATGTTCCAATATCCACCAACCTGCATTGGAGCAGAGTGGTGGATTAAGCTCTGATCGTTCTCCTACATGGGGAAAGAGGCCTATGCCCAGCAGTGGGATATTACGGGCTGAATCGAGCAAGCAAAAACTTCAAATAACTTTAATTATATTATATATTAACACTTTAAGACAAGCAAGGAAAGATCCAAAACAGACTTTGTATGCGTATGTAAATAAACAAGTAAACAATTATTAAGCAATAATTTTTTTCTAAAAAATAGCTTCGAAATTTATAAATAATACCTCAAATGTTGCAAGAGAATCGTGGAGTTTAGACACACGTAACTGTTGGAAGCGTTTATGCCAGTACGTAAACCATTTAATGGTCGGTTCATATGTATAATGAGGTCCAGATCGAAACTTAATTTTATTCAGCTCCTGGCTATATGTAGATCTTAAGTTCTTTATTTTACTTTTTATTTCGCTTATGGATAAGGAAATACCAGTTAAAGTGTTAAATTCAGACACAATGTCTCGGTAAGCTTTCAATCTTAGTTTATTTAATTTATAGTCTTCGTGTTCGCTGTTCCACAAATATTCATAACTAAAATATAGTTTCACAAACTCAAAGGTTTGGTTCTCACTCCACCTCATTATTTTGAATATTTACTTTAAGTAAAATTTCAAAACAAATATAACAACAATTTGGAATTATTATGCTCTGACAAATCTGTCAAGTGTTAAAACATTTGACTGGCTATAGCGTAGACAGAGTAAACTATAGACTGCGTGATAATTCCTTTTCGTTTCCACTAAACAGAAATACAAATAGGGACAACGTATTAGGAAAAAAGAGATAGAGCATAACTATTTGCATCTCTCACTGCGTGCCGGTTTTCTCAAGGCCAGCACAAACATTTTGCTAAACAAGTTTGACCTTCGAGACATTGTGCTATAAAATTTTCAATTATTTAGCTAAGTTTAAATATAAATAGACTTGATTTTGTTCAATTAAAGAAGATAAAGGCAAATTCTTATTGTTTACAATGGTTCGGTGTAGTGTTCTTGGCTGTAAAAGCGATAGTGAACGGAAAATTGCAGGATTGTCTTTTCATTCGTAAGTATTCCTTGTTTGTTATAATTATATAATCATTTTGCTTTCCGAAGCCCAGTTTTGTCTTTAAAAACGATTCCTAATTGGATTTATAGCTTATGTATCTAAATTTTATAATATTTTATTGATATTTTAATTCACATAACCTAATTTCAGTGTTTCTAGTTTCGTATAACAAAAGCCCCCACAAATTAATAAAAGACAACTTATTGACAAATTTTATTAATTTTTATTACTGCAATTATCAAACATCGGTCATTAATTTTAGATTACGTTTTTTATTATCTCAAGTTTTTTCATATTAATATTAATAGAGTTGTCCTGTGTCAAAACAAAATCGATCCACCGAAATAATTATTTCATATATTATTATATTATATACATAAAGTTTTAGATGCGCAAACGGAAAACATACTCCTACTTTAACTAACCAATCATTGTATGCTCACCACCTCTCAACTCCTTCCACTAGTAATAATTGTACACGTCCTACCAAAAGAATAATAGATAAACTAAAGTATTTAGGCATTATATTAGATCATTTAAAGTACTGTTTGTCAACTGATCGTATTGAATGTAATTCTAAAGCAGCACACAGCCTTACTTTTCTACTCGGAATACATGAGTAAAAGACGGAAAGATATTGTTTCTCTGTTAAAAACGGATATAAAACATACATTTGCTACACAGTATTATATGTTCTTAAGTCCACTGCTTTATAATAGAGTAGATGCAAATACTAACATATATGGACTAAACTGTTTTAACTGCAAAAGGATCTTTAAAAACTGCCTTTAAAAAAACCCTACAAGGATACAGAGAAATTATTAATAGTTTTACAATAGGACTTACCATTATATTTTTTTTTATATTGCCTGAAGTTACTTTGATATTTATCTCAAAAATTAAATAATACTCCAATAATGTTTATAATTTTGTAATTTATTGATCAATTAATCTAGTTTATATAAAATCTTAACGGTAAACTGAGTAAACTGTACTTTATGATTTCTGTATTTACCATACATGTACATATTTTTAAAGAAATTATTATTATGCTTTTTTCTTCTCCCTGTTTAAAGGGTAACTAACACATGGGCCATGTTATTATTATTATTTGTGTAATATATATTTTTAATTATTGTGTATAAACAAGAAAATATAAAATAATAATAATTCATGATCTGTAAGCTGAAAAATAGTTTTTTTAATAGTTTTTTTTGGAAGTATCTACTTGTTACCGGAAAGAAATTTCAAACTAATAAAAGCACATTAAATTTCTACATACTATTGATAACATAATGGTTGTTTATTTTTTTTCATAGAGGCAAAGAGAGAACGAATGCTTAAGGTTATTTGCTCGTATCTAAACTTTATATTTAATTTTATATATAATTTTATGATTGCAGTTTTCCGATTAAGCAGAATTTGCGTGAAGTTTGGGTAGCTGCCACAGGACGAAATTGTTGGGAACCGAAAAAAGCCTCAAAGATATGCAGCAATCATTTTGATACTGCTTTGTTAGTTAAAAAGTTAACCAAAACTTATTTAGCTTTTGACGCTGTTCCAACTAAGGTACTTAAAGATTATGTTTATTCATTTTATATGGTTATTTTTTATGATTTCATCAGTATTTCTGAGTGTCTATAACCAAAGGTTTCAAATATTATATTTAATTATTTATTATGTTGTATCTTATTTTATTAATTTCAGTTCATCAAGTCTATTGGTTCAAGGACTCACGAGGATTCTTTACCGTCAACTTCTGCAATGGAAATAGATAATAGTAGAGACCCAGATACTTCGGAATCTATGGTGCCGGTAAGTCTGATCTACATTTATTTTTTATTTTTAATGTACAATAAGAAATATTATAGTCTGTTCGACCATATGTTTGTAAAACGGCTGTATGTGTTTTTAATCGTAAGAGGTAGTTGGAATGTTCACAAAACAGGCTTCTATCAATTCTATCACGATAAATACTAAAACTTTAAAAGTGTCAATGTAAAGGGT
Organism: Melitaea cinxia; assembly: GCF_905220565.1. Lineage (NCBI taxonomy): Eukaryota > Metazoa > Arthropoda > Insecta > Lepidoptera > Nymphalidae > Melitaea > Melitaea cinxia. Next base: position 2,329,744 of record NC_059408.1, on the reverse strand, counting down.
CTTGTCCATATGAAACACAAGTAACTTCTTCTAACAAAACAAATAACTTCATGAATCAATACATATTCACAGTCAAACTAACACTATAAAAGTGATTGTAATCCTATCCCTCTTTTTGACTTTGTAGCGTTTTCACGGCTGAACTCATGAAGCACTTTTTGATGAATTTTAAGTCTAATAATAAAATATCTTGACTTTCAGTTTGGTGGTATTAAAAATTATCCTACATATTTTATTGTTATAATATAACGGCCAGTATGTACTTACTTATAATAAAATAAATAATTTTAGGTAACCTCACCTGAACTTACGCCGAGAACCTTAAAACGTAAATGGAAAAAAGAAGAAAAACGATCAGAAGAGCGATTGAAAAAAATAAGGACGCTTCGGGAAAAATCGCGAAGGTTGTGTAAGAAAGTGGCAAATTTAGAAAGTGTCCTCACAGAACTAAAGTCAAGGTCACTTGTAAATGATGAAGATTGTGACTTACTAGGATCACTGGATTGCGTCAACAAAGAGTTCTTAAAAAAAGTTATTAGTCCTGGTCCTGCAAATTCTAAATATTCGCCAGCCCTCCGAAAATTTGCGCTTTGCTTAGATTTTATAAGCCCGAGGGCATACAAGTTTGTCAGAAATTCATTTAATTCTTGTCTACCTCATCCTTCTACTTTACGCTCTTGGTATAAAAGCTTTGATGGTAGCCCAGGATTCACCGATGAGTCCCTTGAATGTATTAAATTATTAGTTAAGCGTGCTAATGGTAAACAAATTTATTGCGCTCTATGTCTGGATGAAATGGCGATTCGGAAACATGTGCAGTGGGACGGCAAGAAGTGTGTGGGATTAGTGAATTTCGGAGAAATGTTAGATGGAGATAATGTAGCTGTTGCAAGGGAAGCACTCGTATTTATGGTCACTGCTTTAAATGATAGCTGGAAAATTCCAGTGGGCTATTTTTTGGTGAATGGTTGTACAGGGGCACAAAAGGCAAATTTGGTAAAACAATGTGTAGAACTTTTAATTTCATGTGGAGTTAATGTCATTTCACTAACTTTTGACGGTTGCCCTGGAAATTTTGCCATGGCTAAATGTCTAGGATGTGTTTTAGATCCTTTAGATTTGAGCAATTTAATAACTTCATTTAGTATAAAAAATCAAGAAATCTCAATTTTTCCTGATCCAGCACATATGCTGAAATTGGTAAGAAACACCCTGGGAGAAAAAAATGAGCTCACCAATTCATTTGGTCAAAAAATATCTTGGGAGTTCATTGTTAAACTTAATAACTTGCAGAATAACGAAGGTCTTCATTTGGCTAATCGACTTCGAAATCAACACATAAATTTCGCCAAACAAATCATGAAAGTTAAACTGGCAGCACAAACTTTTAGTAACTCTGTAGCTGAATCTATTAAATTATGTGCAAAAGATTTAGACTTGCCAGACTTTGCTGGCTCAGAAGCCACAGTAGAATTTATAAAAAATATTAATTGGTTATTTGATATACTAAACAGCCGTAACTTTCAAACGTTCGATTTCAAAAAACCAATCAATGAAACTAATTACCCTGAATTTGAAATATTTTTGAATCAAATGGAAAATTATATAGCTGGACTTAAATTAAAAGGTCAACCAATACTACAGACAAATAGAAAAGTAGGCTTCTTCGGATTCTACATATGTATTCAGAGTCTTAAAAAAGTTTACCAAAATTTAGTGGCTTCCAAGATTTTAAAGTTCGTGCCAGTATACAAAATGAGCCAAGATCACTTGGAATGTTTTTTTAGCTCTATCCGTGCAAAGAGTGGATTTAACAATAATCCAACCGCTATACAATTCCAAAGTGCATATAAGCGGCTAGTAATTCACGGTGAAATAAAACACATCGTATCAGGAAATTGTATTCCCCTTGAAGATATAAACATTTTGACGTTCAGTGAAATGCGTTACGAAAAGAAAATTAATTTATTTACAAATATACTGATACCTGAAAATAATGAGTCTGAAGAAAGTGTACCAACCATTAGTAGTGACCATGATTACTTGGCAGATCCTTCTAGGCTTTCTATGTATACACAAGAAGTCATTACGTATATAGCAGGATTCATAGTTAAAAAATTGAGAAAATTAATTAAATGTGAGGAATGTCTCCTATCTTTAGTCACGGATAAATATTATGGATTAATTGCTAAAAAAGATAAAGGGGGGCTAATTTATCCGTCAAGTAGCACAATTAAAATATGTGAAAGGGCCGAAAAAATTTTTCGAATGCGTTTACATGAAGGTATCAGTTTCTTCAACGATAAAAATTTAATGCAGAAATTGACGCTTTCATGTTTTAAGGACTGTACACGTCTTAATAACATATTCGTAGATCTCCACAATAATGATAACCAACCACTGATTGGTAATCATAGGTTATTGTTATTGAAAGCAGTCGCCGTGCATTACTTTGAAGTACGCATACATCATACTACAAAACAGATTTTTTCACCCAGCGATAGAATTCGCAACATACACAATAAGCTTGTACTGTTTAGAGGGCAATAAATTCACTATTCACTAATATGTGTTGTTTTATTTCCTCCTGACTTTTTTCTTAGTTACTAGCTGTTGCCCGCAGCTACGCCTGGCAACAATCCAACTTAGATTAACAACCGAATCTTGGTTGATGACTGATGAGGCTATTTCTATAGCCTAGGTCACTCAGTATTAACTTAGCATTTGAATGATATAGTTTTTAAAATCAGTCGAGGAGTTTTTGAGTTATTTCGACCACGAAATTGGTACGAGGTACCAACCTCACAGAGCTAATAGTGACCGGCTTGTACGTTATATATGTGTGCAAGGTACTTGTTTGAAACTATGATATCTCCTAAGATATCCGTTAAAATCAAGCAATGTCAAGGGCAGTTTTGTTCAATAATCCTTATAATTAATAACAAATGTATTTGGGTACTATTAATATTATATTTATAATATCCCTTCGCAAATTATTATTATAATTAAAAATTATTATAAAGTAACTTTGATAACCATAAAAACGATTACAGTGAGTTAACCTTAAAAGATAGACATAGGTATGCTCTCGTGGACTTTATTTTAGGGCTTTTAAAAGGTTACAATTCCGTCATAAATAATTATAATTATTACGTAACTTTAACCGTTTACGCAGCCCACGAAACGAAGGGTTTCAAAAGAAATATTTTTCATTGAGGCTCCATTCCTATTGGTCATAGCGTGCATGATGACATAATAAGCCAATATAATGAGCCATGATAAGTAAGGCTTTTAAACTTCCTCGATAAACGGACTATTCGACACAAAAATAATTTTTCAATTCGAACTAGTAGTTCCCGAAATTAGCGCATTCAACGAAACAAATAAACTCTTCAGCTTTATAATATTAGTGTAGGAGTCCGTAAAAAGGAATAACTACAAACCTCTGATTTCTAAAATACCGTTTTGGCGTTTTAGCATTTTATCCTTTCCACTGACAGTATTATGTCAATTACTTCAAACGGGGTAAATGTTTTTGTATGACAACACTAGCAAGGTTGATTACGTCATCATTCTCTATCTCATGTGGCCACGCTGAGCAGTAGTCTATAGTTTACTCTGTCTACGGGCTATAGTCAATTTTTTAAGAAGTGTCCTATTTAGTAAACAAGTCCTGTCAATACGTAAATTCACGATTTTTCCATATCTATTACTAACTTTCACAACACATTAGCTTACAGACATTTGTAAAACTCTATTTACTATTTATTTCACTAAAAACAAATATCAATTTATCATTTAAATACATAAAAACTATATCAAGATACATACGAATATCAAGAATACAGATAATTAAGATAAAGATTTACAGATTATTAATCAGCAAATCTCATAAGTAAAATTTTAAGGGCATCCCCTTCAAACTTTGAGATTACTGGTTTGGAAGAAGCTAGAAACGCTTTCTTAATTGCATGCCCAGGTCAAAATTTTCCAGTTTCTCCAAATTCACAGAGGAGCTGGGACGACATAAACTGCAAATTGACTTATGACAAACTTTTAAGCTGTAGTACAGGCTCGGCGCGTGCTAGGCTTTTGGCCGTGGGTACGCATGAGGCCGGCTACTGGCTTCATGCGTACCCTTCAACAAATACAGGAACATTTCTTGAGCCTGTCACGCTCCGAATCGCAACCTGTCTACGGCTTGGGGTTCCGATCTGCGCTCCTCATAAATGTCCCTGTGGCAGTGATGTCGATACGCTAGGACATCACGGTCTGTCATGCCTAAAAAGTGCAGGCCGCTTCTCGAGACATGCCGCACTTAACGATATCATACGCCGGTCCCTTGCCACCGTAAACGTGCCAAGTCTACTTGAGCCGACTGGTATTGCAAGAGACGATGGCAAGAGACCGGACGGTATGAGTTTGATTCCATGGAAGATGCTGCTGATGGGCCGGGTGCTGGTATGGGATGCAACCTGTTCAGACACGCTAGCCCCTTCCCATCTACATGGAACCAACAACAGAGCTGGTGCGGCTTGTGAAGCGGCTGAAAAAACAGAAGCAGACAAATACAGGGGTCTAGGCTCCGAATATGATTTTGTTCCATTCGGTGTCGAGACCCTTGGTCCGTGGGATCCTAGTGCTATAACACTATTTAAGGAAATAGCAAAAAGGTTAGTCGACGTCACAAGAGACCGAAGAGCTGGCAGCTACTTCGGACAAAGAATTAGTCTAGCCATTCAAAGGGGGAACGCTGCCAGTATCTTCGGAATCTTGCCTAAAATATAGTATATATATATATATATATATATATATATATATATATATACTTAAGGTTTTTTTTTAGTTAATGTAATTTATCTGTTAAATATTAATATATTTTTTAATATGTCATATTTCAATATCTTTTTTTATAAGGCAAATAGGGATGTGTTCATTATATTTTAAATGTGAATGAGTATAAAAGAATGAACCCGAAGCCGAGTTCTTTATCTATATTTTAAATTTTCACGAAATACAATTTGTTGATAAGTTATAAAACAATGTTATCGTAAAGCGATTTGTTATTAAATTGTTATATATTGTTTTTTTTTTGTTGAGGGCAAAAAAATGCTTACAAAATATTACAAATGTCAATCATTTATAGTAAAGTGTTTATTGTAAAGGTTTTATTTTATATTACGAATATTTCTGAATATCAATTTAATCCTGAACATTTTTAACGCTATACCATATACCTAATATAAAAGTATAGCACATTGCATTGGCATAAAAGATTACTGTAGTTCACAGGAAAATTTTGTGGGACTTGAAGACGGCTCTTACGTGACATTGACTAATGACCCTAAAGAAGAAGAAGAAAAAGATGAGACTTAGGATTACCCAATGAGAGGTGCGTATAAAACAATGTCAAATCAGCCCTTTTATCTAGATGTAAGAGAGAGTGCGTCGCCGGCGCAAGGTTTTTTAATAGACTTGTGTAACTCATGAGTGAGTGATACAAATGAAACATATCTTTTCAAGTGAGCTAGTCTCTTATCAGCTCACTTACGTTTCAAATATATCTCCAGCTCACTAGTCTTATGATTCATTTTCAAGAGACTGACGTACTGAGCGGGAGTAAACGAGACTGAGCTAGTGAGCCACTCGATCGGACGATGGCGTTTATCATGCGAAAGAGAGAGATAGTTAGTTATGGCTCTGTATCTTTTCGATTCATATTTCACAAGGTCATAGACTCAATCGTCTTGCTTTGAACAAGCGAAAAAGTATTTTTTTACCACCACATAAGGTTGTGTTTTGGTTGCATTATAAAATTATTTCACTGAGCTAAATGAGCTGAAGAGCTAAATGAGTGATATATATCCTAAGATCAAAATGATATATCTCTCTTTTCTTTTCAGTGATATAAACTTCGCATGGCTATTTTTTAATTATAGTAAATACAAATAATAATAATGTGACCAAAATACTAATAGGGTCGACATTTTTTTTTTAAACACAAGCCGTCCTTGTGATGTAAGTTTTAATTGTGACGTCTTTTTTACCGACTATTTTACATAAACGAAATACATATTTTGTAAATCTGTCTTTTATAAAGATGCTCGATTAATATATATATATATTAATTCTATACTGCTACTAACAAAAATATTCAATAAATTATCAGATTTTGATATAATTTCAGCAATGTGGTATCGCTAAATATTTAAATATAAAATAAATTTTACTCTCATCTATGCTTTATTAATATTGTTCATTCATTTGCTCTTTGCGTCACGTTATTAAACCTTAAACTATTATTTATATTACTCTAGGATGAAGTATATATTACTCTTTGCTATTATTCTATTTATCTGTGGTCGCAAGTACGCCATATTTGTTTACCGTTTAGGACATTTCTTAAAAAATGGACTACAAGTACTTTAACCTTTAACGTTAAGCATGCGTTTTCGTTTCACTTAGTTTCAATAAACAATATTATAATTGTATTTAACAAAATTTTCTGGTAGTTATTTCAATATGATATACTTTTTATAAGTATCACTAGCATAGCAAACAAACGTATGGTACACTTGGTATTTAGTGGTCACCTTAGCCTATGAACACATGCAACACCAGGTACATCAAGCGCCATACCGCCCTACCCCAAGAGGATCTGATTACCTTACCACGGAAACATCACGTTACTTAAGGGCAGAGTTATGTGGGTGTGACTTTCTGTATGGTTAATGTGCTTCCCCAGTCGGTCTATTCTAAATTTAGAGCATGATACGTTATGCTCTGCTTCAATGAAAACAAAAAATTTAAAAAAGATTAAACGGTTTCATGAGACAGTAGCTTCCTGACACTCAATCTACCAGTCCGTTAATATCAAACATGCAATAGGATGTTAGGTAATAAAAACAAAAATGATGAATAGTATAATTTCATTACAGTAAGTAGTTCAGTTAATTAAAAGTCTCCATAATTATATATTTTAAACACAAAAGTAAATAATAAATTATTGCAATATTTCTACTACTTGTTAACCATTTAATGGTCTTATAACACGACAAAATAAACATATAACAAATTAATTAAAAAGGTACATTGGTGTAAGATGATGAGAAATCATTTTCGGCCCTTACAAAATTTAGGATACTAGTACAATATCAGATGTAGTAAGATAGGACATCTCATATGCCTCAGAAATACATTATTTTTCGGGCCATATAAAAATATACAATACGTAAGGTAACTGTGAAATTTATTAGTAATTAAATTGTTTAAGTATTAATTTTTATAAGAATTTAAAATGGCAAATCCTAAAGACATCTAATCACTTGTTATATCTGATATCCTAGCTTCGCTCACTAGACTTTGTATTTCCAATTGTAGTCTAATAGCTTTCTGTAAATCCATTTTCCTCAATTGCGCTGCTATATATTTACCATAGATATCAAATTCATCCTCTTTCGTAGACTCATAATTGGAATCATTGGTATAGTCAATATGACTTCTGTGCCTTAATTTTTTCTTTTTATTTTTTTTATTTAAAAGAGGTGTTTGTTTTTCTTTTTTAATTGGGCTCAACGAGTCTTCAGTTTTTGGCGATTCATAGTCGTCTTCCGAATTTGAAATTAGTGGGTCAGGATTTTCTTCATTGTTGTTATTTTGTAATTCTTGTCCTACCCATATTTGACAGGATGCATCAATGTCTGGTGCATCTTGTGCCTGAAAATTCAAGTAGGTTGATATGAAAAATTAATATTAATTTATTTAATTCCATTTTTGACATCACAAAGTTAGCAAACTAGTTTAAAGTCCATCTGATGATAAACAATAACTGTAATCTATAGACACCAGGAACCTTACCCCTGACCCTAAGCAGATGATCAGGCAATCTCACTCACCATAGGAACAATTCAACCCTACTTTAGAGCAGTTTTATTTAGCTGAGATGTTCTGTAAGGTTGGGGCACTTCCCCCAGACAATTGGGGCAGTTGGACTCCAAACTTTGAACAAGATATTTCCTCAATATGATAATTTAATAATTATTTTAATATTACAATTAATCTTTTACTTACTGTTAAAGAACCGAAATGTCGATTGGTTGGAATATGTTTAAGGCATCGATCCATTTCTTGGAACCATATTAGTGAAGGTTCGTAAATTGAATCCGGACTAGATTTTTGCAATATTTTGTGCACTTGTTGCACGTATGTCGTTCTCAAATTCTTAATCTTCATCCTTACTTCAGGTACAGTCAGGGATATCATAGTTGAATCTTTGAATTCTATACAAACATCGGCGTAGGCTTTATCTCTCTGATGTTTTAATTTATACCCTGGATGATTGGGGTTCCATAGGCATTCGTGTTTTAAATACATTTTCACAAATTCAAGTGTGGCTGCTTCACTCCATCGCATTTTTATTTCTTATATATAAGTAAAACAGTATGACTGTATGATATAATCAGCAAAATAACAAATGGTCAATCTAGTACAGTGTTGCCGTTAGGACAATCTAGTTTGTGGCTACATCAAAGAAAAAAGTTGCCAGTTTTGTAAATAAATCACTTTCGAAATTCCGCTAGAAGTGGCTAAAGTGTGCGTTTTCCAATTACAGAGCATAATGTGACTCAGTGGAGCACAACGCTAAATTGTGCTGATGCTTAATTGGAACTTGAATTATTTTTCAAATACACCTAAGAAAACTACGACGACTTTACTTTACTTTGAATTACTAACTATAATATACTAGCTGTGCCCCGTGGTTTCACACGCTTTAATTTAAAAAAAAAATGCGTATTGCGTATGCGTAAACAATAACAACATTGCGCTCCGTTTGATATTTTGACACGAGTAGTATTGACATTATGCAAAACAAACTAGGCTCAACAGCAATAGCTGTACGGGCCATTTTCATTCGATCGAACCTAAATTACGTTAAAGATAAACACTCATTCGGGAATCCCCCTGCCATAATGCGGACATTATTGGTGTTGCCTAAAATTAATTATGTATTTTAGTTTGGTAGTATTGGTACCGTATGGTGGTATGTATTAGTCGGTAGACTTTTTATAGTAATAAAAATATGTATGTATTAACAATCTAAAAAGCAGCTAGAAGTAGCTAGATTTATTTTGGTGGCTAAAATGGATTGTTTTTTGGCTAAAACTGTTGAAAATCCGCTAGATCTAGCCACAAAATGGCTAAAACGGCAACACTGATCTAGTATTTAGAGTGACATAATATAGAGCTGCCAGATCGAAAAATGTTGTAGAACTGTAAAAGGCGAGAAAAACTAAATGTTTAATAATACAATAATAAGAAAGCTTATTATTTTTTTTTAAATTGAAAACTTAAGTAATTAATATATAGTTGAATAATAAAAAAAATCATTTATTTTTATAATCTTTACTAGAATTTGTTTCCAAGTAAGTTGTCATAGACGTTTAGATTGGTATACTCGCTACTTCGCTAACTTTCGGATGAACAGGTAGTAAAATATCATAAAACCTTTTTACTAAACTTCCATAAGGTTTAAATTTTTATTAAAAAAACTATTGCTTAAAAAACATTTTTATAGTAAAACTTCTTTACGCACACTTAACTTGGAGAGTAAGCTGGTGAATGCGTAACGAGAGCGTTACGAAAAGTGTGATCGGGTGAGGCGAACGGAAGTTTAGACGGAGATAAGTTAGTGAAGATAGAAAGAGAGAAAGTTAAGTTTAGTTTTAGTTCAGTCGTGTGGTCTAAAACACGCTCGTTTTTTTAAAATGTGCGGTTAATGATTTTTATACATGGATCAAAAACACATTTAACACAACAAATGAATTATTTTGTTTTCGTGACAAAATAGATCCGAACATTTTAAAGACGTAGAGTTATTGAAAAAATAAACTTATGATATCTATATTCTTCAGAACAGTTTCAGAGTTTTTAAAAAGCCTGACGCCAGCCAGCTTACCGGCATTGCTTACATCAATCAGGTTTTTTTGGACTGACGGCGTAATAATGTTTCAGCGAGGTCGACACTGTTCAGTGACTGAAGTCCGAATCAATCAAACACATTTTTTTTTTTCGAAATTTGGCCTTAGCGCTTTACAGGGTCACCGGGTGGGGTGTCCGGGTATCGAGACCCAGCAGTGAAAGAATCAATCAAACCATTTTTTTTTTTTCGAATTGTGTAGTGCTTTTGGCCATATCGGCCTTGGTGCGTCACCGGGTGGGGTGGTGGCTTTTTTTTATGTCACTAAGTCGGCAAAGAAGCGTACGGCTCACCTGATGGTAAGCGATTACCGTAGCTTATAGACGCCTGCAACACCAGAAGCATCGCGAGCGCGTTGGCGACCAAATCCCCAATCCCCCTCAGGAGCTCTGGTCACCTTACTCACCAACAGGAACACAATACTGCTTGAAAATAGTATTATTTTGCTGTGGTCTTCTGTAAGGTCGAGGTACTACCCCAGTCGGGCTGCTCCATATTTTAAGCAGGAAATTCCTGCTGTGCCCTACCTCAGTTTCTGTAAGGTCGAGGTACTACCCCAGTCGGGCTGCTCCATATTTTGAGCAGGAAATTCCTGCTGTGCCCTACCTCAGCTGGGTACTAGTACCCAGCCGTGAAAGAAAAAGGCTCCTTTAGAAGGACTCGGGATGTCCGTTCGTCCTAAGAACGACGATGTCAGTGTATTGTGTGGCGGTCCGCTATGTGGATTGGTGTGTGCGGGCCTTCAAAACACGGGTCTTCAAATCGCGGGAAATAAAACCATTGAGTGCAGCCGTACATGTGCACTTCCAGCAATATAATAAATCAAACATGAATTACAAGGTAATTTTTTAAATCAAAGTAATAATTTTTATATTGTAATGATCAATCAACAGCTTATGAACTAATTATAAAACAATAAAATTATTAAACTGAATTAGTTCAGTTAACGAACTATTGTTATTGCGCCGACATGAATTTTTCGAAAAACTAAATGTATTATATGTAAGTTTAAAAGTTTAAAAAAATGTAAAAGGCATTGTAAATTGTTACCCTGACTACCTGACCACCACCCTGACCAGAAAAAAATTGTGTACAAACATAATTATGTCCCATGCGATAATAGGCATACCACAATGGTTGTAAAATACATAAACAGTTGACATTAATCGCATTAATTTCGGCAAAGAATTATTGCTTCAAAACATAAAAATTATTGTTACAGCTTTAGATTGTTATTTATATTAACAATTAATATTCTAGCATGGGCGAGCAAGATCTAGGGGCTGTCCGAACCCGGCTAATCTCTCACTTTGCTACGCTGCTGTAAAAATTAAGCCAACTCCTTAGTAAAATTAAAAACAGGATTTATTTGATTAATAGACAAACAGAACGTGTAACGTCTGTTAGCAATTTTTCTTAGACTTATCCATTTATTTTTTGCGCAATTTGAAACGTTTTACTTAGCTCAAGACCCGTCTTACATTTATGATGTAAACAATATATTAACCTGACAACATTATTTTTTAATTTATATTAATTAATTTTTACTTATTTTTATTTATTATTTTTAATTTTTACACAAAAGCAAAAAAAAAAAATCAACAAACCTGCGCATCAACCGTGAAATACTAGCAATGCTGTCTTTTCGTGTCGGATGTCAAGGGGCACTTTGTATCTCTACGTCAGCGGAATAAGAAATAAACTGGAGCTTTTAATGGAATAAAATAAAAAACGTCGCATAGGAACTCGTACAATTAATTTTTAATTAAATAAGAATGACCTTAATTAGAGAAAGTAATTTAAAGTTACACGAATAATATAATAAAAAGACACTAAGAATCTTAAATTTTTTCGTCTAACCGAAGTCTTAACCGAATTCCAAAAAAGGAGGAGGTTCTCAATTCGACTGTATTTTTTTTTATTTTTTATTTTTTTTTATGTATGTTACATCAGAGCTTTTGACCGTGTGGACCGATTTCGACAAATTTTTTTTTAATCGAAAGATGGTGTGTGTCAATTGGTCCCATTTAAATTTATTTGAGATCTAACAACTACTTTTCGAGTTATATCTAATAATGCGTTTTTACTTGACGCTTGTACGATGTACCGATTTTGATAATTCTTTTTTTGTTGGAAAGAAGATATCCCTAGTTTAGTACTATGATAAGGAAACTAGGATCTGATGATGGGATCCCAGAGAAATCGAGGGAAACTCTTGAAAATCCGCAATAACTTTTTACTGGGTGTACCGATTTTGATAATTCTTTTTTGTTGGAAAGAAGATATCCCTGTTTTAGTACCATGATAAGGAAACCAGGATCTGATGATGGGATCCCAGAGAAATCGAGGGAAAGTCTTGAAAATCCGCAATAACTTTTTACTGGGTGTACCGATTTTAATAATTTTTAATTTAATCGAAAGCCGATGTTTGTCTTGTGGTCACATATAAATTTTATTGAGATCTGATAACCACTTTTTGAGTAATCTTTGATAACGCGTAGTTACTTGACTATTTTTTCGTCGATCTACGTTGTATTACTCGTCGATGTAATTGAAGTCAGTCTTTTTCGTTTGCGAGCAAACACGATTATATTAGTGTAAAAGTATTCCTAGCTAGACTTAACATAAAGACATTCAACTGTATACACAAGGGAAGGAAATATGGCTACCGCAACTATACATACACAGATCTAAAACAAAAGAATTTTTCGGACTTTGTGCCATAATATTACACACGTTTCATTAATTTTGGATGACCGCTCTAGTGGAATGGTGCGTGCGCTGTGTCGGCAGCTGCTAAACTCCTGGTTGTTAGTTCTTGTGCCCCCCCCCGTGCCTCGGAGTGCACGTTAAGCCGTCGGTCCCGGTTGTTATCATGTACACCTGATAGCGATCATTACTCATACATCCACCACCCCGCATTGGTGCAGCGTAGTGGATTAAGCTCTGATACTTTTCTTATATGAGGAAAGAAGTCTATGTCTGAAGCGTTTCATTAATTTATGTGTATCGTAAATGTAATTTCAATTAAAATAATTGTGTTTGCTCGCAAACGAAAAAAAAACCGACTTCAATTACATCGAAGAGTAATACAACGTAGATCGACGAAAAAATAGTAATACTTTATTCGTATTCCATATAACGCGACATTATAAAATTGTAGAATTATATAATGTTCTACTGTTATTTCTAACATTTTGTTAGCGATTGTAGGCAGAAATTTCATAAAAGGCCCGTCGTCGATTCGCGCGAAGCGCTGACATCGCTTATTACGGCGGGTTTTTTAGTTGAAGCGGATTTATATTGAATTACGGTTTATGTCTTTTTTATTAAAAATATGTAATGTTCATGTTTTCACACAGCTCCGATGCACGACTGGAGTTTACCCCTTCAGATCAACTGTCTAAATAGGCACAAAAAGGCTTACTAGTCTAAGAAATATATTATTACTATATCAAATTGTAAATAAATGAATGCAATAACGCCATCTATCGGAACCTAATTGCGTTATTAGAAAACGTCTGAACGCCATCTCTAACAAGGTCATTCGTTCAGTAGATTTTACTGTTCAATTTTTTCATTCCGGGGCCTTAAATGAAAATCGATTCTTAAGGAGAAAACTCCAAAAACAGTCAAGTAAATACGCCATATCAGATATAGCTCAAAAAGTTCGAGTCAAATCTCAATTATATTTAAATGGGACAACATGACAAGCACCACCTATCGATTAAAAAAAGAATCATCGATATCGGTCCACCCAGTAAAATAGTAATGAGGTTAATATAACGTTGATCGACGTAAAATAGCCAAGTAAATACCCAGTATTAGCGATAACTCAAAAATTAAAAGCTCAAATATATTTATAACGAATAAACTGCTACTCTCTACTCTAGTGGAATATTGTAATTTGATCGATAGTGAACGAAGTAATTTCATTACATTTTGATAGATGGCGTTGTGGCAAAGTATTGAACATGACCACAGTCGTCTTAACATCGTCATGTAAATACGTGTCATCAAAGATTACTCAAAAATTGCTCATTATATCTCAATCATATTTAAAACGGACGACATGACAAGTATTAGCTTTTGATTTATACAAAAAAGATCAAAATCAGTGCACCCAGTAAAAAGATATAACGTATAATACAACGTAGGGTGACGAAAAAACCGTCAAGTAAATACGCAATATTAGATATAACTCACAAATTACTAATCAAATCTCAATTAAATTTGAATGGGACCACGTGACGAATAGTAGCTTTTAAATTATATAAGAAACGTCAAAATCGGTGCACCCAGTAAAAAGTTATGAGGTATAATACAACGTAAGGTGACGAAAATAATGTCAAGTAAATACGCGTTATCAAAGATTAATCAAAAAGTAGTTATCAGATCTCGATAAAATTTATATGTGACCACATGATAAACATCAGCTTTCGATTAAAGTAAAAATTATCAAAATCGATACACCCAGTAAAAAGTTATTGCGGATTTTCAAGAGTTTCTCTCGATTTCTCTGGGATCCCATCATCAGATCCTGGTTTCCTTATCATGGTACCAAACTAGGGATATCCCCTTTCCAACAAAAAAAGAATTATCAAAATCGGTACACCCAGTAGAAAGTTATGTGGTATAATACAACGTAGGTCGACGAAAAAAGCGTCAAGTAAAAACGCATTATTAGATATAATTCGAAAAGTAGTTGTTAGATCTCAAATAAATTTAAATGGGACCAATCGGCACACACCACCTTTCGATTAAAACAAAATTTGTCGAAATCGGTCTACCTGGTCAAAAGTTCTGATGTAACATACATAAAAAAAAAAAAAAAAAAAAAAAATACAGTCGAATTGAGAACCTCCTCCTTTTTTGGAAGTCGGTTAAAAATATAAGTAAACTGGAATTTAAAGTTACACGCCCCCTCTCTTCCCGTGGGTGTTGTAAGAGGCGACTAAGGGATAACAAGGTTCCACAATCACCTTGGAACTTAAGAAGCCGACCGATGGCGGGATAACCATCCAACTGCTGGCTTTGAAATACACAGGCCTAAGACGGGCAGCAGCGTCTTCGGTGCGACAAAGCTAGTACTGCGGTCACCAACCCGCCTGCCCAGCGTGGTGACTATGGGCAAAATACATGAGTTCACGTTATTTTTGGCGTAAGCTTGTGGAGGCCTATGTCCAGCAGTGGACTGTATAGGCTGTAATGATAATGATGAAACTGGAATTGAAAACAAATAGTTATATTCCATTGAAAGACGTGAAAAATGTTGTAAAAATTACACGAGTTTTGCGTTTCATTTGGTGCAGTTTGTTACTTCGACTTTGCAAAAAAAAATAAGTTGTAATTTTTTAAATTATTTTTTAATACTAAAAAAAAGAAATATTATTGATTTTTAAAAGAAATAGCTTCCAAATCTACTGATATTTTGTATATTACGTAATAAGTATATGCTAAGTCATAATTTGAGCAGTGTACAAATTTTTAGTTTCAATTGAATCACAAAGTTGCAGCAGTATCCTATCCAGCAGAAAAAGAATTTATTCTGGAAGTCTCCCCGTGATCATGACGATTGAAACACTGCCGAAATATAGGGACCTCAACAAAACAATAAACGGGGTAATCATGGTAAGCATCCGAATAATTTCAAAGGACAATGGCCACGGAAGTATGAAAATTAAACCCAGGCTGAACAGATACAGAATGTAGCTTAAAATTATGGTAATATTGGGTGATGAAAATATATGATATCATCACCATCAAATTCGGTGGCTAAATGTGTGATATTGCTATTTTTATTTCATCAGGGATGATTTTTTTATCTTTAAGATATTTTCAATTTGGGTATCTCTGATGATGTAAATACGTTATTCAATCGTTTTATTATACTCCCATCGACACTGGAGTTTAAAAACACTGAGAACAGAGTAGAGTTCAACAACACTGAGAAGTTTAACAACACAGAGAGTTTTTATTTGGGGCGTTTTACTTTTATCTTTAAGATATCTTTGTCGATATAAATAAGTTATTAAGTTATTAAATAGTTTTATTTATTCGAAGATGACAAACACATTATTGTCACAGCATACGATAGCGACAATTGAATACTTTCTTAATAAAATACATATATGTCATCGTAATAACAATAATTATTCTACGTATCGTATGTCTATACAATACAATTGGCGATTTCAATTAAGGACATATTGCAAAAACTATGTAGGTATCATATTTATATTATTATTATATTTTGTTACACATTCATTTCAGGAATGTACTAAAACTAAAAATAGATTTTAATAAGATGCAGGATTCAGACCAGGCACGTAAGAAGAAAAACCTATTACACTTTTGTGTTTTATAAAAGAGAAGGTGGGAGACATTCCATTTTGGAATACTATTGTAGTTGTATCCATGGTAAAAGAACCCTGGGAAGCTGCGCCCATGTAATGAGCGTATTATATTATCTGGGGTGGGCAAGGCACGAAGACAACTTCCAACATCCCGCTCTGAGCCTAGAGTATGTCACGTTAGATATAGAAACATAAATAAAGATATTTCTGTACTTAATTTTTTTTTTTTTATAACCACTAGACCACAGAGGCTGTATGTCTCTATACTGAACTCAACGCAAATAATCAATAAAATGGTTTCAAATACAAAGTAGTTATTCCCAAACATATATAAAAATAAAAGTCGAATTGGGAACCATTTTCCTTCTTTTAGTCTATTAAAAGTGATAATTATAGTATTACAATATCGTCCGTCCCGTCGTTTATAACGTCCGGTAAGCCTATACCAAACAGATGCCTTGCATGAAACAATATTAAGACGATTGAATAACGTATTTACATCATCAGAGATACCCAAATTGAAAATATCTTAAAGATAAAAAAATCATCCCTGATGAAATAAAAATAGCAATATCACACATTTAGCCACCGAATTTGATAGTGATGATATCATATATTTTCATCACCCAATATTACCATAATTTTAAGCTACATCCTGTATCTGTTCAGCCTGGGTTTTTTTTGGCCATTGTCCTTTGAATATGAAAAGTGATCGCGTTAATATAAAACCATATAAAGAGGAACTTTTTAAATCATAAAAAAAATATAATAATTAATTATTTTTTTAATTTATAAGTCACAGTCATCATTATTTAATTAGACAGATATGCTGAATTTGATAAAAATAATACTAATGGGTTCAGTCGATTTGCTTAATTAATAAATATACTAGATATAAATTAAGACTAACACTGACATCAGATAACTTCTACCTACATGAAAGTAACTAGTAAAATATTTACATCATTTTGTCACAGTGCTCTATCAATGTAATCTCGGAAAGTATAGACGAGTTTCGCGGTCATTCGGCAAAGTTTTATTGTGTTTGTTGGATATCTCCATCTATATCAGGAGTTGGAAGACATGATTCACTGGCGCAAGATCTTATAATAGAAAGTAAAGTTTTTATATTATAAATCTCGATTCTTCCCTACATAGGAGTATTGGGAATAATCTTATTGGAAATTTTGTAAGTTAGTAGTTAGTCATTTCTTTTTAAAGTCCAGGTCAGATCATGTAATAATGAATGATCATCGGTCACCAACCCGCCTGCCCAGCGTGGTGACTATGGGCAAAACACATGAGCTCACGCTATTTTTGGCGTAAACTTGTGGAGGCCTGGAGTCCAGCAGTGGACTGTATAGGCTGTAATGATGATGCAAACTTAGTCTAGGTTCTGTGTTCCGTGTACTTGTTAATAATATAGCCTAATGTCCTGAGAAATATCTATAGGTACTGCGAAGTTTAAGCAGAATTGGATGTAGAAGACTGTTTGGAGAAATGGAGGTTAGAGGTCCATATACTCGTAATTGGATGATTGGAATTATGACTCCACTCCGATACGAAGCTTTAGCTGCCTTTTCAATATTAAAGACTACCTACGGTCATCAGATATCCACACTCAAAGTCCATGTTTAGCAGTAGAGAATCAATCGTCAATCAATCAAATAGGGATTTCGAAAATATATGAAAGACTTTATTCGCTACACCCTACAACTACTACCAGCGGAAAATTTAAAACCACACAACGGATTTTGATACGGTGATGTGTATAATACATGCATAATATACTAGAGGGATACTGATAGTTTTAGCACCCGTGTGAAGGCGGGGCGGTTCGCTAGTATATAAATATACTAGCTTTGCTCGCGACCTCGTCCGCGTGGAATTAAACAAAAAAAATATTGTTAGTTCGCAGAGTTATAAAATAAATAAATTTCTGAAATAAGAGTAGCCTAAGTTACTCCTTATTACATCAGCTGTCTACCAGTGAAAGTCCTGTCAAAATCGGTCCAGCTGTTTCAGAGATAAGCCGGAACAAACAGACAGACAAAAATTGTAAAAAATGTCATTTTGGTATTTGTACCGTGTATACATCCATATGCATTTTGTAAAAAAGCTTTATTTTAATATCATATATATATATATATATATATATATTATATTTATATATATTAACATTATATTTATATATATATATATATATATATATATATATATAAATATAATGTTTATGTAATCCACTTAGTTAGAGCGATAGTCATAATTATTTACGAGCCAAAATATACAAATATAATTTCCAATGTTTCCTGAGCAAAACTATTCTAGCACTGAACTTTAACCTTAACGAAAGTATATTATATAAAATCTAAGTATATAACTCGGATGCTGAATTGAATGAGGTCGATGTACACGCTAACCAACCATAGCAAACATACCGCGAGTCGATTCCATTAAATTCACGAGTCAATTTTAACATTTCTATTTAATTATATGGCGAGTGCTTTGCGTAGATGGTATGTAATTTGCGTACATTTTAATTTTATTAATTAATATCTTTAATACTTACTTTATTATCTTTAATTTTATATTTTGGTTTTAAATAGGAATATAGTCAAGTTTAACCATATATCCATTAATACTAGCTGTGAAAACTAGTGCCGTAACTTAATCATTGTTTTTTTTTTTTATAATTGTAATTTAGCTGTAAGTTTTCGAAATTTGAAAATAAAAATAAAATAAAATAAGTGATTCTTGCCAGTAATTTACCATATGGCCAGTTGGTCAGAGCTCTTTGATCATATACAATGTATTCGTTATGTAGTTATTGTTTTTATATTAAAATATAGTTGCTGGAAATTAAAACACGATATTAAAGGAATGTGGTTATAACCATGAAATAGACAATGAAATTTTGTATAATTTTTTTTGATTTTAGAATGTAAGGAACATACTGATTTAATTTTTAAACTACTTACTAATCGAACTTTTTGCGGTTGTCTTATTGGTCAGTCAGAAAAATGACGTTAAATATTCTTCATACATGTAAGACAAACACATATTATTACATAAAACGTAGCTTAAATTTATATTGTCGTATGTTTAGGAAAAAATACATAAAATATAACCGCCATTTTTATGTCACGCTGGCAGATAAATCCCACATGACGTATATTTTAATAAGATGTGAACAAATTAATGTACGTCTCTCGTAAATATGAGTACGTAATTTTAAATGTATTTACTTTTGTACAAGCTTTGATTATATTAAAAGTACTGTTCTGATGTTATTAGCGAGCTGCTGCTCAACTAAGATTATTTTTAAACTTTACTTTATAATTGAATTTTTTTACTCTTATTTATACTAAAAAGTCATTTATGTCCGATGTTCTTTTCTGTCAGGATTGATAGATTAGAGAAAATCAGCTATCAAATTTGGTACGTCAGGACAATGTCTGCCGGGTCGGCTAGTTCTTTTATATAAAATTCTCGTGTCACAATGTTAGTTACCATACTCCTCTGAAACGGCTTTTGTGTGCATATCTGGTAGGTCTGAGAATCGGCCAACATCTATTTTTCATACTCCTAAGTTAAGAGGGGGGGGGGGGGATTAAGATTATTTACGGGGTCAGCTACTTTTGTTAACGTTTATTATGAATGGATTATCTTATCATGTCACGGTCATATTAAAAGTGTACCCCAACCTTTGTCAATGTAAGAAGATTATAATCGCTGTGATAGACCCTCGAAGTTTGTTACATTTCCTTTTATATAAATAGTTTATTGTATATAAATAATGACAAAACACTTTGTCTAATTAAAAAATCTTAAAGCAAAATTATCTAAATTATATTACATCTGAGGGTAGTTTGCAATTCACAATCCTTCTTCACTATCAAATAATTACAAAAATAACATATTGATACATACTATATATCTTACAATTTTTGCTAGAATAAAAAATGAGTAATCAGTCTTTAGAAGGTGAAAAGTTTATTTAAGTTTTTTATTGTTATTAAACAAAAAATCACCAATTGGTCTGAATCTATTTTAACATTGCTAGAGTTTCACTGTAGTGTGTATTAAGCATATGTATCTCTGTGTGTGTGTGTACCATTCTATATATATTTGGTACACACACACACATAGATACATATCCTTATTACACACTATATTACCTAAACAGGGTAGAACACAGCAGAAAATATCCTGCTAAAAATCTGGAGCATCCCAACTGGAGAAGTAACTCAACCTAACAAAACACCACAGTCAATAACAATACTGCTCTCAAATAGTTTTGTGTTCCTGTGGTAAGTAAGGTTGTTAGACCTCCTGGGGAGAGGAACGGATGGTCGGGGGTATAATCGGTTAGGTATTTGCGATACTTCTGGTATTAAAGGCTTCTTTAGGCTAAGAATAACGTTTACTATTAGGTGACGTAGTGTATGCTTGTTGCCACTCTATTCATGGTAAAAAAATCTGCTTTTGTTTTCGAGTTTATGAATGCTACGCATCATCATCTCCCTGCCCTTTTATCCCACTAATGTAGGGTCGGCACAACATGTTTTCCTCTTCCATTCCTCTCTATTATACTTCACTTCAGCGCTTACTCCTATTCTTTCTCATGTCCCACACAATCCATCCATCGCTTTTTTGGGCTTCCGATCGCTCTTCGTCCTTTGACATTCATCCTTAGCATTCTTTTACCAATGTGGCGTTCATCCCTCCTCATTATTATATACCACGCTAACCTACTGCTCGACTACGCATAAATAACATAAATATAATATTAGTTTATTATAAAATAAATAATTATTATAGAATAACAGCAGTAGAATTTAGCCATCCCCTCTCTTCCCGTGGGTGTCGTAAGAAGCGACTAAGGGATAACAAGGTTTCACAACCATCTTGGAACTTAAGAAGCCGACCGATGGCGGGATAACCATCCAACTGCTGGCTTTGAAATACACAGGCCGGAGACGGGCAGCAGCGTCTTCGGTGCGACAAAGCCAATACTGCGGTCACCAACCCGCCTGCCCAGCGTGGTGACTATGGGCAAAACACATGAGTTCACGTTATTTTTGGCGTAAACTTGTGGAGGCCTATGTCCAGCAGTGGACTGTATAGGCTGTAATGATGATGATGATGATGAACAGCAGTAGATTAGGTAAAATAAAAAATAAAAAGTATGTGTGTACTTATGTAGGCACGTAAGAAGTTATATTTCATTGGCTAGCTAACGTCACGTTGCTAACTTCTTCTTCGTTGACAAGCTAATTTCAGGGTATCGGTTTTTTGTGACTGTGTGCGCGCGCATCGTAAAAATTTAGTCTCATAATTTTTCCCTAACGTGCCAAGAGAAGTATAAATTCAAAAAATGAATATAAAATTAATCAAGAAGTAAATCATGGCTGTACAAGTTCATATTATACCTACATGAATAACAATGTTTTATTTTAATATACTTCCTTAAAAATATTCGTGTTTACTTCTTACTTTACTATTCGCGAAAAGGCGTCTTTGAGATCACTCTCACGAATGTTTATATTTGAGCTGTATGAGAGTGTTCACAAACAGAATTTCA
Organism: Melitaea cinxia; assembly: GCF_905220565.1. NCBI lineage: Eukaryota > Metazoa > Arthropoda > Insecta > Lepidoptera > Nymphalidae > Melitaea > Melitaea cinxia. Next base: position 2,307,828 of record NC_059408.1, on the reverse strand, counting down.
AGAATGTCACGTCACTATGATGTCGTTGTTTTTTTACCCGACTGCCAAGGAAGGGTTATGTTTTTCGCGCGTATCTTGTATGTATGTATATTTGTATGTAATATTCTTTACTACCTCATATTTCCAGAACCACTGAACGGATTTACATAATTGAGGTATCGTTAGGTTCGTCTTAGCTGCCCAAGTGTTCTTAGATAGGTGACATAAAAAAAAATCAAACATGGCGGCTGCGCGAAGCCATTGTAGTTAATGAAAAAAAATTTTTTTTCTCGAATACTACAATATGGGTATCAAATTGAAGGGCACAATACAAGGATTTTAAAAAGGTATATCATGATTATTATTACCGTAATACTAATAAAGAAATACAATATTAAAGTTTAAAAAATGTGGACTTTGCTCTTTCCCACGCCTATGCCATGCCAAACTCGCCTCCTAGGCGACGATCAACTTCGGGGTATAGCCTTTCTAATAAAATACAATGGTTAAAAAAAACATACAATTAAAATTACAAATAAAAATTAATACATTTCCCACCAATTTACAATTACATTAATAAAATCAATAACAAATACATAATACCAAATACAAACAAATAATTTTAATAATAATTTCATTATATTAAAACTAATAGTTGTTGACTTAAGCAGTCACCTATTTGCTAAAGGTCAGGCTTACGTTGCTTTGAGCAGAGTGAGATCTTTCTCCGGGCTTGCTATCAGTTCTCTTGACCCTAAAAAATTACTTAATCAACCACATGATGTAAACTGTTTTAACGAATTGAACCGATTACGTAATTTGTCTGACTAAAACGACAAAAATAAAATAATAATTAAAAAAAAAAAACAAAAAACCCGCCTGCGTGAAGAACAACTAATAGAAAATCAACTGAAAAAGCTGGAACAAGATAAAAATTCAATATGCACACAAAGTCAGCGAAATAAATAGAAATAATATCAAACATTTTGTGCTGTACATTTAAAATATATTAATACGGTAGTCCTTCGAAACTTTATGCAACGTCGTAGATAATATGCAGTCGGAGGCATGAAATTGAAGGATAAGTCAAATCATTCTCTCTTTGTGCTTGTGACCACATGACAAACATCAGCTTTCGATTAAATTAAAAATTATTAAAATCGGTACACCCAGTAAAAAGTTATTGCGGATTTTCAAAAAGTTCTCTCGATTTCTCTGGGATCCCATCATCAGATCCTGGTTTCCTTATCATGGTACTAAACTTGGGATATCTCCTTTCCAACAAAAAAAGAATTATCAACATCGGTACATCCAGTAGAAAGTTATGCGGTATAATACAACGTAGGTCGACGAAAAAAGCGTCAAGTAAAAACGCATTATTAGATATAGCTCGAAAAGTAGTTGTTAGATCGGAAATAAATTTAAATGGGACCAATTGGCACACACCACCTTTCGATTAAAAGAAAATTTGTCGAAATCGCTCCACCCAGTCAAAAGTTCTGATGTAACATACATAAAAAAAAATACAGTTGAGTTGAGAACCTCCTCCTTTTTTGGAAGTCGGTTAAAAAATGTCGAGTAAATACGGATTATCAAAGATTACTCCAAAAGTTGTAATCAGATCTCGATGAAATTTAATTGTGACCACATGATAAACATCCGCTTTCGATTAAATTAAAATTTATCAAAATCGTTACACCCAGTAAACAGTTATGCGGCTTTTCGAGAGTTTCCCTCGATTTCTCTGGAATCCCATCATCAGATCCTAGTTTCCTTATCATAATACCAATCTAGGGATATTTCCTTTCCAACGAAACAAGAATTATCAAAATCGGTTCATAAACGACGGACTTATCCCCCGAACATACATAAAAAAATATATATATATATATACGGTCGAATTGAGTAACCTCCTCCTTTTTTTTGAAGTCGGTTAAAAAAGCGTGTAAAACAGTAGCGTGTTCTGCTTGAGTGTGACATTTTACTTTATAACGTCTCTTGCGAGAATAAATAATATATTTTTATACAAATCAAGTCAAATTAAAATAAACTCAAAAATAATTTTATTACAAACTAGCTGCCGGGACAGACTTCGTTCTGTCAAAAGTTAATAGTAAAAATTATTACTTGTTTATTTTTTTTTTCTAATTTTTTTAAAGTATTAAAGCCGAATTGATCGAGCCATTCTCGAGTTATGCGCTTAGCAACATTCATTTTTAATTATAGATAAGCTTCTAAAGCACCCTCTTATCGTCATTTTTCAAATTAATTTTTTTATTATCGTTGAAAGTGAAGCTACCACAGATTCGGAATGTAGATAAAAGTTTTTAAGATGTCAACTCTCAGCACTTATAAAAGCTGACATACACAATTTTTTTTAACTTATTTAGTGTTTTAATAAATTAAATTAATTAAAATTATTGTACATGGAGCACGAGTTACCTGAGACAGTTTTTGGCGCGACAGTGTAATATATATTAACACCACAATGTTGACTTTGTTCAAGCACGAACGTAGTATCGCAGAGTATACAAATAAAATTTGTTTTCATGAATTTGAAATGAGAACGAGTCAATAGAAACTCTTTGAGCTGTGAATTGAAAGCGGTTGTATTTAAATTTTGTTTTGTTGACAAACTAGCGAGGATAGTCTTAGAAGTGTTAATTACTGTACAGATAATAAAATCAGACGTATGTATATCGTAGTATTTGAAACTAACTTTTTGGTTTATTTTATTTCTGATAATAGATTTAGCGGAACTATATTTTATGATTTTTTTTATTAATTTTATAATAAATTACAGTTTCTTTTAAAGAGTAACTACCGAGTTTCTTACCGATTCTTCTCTGCAGAATCTACATTTCAAATCGGCATTCGCTTCACGTTAGCTTTAATTAATTAATTTAAAGTAATTTAATTCTAACGTCTAAAGAAGTATTATATGTCCCTTAATATATAATAATATTCAGAATTTAAACATACATATTTTATATCAATATATATTTTACATTTATAAACGTATATTATACTATCTTGATTAATTATGTACGGATACTTGTATGTATTTATGATTATTTACGTATGAATATTTGTATATGTGTGTGAATGATTGAATCTATCATGCACATTTTTATTTATCCTTAAAAATATTGTACACTTCCTATCCGTCACTACTATATCGTGTCGTGTGCCCAAAGGTTTTCTGAAAGAAATCGCTCTTCAGCGATAAGATCGCCTTCGTACATCTTTTATTTGTCACTACTGTTTGTTTATATTTTGGTGTACAATAAAGAATATATTATTATTATTATTAATATTAATTTGTAAAGTTACGGTTTACAAATTAAGTTCTAAGAGTGCCTTTGAAGCCTACGTGTAAAGTAATTTTTGATTTTGATTTAGAAAACGTTAAATGAGAGAAACGTGACTTTTCTTTTACGCAGCTCAATTCTATTCCTTCACCAAAATTAATTACTATAATCCATACAGTTTATTAGCATAATGAATCAAATCCGTGAACACTAAAATATGATACTTATCTTTCTTCAAAGAAAAACTTCCTATACCGCAAAACTTTATCCAATTACGTCTCATATACCAAAACAAAGGAGCCCCTGACGCCAAGCCAGCCAGGCCTGTTTCATCCAAGAGGCAAAGGAATCGTCCCCATTCGCGCGGTATCCATTCATCACAGTCTACAAGCGTGGCATCGTAATAATTATATTCTAAAATGTAGTTTTCTTCGATGTGCTTTTGATCTACGTACCCAAACCCAGCGACTACCCATCCGCTTCTATGAAGGTACGTGTTATCGTTATTAAAGTCCCATATGGACACTGGAAAAGGTATTCTTATTCTTTCTGGTTGTGGTAAATTATGATAATAAAGATACTCATTTATGCCATCCTTTGGGACCAAATTGATAAGAGCAATATCGTGGATTGTGGTGTGGGATTTATTCTTGTACCCAACTGTAACCCATGATTTTTTTCTGAAAGATTGATTGCCAGCTACGCTTTCTACTCTTCGTGGCAAAGATACCTTGTACGAATGGTTTATGGTATATACTAGTATTCTCTCTGGGCTGTCCAGGTATTCGTTCAATGGATTTGCTGACGTAATTATAGTTTGGTTCGTTATGAAAACTCCGATACTGACTGGTCTGTTGTCAACTGTTATACCGACGGTGCAATCTAAGTTGTAGTCGTTAAACTCCAGCCATTGATAAAAGGAAACTGCTTCAGAAGAAAGTAGCAGAATAATGTAGTACCTGTCGGAGATCAATTAATAATTATTCTTTATAATGTATTTATTAATTTTCTTACATATCTAAAATATTTCTTACATTGTGTAGATTTTAATTGGATTTTTCCATATTTTGTGCACACGTTCCTTCATACTGGTGTTCACTTTGTCGATCGTATTTACTCTTATTAAAATCATATTTGTAAAGCTGTATTGTTTATTGACTTTGTTTGTTTTATTTTTAGTCACGCATGTGTCATATGAGGCCGAATGTTTACATACACGTTGAAAGAGGAAATATCAGACATTGTTTATTTGTTAAAACTTGAATATATTGCACAGCAGTACAATTGGACCGCAATGAAAAATGGTCAATTCGAAAATCTTCAATACTGTCAAATTACCTGACCTGGCTTTATGAAATAAAGACTAAATATAACAATCACAGCACAGACACCACAGAAACTCAAGGTTGAGTTATGGTGGGAGGAAAAAAATTTGAAAACCGGGAGAGCACTATACTTAAGCCTGTATAGAGGAAAGAGTACCATATGGCGAAGGCTCTGTTCAAGTGTGGGCTGAGATTCCGAAAGCCACACTGAGCTAGTGGTAATTTTCTATCAGACAATTGAACTTTAACTGCAAAAATATATGTCGTAAACGGATCCCATATTAAACTTGAAGACGATCTAAGCGTAACATTACAGCGAGAGGTTACAGTCATCGAAATTCGACCATATGTCAAAAAATAAGCTTACAAAAGTGGAAAACGCTGTTCGTGTCAAAAAATAATCTTATTGTGTTCGCTTTTTATCAGCTTTAATGTTACTTATACATACTATTCCGTCGTAGAAATTGATAAAAAAGAATTTCAAGACAAACAATTTGTCACGCTGCCCTAAGACCACGTTGTAGTTTTTACAGCGGTTAAACCGACGTTATTTATCGACGTGCCATAAACAAGTATTCGTATTCGAAAACAGATGGAACGACAGATGTTTTAGGCAAATCAGATTTATCGTTGTGACTATTTTTCTCACGTATACAACACATACACATATAAATGTAACAATATTTTAAAAATAATAATTACAATTTAGACACAAGGACGTTATCTACGCTCTCAGGGGCTCTAAAACGTCAACAGTTAAGACGTGATTTTTACAAACGTTTGTGTCATTTTTAACCGACTTCAAAAAAGGAGGAGGTTACTCAATTTGACCGTATATATATATTTTTTATACATTCTTATTTGTTACCTGACGAATAAGTCAGTTGCAAAAACAACGAACTTAAGTTGCAACTGAATTATTAAAATTAAGTATTAAATAAATTTTCACGAAATAAAGTTAATAAAGCTATCATCGAACCCGCAAAAGAACAGTAAAAATAAACAATAGTGAAGTAAATGCTCCTTAAGTAAGTAAGTCTGATATTTGAGGCAAGCCGAAATTTATATTTAAACATCGTTCAAGTTATTTCTTACGAACTTTGAGTAAATATAATCTTCCATTATTTTAAGGGTTATAATAAGCCAGCTTAAGTATTTTATATGGAAGTTCGCAAAATAAATCTCAAGTCCTATTTATCTTAAGACAAATAGATTCAGCGAACAACCCTAACAAGGAATTGGTTTGCTCAACCCTTTTTGTTTCTTCAAGTTTCTTGCTGTTCTGCGGTCGGTATTGTTTTGATGTTTTTAGTTACAGTTTGTGTAGAATTAGTTATCAATTTAGTTAAAATTTTCCGCAATTCCAGTTCAAACGGAACTGGAAACCAGCTCGATTTCCCAGCCGGTCGGAAAGTTTGAATGTAGCACTATTTTGCAATTAACTGAGAATATTATGTATCGAGTTAAGCTTGTAGCTTTATTATGTAGAAAATTATTAATTTACCTGAATTATTTATTAGGATCGTCAAATGCAGTGCTTTTTTTTTTAAATTATAATGCTTAACTAAAATTAATTTAAGGTTTATTTTTAATTGGGTAGAACAAGAAATATCACGCTCGAAATATGGAGCAGGCCAATTGTGTATTTTACAGAAGATCACAGAAAAATAAAAATAGCTTCCATGCAGAGTTCCATTAGCGAATAAGGTAGGCATAGATCTTGGGGATGAAGAATGATAGCGAGGGTAGGTTCGGCAACGAACTTGTGACGTTCCTGGTATTTGAGACGTCTAGAATCTACGGTTACTGTTTGCCATTATAAGCAGACTGTTTGCTTTTTACCACTTTAATAGTGTAAAGAAAAGGTTGGCTTTATAACATCGCTTTGGGACTCCTAATATATTAATGATAAAGATTTGTGGATTTTAAGCTTCAGCTTGTATTTTCCCACTGCATAAGTCTATTTTCCCATGTAGGAGAAGGATCAGAGCTTAATCCATCACGCTGCTCCAATGTGGGTTAGCTGATATATTCCCTACTATAAGTCACATATGGTGTACATAATAATAACCGGGACCGACGCGTCGCTTAGCCTGTTTTCCGTGTCACGATGGAAAAACTCACAAGGACTGCACAAACACCCAGACATCTGCCAATATCTGTCTAGCCAGTACGAATGTTTGTCATATGCGGGGATCGAACACGCAACCGCCAGCGCAATAGCCACAAACCGGTGCTGTGACCGTTGTGCCAACACGTCATCGATGTGTGGATTTAGTAGTGATGTATTGCAGAATTTCACCAATTTTATTACAAAACACATTATTGTTAAATGAGTAAGTAATTGCGGAGTTTCTTGTCGATTCTTCTTTGCAGAGTCTACATTACGAATCTGTTGTAGCTTCACTTTTAACTATATATATATAATTAATTAAAACGATACGATATAGTTTTAATTTGTAAAATGACGATTCTAAAATGCTTTTGAAGCCTACTTGACCAAAGTAAATTTTCATTTTAATAAACCCATTATAATGAAAAATTATAAAATTTTACTAATAACCAATTATTTAGTTTGGAAAAATAAAAGATGCTTTGTGTAAATATCGAAACACATCGGAGGTTGCCTGGAAGTAATCGCTGCTGATGATGAGTGATACCTAAGTCCGCCTGTTGCGACTGATGCAACTATGTTACTTTCAAATGTTCTCTTTCTGTATTATAATTCTGTATATTATATTTTGTGTAATTCTAATTCTGTATTTATTAATACTATTTTCAAGCAGTGTTGTGTTCCTGTTGGTGAAGAAGGTAACCAGAGCATCTAGAGGGAATTGGGGATAGGGTCGGCATCGCAATTGTGATGCTTCTAGTGTTGCAGACGTTATAGACGTAGTTACGGTAATTGCTTACTTAGTTATATTTAAAAAAAAATTGATTATGTGTTGTTGTGTAAAAAAATACATTTAGTGCTAATAACAGCATATGCCCGAGTATAAGTTACAAATGCTTTCGTGTGCATTGCTAATTGCAATTAAATGGTTAATGCATGTAGTTATATGTAATTAAAATTACACATGCGTCATATAATATTCAATTTTCGTTAAATTATAGTTTATGGAACTTTATTTCTCATCAGAATATACATAAATAATGAGGGTAAAATGCGACTTGACCTTCACAATGCACAAAGAAATGCCGGTAGTTCACAAAACAAAAACTAATCTATTATTATTATTATTTTTTGATTTTTTATATTTGTTTATATTTTTTATTATTATCGGTAAAATTGAAAAATACTTTTCATATTTTATTAATATGTGTTACATATAGCCAGTAGATCGCTGCATCAGCGTGCTTGCCTATTGCACACAGCACCTACGACCTACATAGGCTCCACGTTTTACAAGCGCAGCAACTACAAGCAGCATTGACGTCAATGATTGACGTCAATCGAAGATTTCCTTTCAAGCCTGAAATGTAGAAGCGACACTCTTGGTACAAACATCGACCAATTGTCACTAATTTAATTTAGTCATAGTTTCTTTTTGTAGAACAGTTAATAAATTAATTTTAAATTTAATTCGCATTTTTTTGGATCCTCCGGCTGCACCCAACGTAATTTATGTAATTCTTTCGTATTTAAATATGATTTACAAAAAACCCGATTTACTAAAAATACCGAGCTAAGCTCGGCCGCCCAGGTACTGTTATTAAAACATGGATGTTTAATTATCAGAACTAGTTTAGACATTGTAGGATTTTTGAATGTATTTTTTTTCATTTAAATATCCATTGATATTTATTTACATTTTACTTACTATCCAAAACTGTGACTGATTTATTCGCGAGTAATTTCTTCCTTCGTGGTACTACTATAAATCAATGTTGGATTTCTTTGTTAAGCTGACGATGAGTGGACGTGGTAACTTTAGTATAATTTGTGTTCTTTTTACTGTTTCGAATATAACATGTATTTTACTAATAGACGAAAAATATGTATCCCTTTTATTTTAATATTTTTTTAATTAATGTCTCAATGCGGTATTCGAATTATTTTTCTGAGTTTCTCCAAAGCGGTCGAATAGCCTCACAAATAAGCACGTTCAAACGAACTTTAGCTGTAACTTTCCTTTTTCTATATATAAATATATATTTAGGATTATAACGTACCAGTGTTCCCAGCCGTTTGTGTATCGACAAAGAAGTTCAATGCATAGGAAACTCATACAAACATTTACATTGAAGATACACTTGGAAATAAACGCATGTTAATGATACTCCCCGAGTAGGTTCACGGCACGATGAATACAAATAATGAGAAAATACAACAGTATACAAATTCTTTAGAAAACGTTTCTATTACAATAATAGTAAGGCTTAAAATCCAGGATCATATTTTACGTTGCCTCTGTATAGTTGCGTGTTATAACTCAATGTAATAAATTCGAGGAATTTGTTTTCATAATCAAAGGATCTAACGATCGTACGAGCAGAACAAAGTATATATCATCATACTTACTATGCCTAGAGTAAAACTTAATTTTTTTTTGTAACAAAATTTAAATAACTAGTTAATTAATAGTTTTTTTTAATAAACTTACATCCTCAATACAATATCTTAGAGTTAGAAAACGACTCCACTCGTTTATCACTGTAAAATATGTGACTTAATGTTATTGTACAAAATAATCCATTCGAGAATAGATTGCAGAGAATTATTGCAGTTTATCAAATTTATTACACTGTTACCAACGTCGTAGAAGCGCAGTTAATTTTACCTTTAACACTGTGAAACGAATCTATGATAAACAATATACCTATTGAAATTTGATTTTCTTAACTAAAAACATTTCGCATATAGAAAAAAAAATATTTTATTTAAACTGAATTATTTATAATAGTATATAATATAACTCAATTTATTTAACATAATTAAATACAAATTAATGTTTATCTTGTTAATGACCAACACGCAACAATTTCACAAAGATTGACTTCTTCTTTTGAATGCAATAGGGTTCCGTGCCAGAAGGCGTCACTCTTCCTTAACGCACTCATACTTAACACAGGGTTATAAGACGATTCGGGGCGTCGCGTCGTGGTAGAACGCGAAAGCGATCCCATGGCGTCCACACTGAGGTGCCGCCGGAATACATATGGTGTTTTGGTGGATAGTCTGGCAGTCGGCTGGGAACTCCACAATCTCGTCGCACTCGGGTGCAACTAGTGCGTAAATAGCATTTCCCCATCTATATAAAAAAAGGGTTATAAGAGGATTATTTTTTTCTCATTTGTTTTCTTTTTTCTTTCTATTTTTCGTTACATATATATTTTAATCTCATTACTTCAATATCTAATAATTGTGTTTGCTCACAAACAAAAAAAAAGACTTCAATTAACAAGAACAACACAAGTAACAACATAAGTAGACGAAAAACATGTCAAGTAAATATGCCTTATCAAAGGTTAGTCAAAAAGTAGTCAGTAAATCTCTAGCAAATTAAATTTGACTACAAGACAAGTATCAGCTTTTAATTAAAACAAGAATCATCAAAATCGGTATACCCAGCAAAAATTATATGGTACCTATACATATAAATGGTATATACAACGCAGGTCGAATAAAGAATTTTCAAGTAAATACGCAATATTAGATACACATCAAAAAGTACTTGTTAGAGCTCAATTAAAATTAAAGGCGACCACATGGCACGGACTACCTTTCCATTAAAAAAACTATCGAAATCGGTCCACTCAGTCAAAAGTCTTGAGCCCTCCATACATAATAATACAACTGAATTGAGAACTTCCTCCTTTTTGAATGTTGGTTAAAAATGAAGTTTTTACGTTCTTTTGAATCACTCCCCTCTTTGATTTTATTTAATCCGTCTGTTAGTCCTTTTTCTGATTACTAAGGATTTTATTCACGCATAGGAAATTTAATGAACTAAGCTTTTGTTGACAAAAAAGAACTCCCTCTAGTTTAAAATTATATATATATATATATATAATATTAACGTTAGTAGATTACAAAGAAATAGGATAAGGTTATATATATAGAAAAAAAGAAAATAATGACTAAATATGAGATTGATATGTGACTATTGTGAAATGTCAATGTCATGTTTAGTGTCAATTTTTGTTACCTAAAACCGTATACCGTTAAATAGATAATTGCTTGCTCTACCAGCATCTACAATAAAAAAATTTACTATTGCCTTTGTTTGTATAAATTAATTAATTATTAAAATTATATACCTAGGTATATGACGACTTTAATTTAGAAACAACGTCAACATGATTGACGGACGGTAAATGCTATTTTTTCCTCGAAACAATGCGGATGAAACCGCGGGGCCCTGCTAGTATAAATAAAATTGAATATTGCTAAGCTTTTTTGTATATTCATTAAAAAAATCAAAAAAACAATACTATTAACTTTTAACAGAACGAAGTCTGGCCGGGCAGCTAGTTTATTAATATATTTTATTTTTAAATATTCATTGCTATTACCGACAACGATTCCGTATAAAAATACGGAATTAAGTTTCTATTTGCCACAGTAATAGAGGCTTTCATATTTTATATACATGTAAATTGCATTTTAGCAAAAAGCGGATTTGCGTCCTCCACGGAAAAGTAATTAAGACTATGTAGTTAAGTGAGACCGAAATTACTTGCACGGAGTGGAATTGAACATTTTGTAAAATAAATATTTTTAAACAGAAAAAAAAAATCTCTTTTAGAGATAAATTTCGTGTCAACTTCCTGTACTATAATGACTTGTAAAATTATTCAGTGCAATAATGAATAATTATTTTTTATCTTTCTTTTGTCTCTACTGTAGATCTCTTTAATTTATTCATCACATGACAATACGTTTCAACGAACTAACAAAGAGAGGATGACATGTCCTATTCACTTCAGTCTATAGCTTTTTTTAAATTATCAAAGTTACCAGCATCAATATTACAACGTACTCAAATAATACAACGATTTGCTGCGATTCCCGCAATCCTCTCTAAACCTTCGCGTATATGTAGATCGTTAATCCAGCAGGCTTTACGATGTACTAAATTGCGTTTGTCAAAACGGGCACCACTTCAAAACAAATTTTCACAGCAAACATAGCCCGGCCTCAAGGCGGGCTAATCTTGTGTTAGTTATACCCAGTCAGTTTTTTACATGACCCCTGTGTCGTTAAATAACAGGTGAGAAGCGAGATAAACAAGAGAAAACCATAAAATTCCATTACAGACCTATGACTATTACAGTGAATCAAATTACCGGTAATATCTGTTTCCTTGTAAAATTTATCTCTTGGGCTTTCTTCGAAACTTTGCTTCTAGGAGTCATTGCCATATATTTTACTTTTTGATCACAGGAAAAAGGGTTTTACTAGACGTATTACAGCTTCGCTGCCGTTATGTGCTTGGTGTATGTATAATATATATTTTTTATTTAACTAAGTCAGCAAACTAGCGTACGGCTCACCTGGTGGTAGAGATTACCGTAGCTTATAGACGCCTGCAACACCAGAATCACTGCAAGCGTATTGCCGACCATATTGAAAACAGTATTAATTATTTGTGTTCTTCTAAATATTTAATATCAATCTCTCTGTAGAAAAAAAGCTCATAAACCTCATATAAACGTGGACTAAGGCAGACCAAAATACCTACTGCTACCGAGTTATCAGAGGCTATGAAATCTATGAGAATTTGGTCTGCATTTGCGTGTTTTTATGAACTTAAAGATATTTCTTAAATAGGGTTATTCTCATTAAAACATAACAAATAGAGAAATAATTGACTATAAGCAAAAATATAAACTACTTCCAAAAAGAAAACATTTTAATTATAGATAGGTTTAACACATAATAAGGCTATTTTGTTAACCATATAAAAAATATAAAGATTTGAATTAAATAAATATTCTAAGTACATTGTGAACACAGATGAACTGTCAAAATTAGAGTCTCGTATATTTAGGTACTCTTTAACGCACACTTACGGGATCTCAAAACAAATAAAGAACATTCGTAGTACTTACTATCACACTTTTCTAACAACGCCATCTAGCGACACATTATAAAACTAATTGAACAGGTACTCCTAATTCAATTCCGTTGTTTGTATATAAAGAAATAAAATATTATTTTACTAACATTGAACAGATATGAACTGAAACTAATGATTGTTATCGGTTAATGGAAACCAGGCATATTGGAACATGCGGTCGTTTTAGGGTATTAAAATTTATGTTTACGTACTGAAATCTATTAAAAGTTACGATTTGAACGATTTACCGATTTCACTGATTGAGCGTTTGTTTAATATATTTCAAGAATATAATTTTATTGAGAGCGCTTTTATCAGAATTGGTTTTATAAATATGAGCTTGACTAATCAGATTAAAATAATCAAATGCTATAGTTTTAATAATATAAAAGATGGTTTAATTGATTAAATTTTATAGACCTATGTGTTTTTGTGTTCTACGAACTGGAATACAATTCTAAAATCTATTGGCATATTTGTTATGTAAAAAGTAGCAATTTATAATGTATGTTTGTCTTGTCCAGGTCACATATTGGGTGTGTTTTGTTTTCACCCTTACAAATTGTTAGGTCAGTTTAGTTTAGGACAACACAACAATTACGAATATTTATTGCTAGCAATTCAGGTTTCCGACTAAAACTAAATGTGTCCTATTGTTTAGAAGTTAATTAAGTTAATTTTAAATTATCACTTAAATAAATTTAATGAAGTACTCAGCCAGGTATTTTTAGTTAAATACCTAAAAATGTTTTGTAACCGGAAGCCGGGAAGCCGGGAGAACGAGTGGCTTTTATTTGCTTTCAAGCTGTTGCTGCGGTGGTGAGCATGAATACTGGTACTTAATTACGCGGAGGAACATAAGAAAAGGCACTTCCGCATCGAATATAATGAAAGTGTACCAAAAATTATACAATTGAATTTTGCAGCTTCCAATTAGTGCGATACCGGAATTTTGTATCCGTGTAAATATCGATTAACACGGAAAAAAGTGCACAGCAGGAAATATTCTACCCAAATATGGAGCAGCCCGACTGGGGAAGTACCACAACCTTACTGAAGACCCACAGCTAAATAACACTGCCTTTCAAGCAGTGTTGTGTTCCTGTGGTAACGTGACCAGAGCTCCTGGGGTCATCGCTTGCGATGTTTCCATTATTGCAAGCGTCTGTAGGCTACGGTAATCGCTTACCATAAGGTGAGCCGTACGCTTGTTAGCCGAACTTTAAAAAAAAACGTATTGTAGAAGGTTTTTGTGTGTTGTAGTATGATCTTTCTTGCTTACATTAACACGACGAAAGACAATGCAGCACGATAGAGATCGCCTCTTATACATGTTAAATGTCATCATCATCATCATTTCAGCCTATTGCAGTCCACTGCTGGACATAGGCCTCCACAAGTTGCCCATAGTCACCACGCTGGGCAGGCGGGTTGGTGACCGCAGGGCTGGCTTTGTGGCATCTAATACGCTGCTGCCCGTCTTCGGCCTGTGTTTCAAAGCCAGCGGTTAGATAGTTATCCCGCCATCGGTCGGCTTATTAAATGTGTTGTAAAATAAATCACAGCAATAAGTAAATAATAAAATTGGTATTCCAAGAGTGCTTTAATGAAATTATTTGTTATTAGCTGTGCCACGCGGTTTCACATGCGTTAATTTGATGTAAACATGTAAACATGTAGCCTATATAGTTTTCCTCGGTAAATAGGCTATCCAAAGCACAAATATTTTTTCAAGTCGAATCAGTAGTTCATGAAGTTAGTGCGTTTAAACAAATAAATAAACCGTTCACCTTTATAATATTGGTATAGAAGTATAGATTATATTATAGATGTGGGTTTGCCCTCGTAAATCTTAATTTCGCGGTATTTATATTAGTAAATTCTTTCTCCTACATGGGGAAAGAAGCCTATGCTCAGCAGTGGGATATAACATGCTGAACCGTATGTAAATACAAATATCCATCCCGTGCGGAAATCGAACCAGCAAACCGTATATGTTTAGGGGCGTACATGGTGCCACGCATCACTAATCAAAGTGGTTGTTGATTGATAATTATAATGAACTACAGTTGGACATTTTTAGCTGCATTTATATTATTTATATCTAAATTGCTTCCCCATTTGTATACGACCAGATGGTATAGGAATGTATGGAGTTGTTTGCATAGGAAACGGCATGAATCATTGTGTGGGTTAGTCAAATATTCATGATTCATTTTGCGATCACACACATTCAATTTTGTGTGCACATTCAGGAGAGTTTAGAACTTATGGTTATATCTTTACTGTTCATTTTGGGTTTTACCACTGATTGTAGAGATGCTAACTTTATGTATAGCCGAGGGCTATGTAACCTTGTTAGTCGAAATGTGGGTGCGGAACACCCTGAAACACAGAAATCGAATATGCCGATTAATTAATTGATTCTAAGCTAAAATTGTAGCACTCCAATACTTATGCATCTTCCAAAAATTGAATATTCAGAAAGGCAGTATATGAAGTTATGTTTGTAAATAAGTCAGGTATAGGCTACATATACTTATATTCACGTAAAGAGTAAGTATATAATAGATAAGATGCGGAATTTTAGTTTCTACAATAATGGCTTCTATGACTTTTACCCTGAAGTGCATGTTTCCGAGATATTAGCCAAACACATTTTTTCAAGATGGCGCTTCAAGCTCCTCCTGAAACTGTCGAGTAATTTGTGATAATACATTCATATTCTAACAAGATTTACAACAAAGCTCAATCAATTCCTATATAAATAAAAGTGAATGTTGTTAAGCACATAACTAGAGAATGGCTCGACTAATTTGGCTAATTCATTTTTTTGTACGTTCGTTAAAGCCCACGGAGGGTTTTTATAATAAAAAAATCTAATATATAAAATTCTCGTGATCGGTTTGTAGTTAAACTCCTCCGGAACGGCTTGACCGATTTTTATGAAATTTTATGTGCATATTGGGTAGGTTAGGAATCGAACAACATCTATTTTTCATTCCCCAAAATATTAAGGGTAGTCTACCCCAATTTTTTTTCTTTAATTTTTAGATAAATTATTTATTTTTTATTTTATAATGATTTGGCGTTAAAAAATTCATACAACCCTAAATTTTCACCCTTCTACCACCAACCCCTATTTTTTTAAATAGCGTTTTCGCGGTAAGACAACGTTTGCCGAGTCAGCTAGTAATAATAATAAAAATAAAAATTAAAGTCATCACTCAGAAAACTTTACATTTATTTTACTACTAGTTGTGACCGCGACTTCGTCCGCGTGGAATTTAACAAAAGAATTATTGTTCTTTTCACAGACTTATAAAATAAAAGTAGCCTAAGCTACTTCTTATTACACCAGTGAAAGTCCCGTCAAAATTGGTCTAGCCGTTTCAGAGATTAGCCGGAACAAACAGAGCGACAGACAGACAAAAATTGTTTGAATGACAACGAATGAAAAAATAACAATTTGCCTGGATCAACATTTTTAAAGTTTTTTTAGTACAATATTTTACATCACTACTGTTTTAGTCTAAGTATAAACTTTGCACACAATAATTGTGTTTGCAGGCAAACGAAGAAAAACCGACTTCAATTATATCGACAAGTAATACAACGTAGGTAGACGAAAAAATAGTCAAGTAAATACGCATTATCAAAGATTACTCCAAAAGTTGTAATCAGATCTCGATGAAATTTAAATGTGACCATATGATAAACATCGGCTTTCGATTAAAATAAAAATCATTAAAATCGGTACACCCAGTAAAAGTTATGCGGATTTTCGAGAGTTTCCCTCGATTTCTCTGGGATCCCATCATCAGAATTATCAAAATCGGTTCATAAACGACGGAGTTATCCCCGAACATACATAAAAAAATATATACGGTCGAATTGCGTAACCTCCTCCTTTTTTTGAAGTCGGTTAACAAATATAGCTTCATTTTAATTAAATAATCAAGGAATACGAAAATGGAGAAAAAATAAACAATGATTTTTTTTTTCATTTTATCTCATAAAATTAATTGCCTTAATTTTTTAATTATAACACATTTCATTCAATAGCCCATCAAAATATTAATTAGCTGTCTACAGGAGCCGAACTCCAGAACACAGACCGAAATGTAATTTGTTTCGTTAATTAATTCGATTTAAACCACAAACTTAAACATATCACTTTTAATAACATAAATTTGTTATTAAAACGAAACAGGACATCCCACAGAACCCGCAGTTATGGATCTAGAGTCTAGACGAAATAGATAATTTGACCGTCGAATGTGTCGTATAGAAATAACTTTATATATTAACTAGCTGTGCCAACGACTTCGTCCGCATGTAAGTTTTATAACAAATAATAATAATAATAATAATAATAATAACCACCCGCTTATATTTATATATGTAAGTATAAGTAAATTTACTATATCATTTATATAAGTATTTATTATAATATATGTATCTATTATATATTAAACGGGTGGAGTGACATCCAGTCACATAATAATAATAAAAATTAAAGTCATCATTCGGAAAACGTTACATTTATTTTACTACTAAATAGCTGTGCCCGCGACTTCGTCCGCGTGGAATTTAACAAAAGAGTTATTGTTCAGTTCGCAGAGTTACAATATAAAAATAATAAATAATAAAAGTAGCCTAAGTTACTCCTTATTAAAACTGCTAGCTGCCAGTGAAAGCCCCGTCAAATTCGGTCCAGCCGTTTCAGAGATTAGCTGAAACAAACAAACAGACAGACAGACAAAAATTGTAAAAAATGTTATTTTGATATATGTACCGTGTATACATCCATATACATTTAGTAAAAAGTGGTTATTTTAATATTAAGAACAGACTCCAATTTTATTTATTTCTACAGATAATCTTTCAAGATGAACGGAATTTCGTCGACGAAAAGTAGTTTCAATAGAATTGGTAATTAGGACATAAATAAAACCACGAAAAACTCGTTAATGTATTAGAATATGATAAGTATTAAGCGTCGAAACGGTATCAAGAGTTTTCAAAAAGTTAAATCTGATCGACTGATGTTAGGAAAAACGAAATTCGAAAGTCGCACGATAAGTTGACGCACATAATGTACTTCGAGTGTTCACTTATACGATGATTTGCGTTTGAATTCATGTTTCGGCGTCTATTCCGAAGTTTGGTAATAATTTTGATCTTTAGTTTTCAAGGCCCGGCATCACATTACATTTTGATTGGGGATTTAATCGATTGACATTTTTTTTTTCAATCAAAGGTATAATTGTCGTAGTGCCCAATATGCGTTCGAAGTTCGTATAGTATGTTTTTTTGAAAATTGTAATTTGTAAAACAAAAATACTAAATATAATAATTTAAATGTACATTATTTGGATGAAGTTTGTGAGCAGGATTGTAAAGTTTAACAATAAGTATAGTTTTTGTCGTGTTTTAATTTCTATACTTAGCAGTCTATATTTTTTAGTTTTATTTTTTTATTTTTAATAAAAGGGTAAAGTAGGACCTTTTTAAAGACTACACACGGTATGAGTTGTCGAAGCCTGTTATTTTTTTTTTTTTAATGAAAAAGTCGATAAATTTGAATGTAATAAGTTTAATTAGTAACTAGGTACTATCTACTAAATGCAAAGATTTCATATATGCAATATACGAAGTACTTCTGCTCGCGAGTTCGTCCGCGTCGAGCTTTTAATTCTGTTACACATGATTTTTGCGAAACTTTAACTGTTTACGCAGCGCACGCAGCGGAAGCTCCCAAACAGAAAAAGAGAAAACCCCCGATTTGAAAACTTTCTTTATTGGTGCACCGCTCCTATTGGTATTAACGTAATGATATATAGTTTAAAGCCTTCCTCGATAAATGGTCGATAAATCAAATACTGAAAGAATTTTTCAAATCGGACCAGTAGTACCTGAGATTAGCGCGTTAAAGCAAACAAACAAACAAACTTTTTAGCTTTATAATATTAGTATAGATAATAGCAAAATACAACGATTCACTATAACTATTAAGCGTTGGTCAAAGCGGGGTTTAAAGATGTGTTGTCACTTGTCTTCCTTCAAAGGAGAAACTTCGTTTAAGATCTTAACGTAAACTCAGTGTTCATTTGGATTTTAGATATGAAATTATATCCACGAATAGTTCAAAGTATCAACTTAGCCATCTAAGAAATATGAAGCATTTAGTAGGTAATATTCTATTTATGACTGAGTTATGTTATTTAGGCGGAATTTTTCAATCACTTTTATCTTTATTATTATTTTTAAGTACTAAAATTCTGTATAAAAAGTTATTGGAAAATATGTACTTTTTTTTCATAACTTCTGAGTTCGCAATCATACAATCTGATCAAATATTTTGAAGTAAGTGCATTGTATTTTTATTAGTATAACATACAAACAGCAGTACTTATTTCGAGTGAAACGCAAAAAACTTCGTTACCGGTAAACAAGTACACCCCGAGTTAGTTGCAAATGACTTTATGTATACACTTGAAAAATAAGCACGGAAAAAATGAGTTCGCAGAGTTTTCCTTTGAAAATAAAAAAGATCCCCAACTTCTTCTGTCTCGGAACGAATGTTTCCCCAACTTGACGGATGGTTTGACATCACAGAGCGTTTAGCAAATTGCGTAGACCGTTGGGAATATTTTTTTTTAAATAATTTCTCAAGAAACCTCTTTTTACCCCATAGCAAAGTTTTAATTTTCAATTTGTGAGCTTAGCTGTTATAAAGTCCCGATTGCTTTATTGAGAGAAAGTGGAAAATTCCTATCGAGTTTTCTCGACGATTTAATTGAATTTCCTTTATTTTTTTAATGAATTTTACTAATCACTGAGTTTCAAGACGAAATTTGTTGCAAAACGTGTTTGTTGTTTTCATTTAATATAAATAAATAAATACATTCTTAGAGTATTTATATTCAGTTACACTTAAAATTAATTTAGTTTTCAAAAGATCTACACTTAACTTCGATAAAAGTATTAACTTGAGAGTTTTTATAGGTTACAAATCTTTAATAATTGTTCAGAAAGAGTTCAGAAAGATATAATAA
The DNA here is from genome assembly GCF_905220565.1 of Melitaea cinxia. NCBI lineage: Eukaryota > Metazoa > Arthropoda > Insecta > Lepidoptera > Nymphalidae > Melitaea > Melitaea cinxia. The sequence continues at coordinate 2,288,089 of NC_059408.1, read as the reverse complement.
ATATACGCTCGTAACAAAAACAATGAAACTAGACGTGTCGTGGAGAAAATAAATTCGGAGTCGAGGGGCAATAAGGCAATATTTTAACGTTACGCTGCGCTGTAAGGGCGAGGGACAGGCCGCGACGATAAAATTGGATATCTGTGGCTTTATTTATGACCGAGAGTGGACAAAATTGCAGATTAAGATAGTGATGAATTGTCATATTAAATTAATCTAGATATATTGTATATTAAGTCGTGCTGAAGATAAAGCGAGGAATGTACACAGGAACTAAACCTACTTATCTATTTTGGATTTATTTTTAACCGACTTCCAAAAAAGGAGGAGGTTCTCAATTCGACTGTATATTTTTTTTTTTTTTTTATGTATGTTACATCAGAACTTTTGCCCGTGAGGACAGATTTCGACAATTTTTTTTAATCGAAAGGTGGTGTGTGTCAATTGGTCCCATTTAAATTTATTTGAGATCTAACAACTACTTTTCGAGTTATATCTAATAATACGTTTTTACTTGACTATATTTTCGTCGACCTACGTTGTATTATACCGCATAACTTTCTACTGGATGTACCGATTTTAATAATTCTTTTTTTATTAGAAAGGAGATATCCATAGTTTAGTACCATGATAAGGAAACCAGGATCTGATGATGGAATCCCAGAGAAATCGAGGGACACTCTTGAAAATCCGCAATAACTTTTTACTGAGTGTACCGATTTTGATAATTCTTTTTTGTTGGAAAGAAGATATCCCTAGTTTAGTACATGATAAAGAAACCAGGATTTGATGATGGGATCCCAGAGAAATCAAGGGAAACTCTTGAAAATCCGTAATAACGTTTTACAGGATGTACCCATTTTAATAATTTTTAATTTAATCGAAAGCTGATGTTTGTCATGTGGTCACATATAAATTTTATTGAGATCTGATAACTACTTTTTGAGTAATCTTTGATAACGCGTAGTTACTTGACTATTTTTTCGTCGATCTACGTTGTATTACTTGTCTATACCTATACCTAATTGAAGTCGTTTTGTTTTCGTTTGCCTGCAAACACAATTATTGTGTGCAAAGTTTATACTTAGACTAAAACAGTAGTGATGTAAAATATTGTACTCAAAAAACTTTGAAAATGTTGATCCAGGCAAATTGTTATCCTATCTATCAGCCTATCGCAGTCTACTGCTGGACATATGCTCACGCCATATAATATGGCGCGAATTCACGTGTTTTCCCATAGTCATCACGCTGGGCAGGCGGATTGGTGACCGTAGGGCTGGTTTTGTCGCACCGAAGACGCTGCCGCCCGTCTTCGGCATGTGCATTTCAAAGCCAGCAGTTGGATGGCTATCCCACCATCGGCTTTATAAGTTCCAAGGTGGTAGAGGAACTTTGTTAGTACCCTTAATAGCCCTTGCTAGGAAGGAAACAGACCTACACACTAAATACAAACACAAGTACGTGGACCATCATCAGACCAAACATCAAAGTAGTGTCATGAGCATTCATTGAGGTTGAGCACAGCAGGAACTATCTTATTTCAAATTTAGATCAGTCAACTGGGGAAGACATTAGCCTTACAGGAGACCACAACGAAATAATAGTATTCTCAAGTAGAGTTTCGCTCGTGTTATGAGTAAGTAAGTAAGAGATTCTGGAGAGGATTGGAGGTAGAGTCGGCAACGGACTTGCATTGCTCTTAGTGTTGTAGCCGTCTATGGGATAATGTATCCGCTTACCATCACTTACGGACTGTATCCTTATTTGATGCCCCAGTGATAAAAAAAGAGAAAGCAGAAACCGCTAGAGTCATAGTTAGTTCCGAAGATCACTTTTATTACACGATTGTGTTTGTGTAAGTTCTATAACAATAACTATGAAAGGATTTTGGGGTTCGAAAATATTAAAAATCTGTAGAATAAAATTGCAATGTCCGCATCACCTTTACCCAGTTTTTATAGCTCCTTTATTTCGCTAGGAGTTTTATTTAAAACCATAATTTATATGCAGATGAAGGTCCGGCGTTAGAGGCGAGCGTTAGAATAATACGAGAATAAATCGTTTAAAATGCCTTAATTTTATTCGTTAAGTCTAAGTTTTTGAAGCGATGCCGTAATTTGTTTTGCCTTTCAGGGCTCTGAAACGGCATTGTTGACGGAACCTACTACTAAAATTCGTCCTTCTGTCACTTGGTTATATTTTTGGAACCTTTTTAAATCTAGCTGCTATTGTATAAAATATACACTCTTACTTATTTAAATATAAATTTATAAGTCATAAATTACATTGATTTATTTTTTAAAAACAACAAAAAACCTCTAAAAATTTTGTCCCGGCAAGAAATTATCGAATTATTTTCAGTAGTATTTATCATTTAAGTCTTTGGTTGTTGATAATAATTAGTTCGATATAAGTAGATACTTTTATTTCTGCTATGATAAATTTCGAAGTTATTCTAAGCAATATTTACATTAAGTTTTTACACGTGGATACCAGCGGCAAATATTAAATTAAGTTAAACAGATATACAACGTAAGTAATGACACGATTAAATAAGTAAAACACTAAAGTATATTTCGAATATCGAATTATACTTTTCTAATATGTTTTATTTATCTTTTAAGTCTAAAAATTAATGAAAAAAAAGTGAACGTCATAAAGAAAAATAAATTCTGTATAGATGTTCATACTTATTAAGTTAAATATCCATTGCCCCCACACAGCGATTTAAGTTGACATTAATTGGCTCTCGGCGGACCGCTACGGTCTGATCCGACTTTTGTACTTGTGTTAAATACAAATAAACATACGAAGGAGTTTTTAATGCGTCCTTATTAAAACGCTGTTCTGGTCTGTGGTCTGGCTTCCTTTGATTAAATGTCTAGTGAATTTCCAGAAGACTTTATTTGTTTCTTTTGTTTTGTTCTCAACTATAAGCTACGTATGTATTTTTATGAATGTTTATTTGTTTTAATGTATTATTTTACGTAGCTTAAATTTCGTTAGCAGGTATGATGTCGGTTCTGGTATGTCTATGATAACAATTCAATTAACACTGACGGCTACGAATGGATCTTTGAATTTTACAAGTATTGTTTCTAGTTTGGATTGGTCTTAGGTAGTTTCCTTACAATGATTTAGAGAGCTGTCATTTGCATTTATTTTTATAAATACTATACCGTTTTTCCAGGTATAAAATTTATTCGCCAATCAAATTTACGCAGCGTTGGAAATAAAGCTACGTCAAACATCACTTATGTTCGTTCAGCTTTCTTCAATGACGTTAATGCAATGACAGTTAAGATCGACAATGCTACTACGACGGTACGCAATATTAACGCGATAATTGCTACTGATCGCTTTAGTGGCGTTCAATTTTCATTCTGTCAATGGTTACGTTTGAATTTTGACAACTGAGCGGCAAACATAAATAGTACACTCAGGTATCACGTATAAAGAACGTATTTTGTGCATTACCATAATCTATATATTAATACGTGAAGCAAAAACTTTATACCCTTTTTTACGGAAATTACACGGAGGAGTATGAAATTTCGTATACATAATTTATATAGAGAAGGAGTGCAGAATGCTAATATATTTTTTAATTATGCATTAAAATATACTAAAGCTACAAAAAAAAAATACATACACTACCATGTATTTGACACACACGCATACTCTTTTGTTTATTGTCAAAGTCTGTAGTCAAATTGAAAATTAAAAAAAGGTTATTTATTTTTATTATTTTTTGGGTTTTTTAATTTAAATTTTTAATTATTGTCGAATTTCGACTGCTGGGCGACCACTAGTTTTAATAATATGTTAACACAGCTAAATAATACTGCTTTTACTAACTACGATATACAAAGAACTTGTGATGTACCTAGTATTGTACACACCTACGATAACCTCTTAAAATCAGAACGACCGTATGTTTGTTTCTCTATTTGTATAAAAATAACAAGATGGTGTAAATAAATTCATATAAATTTTACGTATACATACATAATAGTCAAAACGACAATGTTAAAATAAATTGAATATAAACCAATAACTTAAATAATAAGTCCAGTGCAAAGAAAGAAAAAAAAAAATCAAATGTAGCATTCTACAACAATTAATATGATTGTTTATATACGCAGTGCAAAGGAAAATGCGAATGTTAATATTTAAGAATTAAACAAGCAAAGTAAAAATATTATATTTACAGCAGCTACGCGTTGTTTCTAGTTTACAGACAGCAAGATAATTATTACGTAAAATAATACACTTTTAATTACAAATCAAAATTAAAGACGTTAAAAAACCATAAACTTAGAAGAAATGTCATTCATTCAACTTTAGTCCTCAAAAGAAAATTAAGTTCGTTTTCGTATTTCTTTAACAGTGATTAAACAATTGTATTGCGGAGATTTGTAAGATTTTTTTTTTTTAGTGAAAAACGTTTTAGCGCTATTTGACGGATGACGATATCTACCAGATAAAAGTCTTTGGTATATTATTCTCTTTCACCATCAACTTCCACTGTATTTGTGTATTTCTTTCAAAAATATGAATCTTAAGCGTATAGTTTATTCATTGAGGCGAAACAGGTCCTAGTGGCCTATTCTACGTCCTGTTGGTAAATTCTAATTGTAACTTATTTGCAGGATAAAATTTATCCACACCTGGTGAGATATGGCCATAAGTTTGATTTAATTATTATTTAGTTTACAGAGATAATTTTTTGCGTCTTTTATGGATTCAAATGTTATATCAAATTTAAAAAAGGAGGAGATTCTCAATTAGACGAATGTTTTAATGTGTATATTACACATGAAAAAATTCATAACTTTTAACTGGGTGTACCCGGTTTTGATTAATTTTTTTTAATCGTAAACTTGTGCTTGTTGTGTGGTTATGTTTAAACTTGATTGAGGTCTGACGAATTACGCTTTGAGATGTACTTTAACAATGCGTATTTAATTGACTCATTTTCCGACTGCTTATTTTGTATTATAACTCATATATAAATTGAAGTCAGTTTTTTTGTTTGCAAACAAACACAAAATTATGCATGTTATTGAAATCCACGGTCTTCAAAATGTTATTGACCAATCTCCTGTCATCATTCTCCAATTCACCTGACATTGGCGAAAATAGGCGTGCTATTTTGACACAATTGAAGCCATAGATGACGGGTATATAAAGAGTTGTGCTGTTTTACTGAATAATACCCGGTTCCCATTCGTTTGTCTCACAAATCGTTAAAATTGGAACAAGATATGTTCGAAAATTAAGAAAACAATTGTTTTATGAATACATAACCGGATAAAACGAAGCATTTCACGTTATATGACTCGTTCAACGATGATGATTATTATTAATATGAGTAGAGCCTAGATGAGGATTGCACAAAACCGAGATGTTTGGCGCTAACCTACGAGCTAAAATGGCAGGCCTATATCCAGCAGTGCACTACGATAGGCTGTAGAGTGGATGAAGTGTGAATCTGTAGAGACACCTAAAATAATGATTTTTAAATTACAACCACTTTTTTCTTAAGATCAATAACAAATAATGACAATCATTCACGTTTTTAATAAATCTTTAACCCCTCAACACATGTTAGGGGGCTCTGTTTGACATTTAAGGAAAATGGGATGTAGCGGTGACGCGATGTTCGCAATAAATGCTTGTATTTCCGGTTACAGAGGCAATAAATTCGGCTTTGCGTATTGTATATATTATTTCTAACCATTTCGTCGCTCGTTTTTTCCCTCCAATTCGAGGGGATTTATAAAACTTTACATTAAATTTTTTGAGACATTTGAGGTACTTAAAATATAATGTATGCACAAAGAAACAACTTTTTAACTGTATTAGGTCCTGTTTTACCACTAGTGGATAACGTTATTTGACGGATGACATTACCCGACATAAAAATTTTATACTATTAAACGAGCAATTCTTGTATATATGCTCAGCATAATCTCAATTATTTTAATACGTTTCGTGACGTCATACAAGTGTTAATAAAAATAGTTCCCTACCCGCTAATACTTTTTGTAACGTCATGCAACCATGTTAATAAAAATAGTCCCTACCCGTTCAGAGCTTTTTTTGATTCTCGGCTTTCGGAACGATAGGTTGTTGTTTCATGACGAGCGCGATTTTTATATTCAAATTAACGGTTATTTGGTTGGTTAATTTAAATTGTAACCCTTGGTGATTATTTTCGATCAAGTCAGTGGTTAAGGTTAATTTTGTGATAATTGTTGTATTTGTAAAAATTAGTAATAAAAAGAAGTTAAGTGTTCGGTTTTGTGTCTTTTTTTTTAATAAATAAGTTTGTTTCTCCTAAATATATATAGTCTGAATCTCGGAAACGGCTCCAATGATTTTCATGAAATTTAGTATGCAGGGAATTTCAGGGGAGATAAATAAATCTAGCTAGGATTCATTTTTAGAAAATGTCATTTTATCCCAGTTTTTAGACATTAAAAAAATATCGTTAGAATACAAAGGTAATTTTCGCAGATGTCAGTAAAGTTGTAATAGCAATCGGCCGGTCGCGATCGACCGACTCGTGATTTTTTATTTAACAATGTATGTAAAATCGAAAAATAATTTTTGTATTTTATCATTATTATTTTTTAATTATTATTTTTATTTTTGATTTTTTATATTTATTTATATTTTTTATCATGTCCAAATGGTCTGTTCTACTTCCCGATGTCAAAGTCTATTTTTTATCAAGTAGCGATAACGGTTAGATTTGTGAATAATCACAAGTGGCGAAACAGTAGATATTATCTTTAGGCTTACTTTAATTTACATGTACATACTTATTTATTTATTATTTTCTCAAATTTATTACATTAAAAATTTTCTGTTTTATTATTTAGTACCTGGGTGATCGAGCTTAGCTCGGTATTTTTAGTAAATCGTGTTTAGTAATCGTGTTTTTGGAAATCATATTAAAATACGAATTACATATTTGTAAAATATAAATAATATTTTTTTACCGACAGTAATGAAATATAAATTAATATAAAAATTAAAAATAAAAAAAATAATTAAAAAATAATAATGATAAAATATGAATAATATTTTTCGATTTACCGACATAATAATAAAAAATAAGAACTGGCTATTTAAATAAAAAATCATCACTTCAGCCTATGGCAGTCCACTGCTGGACATAGGCCTCCCCAAGTTCGCAACAGACATCCCGGTTTTCCGCAATCCTCATCCAGCCTACACCGGCAATCTTACGTGGATCGTCGGTCCAACGGGCCGGAGGACGTCCCACACTGCGTTTGCCAAGACGCGGTGTCCACTCCAGGACCCGTCTACTCCAACGGCCGTCGGTCCTGCGACATAGATGACCAGCCCACTGCCACTTTAACTTGCTAATTCTGTGGGTTATGTCGATTACTTTCGTTTTCTCGCGGATAGTCTCATTTCTAATCCTATCTTTGAGAGAAACCCCAAGCATAGCCCGTCATTGCACGTTGAGCGACTTTAAATTTGTGAAACAGACCCTTCGTCAGTGCCCACGTCTCGGCTCCGTATGTTAACATAGGCAGGACGCATTGCTCGAAGACTTTTGTCTTCAAGCATTGCGGAATCTTCGAAGTGAAGACTCGACGAAGCCTGCTAAACGCCGCTTAGCCCAATCGAATCCTTCTGTCGGCCTCCTTCTCGAAGTTGTTGCGGCCTAGTTGGATAGTATGTCCTAGGTAAAAATAATCCTGAACAACTTCGAGAAGGGTACCATCGACCGATACCGGTCTCGGTATGACTTGGTTGTTAAACATAACTTTCGTTTTGTCCAAGTTCATACAGAGATCGACACCCTGGGAGGACTCGTTTAGGCCGGCCAGCATGTCGCCTAACTCATCCAACGTCTCCGCAAAGATGTCAATATCGTCGGCGAAACGAAGGTGAGAGATGAATTCACCGTTGATGTTAATGCCTCGTTCTTCCCAATCTAAGATCTTAAAGACATCCTCCAGCGCAGTGGTAAACAGTTTTGGTGATATTACATCTCCCAGTCTTACCCCACGCCGGAGGGAAATAGGTCCTGTTCTCTGGACCTCGACATGAACGGTCATCGTCGCCACGTCGTACATACCTACATTTCAGTATCTCGATATATCGCCAGTCGATATGACATATCTGCAGAGAGTTCAGGACAGCCCAGGTCTCGGCAGAGTCGAAGGCTTTCTCGTAGTCCACAAATGCCATAAACAGCGGTTGATTTTATTCTTCCGTCTTTTGAATAATCTGCCAAACAGTATGGATGTGGTAGACCACATACCGTAGACGGTACTGTAGCCATTTCGAAACCCAGCCGGCTCCAGTGGTTGGAATTCGTCGAATCTTCTGGGGAGACGATTCGTAACAACTCTCGAAAACAGTTTATAGACGTGGCTCAGAAGTGAGATCGGTCTGTAATTCTTCAAACAGAGACTTATCGCCTCTCTTAAAGAACAGCACCACCACACTCCTGGACCACGCCTTCGGCGTGGTACTTCGGTGGATGACGGCCTTAAAGTTTTAGTCTTGCCAAGGCTTTTAGGATTGGTCGCCCTGAGGCTTTAAGGAGCTCAGTGGTAACTCCTTCATACCACGAGGCCCTCCCGTTTTTAAGCTGCCCGAGCGCTACACTAATCTCGCCCTCTTCGAAGTCCGGGATACTCTCCGAATCATGGCGCAACAATGGTGCCCGTGGACCTTCGGTGTCCCAAGGCTTGCGTGCGCTTGATGAGTACAGCTGTCCATAAAAATTCGCAACCTCTTCTCGAGTCTGAAGGCGAGAGCGGACGGTTCTGCCATCCGCTGTTTTGAGCTCCTCAAGAAGGCTTCTCCCCAATGGTCTTTGGAAAACTTTGGACCCCTATTCTGCTCAATCAGAGTAACAATCTCTCCCGTAATTGAGCAGCGGAGGTCTCGGCGTACAAGTTTCCGTATCCTCTTGGAAAGAATCCTCTGTTCTGGCGAAGCAGCCGGCAACTCGCGCCTCTGCCGCATCAGATCCGAGGCTTCGGGAGAAAGTTTGGTCTGCTTCGTTGACTTTGTTGGTGGAAAGTGCCTGCGACCCAGTGTACACACCTTCTTCACTACGTTGTCGGTTATCTCGTCCACGTCGCCACTAGTTTCCAGCGAATCGGATCGGTTTTGGAGTTCCAATTGGAACTGCTCGGAGCCGCATAGTATTTGGCGCAGCGTAGGTCGGAGAGTAGATTTCATTAAGCGGGCCCGCTCTTTTTGGATGCATATATTCAGAGTGCCCCGTACTAGCCGGTGTTCGCTGTCGGTGTTGAACCTGTTAACCACTGAGACATCTCTGAATATATGCCTTTTATCTGCTATGATGAAATCTATCTCGTTCCTCGTCGCAGTATCGGGGCTTTGCCATATCCTTGACCTTTTGCCATGACCTCCTTTGGGGCTTCTTCTCAAAAAATGAGTTCATCAAGAAGAGCCCCTCCGATTCGAGAAAGTTGACAAGCATCTGCCCCCTGCAATTCCTGTGCCCAATCCGTGTGGTCCGATGCTCGATCCGTCGCGGTCTTGTACTCCCACTTTAGCGTTGAAGTCTCCCATAACAACTGTAGAAGGTCGAAGTAGTGCCATGTAAGGCCCTTGGCCTTCGCACACTATCAATACGATACGATGATCGGTCAGAACCACATCGATCGCCACTGTGCACGGATTTATGGATGGTGGATGGTTATCCCGCCATCGGTCGGCTTCTTAAGTTCCATGGTGGTTGTGGAACCTTGTTATCCCTTAGTCGCCTCTTACGACACCCACGGGAAGAGAGGGGGTGGCTAAATTATTTAGTGCCGTAGCCACACAGCCACCCAACTGCTGGCTTTGAAATACACAGGCCGAAGACAGGCAGCAGCGTTTTCGGTGCGACAAAGCCAGTACTGCGGTCACCAATCCACCTGCCCAGCGTGGTGACTATGGGCAAAACACATGAGTTCACGTTATTTTTGACGTAAACTTGTGGAGGCTTATGTCCAGCAGTGGACAGTATAGGCTATAATGATGATGATGAACATCACATTAACTATCAATACCAATCAATTATAAATAATTACAAAACAGTTATATACTTTAACAACAAGTTGTATTATAGAAATATTAATACTATCTTTTTTAATAATATTTTGTAGCAAATAAATATGACATTTGGTTTTTACAATTTCTCATACAATTAATCAATATATTCAAACAGTTCATGTTTTTTTTTTGTTTTTATACAATCATATATATTAATAGCAATTTTTACCAGTCATTGATACCAGTACAACTAACAAGCAAAGCAATAACAATATCATACCAACTATCACTACTTTTACAAATCAATCATAAATAATTACAACTCAGTTAAATAAATTTACAATAAATTTCATTATATACTATTTTTTTTTAGTAAATAGACTTTGCGATTGCCTTTTACAAATTTTCATTCCGTTCATTAGTATATATATATATATATATATATATACTACTTACATTTAGCAACTATCCGCTATGTATATAAATCGTGTATGGCCCCCCTTCGGGTCTGCATTTCTTTGGAGGGTTATGGTCGAACTCTCTCTCGGTGACAGCCGTACTGGGAGATCTATATAGGCGAGATATTAGATATTTTATTACGTCTTAATTCTATGCGAGTGTAATCTGTTATACCAGCTATGAATTCGTGCCCAGAGAGCATGTCGATATATTTATTCTTTATAGTATCGTTTGACTTGAGGTCTATGTTGGCGTTCTCGAGTATGATTCAATCATTTATTACATATTTATTTATTAACTGCGAGAGTTTGGAAATAAATCTAGTTTTGTTAGAAGATGGAGACTATAGATTGCACACAAAGTTATGGTGTTTTGGTTCGCGGTTTTGAGTGTACCTTGGATCGTCTCAAAATGCATCGTTTTGGTGATTACGGGAGTAAGCTTGAGATAATTCTTAACGTAAATTATTATACCGCCTCCTTTTTGTTTGGAACGTAACTTAGTGTGCAATCTATTACCCGGTATGTTATATAAACAACTAACATCATCATGCGATCAATAATAAAAGTTTTTTATTAGTGATCGGATATTTACGTGAATACAGAACACATCAATATTTTGTTTATAAAAGGGTATTTGCTTTATAAAAGAGTTAACTGAAGGACAATCAAATGTTGTGTGTAAGTAATCGTCAATTAGATCACTATCCATTTTAATTAAAAAAAAAATTGCTTAAGATGTATTGACACCGCGTTGGCGCAACACTTACAGCCATGGATTGTACCTGTTGCGTTGGCAGTTGCGGGTTCGATCCCCGCACATGACAAACATTTGTATTGGCCATACAGGCCATACAGTCTGCTGTGGTCTGGATGCTTGTGCAGTCCTTGTGGGTCTCCCCACCGTGCCTCGGAGAGCACGTTAAGCCCTCGGTCCCGGTTATTATCATGTACACCCGATAGCGATCGTTACTCATAGTAGGGAATATATCCGCCAACCTGCATTGGAACAGCGTGGTGGATATTAAGCTCTGATCCTTCTTCTACACGGGGAAAGAGGTCTATGCCCAGTAGTGGGATATTACGAGCTGAAGCGCGTAAGATGTATTCACTGAGCGATTATTTTTTACACTTTTTGCTGTTTAGTGATTAATGTATCAATTTCATACATGGAACGCACTATGTGGGGACGACTCTTGTCTTCGTTCTTCTTCACATATATGACTCCCGACTTACACCACACGAACTTGTATGATGGCTTGAGTTTTTGTTGAGAATTATATAGTAGGGTCTTGGTGTGATGTGTCAAAGCTTCACGATCTATACACGACGTTTTTGTTCCGTGAGTAGTGGCTGACTAATAATATTTCCTACCGTCAATTCATTAATTTTCGCAGCATTCACCCACTGATTACGCACATCATTAGATTTAACTTCAACCAGTATATGCCCCGGCTGTCTTTGGGCTTTGGCATTCGGCGCGTACTCACAACGTCCTCAATGTTGACGTTCAGATTATCCGCTATTTTTGCTAATATTTGATTGAAGTTTATGGTAGGAGTTTCTGGGATTCCAGCTACTTCCATTGTGCGGGACGGCATTTTTTGCTCCCGTTCATTAACGCGTTGTTCCACAGCTAATACGCGAAGCTCCATATTTTTGTTCTTATTAATTAACTCCGTATTTTTATTTATAAGATTTTTTACTGTGATATCTTGCTTTTTAACAATGGTCTCTAAATCAGCTATTTCCCCACTCATATGATCCAAGGCCTTTGTTAGTTCACTTAACTCTGTTCTTATTATCTTTTACGTCTCTCGTGTGATGTTTTCAATTAATTTGCTTTGATTGATACCACAAATGCGGTCTTCATCATCAGAGCTATCTTCATTTGGAACAATCATAGATGAGCGCCTGGAAACGCTATTGAGGCAGTCCTCACAGCTCCATTCGAGTCCCCCAGAATTCCGTAGGGCAGCTAGTTGTTTGCAGGTGAATTTAAAACAGATAGTTGATGCATGAACCGACTTATTGCACCTATTGCATTCTAGACCTGGAGATTTTTGTATTATATTTTTATTTCAGCAAAAACACTTCTTAGGTGCCATTGTTGGTATGAACGTAGGTATTTGGAAAAATCTTAGCGATTGAACGTTAGCGCGTCTGACACGATTGTCGACCAGAACTGAATTGTATTATACATTAATTTATGTGTATAATTAGCATGGGTCACTGACCCCTTACTACGAAATTCAGGGATACAACAGCGTTGCTGTTATATGGTAACAGATAAATGGCTAGCTAGGCAAAGCAAACAATTAAATTTATTTTATTTATTTTTTTTAGGCAATCCGACAGCGTTATGTTACAATAGTATGTTACGATATAATGTACAAATATGGCCAAAATAGGATCACATTGATATAAAAAAAATCATTATAAAATACATAACTAGACACTATATTTAAAAAATAACAGAAAGTAATAAAAAGTAAGCAGAAGAGCATAGGCCCAGACTTCATTCCCAATGAAGCAATTAAATATGGATGCGAAATACTAGCATCACCACTGGCCTCGTTATTTAATTTAATACTCAAAACTGCGAATACACCTGCACAATGGTCGGAATCCACCATAATCTTGCTCTATAAAAAAGGAAACCCCAATGACATCGCCAACTATAGGCCAATAAGCCTTCTACCAACTGTTTACAAACTCTTCTCCTCTATAATTAACAGAAGAATATCTGAAACTTTAGAAAAGGGACAGCCCATAGAACAAGCTGGCTTTCGGAAGGGATATTCAACCATAGACCACATACACACTCTGAAACTTATTATTGAAAAATACCAAGAGAAACGAAGACCGCTCTACATAGCCTTCATAGATTACCAGAAAGCCTTTGACACAATTTCACACACAAGTATATTGGAAGCACTAAGTAAACAAGGAGTAGAAAAAAAAGTACATACAAGTAATAAGAAATATATACACCAACAGCGTCAGTAAAATCAAACTGGATTCAACTGGCCCCGATTTCAGCATCAATAGAGGAGTAAGACAAGGGGACCCACTATCTCCAAAACTATTTATTGCAGTATTAGAATCTGTTATAAAACAATTAGACTGGAAAAAGTACGGCTTGTATATCAAAGGAGAATACCTGAATCACTTAAGGTTCGCGGATGACTTGGTACTGCTATCTGAAACTGGCGGCAACTTAGAGCTAATGATACAGTCATTACACAAAGCTAGCAGACAAGTTAGATTAGAAATAAACCTGACAAAGACAAAGACCATGACAAACAGTTTTATAAGAATCATCTCACTAGAAGATAAACCTTTGCGGTACGTGGAACAATATATCTACTTGGGGAAACAAATAACAATGGCCAGCAATAGTAATGAACTAGAGGTAGAGCGCAGAACAAGAATTACGTGGAATAAGTTCTGGAGTTACAGAGAAGTAATGAAAAGTAACATGCCAATAGAAGTGAAAAGAAAAATGATGGACTCTTGCATTTTACCATGTCTTACATATGCTTGCCAGACATGGAAATTTACGAATAACATCAAGAATAAAATAATAACGTGCTAGAGGGGAATGGAACGAAGTATGCTGAATATAAGAAAATCTCACAGAATCCGTCATACAAGGATAAGAAGCTTAACCAAAACCGTAGATGCGGTCAAATATGCTCAAAGATTGAAATTCAAGTGGGCTGGCCACGTAGCGCGACTTATCGACAAGAGATGGACATCTAAAATAACTACATGGGACGGTCCACAGGGCAAGCGGCGAGTCGGTAGACCATACACACGCTGGGAGGACGACATTAAAAAAAATCGCTGGATTTATGTCGCCAGAGACAGAGACAATTGGAAATCATTGGAGGAGGCCTTCATCTGAGAGGGGTCCATGCATGAAAAAATTAAAATAATAAATTAGAATAATAATAATAATAATAATAATGAAAAAAAATAATTAAAATAATAATAGGAATAAACTAAAATAACAAATAGAATAATAACTTGAATATTAATAATTTACCTATATTATAATATATTTGATTATTCCAATTTTCTATAAGATACATACAACCGAATCTTTTTTATATATTGTTAATTTTTTGTTTTTGATTTATATTCTGTAATAGTAAAAAAAACACTAATAATTATAATAATAATCAAATAATAATCAAGCATGTAATTTTTGAATCAAATTTTGTTATATATTCTGTAAATGCATGGAATAAAAGGCTTTTTTATTTTTTATTTTATTTATTTAATAAAAAATAAACGGCTATGCCCCGTCCCATCCTCTGCAGTTAGAGTTGAGTGTAAGACATTGAATGGGTGAACGTGTGTTCGTGTAGGTGTAGGTGTGTGCATGTAAGAAGAAGGTGTATTAGTGTGGGTTTGTGTATAAATCTGTAGGTGCTGGTTTCGAATATTTTTGATGATACCACGAAAAATGCATTATTTTGATTTCTTTTTTAACTGCCGTCTTCGTTCTTAGGTAAAACAGGTCTAAATTTGGATATTCTGGAGTGATTCAATCATGCCGATGTGTACATTGTATACAGGTGCCCATATACTACAAGCGTATTCCAGTATAGTTCGAACGAAGCAGAAATATAAAATTTTGATACAACCTATATTTTTAAATGTGTTGCAAAATCGTGATATGAAAAAAACGTGAGTTGACTATATAGCTTTAGAAATTATTGTATCGATATGATTTATAAAAGTCATTTTGGAATCTAGTATCACCCCTAGGTCTCGAACAGAATCGACTCTTATGATGGGGACATTGTTTATAGCATAAGTATATAATATAGGATTCTTTTTACGAGTGAAAGTAGTTTGTAGGTGGGAGAGGGAGCACGATCCGGCTACGATACATATACACTCTGATTTTTGATATTTCAAGCCAGGCTGAAGGTAATGAAATATTTTTTCGGACAAATTATTTTTATGGCAGTGTATTTAAATAATAACAATATCACAACTAGTAAGATCATAATTAAATTCCTTATTCTGTACTTGAGGTTCCTCAAGTAATAATACGCAGCATAAATCTCGATTTATAATTAAAAATAGTTTGTTTTCTAACTCGTCGCAAAAAAGACGCTGATGGTAATGAAATTTAAGCAACTAAAATATTAATTTCAGTCACTAAGCCCGTCATGATTATTTTAATTCCACGTGGCAGAAATAATTAAACAACCCGTTTATATATAAAAAATATTTGTGGTCTCCTAGGATGTTCAGATTGCCCAAGAAATTCATGGATATGCGATTTGCACCAAATCATAGAAATACCCTTTAATAACCGGTAATCTAGTGTATGACTATAAACATTTGTATAGGGCATACAGAATGTTGTCGTCATCTGGGCGTTTGTATTTGTGCAGTGTGTGTTTCCGGACCCCCGACACAGAAGTTAATCCTAGAACAGGCCGTTGAGTGTGAGGCGTTATTTATTTATATAAGTCAAAAGTAAGTCAATTTTTTTTGCTAATGTTAACGAGAATTTTATTTATTATAATGAAACAACTTTTTTTAAATCATTGTTACGAGTAATTGTGTAATCTAATATATAAAATTCTCGTGTTGCGGTGTTTGTAGTTAAACTCCTCCGAAACGGTTTGACCGATTCTCATGAAATTTTGTGTGCATATTGGGTAAGTCTGAGAATCAAACAACATCTATTCTTCATCCCCCTAAATGTTACAAAAGGGTAGTCCACCTCTAAATGTTTTTTTTTTTTTTAATTTTTAGATAAATTATTCTTTTTTATTTTTTATGATACAACATTAAAAAATACATACAACTCTAAATTTTCAACCCTCTAAGATCAACCCCTTTTTTGAATCGCAATTTTTATTTTTTATTATTTTTAAATATTTCCTTTAATTATGATTTTTTTCTCAATTCAATTTGATCTCCTGCCTTCGCCGGTCGATAACTATCCATCGATCAGTTATCCGATCCGAGATGGTTTTATTTGTGTATCGATCGTAGCAGTGACTGTTATACGTATTATTTCAATTTTTCTGTGCACTAAATAAAGCGTACTTTCATTATCTACAAGGCTTTACATTATAAGTAAATCCCCGCACACTTCTAGTTAGTGTTGCCCAAATGCAAGAACAAGACGAGACTTAGCCAGTCTTGGTCTTGGTCTTGCGCCAATACACCTGGTCTTGGTCTTGGTCTTGGTCTTGCGCTCCCAGTCTTGGTCTTGGTCTTGGTCTTGCAGCAAGAGTCTTGCAAGTCTTGCAATTACCTATTAGTCTATTACTATTTATTAAAGTTTACTTTAAATCTTAGAAAAACGTATTAGAATTGGAACATTGTGAGCTTGAATTAACATAGCCATAGTAAAGATCAAGCAGATTAATAAATAACTGAAGATTTGATAAGAAATTCGAAAAATCAACTGACCTATATGTCGTTTTCCATGGAAGTAACCGTTTCTTAATAAACATTTATGATTTATAAGCTTACATTTGCTAAAAATGCATGTAAAAAAACAAATTAATTACAATAACTTGACTGTATTTTAAAGAACAATACTTATCTGTCTAGAAAGAGATTGAACCCTCAACTTATAAGAAATTTAATAAAAGAGTTTTACGATTTATCATTTATTTGAATAAAAAATAAAATACAACACAAATCAACAGCTTTATCATTAGGTTATGATACTTTATATCAATTTTTTTGACCAAGAATTAATACAAAGTAACCATCTGGCTGACTCATCACTTAACCTATTTCTATGTTTTCTAATTACTAATGATGCTTTAGAAAATAACCTCTCAGCAGGTACTGAAGTTGCAGGTATTGAGAGAAAATCACGGGCCATTTTCGATAAAATCGGATACTCTGTCTCATGCGTCCTCCACCAATCTAAAATGTCTTCCGAGCTGGCAGTTCTTGGTTTTCTCAGGTACTCCTCCAACTCGTCTATCACTAAGCCTTGAAGACAAGATCCAGATGACGTCGAGGGACATTCATAGAGTTTATCAAAGTCTATTACGTCTTCATCTTCATCACATACTTTATTTTCTTTTTCTGGTAATTCCAGAGATTTGTTCAGTGAGTGTAGACTTTTATATTCTTCATAAATTTCATTGAACTTGCGCAGACTTTCTGTTTTAAGTTGCTTCCCCCACATTGTCAGGTCAAAAGTCTGAGCCTTATGCCTTGGGTCTAAAATTAAAGAAGTACAATAAATCCAGTTGCTCTTCTTGTAATGTTTAAGCATTTTGTCTCGAGCTGCTTGGAAAGCTAGAATGAGCCTTTCATCCACTTCAGATCGATTAGGTTTCTCATCTAACTGTTTTACCATGGATTCAATTTTATCTAGCAAGAGATTGAATGATACAATGACTAGCGGTAATGTAACATTTTTATTTGTCTCCACCAAGTTTTGTACTTAAAAGTTTAAAGTTTATTAGAAATTTATGTAATTTTTCGAGTACCTGCCATTCATTAGCTGTGATTTGAAAATCATTTAATTCGGTGACAGAACTGCACAATATGTCAATGCCCGCTCTCACTTTTAAACCAAATCCAATCATATCATGTGTGGAATTCCATCTCGTTGGACAGTCAAGAATGGCATTTAGATTTGATGGCACGCCAGCGGCTTCACAAGCAGACTGAAACTTCTTCTTCACTATCTCACTTCTTTTTATTTTACTGGAAATACTGCGTAACTTTGTTACAGATGTACGCGAGTCAGCAATATTTGGTGCAGATTCTTCATCTTCCTCATCCTCAGTTTCGTCTGCATAGTCTTCGTACTGCTGATCTTGCGCGTTAGTGTCAGACTCACAGTGTAATGCTAAGGTCTTTAATAAATCTTGTACACCAAGGTTTAAAATGTGAGCAAAGCACCGGAAATGTTGATTGTCTGAATCAAAGTGTGGCGGCAGCTGTTTGCCCAGTTCATACATAAATTTGGTATTTGCAGTTGCGTTGTCGACCGTGATACCTTGTATTTTATCAATTATGCCATATTCCAATAAACATTCATGGAAAATCGTTGCAATATCTTCCCCAGTATGTCGACCGCGTGATGGTATAAAATCAAGAACTACAGATTGATACTTCCATTCGTTGTCTATATAATGAATAGTAACCCCGTAGTAACTCCTACCAGCAATTGACGTCCACCCATCAATGGTAAAAGACATTTTAGATGATAATTGTTGAAGTCGTTCCTTGAGATTCAATTGGAGCTCTTCAAATCGCTCTTTGACTTTCCTTCTAAGTGTAGACCTTTTAGGAAACACCATATTAGGGCAAATACATCGAAAATATACTTGTGTAGCTTCGTCATCGAAAAATGAGAAGGGAAGATATTTTTTCACCACCCAATCAACTGTAGCTGTGCTGTGTGGTTTCGGCACTAAAGAATTTAGCCACCCCATCTCTTCCCGTGGGTGTCGTAAGAGGCGACTAAGGGATAGCACAGTTCCACTACCACCTTGGAACTTAAAAGGCCGACCGATGGCGGGATAGCCATCCAACTGCTGGCTTTTTAAATGCACAGACCGAGGACGGGCAGCAGCGTCTTCGGTGCGACAAAGTCAGCCCTGCGGTCACCAACCCGCCTGCCCAGCGTGGTGACTATGGGCAAAAACCCCCATGAGTTCGAACCTAAAAATAAGGCCCTCAGTTCCCGGCAGCCCCACTATTCCCGGCTACGGCAGCGGCCGTGGTAACGGTGGGGTAGAGGGTGCTAAGAATCACCGGGGTACGGGAGGCTGCCATAGAAAAATATTCCTGGCTACGTATAATGGACGCACGCTACGGTTGGACCATCACCTCACCGAACTTGAGGTAGAACTTAGTCACATTAAGTGGAGCATACTGGGGTTGTCTGAAGTCCGAAGAGAGGGAGAGGACACGATGATCCTGGACTCCGGGCACTTGTTCTACTTCCGTGAAGGTGATGGGCTTTCCCAAGGTGGCGTCGGTTTTCTGGTTCACAAGACTCTCACTAACAACGTTGTGGAAGTCAGTAGTGTGTCGACCCGGGTAGCGTACCTTGTACTTAAGCTCACCGACAGGTACTCCCTGAAAGTGATACAGGTATATGCGCCGACCTCGGCACACTCTGACGATGAAGTCGAAGCCTTGTATGAAGATATCACAAGGGCCATACATGGCACTACTTCGACCTTCTACAGCGTTGTTATGGGAGACTTCAACGCTAAAGTGGGAGTACAAGGCCGCGACGGATCGAGCATCGGACCACACGGATTGGGGCACAGGAATCACAGGGGGCAGACGCTTGTCAACTTCCTCGAATCGGAGGGGCTCTTCTTGATGAACTCATTTTTTGAGAAGAAGCCCCAAAGGAGGTGGACATGGCAAAGCCCCGATACTGTGACGAGGAACGAGATAGATTTCATCATAGCGGATAAAAGGCATATATTCAGAGATGTCTCAGTGGTTAACAGGTTTAACACCGGCAGCGACCACCGGCTAGTACGGGGCACTCTGAATATATGTCTCCGAAAGGAGCGGACCCGCTTGATGAAATCTACTCTCCGACCTACGCTGCCCCAAATACTATGTGGCTCCGAGCAGTTTCAGTTGGAACTCCAAAACCGATTCGATTCGCTGGAAACTACTAGCGACGTGGACGAGATAACCGACAACGTGGTGAAGACGGTGTGTACACTGGGTCGCAGGCACTTTCCACCAACAAAGCCAACGAAGCAGTCCAAACTTTCTCCCGAAGCCTTGGATCTGATGCGGCAGAGGCGCGAGTTGCCGGCTGCTTCGCCAGAACAGAGGGCTCTTTCCAAGAGGGTACGGAAAATTATTCGCCGAGACCTCCGCTGCTCAAATACGAGAGAGGTTGCTACTCTGATTGAGCAGAATAGGGGGTCCAAAGTTTTCCAAAGACCATTGGGGAGAAGTCTTCTTGCGAAGCTTAAAACAGCAGATGGCAGAACCGTCTGCTCTCGCCCTCAGGTCCGAGAAGAGGTTGAGAATTTTTATGGACAGCTGTACTCGTCGAGCGCACGCAAGCCTGCGACTTGGGACACCGAAGATCCACGGGCACCATTGTTGCGCCATTATTCGGAGTGTATCCCGGACTTCGAAGAGGATGAGATTGGTGCAGCGCTCGGGCAGCTTAAAAACGGAAGGGCCCCGGGGGATGACGGAGTTACCACTGAACTCCTTAAAGCCGCAGGGCGACCTGTCCTGAAAGCCTTGGCAAGACTATTTAACGCCGTCATCCACCGAGGTACCACGCCGGAGGCGTG
The DNA here is from genome assembly GCF_905220565.1 of Melitaea cinxia. NCBI lineage: Eukaryota > Metazoa > Arthropoda > Insecta > Lepidoptera > Nymphalidae > Melitaea > Melitaea cinxia. The sequence continues at coordinate 2,267,268 of NC_059408.1, read as the reverse complement.
GTCCAGGAGTGTGGTGGTGCTGTTCTTTAAGAGAGGCGATAAGTCTCTGTTAAAGAATTACAGACCGATCTCACTTCTGAGCCACGTCTATAAGCTGTTTTCGAGGGTTGTTACGAATCGTCTCGCCAGAAGACTCGACGAATTCCAACCACCAGAGCAGGCTGGGTTTCGAAATGGCTACAGCACCGTGGACCACATCCATACTGTTCGGCAGATTATCCAAAAGACGGAAGAATATAATCAACCGCTGTGTATGGCATTTGTGGACTACGAGAAAGCCTTCGACTCCGTCGAGACCTGGGCTGTCCTGGACTCTCTGCAGAGATGTCATATCGACTGGCGATATATCGAGGTACTAAAATCTATGTACGACGCGGCGACGATGACCGTTCATGTCAATGACCAAAGAACAAGACCTATTTCCCTCCGGCGCGGGGTAAGACAGGGGGATGTAATATCACCGAAACTGTTTACCACTGCGCTAGAGGATGTTTTTAAGACCTTGGATTGGGGGGAACGGGGCATCAACGTCAACGGTGAATTCATCTCTCACCTTCGTTTCGCCGACGATATTGTCATCTTTGCGGAGACGCTGGATGAGTTAGGCCAAATGCTGGCCGGCCTAAACGAGTCCTCCCGACGTGTCGGTCTCTGTATGAACTTGGATAAGACGAAAGTTATGTTTAACAACCAAGTCATACCGATACCGGTATCGGTCGATGGTACCCTTCTCGAGGTTGTTCAGGATTATATTTACCTAGGCCATACTATCCAACTAGGCCGCAACAACTTCGAGAAGGAGGCCGATAGGAGGATTCGGTTGGGCTGGGCGGCGTTTGGCAGGCTCCGTCGAGTCTTCACTTCGAAGATTCCGCAATGCTTGAAGACAAAAGTTTTCGAGCAATGCGTCCTGCCTGTGTTAACATACGGAGCCGAGACGTGGACACTGACCAAGGGACTGGTCCACAAGTTTAAAGTCGCTCAACGTGCAATGGAACGGACCATGCTTGGGGTCTCTCTCAAAGACAGGATTAGAAATGAGACTATCCGCGGGAGAACGAAAGTAACCGACATAGCCCACAGAATTAGCAAGTTGAAGTGGCAGTGGGCTGGTCATCTGTGTCGCAGGACCGATGGCCGTTGGAGTAGACGGGTCCTAGAGTGGAGACCGCGTCTTGGCAAACGCAGTGTGGGACGTCCTCCGGCCCGTTGGACCGACGATCTACGTAAGATTGCCGGTGTAGGCTGGATGAGGATTGCGGAAGACCGGGATGTGTGGCGCGAACTTGGGGAGGCCTATGTCCAGCAGTGGACTGCGATAGGCTGAAGTGAATCAACTGTAGCTGTCGTGATGTTGTCACTGCTGTTTTCCGACTGAAACAAAACAATAAATCTTGTGTTATTATTTAAAACATACTAGGTTTGAGCGTATAAGAGGAGGAGGTTTGTTGTTGTTAAATCGAGAAAATCGTTAAATTGATATTTGTTATATTAAGGTTGCACTGTACTGTAATTTACCAAAATAAAGTACTTAGTTGTTACTGGCCGATTAAATGAAAATATGGGTGTTTATAAAAAATATTTAAGACGATAATTACATACTTAATATGTCGCACCCCTAGATGAAAACACCACTAACTCAAAAATACTTACGTAAGTTAATGGCGTTTTTGAAAGTATCGCATGAAAAGCTACGCAGAGTTAAAATTCTTTTAACTGTTAAAAAAATATTCTTACCTGTCCACTTCTTCCAGCGGTTACTAAAAAGCTTGTGATATCTCCACTTAATTTTGGTTTAACAGGAAGAAATATTTCTGATTCCTTTTTGTGGAAAGATATTAGATGTTTCCTTAAGCCTGAAGTGTTTCTGTTTTTCATTTTTATTTCAATCTTTTTATGTTGGCACAATTTACAGAAGGCAGTTTGGGATGCATGAATTATTTCGAAAAACTCCTCAAATTTGCTTTTGGGTCTTTTAGATCTGTGACTCAAACTCTCGTTACTCGGACTAGAATAATTTGAATCTTCGTCACTCATATTAAATTGTACACGTGATACGTTTTTAGAAAACAACGAGAATTAGTAAAAACAATTATTAAGTTAGACTCGAAGCACAGCTCAATTGGAAATGACTGGAATTAAAATAATTCCTTTATTTATAGTACGTTTCCTTGCTTTCTACCGCGCCGCCTCGCCACGTGCCGGCTCTATGAAAAGGATGCCGCCGCAAATCAAACAATGCCGCGTGCGGCGTACAAACACACACTAAATATTACCTACTTGTACAGACGCGACGCGTGAATAAAATATATGTAAAGAATTAGTGCCAATCACTATTCTTTACATATAAGTGAATGTTTTGGCGTACATCTATACTAATATTATAAAGCTGAAGAGTTCGTTTGTATGTTTGATGACAGAAGTTTTAAAATAAATAAATAAGTCCTGAACGTCACTATACCTCCAAAGTTACTATTCCTCGTGGACAAAGTCGCGGGCACAGCTAGTAAATACTTACTCTCATCATCTCTCTCAGAGATATTCGGGCTGGTAAGTAATACAAAACTCTTATCGCAGGCTTTTTATTTTATTAGTAGGTAAGTACCTACGCTTTTTATATTATTTTATTAGTTTTGTAGAATTTTTTTACACGTTTCAAGTATATTTAAAAGTGGCTACAATATTTATTAAACGGGTGATATTTGAACACTTTTTGCTATTTTTTCTTGTAAAAACTTAAGAAATATAATGACTAAATGTACAATAATAGTACCTTAGTAATTAGTTTAAAACCATATAAGTAATCAATATTATAATATATACTTACTAGAATGAATTAATATGACATCTACTACCTATCCTTACCATTTTATCCTAATCATAATACTACTTGCGTGATCAGTATAATGTATTCATTTTCATTCTAAGCACTCTGAAACTTATTTATTCTTTGGAACACCTGTAGGTACTCTTAAAATTCGAAATTATTTTGCATGAGTATACCTACGCCCTATGGCGGCAATCAAATAGTGTCAAATGTTATGATTTCGGCGTGGCGGCAACGATTGTTTTAGATTTCAAAAGAAGCCGCCGGCGCGTGTATCATAACCATGTACTTCCGAAAAGCGGCAAATTTCTTTGAGAAGTAAGTACAAAACCTTTGATGCCGCATTATCAAAGTGCCGATGGTTAAAACATAACTATGCATGCACTCAGTTTGATTTTAATAGATATTTTTTTATTCGCTATGTTTATGGTATTAGTCGTAATGCGCATAGGTCCAGTTTTTCATATTCTTTGATACAGTTTTTTGCGTCTCATAGAATTCCTAAGCGTACCTACCTATACACCGAACTGTTACACCTAACTACTCAGTGAAATAGCGCTAAGTCCTAGCTGCAAGACGCAAGAGTCTTGCAGGCTATGTCTTGTTCTTGCTCAAGTCTTGCACGGTCAGTCTTGGTCTTGGTCTTGCTAAAAATACGCGGTCTTCTTCTTGGTCTTGGTCTTGCAAAAACGCAAGAACAAGACCAAGACTGCAAGACCAAGACTGAATTTGGGCAACACTACTTCTAGTAGATAGTTTGTTGGCAAAACAACGTTTGCCGGGTCAGCTAGTATATATATATATATATATATATATATATATATATATATATATATATATATATATATATATATATATATATATATACATATATATGTCTGTGTGTGTGATGAAAAGATGTCACGGTTCAATCAATCCTTACCTTTGAAAACTATAACTTATATTCACATGACGTACGTATCTAATGTCCTCTTACCTTATTGTACGAAGGGTGTCTTATTCGTAGTATTTATCGAAAAAAAATATTGTGCAAAAATAGGAAGCTCATAAGCGCAACTGGGGCCTACTCTTAAAGAAAAATTAGTCAGATGCTTAAAAAATTAAAATATTTTTATTAAAATATTTTAAAATTATAATAAAACTTTAACATTGAAACGTAAATTGACGCTCGTTTTTCGTAGCGGTGCAATAAATGCTCGTATACTAATTATACATCACCAGTCAGCCAGCCAGTACAGCCTATTGCAGTCTGCTGGACATACGAGTAGATCTCCCAAGTTCCTCCGGCCTTCCAAACTCCACCGGCATTCCTACGTAGATCGTACCTTATCGAATTTCACATAAATTGCTAAAAGTGTCACTAGGCATCAGCAACACTATGCGTCTGTGTCAGCTGTTTCACACGGGCTCACTTCCTATGCTATTTTCACACCACGAGCATTTTCTCTATCTCGTTTCTGAAGTATATAGAATATCCAATCTTTCAATAAAAATACTTTTAGCAAACGGACGCTATAATGACCAAACTATGTTTTTTTTTTAAATAAATGTAGATATATATAATACATACAAGACATTTGAGGTAGGATTTGAAACTTCAACCCTCATGAGAAAGACAAGCAAGTCCACTAAGAAATAAATATTTTTTTTATTTTTAAATTATTTTTATTAGCCCATTGGTGTTCATGGGCACCATTCATTACCCGTCTACCATTAGAAAAGACTTGACTAGCTTTCAACTGTTCAGATTTCTCTAACATAGTCGTACAAATTTGAGGCAAATATATATATATATATATATATATCGTCAATATATATATATATGGGCGATTCTCTGTAATCTTGTAATCGGCTGTCCCGACCGTTTTTTTCAAAAAGTAATTTAATTATTTAAAAAAAAATCACTCCTAATGAAACTTTAGCCTCGAAACTTTACGAGCCCATTGTTTTTAGAACCATAACTATTTTAATTTTTTTTCTAGATGTGATAGAAGCTCTAAAAATACAGTCCCCAGGCTGTCCCCATCACTGTATTTCCGCCTAGAAACGAGATTTACGAAAAAGTTATTGAAACTACGTACATTTGGCAGTTAATATGATAAGAAAAATAACAAAATGAATATTATTTTCTTAAAATAGGTCTCGTTACGACTTTTATTATATTAGTAAACACCTGTAAAGTTTGTCCCCAGAATTTTCAAACAGTCCCCTGCCAAAAATTTAAATCCATAATTTAAAAAAACATCAATATTTACAAACGTTTTTTTGAGATAAACGAAAGGCAATTATCGTTAAGTTTGACACCTTGCCGAATGCGGAGACAAAACGTCATTTTGTTTAGTGTCAGAGCGGCATTTGTGGTGTGAACTCGCGTTTGATCCGCTACCGCACACAGTCCTCTGGTAAGTAATAATATTTGTATGTTAATTACTTTAATTACTGCTTTATCGTTCATTGTTTTATTATCTATGTCTAAATTGATCAGTAGATTCTTAGAAAACTATTTTACATCAGTTTTGTAAATATTGTCAAATCTAACCTTAATACACAGTCCCCTAGCAACAGTCCTCTGTCTGAAGATGCAGCAGGGGACTTTTTACACAACAGGGGACTGTGTATTTTGCGTATTGGTTATTATTTTTATGTATTGTTTGTGTTAAATTATCCACTAGTATATTTTATTAATGTGAGAATCATCAAAGTATCATTGCTTCGCATTATTTTCCTTTATAAACTTATATTATTTTACACAGGTCTATCGAAAACACATACACTATGGTTCCTAAAAAGACAAAGTTATCCCGAGAGGAATTACTACAGAAAAGGAGATAAGCAGAGCGACTACGATACGAAATAAAAAAAATACCCTGAAAAGAGAGAAGAAATGAGAAAAAAGGAGAAGTTGAAGTAGCAAAAGAAGAAAGAAAAAGGGTTGCGAAAATTAGTAAAGGACATAACACCTCGTGACCACAGAGCTGCCTTAAAGAAGTGGAAAGAACATTGTACTGTATACCGAGCCAAAAGACTAAGACTGAAAAGCGTCACTAATAACTTTATACGAGAAAAAACGCCGATCCTGAAGCAGATACTCTTCTACAAGACCATCTACTCCAGTTCAAGATCAAATATCTCCAGCTCAAAGCCCAGTAGTCTCCAGTGCTAGTTTAAATCAAAGAAAAAAAGTATCCACAAAGCGACGAATGAAGTTTAACAGAGAAAGAAATGAAAATATCGCACGCTTAGAGAAAAAATTTGAGAAGTACAAAAGAAGATTAGCGATTATTGAAAATGTTAGAGGAGCGTGATCAAAGAAAAGAAGTAGTCAAGAAAGCATTGTTGACGACGTCATTAGTAAGCAGTTGAAAGAAAATTATTCCACATTGAAACGTACAAAAGAGAGACAAATTTTTAAAAAAGTTGTTACTGGCTTGTGTAGAAAGAAGTACAGTCACTCGATACCTAAAGAAATGAAGTTTATGTCTAGACCTGGAAAAAATCTAATTTCAATGGTTTAAATGTACCTGTAGCTAAACGATGTAAAATACCTCATAGTCATAAAAGGATTCGGAATTTATGTAACAATACTGGAGATTACGCCCTTGTAAAATATCCAGCTAAAAATGTAGAATATCGTTATGCTGCCGTAATTAATGAGATTAATGACGATGAAGTACGTAGTTACGTGCTACTTTCCTCAAGATTTGTAACCAAAAAGTGCAGATCTATAGAATCAATGATAATCCTAACTTGATTTTGAAGGGAAATAGAATATTTTATCAGTTTCCTACTCAAATAAACGTTTTCGAGCGCTAACTTTTTTAAATGTTAAGTTCATTTTGATTAAACTTTTTATGTGCTATATTTGATTTCGAAAAATCCTTAGGATTTGATTGGAGGTATCAGTTGAAATATCATATATTTGAGAGAAAAGACTTTCCTAATCATTATATTAATAATAGTAAATATTTTAATGAATATTGCATAAAGCATTTAATGATTGATATTATTAAGACTCTGTTGATCTCAGTGAATGAATGTTTAAATTTAAATAATTACATTAATAATAGTAAGTATTTCATTTAATAAATAGTATTATAATAATAAGACTTTATATTGATCTCAGTGAGCACAAAATGTTTTTAGTACTTAGGGCTAAATTTTTGATATAAATGTTTAAAGAAAGTTATATTTTGTATTATTTTATTATAAAAAAAAAAACTTTTTTGATTATTGATACGAAAATATGTCATACAAACAATAAATATTTGACTAATGGTAAATGATTTTTTTTAAGTACGACAATCCTCTCTCACTTAACAGCCCTTTGTCACGTTCAAAACAGTCCCCTGATGCCTCAAACAGTACCCTGTCATGATTTTTTGGAAAATTGCTAATTTCTCGAAAAATACGTATAAATTCAGTGGGCCTCCTTATCTAACTAAAATAATACTTAATTTTCTTCGAAATGTGACACGGTTTTTTATCAAATAGCAAAAAAAATTGCCAGGACAGCATTTGTATGGGAGCTGTACGAGCTTACAGAGAAATGCCCATATATATTGACGATAGTATTAGAACTATCCAATTTTCAAACTAACTAACTCAACTGGCTCAGTGACCCGAAGTGAGTCTTGGCCTCCGAAACAAGATTTCTCCACTTTGCACGATCTTGCGCGATTTCCCGCCAATTATTGACTTGGATCTCACTCAAGTCTGCTTCAACCATGTCCCTCCAGCGGTACCTGGGGCGACCCACCGGTCTACGTCCAGTTGGTCGACCCAGATACGCTCTCTTAACTGCTCGATCCTCCCCCATGCGTTCGACATGACCGAGCCACCGCAACCGATTGGATTTGGTAACTCCAATGATGTTTGGCTCAGACACCAGGTTTGCGATTTCAGCATTGGTTTTTAGTCGCCAGCTGCCATCTTGCCCTTTAGATGGTCCTAGGATCTTACGGTAATTTTTTCTTTCCGTAACCAGAAGCCTGTTCTCCTCTCTGAGCGTAAGTGTCCAAGCCTCACAACCGTACATTAGAATTGGACGAATGATGGTTTTGTAAATTGTGATCTTTGTCTTCCTACTAAGAAGCTTGGACACCAAGACCTTGTGCAGGGCTGCACTGCACCTCAAGGTGTTTTGTATACGGATCTGTATTTCTTTGTCACGTGTATTCGTATCAGTTACAGTGCAGCCAAGATACTTAAATTTCGACACTCCCTTGTATGTGGTACTTCCAACATGGAGGTCTTGTCTTGATCCAAAATCCATCCAATTTTCAAAGCTGATATTATTTTGAGACACGCTAGGTATCCTATCGAATTGTAGAGCAGATATTCAGAACGAGATCACACTAGACAAAATAAATTAAACTGATCCTATTTCAAATATTATTAAAGTTTGAATTAGGTATAAAATACCTAAGGCATCGTGTTGTTTTGTTGTTTTTTTTTTATTTTTTTTATTTTTTTATTTATTCTTAATGTACACCGGAATACAGACACATATAAAGTAAGATACAATAGAAGATGTACAAAGGCGATCTTATCGCTAAATAGCGATTTCTTCCAGATAACCTTTGGGTACAGGACACGATACAGTAGCAGCGGTTAAGGTGTGCACAAATTAAGGAGTAAAGATCAATTATAAATAGATAAAAACTACGATATGATACACTTACATAATTATTAAAAAAAAAAAAAAACATATAAATAAGTAAATATTTTAGTATATAATGTATGAAACACATATATACACACATACATACATACATACATACATACATATAACATACACATACATAATTACATTGAGGCATACATATATCTACATAGTAATATGCATAAAAAAAAATTTGTTTGTTGGCCGATTTTACTTTAAACAAATAATATAAACTGAAATATTCTAATTGATCTTAAAAGAACAATAGCTCATCAAAAGGGGTTGTACTTGAACTAGTTTATATTTTATACTAGCTGTGTCCGCGACTTCGTCTGCGTGGAATTTAACAAAAAAGTTATTGTTCAGTTCGCGGAGTTATAAAATAAATCTATTTCTAAAACAAAAGTAGCTTAAGTTACTCCTTACGACATCAGCTATCTGCCAGTGAAAGTCTCGTCCAGCTGTTTCAGAGATTAGCCGGAACAAACAGACAGAAGAGGAACAGACAGGGAGACAAAAATTGTAAATAATGTTATTTTGGCATATTTACCGTGTATACGTCTATATCCTATATAAAATATTTTTTACGATTGTGCAAAAATTATACATTGCGTCATCGCCTTCGTCTTGGAGTATTGAAACTTCAACTATTGAACGTTCTTATTAATCTTTATCAAGTAAAATATCCAACTAGTAGGGAATGCGCTCCATGTACTTCTCTGGTCTTATCAGAGTGGACCTGTGAGCGCATAAAGCGCATAAAAATGGGGATACTATTGCTTAGTCCTGGACGGTCTCGTAAATGTGAACTAATAAATGTACAAGAATTTTGTCCAAATTTTGTACATCATAATGGCAGCCTAAATAATTTGCACGTTTCGATCAAGTCGGTCAAGTCTCTCTCTCTCTTCGGTCTTTTACACTAATTAAGCATAAGTTCCGTTATCCTTGTAATCAAGTCTCCTTATTTGTCTTGGGACTTTGTCTTTACAATGTAAGGGTTTCATACTTGAAATCCGTTTAAATAGGTCTGACGAAGATTTTGTAGATCTGAATAACCATCTCAGACGTAAGTACTCCGAATGATTTTTTGAATGAAGTAGACGAGACTATTCGCTTTCTTGATGATTAAGTGAATATTACTGGCCCATTTAAGTACATCAGTGATGACTACACCTACTTCAATAAAATAATTTTTATTTTTGATAGTGTATACTTTTTCTCTAGAATGTTGCATCAATGTAATAAAATAATTTTCTATTTTTTTTGTAACGTATAATATTTGTTTATACTTAACAGCGAAGTCTTTATTACTTTAATAGGTCAAAATTTAATAATCAAAAGTAGTAATTTAATATCTAATCGGTAACTGAAAACTAAGTCCTCGCCAATAAAACTAATGATGTAGATAGGTGTCGTAATAACGATATATATAACGATACGCAAATAATACAAACAAAAACGCATCAAAACATTTAATTATTAAATGATATTTGGGGGCGATGTCACGATGACGTAGCTTGCGAAGGCTGCGCTAATGATCACGTCGGGGTCACCAGTTTGGGGGTGTGAGGAACGGGGTGTTGAGTTCCTCATCCACCGTCGAATAAAGAGGATCCTCCGACCAGACGGGTGTTGTCTCTGGTGGGCTACTGGCCCGACGGTTGTTGTTGGTTTCTTGTATATATACTTAATTACTGTAATAACTTTGATATCGCGATGTTGGATTCGTCAGTTCTTAGTTACGTAGTTCGTATGTCACGCGATAGATGTGAACATAGTATGCAGAACTCTATTGTGATGAAAGCCAAGAAGCAAAATAGGTAACTCTGGCGAAAGCGGCTGGTCCCGCCGTGCACCCGCGGGCCGAAACGAAGTTAGCGATACCAATCTGTAGAAAATTTTTCAAATAAACAATTAAATATTAATTTTAAATAAATATTAATAACAATAAGCTAATAAAATCGTATTTCAGTAAAGTAAAAAGGAATGTCGTTACTGGTACAAAATAAAAGACGAGAAAAGAACGAAAAACAATTACTGACCAAGGTATTGCCGACCGCGAGAGGACCTCCTGAGTCACCTCCGCAGGGGCTTCTGCCACCGCTGTTAGATGTGCACAAAATAGAAGCATGGCGTGCTTCTCTAAATGTCCAAGCACACTCCACGTTATCAATAACTTGCAGGCTTACTTGTCTCGCTACACTTGATACTGGGCCGACTGAAATTTAAAAAACACCGTACTTAATAAATAAAAAAAATCATCGAAATGCCCTCTACGGTCGTTGTTCAATATGCAGGCATATAAATAAGAAATCAGATTAAATCATCTGTAAATGAAAATGAACTTACAGTCTTCCGTTCTTCCGAAACCAGCAGCTATAGCCGTAGCACCGAAATAGTCGTCAAAGCCGTTGGCTAACGCGATGGGCTGGATGTTGTCTAGGGAAAAACGTTTCTTTGATTTTTTTTTTATTTTTTGAATATGCACATTACAGTCGTGACATATATAGTATATATAGTAGTTATATTTCGTAGCAAATTTAGCTCAGCCTAATTCCACCATAACGACCCCAGTAAATAATTTTTAAACATTCATTAATGTGGTTATGCTTAACTCATATATATTTATAGGATTTCCTGCCCGTAGAGACCTTATTATTTCGCTGTTTCTTTATTCTTGCGATTGTCCATCTGTGATTTTAAATTATTTTAAGTTCCTCTAAATCTTATTACGCGTTAATGTATTATAACTGAACTAGTCCCCTATTCGCTTGTGCTGAATTTTAATATTGTACTTGGATAAAAAGTATCCAGTTTTCTACCTAGTGATATAAACTCAAAACGTATAAAATTAGAAATTAGCAAAAGCTAAAAGTTGTTTTCGAAATTTAATTATAAAATTAGAACTGACTTACTGTTCAAGTTAACGTGACTGATGCGAATGACAGCAACATCGTTATAGGGTTCAAAAAGGTTGTAACTGGGATGCATAACAACATTGCTGGTGGTGATACGAACGCCACCAGAATTGTAGTTAACAGATCCGAGAATGACGGTAAAAGTTGTAGCTGTTAGAGAAGCAGTTCTCCAACAGTGAGCAGCAGTGACCAGTCTAGTGTTACTAATAAGAGAAGATCCGCAAACTGATCTTTGTCCGGTTGTCAATTCGATTTGTAGACCAGCCTTAAAAATTACAAGAAAATTATTATAAAAGACACGTGAAACAAAGACTATTATTGACAAAAATTACCAAACATACCAAGTGGGGAACAGCTCCTAGCGCTGAAACCTGTCCTCCGATAATCCTGGAACCGTCGAAATCCGCGGCCGCCTCAGCAGCGTCTATGCGAGCCCTTTCGGGGATACCGATCTCTAGATGATAGTCACGGAAGATTGGTTCTTCTGCTGTAACAGCTAGAGCCAGGCCGAGGACGACGATGAGGAGCTTCATGTTGGACGATAGTGCGTTGTTTTGCAGTCGAACATTGGCCTTAAATACTGTTTTATATCTAATCTCACCATTTTAAGCTCTTTAATTTTTTCGCTATCGCTATTTTTTTTTCGAAGTATTATCAACTGATAATAAATCAGTTCTTAATATAATAATTGCAATGTAAGCGTTAAAATTATGTTTATAATAATTATACGGAAGTAGGGACAGTAGGTAGTAAAAATAACAATGTATATAATAAATTACAATTTAGATGCCTTCGCATATAAACGTTTAGATTGAAAGCTGATTTGAAATCGACGAGGCTCAAGCAACTGCAATCGAAAGGCAAGATAGATGGCCCTGTGCCGGCAACTACACGCTTATCCACAGACTCTAGTTCGGGAATTAGTATATCCTTTTTGAAGTGAAACTTCTTTAGGCGCATGAGGGTAAATGTTTTACGGATGAGACGTGCGAAGGTGTGCAATGTTTTGAAGAAACGGCAACGTTCTTGTCGAACAACAGAGCCACCTAGCGTGTACTACATTATTAATTATTGTTTGTTTTCTGATTTCTTACATTTCACATATGGTAAATTTAAAAATAAATCATCATTATCATCATAACTTCAGCGTATCACTAGCATAGAAATCTAAATTGTTTAATTGATTTTTGCAATGGAGATTTAAAAGACAATAGAGAATAATGAATCCAATGTTATGCAATAAAATTAAAGTAGAATTATTATCGAATATATAAAATTCTCGTGTCATGGTGTTAAACGTTGACCTCCTCCGAAACGGCTCGACTGATTTTAATAAAATTTTGTGGGCATATCGGGTACGTCTGAGAATCGGCCAACATCTATTTTTCATACCCCTAAGTTATAAGGGGGGGGGGGGGATTAAGCGGGTTAATCTATAATATATATAAAAGCGAAAGGTCACTCACTCATCACGAAATCTCCGAAACTATAACACCTACAAACTTGAAATTTGGCAAGTAGGTTCCTTATAAGACGTAAGCATCCGCTAAGAACGGATTTTACGAAACTCGCCCCCTAAGGGGGTAAAACGGGGGATGGAAGTTTGTATGAAAGTCCTATGTTTTTGAAGTAAGAGACTTGAAATTTAAAATGTAAGCTCTATAGATGGTGAAAAGGTGTCCAAATAACATATTTTTAGAAATCAACCCCCTTTTGGGGTTAAAACGGGGGATGGTACGCTGACTCACTCATCGCGAAATCTCCGAAACTATAATAGCTACAAACTTGAAATTTAGCAGGTAGGCTTCTTATAGGTTGTAGACATTCGCTAAGAACGGATTTTACGAAACTCGACCCCTAAGAGGGTAAAACGGGGGTTGGAAGTTTGTGTGAAAGTCCCATGTTTTTGAAGTAAGAGACTTGAAATTTAAAATGTATGCCTTATAGATGATGAGAAGGTGTCCAAATAATGTGTCTTTAGAAATCAACTCCCTTTTGGTGTTAAAACGGGCGATGGTAGGTTTACTCACTCATCACGAAATCTCCGAAACTATAACACCTACAAACTTGAAATTTGGCATATAGGCTTCTTTTATGGCGTAAACATTCGCTAAGAATGGGTTTTACGAAATTCGACCCCTAGAGGGGTAAAACGGGGGTTGGAAGTTTGTATGAAAGTCCTATGTTTTTGAAGTAAGAGACTTGAAATTTAAAATGTACTTTCTTTAGATATTGAGAAGGTGTCCAAATAATGTATCTTTAGAAATCAACTCCTATTTGGGGTTAAAACGGGGAATGGTTAGTTGGCTCCCTCATTACAAAATCTTCGAAACTATAACAGCTACAATCTTGAAATTTGGCAGGTAGGCTCCTTATAGGTTGTAGACATTCGCTAAGAGTTGATTTTATGAAACTCGACCCTTAAAGGGCTAAAACGGGGGTTGGAAGTTTGTATGAAAGTCCTATGTTTTTGAAGTAAGAGACATGAAATTTAAAATGTATGCTCTATAGATGGTAGAAAGGTGACCAAATAATGTATCTATAGAAATCAACTCTCTTTTGGAGTTAAAACGGGGGATGGTAGGTTGACTCACTCATCACGAAACCTCCGAAACTATAACAGCTACAAACTAGGAACAGCACGCTTTCTCCACCACTGGCTTTAACACCTACGCAGAATGCCAACACCGTCGTTCTTACAACACACACTCAGACACACAACACACAAACACAAATAGAACAAAACCGTGTCCAACAAGTAACTCAGCAGGACAACATCACGGCTCCGCGGATGTCTCCTGGCCGCACCCTTCTGGGCCAAATAACTAGGACCATGTCTTCCTCACTGCAGAACCTGTTCAGGAATAGAGCCAACCAAAACGCACCTCCGCAACCGACTCAGAGCAGGATGACACAATCCTCGCCCAGTGAAGTGAACGGAAGTGGAGAAGTTGGTATTAGGACCAGATGCGTGGCTCTATTCATGGACAGCGAAACGGAGAGGATGGGGATAAGCTTCTGTCGCTCTGAAGAACGCAATCAGCTGGCGATTTCGCCGGGGCTCGCCTTACTGATAAACGGTAGCACCCAAAAGACAAGCATAAAGCGCACAAAAATCACAGCGCTAGCGCAAGAGCAGGAGGGCGACCCGACCTATCGTTTATTGCGGTTGAAAAACAAAGAGATCGCACTTTTCGAATGGGGAGAGACGTCCGCCTTCGCGCAGTCCAGCTTGTGGCTACAGCGCTTGGGCGAGATCCCCGGGGGAATCCCCGGAAGAATCAGTGTCGATTCGATGAGAGTCGGTTATGATAGAGGCAACGTATCGGATAGGTACGGTTGCCTAATGGCTTCTAAGAACAGTGAGGTCATTGTTTACGAAGACAGGGGGGAGGATCTTGGTTACTTAAGACCGAAATCCAAAACACCTTCATCCCCTGCATTGCCGACTGTCAGCGAACCCGCACCTAGTGGCTCGGAGCGCCTACAACAAAAGATCGAGAACCAGAAGGTTGAACAACGCAAAGCAAGGGCCGCACCTGAGTCTAAGCCGAGCTCGATGTCATTGGCGACCTTTATCCAGGCAACCATCTCCCCGAAACAAGGTAAGCTCCCGCATCACCCCTCTCCCAAAAAGGCTGGACAGGGAGAGCGACTATCGGGGACGCTGAGCGGGTTCACCAAAGACGACAGTCCGAGGCACCCGGAGGCGTCACTCGCCGCTCGAACTAGGGCCGATATGGGACAAGTAGAACCACCAAGACTTCGACCTGCGTCCACACCGTTTCAACATGCAGAGAACGCCCTAATCGAGTTCCTGGCCATAATAAAGGCAAACCGCGAGGTAAGCCTGGCCACCTGCAAAAAGATCATGCAGGCCTACCAGTACGATCACCAAAGGCTACTGGAGGTGGAACTCGAGGAAGCCGAAGCAGCCATATACAACAGCAAAACCCGACAAATACTCAAGGGCAAGATGTCGGGTAGGTATATGGCTGCATATAACACCACAGCAGGTTTTGTGAGCGCGGTCGAGTCTGAGGGGAGTGACGAGGAGTCTCAAACCTTCGACACACCTGAAGGGGACCCGGTGGTGGTAGTGGCCAGATGCACGAAAGTAATGCTGGGCGACCGGATGCTGCGGATGGCGAAAACCATCTCGGGCGACCGGGAAGCCGGTTTACCGTCCGTGACCTGGGGGCTACCATCGCTGGAGTGGATAAACGGTGTACCGGGATGCGGTAAGACAACTCGCATAGTCAGGGACTTCGATGAGGACACGGAGGTCGTGATTACGACCACAGTCGAGGCGGCCAAAGACCTAAAGGAAAAACTGGCGCACCGCTATGGCAACAAGGCCAAGCAAAAGGTGCGCACTATGGCATCCGTGCTGGTAAATGGTTTCCGTGAGGGCTCAAAAATCAAACGCCTAACGGTGGACGAAGCCCTCATGAACCATTTCGGAGCCATAGTAATGGCCGCCCGACTATCGGGAGCAGAGAAGGTAGTCCTCATTGGAGATATAAATCAGCTGCCGTACATCGACAGGGACAACCTGTTCGAAATGCGGTACCGCAGACCAAACCTGTTAACAACCATCTCATGTGAGTTGTCATGCACGCATCGTAACCCCAAAGACGTCGCCTTTGCCATCAGTGAGGTTTACAAGACCGTGTACAGCTCAAGCACAAAGATCCGATCTTTGCGAGTGGAGAGCCTCACGGGCGCGCGCATTCCTGTAGGAAGGGACCGGACCTTGTACCTGGTCTTTACGCAAGAGGAGAAGAGATTGCTGACTGACCAGGGATACGGGTCTGGTGAGGGATCGCGCGTCTTAACCATCCATGAGGCGCAGGGCCAGACCTATGAGGACGTCGTTGTCCTCCAGACGAAGACAAGGAGGCTCAAGATTCACGACAGCGTCTCGCACGCTGTAGTCGCGGTGACTAGGCATACCAACACCTGTGTCTATTACACCGACGACCGTGACGACGCAATTGGTCGCTTTGTGACGAAGGCAGCGGAAACTTCTGAAAAAGACATCCTCGAGCACAGCCTCAGGATGGCGATTCACCACAGGGATGCCGCCGTCATTGAGGGTGTGCTCGAAATGTTAAAATTGTAGCACACCTTACTTGTAGGAATAAATTGTATAAGGAAAAAACTTAGGAGTAAGAAAAAAAAAAAAAAAAAAAAAAATACTAATAATAACATAGGTTAAGTGTATATTGTAAGTAGGTCAAGTAGGCCATAAGTGTACATATACGTTAGCTAGACAATAAGTGTACATATATTATAGATAGCAAGTAAGTGTATATATAAACATAGATAATAATAATTATTATAATAGTGACAACAATAATTAAAGTAAGGCGTAATATAATTCTATGTCTTTTTGCATGTAAGATATCAATTAAGTTTAGCATAATTTTGGTCGGTGGACTCACGTCTGCATTAGGGATACTAAGATAGAATAATTAGGTCTCTTAGTGTAAGCTGCAGTAGTGTAACAAGTAAACGATCAGTAATAAAACTAAAAATCGGAATAACAAAAGCATGGGCACTTTAAGCCTGTGGACATAACTTTATTTAAAAAAAAAAAAAAAAAAAAACAGCTACAAACTGGAAATTTGGCAGGTAGTTTCCTTATGGGGTGTAAACATCCACTAAGAACTAATTTTACGAAAATCGACCCCTAAGGGGATAAAACGGGGGTCGGAAGTTTGAATGAAAGTCTTATGTTTTTGAAGTAAGAGACTTGAAATTTAAAATATATGCTCTATAGATGGTGAGGAGGTGTCCAAATAATGCATTGTAATCTATATATATAAAAGAGAAAGGTCAGTGATTCACTCATCACGAGAACTCAAAAACCGCTGGATGGTCTATGCATCCAGGTTGGACAAAGATAAAGTTTGGCAGGGATGTAGATTATAGTTAGCAGACGTCCGCTAAGAACGGATTTTACGATATTCCATCGCTAAGGGGGTTTAATTGGGGTTGATAGTTTGTATGAAACATAGACAGCCTGAAAATAAAACCAAAAATGTGGTGTATGAGGTGAGATGTGGTGAGAGGTTTTATAAAAATAACTATTAAATTATACTAAATTGTGCCTTTTAAAAAGTTACTCAGTTTGATAAGCATTTCAAGTGACTGAAATAAAAAAATAATTTGCGTTAAACATCTTAATAGTAATACATATCTTCATAACCACGAGGACGTAATCGCGGGCAACAGTTAGCGTATTATAAGTCCCCAAAAGTTTATGTAATCGATTTGCTCAAAATTTACTGAACGTGTTTCATGCGGTTTCAACATTGTAGAGAGGGCTCTACCATTGGCAAGAGGAAGGTTTACGGAACGGCTAAGCCGATTTTGATGAGAGTTTCACTGGAAGTTTGCCGGCAAAACTTTGTGACACACTAATTTCAACGCGGGCGAAGCCGCGGGCACCGCTAGTCTATAATATATATAAAAGCGAAAGGTCATTCATCACGAAATCTCCGAAACTATAACATCTACGAGCTTGAAATTTGGCAGGTAGGCTTCTTATAAGACGTAGACATCCGCTAAGAACGGATTTTACGAAACTCGACCCCTAAGGGGGTAAAACGGGGGTTGGAAGTTTGTATGAAAGTCCTATGTTTCGAATTCTCTATAGATGGTGAGGAGGTGTCCAAATAATGTACCGTAATCTATAATATAAACGCGAAAGTTCACTGACATGCATCATGAGAACTCATAAACCGCTGGATGGTCCATCCATCCAGGACGGACAAAGATGAAATTTGGCAGGAAGTTAGATTATAGTTAATAGACGTCCGCTAAGAACAGATTTTGCGATATTCCACAGCTAAGGGGGTTTAATTGGGGTTGATAGTTTGTATGAAACATATACAGCAGGGTCGGTTTAAAAGAAAATAGCCGCGTTTGCAACCCTATGTGTTCAGGAAACATTTATATTGATCACTTATAAGTAGTAAAAAAAAAAGATATTTTTACAATATCTAACCTTTACGTTACTAGAATACTTTTTTAATTACCCCTGTCGTCACGGAGGAGGGTGCGTTACGCTATTCTGTTGCATATATTTACGTAGAACCATATTAAAAACTAAATTGCATGCAGTATATTTTAAACATATTTACACTACAATACTATATTATTACTACATTATTTCATACCACAATTCTGACCAATTCAACAAACCATTTTGTTCGACGCGACGTGCGCTTCACGCGGACGTCTTCGCGGGCAACAGTTAGTGTATTATAAAACAAAGTTCCCAAAAGTGTATGTGATCGTTTCCCTCAAAATCTACTGAACGGATCATGCGATTTCACCAATGGAGAGAAGGCTTCAAGAGGAAGGTTTACGGAACGGCTAAGACGATTTTGATGAGAGTTTCACTTGAAGTTTGCCGGGAAAACTTTGGGACACACTGATTTCAACGCGGTCGAAGCCGCGGGCACTGCTAGTAACATATATGGCAAAACGACGTTTGCGGGGTCAGCTAGTTATTTAATAATAATTGTGTTTGCTCGCAAACGAAAAAAAAACCGACTTCAATTACATCGACGAGTAGTACAACGTAGGTCGACGAAAAAAGCGTCAAGTAAAAACGCATTATTAGATATAGTTCGAAAAGTAGTTGTTAGATCTCAAATAAATTTAAATGGGACCAATTGGCACACACCACCTTTCGATTAAAAGAAAATTTGTCGAAATCGCTCCACCCAGTCAAAAGTCCTAATGAAACATACATAAAAAAAAAATACAGTCGAATTGAGAACCTCCTCCTTTTTTGGAAGTCGGTTAAAAATTAAAAAAATTATAATATTCGATGTTAATTCAATTTATTTAGACTTTAGCTGAAAAATTAATCGTGTTCTTACCACACTTTTCCATATCAACTTTATGCTGAGTGATTATATTTCAAAGCAAGATTGATGGCCTGTTAACAAAACACTTAAATATTATCATATCTTATCGGTCTAGTTAAAGTCGCATTATTTTCAAGTAATCAGTATCCTAAAACAATAATTTGGTACTCATCGATAGAAAAACATCTTGATGGAATCACACGCTTAGAAAGGTTCGTGTACAGCAGCTTACCCACACCTTCTTCGTTAACCAAAGAATGGATAGACTCGGGCTTGGGGTTGAAAATTATTTATAATTATCATGAATGTTAAAAATATATATTTACCATGTTAAATAATTGCTATTAAAATTGCCGTTTTATCTACATTAGTGCCATAATTAGTTTAATTTATAAGATAACATGAACATTGTTAAGGTTCTGTTGTCAAAGTCTATACTTCTATATTAAATAATAAACAAAATAGTATACATGCGTGTGTGTTATACATGTGTGTGTTGTGTGAGGTTACTCAAATCGACCGTATGTATATATATATATATATGTATATATATATATATATATTATTATTATTATTCTACTGAATGTCACTCCGCCCGCCCAATACATAATAGATACATATATTATAATAACTACTTATATAATTATATAGTAAATTTACTTATAAAATAAAAATAAAAAAAACCCTTTAATTTCTTGCGAATTTTGACAAAAGTACCAAAATAAATACATCTAACATAATTCAATGTATACATTTAACAGAAAAATACCCATTTCCATCTAAGAACTTAAGTAATTTTGTTATTACACTTGGTTTCACAAAAACTTAACTTTACACTAAACTTTAACTCTTTCCTATTTTATACAATTAGAATTAAAAACAAGTATTATTCTATTATTATGTTAACAATATTAAATGAAGTTTATTCAAATTAAAAATATATACATTAAGATAAACAAAATCTAATCGAATCAAGGAAAATTATTCAAATAAATCAACCAGGATCTTAGCTACACAATTTCAATGTATTATAATTTTTAGTTAAAAATAATTAAGAAAGTCAATAAAGTCAAATGAAATCAACAATCAAATATGAAAATTAAATTAATGTATACAAATCAAAAGATAAAATTAGTAACAATAAACAAGCAGTATGTAATAATTAATTATTATCAATCAAATTCATCTTTCGTTTGTAATATGATTGCAATGTGATATTGCATTAACATGTAAATTTATAAATTAGAACTAAAAAAAATAAAATTCACAACACAAATTTATTTTATAAATTTTCAAAATTTATTCATCTTTAAAGTTGCATTCCAAAATAAAATTCAAAATTTAAACAATGATTGCATTAAACAGATTCAAAATTTAAAATTAAAAACTTATCAAAAACAAAAATGTATCCAAACCAAACTATTAAATATCATGCATCCAAATTTACTTATACTTACATATATAAATATAAGCGGGTGGAGGAATACGCCCCGGCAGGGAGATCAAACGGCCGGGGGTTAGGGCTGTAGGCTGAGAAACCGGCGGACAATCCTAGCCGAGTCAAGTAACACCGCCTTCTGCATCCTGGCTGCGAGCGAACCGTCCCGGATCCCCAGTTGCCTCAGATGGTGAGCGAGGCTAACCGGGATCAAACCATTGGCAGATATTACGATAGGGATTATTTCAGCAGGCCCCACACCCCACATGTCGACAATCTCGTGCGCCAGATCCAGATATTTACGTTTTTTCACAGTCTCGGCTTTCACGAGGTTCTCGTCATGCGGGACGGTGATGTCCACTAAAAATACCCTCGACCGTGCCCTGTCCATCACCACGATATCAGGCTTGTTCGCCAGTATCGTCCTGTCTGTGGCGATAGGCAGGTCCCAGTAGAGCCGGACTCCGTCGCGTTCGAGTACTGGCACCGGTAAGTATTGGTAATACGGCATCCTCTGTTCCAGGAGACCGTACATAAGAGCAAGTTCTTGGTGGAGAATCTTGGCCACTTGGTTGTGTCTGTGCAAGTACTCAGTATTAGCAAGCGGGGAACAACCCGAAAGCACATGCCTGAGTGACTCACCGGGATGACGACAGGCTCGACAGAAGTCGGGAGTGCCATCCTTCAGGACGTGCTTTCGGTAGTTGTTCGTCTTGATCACCTGATCTTGTATTGCACAGACAAAACCTTCGGTTTCCCCAAAGAGGTCGCCGAATTGCAGCCACTGCACGGAGGCCTTACTGTCCACGTGAGGCGCGTGAAGCGCCTTGTAGAACCGTCCATGCAGTTCCTTCTCCATCCATACGGTCTCCCGGTCAGAGGTGCTCAGTACGACCGGTTTCTGCCAGTTCTCTTTAGCCAAGGCTAGGGGGGTTAGTCCTTTGTCACACATTGAAACGTCACCATGCAAAGCGCTGTCCCGTCTCGTTTCAAAGTAGGCCCTGAGGCTGCACACCTCGCGGTTATGCATGGTCTTAGCGCTTAACATGCCTCGACCACCACACTTCCGCGGGATGTACAGTCTCATGACCGACGACTTAGGGTGATGCACGCGATGGTACGTCATAGTTGTGCGGACTCTTCTGTCCAGGGCGTCAAGTTCGGTCTGAGTCCATCTGAGTATGCCAAAGGTGTACAAGAGAGTGGGCATGACCCAAGCGTTATAGGCTCGGACCTTGTTGGCTCCAGACAAGTAGCTCCGAAGAACTTTTGTCAGCCGTCCAAAAAAGAATTCACAAACTGCCTGTTTCATGCCCACTTCCTTCACCCCTATGCATTGTGACATACCCAGATACCGGTAAGATTCAGCTTCGGAAAGGGTCTTGAATGATGTTAATTCGAGGCTAAGCTGCGACGATTGAGTCACCTGACCCCTGTCCACATGCACGACCGCACACTTATCCACTCCAAGCTGCATGCTGGTGGAACTGCTGAACTCCGTAGTGATTTTCAGCAGTTCCTGCAGGCGTGCAGCGTTAGGTGCCAGTAATTTGAGGTCGTCCATGTAGAGAAGGTGGGAGACTTTAGTACCTCCTCTCCGAAACTGAAAGCCTGTCCCCGAGCGCTCCAGCAGGGTGCTTAGAGGGTTTAAGGACAAGCAGAACCATAGTGGATTCAGGCAATCACCCTGGAAAATACCCCTCCGTATCCTGATTGGGTCATCGGCGCCCGTCAGTTGCTCGCCCTGGAGACATAGGATCGTGCTCCATTGCCCCATACATACTCCGAGGAAGTCTCGAACTGCCTGGTCAATCTTGTACAGCTCACGGACCCTCAGGAGCCATGAATGAGGTACCGAGTCGAAAGCCTTTTTGTAGTCGATCCAGGCGGCCGAAAAGTTCCGACGGTTGCATCTGACAAGCTGGCCCGCCACAGAGTCAATGAGAAGGAGCTCCTTTGTACCGTGACCGCCTCCACGACATCCGTTCTGAGCTGCAGACAGGATATTAAACTCACTAATATGTCGTGAGATCTTACAGCTCAGAACGGACGCCAGTGTCTTGTAGATGGAGGTCAGACACGTTATGGGGCGGTAGTTGGTGGGATCTGCGGTGTTGGTGGACTTAGGAGCTAAGTGAGTGATCCCGGTAGTGAAAAGGTTCGGGAGTGTCTTCCGGTCTATTGCCTCTTGGTATTGTCGAGCCAAGGTCGCATGGCAGACTGAGAGCCCTTTTAGCCAGTAGTGATGCAGACCGTCGGCCCCCGGATTTTTCCAGTTCAGAGCCCGCCGGACCGCACCACTGACGTCCTCCGTAGAGATGGCGATCGGGTTCATCGGTTCAATTGCAGCACATGCGTCCTGAACCGCCGCAATCCAAGGGCCCTTCTCATGCTCCACCTCCCCTGACCATATGTTGCGCCAAAAGGCGACGAGGTCAACCGTACTCGGTTTTAGGGAAGCAGAGCACGGTATCGGGTTCTCCAGCTTTCTATAGAACCTTTTCTGATCACTCAAGAAGAGGCGATTTTGTCGGAAGTGCTCAACTCTCTCAGAGTACCTGCGTATGCGCTTTCCCCATGCCGCGATTCTCTGCTGCAGGCCGTCGATGCGCTCCGTTAGCTTATCGGTTATGTCTGGCTGATCGAGGCTAATGCCTAGCCCGTTGAAAGCCATTCTAACAGAGCGCACAATCCTTGGCCTTGTGTTGCCCGACCTGAAAGCTAGCATTGGTAAATGAGGGCCCTGGCTAGGCTGATACGGCGTTCTATTCTCTTCTTCCAGGCTGGTACGTCGCTACTCTTATAAGTAGCGCGTCCAGGCTCCTGGGTCTTGGCTCCGACAAGGCGGTGCACCGCTAGAGCAGCACCGAAGAGAATAGAACCCGTATCCTCCAAGCTGAAGCTGGTTTCCAAATAGGGAGGCAACAGCCTATTAGCTGCCTCAATGGCATGCCGCATCGTGGCATTGAGGGGGAGGCGAGAAAGTCGCGGTCTCATTTCCAGAGGAGCGCCTCGAGTCTCGGAAATCGCATCTTGCAAGATCCCTCTCATCTGTTCTACTTTTTGGGCGACTGCTCCCTCAGTGATCGCCTCCACAGGCGCTTCGCTACGAACGCCTTCTTGTTGCATTGACACTTCGTTGCGCACCGTGGACACGGGTTACCAGACAAAACCTTCGGTTTCTCCGAAGAGGTTCCCGTGTTGTAACCAGGATATAGAGCTGGGCTGGTCTACATCTGGGTCTGTCAGAACTTTGTAGAACCGGCCATGTAATTCCTTGCTCTTCCATACGGCCACGCGGTCAACGGTACGCATTACTATAGGCTTACGCCATTTCTCTTTGCCTAAGGACAGCGGAGTAAAGCCCCTATCAACTGCAACAACGTCCATGTGCATATCGCCTTTCATATTTAAAAAGTACTGTCTGAGATTATACACCTCACGATTGTGGAGATTTTTAGCGTTTAAAAAGCCACGACCCCCACATTTTCCTGGGATGTATAATCTCATCACAGACGATCGAGGATGGTGTATTCGGTACGCTGTTAACAGTTTACGGACTTGGCGATCAAGGGTATCTAATTCCGTTTGAGTCCATCTCAAAATGCCAAAGGTATAGACGATTAAGGGCATAACCCAACTGTTAAAGGCACGTACCTTGTTACCGCCCGAAAGAAAGCTATTGAGAACTTTCTTTAGGCGGCCAAAGAATCGTTCCTTTACCAGTTGTTTCATGGCTCCGTCATCAATACCCAATGCCTCTGACATTCCGAGATATTTATAGGTTTCACCTTCGTTGAGAGATCTAAAAGACAAAGAGTTGTTAAGTTTTAAATTTTGTGATGATACAGTTCTACCTCTTTCTACATGGATGACAGCGCATTTATCCACACCAAACTCCATTCTTATACAAGTGCTAAAGGTTTCTGTTATTTTTAACAACTTGTATAAGTCTGGTAGTTTGGATGCGAAAAGCTTCAAATCATCCATATAAAGTAGGTGAGAGATTGCTTTGCTTCCTCTACGAAGGTGAAAGCCCAACCTTGAATCCTCTAATAAAGTGCTTAAAGGGTTCAAGGCTAGACAAAACCACAATGGACTCAAACTATCACCTTGAAAAATACCCCGCATAATCCTTATCGGTTCAGTCGATCCTGAAACATCAACCGCACCCGGATGACGTAAAAAAGTGTTCCACTGTCTCATACACGTACTCAGAAAAGAGCACAAAGCAGCATCAATTTTGTATAGCTCCATTACTTTCATAAGCCATGTATGAGGCACTGAATCATACGCTTTCTTGTAGTCAATCCAAGCGGCAGCCAGATTTTTCCGGTTTCGACGTACCTGTTGGCATATGGTCATGTCTATGAGGAGAAGTTCCTTGGTACCGCGACTACCAGACTTACATCCGTTCTGAGTCGTAGCCAAAATATTATTTGTAGTAATATGTTTTGTAATTTTTGTGACGAGAACAGATGTAAGTAGCTTAGAGATGGTGGGTAAGCAAGTTATAGGGCGGTAATTTTTAGGATCAGCGGTACATCCCGATTTGTATAACAGGAATGTGGTACCAGTCGTCATAAATTTTGGTAAAGTATTAGTTGAAATTGCATTTTGAAATTGTGATGCCAGGATGGGGTGCGAACTATGAAACCATTTAAGCCAAAAGTTATGCAATCCGTCCAGTCCAGGACATTTCCAATTCGACGTTGAACGGATTGCATAACTTATATCTTCTGAATTTATTTTAGTTTGTTCCATTTGTGGAAGTGAGCTGCACCTCCTCATGACAACATCCATCCAATCACTCTCAATGTGGTCAATGGGGTTCGACCAAATATTTCACCAAAAATTATTTATCGATTCTCGGGTCGGTAAATTACCATTGACCACATTAGTAGTGCACTGTTCCCAATTCCTGTATACCTTTCGTTGGTCGCTTTGAAATATGCTATTTTGATGATATCGATCCCTGCGTTTTTTATACCTCTTAATGCGTTTTGCCCATGCACATTGTTTTTGCTTCAGAAAATCTATGCGGTCTGAGACTGATGTTATGTACTCGTTGGATCTTATATTTGTACCCACAAAAGCCTGGTGTACAAACCGCATGATTTTTGGACGCCTGTTACCTGTCCTGAAACATGTTAATTTGGCTATTAGTGTTCTGGTTAAATTTATTCGTTTTTCAATTCTGGCCTGCCAAGCTGGAGCTGTATGGGATGGTAAAGTAATTTTATTTGATTTAAACTTCACATTAGCTACATTACAAACAGCTGCAGCTCCACAGTACAGAAGTGAGTGAGTATCGTATAATTTTGAGTGCTGTCTAAATATTGTTGTAAAATTTTATCCATAACACCTACTAAAGCCAAATTACGTCTGTGAATAGGCAAACGAGGTAGCTGTGGCCTAATATTTGGTGGCAAGGATCTATATTTCAAAATAGCATCCTCCAAAGCTCTCCTCATAGGCTCATTATCCTGTTCGTTTACCGACAAATCAACACTGTTAGGAGATATATGATTTATATTAAAATTTATTACCTCTCTTTGCTCTTTTTGTGATGTTTGTATATCACGAATGTGACTAACAGTATTAAGTTGTGGTAAATTTGTACGCAGCCGCTCAAGTACTGATTCATCCAGGAGGTGACAACGCTGAATGGCTCGTACTTGATCCGATAGTCGTTGTGCGGTTACGGTGACGGTTGGTTCAAGCGCCTGAAACAGAGATAACATCGTTGAACGATACGCAGTGAGGTTAATTCCCCCACCTGTCGCCTCATAGTACGCTCGCATGACATTCTCATTCATTTTTTGAGTCCATCTCATGCGGCGCACAGCACCACCGGCAGCGGGATTTCTTGTGGGAGCGCATTGTCCCTGAACCTCCAAGCAAGCTGGTGGCGGGCGTATGACTCGTCGACGGTTAGATGTTCTCGTAGATGAGTCAGCATCGTTAGCATCCGATTCCGCGGTGGACGGCGGTGTTTGATATTCGTCATCTGTCGTTGACGACTGTGTTTCGGAGCTCGATGGAACCTTTGGTCTTTTTTGTGCGCGTCGTCCTCTGGCTTTATTCATTTTATCTTCTTGTTATTAGTCATTTTTGTGATATTTTAATTGTATTTTCATATTTAAATATATTTTAAAATAATAAATTTAATGACAAGATAAAAAAGCGTCATTTCAGTTGACAGCTGCCAGGTTATTTATTATTATTATCTATATTAAATAATAAACAAAATAGTATACATGCGTGTGTGTATTTGTAACCGACTTCAAAAAAGGAGGAGGTTACTCAAATCGACCGTATATATATATATATATATATATATATTGTAGAAGGTCGATCTTGGACGGATAGAAAACACTTGTGTTGAGGATATATTTATTGAGGACAGATATGAGCTTTGACAAATGACTTAATTAAAACGTGCCGATCGCAGCGACGGTTACTGGACGACTACAATATACCTTACACTATAATTTATAATATTACCAACATACAGATTTTTAACACATTACAGATTATGTATATACATGATCATAGATAACATTGCGTCGCTTACACAGCCCCCCCTCAGTACTGCTACCGCAGCACTCACACATCCAAAGGAATTTTAGCGACGCGAGCAACAGATCTCTTAAGACTACCCAGCTGAGTTCGAATTTGTACCACTCGCACATTACCGTCTTTGCCGGTGAAGACTTCTTCGACTACACCTCGCGGCCAAACGTTACGCATGGCACTAGGGTCGACGACAAACACTAGATCCCCTACTTGAAGGGGCGCATGTAATTCGGTGGTCCACTTTTGGCGAGGTATTAGTTCTGGTAGCACCTCGGTTACCCATCTTCTCCAGAACATATCCGCTAATCTCTGTGCTATCCTCCATTGCCGTCTCAAAAACAAATCGGAATCGTTGAAGTTGCCCATTTGCGGTGAGAGTGACGATGAGCCGAGCAAAAAGTGATTGGGTGTCAAGGACTCCTTACTGTCAACTTCTACTGACACGTGACTCAGCGGACGTCCATTCACCATAGCTTCTACTTCAGCCATCAGGGTGTTTAAAACCTCCTCTCTGGGTGCTCGTTCCTTGAGGACCACTTTCAGTGCAACCTTGACGCTTCGAATTAAGCGCTCCCACGCCCCACCCCAGTGGGAGCTGGCCGGTGGTATGAAGGTCCATTGCGTATCGTGGATGCTTGCTGTAGTTTGCAGCGTCTTCTCGTCGAGCTCTGCTACCGCCCTCTTAAGCTCAGCATCTGCCCCTCTCAAATTTGTCCCATTGTCGGAGTACAGATGTGCAGGCCAACCACGCCTCGAAGCCATCCTACGAAGAGCCATTATGAGGGAATCGGTACTGAAGGACGACACTGTCTCCAAATGAATTGCCCTTACAGTGAGACAGGTAAAAATAACACCATACCGCTTCTCTCTTCGTCTGCCTATTGTAACCTCCATAGGTCCGAAAAGGTCAATCCTGCAGTGAGTGAAAGGCCGTTGATGATGAGCTACTCTGGCAGAAGGTAAGTCACCCATTTTCGGTATCCGAGGTTTCACTCTTCTTAATTTACAGAGCATGCATTTTTTTGATATTTCTTTTACTGTGGGTCTCATTCGTATTAACCAATATTTTTGTTTCAGGTTGTTTACTACCATCTCCTGGTTGCCGTGGCCTGCGTTCACATGATAATACTGCACTATCAATCTGGCTATTTTGTTCCGTCCATCCAATATTACAGGATGCTTCATGCTATAGGTAACGTCAGCAGCGACATCTATGCGGCCACCCACACGGAGTAAACCATCTTCATCCAGAAATGGCGATAGAGTAAGTAGCTTACTATTTTTATTTAAACATTTTCCACCTTTGATTAAACCTATTTCTGTACTAAAAGATTGCGTTTGTGCATATCGTAGTAGCTGAAGTTCAGCACGCTTCATACTAGTGCACTCATCAAATTCCCTTTTTTGACATTTACTTATAAATTTCAGAACAGCAGACATACTTCTCAAGAGACGTATCCAAGAAGAAAACCGCATCGGATCGGGTACAGCCGCGTGTTCATGTAAGTGTTCTACTTGTAGAATATTTGTTACACATTCCAGGTCACACTCATCGACGCTAGGTATAATAACGGAACTTGTAGGCCATGAACTCTCCGCCTCGTACAGAAAGGTAGGTCCATTAAACCACTCACCATCCAATCGTAGACTGTCGTAGTTCTCCCGTGTGCCTCTGTCTGCAACATTCATTGAAGTAAGTACGTATCTCCATTCGTTAATTCGAGTTAATTCGTCGATCTCGCCTAAGCGGTGAGCTACATAAGGTTTGTAAGACCTTTTGTTGTTGTGTATCCACTGCAACACCGTCGTGGAATCACTCCAAAAGTATCGATCAGCTGTTTTTATTCGATGTGTGGACTGTAGTGTGTTTGCTAATTGCGCAGCCATTACAGCTGCTTGCAATTCCAATCTAGGTATTGTTACAGGTTTTACAGGACTAACTCGACATTTACTCGCGACGAAACAAACTCTTATTTGTTTATTACTATCAACCCAACGCCAGTAAGCAACCGAACACATAGCTTGTATTGATGCATCGCAAAAAACGTGAAGTTGTAAACAATCATAACGTTCGTTTGCTCGGCCGTCGCCGGTCGACGCACAGGTGTGCGTAGACACGGCTAAGTTATTGAATGAAGTTGCGTTAGTGTGAAGTATCGTCGATGCATTCACTCGTTGATAACATCTGGGTATTCGTATGCTATTAATTGATTTTAACAACGTTAATCATTTACACCATTTATTATAAATATCCTTCGTTATTAATTCGTCCCAATCGACGTTCGACTTCCATGTTTCCTGAAGTAATAATTTACCACATATAGTGAAAGGTGAAAGAAAACCATAAACATCGAACAGTGACATAATCACTTTTAATAACTCCCGTTTCGTAGGCCATTTTGTACCATCCATTATTTCCTTGGATATACGTTTAAACGAGGTGACAAAACCCAGGGTGTCGGTGTCAGGATACCAAATAACCCCTAAAGCGCGCTCGCCTTCATCATCGTTATGACGCGTTCCTATCGTCACAGTAGCGGCCGTAGAGGATAGCGATTGCTTAGGCAAGCTACTTAACACAGTCTTGCTATTACTCAGCCAGTTACGAATCTCAAAGCCCCCTTGTTTATGTATATGAATGATATCGTGCGCCAATGTAATGCATGTGTTTTCATTCGGTTGACTATCTATGTAAACATCCATATAGTGTTGTTCGCGAATAGCTTGAACTGCCATAGGCTTTGCCGATTCGTAACGCATTGCGTTTTTATTTTTAATGAACTGTGCGATGAACGGCGCACAGTTCGCACCAAATATCAGCGATGTCATTTTATACGTTCTTATTGGCTCGCTCGGGTTATCGCGCCACAGAAATCTAAGAGCGTCCTGGTCGGTAGGTAAGATAAGACCCTTAAAAACACATCTTTGATGTCGGCTACTACTGCTATTTCGTGTTCTTGAAATCGCAGCATAATACCCAACAGTGACATCAACAAATCGGTACCAGTTAACAAATAGTCATTAAGTGATACACCGTACGTTTTAGCCGCGGCGTCAAAAACAAGCCGTAATTTCTTTTTATTAGAGTTGTCCACCCCAAAATGAGGTAAGTACCATGTTTTGTTTACTTTTGTTTTATCTAAAATTTCAGTAGCAAAATTATTATCCAGTAAATGTTTAATACGATCTCGGTACCTCTGAGCGTATTGTGTGTTACAAGATATTTTTCTCTCCAGGTTACGTAACCTAATATGTGCCGTATGTTCAGAATCAGGCATTTTACAAAAACTATCTTTCCATGGCAGACCTACATGCCATTGACCACCGATTAATTTAGCCGTTTGTTCCAGGTGTTCCAGAGCACGAAGATCATCAGCGTTCTGACGTGGTTTCCCGGATATTCCCATAAATTCGATGGTAAATGACTCTTTGACCAACTCGTGCAGGTCATCCAGTGAAAGTTTAGCCGACCCCAATTGAACCTCGGCAACATGGTTTACGTACGAACTCGCGCGCGTCGAGAGCGATGCGGGCACCAGCGCATGGACGCACCATCCCAGCGGAGTACGAGTGGCACAAGGTTCGTTACATTTTCCTACTTTAATTTCTAACGGTAACAATAAATTATAATTGTCTTGACCAATTAATATTTCAGGCTCAGTATTAATACAACAAATTTCATTTTTAATATTACATAAATGAGGATAATTATTAAAATTAATTAATTGTAAATTTTGCACAGGTAAACTAAAGTTCTCGATACTACGCAGTAATGTTTTAAATCGCTCACCGTTATTGTTCGCTATACAAACTGTGAGTACGTCGGTGTCGCACACCAACGCGCTGCTGTCCCATGAGCCGCGCACACGTATCGTTTCCCGGCGGCCGCGGAGGCCCGCACGAGACGCGAGTGATGCACTAATAAGAGACACGGTAGATCCGTCGTCTAACAACGCACTCGTAGTAAAAACACCATTAGGTCCGTGTACAGTAATAGGTACCACCTTTAGTAACACTTTACACTTATTGCTTTTTATATGATTAATTACTCTTTCACTTTCAGGACTTACCGACGACAATTCCGCGTTACTATCACTAATGCACTGATTATTACTGTGCGTAGTTTGAAGCGTAGTAAAATGCAGTAACTTATGATGAGCCTGTCCACAGTTATCGACGTCAGAAGCTGCCGCAGGACAGGTCGATTTATTATGCGTTGCATCTATGCATTTGTAACATAACCGGTTTCTTTTAACAAAACTCCAACGATCCTTACGTAATGCTTTGCGGAATTTTTTACAATCCTGTAATTTATGAATTGATAAGCGACAATATTGACATTTTTCATTGTTATTGTATTTTTTATTTAATAAAATTGTATGCATACCCTCTGTGTATTTTTTCTTGCTATAATAATTATCAATATTATTTTTAATAGTCAATAAAGCCATAGATGACACATTCGCAGCTTCTTCGTTTAAAAATTCGGAAATATCGAAACATGTCGGTCTTTTACCTTGCTTGATGAACGGGTAACTGTAATCCGCCCACTTTGAGAGTAGAACCGGTGGTAACTTCGAAAGTATAAATGTTATTAGATTTATTCCATTTAGGTATTCATATTGACCGATTACTTTTACAGCGGCTACACAATTTTGCACTTTAACAGAAAATGGTACAATATCCTTGTGATATTCTTGTGACACTGGGTGTAATTTCTTTATATCTACCATGATGCGTGACATGATAAGGTCAGGATTACCAAACTGTAGCTCAAGTGTGGACATTACCATCTCGGGTGACGAAGCACTTATAAGCAGGGCCGAGACAGCTTCGCGAGCTGATCCTTTTAGACACTTTCTTAGGCGCCACATATTTTCACTATCATTGAAATTACACACCTTCGACGATTCTTCATATGCCTGTTTAAAATGAAGCCATTCCATGGGGTCACCAGTAAATACTGGTAAGTCTTTTGGTGTACATATTCGACTTAACAGATTGCTATTTAAGCCATTGTTGGTAGAAGCGGCTGCAAGATCCTTCAGTGCGCTGGCCAGAAGATGAACTGTCCCATCAGTACCGATATCCTGTGTGATCGGTGGGCACGGCACGTCCGTATTTTGACCCTTGTCGTGGACGGGCTGTGCTTCCAGTTCTCGATGGCTGCGCTCCAACCACTCTTTTACATTCTTGTTAGTGTGGTCTGATTGCACACTACACTCGTCGTCAATCTCCGCTAGGTCCGCCGCCAAACGTTTATTAATTAAGTCTAATTCAATTTTTGCTCTCGCTTTTGCTGCCTCCAGTTCTAGCTTCTTCTTACGTGCAAGCGCAGAGGACGACGACGACCTCTTAGATTTCGCACTGAACACTTGTCGAGACGTTGAAGGCATAACTTGAACGGCCGTTAAGGGCGGTTCCGTTTTTACCAAACTACCTTCATTTTTATTTGTGTTGAGCAAAAATGTTTTATCTCGTCGTATATTATCTTCTTTAACGTATTTTTCATCGTTAATTGTCTGTTCTGGAACCTCTTGTATGGATGACCTGGAATCCTGTTCCTTTTCGTCGTTCCTTAACATACTCTTTTTCCTTGTGTTCACCATACTTTTTGGCGTGTGGAATATTTAAAGATCCGACTCGAAGTGACCAAAAAACTGTAGAAGGTCGATCTTGGACGGATAGAAAACACTTGTGTTGAGGATATATTTATTGAGGACAGATATGAGCTTTGACAAATGACTTAATTAAAACGTGCCGATCGCAGCGACGGTTACTGGACGACTACAATATACCTTACACTATAATTTATAATATTACCAACATACAGATTTTTAACACATTACAGATTATGTATATACATGATTATAGATAACATTGAGTCGCTTACATATATATATATATATATATATATATATATATATATATATATATATATATAAATATATATATATATATATATATATATATATATATATATATATATATATATTTATTTATTTATTTATTTGTATGAGTAAAGGTACTTTGATCGTAACACCAATTTAAAATAAATTCGGTCATAAATTTCATCTTATTTTTCTTTCAATACAAAGAAATTATTGTAGCATTGTTATATAAAACTAGCATTTGATCATAATTGTCTGATTAACCATACAGCAAATTTATCCTGAAAACGATTAATCCACAAGACGATTTTCCTGTTCAGTTTCGTTTCTTCAATACTGTCATAGTTGAAAAATAAAATTCTAGCTGAGTTGTAGCATTCACCATTATACCGGGTGATTTTGAAAGCGTTTTGGAAACGAAAATTTTGAATTATTTATCAATAACAGAAGCTATATATAACGTTAATTTATTTATTTATTTATTTATTTAATTACGTACAGAACAGGTTACAGCCATTAAAAGATACAGAAATAGTTCATACATAACATTATATCTAGGTTGAAACCCTTAATGTGTACGACATACAGTAACATAATACACTAAGCAGAACAGAAGTGGATGGAATGCAATATACATATATAAATTTAAACTTAAAAACTAAGATTGCTTAACAAGTTATATTTATTAAAATTTTGGTTTTGAAAGAAGCGAGAGAACAGTGATAGATGTCTATATCGATACACGTACTGACAAGCTGGTTGTACTGGCGACACATACGAGATAAAGGATTATAATAAGAGGTGTTATTACGATAAATGTCAAGAGAGAACACCTTAGGCCTTCTAATACGATAGTTTATGTTAAAGTTAAGTTGAGACAGCAAGTATGGTGAGACAATGAAGTAATTAATTATTTTGTAAAGTGTCATAAGATCTAAATATTTACGACGATAGGCTAGAGATATCATTTGGAACTTTTTCATTCTTTCTTCGTAAGTGTGGAGCTCGCGGTGCAGGTCGAGACGAAAGCAGACCGATTTAAGAAAACGCTTTTGTATTCCTTCTAAGCGGTTAACATGAACGGAGTAATTTGGCGACCAGATCACAGTGTTGTACTCTAATATGCTTCTTACGAGAGCATGATACAAAGCTAAATAAGATGAAGCCTTTTTAAAAGGTTTAGACACTCTCAGAATGAATCCAAGCAAACTTGAAGCGTTTTGGTTGATAAAGTCATAATGCGTACGAAAACTTAATTCCTTGTCAAAAATAACACCTAAGTCTTTGATTTCAGTTTTACGGGATAAATCGTAATTTTTTATGGAATAATTAAAATTAATAGGGGATTTCTTTTTTGTAAAAGAAACAACAAAGCATTTGTTAACATTAAGGTCCATCTCATTCACTTCGCACCATCTTGCTATGGTATCTAAATCTCCTTGGAGCTTCATAGCATCGTTGATGCAAGTAATGGTCTGATAAATTTTTAAATCATCAGCATACAAAAGACAAGGACTTTTTAAGCACAACGTAAGATTATTCACAAAAATATTAAAAAACAATGGGCCTAAACGTGACCCTTGAGGAACGCCGGATGGTACCGTAAAGACAGATGAAAGGCCACCTTTTAGAGCAACCAACTGAGTTCTTCTGCTTAAATAAGATTCCACCCATCTTAAAAGATTACCATGAACACCATATCGTGCCAACTTATGTGTTAAAATGGAATGATTGACTCGATCAAAAGCTTTAGAGAAGTCGGTGTAGATTGAGTCAACTTGCCCGCACTTAGCAAATACTTTACACAAGTAACTCTTATACTCCAACAGATTACCCTTCACGAAACAATGATGATTAGGAGATAAAGAAGATTTAAAATGATTATACAGCACATCATAAACAATTGACTCAAACAGTTTGGCACAGCAAGACAAAATACTTATAGGACGATAATTTTCGCAACATGATTTGTCACCTGATTTAAAAACAGGGACAATATGAGCTGTTTTCCACAGTGTAGGAAACGTACCAGACTTTAAGGATTTATTGAAAAGAACACATAAAGGAATACAAATTGTTTTAATACAACGCTTGTATACAACAGGAGGGATACCGTCTGGTCTCGATCCCTTGTGTTCATTAATATTTTTAATTTTAAGCTTAATTTGATG
Organism: Melitaea cinxia; assembly: GCF_905220565.1. Classification (NCBI taxonomy): domain Eukaryota; kingdom Metazoa; phylum Arthropoda; class Insecta; order Lepidoptera; family Nymphalidae; genus Melitaea; species Melitaea cinxia. Next base: position 2,231,893 of record NC_059408.1, on the reverse strand, counting down.
TTCATTTACGGCCAAAGAATTAATGGAATCATTAGGTTCTGGATAGTTTAGAAAGTCTGAATGTTGAGCGCAATTGGCCGAGTTATTAGAGTAAACAGAACTAAAGTATTTCGCAAATAATTCGCATATTTCTTTTCTGCTAGATGCTTCATAACCTATATAATTCATGGTGCTGGGGATATTGCTATTGCTACATTTTTTAATAATAATAATAATAATAATAATAATAATAATAATAATAATAATTTATTTTTTTATAACAAGACACCATCAACTTCTTACCCCTCGCACGCAACATGGCAAATGTATCATAATCTCGAGGGTTCTTAAACTTTTTATATAATTTGTGAAATTTGCGTTTTTCTTTTAGACATCGCTTTAAGCCACGACTAAACCAAACCGGGAAAGCCGAAGAATGAACATCAGTCATCGGAGTACTTTTTCCTATCAACCTTATCAGTTCCTTATAAAATTGTTGGACGTCGACATCAATATCTGAAGAACTAAGTATTTGCTGCCAGTCAGTCCACTCGATATCTCTGTTTAACTCATCAAAGTTACATTTATTATAATTATAACGCTTGCACCGCTTACGGTCAAGATCTTTGGAAGCCGAAGGCATAGTGATAACTGCAACAAGAGCAGGATGATGGGAGTCTGGTGAACACAATGGTTCAGCCTCACACGTGGAACATTCAATTGAGGATAAAATGAGATCGAGGTACCGATTAATGCGATTAGGAATACCATTGAACTGCACCAAGCCACACACACTCACAAACTCAATCAAATAGCTAGCTTTATTATCTTGAGGAGATACCGCAGAATAGCCCAAGGTGTCCCCATTCTTCATCCATGTAATATGTGGTGTGTTAAAATCACCAATTAAAACAAACTCGTCAGTTGATTTTGCATCCATTATAATTTTAGTACACGAGTTATAAAATAGCTCAAGTAGATCTAAAGAGATATCCGGTGGTAAGTAACAAATGCAAATATGAATTGATTTATGAGAGTCATTGCTCGGCAATACAGTTATCCATAAATCTTCAACCATACTATCCCAAGAATAGCGCCTAATAACATTATGCTCTCTCTTAATACCCAAGAGCACACCACCCCCATCGCCCTTTCCTATACATGTTGTACAACGATCTCTGCGAAAAATATTGTAGCGTGTATCGAGTATTTCATTATCATATACGGAATTATTGAGATTGGTCTCAGTTAAGCAAATTACATCATAATCATTGTTCAAAACATTAGAATATATTTCATTAATTTTAGTTCTAATCCTATTAACATTCTGATAAAAAATTTCCATGATAAAAACGCAAACTAGTACAACTGAAATGAAATATCCTGATAGAAAAAGAAAAATAAGAGGTTGAATTTTTAAGGCTTTTGAAGCTTATTTAAAATTTCATGATTCTTTATCCAGATGGCGGGACTATCATCGTCACGTCTAGCGAAAATCTTTCCAAAACGTACCCACACATACTTATAGTTATGAGATTTAGTTAATTTACGAGATTCAGAGTATAACATTTTTAAAGTTGGTGAAAGATGTTCGCTCACAAATATTTTCTGATGTTCTCCATTGATGTCCAAATGTGTTGATCCTAGTCTATCATTACGATGAGCCTTGTTAAAGCAATAAAATGCAGACAAAATTTCATCTCGTTGAGAAGTAGAAGATAGACCCACAAGTATGTTACGAGGCCGCCTGGAAGTATGATTCATCTTGGCTACACGATGGCAAAATCGTATGGAAGAATCATCTACTGTAAAGTTAATGACACTACATAATTTCTTGAACAACATTAACACATTTTCATTTTTGCTCTCCGGTACATCTTGTATTTCAACGTTGCAGGCTCTTGAGTTCTTCTCCATGATGGCCAGCTCATCCTCAATTCTACTTAAAGATGCTTGCAATCGAATGTTTTCAGACTCCATATTCTTAATGATCTTATTTTTTTCTTCTATATGGAGTTTAAGGTATTTTTGTTCCTCACAAATGAAATCTGTAGTATTCGTGAAATCGTTTTTTATTTCTTGTATTACAGGATTCATTTCACTATGAACGATATCTACAATGTCTTGCTTTAAAGTAGCTCTAAACACTTGAGAAAATTCTAAAAAACTGGACTTAAGCTTAGAATCCAAAAGACGACTGATGCTGTCGAGTGTGAGTGGCTCTGATGTCGTGCTGTTGCTGTCAATTGTGGCATCTAGGTTCAAATTGTCACACGACATATTCATTGGTTCTGTAGTAACTTGTGTAGACCTCACCGGAGTATTACAATTCGAGCCAGTACGGCGTGTCACATTGTTACAAGAAGGACAAATCCAGGAAGAGAGGTATTCTTTAGAGAGCTTAGCAAACTGTGCATTCTTTATATTCAGGTACATGTGATGATATTTTAACTTGCACAAGCTACATTGCAAAAATGTTTTTGGCTCAACATGTTTCCTGCAAGCGTCACAACAGCGATCCATATCGTCCCCCAAAATTTCACTATACCATATAATATTAACAAAAACAATATTGTTGTTTATTTAAATATTGTTCATTTAAGCAATTATTTATCTTTTATTCATCCCTTTTGCAAATAAATTTAAATGAAATATAAAGTAAAACAAAAAAGTAAAAGTAATACAAATTTAAACAACTACAACTACCAAACAAATTAATTGATACATTTCAAATACATATCAATAGTAACACTAATTACTTATATAATTATATAAAAAATTGTGTCTGTAAAAAAAAATATATTGCATAAACAAAAAAAAATATTGAAGAAAAAAAAAATGTTAAATTAAAAAAAAGTAAAATTAATAATATACATATGAAATATTAAAAAACAACAAAAAAAGATTAATATAAATAAATAAATAAATATAGATATATAAAGAATGAAATAAAAAATTAATAATTAAACAAGCAACAAAAAGCTTCAACAAAAATAAAATAAAAGAGCGACACAGGCAGGGCGTGAGGATCGAACTTGGTTATTCTTGTCTTAAGTCCAATTCTATGTTATAACTTAAAAAGCTACAGTGACATGCATAGATCTTGTGAATATTGCGTATGTTTCAAAACGCACTCTTCCAGTCATTCAATTATCGTAACAAAGATGCGGTCACTTCGAAATATTATTAGGAATGTCACGATATAATTTTAAAATACTCACAGCTTGAATAACGAACACGCCGATTAATAATGATAACACCAGTTGAATATATAAACTAACAGTACGCTTTGTAATTGTAAATTCAAATTATGAGATTAAACGATTTCTAAGCACAGAAAATCACTTTTAACCACTGTTTTGATCTATACATTAGGAGACACACCAAAACACGTCCGTTCGCTTTAATGACAGATGAAAGAAGAAATAATTTAATAATATATGTATTTTTTTTTTCATCAACGTCGATATTCATATCGTTTACAGACAAAAAGTGAGAACCAGTAGTAGCTCTACACGGTAGGTACTAAAAATAGAAATACTATACGTTTTAATATCGCATCACAAAATCGTATTAGCCAATAAAAACAAAGCTACCGAGTTGCGCCGGAGTCGACCAATGACGGCATTGGTCACCTGTAACCGTCGGCGTCGCGCGTCCCTGGCTTTCAGTCGGTCAGTAATACCATAACGGTTCATGCGTACATTAGGTCAAGGACATTTAAATTATTATTCACCGGAGTTTGAAGATGTTCTTGAGTACTTCGAGCGTGATCCCCGGCGGAGGACAAGGATGGCAGCAAGAGAATTCGATGTTAGCCAAAACTTCGTATGGAAGATATTACGTACACAAGAATTACACCCGTATCATTTTCGTAAGGCTCACGTAATAAACAACGCACCGACAAGAATCGCCTTTTGCCAGTGGTTGTTAAATAATACAAACGCCAACATACTTTGGACGGACGAGTCACTGTTTACTCGAGTGGGACTATACAATGTGCTGGGCTCTAATTAACCCCCACTTGATACGAGAAAACCATCGTCAGGTTCGTTTCAGTGTGAACACGTGTAGGCCGGTATTATTCTTGTGGTCGGAAATAAAAAGTTATACACGTCAATATGAAAGCTGTGATGATTTACGCATTGCGATAGTGAACGCTTTTGATAAAGTGAAATGTGATAAAGACACATTAAGAAAATTAAAAGACATTGTATTAAACGTGTACGTTTGTGTATTGAACGCAGCAGACTCCATTTAGAGCAGTTGCTTCGATACTGAGAAGTGTAAATAGTGTAAATAAACTGTTAATAGGTATGTAAGTTAATTATTCTGTAGATAGCTCCGATTTTTTAAATACGCCTGAAATTTATACCTACAGCCCGTTTATAAATTGATTTGTTGTGAAAAGAACAATCGTGGTTAGTAATCGAAAAGAAGTTTAAATAAAATAAGTATTTCTGACGGTCCTAAGCCCGTGTAAAGTATGAAGGACAAACGAATCTATCTATGTAAGTACTCGCTAGCTCGCGCCTATAGGTATACTTTTATCAACCGAAACGCGCACGGACGTGTTTCATTCATATAAAATAACTAGCTGTGCCCGCGGCTTCGCTCGCGTTGAAATCAGTGTGTCACAAAGTTTTCCCGGCAAACTTCCAGTGAAACTTTCATCAAAATCGGCTTAGCCGTTCAGTAGAATTTGAGGAAATCGATCACATACACTTTTTGAGACTTTGTTTTATAATACACCAACTGTTGCCCGCGACTACGACTACGATCAAGATGTTTAACGCAAATTATTTTTTTATTTCAGTCACTTGAAATGTTTATCACGCTGAGTAACTTTTGAAAAGGCACAGGTAGTATAATTTAATAGTTATATTTATAAAACCTCTCTATACACCACATTTTTAGTTTTATTTTCAGGCTGCAGTATAAATAACCTATCAGGCAAACTTATAGCTACTGTATATGTCTCATAAAAACCATCAACCCTAATTAAACTCCTTAGCGGTGGAATATCGCAAAATCCGTTCTTAGCGGACGTCTACTAACTATAATCTACCTGCTAAATTTCTTCTTTGTCCATCCTAGATGGATGGATCATCCAGCGGTTTTTGAGTTCTCGTGATGAGTGAGTCAGTGACCTTTCTATTATATATATATATATATATATATATATATATATATATATATATATATATATTTAGGAACCAGATGTGGAATCGAAATAAAAAATACAGTAGCAATTACTTACAAGCTTTTATACTTATATCAGGATAGACTGTATGTAACCAAATGTGTTACAAAAATAAAATAAAGCTAACGTTTAAATAACTTTAACGAATACTACTCGATTACAAAATTAGGCAGGTTAACTCTCCAAACGGACAAGGGTTTCCTACACGACACACGTTCACAGTTCACGAAGTGCGTCTCGAACTGAAACGCGCACAGCGCACGCGCATCATCCCTCCTACGTTGACCTTTCTTCACTATTCTTCTAACACGGCCTCTCCTGACTGGAGGACGTCCTCGTGCTCCTGTGTCTCCTGATGTTGGGCGCCTACCGAGCAGGAGGGCACAGGCTCCGTAGTAGGCTCGCGAGACACATTGTTGCTCCGAGCAGTTTGCTCAGGCATGGACTCCATATCGTCATCATGGTCTGCACCTGAGAACATAAAACATATCGGATCGGAATATCAGCAATTACCAAGAACACATTGATCCGTAGTTGATCACAAATACAAATACAAATACCAGAAAGGAAGCACGACGTTAGCTATCTCTGACTGTAAGAAACATAGGCACGACGTTAGCTTATTTCTTACATCCGCTCACCTACATGGCATAGGCACGACGTTAGCGTACCATGAGGTTCGCACGAATGGCAGAGGCGCGACGTTAATTTACCACTTTAATTTAACCACATGGCATAGGCACGACGTTAGCGTACCATGAGGTTCGCACGAATGGCAGAGGCGCGACGTTAGCTTACCACTTTAAATTAACCACATGGCATAGGCACGACGTTAGCGTACCATGAGGCTCGTACGAATGGCAGAGGCGCGACGTTAGCGTACCATTTAAAAATCAACCACATGGCATAGGCACGACGTTAGCGTACCATGAGGCTCATAGCAGGGTTACAAGCAGGGTTTCCTGCACAAGAAGATACGGGTCGGTGTATTTGCAGATCAAAGATAGTCAACCGCCGCGGCACCCACTAGTCGGCAGCATCCGCGAGATACCATGACTGACGGTTCAAGAAGACCGCAGACAGAATACAGTCAGCAGCTGCGTCGCCCGATTCTGCGGCGCCCGAAGCTCGCAGCTGGCAAGCAGAGTAGCCCGCAGATAGAAGACAGTCAAGGCTGCATCGCCTGAGTCGAACTTGCCAGTCACTTGTGCCCGCTGCTTAACGGTCTCTGGCATGCGAGCTTCGACTAAAACTTGCACCTTCTGTTCGCTCGGCTGCACCTGACCCTTAACGACAGTCCGTTCCGAAAATTCTACTTTAGTGGACAAAAAAGAGCATTACTTTAGGTTAATAGAAAAGCCAGAATCAGTCAAAGTTTGAAGCACCTTGCGAAGAGTCAACAGACCCTCATTAATTGTACTGCTCAGTTTATACTGAGATGATACATCGTCAATATACATGACATCAACAGACTCTAAGTATGCGTAAAGAGTTTTTGACAGTATCCGCTGGTAAACAACAGGTGCATTTGCTAAACTATAGGCATTTTCAAATATTCATAGTGCCCCTCTGGTGTAACAAAACCTGTGAGTGGTATTGAGGCATTATCCACAGGTATCGGATGAAATCCTATGGGCATCTCGAGACTGGCGGTGGCTTTTGTGTTTACGTAATCGTTCAATGTGATCGTCGATCAACAGTAAAGAGAAGCGATCGTTAACTGTAATTTCGTTGAGTTTACGATAGTCGACACACATGCAGCCAGACCAGATTTTTTTTTTTGCTAATAGGATAGAACTCGCATATTTCAATTCAGAGTCTAGATTGATATTCTTTTCGAGAAGATCTTTAATTGTTTCGTGAATATTTTATAATTTCGGGATAAGATTGCCTCTAGGGCCTTTAATAAACTGGCATAGCACTATTTAATTTAATTGACACGCTGCCGGTGTTAACTGTGGACGTAACCGTCCCAGAAATACAACAGTTCAAAAATGTCTTAATTAGGTTTAACAGGTTACTTAAATTTTGATCAGCTGTTAAAGATGTCTTAATGGGAATCTGTGTAGTCGGCATGGTGCATGTGCAACATCAACTGTAAGACGAGGCTTGTAAGTAAGGTATTGCTGGTCACGGGTACGTACATGAGTAGCAACTCCGCGGTTCAATACATCGGTACCAACAATAATAGGAGTATTCATAAGTTCAGGGGACACGGCATGTAAGTCCACCTCTAAAGTTATTTCATTAAACTTTTGACAAAATAAGTTGACTCAATTTTCGCCTATACCTCTTAAAACTCTGAAAGCTGGCTTACGTGCACATTTGAAATGTCTCAGCAACGATGAAGAAATCAAGGATATACTTGAACCGCTATCTATAAGAATATCGACAGGAATTCCCTGTATGACTGCTACTACTATATCTTTGTGTTTATTATGGCGGTTTTCCTGGCAGAAGTTCACATTATTCGTGTTACGAGAATCAGATTTAAGTCTTGCAAAACAAGTTTCAATTTTATGACCCGGTTTTTTGCAGAAAGTGCAAGGTGTGGATTTATTTAAACTCAGAGCAGAACTATCCTTCTTATTGTTTTCATCGTTGTTGATTTTATTAAAAATGGTTTTAGACTTCTTAAAACAATGAGACTGTGTATGACCACGTTGGCCACATACAAAACATTTACCTTCCTCAAATTTACGTCTACGAAAGTTTGCATCATGATTTAAGTTAGAAAAACGGCTATTACGAGTGCTGTCACTAGATTTCTTATTAATCGTTGAGGATTTGACATAAATAGAGAAGAATTCTACTAGCTCATTTGGCATTAACTTCGCATTGGTAGCCGAAGCACGAATTTGCGGATCCGTAATGCCCCGTATAACTATCGCTGAAATTAGTTCATCACTCAACCCCCTAACTATGCGTAGCTTTAATAAGGACCGGCGAGCATAATCGGCATATGTCAGGTATTTATCAGAATCATTACTCATGACCTCGTATAAAATATTTGAAATATCCGGTTTCCTAGGGCACAACGGCTTAAATTCTTTCTTAAAATTGCTCCAACTACGATCGTTAGTTACCCATTCATTGAGCCAAGTCCTAGCATCCCCTTTAAGACAGTTACCGATGCGAGACAGACACTCATTATCGTTCCAATAGTTTGTACTCTTAGCACGATCAACTTCCTCACACCAGGCGTCTATATCGTGGATACTAGGATCGAAATTAGATATGTAATAAGATTGGTTAGATCTCACCGTTGTGTTGATTGAACGTATCGCATCGATTATACGATCGGTCCCGCTGGCGTCATGGTCCGTAATTGCACTCACGGGACGCCCCGGCGAGGACAGCACAGCAGACTCTCGGCCTTCCACCGCCGAGCTCTGATACTCAGCTACAGGTGCGGTGACAGGTCGCAGCCGTGGTGGCGTTGGCGCAGACGCACCGGCTCTCGGCTCGTATGGCCGCGGCTGTGAGGAGCGGCGTTGCCCCTCCAGTGCAGTTAAACGACTGAAAATTTGTTGCATTTGTTCGATTAGCACGTTATTAGGCGTCTAGAACCAGAATCACTGTCACTTGAGTGTACAGCACTGTGTACAGGACGCGAGTTACGGTTTCTAGAGCGACTTCTACTTTTACGATTTTGATTTGACATTTTCTTTACTAATTTTAACAGTAAATTACGAAAAATAAAAGTAAAATATGTAAGAAGCTAAATAGCACAATAGAGTAATAACAAATTAGTTCTCAATTCACAAATTTATTTAAAATCTTCTAAAATTATATTAAAAATCACTGTACGTACTATTAAAAATATTGAAACGTAAATATTGAAACTTACTCACCAGGGTTCTTAGTATTGTATACTTTACCATACAACCAAGCAGATTTCAACCTACTTACGTAGCGGCAAGGAACATGAAAACAATTCACTGTTCGAACGCAACAAAAACAACTCGTTAAGTGTTTCGAATCATGTTTCGAATAGTCAAACTACCATATCTCAGGAACGCAAAGCGGATTAGGTTACGTGAAGTGTCGTATCCCACTTCTGATTTTAGGAACCAGATGTGGAATCGAAATAAAAAATACAGTAACAATTACTTACAAGCTTTTATACTTATATCAGGATAGACTGTATGTAACCAAATGTGTTACAAAAATAAAATAAAGCTAACGTTTAAATAACTTTAACGAATACTACTCGATTACAAAATTACAAGGGTTTCCTACACGACACACGTTCACAGTTCACGAAGTGCGTCTCGAACTGAAACGCGCACAGCGCATGCGCGTCATCCCTCCTACGTTGACCTTTCTTCACTATTCTTCTAACAATATATATATATATATAAAACCGAAAGGTCACTCATCACGAAATCTCCGAGACTATAACACCTACAAACTTGAAATTTGACAGGTAGGCTCCTTATAGGACGTAGACATCCTCTAAGAACGGATTTTGCAAAACTCGACCCTTAAATATTTCTATGTTAAATATTTTAATTTTGATTTGTTTTCTAAAAATACATTATTTGGACACCTTTTCACCATCTATAGATAATTTCAAGTCTCTTACTTTAAAAACATAGGACTTTCATACAAACTTCCAACCCCCGTTTTACCCCCTTAGGGATCGAGTTTCGTAAAATTCCTTCTTAGGGGATGTCTACGTCCTATAAGAAACCTACCTGCCAATCATTACAGCCTATACAGTCCACTGCTGGACACAGGCCTCCACAAGTTCTGTTCTTATTCTGTTCTATTCTATTCTATTCTGTTCTATTCTGTTCTGTTCTATTCTGTTATATGCTGTTCTATTCTGTTCTGTTCTGTACTATTCTATTCTGTTCTATTCTGTTCTGTACTATTCTGTTCTATTCTGTTCTGTTCTTATTCTGTTCTATTCTGTTCTATTCTGTTCTCTTCTGTTCTGTTCTGTTCTGTTCTTATTCTATTCTGTTCTGTTCTATTCTGTTCTTATTTTGTTCTATTCTATTCTGTTCTATTCTGTTCTATTCTGTTCTATTCTGTTCTATTCTGTTCTATTCTGTTCTATTCTGTTCTATTCTGTTCTGTTCTATCCTGTTCTATTCTATTATGTTCTATTCTGTTCTATTCTATTTTGTTCTTTATTCTTTTTAGTTTTGTTCAAATTTCAAGTCCCTTACTTCAAAAACATAGGACTTTCATACAAACTACCAACCCCTGTTTTACCCCCTTAGGGATTGAGTTTTGTAAAATCCATTCTTAGGGATGCTTAAGCCTTATAAGGAGCCTACCTGCCAAATTTCAAGCTTGTAGGTGTTATAGTTTCGGAGATTTCGTGATGACTAAGTCAACCTACCATCCCCCGTTGTAACCCCAAAATGGATTTATTTTCTAAAGATAAATTATTTGGACACTTTCTCACCATCTATAGAGCAAACATTTTAAATTTCAAGTCTCTTACTTCAAAACATAGGACTTTCATACAAACTTCCAACCCCCGTTTTACCCCCTTAGGGGTCGAGTATCGTAAAATCCGTTCTTAGCGGATGCCTACGTCTTATAAGAAGCCTACCTGCCAAATTTCAAGTTTGTAGGTGTTATAGTTTCGGAGATTTCGTGATGAATGACCTTTCGCGTTTATATATATTATAGATAGATGAATGAATGATCAGTGCCTTACTACTTTCCAAGTCGATCGAGTAAAAATGAATATTAAAATTGAAACTTTTTTTTAGTCAACATTACAATTGATTTATCCATTTTTATAGGTACTATAGATGATTCCAAAGTAAAATATTTCGTTTCCAAAACGGTTATAAAATCACCGTGTATATTAGTACCTGGGTGACCGAGCCCAGCTCGGTATTTTTAGTAAATCGTGAAGGATTAGTAGTAGAAGAGAGAGAGTTAAAATGATTCGCTGCCGGTTTGGATGAAGTCTTTTTCAACCGACTTCAAAAAAGGAGGAGGTTACTCAATTCGGCTGAAGGAAACTCAATATATATATATCCCACCTTCGGTGCAACAAAGTCACAATTCAGGACACTTTTTTGTTATTTCTTTTATTACGACTTTTTGATAATTTAATATAAGATTTTTAAACTATAGCAAAGAAAGTAAACTAATAAATTTATAAAGATTTCAAACCTACTATAAATAGCAATCCAGAAATGAGGAAATAAAAGCGAAAAAAAAATTAAAAGTCCTCTCCTGTAAAATTAACAAATGAGCTGTTTTGATTTTGTTGCACCGAAGGTGCGATATATATATATCACTATCACTACATAGTATAAAACAAAGTCGCTTTCTCTGTCCCTATGTCCCCATGTGTGCTTAAATCTTTAAAACTACGCAACGGATTTTGATGCGCTTTTTTTTTATTAGATAGAGTGATTGATGAGGAAGGTTTATATGTATAATAACATCCATTAAATAGTGGAGAAATACTGTTATTTTTGAGGTTTCTAATGTGATGTCGTAAATAATTACATTTTTTCCGCTTACATTGCAAACGCAGCCTACGAGAATTACCAAAATAATGTAAGTATTATACCCATTGAAAAGTTCTACAGGAAACTCCGCTATGGTATATGTCTATCTCTTATGGATATCCCACAATAACATTTTTTTGTCATTTACTTTTTACGACAAATAATGGCTAATTTTCAAAGCGATTTTAACCACTACAGCATTAATCCTTATCTAATTAAATACCTATATAGTTTTTTTTTTCGTTTGCCTGCAAATACAATTATTAATAATTAATTAACGCAAAATAAAAATAAAAAATAACGATAAATTAAAAATTGATACAAAATACACAATTACAACGCTTCAGCCTCTAATATCCCACTACTGGTCATAGGCCTCTTTCCCCATGTAGGAGAAGGATCAGAGTTTAAAACACCACACTGCTCCAATGCGGGTTGGCGGTTATATATCTTATACTATTAAACGAGCAATTCTTGTATATATATATATATATATAGAATCTGGATCTCGGAAACGGCTCCAACGATTTTCATAAAATTTTGTATATAGGGGGTTTCGGGGGAGATAAATCTATCTAGCTAGGATTCATTTTCAGAAAATGTCGTTTTATCCCTGTTTTTAGGGAGTGAAAAAAGTATCGTTAGAATACGAAGGTAAATTTCGCAGTTGTCAATTTAGTTGTAATAGCTCGGTGGGAAATCGGCCGGTCGGGATCAACCGAGAAGATCATGGTTCAAATCCTTGTCCTTGATCAATTATTTTTTCTTTTTCTTTTTCTAATTGCACTCGTTATTTTTTATTTAAATGGGCAATTCTTATTTTTTATTATTACGTCGGTAAAATCGAAAAATATTATTCATATTTTATCATTATTATTTTTTAATTATATTTTATTTTTGATTTTTTATATTTATTTATATTTTTTATTATTGTCGGTAAAAAAAAAAATATTATTTATACTTTATAAATATGTAATTCGTATTTAAATATGATTTTCAAAAAAAAACACGATTTGTTGGAGCGCCTATCAGTTTTGAGTAGCAATTACTCTCAATTTTGTAATTGCGTATTTTGTATCAATTTTTAATTTATCTTAATTTTTTTCTTTTTTTTGCGTTAATTCATTATTAATAATTGTGACGCGGCGTTGGCGCAACGGTTACAGACATGGGCTCTACCTGTTGCGCTGGCGGTTGCGGGTTCGATCCCCGCACATGACAAACATTTGTATTGGCCATACAGGTGTTTGCCGTGGTCTGGGTGTTTGTGCAGTCCTTGTGAGTCTCCCTACCGTGCCTCGGAGAGCACTTTAAGCCGTCGGTCACGGTTGTTATCATGTACACCTGATAGCGATCGTTACTCATAGTAGGGAATATATCCGCCAACCCGCATTGGAGCAGCGTGGTGGATTAAGCTCTGATCCTTCTCCTACATGGGGAAAGATGCCTATGCCCAGTAGTGGGATATTACAGGCTGAAGCGTAGACAAATACTTGCTTAGACATTATTAAATTATGTTTGCAGGCAATCGAAAAAAAAAAACGACTTCAATTACATCAACAAGTAATACAATGTAGTTACACGAAAAAATAGTCAAGAAATACGCATTATCAAAGATTACTCCAAAAGTTGTAATCAGATCTCGATGAAATATGACCACATGATAAACATCGGCTTTCGATTAAGTTAAAAATCGTCAAAATCGGTACACCCAGTCAAAAGTTATGCGGATTTTCGAGAGTTTCCCTCGATTTCTGTGGGATCCTATCATCAAATCCTGGTTTCCTTATCATGGTACCACACCAGGGATATCTCCTTTCCAACAAAAAAAAAGAATTATCAAAATTTTATCATAAGCGACGAAGTTGTCCCCGAACATACATTAAATATATATATGTATATGTATATAGATATCGCACCTTCGGTGCAACAAAGTCAAAACGGCTCATTTATTAATTTTACAGGAGAGAACTTTTTTTTTTTTTTTTCGTATTTACTTCCTCATTTCTGGATTACTATTTATGGTAGGTTTGAAATCATTATAAAATTAATAGTTTACTTTCTTTGCTATAGTTTAAAAATCTTATATTGAATTATCAAAAAGTCCTAATAAAAGACACAACAAAAAAGTGTTCTGAATTGAGACTTTGTTGCACCGAAGGTGCGATATAATACATATAATAGCTGACTCGACAAACGTTGTCTTGCCGCTAAACGCTATTTAAAAATAGGGGTTGGTGGTAGAAGGGTGGAAATTTAGGGTTATATGTATCTTTCAACGCCAAATCATAATAAAATAAAAAATAAATAATGTATCTAAAGATTAAAAAAAATTGGGATAGAATACCCTTAACATTTAGGGAGATGAAAAATAGATGTTGTTTGATTCTCAGACCTACCCAATATGTACACAAAATTTCATGAGAATCGGTCAAGCCGTTTCGGAGGAGTTTAACTACAAACACCGCGACACGAGAATTTTATATATTAGATATATTCTCATAACTCTCTCTTCTACTACTAATCCTTTACGATTTACTAAAAATACCGAGCTGGGCTCGGTCACCCAGGTACTTCCCTACTAAGCGAGTAACGATCGCTATCAGGTGTACATGATAACAACCGGGGCCGACGGCTTAACGTGCTCTCCGAGGCACGGTGGGGAGACCCACAAGGACTGCACAAACACCCAGACCACGGCAAACACCTGTACGGCCAATACAAATGTTTGTCACGTGCGGAGATGAACCCGCAACCACCAGCGCAACAGGTACAATCCATGGCGTAACCGTTGCGCCAACGCGTGTCACACACAATTACAAGATTGAGAGTAATTGCTTCTCAAAACTGATAGGCGCTCCAAAAAATCGTGTTTTTTTTTTTTTGAAAATCATATTTAAATACGAATTACATATTTATAAAATGTGAATAAAAAATTTTTACCAACAACAATAAAAAATATAAATAAATATAAAAAATCAAAAATAATAATGATAAAATATGAATAATATTTTTCGATTTTACCGACATAATAATAAAAAATAAGAACTGCCTATTTAAATAAAAAATAAAGAGTGCAATTAAAAAAAAAGAAAAAATATTTTTTCAGGGACATGGGGATTTGAACCATGATCTTCTCGGTTGATCCCGACCGGTCGATTTCCCACCGAGCTATTGCAACTAAATTGACGGATGCAAAATTTACCTTCGTATTCTAACGATATTTTTTTCACTCCCTAAAAACAGGGATAAAACGACATTTTCTAAAAATGAATCCTAGCTAGGTGGGTTTATCTTCCCCGAAACCTCCTGTATACTAAATTTTATGAAAATCGTTGGAGCCGTTTCCGAGATTCAGATTATATATATACATATATATATACAAGAATTGCTCGTTTAATAGTATAAGATAAAAAATATGTATATATTTTTATTATCATTATTATTATTTAAACTCATATTACATTAAAAAATATTACAGTAATACACTCCAAAAATCGCAGAGATTTGTCCGGAGTGTTAAGTTTGAATACAGTTCATTTAAGCAATTAAAAATAAGGTGGGTAGTTCTACTAACTATATTTCGTATTAATGTAAATGTAATATGTTGTATGTTCGTATTAATGTAAATGTAATAATGTGATTCGGTGTAAATGCGTACGTAGGGAAGGCGATCGAGACGCAAAACTGGTTTGTTACAAACAGTTACAGGATGATAAGATAATACGACCTCAATTCATTTTTTATATTTTTTTAATAGTGATTCTTTTCCTAAATGGCAAATCTAATCAATTCAACAAGCGAGTAGTCAAATATTCCGTGGTCCTTTCCCCACATACGTTATTTGTTGCAGTAGTTGTTATAAGTTTTTTTTTGTTGTTATTTGTTATGTATTAATTTTATGGTGCATTTTGTGCTGTATTTCCATATTAAAAAAGTTTTCTTTTAATACGTTATATTAAAATTTATATTCTACCGGTAACACGTTGTAATGCTTTAAAAGTTTATTATCATCATTTTTATATTGTTCTTTTATTTTAGGAGGTACGATTTTTTTTTAGGATTTCTAACTTTTTACCTTTGTATTAAGACAAGTTTTAAAGGTTCTATCATAGGTCGTGATACCCTAGCTTATGATTGAATCAGCCAAAGCATTGTAAAGCATAAGTAGAATTTTAAATGGTATTCTCTTCTTAATTATAACTACATTAGCTAAGAAGGTTCTGAGTTTGTCACATACAGTACTTATGTGAGGTTTCCAATTAAAATAACAGTCCATCACCAATCCAAGATAAGTATGCTTTTCAACAGTTTCTATAACTGGGCACTTGCATTGGTTGATATTTAGATGAATAAAATTATGATTATGGGCTTTTAATCTATTATTTGTTTAACAGAACGTCTCAGTTTATGGTGAGCTTATGTGAACTAGTTTTGTCTTGGATGCGTTAAGTACAAGCCCGTTATCATGACACCACTTATATAGTAAATCAAAATCATGCTGCATTTTTTCCAGTGCTTTGTTTACGTTTGAATCTGCTATTAAGAGGCAAGTGTCATCAGCGTACTGGTAGGATGAGCAAAATTTAAATATATTTTTATGTCATTTACGTACTGTAACATCCCTGTACTGTAGGGATTAATAATGATTAAGTGCTTCATCAGCACCTTTAAGTCCATAGATTTATCCCATAGTAAAGTTCAAGCTCAGTTCGGATCTGATCGCGGAACCATTAACACTTGCCGAATTTCTCATGACTAAGTTGTCCTACATTAATTATATTATAAATTATAAGTGTTAATAAATAAATTCTTTTTTAAAAAAGATTTTAATTTTTTCAATGATAACATTTGGTGGCAGCGGTGGGATCCCGAAAACATTCCATAGTGCCTAATAAATAAGGATCCCAATAAAGTAAAAACGTGCAAGTGAGTGAGTGAGTGTCTAAATCCAGAAGTTCCCGATCCGAACTCAACCGAAGGTCATAGCATTGACCATTCTAAACTGGAAGTATCCCGGTATCCTGAGTCACGCTGAGAGTCCATTGTGCGGCAAGCGGTATCTAGCTGTTGGGGCATATACGCCTGACGCAGCTCTGTATCCAGCACCGACCTAGCCAACGTGATATCCCGACAGCATCCTCACATCGAGTCCAGCATTTAAACCCAGGTTCCAGTTAAATCAAGATGAAGTGTGTGAAATTATTCCTGTGAGTCGAACTATTTTATTTTATTTATCCAGAAATTATTGTGAACAATTTCCAGTGGGAAAACTTTTATCTGTGTAGTCATAATTTACATGTTTATAGAAGTATTTAGGCATTTCATAATTTAATTTGTTAACATTTATTAAATTGAAACCTAATTGTAATTCAATATAATTCAACGCAGTCATTCTTATCAATTATTTCTCATAACTATTATCGCATTCATAGCGTATTGATTTCATTTGTATTATAATACCTTAGAATACTATACTACTCCTGTTTACAGGTTTCGTCTACTTTTAATTTTATTTTTCATATATATATTTACATTATATTTAATTTAATTTTATTTAATTTTGTTCAAAATGTCGAAATTCCAAAAAGGAATTGCGTTGAAGAAGAAGAAATCCCATTAAATACAATATTAAAATTTATAAAACCCTTTACCGGTGACCGAGATAAACTTACCGCCTTTTTAAAGAATTGCAACAGCGCTATCTCCTTGGCATCTTCACGACAGGAACAGTCAATTAGAAGGTAAAGTTGAGACAGCTTGTTCCATAAAAGACTTCGATTCCTGGGCATCTTTAAAAGAATTTCTTAAAACCCAATTCGGTGAGCTTAAACATTACGCCCACCTTCTCACAGAATTACAAGACTGTAAAGGCAATCTAGAAACTGTTAGTCAGTTTTGCCTAAGGATAGAAACTTGCTTACAGAAATTATTAACAGAGGTCTCTACAACAGAGGTCAGTTTCTAATTCTAAGAAAATGGAGCTAGCGGGTAGGTTAGCAGCTATGGAGGACCTTGCCCTTCATACTTTCACACTAGGTTTACATCCCCGAATTTCTAACCTCGTAAGGTGTAGAGACCCTAAGAATCTAAATGATGCTATAAACTGTGTCATATCGGAGGAGAAAATCCAACAGTTCTCTTCCCGCAATAATTTCAAACAAAAATCCAATGAAATAATCCCCAAAAGAAACGACTTTAATGATAGACCCCGATCAAAGTATAATTATAATAATGACAAAAATCAATATGCCCCTTCCTCTTCTAAAGAAGCGCCGTTTTGAAGGTATTGTAAGAAAATCGGTCATACTGTTACGTGTTAGGGTTCGAAGGATTTGGAGAGAAGGACCTGCTGACTCTTTTGGAGACTTTATTCACTAGCACTAGGTTCAACACAAAGCACTAGGTTCAAATACTAAGCACTAACGATGTCCTAAGTCGTAGCCAATGTCGTAGGTTTCGCTGGTACCCCTCTTGATCACTAGTTTTCACTTTGAAGTCGCCTCGAAGATCGCTCAAACTGAACTGAACTCGCTCGCCTCCCTGCGGCTATTTATATCGGCCGAGACGAGGCCCAGACCGTTCTGGAAAGTTCGCGCATGTATCCGGTTTTCGAGACTATACTTCTATATAGTTCCACAGTAGTTCCTCTAACGCCATCTAGTATTGAGTAGAGAGTTTCATGCTGTCGCTGTCTTTGTGTGGTTTCAATGGTTGCTGCTAGATGGCGCTAGTTTCTTTGTGTGTTCGTAACACTATTCCCCTCTTAGAGATGCTCGTCCCGAGCATCGTTGTTACTGCCATGGTAACGCGCCAAACGGTCTATGTGTACCACTTTAAATGTCCCGCTAGGTTGCTTTTGAATCCTGTAAGTCACATCATTTAGTCGGGTAACCACTTTGTATGGGCCGTCCCACTTGGTCTGCAACTTTGGAGATTTACCTTTCCGGCGGGTTGGGTTATGCAGCCATACCAGTGACCCTTTCTTGAAGCCGCTCGTGTTCGATTTCCGGTCGTATCTGGTTTTCATGTTCTCGCTTGACTGTAACCCATTTTCCCGAACCAAGGCGTGTATATAGTGCATTTTTTCCCTTAAATCGCTGACATAGTCTTGTACTATATTTGGTCCCTCCGGTGACCCTCCAGTCAATAGGTCTACTGGTAATCGTAATTTTCTACCGTAATTGACATACGCCGGGGTAGCTTTTATGCTCTCATGCTCGGCGGTCCGGTACGACAGAAGGAAGAGTGGTATATGCTTGTCGCAATCCTTTTGTTTGTCATCTAACAATTTCGCCAAATGCCTCTAAAGGGTCTGGTTAAATCTCTCAACCATTCCACCAGACTGTGGATGGTACGCGGTGGTCCTCGTCTTATGCATGCCCAAAATTCTGCACAATTCCTGGAATAGTTGCGATTCGAAGTTCCTGCCCTGATCAGAATGGATTTCTAGAGGCACACCAAAGCGACATATCACTTCTTCGACTAACTTAGAAGTGACTGTTGTAGCTTCTTGGTTTGGTATGGCGAACACTTCGGGCCATTTGGTGAAGTAGTCCATGACGACCATAAAATACTTGTTTCCCGATTCCGTTACAGGAAATGGCCCCGCTACGTCAACTGCATTTCGTTCCCACGGTGCACCGACATTATACAACCGCAGGTTCCCACGGCTCCTGGTCTGTGGTCCTTTTACAGCAGCGCAAGTAGTACATTTGCGGCACCAATCCTGTACATCATCTCGACAATGCAACCAGTAAAATCGTTCTCGCACTTTTGTTAACGTCCTCTTGACACCTAGATGACCTCCTGATATGCCATCATGTAATCTAGTGTATCACTATAAACATTTGTATAGGGCATACAGAATTTTGTCGTCATATGGGCGTTTGTATTTGTGCACAGAAACACACACGTGTTTCTGGACCCCCGACACAGAAGTAAATCCTAGGAGAGGCCGTTGAGTGTGAGGCGTTATTTATTTATTAGTTTACAATTATTTCATTTTATAAACATTTTCACCAAAATAAAATAGTTTTTCGAATGATAATAATATTTGATTATGGGGTGCATATTTCGTATTATATGATACTAACTGTGCCCGCGACTTCGTCCGCGTGGAATTTAATAAAAAGTTATTGTTCACTTCGCAGTATAAAGCATAAAATAAATAAATGTCTAAAATAAAAGTAACCTGTGTTACTCCTTACTACATCAGCTATCTGTCAGTGAAAGTCTTGTCAAAATCGGTTCAGAGATTAGCAGGAACAAACAGACAGACAGACAGACAAAAATTATAAAAAATCTTATTGGGTATATGTACCGTGTATACATCCATATGCATTTAGTAAAAAACGTTTATTTTAAGATTACAAACAGACACTCTAATTATATTTATTTGTATAGATGCGTGCTTATATATATTTTTTTTAATTTAGGTGGAACGTTGTTTACGTGACCTTCGCTTCCGATACCAAATATTATTTTATCCTCTCTTACTTCTATAATCTTATTTCACGTATGACTATGAAATCAATGTTCCAAGTCATGATTGCATTCAATTAATTCTATTTCAAAGTTGGAACGGTCGATTTTTGATATGATATTAAAAAATGCTGTGTGGTTATGGCATCAAAGAATTTAGCCACCCCCTCTCTTCCCGTGGGTGTCATAAGAGGCGACTAAGGGATAACACAGTTCCACTACCACCTTGGAACTTAAAAAGCCGACCGGTGACGAGATAACCATCCAACTGCTGGCTTTGAAATACACAGGCCGAAGACGGGCAGCAGCGTCTTCGGTGCGACAAAGCCAGCTCTGCGGTCACCAACCCGCCTGCCCAGCGTGGTGACTATGGGCAAAACACATGAGTTCATATGTGTATTATATACTTGTTGCGGACTAACGCAACACCACGGGCGCGGTGTGCGGCGAGGGACGGAGGGACAGCCCCACCATCGGATCGGAGCGAGGACATCGGCGGCTCGACCTACGACACGTCAGCGACCCTTTGTTTCTACGCCTAAGACTATCTATTTAATATTTGCTGCATTCACATTTTTGTTCCCGGAACGGCTAATAAACCAGAGATATATGTATACAGTCCACTTAGTATTAATTTAACGTTCACCAGAACACTAACAATGGTCCTTTAGGATTGCCGTTTCGGACTGTGTGGACTTCAGCAGCGCTTCAAAGAGAACCAAGAAACAAACATCATCGTTACGTTTGGATGGATTAAGCTTGTGAGTTCGTTCCAATTAATCTTTTATCATCCTATATTTTTTGCTTTTTTTTTTTTTTAAAACTACCTTTACTTAGTGAGTGCCAAGTAAGACGAATTATTGAGATTTTTAGTTACATAATTTCAATGGAATAAAATTTAAATTCCTTCTTTAATCGATTAAAAAGCAAAATATTACTGTACATTTTATACATTTATAAAGTTTCTTTACGAGTTAGGTCGATCGGCTCGCAGTCGTCCGCTCACCTATTGTTCGCAGTTCTCTCAGTTACGTATTAATCGACTCAGTTCATCAGTTTATTATAGTTGAATATTGTTATTTGTTTATTTTTTCAATTTATTTAACTTTACTATTCGATCGTATTTCCTATCGCTATGGCCGAAACAAAGATGGAAAAGTTAATTAAAAAGCGTGCTAGTATTAAAGCAAAATTAACCATCTTCTCTAATTTTATTAATATACTACCTTCAAAGGAACTAAGCAGTGTACAATTGTTAGATTTAGAAGGAAGACTTAGTAAATTCGATAGTTTATATATTGTTTTCGACCAATTACAGTGCGACATTGACAATTTGGAGAATGAGTGCCAGGAACGCGAATACTTTGAAAATCAGTATCACGAGCTTATTGCTAAGGCCCGTGGTTTACTTGGTGAGCAGCCCTCTCATCGGCGTGAGCTTCAGGATGGTTCCGTGGCGAGTTTCGAGGATGTAAAGGCAGGTGGTTCTAAATTTAACTGTGTTAGATTACCAAAAATTTCAATACCCACTTTTCATGGTCACTATCAACATTGGCTGGAATATAGGGACACATTTATATCTTTAATCCACTCAAGGTCTGATATAGATGATATTAATAAATTGCATTATCTGCGTGCGTCTTTAAAAGATAGTGCTTTACTGGTTATTGATAGTTAAGATGTAAAAGGCGATAATTATGCGAACGCTTGGAAATTATTATGCAGTAGGTATGACAACAAAAGGTTACTTGTAAACAATCATGTACAGGCTTTATTCAACGTAGAACAAATACAAAAAGAATCTTCTCAGTCTATTCGTCACCTCACAGACATCACAAATAAAAATTTACGTGCTCTGTCAACATTAGACCAGCCCACTCAGTATTGGGACGCCTTAATCATTCATATGATGGCTGATAAGCTCGATACAACTACTCGTAGGGAATGGGAAACACATAGAAATTCCCTGAATAATCCACCGCCACTTGATATTTTTATGACATTCCTTAGCAATAGAGCAGATTTATTAGAAACATTACAAGAAAGCAAAATTATAAAATCACAAAAATACGATTACAATAAATCTAACACAAATTTCCTTGCAGATATAAAACATAATCAAAATTCAAATTATAATATAAATAAAGCACAAAACGTTTATAAAAAAGTAGTAAATTGTCCTATGTGTAATCAAAGTCATTTCTTATTTAACTGTGAGACATTCAAATCTCTTTTTATTGAAGATCGTATAAAAAAGGCTAAGGATGTTAAGGTATGTCTTAATTGCTTACGGCCAGAGCACATAGAAAACAGATGTAATCTTGTTTCATGTAAATATTTAAAAAAGGGCATAATACGCTTTTGCACTTACACACAACGGAGTCTACTAAGCCTATTGTTTCAGTAAATAACTTTGCTAATTCGACTAATTTAAAACAGTTAAGTACTCCTCCACTCGGCTTGCTTTCCACAGCGCGAGTGAAGGTGGACGACAGCAAGGGCGTCGAGCACTTAGCCAGAGTATTGCTAGATAATGGCAGCACTGCTAACTTCGTTACGACTTCTTTCTGCGGTAAGCTGGGTTTGTCTCGACGTAACGAGAGCGCCACGGTGACAGGTATTAATAATAATATTTCAAAAAGTACAGTCTTGTAGTCTTACTATAAAGTCTCTTAATAACGACTATAGAACTACTCGACTGTCACATTTTACCTCAGATTACCGAAGCTTTACCATCTTCTTTTATTAATATTAAGGATATTCCAATTCCTTCAGGAATAAATCTAGCTGATTCATCTTTTAATAAGCCTGCAACTATAGACATACTAGTTGGGGCCGACGTTTTTTGGTCAGTCTTAGGAAAAAATTCCATTGACTTAGGTAAACATTTACCGAAACTTTATGAAACGAAACTGGGTTGGTTGGTGTCAGGCTATGTTGCTCGTCCTAAATCACACTCTTCTCCTTTTATTTGTAATTTTTTAAATGAAAGCTTAAATCCAGACTTGTCTCGTTTCTGGGAATTAGATACGGTAGCAACTGTGCACTCCATGTCTCCGGAGGAACGTGCCTGTGAACAGCATTTTTTAGAAAACACTACACGTAGGAATGATTGCCGTTTTGTAGTATCAATGCCACTGAAAAAAGATCCTTCAGTCTTAGGTGAATCTTATCAAAAGGCAAAATGTCGTTTCTTATCATTAGAACGTAAGTTTCAAAGAGATCCTATTTTTAAGAATAAATATATTGAGTTCATGAAGGAATATGAACATCTTGGTCACATGACAGAAAATAAGGAGTTTTTACACAGTTGTCCAATTAGTTATTTTTACCCCACCACGGTGTCATCCGTGAGTCGAGCCTTACTACAAAACTTCGAACAGTTTTCGACGCTTCAGCGGCCACCTCTTCAGGCGTGTCACTTAATGACATCCAGATGGTCGGTCCAACTGTACAAGAAGATCTTTACTCCATTTTGATACGTTTCCGTCAACACAAGTATGTCGTTACTGGAGATATTGAAAAAATGTATAGAGCGATTGAACTCAATCAGTTACAACGCTCTCTGCAACAGATAATTTTCCGTTATAATTCTAATGAACCATTAAAAACTTATGCTCTTAATACGGTGACCTATGGCACGGCATCTGCGCCATACTTAGCTACTAAATGTTTGGTTACATTAGCATCAAATGTCCTTGATGATGATTTGAAACAGTCTATACAAAAAGATTTTTATATGGATGACTATATAGGGGTCTTCTACTATTGCCAATACCGTAACACTTTGCAAGGGCGTAATATCTACTTTAGAATCAGTTAAATTTAATTTAAGAAAATTAAGGTCTAATAATCTATCAATTTTAAAATAGATATCTCCTTGTTATCATAAAACGAATAATATTTAAAATTTTCAGAAACTAATTCTAATGTTGCTTCAAAAACTTTAGGTCTCAGCTGGATATGTGATTCTGATATTCTGTCATTTTCAATTGATATTGAACGGCTAATAAACCAGAGATATATGTATACAGTCCACTTAGTATTAATTTAACGTTCACCAGAACACTAACAATACTATATATTAAAACATTTACTTATTTGTATGTTTTTTAACCGACTTCCAAAAAAGGAGGAGGTTTTCAATTAGACTGTATTTTTTTTTTATGTATGTTACATCAGAACTTTTGACCGGGTAGACCGATTTCGACAAATTTTGTTTTAATCGAAAGGTGGTGTGTGCCAATTGGTCCCATTTAAATTTATTTGAGATATAACAACTACTTTTCGAGTTATATCTAATAATGCGTTTTTACTTGACTATTTTTTCGTCGACCTACGTTGTATTATACCGCATAACTTTCTACTGGATGTACCGATTTTGATAATTCTTCTTTTGTTGGAAAGAAGATATCCCTAGTTTAGTACTATGATAAGGAAACCAGGATCTGATGATGGAATCCCAGAGAAATCGAGGGAAACTCTTGAAAATCCGCAATAACTTTTTACTGGGTGTACCGATTTTGATAATTCTTTTTTGTTGGAAAGAAGATATCCTTAGTTTAGTACCATGATAAGGAAACCAGGATCTGATGATGGGATCCCAGAGAAATCGAAAGAAACTCTTGAAAATTTTAATTTAATCGAAAGCTGATGTTTGTCATGTGGTCACATATAAGTTTTATTGAGACCTGATAACTACTTTTTGAGTAATCTTTGATAACGCGTAGTTACTTGACAATTTTTTCGTCGATCTACGTTGTATTACTCGTCGATATAATTGAAGTCGGTTTTTTTTTTCGTTTGCGAGCAAACACAATTATATATATTTTTTTAAATATTTATGGAAGTCTATCATATCGTAGTTTTTATTAACGTATGTTTGATTATGCCTCGTATTTATAGTATTAAACATGTAAACAATTTTTTTAAGGTTATTTATTATTGATTTTTCCTCCTAAATATGTGCATACTTCTAACCGCTGCTACTGTATCGTGTCCAGTACCCTGTACCCAAAGGTTATCTGGAAGAAAACACTATTTAACGATAAGATCGCCTTTGTATAACTTGTATTGTATCTTTCTTAATATGTGTCTGTATTTCGGTGTACATTAAGAATAAATAATAAATAAATATCGTCTCTAATGGCATGCCATCTCTACTCAAGCCAGTCAACGAAACCTACTCTACGTTTAGAATTTGGGAGTTTATGAATGGTTAAAGATAACACTAAAATGTTGAAGCAGTAATAGCAGTTGTGCCTTATTTTAACACAACACTTATTTAAGACGTTATAAAACGTATAAAGAATATAGTGTTTTGAAAGGTACCTCTAGTGGCTGTGTTACGAGTAGAGGTATCTTTCAAGCTATATTTTGCTTCTGGAGTTAAAAAAATGGTACTTAACAATATGTTGTTATCATTATTTTGTATATATATATTGTATGGAACAGTCTATGGTTGAGTGAGAGACGACATGTGAGGGAAGGTTATGAGGGAAACCAAACCCAATGAAAGTCGATCTAACACTAAATTTATTAAGATTATTTTGAGTATATATAGGCAGAAGTACAGACGTCATTTGACGTCATTCGTAGCAAACAAATATCAATTTCATTAGAAATCTGCATAAGAAAAATAACAATTTCGTAATAAATCAGCTAAATTAAAGAGGTTACTAATTAGCAAAACAATCATATTGCTCAATGTGCGTTGACCCGTACATCCTCCCGACTCAAAGAAGAAAGATAATTTTGATATTAAAATCTACAATAACAATACAATTAAAATTTAAGTACATAGATTTAAATAACTTATATAATAATCATCACTGCACTACACTTTAATTGGTATGTCCAGTCGAACGAATCGCGGTCGCGCGCTCGGGGGAGCAGGGGCCTCCTGGTCTTCGTTCGTATCTGCTGCAACTGGGACTGCGGTCGTGGAGACGTCTGTCACAGCACTGCTCAGTATAATTTTGTTTCTGCGATATCGCATGGTCCCGTACAGACATCCCACAACAATGATAGACCCTAAGATTATATACAAGACAGAGTACTGATGTATATCGTGTATACTGAGTGATGCGTTTTCCTGCTCCTTGAGGTTAATGATCTGAGACTTCATCCGGCGCCACAAGTCTTCATGATCCTCGGGTGTAAACAGTTGGAAATCCGAAGTATTTATTATGGAATTTAATATTGAATAATCGGCTGGGATCGATATGTTTTCTTGGACCTTAACTTGGCTCATATAACTATTTTGAGTGAATATAGAGAAGGTGTCACCTTTTATTGTACAACCTTGACCGATTTGTAAAAGGCCATTCCCGGTCAGTGTTGTCAATACAACTCCAGTGTCAATGCAAAATATGCGCACTGTGCATTTCCCACAGCAGGAATAAAGCCACTTGTTGTTGTTATGTAACTTGACCCAGCGCACGCGACATGGTGCCTCCTTTGTTTTACATATTGTTGTATTGTGTATACTCAAGTTACACATTCCGCTGGTTATTTGTAATTCGTATATCGGCTTATCGAGAGCGCATAATAATTTGTTTGTCTGTATGTGGACACAATTTTCTACATCTGATTCTGTCAAGATGAGTAGTAAGTCCTTTTGTAGATTGAATGCAATGTATGGTGCGATAAATTCTACGTTATAATGCTGCTGAGGAGGGGTTATTACTCTATCCAGTTCAAAATTTTCCTTAATTACCAAAGGAATCTTGATTTCGATTATCAAATAAGAAGAACCAATGTCGCCGTTGACCTTCATTAACTTATAAAAGTTCCTTAAAATTGTTTTTATCAGCAGGCAAAGTCAGGTCATTCGGTATATGTCGGTATATGATATTTAATTGTTTTTCCAATTGTTCAGGCAGCAAAAATGATCGTCTAAATGACCGTTTGCGAGGCTTGTTAAAGTGATTATAACGCTTTCTTGCAAGTGTCGTAGGTTTGATATAATCATAGCTGAGACTGAGGATGACAAAATGTGTAATTCATTGTTAGCTATCTTCTCAGTTCGATTACTAGCAAAAGAAAGATTCGTTAGACATTTCTGTAGTATTCCGAATTGCTTGTTTAATATTTCTTCATTCCTCTGAAGAATGTTATATTGCGCTTCTATGACACTTGTTTGATTTTTTAATAAGGCTCGTAGAAGGTCCTCGTTTACAGAAAATTTGGTTTTGTTCTTTTCATATTTCTTATTACTTTTCTCATGTTTCTTATTAACACCCCTTTTATTCAGCACACAAGAGGAAACTTGATATTTTTGCGGAGTTGGAGTATTCAGTTGGGTTGATGACCCACTAGACATGTCAGTCAGCGAGTTTGTAGACTGCTTATTAATGTTTATAGTATAGGCGTCATGTAACATTGTGTTATGACTCTTTTTACATAGTTTGCATTTTTTCATTGACGTACATAAATTCTTGTTATGTGCATACAAGCAATTATGACAAAAGTTAAAATCTTCGATAATTTGATAACGTTCGCCCGGTGTTAATTTGATAAACCTTTCGCATTTGTATAAGGGATGTTTCTTGTCACAAATCGGGCAATTTGACATGTATGTCGCAACGCTTTGATATTCTTTATTTATTAATTTTCCATACCGATGTTCTTTTTGAAATTGAGGCTTGTAAGTCTTGTTATTAACTGATTTTTGTTGAATATATTTTTTGAATGATGACGACATTTCTCTATCTCTTATGCCGCTTGGTTCTAAAGCGATGAATTTGCTCTCTAAGAAGTCCATTAGCTCCGAGAGTGAAGGTAATTCTCGTGGCATTTTCCGGGCTTCCTTGTAGTCGTTATAGGTG
Source organism: Melitaea cinxia (assembly GCF_905220565.1). Taxonomy (NCBI): domain Eukaryota; kingdom Metazoa; phylum Arthropoda; class Insecta; order Lepidoptera; family Nymphalidae; genus Melitaea; species Melitaea cinxia. Next base: position 2,203,907 of record NC_059408.1, on the reverse strand, counting down.
ACTGTATCCAGCTTTTTTGTAATAATATGAACTAATAATGGGTCCCAGGTACTTGTATCGATACCCAAGTTTTTAATAGCGTAGATACATTCCATTGACGTGTCGTAAATACGTCTAATCTCGTAGGCTGATTGTTTTTGAGCGGCTGGCAGATTGATAAAGATTTCGATTTGTTTAGTAAATAACAATTGTGGATTGTTATATCTGTGTGTCAACAATTCCCACGCTGTGTCGTAGTTGTCCGCTGAGATAGTTAGATGCTGGATGATTCGTTCAGCATCTCCTCGTAATTTGCTCTTTAGGTGTTGCATCTTCTGAGTTTTTGTAATCAAATTGTTATTGTGAATACTTTCTACGTATAAGTCGTGAAACGTAGGCCATTGCGTATATTTGCCTGTAAACGTAGGCAAGTCGATCTGTGGTGTCGATTTTTCGTGATGAATGGTCGATGTGAGTTTAAGATTTAATGCCTTTTTGATTGACTTGTACGAATCTTCGTAGGCGTAAAACTCACTATCGTACTGGGTATCCGATCCTTGTAGGATATTATCTATTTGCAAGTGCAAAGCGTCTATTGCGTTCCAGCGCGTTTGTATGTTGCGTAACTCGTCTTCCAGCTCCCATTTGTCTTGGATTTCATCTACTTTCAAGCGATTTATTTGTCGATGAAAAGCTCGGAAGTTTGTTCTTTGCAGTGACATTAATTCTGTTGCCTGACCTCGATCCGTCGGTGAGGTCTTAGTGGCATTTGAAATTTGAAGTGATCCCTCTATTTTCATCATTTTTTAATGCTGACGTTGATGTATAATTGATAGGACCGTCTTCAGAGGTCCAGGCCAGTCTCTCAGTGGATAGTGCGACCTTGTTTGCGCCTTCTCAATTTAACTGGTGGAACCCGCTTCTGGGAAGCCAGTCAACCGATTCGCAGTCACACAAATTCCACGTGAGCTTTGTGGCCACTGTATCTGGATTCTCAAAATGTCGATGGAAATCCGTAGAGTTTATAGTCTTGATTGACTGTTTTCTTGAGTGATTTCTCGAAGAAATATTTGTTTTTTTTTTTTTTTTTTTTCGAAAGATCAAAACGACTGTATGTATCCTCGAAGTAAGACTGTTGTCTTCTAGCCTGCAGGTTCAGAATGACTGCGCAGCTTGCCAGCAGCAAGGCTGTATTCTCGAAGGACCAAAAAACTGTATGTATCCTCGAAGTAAGACTGTTGTCTTGTAGCTTGCAGGTTCAGAATGACTGCGCAGCTTGTCAGCAGCAAGGCTGTATTCTCGAAGGACCAAAAAACTGTATGGTCCTGTCTGTGTGAGTGAGAGACGACATGTGAGGGAAGGTTATGAGGGAAACCAAACCCAATGAAAGTCGATCTAACACTAAATTTATTAAGATTATTTTGAGTATATATAGGCAGAAGTACAGACGTCATTTGACGTCATTCGTAGCAAACAAATATCAATTTCATTAGAAATCTGCATAAGAAAAATAACAATTTCGTAATAAATCAGCTAAATTAAAGAGGTTACTAATTAGCAAAACAATCATATTGCTCAATGTGCGTTGACCCGTACATATATATATATATATATGTGTGCGTGTGTGTGTGTGTGTGTGTGTGTGTGTGTAGATGTGTGTCTCTTGAAGCCCTTTCTGATTTCTTATAAGACATATTGTACAACGCTAGAGAGAAAAAAAACGCCATCAATCAAGCGAGAGAATCGAAATATAAATAGATGAAAAGATGTCACGGTTCAATCAATCCTTACCTTTGAAAACTATAAATTATGTACACATGACGTACTGTTATAGCTAGCACATGCACCCCTTTGCGCTGTGGTGCAAGCCTTAGATGCTGCATCAGCATTTTTTGTATTTAATTTTATTATTTTAAAAGAAATATTGTTCAAACCAAATAAATAAATTCTGTAATTTCTAAAAATCTTTTTTTAAAAACTGTTTATTCGGAACCCGTTCCGAACCCGTCCCTGTTGTATTAAAGAATTCGATAAATGGGAACAACTTAAAGAATTTTTAAAGACTCAATTTGGTGAACGTAAGCATTATTCTCACCTCCTAACGGAGCTACAAGAAAGCAGGCAGGGGTCGCTCACCGTAGGCCAGTTTGCACTTAAAATAGAAACTTGTGTCTCACAACTTCTTACCGAAATTTCGATATTAAATCACAAAGCCATTGAGATACCTGGGCGCACAGCCACCATGGAAGACCTCTCTCCATCACTTTATAATGGGTCTCAAACTTCAAATATCTATGATTGTAAGATGTAAATCACCTTCGACGTTGAATGAAGCCATTAACATAGCTGTATGTGAAGAGACAATCCAACAGAATATGTATAGGAGATCACAAACTCCTACTCCGTTCACAGAAGGTAAGCCGAGTAAAAATCACGCCCAACCGTATAAAAAGTCTTTCGCTGAAAATAGTCAAACTCCTAACGTTAAACCTTTTAATAGGGCTCAATTAATATGTAGGTACTGTAAATCGCTGGGACATTCGATAGACGTTTGTCCAAAAACCGGGAGTTCAACAACAATCGGTTTCGTAACGTCTTCGTCCTTCGTCTTACACAAAACCACGAATAAATTTCGTTGAAACAAATATTGCGAAAGATGACGATTACGGTCACGACGAAGTTGATTATAACCATTCAAAAAACTCGTAGACATCTCTTATCGGTGTCGTGCGAGATCCCATACAAAACTTGGCACCGTTTTCCGTGACTCCGAACTCCTCGTTAAACCAAATCGTAAATCCGCTGTATCCGCTGAATCCGCTGTATCCACTAAATCCGCTGTATCCGCTGTATCCGCTGTATCCACTGTATCCGCTGTATCAACTGTACCCACTGTATCCGCTCTATCCACTGTATCACATACTAAATCGAACGAACTCAATACTAAATTTACTGAACCAAATACTAAATCCACAGATTCCTGTACTAAGGACTTTAAATCTAAGAATAATCCCAATAAATCAATCCACATTGATAACAAAATCTATGAAATAACTACCAACCCTGATAAAGTCTTGCTTCCACATATCCTTGTCTACTCTTCAGTGTCACAGACTCCATTATCTTTATTAATAGATTCTGGATCCGCAGTCAGTATCCTTAAATCATCATGCATAGAGAAACATCCCAAGTTAATTAAAGAAAAAATAAGTCTAAAAGGCATAGATAAGATCCCGTTAAATGTTCAACTAAAACACTAGGCCATTTTTATTTAAAATTACAAATCACCGATTCGCCTTGCAAATTTGTAAGCCATAAATTTCATGTCATGACATTGTCATTGACTACACTCATAATCTTCTAAGAATCAATAAATCAGGAATCAAGTTACAATTTCATGAACCAACATACTCAATCCCTGCTCAATCCGAAATGATAATTGAATGCTCTGTTTCTAATCCAGAAATCAAAGAAGGATTGATTTTAGATCAGACTCAAATAAAGGATATTCTCATCGCTAATTGCTTAGTAAAAGTAAAAAATAACAAAAGAGTTAATGTCTCTGTATTGAACACCTCGGAATCCCCTATTTCTCTAAATTCCAACTTAAATATAACTCTAATCCCAATTGACACTGATCAATCTCCTACTATATCCCATGATCCTATAACTCAATATCCCATTAATAATATTAGGCACCATGATTCCTATAAACGCACTAAAGAAGTTATTAATCATCTGAGAGTGTCACACCTAAATTCAGAAGAGATTGACGCTCTTCTTAACTTGTGTTCTGATTACTCAGATATATTTCACCTTCCCGGTGAAAAATTAACTCACACTGACGCTATAAAACATTCCATCAAAACTACATTTGAAAATCTCATCCATGTAAAGTCCTATCGTTTTCCCGAAATCCATAAAGCCGAAGTCCAGAAACAAATAGAGTCAATGCTAGACCAAGGCATAATCGAACCGTCCAAATCACCATGGTCTGCACCGATCTGGGTGGTACCCAAGAAAGTAGGTGCTTCCGGGGAAAAGAAATGGCGAATCGTAATAGACTTCCGTCAACTTAATGACATCACTATAGGTGATACATATCCCATTCCTCAAATTAATGAAATCCTTGACCAGTTAGGCACAAGTAAATATTTTTCCACTCTAGATCTTTCTTCTGGCTTCCATCAAATCCCTGTCGCAGAGGAAGATAAAGTTAAGACAGCTTTCTCTGTTCCTCATGGTCACTATCAATTCACTCGCATGCCATTTAGACTCAAAAATGCTCCTTCCACCTTCCAACGCCTTATGAATACTGCTTTATCAGGTCTCCAAGGAACCCGCTGTTTCGTTTACCTTGACGATATTGTGCTATACGGTTTCGATTTAAATTCCGCAATTAACAACCTAAGAGCCGTTTTCCCAAGATTAAGAGGATATAACCTCAAATTGCAACCTGAAAAATGCGAGTTCTTAAGAAGAGAAGTCGCCTACCTTGGTCATGTCATCACGAAAGATGGCGTAAAACCTAACCCTGAAAAAATAAAACCAGCAACTGACTTTCCAAAACCCAATTCTCCTAAAGATATAAAATCCTTTCTAGGACTAGTTTTATACTATCGTCGATTCATTTCAGATTTTTCCAAAGTCGCTAAACCCTTAACTAAGCTTTTGAAAAAGGATACCCCGTTTGAATGGCAAAATGAGCAACAAGTTGCCTTCGACGAATTAAAAAATAAATTAACCACTGCTCCTATTCTTTGCTATCCCGACTTCACCAAATCCTTTATACTCACTTGTGATGCGTCAAATCATGCCGTCGGTGCTGTCCTATCTCAAGGTGCTATCGGAAGAGATAAACCTATAGCATTTGCATCCCGTACCTTAATACGAAGCGAAACTAATTATAGCACAACGGAAAAGGAACTTTTAGCTATAATTTATGGTTGTAAAACTTTTAGACCTTACTTATATGGTCGAAAATTTCATATAATAACTGATCACCGTCCTCTAAGGTGGCTCTTTAATCACAAAGATCCCTCTAGCAAACTCCAGAGATGGAGATTAAAACTTGAAGAATACGAGTATGAAATCATATACAGAAAAGGCAAGCTGCAGATGCCTTATGCCTTATCTCGTTATCCTTCTAATTCTTTTGCTCCTGTAAACATAATAGGAACCGGTTCTAATCCAACTATTAACCCAAACAATACGCAAAATCCCACTGAATCATCCTCGTCGACTCTTCCTTCTACCTCCCAAGATCCTCTGAATCCTGAATACGTCGACACAGACCACTTGAATAGTCCACTGAATGTTGACGAATGGAACTTACCTTTCTTAGATCCACTACAACAACTTGGTGAACCTCCGATTCCTCTTCCTAATCTTGAAAATATTGACTTACCTACCAATTCACCAACTCCGGATAAACTTCTAAATCCTCCTGCGATTCCTGAAAATGAAAACTTAATTAACCCTAGTACTCAACTCAATAACACTCTAACTCATACCTCTCCTATTCCTGATGACACTCTAAACCCTTCTGCTAGTCCTAATGATAACTTAACTATTGATATACCAAGTCCAAGTATTCCTGATAATTCTTATACAGAATTCCTAAAAGCTATGTCCGATCCCAAAACAAACTTTGATACCACTATTCACTAGTATAAAAATAACTTATTATTGACAGATTCTAAGATCATTGTCTTACCAACTTCCATTGACCTCGATGAAACAAATCCTTATATCGAAGAGGTCCTAGCTAATCAAAGTGATACCACAGAATTTATGAATAGAGAAAGAAGATTACATTCATTTTTAAGGCTAGAAACAAGTTCTAAATCTTACTATTTCCTTTTTACTAAAGTTCGTCATTTTGATGATGTGGCATATCCAGATCTATTCAAATCCTTGCAACAACTCCACAATGAATTATTAATCGGTTTGCATGACTCGTGCAAAGAAATTGCTATTTCTGATTTTAGAGATCCTTTCGTAAAACTCTCGTATGTTGACATCTTTAATATTCTCAATTTCCTTTTCCATAACATTGACATCATTATTAAAATATATAGAAATAATATTATCTATCCAACCCCGAGTGAAATTCCCAAGATATTAAGGGAAAATCATGATATACTCGTCGCTGGTCATGTTGGCACTAGCAGAATGTACAGTAGAATCAAAGAAAGATACCGCTGGAAAAATATGAGAACTGATGTTGAAAATTACGTGAAAAAATGTTCTCAATGTCAAACCAACAAAGCTTTGCGTCAGGTAAACCGAGCCCCGATGCAAATAACATCCACTTCCACTGCTCCTTTCGAAAAAGTTAGTCTCGATATCGTAGGTCCTCTTCCTGATGCTGGTCAAATAAATCTAAAATTTATACTTACCTTACAAGATGACCTAACTAAATATTCTACAGCGTATCCCATCTCTAACGCAACGGCAGAAGAATGTTGTGAATGCCTCGTTCATTTTATTTCTTTATTTGGAATCCCTAAAACGATTTTAACCGACCAAGGTACAAATTTCACAGCTAACTTGTTTAAAAAGACATGTGAATTTTTAGAAATAAAACAATTGTGGTCGTCACCATATCATCCACAAACCAAAGGTCCTAGAGAGAAGTCATTCTACTCTAAAGGAGTATCTTAAATCCTACGTTAACGATAACCAAACTGATTGGCATAAATATGTTTATACCGCAATGTTAGCGTACAACACCAACGTCCACACCACGACAAAATTTACCCCTTACGAACTCCTTTTCGGACACAAACCTTACTTACCTAATTCTGTATTTGAAACCAATCCCGCAAATACTTATCTCGAATATATCAAAATGCTGAATCACCGTCCTTCCAATTCTCACGTGACAAAGCTCTCGAAAACATTGCTAAATCTAAGGATAGATCCAAGGGATATTGTGATCAACACTCTCGTCCTGTCACTTACAAAGTCAGTGATTGGGTCTATCTCAAAGCCCACTTAAGATTAAGAAAAGCTCTTTCTCCCATATGGAAAGGCCCCTATAAGGTGGTTAAAATCCATGGAAACCATACCCTTTCCCTACTCATAAATCGACGACACGTTAAACATCATTACGATCAAGTAAAATTAGCTAACGTTGATGTTTAAGTTTACTATTTCCTATTGGACATAAAAGTTAGTTTAGAATATTAACTCATTTATAACGTAAAACATTATTACTATTTACATGATTATTATTGAAATTATTTTATTTTACTTTTATCATTAAACATTTATATTTTTTATTATTATGCTAATTCTTTATAATTAAGTTTCTTTTTACTAAGTTTCTTTTCTATTAATTATTTGTTAACATGATTTATTTCCTACTTCTATTTCTTATTAATTACAGCTCCGTAATAGTTTGTCATAAAGAAGAATTCGTGGAACAAATAAAGAAGAGTCCAGGAATTCACTTCAATCCACAAGGCTCCATAAAATTAAGTAACGATTATTTGCACGCAGCTATACCTATAGATATAGAATATCTAAAACCCCGTATTGACAACGTTAGACATGTGTTATACACATCACAACATCTCTGTCCTGGGAATAAGATAAGCAGTGCATCTGAATGTCAGAATATATTCGGAGCTCTTAATTCTATTTTCGACGATATTGCGCGAGATTACTATTCTATTTCACATCTTATATCTTCTAAAACCAAGAGATCCGCATGGATATCAGGCGTCGGTACTATTTTTAAGTACATATTCGGTACTATGGATTAATTATAATTAATATTAATTATTAATATTAGATTAATAAAAATGAAGAAGGACTTAACGACGCCATAGAAAATCTATCATCTAGTTTAACAAGTATGACGATAAATACTGATTCTCTTCTATTTCGGGCAAAGATACAGGTAGTGTTTAATGTGCTTCAATCAAGTCTCCTAAATTTATACTATAAATTAGAATATACTGTTAACTCTGTATTATTTGCTAAGACCAATACTCTGAATTTCCTGTACCGTTATAACTTGAAAATATAAATATTGTATTAAAATTATCTGAAATTATATCTTGTATTATAGACAATAAGCTATTGTTTACTATTAAGATTCCATTAGTTTTAATTAGTGAATTAAGTTGTTTAAATATATTCCAATTCCTTTGCCTCATGATAATACCTAATTCTTTTGCCTTAATTATTCCATCCGCAAAATATGTAACGGTTAATAATGATAAAACCATTTATTGTATCCTTGATGATCTATACAATTGTAGAACTACCCTCAATGACAATTTTATTTGTAATAATTTAAAATAATTCAATATTGTCGAGAACCCAATCTGTGAAACAGAAATTATGTCTAAAGTTCTATATTCACTTCCTAAAGAGTGTAAAACAAAATTTATTTCGGGAGATTTACACTTTTGGCAATCGTTAGGAAATAATAAATGGATTTTTACTCATTCTTCCCCCACAAGACTACATCTGAATTGTGAAAACGATAACTTTGATGTAACGATACTGGTTACTGGTATTGTCAATGTGAAACCAAAATGTAACGGCTATTGCAAAGATGTAAAACTTATAAGTTCAATTAATCTTAAAATCTATTCAAATTTAATTCATTCTGATTTTAATCTTATTAATGATTCGTGTTGCAACTTCAATGCTTTTAAGAAATTTAATGACACGATTAGTTGTAAATCTGTAAAATTAAACACTAAATTAGATTTAGATAAATTTATTAAATTAAATTCTGAAACTGATAGTCTACTAGATCTTGTAAACAATTTAAATCTAGATGATAATTTTGAATTTACTAATCCTCATTCAATAATGTTCTATGTTTCTATATCTCTGTTTTTAGTTTTTATAATTTACTATTTCTGTAAAGAAAGATGTCTGACCTTTCAAAAGAAAATAAAGCTCACTAGATCCGCTACAAAATCCGACGACAGATTAGAAAGTTCACCAGATCCTCAACCTCGTTTGAGGATTGTTTAACATTATCTTACCCTTTTTCTACTTCCTATGAGAAACTTCACGCTCTGACCGTGTAAGTTTCATCTTAAGCGGGGGTTGTTATAGCTAGTACATGCACCATTTGCGCTGTGGTGCAAGCCTTAGATGCTGCATCAGCATTTTGTCTCCAAAGAAGCAGTAGGAACGGGACCTCGCAGTCAGTCTGCTCGGATCCCTCATATCGGTCACACATCTTTTTCCATACCAGTTCCCGTGTATTTTATTTTATTATTTTAAAAGAAATATTGTTAAAACCAAATAAATAAATTCTGTAATTTCTAAAAATCTTTTTTTAAAAACTGTTTATTCGGAACCCGTGTAACAGTACGTATCTAATGCCCTCTTACCTTATTGTACAAAGGTTGCTCACACCACAAGCATTTTCTATATCTCGTTTCTGAAGTATATAGAATATCCAATCTTTCAATAAAAATACTTTTAGCAAACGGACGCTATAATGAACAAACTATGTTTTTTTTTTAAATAAATGTATATATATATAATACATACAAGACATTTGAGGTAGGATTTGAAACTTCAACCCTCATGAGAAAGGCAAGCAAGTCCACAAAGAGTTAAATAGTTTTTTATTTTTAAATTATTTTTATTAGCCCATTGGTGTCCATGGGTACCATCCATTACCCATCTAACATTAGAAAAGACTTGACTAGCTTTCAACAGTTCAGATTTCTCCAACGTAGTCCTACAAATTTGAGGCAAATATATTTAATTATGTATATATATATATATATATATATATATATATATATATATATATATATATATATATATATATATATTGACGATAGTATTAGAACTATCCAATTTTTAAAGCTGATATTATTTTCAGACACTCTAGTATTAGAACTATCTAATTTTCACAGCTGATATTCTTTTCAGACACGCTAGGTATCCTATCGAATTCTAGAGCAGATATTCAGAACGAGATCACAGTAGACAAAATTAATTAAACTGATCCCATTTCAAATATTATTAAAGTATGAATTAGGTATAAAATACCTAAGGCATCGTGTTGTTTTGTTGTTTGTTGGCCGATTTTACTTTAAACAAAAGATATAAACTGAAATATCACCTCCTGCCCTCTCCTACTCGTTCCAGGCGCCCTGGCAGTGAAGCTATGTTAGATATACCGAAATGTAACACAAAATTTAAGTTAAATTCATTTACGGTACGCGCCTCCGTACTATGGAACAATCTCCCAAGTGACATCAGAACTAGTCCTTCCCTTGTTTCCTTTAAATATAAATTAAAGAAACACTTGCTTTCACTAGCAAATGTGTAATCATCTGTATAGAATATGTATGTATTTACGTACGTATTGTAGTAAATTTGTATATGTTTATGTAAGTGTACAAGTGTATTTTTGTATGTATCTTTATATGTATTTGTTAGTATGAAGTATATTATATATATTTTTTAAATATATATGTATAGATTTATCAAATTTATCATCTTTTCTTTTTCTTACGTTATTTTCTTGTTCTTAGTAAATCTTCTTGCACTGTTTGCCTCGCTATATAAAACACTTACTCATGCCCATGGGTTGACTGGAAGAAATTTCTTTCAGAGATAAGTCCACCCTTGCCATAAACCTTATTATTATGTTGTTTTTACATGGATTTTTTGAGTGCAATAAAGTGTATAAACTAAAATATTCTAATTGATCTTAAAAGAACAATAGCTTATCAAAGGGGGTTGTTCTTGAACTAGTTTATATTTTATACTAGCTGAGTCCGCGACTTCGTCTGCGTGGAATTTAACAAAAAAAATATTGTTCAGTTCACGGAGTTATGAAATAAATCTATTTCTAAAATAAAAGTAGCCTAAGGTACTCCTTACGACATCAGCTATCTGCCAGTGAAAGTTTCGTCCAGCTGTTTCAGTGATTAGCCGGAACAAACAGACAGACAGACGAACAGACAGGGAGACAAAAATTGTAAATAATGTTATTTTGGCATATTTACCGTGTATACGTCTATATCCTATAAAAAATATTTTTGACGGTTGTGCAAAAATTATACATTGTGTCATCGCCTTCGTCTTGGAGTATTGAAACTTCTACTATTGAACTTTCTTATTAATATTTATCAAGTAAAATATCCAACTAGTAGGGAACGCGCTCCATGTGCTTCTCTGGTCTTATCAGAGTGGACCTGTGAGCGCATAAAGGCGGGGATGGGAATACTATTGCCTAGTCCTGGAAGGTCTCTTAAATGTGAACTAATAAATGTACAAGAATTTTGTCCAAATTTTGTACATCATGATGGCAGCCTAAATAATTTGTACGTTTCGATCAAGTCGTCTCTCTCTCTCTTCGGTCTTTAACAATAATTAAGCATAAGTTCCGTTATCCTTGTAATCAAGTCTCCTTATTTGTCTTGGGATTTTGGTAACCCACGTTTGAATTTTTTCAAGTAAATCAATGTTATTTGCAATCAAGGGTTATTTACTCTACTTGAAATCCGTTTAAATAGGTTTGACGAAGGTTTTGTAGATCTGAGTAACCATCTCAGACGTAAGTACTCCGAATGATTTTTTGAATGAAGTAGACGAGACTTTTCGCTTTCTTGGTGATTAAGTGAATATTACTGGCCCATTTAAGTACATCACTGATGACTACACCTACTTCAATAAAATAAATTTTGATTTTTGATAGTGTAAACTTTTTCTCAAGAATGTTGCATCAGTTTAATAAAATAATTTTCTATTTTTTTGTAACGTATAATATTTGTTTATACCTAACAGCGAAGTCTTTATTTCTTTTATAAATCAAAATTTAATAATCAAAAGTAGTGATTTAATATCTATCTAATCGGTAACCGAAAACTTAGTCCTCGCCAATAAAACAAATAATGTAGATAGGTGTCGTCATAACGATATGTATAACGATACGCAAATAATACAAACAAAAACACATCAAAACATTTAATATTTATTAAATGATATTTGGGGGTGATGTTACGATGATGTAGCTTGCGAAGGCTGCATTGATGATCACGTCGGGGTCACCAGTTTGGGGGTGTGAGGAACGGGGTGTTGAGTTCCTCATCCACCGTTAATTAGAGAGGATCCTTTGACCAGACGGGTGTTGTGTCTGGTGAGCTACTAGCCCGACGGTTGTTGTTGCTTTCTTGTATATATACTTAATTGCTGTAATAACTTTGATATCGCGATGTTGGATTCGTCAGTTCTTAGTTACGTAATTCGTATGTCACGCGATAGATGTCGCCACACATAGTATGCAGAACTCTATTGTGATGAAAGCCAAGAAGCAAAATAGGTAACTCTGGCGAAAGCGGCTGGTCCCGCCGCGCACCCGCGGGCCGAAACGAAGTTAGCGATACCAATCTGTAGAAAATTATTCAAATAAACAATTAAATATTAATTGTAAATAAAAATTAATAACAATAAGCTAATAAAATCGTATTTCAGTAAAGTAAAAAGGAAAGTCGTTACTGGTACAAATAAAAGACGAGAAAAGAACGAAAAACAATCACTACCAAGGTATTGCCGACCGCGAGAGGACCTCCTGAGTCACCTCCGCAGGGGCTTCTGCCGCCGCTGTTAGACGTGCACAAAATGGAAGGGTCGCGTGCGTCTCTAAATGTCCTAGCACACGTCGCGTTATCAATGACTTGCAGGCTTACATGTCTCGCTACACTTGATACTGAGCCGGCTGAAATTTAAAAAAATACTTACTTAATAAAAAAATCATCGAAATGCCCTCTACGGTCGTTGTAAAAATATGCAGGCATATAAATAAGAAATCAGATCAATGCAAATGAACTTACTGTCGCTCGTTCTTCCGAAACCAGCAGCTACAGCCGTAACACCGACATATTGGTTGGAGCCGGTGGCTAACGCGACGGGCCGGATGTTGTCTAGGGAAAAACGTTTTTTAATTTTTTATTTATTTTTTTATATACACATTACAGTCGTGACATATGTATATACAGTAGTTATATTTCGTAGCAAATATAGCTCAGCCTAATTCCACTATAACGACCCCAGTAAATAATTTTTAAACATTCATTAATGTGGTTATGCTTATCTCAAATATTTTTATAGGATTTCCTGCCCGTAGAGACCTTATTATTTCTCTGTTTTTTTATTCTTGCGATCGTCCATCTGTGATTTTAAATTATTTTAAGTTCCTCTACTACTAGAAATCTTATTACGCGTTAATCTATTACAACTGAACTAGTCCCCTATTCGCTTGTGCTGAATTTTAATGTTGTACTTGGATAAAAAGTATCCAGTTTTCTACCTAGTGATATAAACTCAAAACATATAAAACCAGAAGTCAGCAAAAGCTCAAAGTTGTTTTCTAAATTTAATTATAAAATTAGAATTGACTTACTGTTAAAGTTAACGTGACTGATGCGAATGACAGCAACATCGTTAAGGACTTCAAAATTCATGTATCTGGGATGCATAACAACATTGCTGGTTCTGATACGAACGCCACCAGAATTGTAGTTAACAGATCCGAGAATAACGACAAAAGTTCTAGCTGTTGTAGTAGGAGATGACCAACAGTGAGCAGCAGTGACCAGTCTAGTGTTACTAATCAGAGAAGCTCCACAAACTGATCTTTGTCCGTTAAACAATTCGATTTGTAGACCAGCCTTAAAAATTACAAGAAAATTATTATAAAAGACACGTGAAACAAAGACTATTATTGACTAAAAATTACCAAACATACCAAGTGGGGATTAGCTCCTAGTGCTGAAACCTGTCCTCCGATAATCCTGGACCCGTCGAAGTCCGCGGCCGCCTCAGCAGCGTCTATGCGAGCCCTTTCGGGGATACCGATCTCTAGATGATAGTCACGGAAGATTGGTTCTTCCGCTGTAACAGCTAGAGCCAGGCCGAGGACGACGATGAGGAGCTTCATGTTGGACGATAGTGCGTTATTTTGCAGTCGAACATTGGCCTTAAATACTGTTTTATATCTAATCTCACCATTTTAAGCTCTTTAATTTTTTCCATTAATTACCTTTAGTTGGATTATCGCTATTTTTTTTTTTTTGAAGTATTATCAACTGACAATAAATCAGTTCTTAATATAATAATTGCAATGTAAGCGTTAAAATTATGTTTATAATAATTATACGGAAGTAGGGACAGTAGGTAGTAAAAATAACAATGTATATAATAAATTACAATTTAGATGCCTTCGCATAGAAACGTTTAGATTGAAAGCTGATTTGGAATCGACGAGGCTCAAGCTACTGCAATCGAAAGGCAAGATAGATGGCCCTGTGCCGGCAACTACACGCTTATCCACAGACTCTAGTTCGGGAATTAGTATATCCTTTTTGAGGTGAAACTTCTTTAGGCGCATTAGGGTAAATATTTTACGGATGAGACGTACGAAGGTGTGCAATGTTTTGAAGAAACGGCAACGTTCTTGTCGAACAACAGAGCCACCTAGCGTGTACTATATTAATTATTAATTATTGTTTGTTTTCTGATTTCTTACATTTCACATATGGTAAATTTAAAAATAAATCATCATTATCATCATCCTCATCATAACTTCAGCGTATCACTAGCATAGAAATCTAAATTGTTTAATTGATTTTTGCAATGGAGATTTAAAAGACAATAGAGAATAATGAATCCAATGTTATGCAATAAAATTAAAGTAGAATTATTATTATTTAATAAAAATTAAAAATAATTATATTCGATGTGAATTAAGTTTATTTAGACTTTAGCTAAAAAAATAATTGTGGTCTTTCACACTTTTCCATATCAACGTTATGCTGAGTCATTATATTTCAAAGCAAGATTGATGGCCTGTTAATAAAACACTCAAATCTTATCATATCTTATCGGTCTAGTTAAAGTCGCATTATTTTCAAGTGATCAGTATCCTAAAATAATAATTTGGTACTCATCGATAGAAAAACATCTTGATGGAATCACACGCTTAGAAAGATTCATGTACAGCAGCTTACCCACACCTTCTTCGTTAACCAAAGAATGGATAGGCTCGGGCTTGGGGTTGAAAATTGTTTATAATTATCATGAATGTAAAAAATATACTAGTTTGTAGAACTACCCACCTTATTTTTAATTGCCTAAATGAACTGTATTCAAACTTAACGCTCCGGGACAAATCTCTGCGATTTTTGGAGTGTATTACTGGATTTTTTTAAATGTAAAATGAGTTTAAATAATAATAATAATAATAAAATTATATACATATGTTTTATAATATATAATGGTAAATACTACAACTGTTAGCTACAATTTTATTTTTCAACTATGACAGTATTGAAGAAACAGAAGTGAACAGGAAAATCGTCTTATGGATTAATCGTTTTCAGGATAAATTTGCCGTATGCCGTATCAGACAATTTTGATCAAATGTTAGTTTTCCATAACAATGCTACAATAATTTCTTTGTATTGGATGAAAAATAAGATAGAAATTTATGACCAAATTTAATTTAAGTTGGTGTTACGATCAAAGTACTCTCACTCATACAAATAAATAAATAATTAATATCTACACAATACGCACACGTTCGTCTGTTCCTAAAGCAACCCATGTTGTGTTATAGGTAACAGCCGACTGGTATAGCTATTTTTTTTTCGATAAATACGCCAACGGGCTAGTCAATACAAGTGAACTTAATATTTCTTTCAGTTCTCATTTCGTATTAGATGTATATCTATATATTTATACGTGAAACAAATACTTCGTACCCTATTTTTACGAAAATTGCGTTGACGAAGGAGTATGAAATTTCGCACACTTACAGTTTATATAGAAAAGGAGTGCAGAATGCTAATATATTTTTGCAACTGCGCATAAAAATACATTAAATCGATAATAACAACTGTGTTTGCTAACAAACTAAAAAACTGACTTCAATTACATCGACAAGTACTCGTAATTACAACGTAGGTAGACGAAAAAATAGTCAAGTAAATACGCATCATTAAAGATTACTCCAAAAGTTGTAATCAGATCTCGATGAAATTTAAACGTGACCACGTGATACACATCGGCTTTCGATTAAATTAAAAAGCTATCAAAATCGGTACACCCAGTAAAACGTTATGCGGATTTCCTATATATATATATAACATACTCCGATTAAAATATATAAAGAATTTTATAAAATTTATACGATTCTTTATATATTTTAATCGGAGTATGTTATTTGTAGGATCGTTCATCTTATTGTATATATTATCTCTCTGATCTGCAAGTTTTAACATAAATATTTTAACCCATAACCGCTTAATATTTTTTTCTGTATGTTGGTTTTTATTTTTCAACGATTTATAGTACGCAGATTCAAAAGCTGATTTAATAAATTTATAAATTTTATGTGGGCACGACATATCTGTTGTCTTTGCCCAGTCAATGCTATTTAATTTCTTACTTAGAAGTTTTCTATTAAAATATTTAATTCTAGAAGTTTTAATAACACCTGTATTCGCGTCGAGTGAATTCCCTCGCACACTATCAATACGATACGATGATCGGCCGGACCACATCGACCGCCGCTGTGCATGGATTCATGGTCGTTAATCGCGTAAAAACGTGATCAATACATGATTTAGATATTTTATTAAGTCTTAATTCTATGCGAATGTAATCTGTTAATACCAGCTATGAATCCGTACCCAGAGAGCATGTCGATATGTTTATTCTTTATAATATCGTTTGACTTGAAGTCTATGTTGGCGTCTCCGAGTATGATAGAAGCATTTATTACATATTTATTTATCAACTACGAGAGTTCGGAAATAAATCCAGTTTTGCTAGAAGATGGAGGTCTACAGATTGTCGACCAGAACTGAATTGTAATTATACATTAATTTATGTGTATAATTAGCATGGGTCACTGACCCTTTACCATAAAATACGGGGATACAACAGCGTTGCTCTTATATGGTAACAGATGAATGGCTGACTAGGCAAAGCAAACAATTGAAATCCAATTTACATGTTGCATTTGATTAAATTACTAACTGTACCATTCGAATATTCATTTAATAAAATAAGTGAAACGTTCATTACTTAATCACAAATGTACCTATGCCGTTATATTAAAGTAGATTTATTGGAGATATAATTAGTGTATAGTAGAAAGGGTACATGCTGTTCAAGGACAGTCCAGTAAGCAAAAGCAAAAATATACTAGATTACCGGTTATTAAATTTTAATAACCGGTAATCTAGTGTATTTTTCATATAATAAAGTTAAACATTTGTATAGGGCATACAGAATGTTGTCGTCATCTGGGCGTTTTTATTTGTGTTTTTAGTGTGTGTTTCCGGACCCCCGACACAGAAGTAAATCCTAGGAGAAGCCGTTGAGTGTGAGGCGTTATTTATTTATTAGTTTACAATTATTTCATTTTATAAACATTTTCACCAAAACAAAATAGTTGTTCGAATGATAATAATATTTGATTATGGGGTGCATATTTCGTTATATATGATACTAACTGTGCCCGCGACTTCGTCCACGTGGAATTTAATAAAAAGTTATTGTTCACTTCGCAGTATAAAGCATACAATAAATAAATGTCTAAAATAAAAGTAGCCTGTGTTTCTCCTTACTACATCAGCTATTTGTCAGTGAAAGTCTCGTCAAAATCGGTTCAGAGATTAGCCGGAACAAAGAGATAGACAGACAGATAGACAGACAGACAAAAATTATAAAAAATGTTATTTGGGTATATGTGCCGTGTATACATCCATATGAATTTAGTAAAAAGCGTTTACTTTAAGATTACAAACAGACACTCCAATTTTATTTATGTGTATAGATGCATCCTTATATATATTTTTTTTTAATTTAGGTGGAACGTCGTTTACGTGACCTTCGCTTCCGATAGCAAATATTATTTTATCATATCTTCTATAATCTGATTTCACGTATCACTATGAAACCAATGTTGCAAGTCATGATTGCATTCAATTAATTCTATTTCGAAGTTGGAACAGTCGATTTTTGATATGATATTAAAAAATGCTGTGTGGTTACGGCATCAAAGAATTTAGCCACCCCCCTCTCTTCCCGTCGGTGTCGTAAGAGGCGACTAAGGGATAACACAGTTCCACTACTACCTTGGAACTTAAAAAGCCGACCGGTGACGAGATAACCATCCAACTGCTGGCTTTGAAATACACAGGCCGAAGACGGGCAGCAGCGTCTTCGGTGCGACAAAGCCAGCTCTGCGTTCACCAACCCGCCTGCCCAGCGTGGTGACTATGGGCAAAACACATGAGTTCATATGTGTATTATATACTTGTTGCGGACTAACGCAACACCACGGGCGCGGTGTGCGGCGAGGGACGGAGGGACAGCCTAACCATCGGATCGGAGCGAGGACATCGGCGGCTCGACCTACGACACGTCAGCGACCTTTTGTTTCTACGCCTAAGACTATCTATTTAATATTTGCTGCATTCACATTTTTGTTCCCGGAACGGCTAATAAACCAGAGATATATGTATACAGTCCACTTAGTATTAATTTAACGTTCACCAGAACACTAACAATGGTCCTTTAGGATTGCCGTTTCGGACTGTGTGGACTTCAGCAGCGCTTCAAAGAGAACAAAGAAACAAACATCATCGTTACGTTTGGATGGATTAAGCTTGTGAGTTCGTTCCAATTAATCCTTTATCATCCTATATTTTTTGCTTTTTTTTTTTTAAAAACTACCTTTACTTAGTGAGTGCCAAGTAAGACGAATTATTGAGATTTTTAGTTACATAATTTCAATGGAATAAAATTTAAATTCCTTCTTTAATCGATTAAAAAGCAAAATATTACTGTACATTTTATACATTTATAAAGTTTCTTTACGAGTTAGGTCGATCGGCTCGCAGTCGTCCGCTCACCTATTGTTCGCAGTTCTCTCAGTTACGTATTAATCGACTCAGTTCATCAGTTTATTATAGTTGAATATTGTTATTTGTTTATTTTTTCAATTTATTTAACTTTACTATTCGATCGTATTTCCTATCGCTATGGCCGAAACAAAGATGGAAAAGTTAATTAAAAAGCGTGCTAGTATTAAAGCAAAATTAACCATCTTCTCTAATTTTATTAATATACTACCTTCAAAGGAACTAAGCAGTATACAATTGTTAGATTTAGAAGGAAGACTTAGTAAATTCGATAGTTTATATATTGTTTTCGACCAATTACAGTGCGACATTGACAATTTGGAGAATGAGTGCCAGGAACGCGAATACTTTGAAAATCAGTATCACGAGCTTATTGCTAAGGCCCGTGGTTTACTTGGTGAGCAGCCCTCTCATCGGCGTGAGCTTCAGGATGGTTCCGTGGCGAGTTTCGAGGATGTAAAGGCAGGTGGTTCTAAATTTAACTGTGTTAGATTACCAAAAATTTCAATACCCACTTTTCATGGTCACTATCAACATTGGCTGGAATATAGGGACACATTTATATCTTTAATCCACTCAAGGTCTGATATAGATGATATTAATAAATTGCATTATCTGCGTGCGTCTTTAAAAGATAGTGCTTTACTGGTTATTGATAGTTAAGATGTAAAAGGCGATAATTATGCGAACGCTTGGAAATTATTATGCAGTAGGTATGACAACAAAAGGTTACTTGTAAACAATCATGTACAGGCTTTATTCAACGTAGAACAAATACAAAAAGAATCTTCTCAGTCTATTCGTCACCTCACAGACATCACAAATAAAAATTTACGTGCTCTGTCAACATTAGACCAGCCCACTCAGTATTGGGACGCCTTAATCATTCATATGATGGCTGATAAGCTCGATACAACTACTCGTAGGGAATGGGAAACACATAGAAATTCCCTGAATAATCCACCGCCACTTGATATTTTTATGACATTCCTTAGCAATAGAGCAGATTTATTAGAAACATTACAAGAAAGCAAAATTATAAAATCACAAAAATACGATTACAATAAATCTAACACAAATTTCTTTGCAGATATAAAACATAATCAAAATTCAAATTATAATATAAATAAAGCACAAAACGTTTATAAAAAAGTAGTAAATTGTCCTATGTGTAATCAAAGTCATTTCTTATTTAACTGTGAGACATTCAAATCTCTTTTTATTGAAGATCGTATAAAAAAGGCTAAGGATGTTAAGGTATGTCTTAATTGCTTACGGCCAGAGCACATGGAAAACAGATGTAATCTTGTTTCATGTAAATATTTAAAAAAGGGCATAATACGCTTTTGCACTTACACACAACGGAGTCTACTAAGCCTATTGTTTCAGTAAATAACTTTGCTAATTCGACTAATTTAAAACAGTTAAGTACTCCTCCACTCGGCTTGCTTTCCACAGCGCGAGTGAAGGTGGACGACAGCAAGGGCGTCGACCACTTAGCCAGAGTATTGCTAGATAATGGCAGCACTGCTAACTTCGTTACGACTTCTTTCTGCGGTAAGCTGGGTTTGTCTTGACGTAACGAGAGCGCCACGGTGACAGGTATTAATAATAATATTTCAAAAAGTACAGTCTTGTAGTCTTACTATAAAGTCTCTTAATAACGACTATAGAACTTCTCGACTGTCACATTTTACCTCAGATTACCGAAGCTTTACCATCTTCTTTTATTAATATTAAGGATATTCCAATTCCTTCAGGAATAAATCTAGCTGATTCATCTTTTAATAAGCCTGCAACTATAGACATACTAGTTGGGGCCGACGTTTTTTGGTCAGTCTTAGGAAAAAATTCCATTGACTTAGGTAAACATTTACCGAAACTTTATGAAACGAAACTGGGTTGGTTGGTGTCAGGCTATGTTGCTCGTCCTAAATCACACTCTTCTCCTTTTATTTGTAATTTTTTTAATGAAAGCTTAAATCCAGACTTGTCTCGTTTCTGGGAATTAGATACGGTAGCAACTGTGCACTCCATGTCTCCGGAGGAACGTGCCTGTGAACAGCATTTTTTAGAAAACACTACACGTAGGAATGATTGCCGTTTTGTAGTATCAATGCCACTGAAAAAAGATCCTTCAGTCTTAGGCGAATCTTATCAAAAGGCAAAATGTCGTTTCTTATCATTAGAACGTAAGTTTCAAAGAGATCCTATTTTTAAGAATAGATATATTGAGTTCATGAAGGAATATGAACATCTTGGTCACATGACAGAAAATAAGAAGTTTTTACACAGTTGTCCAATTAGTTATTTTTACCCCACCACGGTGTCATCCGTGAGTCGAGCCTTACTACAAAACTTCGAACAGTTTTCGACGCTTCAGCGGCCACCTCTTCAGGCGTGTCACTTAATGACATCCAGATGGTCGGTCCGACTGTACAAGAACATCTTTACTCCATTTTGATACGTTTCCGTCAACACAAGTATGTCGTTACTGGAGATATTGAAAAAATGTATAGAGCGATTGAACTCAATCCGTCACAACGCTCTCTGCAACAGATAATTTTCCGTTATAATTCTAATGAACCATTAAAAACTTATGCTCTTAATACGGTGACCTATGGCACGGCATCAGCGGCATACTTAGCTACTAAATGTTTGGTTACATTAGCATCAAATGTCCTTGATGATGATTTGAAACAGTCTATACAAAAAGATTTTTATATGGATGACTATATAGGGGTCTTCTACTATTGCCAATACCGTAACACTTTGCAAGGGCGTAATATCTACTTTAGAATCAGTTAAATTTAATTTAAGAAAATTAAGGTCTAATAATCTATCAATTTTAAAATAGATATCTCCTTGTTATCATAAAACGAATAATATTTAAAATTTTCAGAAACTAATTCTAATGTTGCTTCAAAAACTTTAGGTCTCAGCTGGATATGTGATTCTGATATTCTGTCATTTTCAATTGATATTGAACGGCTAATAAACCAGAGATATATGAATACAGTCCACTTAGTATTAATTTAACGTTCACCAGAACACTAACAATACTATATATTAAAACATTTACTTATTTGTATGTTTTTTAACCGACTTCCAAAAAAGGAGGAGGTTTTCAATTAGACTGTATTTTTTTTTTTTTATGTATGTTACATCAGAACTTTTGACCGGGTAGACCGATTTCGACAAATTTTGTTTTAATCGAAAGGTGGTGTGTGCCAATTGGTCCCATTTAAATTTATTTGAGATATAACAACTACTTTTCGAGTTATATCTAATAATGCGTTTTTACTTGACTATTTTTTCGTCGACCTACGTTGTATTATACCGCATAACTTTCTACTGGATGTACCGATTTTGATAATTCTTTTTTTGTTGGAAAGAAAATATCCCTAGTTTAGTACTATGATAAGGAAACCAGGATCTGATGATGGAATCCCAGAGAAATCGAGGGAAACTCTTGAAAATCCGCAATAACTTTTTACTGGGTGTACCGATTTTGATAATTCTTTTTTGTTGGAAAGAAGATATCCTTAGTTTAGTACCATGATAAGGAAACCAGGATCTGATGATGGGATCCCAGAGAAATCGAAAGAAACTCTTGAAAATTTTAATTTAATCGAAAGCTGATGTTTGTCATGTGGTCACATATGAGTTTTATTGTGACCTGATAACTACTGTTTGAGTAATCTTTGATAACGCGTAGTTACTTGACAATTTTTTCGTCGATCTACGTTGTATTACTCGTCGATATAATTGAAGTCGGTTTTTTTTTTCGTTTGCGAGCAAACACAATTATATATATTTTTTTAAATATTTATGGAAGTCTATCATATCGTAGTTTTTATTAACGTATGTTTGATTATGCCTCGTATTTATAGTATTAAACAAGTTACGATTGTTGCAGCCGCAGATGCCAAAAAAAAGCAATTTACTTATAATAATTTATTAATCTACATTATAATTAAACTTAATACTAAAGAGGTGATTCCCTACTGATGTTAAGTAGAAGAATGATTTAATAAAACGAAGTTGAAGAAAGGTTTCCACGGTGTGGCCGTCGCTGCGGTGGTCTCTGCGGTGGTCGCTTTCCGTTGCTTGCCATCTTCGTCCGAAATGATGTTGAAATCTTGCACGTGTGCCGTACAGAGAAAATAAGGCTGTGGGCACACCTGGGTTTCTTATATTCAAATATATTGTTTAATTATCTTCGTATGAAGTTAAGTCGGAGGCACACTGATACCGTGGGGTTAGGCTAATGTAACAAACATGTAAACAATTTGTTTAAGGTTATTTATTATTGATTTTTCCTCCTAAATATGTGCATACTTCTAACCGCTGCTACTGTATCGTGTCCAGTACCCTGTACCAAAAGGTTATCTGGAAGAAAACACTATTTAGCGATAAGATCGCCTTTGTATCTGTGTAACTTGTATTGTATCTTTCTTAATATGTGTCTGTATTTCGGTGTACATTAAGAATAAATAATAAATAAATATCGTCTCTAATGGCATGCCATCTCTACTTAAGCCAGTCAACGAAACCTACTCTACGTTTAGAATTTGGGAGTTTATGAATGGTTAAAGATAACACTAAAATGTTGAAGCAGTAATAGCAGTAGTGCCTTATTTTAACACAACACTTATTTAAGACGTTATAAAACGTATAAAGAATATAGTGTTTTGAAAGGTACCTCTAGTGGCTGTGTTACGAGTAGAGGTATCTTTCAAGCTATATTTTGCTTCTGGAGTTAAAAAAATGGTAACAATATGTTGTTATCATTATTTTGTATATATATATATATATATATATGTGTGTGTGTGTGTGTGTGTGTGTGTGTGTGTGTGTGTGTGTGTGTGTGTAGATGTGTGTCTCTTGAAGCCCTTTCTGATTTCTTATAAGACATATTGTACAACGCTAGAGAGAAAAAAAACGCCATCAATCAAGCGAGAGAATCGAAATCGTGTTTCACGAAATCGAAATATAAATAGATGAAAAGATGTCACGGTTCAATCAATCCTTACCTTTGAAAACTATAAATTATGTACACATGACGTACTGTTATAGCTAGCACATGCACCCCTTTGCGCTGTGGTGCAAGCGTTAGATGCTGCATCAGCATTTTTTGTATTTAATTTTATTATTTTAAAAGGAATATTGTTCAAACCAAATAAATAAATTCTGTAATTTCTAAAAATCTTTTTTTAAAAACTGTTTATTCGGAACCCGTTCCGAACCCGTCCCTGTTGTATTAAAGAATTCGATAAATGGGAACAACTTAAAGAATTTTTAAAGACTCAATTTGGTGAACGTAAGCATTATTCTCACCTCCTAACGGAGCTACAAGAAAGCAGGCAGGGGTCGCTCACCGTAGGCCAGTTTGCACTTAAAATAGAAACTTGTGTCTCACAACTTCTTACCGAAATTTCGATATCAAATCACAAAGCCATTGAGATACCTGGGCGCACAGCCACCATGGAAGACCTCTCTCCATCACTTTATAATGGGTCTCAAACTTCAAATATCTATGATTGTAAGATGTAAATCACCTTCGACCTTGAATGAAGCCATTAACATAGCTCTATGTGAAGAGACAATCCAACAGAATATGTATAGGAGATCACAAACTCCTACTCCGTTCACAGAAGGTAAGCCGAGTAAAAATCACGCCCAACCGTATAGAAAGTCTTTCGCTGAAAATAGTCAAACTCCTAACGTTAAACCTTTTAATAGGGCTCAATTAATATGTAGGTACTGTAAATCGCCGAGACATTCGATAGACGTTTGTCCAAAAACCGGGAGTTCAACAACAATCGGTTTCGTAACGTCTTCGTCTTCGTCCTTCGTCTTACACAAAACCACGAATAAATTCCGTTGAAACAAATATTGCGAAAGATGACGATTACGGTCACGACGAAGTTGATTATAACCATTCAAAAAACTCGTAGACATCTCTTATCGGTGTCGTGCGAGATCCCATACAAAACTTGGCACCGTTTTCCGTGACTCCGAACTCCTCGTTAAACCAAATCGTAAATCCGCTGTATCCGCTGAATCCGCTGTATCCACTAAATCCGCTGTATCCGCTGTATCCGCTGTATCCGCTGTATCCACTGTATCCAATGTATCAACTGTACCCACTGTATCCGCTCTATCCACTGTATCACATACTAAATCGAACGAACTCAATACTAAATTTACTGAACCAAATACTAAATCCACAGATTCCTGTACTAAGGACTTTAAATCTAAGAATAATCCCAATAAATCAATCCACATTGATAACAAAATCTATGAAATAACTACCAACCCTGATAAAGTCTTGCTTCCACATATCCTTGTCTACTCTTCAGTGTCATAGACTCCATTATCTTTATTAATAGACTCTGGATCCGCAGTCAGTATCCTTAAATCATCATGCATAGAGAAACATCCCAAGTTAATTAAAGAAAAAATAAGTCTAAAAGGCATAGATCCCGTTAAATGTTCAACTAAAACACTACTTTACAAATCACCGATTCGCCTTGC
Source organism: Melitaea cinxia (assembly GCF_905220565.1). Taxonomy (NCBI): domain Eukaryota; kingdom Metazoa; phylum Arthropoda; class Insecta; order Lepidoptera; family Nymphalidae; genus Melitaea; species Melitaea cinxia. Next base: position 2,178,456 of record NC_059408.1, on the reverse strand, counting down.
AAATTTGTAAGCCATAAATTTCATGTCATGACATTGTCATTGACTACACTCATAATCTTCTAAGAACCAATAAATCAGAAATCAAGTTACAATTTCATGAACCAACATACTCAATCCCTGCTCAATCCGAAATGATAATTGAATGCTCTGTTTCTAATCCAGAAATCAAAGAAGGATTGATTTTAGATCAGACTCAAATAAAGGATATTCTCATCGCTAATTGCTTAGTAAAAGTAAAAAATAACAAAAGAGTTAATGTCTCTGTATTGAACACCTCGGAATCCCCTATTTCTCTAAATTCCAACTTAAATATAACTCTAATCCCAATCGACACTAATCAATCTCCTACTATATCCCATGATCCTATAACTCACTATCCCATTAATAATATTAGGCACCATGATTCCTATAAACGCACTGAAGAAGTCCTTAATCATCTGAGAGTGTCACACCTAAATTCAGAAGAGATTGACGCTCTTCTTAACTTGTGTTCTGATTACTCAGATATATTTCACCTTCCCGGTGAAAAATTAACTCACACTGACGCTATAAAACATTCCATCAAAACTACATCTGAAAATCTCATCCATGTAAAGTCCTATCGTTTTCCCGAAATCCATAATGCCGAAGTCCAGAAACAAATAGAGTCAATGCTAGACCAAGGCATAATCGAACCGTCCAAATCACCATGGTCTGCACCGATCTGGGTGGTACCCAAGAAAGTAGGTGCTTCCGGGGAAAAGAAATGGCGAATCGTAATAGACTTCCGTCAGCTTAATGACATCACTATAGGTGATACATATCCCATCCCTCAAATTAATGAAATCCTTGACCAGTTAGGCACAAGTAAATATTTTTCCACTCTAGATCTTTCTTCTGGCTTCCATCAAATCCCTGTTGCAGAGGAAGATAAAGTTAAGACAGCTTTCTCTGTTCCTCATGGTCACTATCAATTCACTCGCATGCCATTTAGACTCAAAAATGCTCCTTCCACCTTCCAACGCCTTATGAATACTGCTTTATCAGGTCTCCAAGGAACCCGCTGTTTCGTTTACCTTGACGATATTGTGCTATACGGTTTCGATTTAAATTCCGCAATTAACAACCTAAGAGCCGTTTTCCAAAGATTAAGAGGATATAACCTCAAATTGCAACCTGAAAAATGCGAGTTCTTAAGAAGAGAAGTCGCCTACCTTGGTCATGTCATCACGAAAGATGGCGTAAAACCTAACCCTGAAAAAATAAAAGCAGCAACTGACTTTCCAAAACCCAAATCTCCTAAAGATATAAAATCCTTTCTAGGACTAGTTTCATACTACCGTCGATTCATTTCAGATTTTTCCAAAGTCGCTAAACCCTTAAATAAGCTTTTGAAAAAGGATACCCCGTTTGAATGGCAAAATGAGCAACAAGTTGCCTTCGACGAATTAAAAAATAAATTAACCACTGCTCCTATTCTTTGCTATCCCGACTTCACCAAATCCTTTATACTCACTTGTGATGCGTCAAATCATGCCGTCAGTGCTGTCCTATCTCAAGGTGCTATCGGAAGAGATAAACCTATAGCATTAGCATCCCGTACCTTAATACGAAGCGAAACTAATTATAGCACAACGGAAAAGGAACTTTTAGCTATAATTTATGGTTGTAAAACTTTTAGACCTTACTTATATGGCCGAAAATTTCAAATAATAACTGATCACCGTCCTCCGAGGTGGCTCTTTAATCACAAAGATCCCTCTAGCAAACTCCAGAGATGGAGATTAAAACTTGAAGAATACGAGTATGAAATCATATACAGAAAAGGCAAGCTTAATTCTGCTGCAGATGCCTTATGCCTTATCTCGTTATCCTTCTAATTCTTTTGCTCCTGTAAACATAATAGGAACCGGTTCTAATCCAACTATTAACCCAAACAATACGCAAAATCCCACTGAATCATCCTCGTCGACTCTTCCTTCTACCTCCCAAGATCCTCTGAATCCTGAATACGTCGACACAGACCACTTGAATAGTCCACTGAATGTTGACGAATGGAACTTACCTTTCTTAGATCCACTACAACAACTTGGTGAACCTCCGATTCCTCTTCCTAATCTTGAAAATATTGACTTACCTACCAATTCACCAACTCCGGATAAACTTCTAAATCCTCCTGCGATTCCTGAAAATGAAAACTTAATTAACCCTAGTACTCAACTCAATAACACTCTAACTCATACCTCTCCTATTCCTGATGACACTCTAAACCCTTCTGCTAGTCCTAATGATAACTTAACTATTGATATACCAAGTCCAAGTATTCCTGATAATTCTTATACAGAATTCCTAAAAGCTATGTCCGATCCCAAAACAAACTTTGATACCACTATTCACTAGTATAAAAATAACTTATTATTGACAGATTCTAAGATCATTGTCTTACCAACTTCCATTGACCTCGATGAAACAAATCCTTATATCGAAGAGGTCCTAGCTAATCAAAGTGATACCACAGAATTTATGAATAGAGAAAGAAGATTACATTCATTTTTAAGGCTAGAAACAAGTTCTAAATCTTACTATTTCCTTTTTACTAAAGTTCATCATTTTGATGATGTGGCATATCCAGATCTATTCAAATCCTTGCAACAACTCCACAATGAATTATTAATCGGTTTGCATGACTCGTGCAAATAAATTGCTATTTCTGATTTTAGAGATCCTTTCGTAAAACTCTCGTATGTTGACATCTTTAATATTCTCAATTTCCTTTTCCATAACATTGACATCATTATTAAAATATATAGAAATAATATTATCTATCCAACCCCGAGTGAAATTCCCAAGATATTAAGGGAAAATCATGATATACTCGTCGCTGGTCATGTTGGCACTAGCAGAATGTACAGTAGAATCAAAGAAAGATACCGCTGGAAAAATATGAGAACTGATGTTGAAAATTACGTGAAAAAATGTTCTCAATGTCAAACCAACAAAGCTTTGCGTCAGGTAAACCGAGCCCCGATGCAAATAACATCCACTTCCACTGCTCCTTTCGAAAAAGTTAGTCTCGATATCGTAGGTCCTCTTCCTGATGCTGGTCAAATAAATCTAAAATTTATACTTACCTTACAAGATGACCTAACTAAATATTCTACAGCGTATCCCATCTCTAACGCAACGGCAGAAGAATGTTGTGAATGCCTCGTCCACTTTATTTCTTTATTTGGAATCCCTAAAACGATTTTAACCGACCAAGGTACAAATTTCACAGCTAACTTGTTTAAAAAGACATGTGAATTTTTAGAAATAAAACAATTGTGGTCGTCACCATATCATCCACAAACCAAAGGTCCTAGAGAGAAGTCATTCTACTCTAAAGGAGTATCTTAAATCCTACGTTAACGATAACCAAACTGATTGGCATAAATATGTTTATACCGCAATGTTAGCGTACAACACCAACGTCCACACCACGACAAAATTTACCCCTTACGAACTCCTTTTCGGACACAAACCTTACTTACCTAATTCTGTATTTGAAACCAATCCCGCAAATACTTATCTCGAATATATCAAAATGCTGAATCACCGTCCTTCCAATTCTCACGTGACAAAGCTCTCGAAAACATTGCTAAATCTAAGGATAGATCCAAGGGATATTGTGATCAACACTCTCGTCCTGTCACTTACAAAGTCAGTGATTGGGTCTATCTCAAAGCCCACTTAAGATTAAGAAAAGCTCTTTCTCCCATATGGAAAGGCCCCTATAAGGTGGTTAAAATCCATGGAAACCATACCCTTTCCCTACTCATAAATCGACGACACGTTAAACATCATTACGATCAAGTAAAATTAGCTAACGTTGATGTTTAAGTTTACTATTTCCTATTGGACATAAAAGTTAGTTTAGAATATTAACTCATTTATAACGTAAAACATTATTACTATTTACATGATTATTATTGAAATTATTTTATTTTACTTTTATCATTAAACATTTATATTTTTTATTATTATGCTAATTCTTTATAATTAAGTTTCTTTTTACTAAGTTTCTTTTCTATTAATTATTTGTTAACATGATTTATTTCCTACTTCTATTTCTTATTAATTACAGCTCCGTAATAGTTTGTCATAAAGAAGAATTCGTGGAACAAATAAAGAAGAGTCCAGGAATTCACTTCAATCCACAAGGCTCCATAAAATTAAGTAACGATTATTTGCACGTAGCTATACCTATAGATATAGAATATCTAAAACCCCGTATTGACAACGTTAGACATGTGTTATACACATCACAACATCTGTGTCCTGGGAATAAGATAATCAGTGCATCTGAATGTCAGAATATATTCGGAGCTCTTAATTCTATTTTCGACGATATTGCGCGAGATTACTATTCTATTTCACATCTTATATGTTCTAAAACCAAGAGATCCGCATGGATATCAGGCGTCGGTACTATTTTTAAGTACATATTCGGTACTATGGATGAAAACGACGCAATTCTTTACGGTAACGCGATTCAACATTTGAAAGATAATGACAAGAAACTATTAGAGTTAGTGAAACAAAATCTTATCGTTTCTAAATCTGCTATATCTAATTTTAATGAAACTCTTTCTACAATTAATAAAAATGAAGAAGGACTTAACGACGCCATAGAAAATCTATCATCTAGTTTAACAAGTATGACAATAAATACCGATTCTCTTCTATTTCGGGCAAAGATACAGGTAGTGTTTAATGTGCTTCAATCAAGTCTCCTAAATTTATACTATAAATTAGAAGATACTGTTAACTCTGTATTATTTGCTAAGACCAATACTCTGCATCCTTCTATTATTACTCCTGTAGATTTATATAATGAACTCGTTTCTAATGTTAAGTATCTTTCTAGATTTACTGAATTTCCTGTACCGTTAGAACTTGAAAATATAAATATTGTATTAAAATTATCTGAAATTATATCTTGCATTATAGACAATAAGCTATTGTTTACTATTAAGATTCCATTAGTTTTAATTAGTGAATTTAAGTTGTTTAAATATATTCCAATTCCTTTGCCTCATGATAATACCTAATTCTTTTGCCTTAATTATTCCATCCGCAAAATATGTAAAGGTTAATAATGATAAAACCATTTATTGTATCCTTGATGATCTATACAATTGTAAAACTACCCTCAATGACAATTTTATTTGTAATAATTTAAAATAATTCAATATTGTCGAGAACCCAATCTGTGAAACAGAAATTATGTCTAAAGTTCTATATTCACTTCCTAAAGAGTGTAAAACAAAATTTATTTCGGGAGATTTACACTTTTGGCAATCGTTAGGAAATAATAAATGGATTTTTACTCATTCCTCCCCCACAAGACTGCATCTGAATTGTGAAAACGATAACTTTGATGTAACGATACTGGTTACTGGTATTGTCAATTTGAAACCAAAATGTAACGGCTATTGCAAAGATGTAAAACTTATAAGTTCAATTAATCCTAAAATCTATTCAAATTCAATTCATTCTGATTTTAATCTTATTAATGATTCGTGTTGCAACTTCAATGCTTTTAAGAAATTTAATGACACGATTAGTTATAAATCTGTAAAATTAAACACTAAATTAGATTTAGATAAATTTATTAAATTAAATTCTGAAACTGATAGTCTACTAGATCTTGTAAATAATTTAAATCTAGATGATAATTTTGAATTTACTAATCCACATTCAATAATGTTCTATGTTTCTATATCTCTGCTTTTAGTTTTTATAATTTACTATTTCTGTAAAGAAAGATGTCTGACCTTTCAAAAGAAAATAAAGCTCACTAGATCCGCTACAAAATCCGACGACAGATTAGAAAGTTCACCAGATCCTCAACCTCGTTTGAGGATTGTTTAACATTATCTTACCCTTTTTCTACTTCCTATGAGAAACTTCACGCTCTGACCGTGTAAGTTTCATCTTAAGCGGGGGTTGTTATAGCTAGTACATGCACTATTTGCGCTGTGGTGCAAGCCTAAGAAAGAAGCAGTAGGAACGGGACCTCGCAGTCAGTCTGCTCGGATCCCTCATATCGGTCACACATCTTTTTCCATACCAGTTCCCATGTATTTTATTTTATTATTTTAAAAGAAATATTGTTCAAACCAAATAAATAAATTCTGTAATTTCTAAAAATCTTTTTTTAAAAACTGTTTATTCGGAACCCGTGTAACAGTACGTATCTAATGCCCTCTTACCTTATTGTACGAAGGTTGCTCACACCACGAGCATTTTCTATATCTCGTTTCTGAAGTATATAGAATATCCAATCTTTCAATAAAAATACTTTTAGCAAACGGACGCTTTAATGACCAAACTATGTTTTTTTAAAAAATAAATGTACATATATATAATACATACAAGACATTTGAGGATTGGAAGGATTGGAGGATTTGAAACTTCAACCCTCATGAGAAAGGCAAGCAAGTCCACAAAGAGTTAAATATTTTTTTATTTTTAAATTATTTTTATTAGCCCATTGGTGTCCATGGGCACCATCCATTACCCATCTAACATTAGAAAAGACTTGACTAGCTTTCAACAGTTCAGATTTCTCCAACGTAGTCCTACAAATTTGAGGCAAATATATTTAATTACGTACATATATATATATATATATATATATATATATATATATATATATATATATATATATATTGACGATAGTATTAGAACTATCCAATTTTCAAAGCTGATATTCTTTTCAGATACGCTAGGTATCCTATCGAATTCTAGAGCAGATATTCAGAACGAGATCACAGTAGACAAAATTAATTAAACTGATCCCATTTCAAATATTATTAAAGTATGAATTAGGTATAAAATACCTAAAGCATCGTGTTCTTTTGTTGTTTGTTGGCCGATTTTACTTTAAACAAAAGATGTAAACTGAAATATCACCTCCTGCCTTCTCCTACTCGTTCCAGGCGCCCTGGCAGTGAAGCTATGTTAGATATACCGAAATGTAACACAAAATTTAAGTTAAATTCATTTACGGTACGTGCCTCCGTACTATGGAACAATCTCCCAAGTGACATCAGAACTAGTCCTTCCCTTGTTTCCTTTAAATATAAATTAAAGAAACACTTGCTTTCACTAGCAAATGTGTAATCATCTGTATAGAATATGTATGTATTTACGTACGTATTGTAGTAAATTTGTATATGTTTATGTAAGTGTACAAGTGTATTTTTGTATGTATCTTTATATGTATTTGTTAGTATGTAGTATATTATATATATTTTTTAAATATATATGTATAGATTTATCAAATTTATCATCTTTTCTTTTTCTTACTTTATTTTCTTGTTCTTAGTAAATCTTCTTGCACTGTTTGCCACGCTATATAAAACACTTACTCATGCCCATGGGTTGACTGGAAGAAATTTCTTTCAGAGATAAGTCCACCCTTGCCATAAACCTTATTATTAAGTTGTTTTTACATGGATTTTTTGAGTGCAATAAAGTATATAAACTAAAATATTCTAATTGATCTTAAAAGAACAATAGCTTATCAAAGGGGGTTGTTCTTGAACTAGTTTATATTTTATACTAGCTGTGTCCGCGACTTCGTCTGCGTGGAATTTAATAAAAAAGTTATTGTTCAGTTCGCGGAGTTATAAAATAAATCTATTTCTAAAATAAAAGTAGCCTAAGGTACTCCTTACGACATCAGCTATCTACCAGTGAAAGTTTCGTCCAGCTGTTTCAGAGATTAGCCGGAACAAACAGACAGAAGACGAACAGACAGGGAGACAAAAATTGTAAATAATGTTAATTTGGCATAGTTACCGTGTATACGTCTATATCCTATAAAAAATGTTTTTTACGATTGTGCAAAAATTATACATTGCGTCATCGCCTTCGTCTTGGACTATTGAAACTTCTACTATTGAACTTTCTTATTAATCTGTATCAAGTAAAATATCCAACTGTAGGGAACGCGCCCCATGTACTTCTCTGGTCTTATCAGAGTGGACCTGTGAGCGCATAAAGGTGGGGATGGGGATACTATTGCCTAGTCCTGGACGGTCTCGTAAATGTGAACTAATAAATGTACAAGAATTTTGTCCAAATTTTGTACATCATAATGGCAGCCTAAATAATTTGTACGTTTCGATCAAGTCGTCTCTCTCTCTCTTCGGTCTTTAACAATAATTAAGCATAAGTTCCGTTATCCTTGTAATCAAGTCTCCTTATTTGTCTTGGGATTTTGGTAACCCACGTTTGAATTTTTTCAAGTAAATCAATGTTATTTGCAATCAAGGGTTATTTACTCTACTTGAAATCCGTTTAAATAGGTTTGACGAAGGTTTTGTAGATCTGAGTAACCATCTCAGACGTAAGTACTCCGAATGATTTTTTGAATGAAGTAGACGAGACTTTTCGCTTTCTTGGTGATTAAGTGAATATTACTGGCCCATTTAAGTACATCACTGATGACTACACCTACTTCAATAAAATAAATTTTGATTTTTGATAGTGTAAACTTTTTCTCAAGAATGTTGCATCAGTTTAATAAAATAATTTTCTATTTTTTTGTAACGTATAATATTTGTTTATACCTAACAGCGAAGTCTTTATTTCTTTTATAAATCAAAATTTAATAATCAAAAGTAGTGATTTAATATCTATCTAATCGGTAACCGAAAACTTAGTCCTCGCCAATAAAACAAATAATGTAGATAGGTGTCGTCATAACGATATGTATAACGATACGCAAATAATACAAACAAAAACACATCAAAACATTTAATATATTATTAAATGATATTTGGGGGTGATGTTACGATGATGTAGCTTGCGAAGGCTGCATTGATGATCACGTCGGGGTCACCAGTTTGGGGGTGTGAGGAACGGGGTGTTGAGTTCCTCATCCACCGTTAATTAGAGAGGATCCTTTGACCAGACGGGTGTTGTGTCTGGTGAGCTACTAGCCCGACGGTTGTTGTTGCTTTCTTGTATATATACTTAATTGCTGTAATAACTTTGATATCGCGATGTTGGATTCGTCAGTTCTTAGTTACGTAATTCGTATGTCACGCGATAGATGTCGCCACACATAGTATGCAGAACTCTATTGTGATGAAAGCCAAGAAGCAAAATAGGTAACTCTGGCGAAAGCGGCTGGTCCCGCCGCGCACCCGCGGGCCGAAACGAAGTTAGCGATACCAATCTGTAGAAAATTATTCAAATAAACAATTAAATATTAATTGTAAATAAAAATTAATAACAATAAGCTAATAAAATCGTATTTCAGTAAAGTAAAAAGGAAAGTCGTTACTGGTACAAATAAAAGACGAGAAAAGAACGAAAAACAATCACTACCAAGGTATTGCCGACCGCGAGAGGACCTCCTGAGTCACCTCCGCAGGGGCTTCTGCCGCCGCTGTTAGACGTGCACAAAATGGAAGGGTCGCGTGCGTCTCTAAATGTCCTAGCACACGTCGCGTTATCAATGACTTGCAGGCTTACATGTCTCGCTACACTTGATACTGAGCCGGCTGAAATTTAAAAAAATACTTACTTAATAAAAAAATCATCGAAATGCCCTCTACGGTCGTTGTAAAAATATGCAGGCATATAAATAAGAAATCAGATCAATGCAAATGAACTTACTGTCGCTCGTTCTTCCGAAACCAGCAGCTACAGCCGTAACACCGACATATTGGTTGGAGCCGGTGGCTAACGCGACGGGCCGGATGTTGTCTAGGGAAAAACGTTTTTTAATTTTTTATTTATTTTTTTATATACACATTACAGTCGTGACATATGTATATACAGTAGTTATATTTCGTAGCAAATATAGCTCAGCCTAATTCCACTATAACGACCCCAGTAAATAATTTTTAAACATTCATTAATGTGGTTATGCTTATCTCAAATATTTTTATAGGATTTCCTGCCCGTAGAGACCTTATTATTTCTCTGTTTTTTTATTCTTGCGATCGTCCATCTGTGATTTTAAATTATTTTAAGTTCCTCTACTACTAGAAATCTTATTACGCGTTAATCTATTACAACTGAACTAGTCCCCTATTCGCTTGTGCTGAATTTTAATGTTGTACTTGGATAAAAAGTATCCAGTTTTCTACCTAGTGATATAAACTCAAAACATATAAAACCAGAAGTCAGCAAAAGCTCAAAGTTGTTTTCTAAATTTAATTATAAAATTAGAATTGACTTACTGTTAAAGTTAACGTGACTGATGCGAATGACAGCAACATCGTTAAGGACTTCAAAATTCATGTATCTGGGATGCATAACAACATTGCTGGTTCTGATACGAACGCCACCAGAATTGTAGTTAACAGATCCGAGAATAACGACAAAAGTTCTAGCTGTTGTAGTAGGAGATGACCAACAGTGAGCAGCAGTGACCAGTCTAGTGTTACTAATCAGAGAAGCTCCACAAACTGATCTTTGTCCGTTAAACAATTCGATTTGTAGACCAGCCTTAAAAATTACAAGAAAATTATTATAAAAGACACGTGAAACAAAGACTATTATTGACTAAAAATTACCAAACATACCAAGTGGGGATTAGCTCCTAGCGCTGAAACCTGTCCTCCGATAATCCTGGACCCGTCGAAGTCCGCGGCCGCCTCAGCAGCGTCTATGCGAGCCCTTTCGGGGATACCGATCTCTAGATGATAGTCACGGAAGATTGGTTCTTCCGCTGTAACAGCTAGAGCCAGGCCGAGGACGACGATGAGGAGCTTCATGTTGGACGATAGTGCGTTATTTTGCAGTCGAACATTGGCCTTAAATACTGTTTTATATCTAATCTCACCATTTTAAGCTCTTTAATTTTTTCCATTAATTACCTTTAGTTGGATTATCGCTATTTTTTTTTTTTTTGAAGTATTATCAACTGACAATAAATCAGTTCTTAATATAATAATTGCAATGTAAGCGTTAAAATTATGTTTATAATAATTATACGGAAGTAGGGATAGTAGGTAGTAAAAATAACAATGTATATGTTACCGGCCAAACCCGATTTCAGGACAAACTAGTTTTGCCTAGGCTAAACTAGTTCTTCCTATACGTGTTAGGATTAACTAGTATAGCCTAGGCAAAACTAGTTTGTCCTTAACCCGATAGGATAAACCAGTTTAGGCTAGTCCAAACTAATTTGTCCTAAGCCCGATAGGATAGACCAGTTTAGGCCAGGCCAAACTAGTTGATCCTGATATAAATACGCACACTTTAGGATAAACTGGTATGGCCTAGTCTAAACATTATAGTATATCAAGAAAGTCAAAATAAATGGATAAAGTGAATAAAATACTCTGTAATTGAAAAAATAATCATTTTTATTAAAACCATAATGATTCGTCGTTAAAAATTATGGATAATTGGTAATACAAACAATCACACTATAACAAATAATAAGTGTTTTTTAATAGAAGCAATAATCATATCTCAATTATTAAAATTGTTATTTATTTTTACATGGTTTACTTTAGTGGCACTTAGAATTGCAGAGTATGAGTGCCTTCTTGCACTGGCATCTGTTTGTGGAACAGTTTTTGTAGCAGCTGCATCTCACAAAACCTTGGCCTGATCCAACTGAATGTTTCGTATCTGCAGTCCTTAACGATATTTCAGAGCCTTGGTTTACATCAGCTACCTCTAAAAAAGTTTGATTGCAAATGCCGAATTCTGATCTGAAAAAATAAAGTTAAAACATATTAGGTACTTTAAAATATCATTAATGCTTCAGAAAGATAGATGAGTAATTAAGTAACAAAAAAATAAAACCTGCAATATTGATTCGTCATTTTTCTGAAGAATAACTTAATGTTTCTGAGATCACCTTTGCCTTTGTCAACATCTGGAATCGGTATAGTCACATTATCTCTAATGTTGGCAGGTGGATGAGACTTGTCAGAAGTAGCTTTCATTTTCTTAGCGTATTTCACAAGATTTTCTGCTGCAGTTGTTCTAGCTTTATGAATGTCATTTTAAGATGAAGAAACTTTTTCTCGATTACTAACTTCGACAACGTTATCATTTCTATCTTCTGTTAGGTTAACATTACGATCATCTTTTATTACTTTCCTTAAATCATCTTCATCCTGAATATCATTTATGATTTCTTGCGGCAAAGAGGAAGTCGAAAGTCCTACTCTGGGTTCTATTCCAAATAATGCCTTGTATGGTGATTATTTTATTCCTGAATGATAGGCGCGGTTTTTCATGAATTGAACGTATCTCAAACCTTCTGACCATTTCGTTGAAACGTTGTCATTCATCCAAGACCCTATCATATTCTCAATATCTTGATTGGTACGTTCAACTGAGCCCTGGCTTTGACTGTGTCTGGCAAGCTCACTTATAACATTATTTACAAATTCCCTACCGTTATCAGATTGAAGAATGCACGGCGCTCCTATAGTTAGAAATATATCATTCAAATAGTAAGCCACCTCTACCGCCCTCTTACATTGTAGAGCTCGAAGCAGAACAAATTTTGTTAGATGGTCTTGGTAAACCATAATAAATTTAAAATTTCCATCTGGTTGTGTCTGAAAATCGATCAGATCTACCTGGCACCTACTATTCATTTCCGAATGAAGAATGGGCTTAAAGACTAATCCTCTTTTCTTCTTTGTTTTATTTTGATGACAGACACTACACATAGATAAATACAAGCTTATCATTTCTTTTGTGATATTGGCATATTTTTTTGATGTTTCGGCTAACATCTTGTCCCGAATTTTTTTTTAGACTGTTTAGAGTAGGCCATACCAGTTTATCCTAAAGTGTGCGTATTTATATCAGGATCAACTAGTTTGGCCTGGCCTAAACTGGTCTATCCTATCGGGCTTAGGACAAATTAGTTTGGACTAGTCTAAACTGGTTTATCCTATCGGGTTAAGGACAAACTAGTTTTGCCTAGGCTATACTAATTAATCCTAACACGTATAGGAAGAACTAGTTTAGCCTAGGCAAAACTAGTTTGTCCTGAAATCGGGTTTGGCCGGTAACATATATAATAAATTACAATTTAGATGCCTTCGCATAGAAACGTTTAGATTGAAAGCTGATTTGGAATCGACGAGGCTCAAGCTACTGCAATCGAAAGGCAAGATAGATGGCCCTGTGCCGGCAACTACACGCTTATCCACAGACTCTAGTTCGGGAATTAGTATATCCTTTTTGAGGTGAAACTTCTTTAGGCGCATTAGGGTAAATATTTTACGGATGAGACGTACGAAGGTGTGCAATGTTTTGAAGAAACGGCAACGTTCTTGTCGAACAACAGAGCCACCTAGCGTGTACTACATTATTAATTATTGTTTGTTTTCTGATTTCTTACATTTCACATATGGTAAATTTAAAAATAAATCATCATTATCATCATCCTCATCATAACTTCAGCGTATCACTAGCATAGAAATCTAAATTGTTTAATTGATTTTTGCAATGGAGATTTAAAAGACAATAGAGAATAATGAATCCAATGTTATGCAATAAAATTAAAGTAGAATTATTATTATTTAATAAAAATTAAAAATAATTATATTCGATGTGAATTAAGTTTATTTAGACTTTAGCTAAAAAAATAATTGTGGTCTTTCACACTTTTCCATATCAACGTTATGCTGAGTCATTATATTTCAAAGCAAGATTGATGGCCTGTTAATAAAACACTCAAATCTTATCATATCTTATCGGTCTAGTTAAAGTCGCATTATTTTCAAGTGATCAGTATCCTAAAACAATAATTTGGTACTCATCGATAGAAAAACATCTTGATGGAATCACACGCTTAGAAAGATTCATGTACAGCAGCTTACCCACACCTTCTTCGTTAACCAAAGAATGGATAGGCTCGGGCTTGGGGTTGAAAATTGTTTATAATTATCATGAATGTAAAAAATATACTAGTTTGTAGAACTACCCACCTTATTTTTAATTGCCTAAATGAACTGTATTCAAACTTAACGCTCCGGGACAAATCTCTGCGATTTTTGGAGTGTATTACTGGATTTTTTTAAATGTAAAATGAGTTTAAATAATAATAATAATAATAAAATTATATACATATGTTTTATAATATATAATGGTAAATACTACAACTGTTAGCTACAATTTTATTTTTCAACTATGACAGTATTGAAGAAACAGAAGTGAACAGGAAAATCGTCTTATGGATTAATCGTTTTCAGGATAAATTTGCCGTATGCCGTATCAGACAATTTTGATCAAATGTTAGTTTTCCATAACAATGCTACAATAATTTCTTTGTATTGGATGAAAAATAAGATAGAAATTTATGACCAAATTTAATTTAAGTTGGTGTTACGATCAAAGTACTCTCACTCATACAAATAAATAAATAATTAATATCTACACAATACGCACACGTTCGTCTGTTCCTAAAGCAACCCATGTTGTGTTATAGGTAACAGCCGACTGGTATAGCTATTTTTTTTTCGATAAATACGCCAACGGGCTAGTCAATACAAGTGAACTTAATATTTCTTTCAGTTCTCATTTCGTATTAGATGTATATCTATATATTTATACGTGAAACAAATACTTCGTACCCTATTTTTACGAAAATTGCGTTGACGAAGGAGTATGAAATTTCGCACACTTACAGTTTATATAGAAAAGGAGTGCAGAATGCTAATATATTTTTGCAACTGCGCATAAAAATACATTAAATCGATAATAACAACTGTGTTTGCTAACAAACTAAAAAACTGACTTCAATTACATCGACAAGTACTCGTAATTACAACGTAGGTAGACGAAAAAATAGTCAAGTAAATACGCATCATTAAAGATTACTCCAAAAGTTGTAATCAGATCTCGATGAAATTTAAACGTGACCACGTGATACACATCGGCTTTCGATTAAATTAAAAAGCTATCAAAATCGGTACACCCAGTAAAACGTTATGCGGATTTCCTATATATATATATAACATACTCCGATTAAAATATATAAAGAATTTTATAAAATTTATACGATTCTTTATATATTTTAATCGGAGTATGTTATTTGTAGGATCGTTCATCTTATTGTATATATTATCTCTCTGATCTGCAAGTTTTAACATAAATATTTTAACCCATAACCGCTTAATATTTTTTTCTGTATGTTGGTTTTTATTTTTCAACGATTTATAGTACGCAGATTCAAAAGCTGATTTAATAAATTTATAAATTTTATGTGGGCACGACATATCTGTTGTCTTTGCCCAGTCAATGCTATTTAATTTCTTACTTAGAAGTTTTCTATTAAAATATTTAATTCTAGAAGTTTTAATAACACCTGTATTCGCGTCGAGTGAATTCCCTCGCACACTATCAATACGATACGATGATCGGCCGGACCACATCGACCGCCGCTGTGCATGGATTCATGGTCGTTAATCGCGTAAAAACGTGATCAATACATGATTTAGATATTTTATTAAGTCTTAATTCTATGCGAATGTAATCTGTTAATACCAGCTATGAATCCGTACCCAGAGAGCATGTCGATATGTTTATTCTTTATAATATCGTTTGACTTGAAGTCTATGTTGGCGTCTCCGAGTATGATAGAAGCATTTATTACATATTTATTTATCAACTACGAGAGTTCGGAAATAAATCCAGTTTTGCTAGAAGATGGAGGTCTACAGATTGTCGACCAGAACTGAATTGTAATTATACATTAATTTATGTGTATAATTAGCATGGGTCACTGACCCTTTACCATAAAATACGGGGATACAACAGCGTTGCTCTTATATGGTAACAGATGAATGGCTGACTAGGCAAAGCAAACAATTGAAATCCAATTTACATGTTGCATTTGATTAAATTACTAACTGTACCATTCGAATATTCATTTAATAAAATAAGTGAAACGTTCATTACTTAATCACAAATGTACCTATGCCGTTATATTAAAGTAGATTTATTGGAGATATAATTAGTGTATAGTAGAAAGGGTACATGCTGTTCAAGGACAGTCCAGTAAGCAAAAGCAAAAATATACTAGATTACCGGTTATTAAATTTTAATAACCGGTAATCTAGTGTATTTTTCATATAATAAAGTTAAACATTTGTATAGGGCATACAGAATGTTGTCGTCATCTGGGCGTTTTTATTTGTGTTTTTAGTGTGTGTTTCCGGACCCCCGACACAGAAGTAAATCCTAGGAGAAGCCGTTGAGTGTGAGGCGTTATTTATTTATTAGTTTACAATTATTTCATTTTATAAACATTTTCACCAAAACAAAATAGTTGTTCGAATGATAATAATATTTGATTATGGGGTGCATATTTCGTTATATATGATACTAACTGTGCCCGCGACTTCGTCCACGTGGAATTTAATAAAAAGTTATTGTTCACTTCGCAGTATAAAGCATACAATAAATAAATGTCTAAAATAAAAGTAGCCTGTGTTTCTCCTTACTACATCAGCTATTTGTCAGTGAAAGTCTCGTCAAAATCGGTTCAGAGATTAGCCGGAACAAAGAGATAGACAGACAGATAGACAGACAGACAAAAATTATAAAAAATGTTATTTGGGTATATGTGCCGTGTATACATCCATATGAATTCAGTAAAAAACGTTTACTTTAAGATTACAAACAGACACTCCAATTTTATTTATTTGTATAGATGCATCCTTATAATTTTTTTTTTTTTTTTTAATTTAGGTGGAACGTCGTTTACGTGACCTTCGCTTCCGATAGCAAATATTATTTTATCATATCTTCTATAATCTGATTTCACGTATCACTATGAAATCAATGTTGCAAGTCATGATTGCATTCAATTAATTCTATTTCGAAGTTGGAACAGTCGATTTTTGATATGATATTAAAAAATGCTGTGTGGTTACGGCATCAAAGAATTTAGCCACCCCCCTCTCTTCCCGTCGGTGTCGTAAGAGGCGACTAAGGGATAACACAGTTCCACTACTACCTTGGAACTTAAAAAGCCGACCGGTGGCGGGATAACCATTCAACTGCTGGCTTTGAAATAAACAGGCCGAAGACGGGCAACAGCGTCTTCGGTGCGACAAAGCCAGCCCTGCGGTCACCAACCCGCCTGCCCAGCGTGGTGACTATGGGCAAAACACATGAGTTAATATGTGTATTATATATTATATATTAAAACATTCACTTATTTGTATGTGTTTTTTTTAAATATTTATGGAAGTCTATCGTATCGTTTATTATGCCTAATATTTTTAGTATTAAACATGTAAACAATTTGTTAACGTTATTTATTATTGATTTTTCCTCCTTAATATGTGCATACTTCTAACCGCTGCTACTGTATCGTGTCCAGTACCCAAAGGTTATCTGGAAAAAAAACACTATTTAGCGATAAGATCGCCTTTGTGTAACTTGTATTGTATATTTCTTAATGTGTCTGTATTTCGGTGCACACTAAGAATAAATAATAAATAAATATCGTCTCTAATGGAATGCCATCTCTACTTAAGCAAGTCAACGAAACCAACTCTACGTTTAGAATTGGGGAGTTTATGAATGGTTAAAGATAGCACTAAAATGTTGAAGCAGTAATAGCAGTAGTGCCTTATTTTAACACAACGCTTATTTAAGACGTTATAAAACGTATAAAGAATGTAGTGTGTTTTGAACGATACCTCTAGTGGCTGTGTTACGACTAGAGGTATCTTTCAGGGTATATTTTGCTTATGGGCTTAAAAAAATGATAACAATATGTTATCTTCTTAAGTCAAAAATAAGTCAATTGTTTTTGCTAATGTTAACACGAATTTTATTCATTATAATGAAACAACTTTTTTTAAATCATTGTTACGAGTAAATGTGTAATCTATACTTATTATAAAGCTGAAGAATTTGTTTGTTTGTTTGTTTGTTTGAACGCGCTAATCTCAGAAATTACTGGTCCGATTTGAAAAATTCTTTTTGTGTTAGATAGCCCATTTATCGAGAAAGGTTATAGGCTATATATCATCACGCTAAGACCAAAAGCAACGGAACACCAATGAAGAATGTTTCAAAATCGGGGGTTCTTTTTTCCTTTTGAGAGCTTCGGTTGCGTGCGCTGTGAAAACAGTTAAAGTTTCGCAAAAATCATGTATTACAGAATTGATCCTCTTTAAAAGTTCTAAAAAAAAGTCCGTGACAGCATATAGGTTTGCTCACTATAACCTTTTTTATGCTTACCAAGTGTGTTCTAAAATAATGCATTATTTGCGAAGGTGTTTTTATAAACACGATATTAATCCTTATCTAAATAAATACATTATTCATCACAAGTATTTAATTTAAAACAAAAAAGCCTTTTACGTAATTCGATTTCAATGAGTATCTCAGGAGATATCGCAGTTTTAAAATAACATCGCAGCAAAATAATGATCAAGTATTGCGCGCGCCTCTGTTCCACGCGGACGAAGTCGCGCGCAGAAGCTAGTCTAATATACAAAATTCTCGTGTCGCGGTATTTTTAGTCAAACTCCTCCGAAACGGCTTGACCGATTCTCGTGAAATTTTGTGTGCATATTAGGTAGGTCTGACAATCGAACAACATCTATTCTTCATCCCCCTAAATGTTAAGGGTAGTCCAACCCTAATTTTTTTTTAGATAAATTTTTTATTTTTTTTATTTTTTTATGATACAACATTAAAAATACATACAACCTTAAATTTTCAACCCTCTAAGATCAACCCCTTTTTTTGAATCGCAATTTTTATTTTTTATTATTTTTAATAATTTCCTTTAATAATGATTTTTTTCTCAATTCAATTTGATCTCCTGCCTTCGCCGGTCCGATAACTATCAATCGATCAGTTATCCGATCCGAGATGGTTTTTAACCGACTTCCAAAAAAGGAGGAGGTTCTCAATTCGACGGTATTTTTTTTTTTTTTTTTTTTTATGTATGTTACATCAGAACTTTTGACTCGGTGGAGCGATTTCGACAAATTTTCTTTTAATCGAAAGGTGATGTGTGCCAATTGGTCCCATTTAAATTTATTTGAGATCTAACAACTACTTTTCGAGCTATATCTAATAATGCGTTTTTACTTGACGCTTTTTTCGTCGACCTACGTTGTATTATACCGCATAACTTTCTACTGGATGTACGGATTTTGATAATTCTTTTTTTGTTGGAAAGGAGATATGCCAAGCTTAGTACCATGACAAGGAAACCAGGATCTGATGATGGGATCCTAGAGAAATCGAAGGAAACTCTTGAAAATCTGCAATAACTTTTTACTAGGTGTACCGATGTTGATAATTCTTTTTTGTTGGAAAGAAGATATTCCTAGCTTAGTACCATGATAGGGAAACCAGGATCTGATGATGGGATCCCAGAGAAATCGAGGGAACTTCTTGAAAATCCGCAATAACTTTTTATTAGGTGTACCGATTTTAATGATTTTTAATTTAATCGAAAGCCGAAATTTATCATGTGGTCACATTTAAATTTCATCGAGATCTGATAACTACTTTTTGAGTAATCTTTGATAATGCGTTGTTACTTGACTATTTTTTCGTCGATCTACGTTGTATTACTCGTCTATGTAATTGAAGTCGGTTTTTTTTTCGTTTGCGAGCAAACACAATTATATTTGTGTATCAATCATAGCAGTGACTGTTATACGTATTATTTCAATTTTTCTGTGCACTAAATAAAGCATACTTTCATTGTCTACAACGCTTTCTATTTTAAGTAAATCCCCGCACATTTATAGTAGATAGTTTATTGGCAAAACAACGTTTACCGGGTCAGCTAGTATACTAGATCGTTCAATAAGTCCCGAGACTAACCTGGAAATGGCGCATATATTAAAAACTCTTTTGATTTTTAAAAAGTACTGGCTATCAATACAAGAATATGTGTCAAATTTTTAAAAATGGAACAATAAAATTATTGATTTTGAAACATTTAAGTGACGCTACGGTTGTAATTTCGATACAATGGAAAAAAAACGAGTTTCGCGTGTTGATAAAACATTGTTTTTTAATGGGGAAAAATACCGTTGAAGCACAGCAATGGCTTATAAAATGTTATGCAGGATCAGCTCCCTCTAAAGCAACCATTCGTCGGTGGTATGCCGACTTCAAACGCGGTCGCATGGACACCAATGATGGGGAACGCTCAGGTCGTCCAAATGAAGCAGTGACTCAACAAAATATTAACCAAGTCCTCAAAATCGTATTGGAAGATCGGAAGGTAAAAGTGCGAGAGATAGCCGAGATAGTGAAGATTTCAGCTGGTAATGTTTTCACTATTTTACATAAAAATTTGGCCATGAAAAAGCTTTTTTCTAAGTGGGTGCCGCGTTTGCTTACAACTAATCAAAAGGAACAACGTATCAATGATTCAGAGCGATGTTTGGCGCTGATGAATCATAATAAAAAGGATTTTTTACGTCGGTATGTAACAATGGATGAAACCAGCAGGCCTAGCATGCGCGCCACGACAAAATTTTGTCTACCCCTTTTCTCGTATTATCTCTCTATGTCTACAGTAGCTAACATGCGTGAACGCGATACTCTTCTCGTTACGTCAAGAAGAGGTAATCATTAAATTTTAGTGATCTGTGATATTTATCTCTACGGAAGCTAACATGACATCGTAATTTTGTCGAATTTTGTCGTTTTAGGAAGAGAAACTTCTCGTCTTCAATATTATCGACGAGAAAGACGATAAATAAAAAATAAATAAAACCGGGTGCCTATTTTTTGTATACCATGGCGTTTCCCTATTATAATTATATAATTTCGGTATACGAAGAGCGGGAAATGCGAAAAGTCGAGTGAAGTGTGCCATATAATGACACAAAAAACGTATTTGCGCCCTGTTGCTTCTTATTCTAAATAATAATAATAATAATACTTTATTTCAGACCAAAGTATAAGTCCATATTGGGTTAGTACAACAAGACAAGACAACATTCAGAATAAAAAACAAAACAAAATGATATTAAAAAAATCAATAACTAAAAATAAAATTAAATAGAATAAAAGTAAAATCAATAATCAAAAAAAAAAAAATATTCAAAAATTCAAAAAATTTTAAAAATTAAAAAAAAAAAAAAAAAAACAATGCGTGATAGAATTACAATTATCTAATGTGCGACAAGATATAAAGCACAACACGAGCATATTGTTTTACATATATAATTAAATTCATTTACTTACGCCGTTTTATTTTCCATATTAGATTTTTTAAATTAGATATACACTTTTTATCTTAGCCAAAAGGCCGAGAACATTGTTAAATAAAACATGTGTCACTCGTTTGAAATTATACAAACGTTGGCTCATCCCGGTTTGGCACGATTGGTCAATAACCTTGTAAATTCAACTTTACGACATAAGAAATAAGAATGATATTCAGTTGTGATTATGGTTGATAATGTTTCTCTACTCGACAAGGCGAAGTCTTCGGAAGAGAATTTTGTCTCTCGTAGTGCGCATGTTAGGGTAATCGAGAAAATACTCGATGTAGACATTATCTCTCTCTCTCGTCAAGAGATATCTCGTTGTATACATGCTAGGCCGGCTGGATATACCATTTCACTCCGGAATCCAATCGGCAGGCAGCGGAGTGAAGAGCGGCTGGTGAAAGCCGCCCGAAGCGTCCAAAGACTCAGAAATCGGCCGGTAAGGTTATGGCGTCTATATTTTGGGATGCGCATGGAATACTTTTCATCGACTACCTTGAAAAGGGGCAAAATATAAATTGTGACTATCACATGTGCTTATTGGAGCGATTGAAGTACGAAATTGCGGATAAACGGCCTCACATGAACAAAAAGAAAGTGGTGTTTCACCAGGACAACGCGCCTTGTCACAAGTCCGTGAGAACGATGGCCAAAATTAACGAATTGGGCTTCGAATTGCTTCCTCATCCCCCTTATTCGCCAGACTTGGCCCCCAGCGATTACTGGCTGTTTGCAGACCTCAAAAAAATGCTTCAGGGTAAGAAATTTGACTCAAATAGTGAAGTTATCGCAGCAACGGAGGCTTATTTTGAAGCCAAAGACAAATCGTTCTACACACATGGGATAGAAAAGTTAGAAAAGCGTTGGAGGGACTGTATCGCTCTTGGAGGAGACTATGTTGATGAATAAAAATTAATTTTATAAAAAAGACCTTTTTTTAGTAGTTAGTCTCGGGACTTATTGAACCACGGTTATATATATATATATAACATATATATATATATATATATATATATATATATATATATACTATATATATATATATACTAGCTGACCCGGATATATATATATATATATATATATATATATATATATATATATATATATATATATATATATATATATATATATATATATGGCTCTGTGTGTGTGTGTGTGTTTGTGGATATGTGTGTCTCTTGAAGCCCTTTCTGATTTCTTATAACACAGAGATATGTACAACCCTAGAGAGAGAAAAAACGATATCAATCAAGCGAGAGAATCGAAATCGCGTTTCATGAAATCGAAATATGATATAAAAAATGATAACAATATGTTGTTATCATTATATTGTATATGTATATATATACAAAATAATGATAACAACATATTGTTATATATATATATATATATATATATGTGTGTGTGTATGTGTGTGTGTGTGTGTGTGGATGTGTGTCTCTTGAAGCCCTTTCTGATTTCTTATAAGACATATTGTACAACCCTAGATAGAAAAAAAAAGCCATCAATCAAGCGAGAGAATCGAAATCGCGTTTCATGAAATCTAAATATAAATAGATAAAAAGATGTCACGGTTCAATCAATCCTTACCTTTGAAAACTATAATTTATGTACACATGTCGTACGTATCTAATGTACTCTTACCTAATTGTACGAAGGGTGTCTTATTCAATGTACAGTTTTGACTTTCCTACCATGAATTAGTATCTAAGATTTTTATTTTTGTGTTACCCACATTAGGAATTCTAAACATTTTTTGAATATCATATCAAAAATTGACCGCTCCAGCGGGGTTCGAACCCGCGTCTCCGACGTACCGTGTCAGCGCTCTAGCCAATTAAGCTATGGAACGATGCACCCGCTCGAGCGAAATTTTCGATATGATAATTTTTAATTTCGGTTTAAGCGAACCGTGGCGCCGTCTATAGTGAGCTCTTTACAGAAACCCGTAACTATTCAAAGTTTCATATTACAATGAAAATCTTTGACAGGAGACGACACCGTGCTATTTTTAATATCTAAGATTTTTATTTTTGTGTTACCCACATTAGGAATTCTAAACATTTTTTGAATATCATATCAAAAATTGACCGCTCCAGCGGGGTTCGAACCCGCGTCTCCGACGTACCGTGTCGGCGCTCTAGCCAATTAGGTATAAAATACTTAAGGCATCGTGTTGTTTTGTTGTTTGTTGGCCGATTTTACTTTAAACAAAAGATATAAACTGAAATATCACCTCCTGCCCTCTCCTACTCGTTCCAGGCGCCCTGGCAGTGAAGCTATGTTAGATATACCGAAATGTAACACAAAATTTAAGTTAAATTCCTTTACGGTACGCGCCTCCGTACTATGGAACAATCTCCCAAGTGACATCAGAACTAGTCTTCCCATGTTTCCTTTAAATATAAGTTAAAGAAACACTTGCTTTCACTAGCAAATGTGTAATCTTCTGTATAGAATATGTATGTATTTACGTATGTA
The DNA here is from genome assembly GCF_905220565.1 of Melitaea cinxia. NCBI lineage: Eukaryota > Metazoa > Arthropoda > Insecta > Lepidoptera > Nymphalidae > Melitaea > Melitaea cinxia. The sequence continues at coordinate 2,154,742 of NC_059408.1, read as the reverse complement.
TTGTAGTGAGTTTGTATATGTTTAGGTATGTATACAAGTGTATTTTTTTATTTTGGTATGTATCTTTATATGTATATTTTAAAATATATATGTATAGATTCAACAAATTTATCATCTTTTCTTTTTTTTTACGTTTTTTTCTTGTTCTTAGTAAATCTTCTTGCACTGTTTGCCACGCTATATAAAACACTTACTCATGCCCATGGGTTGACTGGAAGAAATTTCTTTCAGAGATAAGTCCACCCTTGCCATAAACCTTATTATTATGTTGTTTTTACATGTATTTTTTGAGTGCAATAAAGTATATAAACTAAAATATTCTAATTGATCTTAAAAGAACAATAGCTTATCAAAGGGGGTTGTTCTTGAACTAGTTTATATTTTATACTAGCTGTGTCCGCGACTTCGTCTGCGTGGAATTTAACAAAAAATTATTGTTCAGTTCACGGAGTTATAAAATAAATCTATTTCTAAAATAAAAGTAGCCCAAGGTACTCATTACGACATCAGCTATCTGCCAGTGAAAGTTTCGTCCAGCTGTTTCAGAGATTAGCCGGAACAAACAGACAGACAGACGAACAGACAGGGAGACAAAAATTGCAAATAATGTTATTTTGGCATATTTACCGTGTATACGTCTATATCCTATAAAAAATATTTTTGACGGTTGTGCAAAAATTATACATTGTGTCATCGCCTTCGTCTTGGACTATTGAAACTTCTACTATTGAACGTTCTTATTAATCTTTATCAAGTAAAATATCCAACTAGTAGGGAACGCGCTCCATGTACTTCTCTGGTCTTATCAGAGTGGACCTGTGAGCGCATAAAGGTGGGGATGGGGATACTATTGCCTAGTCCTGGACGGTCTCGTAAATGTGAACTAATAAATGTACAAGAATTTTGTCCAAATTTTGTACATCATAATGGCAGCCTAAATAATTTGTACGTTTCGATCAAGTCGTCTCTCTCTCTCTTCGGTCTTTAACAATAATTAAGCATAAGTTCCGTTATCCTTGTAATCAAGTCTCCTTATTTGTCTTGGGATTTTGGTAACCCACGTTTGAATTTTTTCAAGTAAATCAATGTTATTTGCAATCAAGGGTTATTTACTCTACTTGAAATCCGTTTAAATAGGTTTGACGAAGGTTTTGTAGATCTGAGTAACCATCTCAGACGTAAGTACTCCGAATGATTTTTTGAATGAAGTAGACGAGACTTTTCGCTTTCTTGGTGATTAAGTGAATATTACTGGCCCATTTAAGTACATCACTGATGACTACACCTACTTCAATAAAATAAATTTTGATTTTTGATAGTGTAAACTTTTTCTCAAGAATGTTGCATCAGTTTAATAAAATAATTTTCTATTTTTTTGTAACGTATAATATTTGTTTATACCTAACAGCGAAGTCTTTATTTCTTTTATAAATCAAAATTTAATAATCAAAAGTAGTGATTTAATATCTATCTAATCGGTAACCGAAAACTTAGTCCTCGCCAATAAAACAAATAATGTAGATAGGTGTCGTCATAACGATATGTATAACGATACGCAAATAATACAAACAAAAACACATCAAAACATTTAATATATTATTAAATGATATTTGGGGGTGATGTTACGATGATGTAGCTTGCGAAGGCTGCATTGATGATCACGTCGGGGTCACCAGTTTGGGGGTGTGAGGAACGGGGTGTTGAGTTCCTCATCCACCGTTAATTAGAGAGGATCCTTTGACCAGACGGGTGTTGTGTCTGGTGAGCTACTAGCCCGACGGTTGTTGTTGCTTTCTTGTATATATACTTAATTGCTGTAATAACTTTGATATCGCGATGTTGGATTCGTCAGTTCTTAGTTACGTAATTCGTATGTCACGCGATAGATGTCGCCACACATAGTATGCAGAACTCTATTGTGATGAAAGCCAAGAAGCAAAATAGGTAACTCTGGCGAAAGCGGCTGGTCCCGCCGCGCACCCGCGGGCCGAAACGAAGTTAGCGATACCAATCTGTAGAAAATTATTCAAATAAACAATTAAATATTCATTGTAAATAAAAATTAATAACAATAAGCTAATAAAATCGTATTTCAGTAAAGTAAAAAGGAAAGTCGTTACTGGTACAAATAAAAGACGAGAAAAGAACGAAAAACAATCACTGACCAAGGTATTGCCGACCGCGAGAGGACCTCCTGAGTCACCTCCGCAGGGGCTTCTGCCGCCGCTGTTAGACGTGCACAAAATGGAAGGGTCGCGTGCGTCTCTAAATGTCCTAGCACACGTCTCGTTATCAATGACTTGCAGGCTTACATGTCTCGCTACACTTGATACTGAGCCGGCTGAAATTTAAAAAAATACTTACTATTTAAAAAAATCATCGAAATGCCCTCTACGGTCATTGTAAAAATATGCAGGCATATAAATAAGAAATCAGATCAATGCAAATGAACTTACTGTCGCTCGTTCTTCCGAAACCAGCAGCTACAGCCGTAACACCGACATATTGGTTGGAGCCGGTGGCTAACGCGACGGGTCGGATGTTGTCTAGGGAAAAACGTTTTTTAATTTTTTTTTTATTTTTTTATATACACATTACAGTCGTGACATATGTATATACAGTAGTTATATTTCGTAGCAAATATAGCTCAACCTAATTCCACTATAACGACCCCAGTAAATAATTTTTAAACATTCATTAATGTGGTTATGCTTATCTCAAATATTTTTATAGGATTTCCTGCCCGTAGAGACCTTATTATTTCTCTGTTTTTTTATTCTTGCGATCGTCCATCTGTGATTTTAAATTATTTTAAGTTCCTCTACTATTAGAAATCTTATTACGCGTTAATGTATTATAACTGAACTAGTCCCCTATTCGCTTGTGCTGAATTTTAATATTGTACTTGGATAAAAAGTATTCAGTTTTCTACCTAGTGATATAAACTCAAAACATATAAAACCAGAAGTTAGCAAAAGCTCAAAGTTGTTTTCTAAATTTATTTATAAAATTAGAATTGACTTACTGTTAAAGTTAACGTGACTGATGCGAATGACAGCAACATCGTTAAGGGCTTCAAAATTCATGTATCTGGGATGCATAACAACATTGCTGGTTCTGATACGAACGCCACCAGAATTGTAGTTAACAGATCCGAGAATAACGACAAAAGTTCTAGCTGTTGTAGTAGGAGATGACCAACAGTGAGCAGCAGTGACCAGTCTAGTGTTACTAATAAGAGAAGCTCCACAAACTGATCTTTGTCCGTTAAACAATTCGATTTGTAGACCAGCCTTAAAAATTACAAGAAAATTATTATAAAAGACACGTGAAACAAAGACTATTATTGACTAAAAATTACCAAACATACCAAGTGGGGATTAGCTCCTAGTGCTGAAACCTGTCCTCCGATAATCCTGGACCCGTCGAAGTCCGCGGCCGCCTCAGCAGCGTCTATGCGAGCCCTTTCGGGGATACCGATCTCTAGATGATAGTCACGGAAGATTGGTTCTTCCGCTGTAACAGCTAGAGCCAGGCCGAGGACGACGATGAGGAGCTTCATGTTGGACGATAGTGCGTTATTTTGCAGTCGAACATTGGCCTTAAATACTGTTTTATATCTAATCTCACCATTTTAAGCTCTTTAATTTTTTCCATTAATTACCTTTAGTTGGATTATCGCTATTTTTTTTTTTGAAGTATTATCAACTGACAATAAATCAGTTCTTAATATAATAATTGCAATGTAAGCGTTAAAATTATGTTTATAATAATTATACGGAAGTAGGGACAGTAGGTAGTAAAAATAACAATGTATATAATAAATTACAATTTAGATGCCTTCGCATAGAAACGTTTAGATTGAAAGCTGATTTGGAATCGACGAGGCTCAAGCTACTGCAATCGAAAGGAAAGATAGATGGCCCTGTGCCGGCAACTACACGCTTATCCACAGACTCTAGTTCGGGAATTAGTATATCCTTTTTGAGGTGAAACTTCTTTAGGCGCATGAGGGTAAATATTTTACGGATGAGACGTACGAAGGTGTGCAATGTTTTGAAGAAACGGCAACGTTCTTGTCGAACAACAGAGCCACCTAGCGTGTACTATATTAATTATTAATTATTGTTTGTTTTCTGATTTCTTACATTTCACATATGGTAAATTTAAAAATAAATCATCATTATCATCATAACTTCAGCGTATCACTAGCATAGAAATCTAAATAGTTTAATTGATTTTTGCAATGGAGATTTAAAAGACAATAGAGAATAATGAATCCAATGTAATGCAATAAAATTAAAGTAGAATTATTATTATTTAATAAAAATTAAAAATAATTATATTCGATGTGAATTCAGTTTATTTAGACTTTAGCTAAAAAAATAATTGTGGTCTTTCACACCCTTTCCATATCAACTTTATGCTGAGTCATTATATATCAAAGCAAGATTGATGGCCTGTTAATAAAACACTTAAATCTTATCATATCTTATCGGTCTAGTTAAAGTCGCATTATTTTCAAGTGATCAGTATCCTAAAACAATAATTTGGTACTCATCGATAGAAAAACATCTTGATGGAATCACACGCTTAGAAAGATTCATGTACAGCAGCTTACCCACACCTTCTTTGTTAACCAAAGAATGGATAGGCTCGGGCTTAGGGTTGAAAATTGTTTATAATTATCATGAATGTAAAAAATACACTAGTTTGTAGAACTACCCACCTTATTTTTTAAATGAAATGCTGCCAGCATTCTTGGCACAATTCCACGCGGACATGATTTATACCAAAACTATCTGTAAATATTTAGTTCTTAAGTTGTGAATTGTAAATATGTATAATATTTTGTTTTAATAAATCTTAAATAATAACTTTTTAATTGCCTAAATGAACTGTATTCAAACTTAACGCTCCGGACAAATCTCTGCGATTTTTGGAGTGTATTACTGGATTTTTTTAAATGTAAAATGAGTTTAAATAATAATAATAATAATAAAATTATATACATATGTTTTATAATATATAATGGTAAATACTACAACTGTTAGCTACAATTTTATTTTTCAACTATGACAGTATTGAAGAAACAGAAGTGAACAGGAAAATCGTCTTATGGATTAATCGTTTTCAGGATAAATTTGCCGTATGCCGTTTCAGACAATTTTGATCAAATGTTAGTTTTCCATAACAATGCTACAATAATTTCTTTGTATTGGAAGAAAAATAAGATAGAAATTTATGACCAAATTTAATTTAAATTGGTGTTACGATCAAAGTACTCTCACTCATACAAATAAATAAATAATTAATATCTACACAATACGCACACGTTCGTCTGTTCCTAAAGCAACCCATGTTGTGTTATAGGTAACAGCCGACTGGTATAGCTATTTTTTTTTTTCGATAAATACGCCAACGGGCTAGTCAATACAAGTGAACTTAATATTTCTTTCAGTTCTCATTTCGTATTAGATGTATATCTATATATTTATACGTGAAACAAATACTTCGTACCCTATTTTTACGAAAATTGCGTTGACGAAGGAGTATGAAATTTCGCACACTTACAGTTTATATAGAAAAGGAGTGCAGAATGCTAATATATTTTTGCAACTGCCCATAAAAATACATTAAATCGATAATAACAACTGTGTTTGCTAACAAACTAAAAAACTGACTTCAATTACATCGACAAGTACTCGTAATACAACGTAGGTAGACGAAAAAATAGTCAAGTAAATACGCATCATTAAAGATTACTCCAAAAGTTGTAATCAGATTTCGATGAAATTTAAACGTGACCACGTGATAAACATCGGCTTTCGATTAAATTAAAAAGTTATCAAAATCGGTACACCCAGTAAAACGTTATGTGTTGGTGCCAAGTAAATACTACAATAACCTGGCTACAATAACAAATACAAACAACACACACACAACAAACAAGTACAAAAAATATTATTTATGTCAAAACAATAACAGAATAATAACAGTATTCAACCTAATAGCCAATGAAACAAATTATGAAAGAAAACTGAATACAACTTACGAGTAGATACTAGAGTAGTTATTGTTTTACTTGGCACCGACTTCAAAATTATAAAATATTTATTTAATAATTTCTGATTAACTAAATCAAAATACGAATTACTTTGTACTAAGTAAATTTATTTTTCACTTTTTAGTTTCCTTTTTGAAGTCGGTTTTTTTTTTGTTAAAAATTATTTTTTAAAAGGACCGGACCGAACGGGCTGATCAGGATGAGATGAGATTTCCTGATCTGGTCCCGATCAGAAAATCTTATCTCATTTTAATCGTGTCAAGACAAATCATCTGCGTTACATACCTTATCCGGTCCAGATCAGGCATGCCCGTTCCGGTCCTTCTAAGGAAGACGAAAATAATTTCTACTCGGGATGCACCGTGTATACAATATCCATATGCATTTAGTAAAAAGCGTTTATTTTAAGATTACAAACAGACACTTCAATTTTATTTATTTGTATAGATGCGTGCTTATATATTTTTTTTAATTTAGGTGGAACGTCGTTTACGTGACCTTCGCTTCCGATAACAAATATTATATTTATCATATCTTACTTCTATAATCTGATTTCACGTATGACTATGAAATCAATGTTGCAAGTCATGATTGCATTCAATTAATTCTATTTCGAAGTTGGAACGGTCGATTTTTGATATGATATTAAAAAATGTTTAGAATGCCTAACGTGTGGGCAACACAAAAATAAAATCGTAAAAATTAAAAATAGCATGGTATCGTCTCTTATCAAAGATTTTCCTTGTAATATGAAACTTTGAATAGTTACGGGTTTCTGTAAAGAACTTACTATAGACGGCGCCACGGTTCGCTTAAACCGAATATAAAATCATCATATCAAAAATTTCGATTTAACGGGTACATCGTTCCATAGCTTAATTGGCTAGAGAACCGACACGGTCAGTCGGAAATGCAGGTTCGATCCCCGCTGGAAGGGCAATTTTTGATATAATATTAAAAAATGTTTAGAATTACTAATGTGTGGGTAAATGTTTAGAATTCCTAATGTGTAGGTTCCTAATGTGTGTTCACCTATGTTGTTTAGTTAAGTTAGTTTAGACTATTTGTCATTGAACTGTTAGGTTTGGAACGGTCCCCCAACGCGATGTATTTTTTTTAGAATTATTAGTACTCGTACATACTTAGATACTTTAAGATTGTGTTTCTTTAATTATTATTTACTTTTTAATGGCAACTCAGGTTATTGTAACGGTTTTTTTTTAATTTTTAATTTAATTTTTATTTTATACTTTTTATAGGTACACTTATTATAATGTAGATTTTGTTAAGTTGTTGATACAGTATTAGGATACATTCACAGGTATTATGTTTTCCATCCCCACTTTTAGGCCCATTAACTTCAAATGGCTTAACCGATTTTTTTTTATATTTTTCATTTTTTTTTTATTATAAATTTTGTAAAGTGCATGTGATGCTATTTCATTTGGTACTTGGGTAAATTTACTGACATTCGGATTTCCATCTTCATTTTCTCCCCACCACATATATTTGCAGATATTGGGTATTTTCCCACTTTTACTCCTAGATATTTTTCAGGGCTCAACCGATTTTCATTGAACAGGTTATTTTGTAATGTGCACGTGATGCGCTTTCATTTGAGAGATTATATTTGCAGACATTCGGTTATTCTTCCCCACTTTCACCCCCCAGAACTTTTAAACAACTCAACTGATTTTCATCAAACATATTTAAAAACACTCGCCCGTAACTCACTTTTCATACAAAAAAAAAAACTAAATTGAAATCGCTCCATCCGTTCGCGAGCTACGGAGCCACAGACAGACAAACAGACAGACAGACATGTCAAACTTATAACACCCCTCTTTTTGCGTCGGGGGTTAAAAAGTCAAATTATATTTATTGGAAAAACAAAAAGTACGAAATTATACAGAGTTTAAAACCACCAAAAGCTTACGTTATGTTTAAGAACGAAACTTTAACATTGTTAGTATTTCTATTTCAAGTGAACTGTTTTGTTAGAGGAAATATGGATAGATGGCACTGGTTAGCACTTGTGAGTGTAAATTTAAATCAAATAATTAAAAAAGCTACAGATAATACCGGATAGGTATAAAATCTTGACAGGTGGGAACTGAAAATAAGCGCTGTTAGCCATTTCGACCAAGTGGAGCCGGCAGCTGACGAGGACCGTAACCTGTAATATAAATATAATTTTAGATATCGCTCTGTTCAGTAATAATAATAATAATAATAATAAGGTGGTCAAGACGAACAACTACCGAAAGCACGTCCTGAAGGATGGCACTCCCGACTTCTGTCGAGCCTGTCGTCATCCCGGTGAGTCACTCAGGCATGTGCTTTTGGGTTGTTCCGCGCTTGCTAATACTAAGTACTTGCACAGACACAACCAAGTGGCCAAGATTCTCCACCAAGAGCTTGCTCTTATGTACGGTCTCCTGGAACAGAGGATGTCGTATTACTCACCGGTGCCAGTACTCGAACGCGACGGAGTCCGGCTCTACTGGGACCTGCCTATCGCCACAGACAGGACGATACTGGCGAACAAGCCTGATATCGTGGTGATGGACAGGGCACAGTCGAGGGTATTTTTAGTGGACATCACCGTCCCGCGTGACGAGATCCGGGACGGTTCGCTCGCAGCCAGGATGCAGAAGGCGGTGTTATTTGACTCGGCTAGGATTGTCCGCCAGTTTCTCAGCCTACAGCCCTAACCCCCGGCCGTTTGATCTCCCTGCCGGGGCGTATTCCTCCACCCGCTTATATTTATATATGTAAGTATAAGTAAATTTACTATATTATTTATATAAGTAGTTATTATAATATATGTATCTATTATGTATTGGGCGGGTGGAGTGACATTCAGTATAATAATAATAATAATAATCTTTATTGCACACCATTAAAAGATACAAACAAAAATAGTATAATTAGAGGAAGATGTACGAAGGCGATCTTATCGCTAAAAGAGCGATTTCTTCCAGACAACCTTTGGGTATAGGACAGCGCATAGAAAAACGGTAAATACTAACCTAGAATTAGACTTAGCTCCTGAAAAAGAAGGAAATTAGGATAAAATTATTAGTACTAGCTATTTAGTCACTTAAGCAAGTTATTGTAAGAATCTCATTCAAAGTAACACTTACCTTCTCGCCTCTCGAAATCCTAAGGCATTACTTGGCTTATTTATTATTTACAGGGTCTCGACCCAAGGTCAGGTGCATCAACCCTTCAACTCGAGTCCTGGAGTTTACTTTGATCAAATTGGTGAACTCAAAGTAAACATTGGGCACTTAGATGTAGTTACATCTTATGAAATTTCCTATATCGCACCTCATATCCAAAATATTAATTCAGTAATAGGCACAACTCGTTTTTTTGTAATCAAATTCAAAGAAATATTACCAACTTGAATGCCGTAATGTTTTAAAACCATTAACTATTAGATACAAAGACATTGTGTCCGCATATTCATCTATAACTTATTTAATTAGTACAAATAAGTTCAAGCGTAGTGCTTGGATAGGCGCTGTGGGTACCCTATCCAAAACAATATTCGGTACTCTTAACGAAGATGATGCTGTTAAATACGATAATGCCATACGAGATTTACATGATAATCAGAAAAAACTAGCTTCCGTAATTAAAAATAATATTTTGGTTACAACATCCACCTTTTCCAAATTCAATGAATCGCTACAAACAATTAAAACCAATGAAATTATACTTAACCAAGGGATTGAAGATCTTACGTCGAAACATAATAATTTATCACAATCGTTTAACTACATACAAATTAAATATTAATTCTATATTGCAAAGTTTAGAAGCCGCTGTCCTCGCTTTATCATTCCAACTAGAGGACATTGTAAACGCTATCGTACTCAGTAGCTAAAACATTCTACACCCAGCCATAATGACGCCTACACAATTGTTCCAAGAACTTATTGATAATCATAGGTACCACCTGCCTGCTAACCACAAATTACCAACTACGTTAGAATTAAGTAATATACGTGTATTAATGAATGTATCCAGTGTAAAGTGTTTAAGTAATAAGATTATTTTTATTCTAAGAATCCCTTTGGTATCCTCTAAGGAATATAGTTTGTACCATAATATACCATTACCTACGCCGCACGATAGTCTTAAGCCTAAATCATTTATTTTTGTTGTACCCAATAATAAATACATCGCATTGACCAAGGACAAATCAGAATATTGTTACTTGAATCCACTCACACACACTTCAGCCTATCGCAGTCCACTGCTGGACATAGGCCTCCCCAAGTTTGCGCCAGACATCCCTGTCTTCCGCAATCCTCATCCAGCCTACACCGGCAATCTTACGTAGATCGTCGGTCCAACGGGCCGGAGGACGTCACACACTGCGTTTGCCAAGACGCAAATGAATTGAATGTTTTGAATTCACTCACTGAATGCAAAACGATCAACTCCCGCGAGTTCATTTGTGACGTGATTACTGTTTATTCGACAAGTGCCAACTCTAGTTGTGAAAGTGAACTTTTATTTAACATGATAAGCGCTTTACCAACCCAATGCAAAATAGACTTTATTTACAGACAATTAGATCTATGGCCACTTAGTAATAAATGGATATATGTGCAGTCGCAAAGTAACAAACTGTTTTTCGAATGTACCAATAACAAAAACTTATAATTAAATATACTTGGTACAGAAATTGTAAAAGTTCCTATGAACTGTTACGCGTATTGTAAAAGTACCAAATTAATACCTAAAGCTGTTAGCATTCAGATTAATGTCACTACTATTCACTCTGATTTTAATATAATTCAAGCATCATGTTGTACATTAGATAAGTTTGGGAATGTTATAAGTAATGACCCCCTTATCAAACTAAAAAAATGTAGACATTGACACATTTACTCCAGAAATAAAATATAAATTAAAATCATTAGCAGAAGAAACACAAAGAATAATGAATCAACAACCAATAGTATAATACGGGGACCACTACTCAATAATATTAATTATTATTATTTGTGTCATTTTAATGTATTCAATGTTTCGATTATTCTTGTAAATCGCATAACCGTCTTACCCACCAAATCCCTATTGCTTCCCAACTAGCCTATGTAGATCCGCCTTCATCAAATCCACCTACTAGAGTAGGTAGGAGAAGTCCTGTAATTCCGATCCCAATTAATGAGGTGAACCAGGCCCCGGAGGTCATTCCACCAGCCAGTATCAGAAGGCATATATAGTTTTATCCTTCCTAAACTTCGAAAGTCAACCCCGAAGTTTAGTCTACCCCAGGGAGGTGTTATAACCCTGACATGTTAGCCTTATCCCTTACCTGTCCTGCCATCTCAGCACCTTTCCTTTAGAACCCTCAATGCCTGCTCCTCCCAGTCAGTTCTATTTCTACCTCTGACTCCGACGGTCGCATTTAAAAAAGTTCAATTCAAATTCGTTTTACTTAAAAGTATTTCCAGTTTTATGAATATTTCCTTTTTTAAAAAGAGGTTTAACCAACAGAAATTTATTTCTGAAACTTTTGAATGAAGCGCACAAAAATGGAAAAAAATGTAATTGAACTATAAAAAAGATTTTATATTGAAAAAAAAAAAAAAAAACAGGTGGAGTGACAAGAAACATAACTAATCTTAACTTAAACCGTGTATTAGTGTGTATTAGCTTTCCGTCTTAATTTAATACTTCTAAATAGTCTTTAAGCCCGACCTTTTAATGAAGATCCAGTTTATATATATATATATATATATATATATATATATATATATATATATATATATATATATAATTTTTTTTTCATCGTACCTATATAAAGAAATATGGATATTACACCCAGACTCGGGGCGGGAATCTAACCCACAACCTCCGGAACAGAAAGCAGGGTAACTACAAACTGCGCGAATCTACTCAAAATTTACCATTATTTCTAACTATTGATACTCATCTTTATTTTTCTTTGCCTTTTATTTATACTAGCGTTTTAGTAATAGGAAAATATTCTAGTTCAATTTTTTTTTAATTTATTTAAACTCATTTGATATTAAAAAAAATACAGTAATACACTCCAAAAATTGCAGAGATTTGTCCAGAGTGTTAAATTTGAATACAGTTCATTTAGGCAAGTAAAAATAAAGTGGGTAGTTCTACAAATTAAATTAAGTAGGTATCTTTTAATTCGGTGTAAATGCGTACGCAGGGAAGGCGATCGAGACGCAATACCGGTTTGTTACAAACAGTTACAGGATGTTCAGATAATACGACCTCAATTCATTTCTTAAATTTTTTGTAGTGATTCTTTTCTTAAATGCCACATCTAATCCATTCAACAAGCGAGGAGTCAAATATTCCGTGGTCCTTTCACCATACACGTTATTTGTTGCAGTTGTTGTTATAAATTTTTGTTTTGTTATTTGTCGTGTATTAATTTTATGGTGAATTTTGTGCTGCGTGTCCATGTTAAAAAAGTTTTCCTTTAATACGCTATAATGAAATTTATATTCAACCGGTAACACGTTGCAGTGCTTAAAAAGTTAATGTCATCATTTTTATATTGTTCTTTTATTTTAGGAGTTACGATTTGTTTTAGGATTCTTACTTGTAAACTTTGTATAGTGTTAAGATAAGTTTTAAAGGTTCTACCATAGGTCGTGATACAGTAGCATATGATCGAATCAGCCAAAGCATTGTAAAGCATAATTAGAATTTATATGGTATTTTCTTCTTAATTATAACTATATTAGCCAAGAAGGCTCTGAGTTTGTCACATATAGTACTTATATGAGGTTTCCAATTAAAATAACAGTCCACCACCACTGGGCACTTGCATTGGTTGATATATAGATGAATACAATTATGATTATGGGCTTTTAATCTATTATTTGTTTCGAAGAACGTCTTAGTGTATGGTGAGCGTATGTGAACTAGTTTTGTCTTGGATGCGTTAAGTACAAGCCAATTGTCATGACACCACTTATTTAGTAAATCAAAATCATGCTGCATTTTTTCCAGTGCTTTGTTTACGTTTGAATCTGCTATTAAGAGGCAAGTGTCATCAGCGTACTGATACGATGAGCAAAATTTAAATATATTATTCATATCATTTACGTACGCTATGAAATGCCATGCACCGAGCACAGATCCTTGAGCTGTGCCTTCAGACACAGATATTACATCACTTTTAATATTTCCTATTCTTTTTTTTTTTTTTTTTAATCTTTATTAGGGACTTTTATACATATGTACATGACAGTCCTATACTAAACTTATCTATTATAAAACTAATAATTTTAACATTTTTAATTAAACATTTTGAATATCATATCAAAAATTGACCGCTCCAGCGGGGTTCGAACCCGCGTCTCCGACGTACCGTGTCGGCGCTCTAGCCAATTAAGCTATGGAACGATGCACCCGCTCGAGCGAAATTTTCGATATGATAATTTTTAATTTCGGTTTAAACGAACCGTGGCGCCGTCTATAGTGAGCTCTTTACAGAAACCCGTAACTATTTAAAGTTTCATATTACAATGAAAATCTTTGACAGGACACGACACCGTGCTATTTTTAATATCTAAGATTTTATTTTTGTGTTACCCACATTAGGAATTCTAAACATTTTGAATATCATATCAAAAATTGACCGCTCCAGCGGGGTTCGAACCCGCGTCTCCGACGTACCGTGTCGGCGCTCTAGCCAATTAAGCTATGGAACGATGCACCCGCTCGAGCGAAATTTTCGATATGATAATTTTTAATTTCGGTTTAAGCGAACCGTGGCGCCGTCTATAGTGAGCTCTTTACAGAAACCCGTAACTATTCAAAGTTTCATATTACAATGAAAATCTTTGACAGGACACGACACCGTGCTATTTTTAATATCTAAGATTTTATTTTTGTGTTACCCACATTAGGAATTCTAAACATTTTGAATATCATATCAAAAATTGACCGCTCCAGCGGGGTTCGAACCCGCGTCTCCGACGTACCGTGTCAGCGCTCTAGCCAATTAAGCTATGGAACGATGCACCCGCTCGAGCGAAATTTTCGATATGATAATTTTTAATTTCGCTTTAAGCGAACCGTGGCGCCGTCTATAGTGAGCTCTTTACAGAAACCCGTAACTATTCAAAGTTTCATATTACAATGAAAATCTTTGACAGGACACGACACCGTGCTATTTTTAATATCTAAGATTTTATTTTTGTGTTACCCACATTAGGAATTCTAAACATTTTGAATATCATATCAAAAATTGACCGCTCCAGCGGGGTTCGAACCCGCGTCTCCGACGTACCGTGTCGGCGCTCTAGCCAATTAAGCTATGGAACGATGCACCCGCTCGAGCGAAATTTTTTCGATATGATAATTTTTAATTTCGGTTTAAGCGAACCGTGGCGCCGTCTATAGTGAGCTCTTTACAGAAACCCGTAACTATTCAAAGTTTCATATTACAACGAAAATCTTTGACAGGACACGACACCGTGCTATTTTTAATATCTAAGATTTTATTTTTGTGTTACCCACATTAGGAATTCTAAACATTTTGAATATCATATCAAAAATTGACCGCTCCAGCGGGGTTCGAACCCGCGTCTCCGACGTACCGTGTCGGCGCTCTAGCCAATTAAGCTATGGAACGATGCACCCGCTCGAGCGAAATTTTCGATATGATAATTTTTAATTTCGGTTTAAGCGAACCGTGGCGCCGTCTATAGTGAGCTCTTTACAGAAACCCGTAACTATTCAAAGTTTCATATTACAATGAAAATCTTTGACAGGACACGACACCGTGCTATTTTTAATATCTAAGATTTTATTTTTGTGTTACCCACATTAGGAATTCTAAACATTTTGAATATCATATCAAAAATTGACCGCTCCAGCGGGGTTCGAACCCGCGTCTCCGACGTACCGTGTCGGCGCTCTAGCCAATTAAGCTATGGAACGATGCACCTGCTGGATTCCCCAAGAGGGGCCTGCTAAGATCCTTAACAAAACCAAATATCTCCTTACTTTGTCACAGATTTCATTTATGTGTTTAGACCAACGTAGCGACTTGTCTAGCCACATACCTAGGTATTTTGTACTATCTACAATTTTTAATTCAGATTTGTTAATTTTTAATGATATTTGATGCTTTTTGTAACCTTTATAGAAAATACATAAGCTAGATTTATTAGGCTGTAAATCCAAACCAATAGTTTCCAACATTTCAGTCAATGTGTCTAAAGCAATTTGTAATTTTTCTACACTATCTTGAATCTTTTTATTAGTGACATATACAACAAAGTCATCAGCGTATTGTGAAATGGCCACTGTTTCAATACTTTTACATATATCTGAGGTAACAATGTTGAAAAGTAGGGGTGATAAGGGATCCCCTTGAGCCAAACCCTTATTGGTCCGCCTGCAGGCAGTTAAGTTCTGATTTTCGTTTAAAATAATGTTTAGATGTCTCTCATTTAAAAATGCCCACAAATATCTACATATTTTCTGTCCAATTTTAATCTTGTCTAATATAGCCACAACCCTCTCAATTAAAACATTGTTGTAGGCGTTATTAATATCTAAAAAGCAAGCTACTGTTGATGAACTCTGAGAAAAACCTATCTGTATGTGTGTTACTAAATTAGTTAAATTATCTAATGTGGATTGTCCTCTTGTAAAACCAGTTGTATTAGGTGACATTATTTTATTCGATTCTACAAACCATTCAACGCGTTTACTAATCATAAGATGAAATAATTTACAGATACATGAAATAAGTGATATCGGTCTAAGTTTAATTTCCTGATTCATGCTAGACTTAGGAATAGGAACTATACGAATACTGCGCCACTGATGAGGAATACAGCCCGAAGTAAATATATTATTAAAAATGCTTAGAAGACATACTTTCCCGGTTTTAGGTAAATTGAAAATCATTGAATACGTTATATTATCATCCCCTGGAGCCGTGTCTTTGTTTTTAATGCAATTTAAGAGTTCCTGAAGTGTGAAATTTTTATCTAGTAATGGGTTATTTGAAGTTAAGATTGGTGGCAAACTAGAAACATAAGCCGGTGCAAGCGATTGCAATAATTCTTTTTTTTTCTCAAAAGGGACTGAAAAACAATTTTGCTGAACACCTTTGTACCATCGCATTCGACGCCACATATCTGATGTAGAAGTAGCTTCATTAATTGAGTTACAAAAATTTTGCCAACTTTTGAATTTAGCTTCTTGTATTAATTTTTTGGCTATTGCAATTTTTTCTTGCCATTTATTATAGTTTAAAGGCGTGGGATTTCTTCGGAACACCTTCAAAGCCAACCTACGCTTAGCAACTGCTTCAGATATTACAGCAGACCAATAAGGTTTCGGCTTAAACTTTTTTGTAGGATCTATACATATTTTATATTGAGGTATATAAGTATCAGCAGCGGCATTGAGGCAATCAACAAACTTATCATATAGAAATTGAACATTTTGTGATCGGTTAAAATCCCACGAGTTTAAATGGTTTTCTATAAAATAACGATATTTTAACCAATCAGCTTTTTTAAAATTACGTTTGCGTACAGAAATACAATTATGTCTATCATATAGATTATATTTAATAATCATATGGTCGCTACCCAGACTTTCTGATGTTACATGCCAATTAAAATTAATCGCGATATCAGAGGAGACAAAGGTGATATCTGGAGAAGTTTCTTGTACAAGATTATTTACTAATTTAATTCTAGTAGCTGCGCCGTTATTTAAAGCAATGTAACCATTATCTATACATGAATCAAAAAGTTGTATCCCTCTCATATCACTTTTATAAGACCATTGAGTGTGGTGACCATTGAAGTCGCCAGCAATAATAGATTTCTTTGGGAACCTAGAGAATATATCATCCCAGTCAGACTGAGAGGTATTAATTGGGAATGGACAGTAAACTGATACAATATTTTCATTTTATCATTATTTTTCATGGCAATTTAGTAATTTAACGTGAATCAACTCTATACCTGTATTGTTAATATGTAATTGGCACGGTTGTACTTTAACAGACTTATGAGTTATTATGGCGACTCCGCCATAGCCGTCAGATCTATCGGCTCTAAAAATGTTATACTCACTAACCCTCAGTGACGACTCAGGATCCAGCCATGTTTCACTTATAATTGCTATATGTATTTTCTCTTCGTTGAGAAGACATGAAAATTCTTCAAGTTTCGGCCTCAAACTTTGTGAGTTCCATTGAAATACATTCAGCGTAGACGTGTTTTTGATTTTCTTATCCATTAACAAATGACATTAAATTTTGAAAAATATTTCCTTTTTCTATTATTTCACTAATTAATTTTGTAAATTCTTCTATTGCTAAATTGACGAATTGTTTTATTTTCTCATGGAATTCGTTCTTACTAAATACAATATCTTTCACTCTATTAAATATTCGTTTGATGGTCGATTCCTTTATTTTCTCTTTATTATGAATAAAAATTTCTTCATCCGCTTGTTCTTCTTGAGCAGCATTTGATGTGTTTAAATATTCGATGAGGTCTGTCTCCTGATGATTACTTTTCTTATTTTTTGTTCTATTTTTATTTGTTTGAGCTTTTTTTCCATTTGTATTTTGTTTAACATCCCGAATATTTGCTTGTGAACTTTCTTTATGTACTATTGCTTCGGTAATCACTATATCTCTATATGTTGGTTTTGTGTTATATTTAGGAGATTTATTTTCAATATCACTGCATTCACTAGTAAACTCATTAGTAAACGTTCTTTTATTATTCTCTAATTTTTCAAAGGCTTTCCTATATGAGCAATGTTCAGTGCTCATGATTCTCCTTATTTCTTTTTCTTTTGCGAACACTGGACAAGTTTTGTCAAGGGCCATGTGATTTCCTTTACAGTTTAAACATGAGTATTTAATAGTCTCACAGTTGACATGATCATTACCACATTTAGGACACAATATTTTCTTAGTTGGACAAAAGCGTACTAAATGGCCATATTTCCAGCACCCGGAACACTGTGTTACTGGAAACGTGTAGGGTTCTACCTTAAACCTACAACCGTATCCATTAATATACGAAGGTAAGGTAGAACTTTGAAAGCACATACGAATTGTTTCGCAATCTACCCATTGTCCTTCACCTGTCAGTCTCTTTAATCTCTTTATTGAAACTATTTTATTTTGGCATTGGAATATTTCAAGCATTTCTTCTTCCTTCAATTCAATATCTATATGTTTCACAATCCCATAAGAAAAACTCATTTCATCCGTCATTTGACATTTACATCCCATCTCCTTAATTTTTTTACAGTTTAATAATTTATCTGCTTCCTCCTTCTTTTCAAATTTTACTAAGACTTTGTAGGGTCCCTTGTACTTAATTCTTAATATTTCTGTTATATTTTCAGCGTTCAATAACTTTGCCAAAGCGATTTGTTTGGGTAGTGTCTCTGTTGATGTAATACAAACCTCGAATAAATTATTATTTATACTTCTCATATTTTGATTATCGTTATCACTAACCTTGGAATAACTTCTTGCTATCTTTTTATTCTTTCTTCTTACTGTAATAAAATCTTCATCATCTTCGTTTTCTTCACTATTATCTCTCGGTCTCTTCTCTGAAAAACGCTCTTCTTGTTGCTGTAACTCTATTCCAGTGTTGTCCCATTCAAAATCATTATGTTCATTAGTCTGCTGTCGACCCAGATGCTCCTCATCGTCACTACTTAGTGGGCGAAAAGAATTGCCTTTACTTATTTCACTCATTGTAAATAAGGGTAGACGTATAATATTTATACATTACTATAATCGGACGAATATTTCAATAACACGAGCGCTCACCAGAACGTGCCGCACGCGAATATATTTCCTATTCTTACAAAATAGGACCTATTTCTTAAGTACTCTTTGCACCATTTTAAAACGGGACCTCTAATATCTGTATTATTGAGCTTTTCTATTAATTGCTATGATTATGGGTGTCAAATGCTCTAGAAAAATCTATAAAAAGAGCCAGAACGTATATTCTTCTATGTAAATCAGGGTGAACACAACTTTGTTTAAGGTCATTTGGATAAGCTCCTGATTTAATACTGACATTAATTAATTGGGCGATACTTACTGATAATTTTTTGGTAACTAATTTAATATCTATTACATATATCAATACACACAGCACTTGATTAGAGAGGTATGGACATCAATACAAACTCAATGGCATTTACGAAAAGAGGTATGTTGGCATCCTTTCATTTCATATTATCATATAATAGAATATATCCTTCAATTCTTAAGAGATTTTTGATTTCGTAGCTTTTGATGATTTTACTAACTCTATTTATTTATTTATTTATTTTATACTTTATTGTACACCACAAATATATTACAAACAAAGCATAAAGATAGTTACAGACAGTGAAGTACAATGGGCGGACTTATGGCTAATTAGCCATTTCTTCCAGACAACCCATACATAGAAAGGAAACTTATTATCTAAATTGGGTAGGTGGTGTAGATGTATAATAAACTTACATACAAATGTCTACATTCAAATACTTATAATAAAATAAAGAATTTATTATTATCATTAGCACTATCATAAAAAATAGATAAATAAATAAAAAGAAGAAAAAAAGTTATTATATTATAATCTAATAAAGTATGTAAGCATTTTACTCTACCCGCGATTTCACTCACATTTATTTGAGGAAGTATTAGCGTTACTCAGTAAATGGACAATCCGATTCAAAAATAATTTTTTAATTAGAACCATTAGTAAATTAGCGCATTTAAACAAACACAAATACTTTTCAGCTATATGTATGATATTAGTATCAATAAATACAAAATGTATAAACCGAACACGATATTTAGTAGGGATACATTTAGAGCAAACTATGCATGTGTTGCTTAGTTTGGCTTAGGTAATTTGAATGGCTGGTCGGACAGCTTGGTCGGAGGATTGGGTAATTTTACGGGTCATTGCTTCGAAACCGCATTACTATGGGATATGTCGAGCTAAACCATAACTTTGGCAGACGGTTTGAGAATTGCTTGACTTGATGGATATTTTGACCTCTTTCTGTTTATATGATACGGTTTCAACCAATTAAAAAAAAAATGAAGATGTTCTCAATTCGATTGTATTTTTATGTATGTACCGATTTAGGTGGTTATTTTTTTTATTATTACTATTGCATTTAAATTTTAACTAGATATTTCTGAGTTATGCGTATCGAAGTAGATTTGTTTTAATTTTAGAACAAATATTATTATGTATTAATTTATGATATTTATGAATAAAATTATAGCTTGTATTAAAGATATGTTAATTTATTATTCAGTATAAAATAATGTATTACAAACCCACGCTTATAACGTTTGATAAATGCGTGGGTTTAGCAGCGCTGATTTTTAATACAGAAAAAAAAAATACAAGATATATACACAAATGTAAATTTTTTTTTTTTTTTTCATTATCATTATATACATATTTACAATGCAAAGATGAAAATAAAAAGCACCTTTTTCTCTACTTACCTTTGAATGGCTCTAAGCTATAAAAAATATATACACATTCATACAAAATAATTATTTATCTTTTAAATTAATTAATTAATTTATTTGTCTTTAAAAATTTCATATATTCGGGAAATGTCTCTAAACTTATTATTTGTAGAGGCTTTTCTAAACTTATTCGTGGGAGTTTTTGGCCACCTGATGTATATCAGAACAATAACTAAAGCCAGTTGTTGCCATTATAACAGGGTAAAAAAGTCTTGAACCGGAAGATAATTTCATCATGACATGATCATATTCGCGGGTAGATGCGAAGTAGTGAACAGCTTATATACGTCGTTGCTAAAAATTTACTGTTAAATTCGGTTTTAATTTAAATTACAAAGCTTTTCATGAATTTTTTAATTATTTAATTACCATCACTCACCAGCAAGCAATCTCCTTTGCGTAATTTTTTGGCGATCCTTCAATTTCCTTCGTCCGTATTTACGATGGAATCTCTGAGAACAGACCTAACGACGATGACAGAAGTGTTTAAAACCAGAATGAATGACTTTCAACAGGACTTGGATAGAAATCTCTCTCCACTAACGACCACTTCACTGGCAGCAGAGTTCACAGCATTTAAAAAATTTGTGTTATTTGCTTTAACTGCACTTAAGAATCAGATTGAGTTCCTAGGCAGGGAGATGGATTGACAAGAAACGAAAACGCGGCGTAAGATCCTTCTTTTCCACGGAGTATCCGAAGAAAAATCGGAGGACACCTCTGCTCGAATTACTAATCTCGTCACTGAGAATCTTAACTTACCTAACTTCTCGAGTGCAAGTATAAAATTATCTTACCGGCTTGGTCGCTCCTTAAGTAAGAAACCACGGCCGCTAGTAGTCAAGTTCACTGACCTGGCAGTCCGAAATCAGGTGTGGTTCGCGAAGGCAAAACTAAAGAGAACTGGTGTCACGCAGTCCGAGTTTCTGACAAGGCCCTGACATGATGCTTTTCTAGCGGCTCGGAAGCGGTTTGGTATTAATAAGTGCTGGACGCGTGATGGCTGCATCTATGTTGTGGCTCCGAATGGAACACGTTATAAGGCTGAGAACTTAACTGACCTTGATGAAATCCCAGATGGCACGCCCGTAGAAGTAGTCAAGTCACCACCTCCAAATATAGCTATCGTAAAATCGTCGGAATACAAAAGTGTTGCATCTCGATCTAAGAGGCCGGTAAAAAAATAATTCATTTGCAATAACTGTCACTTACACTTAAATATATAATATTATGATTTGATTTAACCATTATTTAAATTATGTTCGAAATTTAAATTTTATTGTTAAAATTTGTGATTTTTTTTTCTTTTTTTCAATCATGTTTATATCTCTTTATTTTGTTTAGTTTTCTTCTTTTTCATTGTAAATATTAAATGTCATTCCTATCCTTGCAGCTGGCGGGTGAGTTAAATGGTTTTCAGTAACTTTTTTAATATTAATTTTTCTTTTCATTTGTTTTATTTTCATTTTATTTTTGTTTTTCTTTTTTATATTTATATTTCATTTTAATATTATATTTCTTGGCACAATTCCACGCGGACATGATTTATACCAAAACTATCTGTAAATATTTAGTTCTTAAGTTGTGAATTGTAAATATGTATAATATTTTGTATAAATTTTAATATTTATATTTATATATTTTTTGTCTGTTTTGCTTATTATAAATATTTATTTTCTTTTTTTTTGCAATTTTTAGTCATACATATTATATACGTACTTTTAATAATTATTTCAAGTCAATGTCATTTTCAAGTGAATGTAGTGAATTTATCTCCTTATCTTCATCTACTGAGAAAAATTGTAGTGACGACAGTTTTCAAAATATTCCTTGTTTAAGCGACAGTCTAAATTCTCATTTCTCTAGTTGCTTAAAGAATTTCAATGCAGTTCACATTAACGCGCAGAGTATTCCTGCACATTATCCTGTTTTCTTGTCTACCTTTGGCAGTGTTAGCCATATCCATGCTATATTAGTTTCCGAATCTTGGCTTAGGCCTTGTTTACCTTCCACTTCTTTCTCTTTACCGGGATTCCGCCTGATCCGCAATGATCGCGTTGGCCGGTCGGGTGGAGGGGTTGCTATTTATCTTCGTTCTCAAATTTCGTATAATATTATTGACACTTCGCAACCTCAGACCGGTGGTGGTGCCGAACATCTTTTTGTCGAAGTGATTTTTTCACATGCCAAACTACTTCTCGGTGTTTTTTATAGTCCATGTCTCACTGTTGACTATTTTTGGTACTTTTGAAACATTACTTCATAATTTTACTTCCTTATATAATCACACGGTTATCATGGGCGATTTTAACACCTGCTTGCTTAAAAATAACCACCGGTCTGCCCGTCTTAATACTATTGTTAACGCTGCTAATTTGCATATTTTACCTTTATCTGCTACTCACATTGTTCCTAACTACGGGAGGACGCAACTAAAATTGACTGGTCTGGAGTTTATAATGCGAGTACAGTTGATGAGCAAGCAATAGTTTTTACCGCATTATTAACTCAGCTATATGATGTTCATGCGCCTATTCGCCCTGTGAAAATAAAACATCTTCCGGCGCCATGGATTACATCTGAGATTAGAAAATTACAGAACAAAAAGAATCGTGCTAAAGCGAAGTATAGGATGGATCCCAGTGAGGTTAATAGGGAAAAATATGCAAGGGCTCGAAATCGCTGCAACAGACTGTGTAGAGATGAAAAGCGACGCTATATCTATAAATCTGTCTCAGTGAAAGATTCCGGTAAAGTCTGGAATTTTCTTAGATCACTTGGAGTTGGTAAATCTCGTCAAATTAGTTCTCAACATTTAGATCTCAATTCTTTGAACCTCCACTTTTCTTCTTCTGTTGTCATAGATGACACAACTAAGTTACGTACAAAAAATCAGCTTTCTACGACGATAACTCCTGATGTTCCTACTTTCTTGTTTAGCCAGTTTTCCGAATGTGATGTTAAGAGTAGCATTCTCGCAATTAAATCTAACTCGGTTGGATCGGACAGCATTAGTCGTAACATGATTATCCCTCTAATTGATATTCTATGTCCAGTTATCACATTTATTTTTAATTTCTCCATCTCCACTAACTCTTTTCCGTCAGTGTGGAAAGATGCTGACATAATTCCTCTACCTAAAAAAAGTAATCCGTGTTCTTTATATGAATATCGTCCCATTTCCATCCTTCCATTTCTTTCCAAAGCTCTTGAGCGTCTTGTACATCAGCAGCTTAGCCGTTTCCTTCTAAATCATAATCTCCTTAATCCCTTCCAATCCGGCTTTCGTCCTGGACATAGCACGACCTATGTGTTACTTAAAATCACCGATGATATCAGGTCGAATATGGACAACCAAAGAGTCACGGTCTTGACGCTGTTAGATTTTACTAATGCATTTAATACCGTGGACTTTGACTTACTGTCCGATACTTTGTATACTCTTAACATATCTCCTGAGGTAACTGAGTGGTTTCAAAATTACTTGCGAGGTCCCCGGCAACGAGTCAGGGTTAACGACTCCTTTTCTAATTAGAGTGCGGTCAGAGCTGGCGTACCGCAAGGTGGCGTGCTTTCCACACTCTTATTTTCTATCTTCATCAATTCCACCAGCAAAGTTATATCTTCTCTCTACCATCTTTATGCTGACGATCTCCAAATATAAACACACTGTACAATTGAAGAATTACCACAAACTGTCTCTATTATCAATGATGATTTATTACGAGTTGCTAATTGGAGTAAATCCTTTGGTTTAACAGTAAATCCAAGGAAAACGCAAGCAATTATAATAGGAAGCTCTAAATTTATTTCTCGTATTTATAAATCACAACTGCCTCCTATAATTTTTTATGGAGTTGAAATCCCATACAGCGATAAAGTGACTAACTTGGGTATTATATTGGATCAAAATCTCTCTTGGTGTCCACAGATGTGTGAATTAAGTCGAAAAGTTTTTTCAGCTGTAGGATCACTCCGCAGGCTGCAGAATTTTCTTCCCACTTCCACCAAAATTACGCTTGCACATAGCATTCTCTTACCTTTGCTGGATTATGCTGACACTGCTTATCTTGACATTACTGAGGAGCAACTTAATAAGCTTGAGCACATTCAAAATTTATGTATCCGTTTCATATTTGGCCTACGGAAATATGATCACATCTCTGATTTTCGCAAAAAACTCAAGTGGCTCCCAATTCGCCTTCGCAGGAATACTCACATACTTACTTTGTTATATTGCATACTATTTAATCCTGCTTACTCCTTCTTACCTACGTGAACGTTTTAAGTATCTCAGCGAGTCTCATGAGCGAAGCCTTCGCTCCGATGATAGTTTACTTCTTAAAATTCCTCCCCACTCCACTAATTTCTATACTAAATCATTTACTGTCCAAGCTGCTCGGCTTTGGAACTCCCTTCCTTTGCCCATCGGACGCGTTGAATCCCTTCCAATTTTCAAGAAGTCGGTGAAACACTATTTCTCACAATTTTAATCCTTCTATCTAGTCACATATTATCTCCTGTCCTCACTTTGAATTTTATCATAATAATTCTTTAACTTTATATACGTCTATGTATGTCTATTACAACTTTCCATTTATATATGCCATGTACATACATATACTTTATTTTAATTTTTATTATTTTTTTTACATTATTTATTTGTCTAAATATATTGTATATGTTTAGGTAAAACTGTACACCTAAACTGTCTACATTTATACCATTTCCTTTACCCAAAGGTTGCCTGGGAGAGATCGCTCATTAGCGATAAGGCCGCCTTTTGTACTTAACTCCTGTTTTTATTTTTGTATTTTTGCTCACTCTTGGTGTACAATAAAGAGTTATTATTATTATTATTATTATAAACATTTCATTTCATATTTTTCTTAAACTTTTGTTTTTTTTTGCTAACAATAGTTAACCATACATTTAATATTTACTCTACAAAAAATATCGTTTTTGCGTATTTATTGTAAGCATATCAAAAAAAAATAAATATATATATATATATATATATATATATATATAATTGACTAATGGCATAATCATCTATTAGGTGCTGTTTATACAAGTCAAAATTTTCTTGTACAAAAATTTGTGATAAAAATAATAATAAATGTAATAAAACCTAAAACAAAATTTATATTCGCTTTTAGTTATGTTCAAGTCTTAAAAAAATTAATTAAATAATTAATATATATAATTATTTATAAAATATTTATTTTTAACTTTTCCTTGTCACGTAATTACTTGGAACTACTAGGAATATCTTTTTATTAAATTTAAATTCATAACCTGATCAAAAAATAATAAAAGTCGTAAAAATGACAACAAAGATCACATCATTCTACAAAGTTTACTTTATAAAAATCTAGTAGTTTAAAAGATTTTTTTTAAATAAACAGCCTTATTTAAAATACCTGCAGTTCTATATACAAGTTCAGGGTTTGATACCCTGTTTATTAACAACAGTGATGTTACTATTTGAAAGTGTTTAAAAGAAATAATTAATATTTTGTTCGTCTTGTGTATAATTTTTGAAATTTCTGTCTTGCACTATGTCTGTGCGTGTACCTATTTATAATCTATATATTAATACGTGAAGCAAAAACTACCCCTTTTTACGATAATTGCGTGGACGGAGGAGTATACATATAAAATTTCGCACACTTATACTTTATATAGATGAGTGCAGAATGCTAATACTCTTTTGTTTATTATTATAGAAGTATAGTCTTTGACAACAGAACCTTAATAATGTACAATATTATAATTTAAATTAATTATGGTCGAATCTCTACCAATGAGTAACAACTAGTTAGTATTTATATTTTAATACTAGCTGTGGCCGCGACTCCGTCCGCGTTCAATTTAACAAAAAAGTTATCGTTCAATTCACAGGGTTATATAATAAATAAATTTTTAAAATAAAAGTAGTCTAAACTACTCCTTACTATATCAGCTGTCTGCCAGTGAAAGTCCCGTCAAAGTTGGTCCAGCTGTTTCAGAGATTAGCCAGAACAAACAGACAAACAGACGTTAACATATGTTATTTTAGAATATGTACCGTATATACATCCATATGCATTTATTAAAAAGCGATTGTTTTAATATTACAAACAGACACTTCAATTTTATTTATCTGTATAGATATAGTAATTGACGTATAAAATAAATATTAGATTTTAACTCTGTCTTCGACATGACATCTGTCGGCTGTCGAGACGCGTCTCTACAAAGGCTGAGTGGCATTTCATTGCGTCTTCGTATTTCATCACAAATTGTTCTGCTTCCCTTATTCACTTTCTTGTATTTATATTGTGACATTTGTTGAGAATTTGTAATTGTATATAGAAATAGAAGAGAATATATATTATTTTTTATTTCGTTGTTTAAGAAACATTATATATATTTACAATTCACAACTTAAGAACTAAATATTTACAGATAGTTTTGGTATCACGCTTTTGACAGTTAGTGAGACAGGATATTTCTGTTGTAACAATTAATAAGAGTTAAATAAAAAAATGTGTGTATACTTATGTACGAACGTAAGAAGTTAAACTTTATTGGCTGGCCAACTTCACGTTGCTAACTTCTTCTTCGTTGACTAGCTAACTTCAGGGTATCGGTTTACTTGTGACGGTGTGCGCGCGCATCGTAAAATTTACTCTCATTTTTCCCTAACACGCCAAGAGAAGTATAACTTCAAAAAATGTATATTACTACAATTCAAACCTACATTACATACCTACCTAGCACTACATAGCTAGCATCTGGCTATTACCGTCAAATGATTTGTACA
Organism: Melitaea cinxia; assembly: GCF_905220565.1. Taxonomy (NCBI): domain Eukaryota; kingdom Metazoa; phylum Arthropoda; class Insecta; order Lepidoptera; family Nymphalidae; genus Melitaea; species Melitaea cinxia. The sequence goes on along the minus strand of NC_059408.1, from coordinate 2,127,289 downwards.
TCACCTGAGATAACCTGTATAAGTACCCGGGTCGGCCGTAACAGTAAAAATTTCGTCCGACCCTTGCGCCCTGAGGGCTTTGTGCGTCGTGAATGTTAACGACACCTCCACGTGATTTAACTTCACGGGTTTTTTAATCTTAACGCGAGGGCTGGTGGGTTTAGTTTACCGTTCGGTATAAAATTACTTTTTATTACGTTCAACAAATAATTGACAATAATACTGGTGTTGAGGTATTAATTAAATTAAAAATAATCAGATAAGCTGCACGTCGTATTTTTACGCAATTTGTTTATTACCACTGTTTTTTATACGACTATGGTCTGTCTTGTCAAGGAGGATTAACCAGAGCTATAAACCTGGTTTATTTACCACGTGAATCCAGTACTTACTACTTAAGAGCAGTGTTATTAAAATGAGATCCTCTGTAAGGTTCTGTATGCAGCAGCGAGACTGGGGTAGCACCTCGATGTTACGGAAGATCACAGCTAAATAATACTTATTTCTTGCAGTGCTGTGTTCCTGTGAGTAAGGTGACTAGAGCTCTTGGAGGGAATTGAGAATAAGGTCGAAACCGCGCTTGCGATTCTTCTCGTGCTGCAGACGTCTATAAGCTACGGTAATCGCTTACCGTCAAGCTTGTTTACCGACTTAGTTTACATCGAAAAAAAAACAGGTTATTTTCTTCTCAGTGGAAACAGGTCAGGACCTGTTGCGATAACTTTATTTATAATTCAAAATTTACATAAAAAATTACTATATTAAAATAGGCTTCAAAAGGACGGAAGGGAGGAGGTGAGGCGTATGCTTGTTTGCCAATTTTTAATAAAAAAGCTTGATTTCTGGGATAGCAATAACTTTTTAAGTCAGTCGTGCTGATACTGAAATTAGCACTTTCGCATAAACCCACAAACAAACTTTAAGATTTTTATTAACAGAATAGATATAGAAACAGAAATGGTCCTCTTACATTTCATCTGTATAATTGAAAACAACCCTTTACACGGACTCGACGTGAAGATAATAATTGAATTTTCCGATTCAGAAATTATCGCCACTGCAGTGAAATACCGCCAATTACAAACGGTATTAAAATTCCGATGTATTACAAATTAATTCTTGATTCGTCCCGGTAAAAATAAATTGTTTTCATTTTTTATTTTTAAAAGGTTTTTGTTGTTAGCGACAACGCGTTTTAATTTAAACTCAAATCTATAACAGCAATAGTTGTAATTAGTAATGCGCAGCGACACGGATATACAACATGATTAACACAGGCTTAAAGAAAACCTTGAAATATAATATTGATTATGTTTTCCTTTTCTATTTTTTTTTTTTTTAATTTATGACTTGTAGTGTAATGTGTCAAGATTTATAGTGAACTAAACTAAATCAACGTCTTCCGCTGGGTAAAGAGTTCCAACGTCTCTTTACTTATTGGGTTACTTAATCCATTATTTAGTAATGTCAATAGAAAACAACAGTTATCGTACTTATTTGTATAGTAAGTCGTTGCATATGAAACTCAATGCAGTTTAGAACAAGTGCACAAAATTTCAATAACTATGAGTAAAAACTAAAAAAAAGCAATAACAAAATATTAATGATTACTTTTATTAGGGTCGCGTCACAGCTTCGTACAACTTGATTTCAGACAAGTACACACATTGTGAACAAGATTGTAAACATATAAAAAATATATGAAAAAACTAAAACCTTAAACATAGCATTACCTTCGTTAGCTAAAAATGTGAAACTACACAAAAGTAATAAACCATTAAGTTCTTAGGAGCCAGATCAGACTCGCTGCGGCTGTCAGAGCTTTGTACCGCGCACCTATCATGTCCTACCCTAACGAGTAAGGTTGAGACCACTGTGTTTTTATTGCCATAAACTTAATTTTAATGTTTAACATCAAAAAACAGCGTAGATAACTATACTTCACTATATCATTTTAAATTATATTAGAAATTGTCTAATTTGTACGATTTTATTTTTAAATATCATATCAAAAATCCATAGCTTAATTGGCTAGAGCACCGACACGGTCAGTCGGAGATGCAGGTTCGATCCCCGCTGGAACGGTCGATTTTTGATATGATATTTAAAATGTTTAGAATTCTCTAATGTTTACGCGAATTTCACTCACTGCAATGAAACAACTTTTTTATTTATAACTATGGCATTACGTACAGTTTTACCCATTATCTGTCGACAAAGCTAACGAGAATTTTTATTCATATTTATCGTTTGATAATACACAATAGCAAAGCTTAAAGAAAAAATTAAAGATGTATAATTGTATATATTTCGTATGCATTCAATTATTTAATGAGTAATACTTATATTGTTACCATTCATAATATAGGTGCTAATTTGTTACTTTTGAAAATTTTAGACGTCCGAATGATAAAATGGAACATGCAAATATCAGCTGTGTCATTCTCATCACCAGTCTGCCTGTCGCAGACAATTTGCTACGAATCTCTCATATATTTTTTGATGGAATCTACACTCTGAACCGATGGAATAGAAAAGTTGCTAATAAAAGGCTGACTTGAATATAATAAATTTCATTATAAACATATATGTAATAATATAATATCCAAAGACAGATATTTGCGTTTCACTTCATAGTAAACCTCATTTCAAAATTTGACATATATTTTTTTAAGATTTTTTTTATCCTAAGTTTAGCCTTTAATAAATGTATTCTACAATTCAACAGCTTTTCATTGCTGCGAACAGAAGCTTATTTATTTTTCAGGAAAGAGACCGAAAATCTTGAAAATAAAATAAGATTGAGATAAGAAAGGTACTGGGGTAGTAACCTCGACCTTACAGAAGATCACAGCAAAATAATACTGTTTTCAAGCAGTATTGTGTTCCTGTTGGTGAGTAAGGTGACCAGAGCTCCCGGGGGGATTGGGGATTGGGTCGGCAACGCGCTTGCGATGCTTCTGGTGTTGCAGGTGTCTATAGGCTACGGTAATCGCTTACCATCAGGTGAGCCGTACGCTTGTTTGCCGACCTAGTGACATAAAAAAAAAATAAAGAAAAATAAATAGACTACGCAACGTCATGTTCGAGCAGTAAGTTTTAGCCGTTATATTGGACCAACTCTATACAAATACAAAAATTTAAAACAAATGAAGTAGATACTATATATACTAGTCATATAATAATTCACCCGTATTAATTTTTGGTTATATATACGCCAGTGTAAATCTTCTACTAATAAATGGAGAGGTAGTCTTTTGTTCGGTTATACTGCGAAAACTACTCATCCGATCGGATAATACTTATACTGTAAGATGCAGCGTGATTTGGAGAGTACTTGGTATACGATTTATTTGTGATCACTTATCGTGTAAAAAAATATGGACGAACAGATATCGCTAGTGTTTTATGATCCTAATCTAATGGCAACCATCTTTAAGAGTGTATGCTACCTCAAATTGCTTATTTTCCACTCGGCAGGATGTCCATATCTTCCAAACTACTGAATATTTAAGATTGAAATTTATGTATGGTAAAGTTCAGGACATAAACTATCTTTCGTATGTTTCGAAAATACGATTCCATAAAATTTTCTCGATACAAAAAAATCGCAAAGGTACCTCTATTTTTGTATAAAAACCTTAATATCTCAGTAAATATAGAAGTTATGGACTTGAGATTAAGCATGGTAATTGAAATAAGTATGAAGAACATTTTATATGTTGCGTTTTTTAAAAAATAACTATTGAGAATGTTTGTGGGGAGAAAATACATATAATTCGCACGATGAACAACCAAGCGCTCTCAATTCTCATGTGTATTTAGTACGGGTGAAATCTGAATTCGAGCTGAGGTAGTGTAGCCCCTTAATAAACAGATATTCCAAAGCAAAAAAAAGTAAAGTTTATTTGTAATTTTTTGACTGACAACAAATGACTTTTTACACGATTTTTACTAGCTTCACCTGTATGTTTTTATGTTTGTAACACTCCTTTGGACTTCATTTTGACCCACTTCAAACGTTCAGGTTTCATTTAAACTTAGTAGACTTATCGAGAACCGATGACAATACACTAGTTTGATTGTATTATTCCTTCTTAGTTTGGTTTATTTATAAAAGCGTGTTTTTCTTATTTTTTTTTTAAATATTATTTATTTATTTTACATAATATCATTAGAAAATGTAATCATGTTTTAGTATAACACTAGTTTTCGTAATTCTCTGTCGCTTCCACCTCCAACCTAACCTCACCCAACTGACAACAGAATGTCAATCAACACGTTGGAAGTTCTCGAAAAATTTTCCATGAAACTTTTCGACAGACTTCATCAGAGTGCGGCGAATTTTTAACGCTCTCGACGTATGATACCACACGACGAAGCGAGACTAATGCTTGTATTGCGGGAGAAACGTTTGCATTTTATGGAACGATTAATTCCAAGCAATATTTTCTATACGAATATGAATAATAACTATCTGACTCGACAGACGTAATGTCTTGTGATCCGTAAAACGTATCATTAAGACTATATAAAAGTACTAGCATCCCAACCCCGCTTCGCACTAGTATTTAACAAAAAATTAAAAATATTTTTTCCCTCATTTTTTGGAAAATATAGCCCGTGTCACCCGCGGATAATGTAGCTTACCAACAGTGAAAGAATTTTTCAAATTGGTTCAGTAGTTACCGAGCATGTTCAATGCAAATAAACAAACAATCAAATCTTTCCTCTTTATGTTATTTGTAGGTATAGATTAGAAAGTTTTCAGAAAAAAAATAGCTATAGGTGCAACCATTTTTGAGTTTTGCGCTTAACAACATTTATATGGAATCCTTTTCATTTATTTAGATTAATTAGTATTGATAGATTGGTATCCTCGTACTTTTATCTATAACCAAAACAGATAATTTTGAATAGATAAGATTAGATTAATTTTAAATTTATACATACTCATTATGAAGTAGGAAAATGGGAAACCCCAGTATAAGAAAAAGTTCACACTAACTATTACTGCTTTCAAGTGCTGTATTGTGTTCTTTAAGTGAGATGAAAATATGCTGTAATAGAGAATGTCCCGAGTTAGAACCGGCAAACCTTACACAGTCACCTTTCACAGGCAATAATATGCTTAAAAGGAGGCTCCAATGCTTCTGCTCAATGGTTCTGTTTTAAAAAATTTGTTTAGTTAAAAAAAAATAGTATCAGACAGACCACTCCAGTGACCTAAAATAGTCTAGGAAACTACAACTACTTAAGTAAGTAATTTTGAGTCCCTGTCAATGTATTAAGCACACCGTTTTAATATACCTTTGGCTTTAGCTTACACTTACTATATTCTTTTACGGTTAAAAAACATACATTTGATGACTAACCCGTTGGCGCAGTTTGTAGTGGCCCTGCTTTCTGTTCCGCGGGTTGCGGGTTCGATTCCCGCCTGAGTCTGGGTGTAATATATATATGTATTTATATATGTATTATTTCAATGTTTATTTATAAAAAAAATAGTTATAACAGTCGGCTGTTACCTGTAACATACGTATAACAATAATATATAATAACAAGCATTAAGTTCCTTATCATAGGAACAGACGACCGTGTGTGTATGTTATATGATATTTATTTATTTATTTATCAAAAATTCTGTCGACATATGCAGTTTTCCTCAAGATGTTTTCCGTCCAACGCGTACGATGTGAATTTTAAATAGAAATTTGGATTGCAAATTCAGTTATACCAGTAAGGATTTATTTAGAAATATAAAATGTTATTTATCAGCTGTGGAAAATTTACTCTGGTATTGCAGGCGTCTATAAGCTACGGTAATCGCACACCATCAGGTGAGCTGTACGCTTGTTTGCCGACATAGTTGTATAGTTGAAGCAGCTTTGAAACAGACATTCATACATTTCACCTTTATAATATTCGCATAGGTAGGTACAAGAAGAGATTAGTAAAATATCGAACACTAAATACAATGTTTACTAAAAAAAACTCCTACACTACATCTCAATATCTTTTTTATAAAAACAATAGATGAAATAACAACTGGCAACACGAGAGTAGAAAAATAAAATATCAAAACAAAGCTTTTATTGAAATGTGTTGCATTGTGTGCTACTCCGCTATTGTTGAGGTGCCTATAACGATATTATTCTGTTTCGTATTTATTTTATACTAGCTGTACCCGCGACTTCGTCCTTATTCGTTCGAATTCAACAAAAAGTATTGTTGCCTAAGTTACTCCTTGTTACGTCAGCTATCTGCCAGTGAAGTGCCTAAAGTTGTATTTGTAAAATTTCATATTTCTTTACAAAATGTGTTCAATAATTAGCCCCGAACATACATAATATATATATATATATATATATATATATATATATATATATATATATATATATACGGTCGAATTGAGTAATCTCCTTTTTTTGAAGTCGGTTAAAAAAGTCACGATTACGTCAATAGTAGACTTTACTGGCTTTATTATACATGTAAAATAGAATTCAGGAATATCATTCGTATCGTCGAAAATTGATAACGACTTTACCGATACCTCTTATCTATTTTTTAAATGTTTTAATGGTTGTAAAAATTAGAAAATTGTTCAAATAAAAAAAAAGTCAGAAATATTAACGATAGTTTAAGTTTTACGGGTCCGCTATCAATAATATATAAAACATAAGAGTAAAAAAGGTGATATCCCACTGGTCAACCAGTACATAAAAAGTAATACATTAAATATTTAAACAGTAACAAGAATAAATACTCAAACGTGGCTTATCTAAATCAGGAATACAGACGGATTTTAATTATGAATGAAATTCAAAACTGAGAATATGGAATTAAACGCTGGAGTAATCCCTTGAAATGAACTCACGTTTGTATCGTTGACATAAATGAAATACCGGTTCATTCCGGTTTAAATATGTGCTAAAGATAAAGAAATAAACCTGTTATTTCGGTCAGTGATTACAACAATGTTGCGTACGTATACATAAAGATTTTTCCATATTCTTCTTCATACCGCCTTTTATTTTCGTGAACATTCGATTTTCTTTTAATTTTTTTTAACTCAAAATGACGAGGACAAAAAAGTCCAATTTAGTGTAGTCGTTTGAACTTTTACCCTTAACCACTTCCCGACTTTAGATCGCCCGTAATTTATTTTTCCTTTTATATTCATCGTATTCTCTTCCTCTTACAATGGATTTCATCCTACAATAATTTTTGTTTGGTTTCAAAAATTATCGGCACGGGTCTACAAGAAATAACGTACAAATAAAATGTTGCAATCAGATTTCGGCGATCTATGTTTATTTACAGAGATAGAGAAATAAATGAAAGTTACACGTCTAAAATATTTATAACCGGCGACATCTGTGGTTACTTGATGGATGATTTTCAGCTTTATGATTTCATTATACACATAACGTTTTATAACATTATCTTGAGATTTATAACTATAATAAAATATTCAGTAATTCTCAGCCTATCCTCAGTCCGCGAAACTTTTCTAATAATACCGGCTCTGAAACCAACCTCACCTGCTCCTGCAATTATTGTAGCTTAAATCTTTTGCAGAGCGCGTCGCCGAATTGTCTGGTTTGCCATAACTGATATTTATATCTATTTTTTGTTCCACTTTAAAAACATAATTATAAATCATTTTTACAAAGGGGTTTGGCAATGGTGAACTTATCTCTATAAGAGATCTCTATCACTCTACCCATGATGTTAAGAAACAATGTTATGTGTGATTAATTTATTATCGAGAAGATGCCAATTTTAATAAATGAGTTTTGATTATACTCGTTTAAGTGTTTTTGACTATTGAAAGGTTGGTCACATTGCGTACAATTACATTGAGATGGAATGGATCATGTATTACAAACATATATATTTTGTGTGCTCTAAAAATATGTACCTTATTTGTAGAAGGAAGTATTCTGGTGATCTTGAAATGGTAAAAAGTAACTAGAGTTTTTTGCTGAGTTTTCTCAACGAAATCTATATGTTTTTATTTATTGTATTTATTTATTCATAAGTCAACACCAACAAGTAGTACAACAACAAATACAAAGTTAATAAAGTTAACATTGGTACTGGTATTGATAATTGCCTACTTTTTTACAGGTGTCCTTAAGTTACCAAGAATATCGTCAACATCGAAATAAGTAAAATTAAAAATTGTCCATGTAGCATGTTTAACTTGTTATTGCTTGTTGTAATTGTTATATCAACCACGTTCATATCAAAATGTTTAAGCAGTTAGCGTAGATAAATTAAAAAAAAAAGTAAATAATCTATTCTGATTTAGTTAAAAATAGCGTAGTAATTTTATAAATATGAAAGCTTATTTGGATAGATGAGTTAAAAATTATGAATCGAGGTGTATCCAAAGTTTGTCGCTAAAGATTGTTACGATAAGGTCATTTACTATTTTGATTGCATGTTCCAAAATCAAAATCAGAAACAACTTTATTCAAATATGACCCATGAAAACTTTCAAATCGTCATTTTACAAATTAATACTTTAAAAATAAATTATTATTTTTGTAAAAGTAAAGTTACCACTGATTCGGAATGTAGATTCTGCAGAGAATAATCCGCAAGAAACTCCACAGTTACTTTTTTGAAAAATAATATATAAACTGTGTTTTAGTGCAAAATTAGTAACATGTTGCATAAAATACAGCGTCACTAAGTCCACACATCTTTATCTATGTAATCTTGCACCGAATAATAAGCTGTATCTGTTAATTTTTTTTAAATAATAACTTTAAATTTATGTTGAGACAACAACACACAATTCCAAAATTGTGATTTTATTATATATGCGATACCATAACCCAGAAAAGAGAGTTTTTAGTATAAAATTAGTAATATCTTACAGGAACATATGTTATATATAACAAACTAAGATAAAATAAATAACAGACATATATTTCATACAAATACAACTGACAAATCACACAAGGCTTCATATTTTTCAAAACAGCTTGACGTCACACCTAAAAGCGATTTTATTTAACGACTACCATTTTACGGTATACACTTTTTTTTTCAAAAAAAAAAAACTGGGACATGTGAGGAAAATTACTTGAAACGAAACTCTCCAAGTCACTTCCAAGCTCTATATTTTCTGAGCGAGATTTTAAAATAGAAAATGGATTGAGTAAGTGAACGTAATTTTTAAAAGATATTTCCTGCGTTACTCCATTTTGCCGGGTGATTTAAAACTACCGTCGGTTTCACACTGAAACTGTATAAAATTTAATTGGTGAAATTAGTACGATAATATTCTTTGAATGATTGCTAAATTAAGTCCGATTAAAGCTTTGTTTGTATACAAACGTTTTCTATATAAGCTTATCACTTTAATGCGTTTTGATGGGTACATGATTGTTAAAAAATTAACATTAAACATTAAAAATTAAATAATACTAGCTACCCGACGAACTTCGTATCGCCTAACACAAACTTTATCGTATGGTATTAAAGTTCAAATTGACATTTAAGTATTATCACAAATCTTTTGTATGGGAGTATAGAAAAGTGTTGTTTTTAGACTTTTTCAGGAAATTTTAATTTTTTTTTTGAATTTTTCTCTCCGTAAGAACCATCCTCGTACTTCAAGGAATATTTTAAAAAAAGAATTAGCGAAATCGGTCCAACCGTTCTCGAGTTTTGCGCTTAGCAACACATTCAGCGACTCATTTTTATATTATAGAATATATTATTTTTTTTTAATAATGAACGTTAAAAGCAACTATGCTACAACTTTTTAGAGCTTTTTTAGAGAATTCACTAGCTTTTACATCATAGGATTTTCTCCTGTTTGAGGGGTCCGGAAACCCACACAATACACAAACACAAACGCCCAGACTATAACAAACATCTATATGGCCAATACAAATGTCTGTCTTGAGCGGGGATCGAACCCGCGAGCGCCAGAGCAACAGCTAGTGCTGCGACCGCTGCGCTAACGCGTCGACGCTATAGTCTTCTTAAAGCTGGGCATTAACGATCAGTTTTTCGCGTCAGTTTAACCGATCAGTTTTTCGCGCTCTCCAAAATTTGATCGTGAGTGTAGAATCATTGCTCGAGAGTTTTAAGTGACGACGCGCTACGAAAATCCAATCCGGCGCGTCGCGCCGTACTGCCCGTGTATGTTTTTTTTTTTTTTTTTTTTTAATTTAAACTCATTTTACATTAAAGAAAATTACAGTAATACACTCCAAAAATCGCAGAGATTTGTCCGGAGTGTTAAGTTTGAATACAGTTCATTTAGGCAATTAAAAATAAGGTGGGTAGTTCTACAAATTAAAGTAAGTAGGTATCTTTTAATTAGGTGTAAATGCGTACGCGGGGGAAGGTGATCGAGACGCAATACCGGTTTGTTACAAACAGTTACAGGATTTTATTTTTATGTCACTAACTAGGTCGGCAACCAAGCGTACGGCTCACCTGATGGTAAGCGATTACCGTAACTTATAGACACCTGCAACACCAGAAGCATCGCAAGCGCGTTGCCGACCCAATCCCCAATCCCCCCAGGAGCTCTGGTCACCTTACTCACCAACAGGAACACAATACTGCTTGAAAACAGTATTATTTTGCTGTGATCTTCTGTAAGGTCGAGGTACTACCCCAGTCAGGCTGCTCCATATTTTGAGCAGGAAATTCCTGCTGTGCCCTACCACTATGTTACCAGGATGTTCAGATAATAAGACTTCAATTCATTTCTTAAATTTTTTGTCGTGATTCTTTTCTTAAATGCCACATCTAATCCATTCAACAAGCGAGGAGTCAAATATTCAATGGTCCTTTCACCATATACGTTATTTGTTGCAGTTGTTGTTATAAGTTTTTATTTTGTTATTTGTCGTGTATTAATTTTATGGTGAATTTTGTGCTGTATGTCCATATTAAAAAAGTTTTCTTTTAATACATTGTATTGAAATTTATATTCAACCATTTACGTTAATACGTTGCAGTGCTTAAAAAGTTTATCGTCATCATTTTTATATTGTTCTTGTAATGTGTAATCGTAATTCCAACCAATCGCGTCATTTTACTCGCAGCGTCCGCGGTGGTTAAGAGTGCACTAGTGTAGTTTTTGTTTTTAAAATGTCGTCGTCGGTGTCCCCTAGACGTGTCATAATGACAGAATTAATTGAAAAATATAAAAATTCAGAATGTTTGTGAAAAGTAACGGACAAAAATTTTAAAATTATACAGTATCGACAAAAAGTTTTATTTTACACACCTACTTTTTTATGTTTATAACATATACACACGGTCATCTCTTCCTACAGTAAGCAATGTAAAGCTTGTGCTATTAATTGGTAACAGCCGGCTGATATAGGTACATTTTTTTTATAAATATATATAAATAATACTTAGGAATAAATAAATACATTTACGAGTATGATTAATGGCATTAATGACACCGTGCATGATCGATTGACTATTGAAATACTTATTACAGATGAGGTACAACTAATAGTAAAAACTGTTCATATAGAATTATAGATCATTGTAGACCAGTATATGGCCACAAACAGTAGCCGCTGTAAGAATTAATGTTTCTTCTTCAGAATCAGAATCTACTTTTTTCTCAACCTGTCGGTCGAAAACTGAAGAGCTGGAGTGACGCCAGTGAGTGGGGAAATAGTTCAACTGACGCAAAAAACTAATTAGTTTAACTGACGCGAAAAACTGATCAGTTAAACTGACGCGAAAAACTGATCGTCAATGCCCAGCTTAAAAGTGACGCAGTCAACGCGGTTGCTATAGACGTACGAATAAACATAACAAACTATGCGACGTTTACCAAATACAAAGCTTAAGTAAAATTCCAAATCTTTAACTACCTAAATATAACACTTTACAACGATACAACTCGTAGAGCCTGTATTTAGTTGTACCGATCTCAGGTTGAATAAAAATAGACAAAACGAACTTTGCCAGAAACTATGACAATTTATATTAAGTACTCACGTCAATAGATGGCGCTGGTAACACAAAAGTGTGACGAAATTACGAACCATTTGCGTGAGCAAATCTTTTTAAAATTTTTCATACAGGTATAAAAGTAGCTAGATAGATTTTTGCCTTCTTTATCGTTATAGCTCTAAATTAAATTACATCATTACAGCCTATACAGTCCACTGCTGGACATAGGCCTCCACAAGTTTACGCCAAAAATAACGTGAACTTATGTGTTTTGCCCATAGTCACCACGCTGGGCAGGCGGGTTGGTGACCGCAGTATTTGGCTTTGTCGCACCGAAGACGCTGCTACCCGTCTTCGGCCTGTGTATTTCAAAGCCAGCAGTTTGATGGTTATCCCGCCATCGGTCGGCTTCTTAAGTTCCAAGATGGTTGTGGAACCTTGTTATCCCTTAGTCGCCTCTTACGACACCCACGGGAAGAGAGGGGGTGGCTAAATTCTTTAGTGCCGTAGCCACACAGCACAGCAAATTAAATTACAAAGGAGTATATATTAGCTATTAGCTTTACAAACAGGAAGAAGTTTTCAATTATGCAGAGCATCGTGAAGATGACAGGCGTGACATAGCTGTCAAACGAGAACCGTCGTTAACGTATTTTTTAATAGAATATAATTATCTTAGCTTCATTAATTAACATTGGGATCTTCTAAACTTTGTTAGAAAATGGCTTGTTGAACATTTGCTTACAATTAGAAAAAAATGCAAATGGTTTACTTATTTTAATTATACGAACGTTTTAAAATGCAAATTACCGTTTATTTTGACTATTAGTGGTAGATTTCTAACCTAAAAAATCATACGGAGTTAATGTAAAAATTCTGTATCTGAAGAGAATCATTACATCTACAAGGCACAGCAGAAATTGTTCTGCTTTAAGGCTGTGAAGCAATCCGACTGGGAAAGCATTTTCTTCTCGCAGAAGATCACAGCCAAATGATACTGCTGTTAACTAGGGTTTTGTTCCTATTTTGAGTAAGGTGGGGTGAGCTGTGTTGATAGCGGGATAAGCAGCTCTTGGTTTACATAGACTACGGGCTACGGCCAGTAAATGGTTACTATCAGTCTGACCGTACACTTTTTGGTGAAAACTCATGTGGTAAAAAGAAACAAAATTCTGAAATATTATATATTAATATATACTAAAACCGGTAAATATTGAAGTACGTAATATATTTTTTTATGACTGAATATAACTTGCAAACAATTTCGATTGCAATAATATTTAAAAAAAATGTAAAAAAAAATCATCGTTTCTTACGAAAAGGTTTTTTTTTAAAGAAAAAAGTTCCAACCCTTTCGCTTTTATTGATGTAATTCAAAATAATTTCCTTAAAAAAGGTAACGTTAGCAAATTTGCGCACAATTAAAGCGATATTTTCATAAAGGAGAAAAAATGAAATAAGTTTTAACGAGTTTCCCTTTGTTTGGAGAGCAATTAGTTATTCTTTTCAACACAATTAATGTCTAATGTTAGACAAAGTTGCACTTGGGCTCTTGTTACCGAGTTAAAATTTTCTCCTCTTGTTTATAACTTTTTTTTTAATCCGCTAATAAAATTCGCCTTGTCGGTAAATGTTTTTTTAACTTAGTTTATATCGTGTTAGTTTTATTACAAAAGTTTTTAAGTGAACGTGCATTTTGTGATATAGAGTATCTGTGATGGAATGAAATGGAATGTATACCTACTTTTATGTAGATGTATTTTAGACAAAGTTTCTATTGAAATTGTATTACATTATGAGTATAGATGTATATTTCAAACATTAATCTTATACTATTAAACGAGCAATTCTTATATATATATCTTCTATGTATATAGCATTATTTATTACATAGTATTTGTGTTTAATAAATATATTTTTCAATATATATACCTATATTATAACTATACATATTATCTTATTTTATATATATTTATATATTATTGCGAGTATATCTATATATAGATTTTTTATTTGTAATATCTTTAGATTATTATGATTCATATAACAATGACGACCCATCTGACACATTTTATTCTATTTCGTCTTCTAATGAAACAGATAGCGATGACGATTTTCTCAGTCTACCCTCACTCAGCGATGACTTAGATGCACATTTTTGTGACGCTTCAAAACATTTCAACCTGATTCACATTAATTTCCAGAGTATACCCGCTCATTTTCCTGACATGTTGGCCTCCTTTCAAAATAAAAACTTGCATGCTATTTTAGTCTCAGAGTCCTGGCTGAAACCATGCCTCCCTTCAACATCATTCTGCTTACCAGGTTTTCACTTGATTCGGAATGACCGTTTGAGTCGACCTGGCGGAGGTGTTGCTATTTATTTACGATCTCATATTCCTTTTACTGTTATTGATTTTTCGCAACAACATAATAGTCCTGCAGGCCTAGCATGCGCGCGACGACAAAATTTTGTCTACCCCTTTTCTCGTATTATCTCTCTATGTTTACAGTAGCTAACATGCGTGCACGCGATACTCTTCTCGTTACGTCAATAGAAGAGATAATCATTAAATTTTAGTGATCTGTGGTATTTATCTCTACGGAAGCTAACATGACATCGTAATTTTGTCGAATTTTGACGTTTTAAGAAGAGAAACTTCTCGTTTCCAATATTATCGACGAGAAAGACGATAAATAAAAAATAAATAAAACCGGGTGCTTATTTTTTGTATACCATGGCGTTTCCCTATTATAATTATATAATTTCGATATACGAAGAGCGGGAAGCGCAAAAAGTCGAGTGAAGTGTGCCATATAATGGCACAAAAAACGTATTTGCGCCCTGTTGCTTCTTATTCTAAAACAATGCGTGATAGAATTACAATTACCTAATGTGCGACAAAATATAAAGCACAATACGAGCATATTGTTTTACATATATAATTAAATTCATTTACTTACGCCGTTTTATTTTCCATATTAGATTTTTTAAATTAGATATACACTTTTTATCTTAGCCAAAAGGCCGAGAACATTGTTTAATAAAACATGTGTCACTCGTTTGAAATATTATACTGTGAATCCAAACGTTGGCTCATCCCGGTTTGGCACGATTGGTCAATAACCTTGTAAATTCAACTTTACGACATAAGAAATAAGAATGATATTCAGTTGTGATTATGGTTGAAAATGTTTAATTTTTGAAATTCCTTTTTTATTAAAATTTCATAATCGAACGAATTACAAAGTGTTTTGAATTTTGGAAGTGATAGGCGAAATTTTAAGATTCTTGTATTTCTTGTTTTTTAAATTAGTTTAATAGTTAGTTAGTTAGTGTTGTTAGTTAGTAATATTTAGTTAGTGTTTATATTCATTGTATTTATAGTTTAGATTTCGATTAAAAATAGTGTATAGTTAGTTTGTTTTCTTATTATTTGTTAGGACTTAGGTTTAGGTATACAATTTTTACCTATTTAGGCATAAAAATGTCTTTTAATAAAAAAGTGAGTGAAACATCGGAATCGGTCTACCCAGTGAAAAGTTCTGAGATAATACGTTAAAAAAAATACACTCGAATTTAGAACTTCCTCCTTTTTTGGAAGTCGGTTGATGAAGGGAATTGTTTAGTTTACAATTTACAAGAACAAAATTCGTTATCCGCATAAACTTAAATAACAGGTTGTTATTTTATAACAGGTATTGATATCTGTTATTTTTCTATAATAGTAACAGATATAACAGGTAACATGTTTCACCTGTTATTACCCACGTCTAATGCTGACAAGTGTCAATTAATACTCAATCAAAGTACTCAATAAAAAATTAAAAATAATTAAACGTAGTGTAAATTTAGAATGATACTAGTGTTGCATTATAAAAAAATGGTATATTTTTTTCGTAAGGGCAGCACGAGTTTCTCTACTCGATAAGGCGAAGTCTTCGGAAGAGAATTTTGTCGCTCGTAGTGCGCATGTTAGGGTAATCGAGAAAATACTCGATGTAGACATTATCTCTCTCTCTCGTCAAAAGATATCTCGTTGTATGCATGCTAGGCCTGCTGGAGCGGAATACCTTTTTATCGAAGTCCTTTTCTCCAATACTAAGCCAAGAACGGCCAAGCCACATATTTTGACTAAGGTGTAGAGTTTGTGAAGTTAGGGCTTGTAGAGTCAGGGCGTGTAGAGTTAGAAGCTTGGCTCTTCATGAGATCTGATAACTTTTTGACAGTGCGAGCCATATGATCTCGTCTTGGCAACATTTTACATGAAAATGTTTTTGGTAGGATTTCACTTCTTTTTGTAAGTTGCTTATGACAATATTTTATTATTTTGTTCATTTTTCTTTCTTTTTTTGGGTTGTATTTCTTGCACATCAGAGGTGCCTTTTTTCATAGCCCACTCTCTATCTTTGCCTTTTTTCTTTGTTGGTTTACTGTTTATTATAAGCGATAGATCAGGGCGATACTTGGCTCTTAGGCGATTATATTCGACTATAGCTGACTGTTGTGCTTTAATACTACTAAAGTTAATATTTATAATGTGATCACCTTGCAAATTAGTCACTCTAGAGAGTGCTACATAAGCCTGCCCACAAGAGAACGTGGATGACCCAATATCAATGAGAGCATTATTCAAACTTAGCCCTTGATTTTTATGTACGGTGATAGCTTACGCGACACAGATTGGAAACTATTCACGGTGAACGAATGTTCTATTTATAATTTCAAATTTCGATTTTACAGGTGCTAGTTCGTGTCTAAGACCGCTATTAAAAATTATTATAACTCCTCTTGCTTTATTCTTGTCGTTTGAATCCCATTCTACTTTATCGACAATGCCTATAGCACCATTGACAAGACCCAAAAAAACGTCTACATTACGTTTAAGCATTACTTTCACTCCTTTTTTAATAACTATAGTTTTTTCTAAGCCTGCTATCATAGAAGCATCCTCCTCATACTTTTCAATGGACTCGCGAGCTCTTTTTACAAGATATCTGGGACAATCGACACTATCTGTGGCTTTAAGCGTGATTTCTGGATTAGGAATAGCTTGCAACATGACATCATTTAGTTGCTGAGCCATATTTCTAGTCGGTAACAAACAAACTGTATCTGCAGGAAGCCGACTGAGACATTTAGCTATTTCGTGTAATCTACCCTCGTTAGAACCTGATTTCAGTGTAATTAAACGTTCGGATAATATACAGCGGTCTTCTTCTGTAGTGATTCCTATTCTTATTCTTAGAAGCATTAGCTTTGTAACCTCTCGAGACGACAGTTTTATAAAAGGAGAATTATCCCTCACAGGTGGGAGCTGTAAAAGATCTCCAAATACCACGATATTCCGTTTACCAAACCACCCTTTTTCTTCATCGATGGTATCAAATATTTCTGTCAGACGCATATGAATTTAAGCTAAAGTGATATTTGATATCATTGATACTTCATCGATTATAAAAAAACAACGTCTTTCAAATTCGACCGCAGAACTTGGAGAACCTCATCAGAAAGTGGCCTGTATTTGGGCGTTTGTTTGTGTTCAACTGGCAATTGCAATAATCTATGAATCGTCAATCCATTAACATTAAAGGCCACCATACACGATTTTTATTTAAATGTTTTTGTACCCACACTTTAAGAATTTTGATAATAAAACTACCTGGTCCCGCCAGTGCCACTTATAAAACAACGAAGAATTTCGCTTTCATTAGACATAGTTTCCGTCACCATATTAAACACACTCTTTTGATCTCTATTAAGTTTACTTATTATCATTA
Organism: Melitaea cinxia; assembly: GCF_905220565.1. NCBI lineage: Eukaryota > Metazoa > Arthropoda > Insecta > Lepidoptera > Nymphalidae > Melitaea > Melitaea cinxia. The sequence continues at coordinate 2,109,550 of NC_059408.1, read as the reverse complement.
CAGCCTATACAGTCCACTGCTGGACATAGGCCTCCAAGAGTTCACGCCAAAAATAACGTGAACTCATGTGTTTTGCCCATAGTCACCACGCTGGGCAGGCGGGTTGGTGACCGCAGTACTGGCTTTGTCTCACCGAAGGCGCTGCTGCCCGTCTTCGGCCTGTGTATTTCAAAGCCAGCAGTTGGATGGTTATCCCGCCACCGGTCGGCTTTTTAAGTTCCAAGGTGGTAGTGGAACTGTGTTATCCCTAGTTTACTTATCATTTTATCTAAATTATTTTCATCTCCGTCATTGTTTATATTATTGAAGTCATCCATCGCATTAACCGCTTCAAGCGCCTCAAAATCTAAAGGATTATCAGGACCTATATCTTCATCATCATTTTCAATCTCCTCATTTAGTTCGGCCAATTTAGTCTCCACCATTTCGAAAGCCTTTTGTAACTGATTTTGTAATTCAATGCGTAAATTGAAATGTCTCAGTTCATTTTTCATATCATCTTTCGCAAAGTTAAAAGCCTCAGTGTATGTTTCAAATCCCATTTTCAAATCTTGTAGGTTACACCATGGTTTAAACAATAAAAGCATCGAAAAATAATACTTTTCAGGCATTTGTTCAACATTGTACATGTAAAAGTTCAAAAGATAAGGTCTGTCTCTTTTCTTTAAATAAATCATCAATCAATCTTCCCTCCATCTAACGTATAATATTCTGCTTGTTTAGAAACCGGGCGTGTTTTCATCACATCATAGAACTTAGAGAAATTATACAAGTTTACATTTTCTAACTCTACTGGCCTAGCTGGATATTTATCGTCTATCCACGATTAGTAATATATATTTGTGGAATCGGGATTCAGCATTGTCATTTCTGTTTTAGACTTGACTCTTCGATTGCGGTTTATGTTGACATCTAGCCACCTAATTGTCGTGTGGGGATCAGTGGCATACAATGGGATACCCAACATCATAGAACTTAGAGAAATTATACAAGTTTACATTTTCTAACTCTACTGGCCTAGCTGAATATTTATCGTCTATCCACGATTCGTAATATATATTTGTGGAATCGGGATTCAGCATTGTCATTTCTGTTTTAGACTTGACTCTTCGATTGCGATTCATGTTGACATCTAGCCACCTAATTGTCGTGTGGAGATCAGTGGCATACAATGGGATACCCAACAACGTATCACTGGCCTCTAATGCACCGCACTCGCGATTTGACAACATTCTTAGCCCGATGTTAAACAATCGACTTCTCATGCTCTTTGTAGAGTTTATGTCATCGAAATCAATCAGCGCGTGTGTCTTTTCGGATTTTGTTGTGTATTTAGTAAGTAGTAAGTTTAGTATAGCCGTTTTTTTGCCTACATATTGGATATCGATATTGCCGTTCCATGCGAGTAATACAGCTGGATTGTAATCATTTATCATCTCAGATTCCTTTTTGCGTACAATATTATATAACCGTTTGTTTGGATAAAGAGCTTTTCTGGCCGCGACTGATTCAGCTGTATCTCTAATAGTAAGAGTATCAGTAACGGGTCGTGGGAAACCAAATCGACACACTGATATAAATCCCTTCTTTGTTTTTTTTCTTCTCATACAATATTTATTATGTTTGTGAGTTTGGTATCCCACGACTTGTTGGTGAAGAGTTGGCGCAAGATTTTTTTTAGGTACTTCACATGTAACATACTTGGAAATAAAAGCTGCTACCTCATCAATTGGTGATTCATGAAGCACAAGAGCTCCTTTCACCCACAACATCAAATGAAAATGTTGGGCTTCACGAGACTGATACTCACGCCTCCAAAAGTAATGCTCTATTTCTCCAAGAGGTTTACTGGCGGAAGTAGAAAATCTAATGTTGCATGAAATTTATTATCAATGAAACGAGAAGTGGATACCGGATCTAGGGCTACTAATTCACTTGTTGTCTTATTGGCCATCTCACTCGAGTTGACTTCCAGTAAGTATTCTCTTAATTCGTTCCACAACCACTCCGATGGGCTCATAGTAAGGAACCAAGTGGCTGGTCTATAGTGTTGTGTCATGCAGTTCACGTCGTTCCTGGGTTTTTTCCAATACTGCTCAGTGTTTCTCAACCTAGCGAATATAGCAGTCAGATTTCCTTCTAATTCATCATTATTTAACATCTGTAAATACTGTTCAGCAGTTATTTTTTGTTTTTGATTGACTGTATTCATTTTATAAAATATTCCCGAATTCAACTGGCGGACATTCGTGTCGTGCAGTAAAAAAAAAAAAATATTGTTGATCTAATCTAAATCGTAAATGTTTTGACATCAGTCTGGCTTTAATGTATTCACTTGACGTTAGCTTCTGTGGACGTGTATGAAACTGGCCGTATTTTCCATCTGGGTACAAATAAGGAAAACATTTCACATCAAGATCCTTGTCTGTAGAATATATAGGTGCTGCATTAACTGTCTTCATTTGATAGAGATCTGAAATTAATGCATTTATTATTTTTTCGTACAATGGATATATGGTATATTGCTCGTAATCTATTAAATTACTATCCTCCGTTATCTGTGTTAAAAGTGTATCTAAAGCATTTATATTATTTTCATCCTGATTATTATTATTCGTTTCGACTACATGTTGTAAATTTTCATTGATTGTTTGAAATAAATGATTAGGGACATTTGGTTATTTTATTTCAGAGTAAAGCGGGTTAACTTGTTTCAGGTAACAGAGTGCGGCATATACTTTATTAATGTCAACTATATCTTCCCAAATAATCTTAGATTTTGTTGGTCGTCCTCGTATCATTATGTAAAGTTCTTGGTTTATGTTTATAGGATCTTCTGGTTTCGGCAATTTATTCAATGTTTCCTCTAAAGGTAGATGAAAAGTTCTGCCTTTACAATTTTTCACCATTTCTCGGTTTGGCAAAGATTTGTTTGCTACTGGATTCATCGATACAACCACTTGGAAAGCTTTTGCACGCTGGATTAAGAGCTTTTCGTAATCATTTAACTGGCTTATCTCCGATGGAATTGTATCGACAAACAAGTCATTAAGGACACATGTAGCTGGAATTTTGCTAGCCCGAATCTTTGTGAGACATGTCTGGCATATATGTGGGCTGTGATCCATATTTTTAGAACTATAGTATTCAATAAGCTGTGACCAAACACTTGTAGAAATAAGTTTTCGTAAACGATTTAGATTAGAAATATCATTTGAACAGTAAAGTTTATTACAAGACATACATTCTATTTTAGGTGTATCTAAACTTTTTTAGAAAGTAAATTAAATGCATCTTTAAACTCTTTGAACTCTTAATAGAATCTTCCACAATTTCTTGATGTTCGGAGCTTTCAACGGCTACACTCCCAGGTACGTGATTTTCGCCTAATTCTTTTATTTTCTCTACGTTTACAGTTTTTAATGCAGTATCAATTTCTTTTAACGTATCGCAATCACTTTGCAGCTGATACATTTCTCTGATTAATGTTCTTAATCGTGGAGAATGAGACTTTACATTGTTAATGTAAGAAATATTAGCCTTGAGACGTCTGTTCAAATATAGTGGATACATCTCTGCTGGTGATTTACAGTTAAACTCTTCCAATATTTTTCTTAGTTTAAATAGTAACTGTTCATCCAAAGCACATATGGCATTATTACAACTCCAAACTAGACCTTTGTCTTTTTTCAAAGACAGCTTTACCTGTGTCATCAATTGCGATTGCTTTTTGGTTAGTGTAAACTTTATACGTGTACTCTCCATAAAATGGTTCTTGGTTATTTTGATGCTTAAGTTTTCCCAGAAACATTTCAAGTTTTTCATAAATAGTTATATTTTCAGGACATTTTCTTAACTTTTCTAAAGCCGACAGACACATATTCTTTATTTTTTTAGCTGTTTTTAATAGACTACCCAATGTTTGTTGTCTATTGTAAAGAGACCATTTAATAACTTTTTCTGCCTCCAGTCTGTCGTTTATTGTAGAACTTAAACTTTTTATTATTTGCTCAACATTTTTTATCTTTAACTGTAATTTTTCGTTTAATCTTTTACGACTAGCTGCTTCGCGTTTAACTTCTGGATGAGAGGCTGAGTATCGTGCAACTGCCTGTTGGTTGACCTCCGGATGTAAAGCTGAATATCGCGCAACGGATTCGCGATGTTGTTCAGCGTGTGATTGAGTATAACTTAGAACTGTATTTTTTCGTTCTTCAGGATGATTTTTACGGTAGTTGGCTGCAGCTTGTCGAATTTGTTCATTTCGTGATAATCCGGAAGTTTTTGGTCTTCCTCGCTTATTTTTTTTATGTCTCCCTGCTTTCCTCGAAGTGGAAGCTACGTTATTTGATGTTGGAGAAACAGCCATCGGAACAAGAACGTCGTAGTGACCACTTATAGAATGTCCACTGAATCGTAAACGTTTCACAGGACCGCCGATACGAGAAAAAGTTCCTCTTAAAAAATTATCTTGATAGACTTCAAAAGTGAATGAATAAGAAGCTGCCGCAGTTATGAGTTTGGAAGTACCGCCATAAGTAGTGCTATTCAACATATCCCGTGAATAAGAATCGGAATCATGAGAGGTGTCCTCATTGGCGGCACAAGTATACAATTGCAGTTCATCGCAGTGGTCTACAACAATTTCAATTTTAAATCAGTAGGAAAATCGATAACGTTCAAACTAACGAAATATACCTACCTACCTATACCTAGGTACAAGCCTAATCAAATCTAAAGAAAACTGCCTTGTACTAAAATAACCCTTCTGAATAAATTCTAAACGAATACATATAGGCAACTTTCTGCCTACGACATCTTAGTAAGTATTCCGAAAATTTTGCATTCAACAAGACAATCGACGCGCTCGCTATCTCACAGTAAATCACGGTAAACCTCCGGATAGGAAGTCGAGTATCGTGCAACTGCCGCTCGGATGAGATGCCACAAAATCAAAGAAAATCTTGAAATAAAGAAATTTGCAAAATGTAAGGAAACTTTATAGTTTTATTTAATGTAATTATATATAAAGAACATTAATAACACTAAATTGATCGCAAACGACGAATACGGACAATACTCTCAATAAAAGTAATATGTGTATAATAAAACCGAACAAACACGAAACGTAAGAAAACTGCAAAGTGGACGAAAACTTAATAGTTTATACATGTAATTATAGAAGAACGTTAAATAACACGAAATCCACAGCAATAAATATATCAGAAAATTACTTTGCTGTCTTGAAAAAAAAAACACTGTAAGAGAACTTAATAACTATGTCAAACGAAGAAATACAAATATAGAAAAAATCAACTGGTTTATCTCCTTAAACACACAGAGTCTACATTATCTTTTATAAATCACCAAATATTCACACCAAAAACTACTGTAATTAAACTTTCACTCTAAATCAATAAATAAATTTTTAAGACGAAATGTCAAAAATATTTGTCGATTTTTATTTTTTATGTATTTTTTATTATTATTATTTATAACAAGGAGTAACAAGGAGTCCCTATATCAATTTTCAGACTTCTAGCATCAAAATTTGCGGAAGTCTCATACAAACTTCCATCCCCTATTTTAAGGGGTTAGGGGGTAAAAGTTCCAAGTTTTAGAATTTTTTTATTGTTTGTGTACTAATACTAGCTTACATACCAAATTTCAGCTTTCTGGGACTTCAGGAAGTACTCTAAGAATTTTGATGATCATCAGTGAGTGACGAAATCGGGGGTTTTTAGACATCAATAAAATATAAAGTATAAGAGCTATGCAATTGAAACTTTATATGATTAATAAGTCTACTATTGACACCATATCCTGAGAATTTTGTTTATCTGGTATAATTCAAACCCAAGTTATGAGGGTTCAAAAAAACGACGAAGCACTTCGAGAAAAGATAGGTAGTGCTTTTAGTTTTTTTTTTTTGGTTCGTCTTGGCGGGGGCACTACCGTGCCCCCAGATTGAGTACCTGGGTGACCGAGCTAAGCTTGGTATTTTTAGTAATTCGTGAAGGATTAATAGTAGAAGAGAGCGTTAAAATTATTCGCTGCCGGTTTGGATGAAGTCTTTTTTAACCGACTTCAAAACAGAAGAAGGTTACTCAATTCGGCTGAAGGAAACTCAACATATATATATCGCACCTTCGGTGCAACAAAGTCACAATTCAGGACACTTTTTTTGTTATGTCTTTTATTAGGACTTTTTGATAATCTTTACATATAATAAAATGGTAGGAAAGTCAAAACTGTACATTGAATATTTTTTTTAAATAATACTTGGGGTGTAATCTAGAATCGATACCGAAGTCAAAAATATAGTTTTTAGAATTTTTGCCTGTTTGTCTGTATATATGTCCGGGATAAACTCAAAAAGTATTGCATGGATTTACTTCAAATTTGGCAAGAATATTATTAAGAAGTCGGGTCAACATATAGGCTACAAATTGTCACGCTATCACCTACGGGGAACGAGCAGTGAACCTTTATTTCTTCAACGCATTCTGTAACAACGTGTAATCTAACGACGCATATTTGAATGTTATTATTATGTTAATAACCATGTCATAAGCTAGCTTCATACTATAAATAAAGACATTCTGTAGTATTTAGTATCAGCATTGCACCCGTGCGAAGGCGGGGCGGGTCGCTAGTTTAATATAAGATTTTTAAACTATAGCAAAGAAAGTAAACTATTAATTTTATAAAGATTTCAAACCTACCATAAATAGTAATCCAAAAATAAGGAAGTAAAAGCAAAAAAAAAAAAATTAAAAGTCCTCTCCTGTAAAATTAAGAAATGAGCTGTTTTGACTTTGTTGCACCGTATGTATATATATATATATATATATATATATATATATATATATATATTTTAATGTATGTTCGGGGATAACTTCGTCGTTTATGAAAAGATTTTGATAATTCTTTTTTTGGTGGAAAGGAGATATCCCTGGTGTGGTAGCATGATAAGGAAACCAGGATCTGATGATGGGATCCAAGAGAAATCGAGGGAAACTCTCGAAAATCCGCATAACTTTACATTAACTACATAATACTTAACATACTACTGGGTGTACTGATTTTGATGATTTTTTTTAATCGAAAGCCGATGTTTATCATGTGGTCATATTTCATCGAGATCTGATTACAAATTTTGGAGTAATCTTTGATAATGCGTATTTCTTGACTATTTTTTCGTGTCGTGTGTTTTTTCGAAGTCAATTTTTTTTTCGTTTGCCTGCAAACACAATTATTAATAATGAATTAACGCAAAATAAAAATAAAAAATAACGTTAAATTAAAAATTGATACAAAATACACAATTACAACGCTTCAGCCTATAATATCCCACTACAGGGCATAGGCCTCTTTCTCCTTGTAGGAGAAGGATCGGAGCTTAATCCACCACGCTGCTCCAATGCGGGTTGGCGGATATATTCCCTACTAAGCGAGTAACGATCGCTATCAGGTGTACATGATAACAACCGGGGCCGACGGCTTAAAGTGCTCTCCGAGGCACAGTGGGGAGACCCACAAGGACTGCACAAACACCCAGACCACGGCAAACACCTGTATGGCCAATACAAATGTTTGTCACGTGCGGGGATCGAACCCGCAACCGCCAGCGCAACAGGTGCAATCCATGGCGTAACTGTTGCGCCAACGCGTGTCACACACATTTACAAGATTGAGAGTAATTGCTTCTCAAAAACTGACAGGCGCTCCAACAAATCGTCTTTTTTTCTGAAAATCACATTTAAATACGAATTACATATTTATAAAATACGAATAATATTTTTGTTTACCGACAATAATAATAAATATAAAAAATCAAAAATAAAAAGTAATGATAAAATATGAATAATATTTTTCGATTTTACCGACATAAAAATAAAAAATAAGAACAGCCTATTTAAATAAAAATTAACGAGTGCAATTAGAAAGAGAAAAAGAAAAAATAATTGATCACAAAACTTCTTAAGAAAACGGAGGGAGGGGGTGGAAAGTATCCGGTCCCACTCCCTTGTCAACATTAAGATTTTTAAGATATTTCTCAACTATAGAAAAAGAAAGTTCGATTGTACATAAGTCCACACAGGGTTTACTGTCGGGTAAGACTCACGCATCTCCGGTTCAAAAGCAGACTGAAAGTATGAATTAAATAAATCACAAATCTCTTTGCCATTAGATGATAAAGTCTCACCAAGAAACATACGATTAGGTAGATCATTAGACCCCTCCCTCTTAGATTTTAAAAATGACCAAAAATATTTATTATTTCGATTAATTTCTCTCTCAGCATTATCAATGTAAGCATTATAACAGTCGACTTCAACCTTTCTCTATATCTTTCTCGTAAAAGCACAAATGTAGTCTGAAATCCTACAATAAGTCTTTAATTTCCTGTCAAATTTGAATTTTTTATTCTTATATATATGATAATTACGTGACTGATGACGCCTTTGATGGTATGTGTTTATCAATAATATTGAAGATGGTATCATAGAAAGAAGTAGTTGCGGCTTCAATTTCGAGGTTTAGGAAGCGTTTAATCTAATCGATTTCACCAAAAGACTTAATTATTGCCCCAGAGTCAGCTCTATGATAAAGACGAATAATACGCGAAGGTAAATGCAAAATATTAGGTCTAACCAGTAGTAAGTTAATTTTTAAAGCAGGATGATACTTGTCTCCATCGAGTAGAGGATAAGAGCTCTTAAAAACGACACAATCAGTACTACAAAGAACCATGTCTAATAAACGGTCATTACAGTTTTTTATAGTATTATACTGCTTTAAATTAGAAAAACAAAGAAAGTGGTGCAGGGTGCCCACCAGAGAACCCCGAAAAGAGTCATATAATTCCGAATAATTATGCATTTAATGCTAAATTCCATTACTTATGTTAAAATCACCCACAATCAAATCTATCATAATCTATTAGGTCTATCGACAATCATTTTAGAAAGTGTGACAAATAAATAGGCCTCAGATTTATCTTGATCTGGGCAATGTGGGAAATAGCAACAGTAAGTCTTCAAAAGGCGAGAGTGTTTAAGGTGAATAGTAACAGTGAGAGTTTCAGCTGAAAAATTATTGAAGGTAATATTCTCCGAAGAAACAACCTGAAACTCGCGACGCACGGCAAAAAGTACACCACCACCATGCTTATCACCATGAGACTCATAACTACGATCGCACCTACATACAGTATACCGATAATCAAAAAGTACAGAGCCAGAAACGGAGTCCAACAACCATGTCTCGCTTAAATAGATGATATCAAAGTCATTGAGAAGTAGACTGCTGTAAAATAAGTTAGTTTTGGTACGTAAACAACGAACATTCTGGTAGTAAATACTTAAACTATTGTGTTTAAATTAATACGAAATTATCTATCACTAGAATTTCGAATCCAATAAATTTTATTAATGCAGGTTGAGTTTAAAAAAAAAACGTTTTCTGAACATACCTTCAAGATGAATCTGTACTAACCAACTTAATATCACTAAATTCACTTTTAAGCACTTTAGGGAATTATTTTAGAACACTTCACTGCAAAAACTCCAAAACGAATGCCAAACGGTAAGTTAAATAATATGAATAAAGTTTAGTCCTTATTAATCACGATTAAAGAATCAACACTCCCCTTCGTGTGAGTAAATAACGGTTCTCCGAATCACTAAAATGAAGACAATTACTTAAGGACGCTATCACATTTTTCTACAAATATCAGTGTTTTTCACGTACCATTTTAATTAATTAGGAGTCACCCTGAGAGGATATCTTGGTTTCAAATGAAAGATAATATATTCATCTCCGAGTGAGACCATAAAAATTCTATAGCCCCATACAAACTTTTCACACAAATACAGTTTAACCATCACAGAAATCGCAAAAAATTAAAAAAAGACGGGTCTGAATTGGAACCATTATAGCCTAAATACACTGCACTAAGAAAAATAAATACACTAAGAAATTGTTGCTTATTTAGTCCTCTATGCGTAGCGCTAGATATTTTATATAAAAATAAATAATATTTCCATTTATGAGAAAAATAAGAAACGCTCTCAAATTTCTTCATAAATTTTTTACAAGTGAACCATCGTCGTTCGTCATTCCGCGCCGAAACGCGCTCATGGAAGCACGGCTGTATCGCTTCAGCGCAAGTAATAATTACGTAAAAAATGAGTTCCTTGTGTGTACTGTGCTTGGACGAAATTGATACTTCACAATCGATTGTCTTTGCTATGCATCTGGTTTATATATAATAATCAATAATAATAAGTAATCTTCGCAATTTGTCTTCTTTTCAACCGACTTCAAAAAAGGAGGAGGTTACTCAATTCGACCGTATATATATATATATATTTTTTTTATGTATGCTCGGAGATAACTTTTTCGTTTATGAACCGATTTTGATAATTCTTTTTTTGTTGGAAAGGAGATATCCCTAGTTTGGTACTATGTTAAGGAAACTAGGATCTGATGATGGGATCCCAGAGAAATCGAGGGAAACTTTCAAAAATCGTACGGGTGACTAGTAAATTTAATCATGTTTTCATTAAGTACTATAAAGCACTACTATTTAATAAAGGTTTGAAGTCGATCTGATGATGGAGAAGAAAGATAGTCGAGGGAACTCTTCAACAATTTATAGCAATTACCTGCTTTTTGATCTTAATTCGTTTCTATTGATGAGAACTTTGCACCTGTATTAGTTATAAGTGCCATTACAGTCTGATGATGGAGACAAAAGATAGTCGAGGGAACTCTTTAACGATTTATAGCAATTACCTGCTGTTTGAACTTAATTCGTTTCTATCGATGAGAACTTTGCACCTATATGAGCTACAAGTGCCATTACAGTCTGATGATGGAGACGAAAGATATTCGAGGAATTACGTGCTGTGTGGTCATCTGTGTCACAGGACCAGGTTTGATGATGGAACCCATAAACACTCGAGGGAATTTCTCAACAATTTACAGCAGTTACCTTTTGCTGTTTGACGACCGCTTTGATATAATGGTGCATGTGCCGCGTCGGCGGCGCCTAAACACTGACGGTCGCGGGTTCAATTCCCGCTTGGAGTGGATATTTATGTTTATACAAATATTTATTTTCAGTCTAGTTGTTAATCCTTGTGGTTCTCCCAACCTAGCCTCAGAGAACACGCTAGGCTGTCAGTCCCGGTTGTTATTACGTACACCTGATAGCGAACTTTACTCATAGTATGTCGACGCGTTAGCGCAGCGGTCACAGCACTGGCTGTTGCGCTGGCGTTAGTGGGTTCAATCTCCGCGCAAGACAGACATTTGTATTGGCCATATAAGATGTTTGTCATGATCTGGGTGTTTGTGCTTGTGTATTGTGTATGTTTCCGGACCCCCGACACAAGAGAAAAAGCATCCTTGTTAGGTCTACTCATCACTAAAAATTGTAAAATAAAATAATTTTTAACAAAAAAAAAAACGACTTCTAACAGGAAACTAAAAAGTGAAAAATAAACTTACTTAGTACAAAGTAATTCGTATTTTGATTTAGTTAATCAGAAATTATTAAATAAATATTTTATAATATTGAAGAAGTTTCCTGTTTGAAGTCGGTTTTTTTTTTTTGTTAAAAATTATTTTATTTTAAATTTACATTCATCATCATCATCATTGTTCCGTTTGCAGAGTTATAAAATAAATAAATTTCTAAAATAGAAGCAGCCTATGTTACTCATTATTGCATAAGATATATCCCAGTGAAAGTACCGTCAAAATCGGTCCACCCGTTTCAGAGATTGGCCGGAACATACCGACAGACAGACTGACAAAAATTGGAAAAATGTTATTTTGGTATATGGACCGTGTATACATCCGTATGCATTTAGTAAAAAGCAGTATTTTAATATAACTAAAGGACACTCCAATTTTATTTATTTGTATAAATTGTTTACGTAAAATATGTTATGTTTATATTATTATAATGTTAAAACTATAATGATATAACTTAAAATTGTATGTGATTTTGAATTATAAAAATAAGCGTATTATTATCTATTATATTTTATTGTATAGTACGACGAACGAGTAGTAGATACCCTGACGCCTTAAGACATCGTCATAAACAGAGTAGGGGAGAGGTTCCGTGAATAGTAGGTACTTAGTAATAGTTACCAAGTTCGACTGTAAACTTACACCTAAATTTACTAATCAATACCAGTAAAATTAAAAATTAATACTTTCAAGTACCAAGATTAGTTACGTCGGTACAAAATCGAGCAGATAGCGGTATCAATGTGTGCGTACGCGTAATGTTATTGTGTTGCGATTTAAATACCTAAACTTGAACGAGTGAAAAATGTGATAGCGTCCTTAATGAGAATACTGGATAACATTTGAGTATGAACTCAACAGAAAACTGAATTATGTTAAAGTTTTTTCTTTTTTTTTTTTTTCATTTAATGATAGAACTAACAACAACTACTACAAACTAGATAGTTTTGACAAATACAATACAGATGAGTGCGAGTGCGGCAATGACTATGACTATTGTATTAGTACTCTTCTTGCATAACTACTCTTCTTGACAAATTTTAATAATTATAAATAACTAAATAAAGGACATGGCCAAAAAAGTACATTCCACGTACACATACATATAAATATTTACTAAGTATTAAAAAGAGAAAGATTAATAATGAAGTAGTTTTTAACCTCTCTGAACTTATCAGTTTTTATTTCAAAAAAATAAGCAATACAAGATGAATTCGTCAACTTCCGCCATACTGTACTATAGAGAAATCTATTTAAAATAATGGACGTTCCTCACCATGAATATTACTAATGAAGACACTTTTTTCGATAACAAATGCTTTTATTAGGATCATTTTATTAATATCGAAACTGTCTTTATTGGTATTATTTCATTCATTAATTGAAAAAAAAAAACAATGTATTAAATTAACAATGTTAATATCAGTATTATTTAATTTCATTCCCACATTCTGCAACATAATACATAAAATGGAACGTGTTTACGTGCTTGACACGTGCTAGACACTGTGTCATAGTCTATGTCAACCGGCAATGTTACGACATTGTTAATTCTTATTTGATTGGAATGCCGTTCGTTTTTTCGCTGCACTTGCGTTCGTTGTACTGCGTTTGTTTTTGGGATTATTCTCTAATATTTTGGACCCGTGCTTTTGCCTATGTTTTATTTGACACTGAACATAATAGTGATTCTGTTTTAGGGAAGCTATTTTAGGCTATTATTGTAACTAAGCACCAAAACAATATTCAAGCTCCAGTAGGATTTTTGGACAACGTACTTATAACAATTCAAGAAAATTAAAAATAAAAAAAATATTAATTTTTACTCTTTTTTTTATTTTGTTTCCCTTACCTTTGCAATAAAAGGGATACGACCGATGAGTAGGTGGCCTTTACCTTGTTTAAATGCCTATTATTATTATATCAGTTTACTGTAGTCTTTAATAATTCGAAACTGTTCACTGTTAGAAAGCGCCTAGTTTTTAAATCATAACTACTAGTTTTAACTCTTACATGCTAACGTCTAGTCTATTGTAATGACAAGTTCTGTAAGTTTGATAACTCTAACAGCTTAATGTGCCTATTATCACGAGTTTATAACACCAAAAGTCATCGATGTACACTAAGTTCGAAAGCCCATACAAAAATTGGCTATGTCATTTTACAAAATTCCTTCTCACATCGGTTTATCTCATAATGTTACGAAAGAGATTCTATAGGAATTTGCTGTGTGGTTACGGCATTAAGAATATAGCCACGCCCTCTCTTCACGTGGGTACTAAGGTGACTAAGGGATAACACAGTTCCACTACCGCCTTGGAACTTAAAAAGCCGACCGATGGCGGGATAACCATCTAACTGCTGGGTTTGAAATTCACAGGCCGAAGACGGGCGACAGCATCTTCGGTGCGACAAAGCCAGCCCTGCGGTCACCAACTCGCGTACCCAGCGTGGTGACTATGGGCAAAACACATGAGTTCACTCCATTATAGGCGCAAACTTGTGGAGGCCTATGTCTAGCAGTGGACTATATTAGACTGAAGTGATGATGAGTGATAGGAAGTTCTTTATATATATAATTATGACGTGTCTTGACCGCTCTTGTGTAATGGTGCGTGTGCCGTGTCGGCGGTGCCTAAAACACAGACCGTCATTTTCCGATCGCGGTGAATATTTGTGTTTATACAAATATTTATTTCCGGTCTGGTTGTTAGTCCTTGTGGGTCTCAACGCCGTAACTCGGATATCACGTGAAGCCGTCGGTCTCAGTTGCTATCGTATTGGTACACCTGGTAGCGGTCTGTTACACGGGTTCCGGGTGAACAGTTTAAAAAAAAAAGATTTTTAGGAATTACAGAATTTATTTATGGGATTGAACAACATTTCTCTTAAATTCACCCAGTCAAAAGTTCTGAAGTAACATACATTTTAAAAAAATACAGCCGAATTGAGAACCTCCTCCTTTTTTGGAAGTCGGTTAAAAATACACGAAAACTGGTATTAAAAAAAATACACGAGAACTGCTATAAAAAAATGTGTGACCGATATGAGGGATCCGAATAGACTGACTGCGAGGTCCCGTCCCTACTTTTTTGCTAGAGATAAAATGCTGATGCAGCATCTAAGGCTTGCACCACAGCGCAAAGGGGTACATGTACTAGCACGGTCAGAGCGTGAAGTTTCTCATAAGAATTAGAAAAGGGTTAAGAGGTAAAGGGTTAAGGGTTAAAAGGGTTAAGGGTTAAACAATTCTCAAACGAGGTTGAGGATCTGGTGAGCTTTCTAATCTGTCATCGGATTTCGTAGCGGAGCTAGTGAGCTTTATTTTCTTTTGAAAGGTCTTTCTTTACAGAAATAGTAAATTATAAACATTAAAAAGAGAGATATAGAAACATAGAACATTATTGAATGTGGATTAGCAAATTCAAAATTATCATGTAGATTTAAATTGTTTACAAGATCTAGGAGATCATCAGTTTCAGAATTTAATTTAATAAATTTATTTAAATTTAATTTAGTATTTAATTTTACATGTTTATAATTAATCGTGTCATTAAATTTCTTAAAAGCATTGAAGTTGCAATATGAATCATTAATAGGATTAAAATCAGAATGAATTGAATTTGAATAAATTTTAGGATTAATTGAACTTATAAATTTTACATCTTTGCAATAACCGTTACATTTTGGTTTCAAATTGACAATACCAGTACCCAGTATCGTTGCATTAAAGTTGTCGTTTTCACAGTTGAGGTGTAGTCTTGTGGGAGAGGAATGAGTAAAAATCCATTTATTATTTCCTAACGGTTGCCAAAAGTATACATTTATACAACTCCCGAAATAAAATTTGTTTTACACTCTTTAGGAGGTAAATATAGA
The DNA here is from genome assembly GCF_905220565.1 of Melitaea cinxia. NCBI lineage: Eukaryota > Metazoa > Arthropoda > Insecta > Lepidoptera > Nymphalidae > Melitaea > Melitaea cinxia. Next base: position 2,094,121 of record NC_059408.1, on the reverse strand, counting down.
AATTTAGACATTATTTCTGTTTCACAGATTGGGTTCTCGATAATTGTTGGAGCGCCTATCAGTTTTGAGAAGCAATACTCAATCTTGTAATTTTATATGCGTTTGTAAATTTTTAATTCACCGTCATTTTTTATTTCATATTTTATATTGCTTTGTTCGAGACGGTTCTTCTTTATTAAAAATGACTTCATCCATACCGGCAGCAAATTATTTTAACTCTCTCTTCTACTAATCCTTCACGTGGTCGAACTTCGAACCGGATATTGTTTAAAGAAGAATCAGCTGTTATATTTGAGGATTTATATTTTAAAAGAAGAAAGATTAGGTAATTTGCAATCGTGGATTGTGGATGAAGAGGATTTATTCAATGGTGTTAAATATTGAATTGAATTTAAATTTACTAGTCATTTTATCTTAACCCAACACTCAGGTAACAAATTAGCAAGTTAAGCGTGAGTTACTATAATTATTATCTTAGAATATATTGTTAATTATATTATTTATTGTAAACCTGTAGCATTGTGAAGAAGTGTTAGCAATAAAATTAAAGCGTACCAATTATTTTTATATATTTATTAGGTACAGTAACAATTAGCGCTTACATTATTTTAACTATTATAATATTGTATAATAACTTATTCTATTCAAGTTAAGGTGCCTAGTTTTAAGGTACAGTAAGTTTAGTGCTTACATTATTTTAGCTTAGCTTGATTTATAAGATAATATTAATTATTATTTAATAACTAAATAGTTATTCCAGGTATTTGTAACATAATATAATAATTATATACTTTACGTTGGGTACTGCTAATAAAATTATTTGGTTACCCACACATATATTTTGCATTACGTTAAGTTATTGAATTAATTGATTGGTATTGTTAAAAAGACGAGTTTGATGCAACTGAGATAAAATTACGACTGGGTTAGATTAAATCTTTGTACGAACAATATGATGAGGTACAGGCGCGTTTAGAATGTATCGTCGAAGATGCTCGCGCACAGTTCTCTGAGCGATCCGAGTTTGAGTCACAATATTATAAATATTTAGCAATGGCTCAGAATCTGTTAACTAAGTTTAATAACGACAATAATTCGATGAGTAGTAATAGAAGTACTCTTGCTAGTTATCATAAATTTGTTAAACTACCCACTATACAATTGCCCAAATTTAACGGTTTTTATGAAATTTGGTTGGAGTTACACGACACCTTCACTAGCATCATTCATTCTAACGATGATGTTAATAAATTTCATTATTTACGCGCTTCCCTGGAGGGATCTGCTGCTGTGGTAATTCAATCCATCGAATTCTCAGTGAGTAACTCGGTGGCTAGGCAGTTATTGTGCGATAGGTTTGACAATAAACGGTTATTAATTCAAAATCACATCCCGCTTTGTTTAATGTTGAACCGATTGTTAAGGAATTATCGTTAATTTTGAAACGTCTCATTGATCAATTGAATAAAAACTTGCGAGCGTTAGAATCGTTTGGTGAACTGGTGAAGCACTGGGACACACTTTTAATTTACATTGTTATACGCAAGTTAGATCAAAAACATTTCGTGAATGGGAGGAATTCAAGCGACGTGAAGATAAAGACTATTCTATAAAAATTAAGGATTTCATTAGGTTTATGCGTAACCGCGCTGATTTAATTGAAACAAAAGAACTGTCGCGAAACAATGTATCTAATTCATTTATAAAGGGTCCTAAGTTGAAGTATATGGTGGCTCAAAGTCCAATCAATTCCGGCACAGATTTTGTTACGAGAACTTGCCCTAAATGTAAAAGTGATCATAATCTAAATACTTGCCCACAGTTTCTTTCGTTGAGTAACAATGATCGTTTTAAATTATTGCCAGATTATAAGGTGTATTATAACTATTTTCATAAGGGTCATTTTGCTAACTGCTGTAAAAAATCGGGTTGTAAGTTATGTAATGTATGTATGTTGAATTTCGCAAAGACAATAATTTTAGTAACGTGACCGATAGACCGTCATCATCATCATCACCATGTACTATGAGCGACACAAATAATGTGGCCTTGTCAGCTCACGTCACATTTTTCGGTGATCTTAAGCAGTGCGAAGTTCTGTTATCAACCGCTTTGATAAATTTATATGATCTTAATAATCGTGCGCATACCGTTCGCGCCGTTCTTGACAGTGGCAGTACTTTAAGTTTTATGACTGATAGGTTGCGTAAAAGATTAAATTTACCAACTAGTCAGATAAATAGGTCAATCTTATGCATAAATAACGTGAGCTCTCACGTAGGTAAAACATGTCGTGCTACCATGACATCATTAGATAACAGTTTTTCTACTGATGTTTATTGTTTTGTTTTACCATCAATTACTACTCAAGTGCCAAGTTCTCAGTTAAACTTACCTAATTTAAATATTCCCTCTGAGATATGTTTAGCTGACCCTACGTTTTATAAGCCCTCTGATGTAGACATCCTAATAGGCGCTGATCTATTCTGGGACTTGTCACACAAAATAAAATTAGGTGATGGAAAGCCTGTGGTCTGTGAAACCAGATTAGGTTGGATAGTCTCTGGTACTATCAGTAACAAGCATGTTACATTATTTTCTAAAAATACATGTTGCAATTTAGCCAACATTAGTCCTTCATCTGTTGGTATTATGGACCAAATTAGAGCCGATTTATCACGTTCGTTGATGCGGACATCACGACGTTGCATGAAGTCACCAAACCTCCTCTGTCAACGTGTATGCCATTGAAAAAATGGATGTCAAATGAACCAAGCCTAGTATCAGATTCTGCTCAATCATCATGTTACTTAAATATTGTATCTAATGAGCCCAATACGTTACTAGACCTAAGCTGGTATGCCAATTCTGATGAGTTTTCATTTTCTATAGACTCATTGATGACTTCTAATGGTAATACGAAACGTGATTTGCTTTCAATTATAGCTCGCATCTTTGATCCTTTAGGGCTGTTGTCCCATGTGTCATTAGCATGAAAATGCTATTGCTACAAATGTGGTTAGACAAGTTATCATGGGATGACACATTGCTGTCTAAAATTAGTATGCATTGTCAAAGATTTGCATCTTTTAAATAATTTCCGTATTTCTCGTATTGTCGTCTGTGATTTATACAAAGAATTAGAGCTTCATATTTTTACAGAGTCTGAGCGGACGTATGGGGCGTGCGTTTATGTTCGCTCTTTAAATGATAAAGGCTAATGCATGTTTCGTTTGTTAACGGGTAAAAGTCAAGTAGCACCGATAAAACCCACGACAATATCATGACTGGTATTGTGTAAAGCTTTGGTAGGAGCCCGTTTATATGACAAGGTCGTAGACTCGCTTCGGGAAAAGATAAGTCGTGTCTATTGCTGGACCGATTCGACGATAGTGCTGGGTTGGTTACAGATGTTGCCTCGTAAGCTTCAACCATTTGTACGCAACACCGTTGCTGATATTTTAGAAAAAACAGACAGTTGTATATCGAGACACGTTCCAACCTGCATGAACCCAGCTGACTTGATATTTCGTGGTGTTGATATTAGTACTTTATACAAACTTGATTTTTTGTGGTCTGGTCCCGAATTTTTGATAGAGGATTCATCTCGTTGGCCTTCTCAACTCAAACATTCTGAGCTTCTACCGGAAACTCGACCTGACGTTTCGTTAAGCGCTGTCGTTGACAACGGTACATTATATAATGGGTTAATTCCGTTTAATCGTTTTTCTAATTATTTACGTCGTGTCCGTTCCGTAGCCTGTGTAATGCGGTTTGTTAGATGTTGCATAAAATAATTACCAGCTAATAAGTTTTTATCTGAAGATGAATTAAAGGATGCATTAAATTTAATTATTTTGAAATTTCAAAAGGAATCTTTTCCAGAATATAGTTTATTGATTAAAGAACAATGTTTACCTAAAAGCAGTCCTCTCTTAATATTTAATGTTTATTTAGACGAAAATAGTTTAACGCGTGTTGGGAAACGTCTTGAGAATTCTAATTTTCTTCATAATAAAAAGCACCCATTATTATTACAGTCCACTCATCATTTTACGAAAATATTATTTGATTATGAGCATAAAAAATTCATGCACGCTGGCCCCCAGTTATTGTTAGCTTCGATTAGGGAAAACTATTGGCCGACAGAAGAAAGCCTTGTTATCATAAATGTGTGCGGTGTCATCGAATGAATGGCAGGGTTGTTACTTCTTTAATGGGTAACTTACCACAGGAGCGCGTCCTCCAGGTGGTCATCCCTTTGAGACAACCGGCGTAGAATACGCCGGCCCGATGAAGTGCGCTAGTTGCCAAGGTCGCGGATGTAGGTTAGGGAAGGTGTATATACCAATTTTTATGTGCTTCACCACCAAGGCTATACATTTAGAGCTTGTGGGTGATTTAACATGTAAAATCTTTTTACTAGCCTTATATAGATTTATTTCGCGAAGAGAAAAACCGACTGATATTTTTTCTGACAACGGTACCTCATATGTTACATGTTTGTACAATGAGCTTTTGAAATTTTTAAAAAATCTAATAGCGATTACTTGGGTGAAATTACGGCCAATGATGGAATAAAGTTCCATTTCATTTGCGCGTATACTCCTTATTTTGGTGGTCTCTGGGTGGCGGGTGTTAAGTCAACAAAGTATCACCTTCAGCGAGTGTTGGAAAATTGTAATTTGACGTACGAGCAATTTAACACCATTTTATTCAAATTGAAGCCATATGAAACTCTCGTCCACTAACACCGCTATCTTCAGATCGTGCTGACTACATGCCGCTTACTCCAGGCCATTTCCTCATCGGTCGTCCGCTTACTTCCATATCACAGCCAAAATATCAAGATCACTTCACAAATCATTTAACTCGTTTTCAAAGAATCCAGAAACTCCGCCAACACTTCTGGGCAAGATGGAGTAAAGAGTACGTTTCTGAATTGCAACAAAGCACTAAATGGAGTTCATGTAAGGACGATTTACGACTGAATTCCTTAGTGGTGATAAAGGAAGAAAATACCTCCTCTGAAATGGAAATTGGGACGAATTGTTGCCGTCCATCCGGGGACCAATGGAGTCTTTCGTGTTACTAACATACAAATATCAACGAGAATAATAAGAAGAACAGAATTAACAGAATTTGCCCGTTACCAGTGATAAATTCGAGTTGAAAGTTCCTTCAACGCCCGGGGGCATGTTGGAGCGCCTATCAGTTTTGAGAAGCAATACTCAATCTTGTAATTTTGTTTGCGTTTGTAAATTTTTAATTCACCGTAATTTTTTATTTTATATTGCTTTTTTCGAGACGGTTCTTCTTTATTAAAAAAAACTTCATCCATACTGGCAGCAAATTATTTTAACTCTCTCTTCTACTAATCCTTCAACAATATTGAATTCCTGTAAATTATTACAAATATAATTTTCATTTAGGGTGGTTTTACAATCGTTTACATTATCTAGAATACAATAACTGGTTTTATCATTATTAACCGCTACATATTTTGCGGATGGAATAATTAAGTCAAAAGAATTAGGTATATTATTATCATGAGGCAAAGGAATTGGAATACATTTGAACAACTTAAATTCACTAATTAAAACTAATGGAATCTTAATAGTAAACAATAGCTTATTGTCTATAATACAAGGAATAATTTCAGATAATTTTAATACAATATTTATGTTTTAAAGCTCTAACGGTACAGGAAATTCAGTAAGTCTTGAAAGATATTTGACATTAGAAACGAGTTCATTATATAAATCTATAGAAGGATGCAGAGTATTGGTCTTAGCAAATAATATAGACTTAACAGTATCTTCTTATTTATTGGATAAATTTAGGAGACTTGATTGAAGCACAATAAACACTTCCTGTATCTTAGCCCGAAATAGAAGAGAATCAGTATTTATTGCCATACTTGTTAAGCTAGATGATAGACTTTCTATGGCTTCGTTAAGTTGTTCTTCATTTTTATTAATTGTAAAAAGAGATTTATTAAAATTAGATATAGCAGATTTAGAAACAATAAGATTTTATTTCACTAATTCTAATAGTTTCTTGTCACAATCTTTTAAATGTTGAATCGCGTTACCGTAAAGAATTGCGTCGTTTTCATCCGCAGTATCGAATATTATGTGCTTAAAAATAGTACCGACGCCATATCCATGCGGATCTCTTGGTTTTAGAGGATATAAGATGTGAAATAGAATAGTAATCTCGCGCTATATCGTCGAAAATAGAATTAAGAGGTTCGAATATGTTTTGACATTCAGATGCACTGATTATCTTATTCCCAGGACAGAGATGTTGCGATGTGTATAACACATGTCTAACGTTGTCAATATGGGGTTTTAGATATTCTATATCTATAGGTATGACTACGTGCTAATAATTATTAATTAATTTTATGGAGCCTTGTGGATTGAAGTAAATTCCTGGACTCTTCTTTGTTAAATTTGTTCCACGAATTCTTCTTTATGACAAACTATTACGGAGCTGTAATTAATAAGAAATAGAAGTAGAAAATAAATCGTGTTAACAAATCATTAATAGAAATGAAACTTAGTATGATAAAAAAAATCTTGATTGTAAAGAATTGCATGATAATAAAAAAAAATGTTTAATGATAAAAGTAAAATAAAATAATTTCTATAATAATAATCGTGGAAATAGTAATAATGTTTTATAGCGTCAGTATGAGTTAATTTTTCACCAGGAAGGTGAAATACGAGTATATCTGAGTAATCAGAACAAATTATAAAGAGCGTCAATCTCTCTTGGCTCTCAGATGATTAAGGACTTCCTTAGTGCGTTTATAGGAGTCATGGTATTTAATATTATTAATGGAGTTATGGGATCATGGGAAATAATAATTATGAGATTGATTAGTGTCTATTGGGATTAGAGTTATATTTAAGTTAGAATTTAGAGAAATAGGAGATTCCGAGGTGTTCAATACAGATACGTTAACTCTTTTGCTAATTTTTACTTTTACTAAGCAATTAGCAATAAGGATATCCTTTATTTGGGTCTGATCTAAAATCTATCCTTCTTTGATTTCGGGATTAGAAACAGGGCATTAAATTATCATTTTGGTTCGAGCAGGGATTGAGTATGTCGGTTCATGAAATTGTATTTTGATTTCTGATTTATTTATTCTTAGAAGATTATGAGTGTAGTCAATATTGCATCCAAAAGAGTTAAGCATGTCAGTTCCAATTATGCCATCATACGGGAGATCAATTTCGTTTATAACATGAAATTTATGGCGTACAAATTTGTAAGGTGAATCGGTGATTTGTAATTTTAAAATAAAATGGCCTAGTGTTTTAGTTGAACATTTAACGGGATCTATGCCTTTTAGACTTATTTTTTCTATAATTAAATTGGGATATTTCTCTATGTATGATGATTTAAGGATACTGACTGCGGATCCAGAGTCTATTAATAAAGATAATGGAGTCTATGACACTGAAGAGTAGACAAGGATATGTGGAAGCAAGACTTTATCAGGATTGGTAGTTATTTCGTAGATTTCGTTATCAATGTGAATTGATTTATTGAGACTATTCTTAGATTCAAAGTGCTTAGTACAGGAATCTGCGGAGTTAGTATTTGATTCAGTGGATTTAGGATTGAGTTCAGTCGATTTAGAATGTGATAAAGTGGGTGCAGCGGATACAATAGGTACAGTGGATACAGCGGATACGGCGGATAAAGTGGATACAGTGGATACAGCGGATTCAGCGGATACAGCGGATTTACGATTTGGTTTAACCAGGAGTTCGGAGTCACGAAAAACAGTACCAGGTTTCGTATAAGATCTCGCACGACACCGATACGAGACATCTACGAGTTTTTTGAATGGTTATAATCAACTTCGTCGTTACCGTAATCGTCATCTTTCGAATCATTTGTTTCAACGAAATTTATTCGTGGTGTTGTATAAGACGAAGGGTCGCTGTTACAAAAATGATTGTTGTTGAACTCCCGTTTTCGACAAACGTCAATCGAATGTCCCGGCGATTTACAGTACCTACAAATTAATTGAGCCCTATTAAAAGGTTTAACATTAGGGGTTTGACTATTTTCAGTGAAAGCCTTTTTATACTGTTGGGCATGATTTTTACCCGGCTTACCTTCTGTGAACGGAGTAGGAGTCTGTGATTTTCTATACATATTCTGTTGGATTGTCTCTTCACATACAGCTATGTTAATGGCTTCATTCAAGGTCGAAGGTGGTTTACATCTTACAATCATAGATATTTGAGGTTTGAGACCCATTATAAAGTGATGGAGAGCAAAGTCTTCCATGGCGACTGTGCGCCCAGATATCTCAATGGCTTTGTGATTTGATATCGAAGTGTCGGTAAAGAAGTTGTGATAGGCACGTTTCTATTTTAAGTGCAAACTGACCTACGGTGAGCAACCCCTACCTGCTTTCTTGTAACTGCGTTACGAGGTGAGAATAATGTTTACGTTCACCAAATTGAGTCTTTAAAATGTCTTTAAGTTGTTCCCATTTATCGAATTCTTTAATAGAACAGGCAAGTTGCGCCCTACCTTCTAACTGACTTATGAACTTGAATAACACATTAAGATCCATTATGGTTTTTAACCGACTTCAAAAGAAGGAGGAGGTTACTCAAGTCGACCGTATATATGTTTTTTTAAATGTATTTTCGAGGCTAACTCCGTCGCTTATGAACCGATTTTGATAATTCTTTTTTGTTGGAAAGGAGATATCCCTAGTTTGGTACCATGATAAAGAAACCAGGATCTGATGATGGGATCCCAGAGAAATCGAGGGAAGCTCTCGAAAACCCACATAAATTTTTACTGAGTGTACCGATTTTAATGATTTTTAATTTAATCGAAAGCCGATGTTTATCATGTGGTCACATTTAAATTTCATCGAGATCTGATTACAACTTTTGGAATAATCTTTGATAATGTGTATTTACTCGACTATTTTTTCGTCTTATTACTTGTCGATATAACTGAAGTTGGTTTTTCTTCGTTTGCCTGCAAACACAATGATATGTTTTTTTAACTGACTTCCAAAAAAGGAGGAGGTTCTCAATTCGACTGTATTTTTTTTATGTTACATCAGAACTTTTGACCGTGTGGACCGATTTCGACAATTTTTTTTTTTTAATCGAAAGATGGTGTGTGTCAATTGGTCCCATTTAAATTTATTTGAGATATAACAACTACTTTTCGAGTTATATCTAATAATGCGTTTTTACTTGACGCTTTTTTCGTCGACCTACGTTGTATTATACCACATAACTTTCTACTGGATGTACCGATTTTGATAACTCTTTTTTTGTTGGAAAGGAGATATCCCTAGTTTAGTACCATAATAAGGAAACCAGGATCTGATGATGGGATCCCAGAGAAATCGAGGGAAACTCTTGAAAATCCGCAATAACTTTTAACTGGGTGTACCGATTTTGATAATTCTTTTTTTGTTGGAAAGAAGATATCCTTAGTTTAGTACCATTATAAGGAAACCAGGATCTGATGATGGGATCCCAGAGAAATCGAAGGAAACTCTCGAAAATCCGCATAACTTTTTATTGGGTGTACCGATTTTAATGATTTTAATTTAATCGAAAGCCGATGCTTATCATGTGGTCACATTTAAATTTCATCGAGATCTCATTACAACTTTTGGAGTAATCTTTGATAATGTGTAGTTACTTGACTATTTTTTCGTCGATCTACGTTGTATTACTCGTCGATGTATTTGAAGTCGGTTTTTTTCGTTTGCGAGCATACACAATTATAGAGGTAGTTAAAGGTAAATTTACGAATTTCTTTTCTAAAGATTCGTAACTCTGTGACTTATGCATAAGCAAAAATTCGAGACACTAAATAATATGAGATACAATTAAATTAAATGTATGGCACTATGGCACACTTAGCCTGATAAGACGTTGGCGAAAGCGATAAGGTGCACCTGCATGTCTAGACGGCGAGACGTTGACGTTGCGTATTTCACGCGGGGACGATGGCGCAGTGGTTATCGGGCTCAGTGGGTTTCAATGGGTTCAGTGAGGTTCAATATAGGGACACGGTGGAAGTAGTAAAATTAGTAATGAGGCTACTCGGACGGAGCAATCTGTAGCACTCTGTGGTATTCTACGGCCTTCTGCGGTACTCTGTAGCACACTGTAGCTCGTAGCATATAGCAGAGACAGCGGAAACAGCAGGTGCGTCGTTGCAACACGGAGACAGTGGTTGTGATCAGGAGCCAGTGGATGATTGCAACTTCCACACGATTTAATGCACTCAGTTTATTGCAGATTTTCCCCCTCAGGATAATGGGAAGATAAGTTTATCGGCTCTAAATTATTCACTTAACTTAAGTTTTTTACTTTTTTATTTCACGGAGACGGACCCGAGGATATTTGACAGCCCTTTACGTTGCCACCAATGTTACACAGGTTCCGAATGAACAGTTTAAAAAAAAAGATTTATTTTAAATTACACAATTTATTTAGGAAATTAAGTAATATTACAAATGTATTAATAAAACAAAATAACACGAGAACTGGTATGAGAAAAGATGTGTGACCGATATGAGGGATCCAAGCAGACTGACGGCGAGGTTCCGTCCCTACTGCTTCGTTGTAGAAAAATGCTGATGTAGCGTCTAAGACTTGCACCACAGCGCAAAGGGGTGCATGTACTAGCTATAGCATTGCGAAAGTGTGGGTCAAACTATAAACTAATCATAATAAAATCAAAGACTCACATCTACATGACATGTATGGGGGTCGCAGTTACTCGCGTCCTTAGAATGTACCAAGTCAGGTCTTAACCCTTTTTACCCTACACGTGACCCCTGGGTGGTGCTAAACGAGTAACATACATAGCTGGTAGGCTTCGGCCGTGGCTAGTGTGACCACCCATCGAGCAAAGACGCGCCGCCAAGTGACGCGTCTTGCGACACGACTTGTCGTGCCGTGAGGTGCCTCGCGTTCCGGAATGATGCTCGTAATAGCCAATCTTAGGGGTATGGGTATGTACAGTTGCGCTGCGTCTAGTGACAGGATCCTGATCTGCGTAGTCACTGCGCCGGACGTCTCGACCTGGAGGGTAGCGGGATCCGAAGCACGGTGCACCGCTGGCCGACCGCAGGCAGTAGGGGGCCCAACTAGTAGGTTCGCCACATATGAAAGGCTGCCCCGCCACCTAGCGAAAAATCCAGGGATGGCTTCCATTGTGCCGGTTAGCGACCGGTGAGAGGACCCGATGGCGATTTCCTGGGGGGTTCGGGCGTCCCCGCAGTCTCCAGTCGAGTCCTCTTTAGTGTGTTTTCTGTGCGAATCGTGGAGTCTATAGACGTAGCGCCTCGTACAACTACCATTTCCCCTCCTATTCACCCCTTGACCACAATGAAGAACAAGAAAAAAAAGTAAGGTTAAACAGCGGCTGCACCTCCTCTCCTCAAAGTGCACCTCACCAACATACGAGCATTGCACTCAAATCTCGTTACAGTCCACCACCACCTGGAGACTGAGAGGCCGCATTTACTTTTTCTTACGGAGACGCAAATTGGTAGCCCAGCAGATGTAACGTACCTGCAGTACCCTGGGTATTCACTCGAACATAATTTTAAATCTCACGCTGGAGTCTGTATGTTTGCTCGTGATGACGTTTGCTGCCGGCGTCTACGTAACTTAGAGATACCTAACCTTTCCATCATGTGGTGTTTATTGGACACGGGCATGGAGCAGATTGTGTATGCCTGTACCTATCAGTCGCACAGTGGTGATCGGGAGACGACTCGGATGTTCGACTATCTCAGTGAGACGGCTGACATGGTCCAACGTCGGTATCCAGCTGCCCAAATAGTATTTCTGGGGGATTTTAACGCTCACCACCAAGACTGGCTGTTCCCATACCAGAATACCGACCACGCCGGGAGAGAGGCGCTCAAATTTGCCCTGTCGCTAGATCTTACCCAGCTAGTCCAAGAAGCAACACGAGTACCCGACGTTGACGACCATACACCTAATTGTTTGGACCTTCTGTTGACAACTGACCCAGACCGGTCCTCGGTATCAGTTGCAGCTGCCCTGGGCACATCTGATCACTGTGTGGTAAAGTCAGTATCTAATTTTCACCCTCTGGATACCGGTCCTACCGGAACCAGACGTGTGTGGCGGTATAAGTCGGCAGATTGGGATGAGATGCGACACTTTTTTGCATCCTACCCTTGGCGGCGGACTTGCTTCTCCTCCTATGATCCGTCGAGTTGCGAACAAGAAATATCGGAAGTGATACGTCAGGGGATGGAGTACTTCATTCCATTTGCTGATGTACCACTAGATGGCAAGATCTCTAGGTGGTATAATGCAGAATGTGCCGAAGCTGCAGCCCGTAAGGACTCAGCGTTTGCAGCGTGGGCTGAAGCCCGTACCCTTAAATCTCCGGACATCACTACGAGGAAGAGAGCGTTCAACTCTGCTGCCAAGTCCTACAAAAGGGTACTTAAAAAAGCTCGTTTCAACCGTATTAATCGCATCGGAGCCCAATTAGCTTCCCATCCGCGCGGTAGTAGAGCATTTTGGTCACTCTCTAAGTCAGTTGAAATGAACTTCTGCCGTCCCTCGCTGCCTCCTCTGCTTAAACCTGATGGATCGCTGGCCTTTACTGCGATAGACAAGGCTAACCTTTTAGCGGGTGACGCCAACCTAGTCAAATTTAATGCTTCCAAAACGCAAGCGTGTCTTTTCACCGCTAAACGGAGTCCATTCCCATTAGCTCCGACTTTCCGAGGTGTATCTGTACCGATCACCGATAGTATTGATCTTCTGGGCATAAATATTTCGTCTAATATGAACTTCGGGCAATGGATAGAATCCAAGGCAAAAATTGCTGGTAAGAAACTTGGTATCCTCAATAAAGTCAGGCAGTACTTCACACCGGAACAGCTTCTTACTCTCTACCAAGCACAAGTTCGCAAGGTTGCCTGTTTGTCGGTGTTATACTGGTTATATTTCGGAGAGTGTGCTCTAGAACTATACAATTTGGTTCCACCATCACCTTTCTACCACCGAACCGCAAGGCATCGTATGAATCTGCATGCACCGCTATGTGGTTGAAATCCCACGATCTCGCACAAAACGATTTGCTTCCTCGTTCCTAATACGCACCGCAAAAATTTGGAATGCCCTTCCGGCTTCCGTATTTCCAACGAAGTATAACTTGGGTATCTTTGAATCAAGAGTGAATAGGCATCAACGTGTCGTTTTGTGACGTGGCAATGGTTTTTTCGTTCGAATTACCAAGGGTATGAAATGTATAGATTTAGTTCGAAATATAAAGAGATTTAGAAGTGATGACTTTGAGTTATAGAGGTTGGAATTATCGCAGGTTTAAATTAACGAGAGTCGACTGTATATTAATACTAGTAACCCGCCTTGGGTTCCCACGGTTGCAAAAACTATCAGCGTTCCTCTACTATAATATGCATGCTACTATTTACTAAGGAAAACCTCAACAAAATCCGTTGGTTAGTTTTAAATATTTAAGCATACAGACAGCGGGAAGCGACTATGTTTTATACTATGTAAAGATTAAACATTCTATGATAAAAAGTATTCCTCTAATCAAGTGCTGTGTGTATTAAACTAGAAAATTTTTCTATTGTGTGCAAGCGTTTGCTTGTATAAATACAAACCAAAAAAAACAAAAACAAAGATGAGTTCAAAAGTAAAAAATATTGGAAAATTTTAAGAAGATTAGTAGGTGGTGGATTTGTAGTTACCCTGAGTTCTGTTCCGGAGGTTGTTGGTTTGATTTTCGTCCCGAGTCTGGGTGTAAGATCTATATTTATTTATATACGTACCTATTATTTATATATTTATCGAAAAAAAATAATATGGATATATTGGTCGGCTGTTACCTATAACACAAGCATTAAGTTGCTTACCTTAGGAACAGATAATCGTGTGTGTACTACGACAAATTAAAAAAAAGAACTGGATTTTCATTAAAAAGTCACGGCTCAAAGACTATTTAGAAGTATTAAATTTAGACAGAAAGTTACGCATTAATACATAGTTTAGATTAAGATTAGTTGTCGTAAGTTTATTGTTACTTCACATCTTTTTTTCGATATAAAATCTTTGTTATATTTCAAATACATTTTTTCCGTTTTTATGTGCTTCATTCAAAAGTTTTGAAACAAATTCCTGTTGGAAGTTGATCATCTATGCGTGAATTGCGGATCCAGAATATAAAGTATTCAAGCGAATTCCTATTTTTCAGGTTCTAGCAGCCATGTTGAATACGTATTTTTGATTGATCAAAGCATTGTCAAAGTTTAATATAATATGTTTTATTAGAAATATATGAAAAATTCCTGAAATGTAATAAATTAAACCACCCCGAAAATCTTGGTTTTTACGCACATCTGTTTATTACAGGAAATTAAAAATCTGTGAAACATTACGGTACAACAATAAGAAATAAAAGGTCACAGAGGTTTTTCAAATTAACTCGTTAATACTTTTTTTTATATGAGGTCGGCAAACAATCGTACGGATCGATTACTTTAGCTTATAAACGCCTACATCACCAATAGCATCGCAAGCGGTTGCCGACCTTACCCGCTTACCACAGGATCACAAGACTGCTTTATTTAGGTGTGATCTTCTGTAAGAAGTAGGTACTTCCCCAGTCGGGTTGCTTCAGTTTTTGAGCAGAATATTCCCTGATGTGCCCTATCTCTGTTAAAATATTAATAATCGATCAATTTATTTATTAATTAAATTCAATTTAAAAGCATAACTCTCGTGTTTCACTGTCCAGGAACATAAAAATGATTCTTCTTGATGCGTTGAGTTGTTTATTTATATCTTCAGCTCTCGCAACTGGGATTTGGAGTTATAATAACAATAATAATAATTATTATTATTTTCTTTCAGACAAAGTGCATACAATCAAACAACATTATACAAACATAATTAATGAAGAAACAGAGAAAAAAAAAACAAAATAATAAAACAGGATATTTATATCAAAATACACATACACATATACAATATTCATGACCGATAAAATAAAATTCATGTCAATAATTTAGTTATGCCAATAATAAGCAAAGTCAAGCTATTAAATAAAATAATTAATTAACAAAAAAATAATAATTTTTTAATACATTCAGAAATTATTTGAAACATACAATGCAATGTCAAATACATAAAAGAACAAGAAGTCACGTTTTCCCTATTCGTACGCACATCAACCTATGTTGGATCGGACAATCCGTGCGTGAAGCAATCATCCTGAGGATACCATTGCTGCTGTCGCTCAACCGTCTTAATAATGACTCAACCTTTTTACGAATTAGTGCTTCATATCCATCCGTATGAGCTTCGGCAAACATAAGCGACGCGGAGTAATGTGGAGGCAGCCGCAGTAGCATCCTAGAAATGTTGTTATATTGAACACGCGGGACTCTGGCGGCCCGACGGGTATAACTCACCCATAGACTGCTCGCGTACAAAGATTGGCAATATGCCTTAAACAAAGTTATTTTTACTGGCACGGAGCATCGAGCGAATCTACGGGCTATCATATTCCCCCGGACCGCCAGAGTCCTACGCTCACGTTCCAGATCCTCGTCGTCGGTCAAACTATTGGTCACAATGTGCCCTAGATACCTAAAACTGTTTACCCGCTGCAGCTCTACATCGTATAATGTAATCGGAGGAACACAGAATGGCACGTATACACCAGATTTACCCTTGAAAACAAGAATTTTGCTTTTTTTAGCGTTATATGTCAGTCCATGCTCCCGCGCATACGATGCACAAATATTCAGCAACCTGCGAATAGCACCCACCGTTGGTCCCAGCAGCACCATATCGTCCGCGTAACTAATATTATTGACACATACGTTGTCGATATAACAACCGGTATGAGTGCTGCTGAGCTCACCGATCAGCTCATTTATGTACAGGTTGAATAACAAAGGAGAGGTCAGTCCGCCCTGCCTGACGCCGCACTCCATACCGTATGGCTCGGATAGAGTCCCATCCCACCTCACCTGGTTCCGCTGGCAGCGATACCATTCCTGCAACAGCGATACTACCTCCACCGGCACACCCGCAGCGCCCAGCTTCCCCCAAAGCTTATCATATAGGACAGTGTCAAAGGCTTTTGACGAGTCCAGAAAACACGCGTATATCGGCGTTTTCCTATCCGTATAATACTGTACAGTCTGCTTAAGACACAATATAGCACTTTCAGTAGAAAGCCCACTTCGAAAACCAAACTGAGCTTCATGCAGCTTTATGTGTTTTTAACCGACTTCCAAAAAAGGAGGAGGTTCTCAATTCGAATGAATTTTTTTTTAATGTATATCTGTTGGTAAACCATTAAATAAAATAAAATAAAATAAAATAAATGTTACTTCAGAACTTTTGACTGGATGGAGCGATTTCGACAAATTTTCTTTTAATCGAAAGGTGGTGTGTGTCAATTGGTCTCATTGGGATGTACCGATTTTGATAATTCTTTTTTTGTTTGTTAGGGGATATCCCTAGTTTAGTACCATGATAAGGAAACCAGGATCTGATGATGGAATCCTAGAGAAATCGAGGGAAACTCTCAAAAATCCGTAATAACTTTTTACTGGGTGTACCGGTTTTGATAATTTTTAATTTAATCGAAAGCTGGTGTTTATCATGTGGTCACATATAAATTTTATTGAGATCTGATAACTACTTTTTGAGTAATCTTTGATAACGCGTAGTTACTTGACTATTTTTTCGTCGATCTACGTTGTATTACTCTTCGATGTAATTGAAGTCGGTTTTTTTTCGTTTGCGAGCAAATACAATTATATGAGAATGTCATTAAGCAGGCCATCCAGCACCTTGGCCATAATGTTCGCAAGTGAGATAGGGAGGTAGTTATTTCTATCCGAGACATCCCTAGTTCTGTTCTTAATAATAGGAACTACTATAGTTTTAGTAAGTTCCTCTGGTAAGTAGCCGTGACAAAGACAAAGATTGTAAAATAGAGATAGGACGTGTGGCAGGCAGACCCCAGCGTGCCTAAGATGCTCGATGCTGAGACCATCGTATCCAGGGGATCTACCTCCACTCATACCGCTGATAACGCGACTAACCTCCTTCGCTGTAAACCTAACCCTAACCTGATTGCCAATGCTCCCAGCACCACACGATCGAGACACACCTGTATTATGCCGCGGTAGCACCCTAAAATATTTACTAAACATATTAGCAATCATATGTGCTACGTGTTAGAAAATTGTTCGTTGGGTTAGAGAGACACCCACAACTCCTAACACGAGACACAAGAGAGAGAGTAAAAAAAAATCCTACAGAATCTTAATCTTCTTTTTCAAAAACTCACAAAATCAACTTACACTAAAGCAAAGCTTATACCATAAGAACTACAATGACTCACCCACAATAAATTGCACTCAGATCTTAAGACGGCGAGAGAATCCAACCCAAAAAAGAAAAGAGCAAAAAAAAGATCGCAAACACTCGCCCTGAGGCTTATATACCCTAGCATACCCCGCGCGTCGCGACACAACTACCCCCTAAGGTGAACCGCGACGTAATACAATACGAGGGTATTCCAAAATTAAATCAGTCGCCTAGAAAAAGTAAATAGCAACGCTAATGCATAACTGTGCTATTATACATCAGCAGGAACGAAACCAGGCGCCATTAAAAATATATGCTACAATACCCCCCCCCGACAGAGAAGAATTTTGCATCTCTGGCAAAATTCTAAAAAAAAACTAATGTAAGGAGAGAATCTGGTAAGCTCAGGAAGGGATTATAAAATTTAACTCCATACTAAGAGAAAAAAAAATTTTTTTGATAGATTAATCATGAGAGATAATCGAATTACAAAAACACCACATATAATTTTGAATTCTCTGCAACACTGTCTTACGACCCAATCATACGTCACTAACATACAACATCCTGAAATTCAACTATCAATGTGCGTTAACCGACCTAGACAATTAACGCCCTGACACTCAGAGTGACGGTCTATAAATGAGCACACCTCAGCAGCTACTTAAAATTTTTAATTTAACAATTTTTTTTCTTTTTAATCCATATTTAATACCGTATTCCCGATGTAGGCTTTAGAATGTGCATAACACAATTAGAATCGAATTCGATAGAATAAAATAATATGTGGAATCGCCACCCGTTCCAGAGTTAAGTTGTAACACAACAACGACAACAACTTATGGCGTAGGCTTTAAACAAAATAATATGAGTGAGCAGATACGTTAAAGATGCACCCAACACACACAAATTAAGTTATTGCTCAGTGGAATAACTCAACAAAAATAAACACCAAAAGTACATTAGAGATGTACCCAACACACAACTATCATAAGTCATGTACTTGTATAAGCACAAAATAAAAAAATGAGATCATCACCCGACTCAAAAATGGAATACGTAATATAGATTTAAAACAAAAAGAAAACACAATATCAATTACCCTTACTACCAGAACTTCCTGTTAACTTCAAATCTTTAATATGCCAAACCCCAAGATCTTTACCATTCATATCCTGTAATACGTATACAAGAGGAGATCTTTTACCAACAATTCGACATTTGATAAATTTAGGCGCTAACTTCTTAGAAAAGTATTTATCTTTATCACTCAAGAAGTAAGTTTTCTTATAAACAAGATCACCAACATTAAATTCCGCAGTCCTACGACGCAAATTATAACTTGAAGTATTTTTTAAATGAGCGGCATACAACCGAAATTGAACTTTATCGAAAATACTCGCCAACTTACCTAAGTTCTCCGCATAACAGTCACGAGGAGTAAAAATCATATTCTCTATACTATCAGAGTCCAAATAATGCGAACCACACGACACTAACTCCCTACCGAAAACTAAAAAGGACGGAGTGAAACCCGTAGTTTCATTTACCGCGCTGTTAATTGCAAATTGAATTTGAGGTAAGTACCTATCCCACGATCTATGATCCTCATCGACAAAGGATGCAATACAAGTTAAAATAGTACGATTATATCTCTCAACCGGATTAACCTGTGGAGTATAACGTGGAGTAAAATGAACATTAGGAACATTATAACTTTTAAAAAATTTGATACACTCATTACTAATGAATTGCGTACCATTATCCAATATTACCGACTGAGGAATACCATGAACTAAGAAAATATTATCTTCAATTAACTTAATTATTACTTTGGAAGTTGCGCGCTTCATAGGGAAAATTAAACAAAATTTTGAAAAACAACAAGTTACAACCAATATATAATTATTTTGTTTTCTACTAATAGGCAATGGACCCATAATGTCAATTGAAATAACCTGCCAAGGACGGACACAATTCTTAGGACGACCCATGACACCTAATGTCAAATGATTTTGAGCTTTATATTCTAGACACTTAGAACAATTATTGACATAATTTAAAACATCTTTATACATTTTCGGCCAAAAGTACTTTAAATTTAATCTTTTAAGAGTTTTAAACATACCCAAATGACCCGCAGTAGGTACATCATGATTAATTGATATTATTCCCGAACGATGTTCCATAGGAATCACCTCCTTCCAATCAAACTCCGATGTTAAATAATTTTTATTTTTAGACAATCTAAATAATTTATCATTTTTAATACAATAATTTTGAAACGATTCTGGCTTATTAGCGCAGCCATTAAAAATATTAAGAAACCATTTATCATTACCTTTATAATTTGAAATTGAAAATATACTACTCACGGGAACCGAACGACTCAACGCGTCAGGAATGACATTATCACAACCCTTACGATGTTTAATCTCAAAGTTAAACTCTGATAACCTAGTACTCCACCGAGCTAAACGACCCGACGGGTTTGACAATGATAAAAACCACTTAAGGGCACTATGATCCGTGTAAACTGTAAATTTTTTACCATTATCGAGATAACAACGCCAATGTTCGACCGCTGCCAAAACCGCCAATGTTTCCCGTTCCGTAATACCATAATTTTGTTCCGGCTTGGTAAATGACCTACTCATATATGCGACAGGATGTTCTTTCCCTTCAAAGGTCTGAGAGAGCATCGCACCAATCCCATAACTACTCGCATCCGTGTGAACTTCAAAAGGTTCGTTATAATTAGGACACCTGAGAACAGGAGCAGAGACCAAACACTCCTTAAGCTTTCTAAAAGAACAATCCGCCTCCTCCGTCCATTTAAATGGAGGTGCACCCTTACGAGTAGAAGTTAATTTATTTAACGGTGCCGCTAAAGTACTGAAATCCTTAATAAAACGACGATACCACGACGCTGTCCCTAAAAAACGTTTTAAACCCTTAACATTGGTTGGAGTGGGAAAATTAACTATTGCAGAAACCTTATCCGGGTCCGTACGCAACCCGTGTTTATCGATTACATACCCCAAATATTTCAACTGACTCCTAAAAAAACGACATTTATCAAAATTAATAGTAAGATTACATTCTTTTAAAATTTCCAATATTTGTAATAAAATAGAAACATGTTCATTGAAATCCGCGGTTGCAATTATTAAATCATCAACATAACAACAAACTTTAACCCCGAAACGGTTTCCAAACAACTTATCTACTAATCTCTGTTGAGTGGCAGGTGCGTTAGTTAAACCAAACGCCATACGTTTAAACCTGAATGTACCACGTGACGGAATATAAAAAGCCGTTTTATCCCTATCCGATTCCTGAATCTGAGTTTGAAAAAAGGCACTACAAAAATCGATTGTTGACAAATAATGAGCATCCCTAAGATTATCTAAAATTTCTGATATATAAGGCAAACTATATGCATCCTTTTTGGTTACCGCATTCAGTTTCCGACTATCCAAACATAACCGATAGCTACCCGTATCCTTTCCCTTAGGAACCAAAAGTACTGGAGAACTCCACTCACTCTGACAGGGTTCACTACGGTACGTTACTGGGTAAAAAGTAAAAATATATGCTACATATGTTAGTCACTGATACCATCAACGCACAGAGGAAGGCCAAGCTTTTGGCTCATATTTCCCGTCACTTTCCAGAACTATTTGAAAAAACGTATTAAAAAAATATATTATGGTATTCTTTGATCTTGAAAAAGTATGATCGAAAATGATACTGTTAAAACCATAGAAACAAATATTAAAATAATAAATCTATACAAAAAAATAAAATTGGAGTGTCTGTGTGTGTGGATGTATACACGGTACGCATGCAAAAATTACATTTTTTACAATTTTTGTCTGTCTGTCTGTCTGTTTGTTCCGGCTAATCTCTGAAACAGCTGGACCGATTTTGACGGGACTTTCACTGGCAGATAGCTGATGTAGTAAGGAGTAACTTAGGCTACATTTATTTTAGAAATAGATTCATTTTATAACTTTGCGAACTGCACAATAACTTTTTTGTTAAATTCCACGCAGACGAAGTCGCGGACACAGCTGGTATAAGATATAAATATAAAATAAGTAATAAAATAAGTACATGTACAACCCCTTTTGATAATCTATTATTCTTTTAAGATCAATTAGAATATTTCGGTTTATATCTTTTTATTCAATAGAATACCTAGCGTATCGTAGCGTAGCGAAATTAATATCAGTTTGAAAATTGGATAGTTCTAATACTATTGTCAATACAATATAATATGCCTCAGTACGGCTACATTTAAATGGGAGAAATTGAAACATGTAATGTATACAAAGCTGAAGGCAGAAGCTAATCAACTATATTTTCTAATTGTAGGTGGGTAATGGATGGTGTCAATCGATACCAATGGGCCAGTAAAAAAAAAAAAAAAATAAAAAAAAATAAGTCTTAGAGGACTTGCTTGCTTTTCTCATGAAGGTTGAGGTTTCAAATCCTACCTCGAAAGTCTCATCTAAAATTAATATATTCTGTATTATGTGTATGTATGTACATTTAGTTGCAAATTAGGTTTTTCGTTTGCAATTGTAAAGGCAAAACAATATTATAAAAAGACGCATAAATCAAAACCGTGGAACCAAACGATAGCGCGATTTATATGCGTACAACGACATCTATCGTCTAGTAGCAATACTACGTTGAACAGCTTCAATATAATGAATAATGTAAAATAAGAAAACATGTTACATTTATTACAATACAAACAAATATTCTATTTACTTCGGAAACGAGATATAGAAAATGCTCGTGGTATGAAAATAGCATGGGAAGTGAAACCTTGTGCAACAGCTGACACAGACGCCCATTGTTGCTGATGCCTAGTGACGATTTTAGCTATTTATGTGAGATTAGATAAGATATAGTCTACGTAAGAATGCCGGTGGAGTATGGATGGGGATTGAGGACAACTAGACTCTAGTACTCAAAACTTGTGCGCCTGAGTTGTCTCCAATCCTGACACGTCTGTTTCGTCTCTCTCTAGCGACAGGACAAGTGCCAAAAGCCTGGAAGCAAGCTAATGTGCATGCAGCCTGTGCACAAAAAGGGCAGTCGAGCTGAGCCTATCAATTACAGACCTATTTCCATAACGTCCATA
The DNA here is from genome assembly GCF_905220565.1 of Melitaea cinxia. Lineage (NCBI taxonomy): Eukaryota > Metazoa > Arthropoda > Insecta > Lepidoptera > Nymphalidae > Melitaea > Melitaea cinxia. Next base: position 2,071,537 of record NC_059408.1, on the reverse strand, counting down.
CTCTGTAAGATTATGGAACGTATACTGAATAACCGGCTCCTGGCACACCTTGAGAAGAACGATCTCCTTAGCCACCGACAGTTTGGTTTTCGCCGTAATCGGTCCACGGGTGATCTTCTGGCGTATGCCACTCATATTTGGAGTGAGGCTATCGAGAAACACGGGGAAGCCATTGCGGTCTCGCTCGATATTTCGAAGGCATTTGACAGGGTCTGGCATGACGGCCTTATTAGCAAACTTCCTTCATACGGCCTACCCGCTTCTCTCTGTGTTTGGATATCTGACTTTCTGAGGAATCGATCGATCCGCGTAGTCATAGACGGTTGCGATTCCAATCGTTTGGCCATCAATGCCGGGGTTCCTCAGGGGTCTGTACTCTCGGCAACGCTATTCTTGCTGCACATCAACGACCTGCTCAAACCCGGAACCTTTGGGTATGCAGATGACAGCACCGTTGTCGAGCGTTACGTGTCCAACGCACGAGCGAGTGGGTCTGAGATCCAGTCGCTGAGGGAAGCTATGATTCAGCGTCTGAACTTGTCCCTTAAAGCTGTCTCCGATTGGGGTGACGCAAACCTGGTCAAGTTCAACGCCTCTAAGACCCAAGCGTGTCTTTTTTCGGCAAAGCGGAGTCCTTTCCATCTGACTCCCTCTTTCCAAGGTGTACCCGTGCCCATAACCGGCCGCCTAGAGCTTCTTGGCGTTACTTTGTCATCCACCCTCAATTTCGGCTCATACATAGAGACAAAGGCTCAAACAGCTGCCAGAAAACTGGGCGTCCTCTCGAAGGTGAGACAGTACTTCACTCCGGAACAGCTTCTAAATTTATATCAAGCGCAAGTTCGATCATGCATGGAGTACTGCTCTCATCTTTGGGATGGCTCAGCCAAGTACCAGCTGGAGCTTCTCGAGTCGATTGAGAGACGAGCCAGGAGGCTCATCGGTGATGATGCACTGGTCGCTGCAAAGCTGCAAAGCTTGCATCATCGACGGAGGGTGGCCGGCCTGTCGGTATTTTATCGGATACACTTCGGAGAGTGTGCGCAGGAACTCCATAACCTGATTCCCCCTACCCCCTTCCATCATCGTACAACCAGACGCTCTGCGTTACGCCACCCTTATATGGTTGACATTCCCCTTATACGCACTAAGCGATTCGCTAGTACATTCTTGATCCGTACAGCCAAAGAATGGAACTCTCTACCAGCGTCTGTGTTTCCAGAAAATTATAACCTGGGGATCTTTAAGTCGCGAGTGAATAGGTTACTTCTAGGTAAGCGTGCTCCATCTTAGACCGCATTTTCACTTATCATCAGGTGAAATAGTGGTCAAATGCAAGCCTATCATTGTATAAAAAAAAAACTAGGCGCGTCTGTCTGGTGTTAACTTGGGAGACCTACTCGTATGTCTATCAGACTGTGATAATCTGTACTGGCTGACTGGCTGACTGACTGATGATGTATAATTAGTATACCAGCATTTATTGCACCGCTATGAATAGCAAGAGTCCACTTACGTTTCGATGTTAACGTTTTAATATAATTTGATTATTTTAACAAAATATTTTAATTTTTAAAGCATCGCAGTAATTTTTTCCTAAGAGTAAACCCCAGTTGCGTTTAGGAGCTTATACACTCCCTATTTTTGCACAATATTTTTTTTTTTTTCGAGAAATAATACGAATAAGACACTTCCCCTCGTACAATAAGGAAAGAGAGTACATTAGATACGTACGGTTATCATTGGCAAAATTAAAATCTTTTTTAAAAAGAATTTATTTATTAACACTAATTATATAATATAAAGTAGGACAACTTAGAGATGAGAAATTCGACAAGTTTTAATGGTTCCGCGATCAAATCCGAACTGAACTCGAACTTTACTATAAAATGAATTTCCGGAGTTAAAGGTGCTGATGAAGCACTTACTCATTATTAATCCCTACAGTACAGGGACGTAACAGCCCCCCCCCCCCAATAAGAGGAAACTTACATTTTATTGCTAAGTTTCAGGTAATTATCATGAGTCTTGGGACTGGTATTTCATCTGTTTCCTAACTGGGGCCGATTGTTGCATCGGGATTTGTTGCTTTTGATTTAAAGTTAAAACAATTGCCAAATTTCTGGTAAATTTTAAAACATATAAAAATTAAAATTAAAACAATTATACAGTATGTAAGTATTGGGTAATGTGAATCGTATTTGATAAGTGGGTTAGGCTCATTTATTACTTTATCGATATCTGTCATAAATTGGTCATTAGCGACATTTGTAAGTTTTCCAAATTTGTCTCAATTAATTTTATTGGTTTCAATTTTGGTTCCAGAGATTTAAATTTAATTTCATCACAGCAAGGGTATTATAGGTAATAGGTTTTACAGTAATACTAAAATTATTTCTAGTTGAAAATTCTTTATTTCTGCAGAAGGCTTTACAACTTGGCAGTAAATTCAATATTATTTATTTATTTATTTTATACTTTATTGTACACCACAAATATATTACAAACAAAGCATAAAGATAGTTACAGACAGTGAAGTACAATGGGCGGACTTATGGCTAATTAGCCATTTCTTCCAGACAATCCATAATACAATATGCCAGTACCTAATAATTTAAAATCTGATATTTGCCCTTGACATTCAACAGTGAGTTTAATAGGATCGGTCTAAACAAATAACCATCTATTACCAGTTAGTTCCTGTCAGATATCGATTTTTCCATGAATTAATTTGGTTTTATACTGCTGAGGTAATTTATCTAACACATTACATAAAATTTCTGTTTCACAAGTAGGGATATTTTGAATTGAATATGCATTCAGTTTGTTACAGATATGGATATCATTAACAGTATTAATATAATCTTTTAAATCATTAAGATATATATATATATATATGTCGCCTTATCTCTACTTATAGCTATATAATTACATTTCGCAATCACCATCGCATAGGAATAAGGATGGTTTTTGTCGTGTGGAATCGGTACAGGTATAGTTTTATACAAACTGTATTCTATTCTACTAACTAAAGGTATATATAATTACAAATACAATTTCCTTATTTACGTAATAGCATGATAATTGCGCTAAATTAATTAAAGAGTGTATACTCTCTAAACTTAAACTTAAAGGTAATTCTAAATTCATATCTTAATTTTAAACATTATGAGATAATTATTCGTAGAGTTGTGTAATAACAGATGGGTGAATCGAGTGGCTTTTTAACCGACTTCCAAAAAAGGAGGAGGTTCTCAATTCGACTGTATTTTTTTTTTTTTTTTTATGTATGTTACAACAGAACTTTTGACTGGGTGGAGCGATTTCGACAAATTTTCTTTTAATCGAAAGGTGGTGTGTGCCAATTGGTCCCATTTAAATTTATTTGAGATCTAACAACTACTTTTCGAGCTATATCTAATAATGCGTTTTTACTTGACGTTTTTTCGTCGACCTACGTTGTATTATACCGCATAACTTTCTACTGGATGTACCGATTTTGATAATTCTTTTTTTGTTGGAAATGAGATATCCCAAGTTTAGTACCATGATAAGGAAACCAGGATCTGATGATGGGATCCCAGAGAAATTGATGGAAATTCTTGAAAATCCGCAATAACTTTTTACTGGGTGTACCGATTTTTAATTTAATCGAAAGCTGATGTTTATCATGTGGTCACATATAAATTTTATCGAGATATGATAACTACTTTTTGAGTAATCTTTGATAACGCGTAGTTACTTGACTATATTTTCGTCGATCTACGTTGTATTACTCGTCGCTGTAATTGAAGTCGGTTTTTTTTTTCGTTTGCGAGCAAACACAATTATTGTAAACATAATAGAGTCAATGACATTCTCGATTCTAAATGATAGTGTAAATAAACTAGAAGATAACTCATTATAAATTTCGTTCATCTTCGATTCTACATATAGTATTGATGTTGAATTGGATAGGCCGTTAACACGAATATTTAAGGACTCAATAGCGCTATTCAAACGGGCTTCATTGATTTTAATTGTTTTTTAAGTTTCGTTATGATTATTTATGGCTGCATTTGTCATCAGAATTTTATCTTTAACAAGAGAAGCAAGTTTTTTATTATTATCATCTAAAGTTTGAATTGCATAATTGTATCTGATTGCGTCATTCTCATCCATTGTTCCTATTATTTGTTTAAAAGCGGACCCAATTCCAGCAAACCACGCAGATCTTTTATCTCTATCCGAAATCAAATGTGATATAGCACTATAATCGCTTAGAATACTGTCAAGGCGCGGCACCAAGGGTGATAAATAGTTATGACATTTAGAATTATTGTTATATTCACTTTGTTGACAGAAGAATCTAGCGGGTCCTAAAATGATTCTTATATTATCGATGTGAGGTTTTATGTCACTAATGTCAATGGGGATTAATACATGAAGGTAATATCCATGATTTTAATAGAGCCCGGTGAGTCGAAATAGATGCCGGGACTTTCGTTTATCTGTTCTATAATATTTGATGTGACAACGAAGATAATCACCGTGGTAATTCTGAAATGTGACAGAATCTAGTTTTATTATCTATACTACGTCTAACTAACTATATCTAGGATTCAGTAACAATTACTTTGAAAGGAAACAATATAATTCAAGAAAAATAAAATGTAAAATATAAAATCTTATGATAGTGTGTATATGTTTATTCGGAATTAGTTTCCGCTAGTTTGAGCTCATCGTAATGATACTTTACGTGTCGACGGTTTATTAGTAATGTTAATGTGTTATTTCCGTTTATTCGGACAACTTTAAAGGGACCTTTTCATATGGGTGATAAGGCCTTACGGAGCCGTAAGTGATTTTTCACATACACCATATCGCCTACTTTATACTTAATGGGCTTAGTTCGTTTATCATAGTATGATTTGGAAATCGATTTTGATTTTAATATATTCCCTAGAGCTTTTTCTCTAGAAAGCTGTAAGCGTTGTTGTAGAACACGTACATTGCTATTATAGGTCGGTTCTAAAGGTCTCGTAAATAGAAGATGGGATATAGGGTTTATGACCAAAACTAATTCATACGGGGTAAAATTTTTTGTTGAGTGAACTGTAGTGTTATACGTGAGCATTGCAGTGTAAACATACCTTGGCCAATTATCTTGGTGTTCATTTATAAAGGACTTAAGGGACTCCTTTAGGGTGGAATGACTACGTTTAAATGCACCCTGAGTTTGTGGGTGATAAGGACTGGACCAAAGTTGTTTAATATTGAGAAAAGTGTATGTTTGTTTAAATAATTTGGCCGTGAAGTTTGTACCCTGGTCTGTTAGGATAGATTTTGGGATGCCAAATTGGCAGATGAAGTGGATAAGGCACTTGGCAGATTCCTCAGCCGTGGCGTTGGGTAAGGGATATGCTGCTGAATATTTTGTAAGGTCTTCCTGTAGTGTAAGTATAAATTTATATTTAGAAGACATGGCTTCCGGGAGACCTTAGCTGAGGTAGGGCACAGCAGGAATTTCCTGCTCAAAATATGGAGCAGCCCGACTGGGGTAGTACCTCTACCTTACAGAAGATCACAGCTAAATAATACTGTTTTTAAGCAGTATTGTGTTCCTGTTGGTGAGTAAGGTGACCAGAGCTCCTGGGAGGGGGGGGGGGGGGAGATTGGGGATTGGGTCTGCAACGCGCTTGCGATGCTTCTGGTGTTGCAGGCGTCTATAAGCTACGGTAATCGCTTACCATCAGGTGAGCCGTACGCTTGTTTGTAGACCTAGTGGTATAAAAAAAAAGAGGGCCAACGAGATCTAGTGCAACACGTTCAAAGGGTTGTGTCAATGTACTTGTAATCTGCATAGGAGCCCGATAAATTTTACGCAATGCTTTATTGGTTTGACATAAATCACATTTGCGGACATAATTTTCGACATCACTGCGCATGTTTCGCCAGTAATATCGTCCCTGGATTCTATTTAACATTCCATTAATGACCCGAGATAGGGATATGGGTCTCTTTTAAGGTTTTATTTATTTCAGTCATCGCTTGATCTATAATGGAATTTTTGTAAATGTGGATAATTATGTTTGTATTGTGGAACAGGTACGTAATTATGTTATATATTTTTGTAAATGTATGTACATCGAAAGGATCGCGAAAATCTGTTATACTAAATTCTGTAACGTTGTTTTCAAAAATTCGATTTTTAGATTAATTAAGCTTTTAAAGATATCTTCATAAGTATTCTTTTCATAATGGATTCAATACTTTAACTTATAATAAATAATAATTTGTATTATCTTTCTGAAACATTACAAATGAGTGTAAGGTTCTTTCTTTAGATAGAAATTTTGTGGACTCCGATAAGTTACCAATTATATCTGTAACGTTATGATTTGATTTGACAATAGAAGTAGGTATGACTACATGTTTAATTTTTGTTTTTAATAGACTTTTGTTATGTTCGTCAATTTTAGTATTAAATTTTATTAATCTATTATTTAAAGTTTTCATGCATTTGGAGTAAATGTCGTCGTTGCTGACATTACTATCGACAGATGGCGGAGTGGGAATATTAAAATCCTCCGGTAGTTCTAAATCTTCAGGGAGTATAAAGTCATCTGGTAAGTCAAGGTTGTCAGGTGAATCGATAGTTTCAGGTAAGTTTTCAGGTCTATTAGAATCAGCTGTAGGATTTTGATCATTTTGTTCTTGTACGGGGTTTTGAATATCTCGGGAGTGCATCTGCGTTTGAATTCATTTTACCGTTTTATATTGAATTTCATAGTCGTATTCTTCTAATTTTAGACGCCAGCGTACTAACCTCGGTCCGGGGTCTTTGCAGTTGAAAAGCCAATTCAGAGGCTTATGGTCTGTGATTACCGTAAACCGACGACCAAACAGATAGGGACGGAAGGTCTTTGTGCCGTAAACGATTGCTAAACATTCCTTCTCGGTAGCACTGTAATTACATTCTGCTTTATTTAATGTTCGGGATGCATAAGCGATGGGTCTCTTTATCCACATCGCCTTGTGACAGAACGGCTGAGATGGTATAATTGGATGCATCACAAGTTAAAATGAACGGTTTTGTGAAATCGGTATATATAAGAATCGGAGAGCTGTTATTAGTTTTTCTTTAAGTTGTTCAAAAGCTAATTGTTGACTATTTGTCCAATTGAAAGGGACATCTTCCTTAAGGAGATTTGTTAATGATTTAGCATATTTTGAAAATTCTGGAATAAAACGACGATAATAAGAAGCTAGACCAAGAAAAGACTTGATATCTTTAGGACATTGCGGCACAGGGAACTGCATGACAGCTTTAATTTTATCGGGGTTAAGTTTAAACTCCTTTGTCACTAATTATGTGACCTAAGTATGCGACTTCTTTGCGAAGGAACTCGCATTTCTTGGGCTGTAGTTTGAGGTTAGAGTCTCTTAATCTTTCGAAAACTAGATACAGGTTCTCAATATGGGAATACAGGTCGTGAGAGTAGACAACGATATCCTCCAGGTACACAAAACAATGTATACCCTGTAACCCAGATAGGACAGTGTTCATTGTTCTCTGGAATGTTGCAGGAGCATTTTTAAGACCAAAGGGCATTCGATTAAATTCGAAATGACCTTGTGGTACACTAAATGCTTATTTGGGTGCATCTTTAGGGTTCATATTTATTTGATGAAACCCGGACGCTAAGTTTAGTGTCGAAAAATATTTACTTTGGCCTAATTGGTCTAATATTTCGCTAATTTGAGGGATTGGATAACTTTCTCCAATCGTTTATATCATTTAGTTTTCTATAGTCTATTACAATCCTCCACTTTCTTTGTCCAGATGAGTCTAATTTCTTTGGTACAATCCAAATAGGTGATGACCATGGAGATTTTGAAGGTCGGATGATGTTTTGGCTTAACATTTTCGTTATTTGAGACTTTAATTCTTCCTTATGTACTTCCGGGAATCCATAAGATTTGACACTAATCGGTTGCGAAGTTGTTGTTTGAATTTCGTGTTGGACGACTGTGAAGGTCAGTTCGTCGTCTGGCAAATGGAATATTGATTACAAATTTCTTCTAGGTTATCGATTTCTTCAGTATTTAAGTGTGATGTTTGAAGTAGTTGGAATAATTGTAAGCTTCTTTTAATACTATTAGTTCCTATTTGACCTTGTCTTCTGTGTTCCAATTCGGTGTAATCAATTGGGGATATTGTGAATAATAAATTCGAATTTATATGTATAGGGTTCATCTGATACATTGAGTACTGTTAGGTTATTTCTATTATTATTTTTTAATTTTACTATACAATTGGATACAAGCAATGAGTCCGAAATGTGTTGTTCAGATATTATCCCTTCTTTCATTTCAGGATTTTTAACAGAGCATCCAATTACTGTTTCTGTTCGAGGCATAATAGTACAGGAATGTTCATTAAATGATAATTTAATATTACTATCTTTTATTTCAAGGGACTTTGAGTCATAATTAATACTACAGGCATGTTGTATAAAAAGTTCATTGCCTATTATACCGTCATAAGGTAGGTTAATGCTATCAAAGACATGGAATTTTTGTATTATTTGTAAGTCTTGAGTAAATTGTAGTAGTAAATTAAGGTAACCTAAACTTTTTATAGGACTATCGTCTTTTGAGTCTATACCTTGACATCGGTATCGTATAGCTCCGTTGAATTGCTTATGCAATCATTTTTTAGAATGCAATGGATGCTCCAGAGTCTACGAGAAAGGTAAGTGGATTTTTATTGGCAGATGTTTGGACTACGACGTAAGGTAAATACTTTCTGTTGGTATTAATTTCATAGATTTGTTCAATTTGAGAATATCTAGAAATTTTTTCACAAGGAAGACCACGAGTTTGGGGCTGAGTACCCTGTCCATTGGTCTGTTTGAGGGAAAGACCTTGAGTTTGGGGCTGGTTACCCTGTCCATTGGTCTGTTTCAAGGAAAGACCGTGAGTTTGGGCTGGTTACCCTGTCCATTGGTCTGTTTGAGGGAAAGACCTTGAGTTTGGGGCTGGCTACACTGTCCATTGGTCTGTTTGAAGGAAAGGCCTTAAGTTTGGGGCTGGTTACCCTGTCCATTGGTCTGTTTGAAGGAAAAACCTTGAGTTTGGGGCTGGTTACCCTGTCCATTGGTCTTGGGCTTAGCGTGAGTATCGACTTTGATAGGTAGAGACTGACCCGTGCGATACTTATTGCTAACCTAACCTAACCTAACCTACCCGCCAGCTCCATTTTCTTGGAATTAGAAACTGTAACCTCTGTTAATAGTTTCTGTAAGCAAGTTTCTACTCTCGGGGAAAATTGGGTAACAGTTTCTAGATTGCCTTGCTTACAGTCTTGTGTTCTGTGGGCGTAATGTTTTCGCTCACCAAATTGAGTTTTTAGAAATTCTTTTAAGGATGCCCAGGAATCGAAGTCTTTTTAACCGACTTCCAAAAAAGGAGGAGGTTCTCAATTCGACTGTATTTTTTTTTTATGTATGTTACATCAGAACTTTTGACCGTGTGGACCGATTTCGACAATTTTTTTTTAATCGAAAGGTGGTGTGTGTCAATTGGTCCCATTTAATTTTATTTGAGATCTAACAACAACTTTTTGAGTTATATCTAATAATGCGTTTTTACTTGACGCTTTTTTCGTCGACCTACGTTGTATTATACTTTCTACTGGATGTACCGATTCTGATAATTCTTTTTTTGTTCGAAAGAAGATATCACAAGTTTAGTAACATGATAAGGAAACCAGGATCTGATGATGAGATCCCAGAGAAATCGAGGGAAACTCTTGAAAATCCGCAATAACTTTTTACTGGGTGTACCGATTTTGGTAATTCATTTTTTTTTTGGAAAGAAGATATCCCTAGCTTCGTACCATGATAAGGAAACCAGGATCTGATGATGGCATCCCAGAGAAATCGAGGGAACTTCTTGAAAATCCGCAATAACTTTTTACTGGGTGTACCGATTTTAATAATTTTTAATTTAATCGAAAGTTGATATTTGTCATGTGGTCACATATAAATTTTATTGAGATCTGATAACTACTTTTTGAGTAATCTTTGATAATGCGTAGTTACTTGACTATTTTTTCATCTATCTGGGTCAAACACAAATTGCGTAATCCATAACTTCCTAAAATTAAAACATCGAATTTCGTTTTGAAAATCAGCCCTTATTTACATTGTACTCTTTGATCATTGTTAATAATATGGATACAGATCAGTCTTACACACTTTCGCTAAGAATCACAGTTTTTATTTTTATCTGTCCACAGAAAAGACTTACTTGTCTACAGTTGATAACATAAACCTTATTTAAGCACTTACATTATTACGATTCATTTGAAAAGTCTAATTAAATGTGCTCAAAACAATATTCGCGAGGGCGTGAGGCTTAGATTACACACAATTAGTAAGGGAATTTGGAACTTTAAACTGTATTTGAATGTATCCTAGTTCGTAATGCGAACATTCTTCATGGGCTGTGCAGTTTAAACAGCTTAGTCATCTAGCACGGATAATATTTGAGTTCTGCTGCACAAAGTTTAATGTATTTCGAGCATTCCTTTAAAAGGACGTGTAGCAATCTCATACAAAACCTAATCGATTTCAGGAAACTTCGACTCGTCGATCTTATAAGTTTCTATACCTCTACAATTTAAGCTTAAACATGCCATCAAATAATCCAAATTCGATACGTCATTTCTCTTTGCAACATGACTGTCACAAATGCGCTTGATACACCCACTAACACCATCAGGTGCACCTTTTCCATGACCTCGCTTAGTAAAATGCCAATTAATAGTAGACTCTTTACTTAATAATGTAGCAAGTTAAAAAAAAACATAGACTTGTTGCGGAGTTAAGGGACCATCGCTTGAAATGTGCAAAATTTATCTACAGGAAATATGTCTACAAGAAAGACAATTGTTAATATATTAAAGATGGCGTGTTACATATTGAAGTTAGATTAAAAACAATTTAGATTTTGCAATCAGTTACTTAATATGCATAGAAGCTTAGGTCTCATTTATTTTTAATGAGTCTACTTACTAACATACACGCAGTACAGGAAAGACTCACCAAACTCGACCAAAATCTTGTGTAACTCCTTAAATAAATATTCTTCATCAATACCAAAATCGTTTATCAGAGTTACGAAGAAATGACTACTGGAGAAGACAGTAATGCCAATATGATAAAAAAACAAATATCGGATGGGTTCCAAATTTTTAAAACATTGTCTATTTTACGTGTCTACAGAAGAAGACTATATATCAGAACAAATGTTTATATGTTTTTATTCGTAATTTAGGAACGATGATTTTTTAAAGAACACATATTTAAATTATTGCTTAGTTTCCAAATGTTTCTTTAATTCAAATAAGATACTAATCGATCCTTAAATATTTTTAAATCACTGTCAAACTGAAGAACGTCTTACCGAACAGTCCACAGAAGGGGGACATTTTCGCTCTAAAGAGATCCTTAAATTAATATTTTAGTCATCAGATCTGAAAAACTTTAGAAATCAAATCGTCCAAAGTTTTGCCTTGAATTTAAAAAATGCCTGCACGATAAAATAATTAATATCTATAGTTTATGTAGTCTGAACACTTTTTTTAACGTTTTTGGGTTTGACCCATCTACGTTGTATTTATTACTCGTCGATGTAATTGGAGTCGGTTTTTTTTCGTTTGCGAGCAAACACAATTATACGGAACAAGCTGTCTCAGCTTTACCCTCTAATTGACTGAGGATGTATTTTAGGATTAAATCTTCCTGTCGTGAAGATACCAAGGAGATTGCACTGTCGCAATTCCTCAAAAGGCGGTGAGTTTATTTCGGTCACCGGTAAAAGGTTTTATAAATTTTAATATAGTATTTAATGGGATTTCTTCTTCTTCAACTCTAGTTTCTCTCAATTCCTTTTTGAAACCTGATTTCGACATTTTGAATAAAATTATATAGAAGATAAAATATATATATGTGGAAAATAAAATTAAAAGTAGACGAAACCTGTAAACGCGACTAGTATAGTATTCTAAGGTATTATAATACAAATGAAATCAATACGTTACGGATGCGATAAAAGTTATGAGAAATAATTGATAAGAATGACTGCATTGAATTACAATAGAGTTTCAATTTAATAAATATTAGCAAATTAAAGAATGAGATGCCTTAATACTTCTATAAACATGCAAATTATGACTACACAGATAAAAGGTTTTCCACTGGAAATTGTTCACGATAATTTCTGGATAAATAAAATGAAGTAGTTCCGACTCACAGGAATAATTTCACACACTTCATCTTTGATTTGACTGGAACCTTGGTTTAAATGCTGGACTCGATGCGAGGATGCCGTCGGGATGTCACGTCGGTTAGGTCAGTGCTGGATACAAAACAGTGTCAGGCGTGTATGCCCCAACAGCTAGATACCACTTGCCGCACAATGGACTCTCTCCGTGACTCAGGATACCGGGATTTTTCTGGTTTTGGAATGGTCAATTCTATGACCTTGGATTGAGTTCGGATCAGGAACTTCTGGATTTACACACTCACTCACTCACTTGCACGTTTCTATTTTATTGGGACCCTGATTTATGAGTCACTATGGAATGTTTTCGGGATCCCAACGCTGCCACCAAATGTTATTATTAGTAAAATTAAAATCTTTATAAAAAAGAATTTATTTATTAACACTAATTAATTCATATAATATAAAACAACAACTTAGAGATGAGAAATTCGGCAAGTGTTAATGGTTCCGCGATCAGATCCGAACTGAACTTGAACTTTACTATAGAATGAATATCCGGAGTTAAAGGTGCTGATGAAGCACTTACTCATTATTAATCCCTACAGTACAGGGATGTAACAGTACGACGTGTGTACATAATTTACAGTTTTCAAAGGTAAGGATTGATTGAACTGTGATATCTTTTCATCTAGTTATATTTCGATTTCGTAAAACACGATTTCGATTCTCTCGCTTGATTGATGGCGTTTTTTTTCATCTAGGGTTGTACATCTGTCTTATAAGAAAACAGAAAAGGATTTATAGAGATACACGCAGTGATTTAAAAAAAAAGTTATTTCATTATAATGAGTGAAATTCGAATAGACATTAGAAATCAATTGACTTATTTTTGTCTTAAGAAGATAACATAATACGTATTGTTATCATTTTTTTAACTCCACAAGCAAAATATACCTTGAAAGATACCTCTAGTCGTAACACAGCCACTAGAGGTATCTTTCAAAACACACTATATTCTTTATAGGTTTTAAAATAAGGCACTACTGCTATTACTGCTTCAACATTTTAGTGTTATCTTTAACCTAACTATGGAGATAGCTTCATAAACTCCCCAATTCTAAACGTAGAGTAGGTTTCGTTTACTTGCTTTACGTAGATATGGCATGCCATTAGAGACAATATTTTTATACTGAAACAATATTTTGTGGACTGAGTTAGTATATGCATGAAATACGCTTGTAAGTTATTATATGGTAGGGTGTATGGAAGATTTTAATGTAAAATCCAAAATACTAACACTCGTAACATTTATTTCATCCCACTCTTACCCTAAAACATCATACATGGGCGAACAATCACAATCATATTGAAATAAAATATAACTACTACAATATTTTATTTTTTGAAGATAGCTTCATAGTTTCATAAGCTTCTCAAACCTATACGGAGTGTAGGTTTTGCTGGCTCCCTTCATGTAGAGAAAAGCCCGCAGCAGTGCAAAATGTTTCATTTTCATACGTTTAAATGGATTCTATTTTATATTTGAAAGTAAATCGACTAAGAAATGTATCATTTATTTAATATATAATTCGTTTTTTTTAAACTATTACAATATTTAGTGCAATAAATTAAATATATAACACGCTTGTCAGTTATTGTAGAAAAAAAGGTTTTAATGAAATAACATTGTATTCAATGTAAAATCTAGAATACTGACACTCGTCACGTTAACCCTACAACACTAATGGTCCGGAATGAATACTACCCATTTATATCGTTACAAAGTAGAGTATTAAAATGAAAGCGTAAAATCTATACGTTTACCCTCTAAAAGTTGAAAATCTACGGGAACAATGTTTTACAATTTCCTAAACATTTTCACCGTTGCAATACGAGTAAATATAATTTTATAGCGTCGCTTATGAATTTATGCTGCAGTGTTGACATGTATATCGTTGTAAATTATTACAAGGAAATACTGTGACTGGAATCGTTATCTTTATTTCTGACGGTAGAGCCTTTTTTACTACTAACCAAGACTTATCAGGTAGGGCCATCATATATATATGTGCCTTGAAGAAGCCTTATAGCCAGTGACAAAGACTTTAAAAAAGTGTCTGTGTCAGCTCTGATGCACGCCTGGAGTTTACTCCTTCAGATCGATTGTCTTAATAATCACAAAAAAGGCCTACTAGTCTAAAAAAAAGATTAAAACCATAACAAAGGGTAAATAAACGAATCAAATAACGCCATAGACGGCGTTACGGGGTCAAACGTTACGAAGTCATTCGTTTAGTAGATTTTAACCCTCATATTTTTTTATATCGTCGACCCTATATGAAAATTGATTCTTAGGGAGTAAATACCAAAAACAGTGAGGCCTCCACACAGAAGCACGGATGTAACCATATCCAAAAACTGATGGTAAGAGCCGTAAGGCCGTCATAGAAAGGTAAGAGCTTCAACCACCTCGGAGTAGAGTATATTTTCACTAACATGAGTCGAACGAACTAGATCTGTGGTGATAATCAGTACTGAAAAGTACTACGAGCGTATCGATTTACTATATTTTAGGCATCTACTTAACCCATTTCTTATTTGAATGTTAAACTGTTCTGCTAGACGTAAGAAATTATCGCTTCAGCCTGTACCATCCCACTGCTGGGCATAGGCCTCTTTTCCCCATGTAGGAGAAGGATCAGAGCTTAATCCGGCGCTGTTCCAATGCGGGTTGGCGGATATATTCCCTACTATGAGTAACGATCAGGTGTACATGATAATAACAGGGACCAACGGCTTGAAGTGCTCTCTGAGGCACGATAGCGAGACTCACAAGGACTGCCCAAACACCCAGAAAATGGCAAACATCTGTACCCGCAACCGCCAATGTGAGAAATTATAGTGAGTTGTAATCAGTTGCATAGACATAAGTTTTAACAGTTACGGCTTCGATACCTATAGCTTAATAACATATTTTTATATTAGAATACAATATCATGTGTACTTTAGTATTATTACTTTAGAAACACAGTGCACTGTTAAACTGCTAATTGTTTAACTGCTTATCACATAAATTGTATCTTTTTTTTCTGTAAATAAATAATTAAATGACTTAAATGACTAATGTTTGTATGAACTTTGTTAAATATGTGTCGTAGTCTGGGCGTTTTGTCCTGTTCGTATATATAGAACTCCGATTTTCATCCTGGCTGGCCTGGCTTAAATTTTTGCCAGTTAAAATAATAATCACTTTTAGCTAGATATAAGTTCGCGTTTTCAGCGAAGTTGAAACTAGGTATAAATAGCATTAGTATGACGCTAACGACTTGCCGTCGGGCTCTCGTGCGTCGAACAGATTTATCTTGCAAGATGGCGCTGAGTTTTAGGGGGAGTTATTAACTCACAATCTTTAAATGTATAAAGCTTAAAGTTTGACTTTAGAAAGTGTGACACGTTACTGTGTTTCCAACACGTAATAATTAAAAAAAATGAATTTAATATTGATAATTTATTCTTGGATTAATTGGTATTCAGTTGTGTCAGGGAAGCACATTCGATTTGTTCGCCTATTTCACCTAAGATAGAAAAAAAAGAAAGAATTCTCTTTCTTGATCGGTGTGGTTGAGATTGTAAGCTAAAATTTAATGTTGTATATTTAGTCAGGTGGTTGTTACTTGTCTCATCAAGTGATACCCGCCACTTTGTCCTCTCCCAAAGGTTGATTGATAAGAAAATCCCAGCTCGCTCTTATATCACTTACTCGTCGTTACCCGTAAGTAGTGTTAAATCGTGTTCTAGAAATAGGAACTTTATTTTTCTGTCATTAAAGTAGAGATAAGAGTAAGGGTCATATACTATAAGTTAATATAAGTTAATTGGTTATTTTACAAGCTTAATTTTTTTTTTTGAGATATGTTATTCACGAGGTTTTTGTAGGTTTAGACATTTATATTTGCTGGTTCGGTATATTTTTAATTTTTTTTATTTTCAAAATTACTTTCGGATGGTTGTAATCTAGTTTTTATACGATAGCAAATGTTTAAACATGTTCGGTATTTTTGATGAAAAATATGATAATAATAATAATCATCATCATTTTAGCCTGTCACAGTCCACTGCTGGACACAGGCCTTCACAAGTTCACGCCAAAAATAGCGCGAACTCATGTGTTTTGCCTATAGTCACCACACTGGGCAACCATGGTGACCGCAGGGCTGGCTTTGTCGCACCGAAGACGCTGCTGCCCGTCTTCGGCCTGTATAATTCAAAGCCAGCAGTTGGATGGCTATCCCGCCATCGGTCGGCTTTATAAGTTTCAAGGTGGTAGTGGAACTATGTTATCCCTTAGTCGCCTCTTACGACACTCACGGGAAGAGAGGGGATGGCTATATTCTTGACTACCGTAGCCACACCGGAGTTCCAAACCTAACAATTCAATGACAAATAGTCTAAACTAACCTAACTTAACTAAGCAACATAGATGAGTTTAAAAATAATATTAAGAAAAGAAAACTTGTATAAAATTACTTCAACATATTGAGTTTCGGATACGACCGTCAACGACGTCTGCCCTCGCGTGTAAAATAATAAAGCTCGGGTAAATGGCTTAGTTAGGTAGACATGTGATACTAATGAAAAAATAAAAAGTAGAGGTAATAAATAAGTAGGAGCGGCCCCCCTACGCGATGTATTTTTTTTTAGAATTATTAATACTCGTACATGCTTAGGTACTTTAAGATTGAGTTCATTTAATTATTTTTTATTTTTTAAAGTCAACTCAGGTTACTGTGTCGAGGTTTTTCTTTTAATTTTTAATTTAATTTTTTGCCCTAAGATTTAACAATTAATCTATATTTTGTATTGATGGACGAATAATATTCCAAATTTTACTAGAGGAGTAACTAAAAATACCACGGAATGCGTCTGTCTTGTGCCATGGGATAGCGATTCGGACTGAAATTCTTGGTGTATATTTGCTATTCGCTTTAGTCCATTATATCTTAAGAGGTATTCAGGTTTTTTTAGAGGACAGTACACTGAACATAAGCGTTGCAATGTGCAATATTCTTCGAGCAGACAAGTTCAGTAAGCTAGCATTATTTAAACTCACGTGTGACCTTGGCTCAACAGAAAATCAGGAACCAGCACAGGCATTTCAAACACGATATATCACACCTTTGGTTCAATCTAGAAAACGCGGCCCGTGTTATATATGACAAATATGATTTTATAAAATTTAAAGCATTAACCCTGATACCATAGTTTTCTAACTTGCTTACGAGTCTAAAATCAAAATTAAAATAAAAAACAAAAATTTTCAAATAACCTTTTTAAAGCACTTTCAAATCGTTATTTACAAATTAAAAATTTAAAAATAAATTATTGTTTTTGTAAAAGTAAAACTACCGCCGATTCGAAATGTAGATTCTTCTGAAAAGAATCAGCAAGAATCTTCGCAGTTACTCTTTTGAAAATAATATATAAAATGTGTTTTTGTACAAATTAGTAATAATTATCTTGCATGAAATACAACGCCACTAAGCCCAAACGTCTTTATCAACTATGTAATCCTGCATCGAATACGGTTTATCTGTTAATTTCTTCCAATCGAACAATCGTTTGTGCTATTTTGTTGTACATACGAATATTTCGGGCATTTCCAGAAAGGAGACGTTTACTTTGCGCAATTGGAAACTTGGAGATACAATTTTGTTATTCCTTCTCGTGTTTAAATTGAGATTATTACTATTTATATCAAAACAATCAATATTTTTGTGAATATAAATTACATTGTTACATATTTTCCGACGCAACTGTTAGTATGTCTTACCTTATGAAAAACATGCCGACTCGAACTCCAAGATTGTAAATGCCACGAATAGCCCTTTTTGGCAGAATAAATGCTCTCAATATTTGTAGCATTACCCCACAGTAACAGACCGTAACACACAACAATATGGAAATAACTAAAATATATTAAACGTACAGTAGCACCGTCGGTTAGCTCTCTTACTTTTTTACCAGCGAATGCTGCCGATCTGAGTCTACCATTCAAGGATGACAATTGGAATTCCACTGAAGTTTTACATACATACATATAATTACGCCTCTTTCCCGTAGGGGTAGACACCACTTTTTTCCACATACTACGATCCTTACATAATTCTTTCGCTTCATACATGCTCTTCGTACGTGTAGGATACTCTTGACCTGGCCTTTTTTCATAACGTCCCTTATTTGGTCTCGGAACGCCCGCCTAGGTCTACCCCTTCCAACCCTTCCATTCACACTCGCATTATACATTTTTTTTGTCAATCGTTCCTCACTCATTCTCTCGACATGACCAAAGCAACTGAGCATACTATTCTCAATTTTTGTTACTACATCTTCTTTCAGACCACAACGTTTCCTTATCTCACTATTTCTTACCCTGTCACTCAGTTTAACTCCTATTATCACACTTCTTAACGTTCTCATCTCAACTGCATTTATTCTGCTTTCATGTTTCTTGTGCCATACCCAACTTTCATTTCCGTACATGAGTGTCGGAACCAACACTCCTTTATGCACAACGAAATGAGCCTTGTTAGACACCTCCCGTCTGCTCATAAAGGAGTGCAAAGTTCCATTCGCTCTGTTTCCTGCATTCACACTTATTTCAATATCACTTTCACACTTTCCATCTCTTGTAAACTTTGAACCCAGATACACAAAC
Organism: Melitaea cinxia; assembly: GCF_905220565.1. NCBI lineage: Eukaryota > Metazoa > Arthropoda > Insecta > Lepidoptera > Nymphalidae > Melitaea > Melitaea cinxia. The sequence goes on along the minus strand of NC_059408.1, from coordinate 2,052,546 downwards.
TCATTCACCTGTTCAATCGGTTCATCTCCAATCACGATATTGCAGTCTGTCACTGTCTCATCACTTTCAAACACCATCACTTTCGACTTCTTTACATTCATCTTCAGTCCCTTTCTTACAAAAGCTCCAATAATATCGGTTACCATCTCCTGCAACTCTTCGGCCGAAGACGCAAGTAATACTTGGTCATCGGCATAGAGAAGACATTCGACGAGTAACTCGTGCATTCTCAACCCACTTTCACTCTCTTTTAAATCTGTCAAACAATTGTCCATGAACAGATTTAACAGCCACTAATGGTGATGCTACACATGCCTGTTTAACACCTTTTTCGATATTAAACCATTCAGTGTATTTCTCGTTTATTCTCAGACAAGCACTAGAATCCCTATACAGAGATTACAATGCTCGTATGAGGATACTGCTCACACCATTCATGGACAATGCTGACCACAATTCATTCCTCATCACTCTATCATAAGCCTTTTCTAAATCCACGAACGCGCAATAGACTTTTTTGTTTTTAGCCAAACACTTTTCGGCTATGCTCCGCAAAGAAAAGACCTGATCCGCACATCCCATTCCCTTTCTAAATCCCGCTTGTGCATCCCATACTGTCGTATCATCTGTTTCATTCACAAACCTCTCAATCAACACTTTTGCATAGAATTTACCGACGACGTTGAGGAGGCTTATACCGCGGTAATTCCTGCAGTCCTGCCGTGACCCTTTTCCCTCGTAAAATTGGACGATTACGGCTTTATACCAGTCTCCCGGTACTTGCCCATTTTGCTAGCACAAATTGAAAAGCCGGTACAGCTGGCTAGCCACTATGCCATGTCCAGCCTTCAGCATTTCAACGGTAATACTGTCATACCACGCAGCCTTACCTTATCTCATACTTTTCAACGCTTTCACTATTTCATCCATGCTTATCTCACTTTCATCAACATTAATACTCGCTTCCATTTCGGGAATTCCGGGAAGGTGCCGTATCTTGTACCTGCACTTCCTCTCTTTCAAACAAACTTTCAAAATACTCTTTCTATCTCTTTAACACACATTCTTCTCCTTTTATAATGCTCCCATCTTGACTCCTGATTGTACTCAGTTCCGAGGTAGAGGTTTTTCCTCTGGCTGTTTTGATGGATTTCCAGAAAAACTTGATGTTTGACTGGAAATCTTCAGTGAGCCTTCTATCAAAATCATCCTTTCGTTCTTCTTTCTTTCTAGACACAACTTCTTTCGCCGCTAATTTCAATCTTTTATACTTCGTTCTTGCTTCCTTTATCTTGTCATCCGTTGCCTTTTGGGGTTTTTGGTTAGCTTTTATTGCTAACCAATCCAACCACGCTTTCTTCTTTTCTTGCATAGCCTTTTGTACATCTTTATCCATCCACAGATCTTTCTAGTTCTTTCTTCCTTTCCTTCTTTTAGCTACCCCGTATACCTTAATAGCAACATTCACGACCCCTTTCTTAAATGTATCCCACAAATCTTCAATCGCATCTATCTCTTCTATACCTTTAAAACTTTCTTTCAGTTTCTCTACATACTCGTCTTTCTTGTCCTTTTCTTGTTGGTTTTCTACTTTCACTCTGTCCAAAACGCTGGAAGTATCCAAATACTAGAAAGTTGCGACCATTTAAAAAACTCTATTACAAAGTCTGTTATTGTTATATTATTATTAGGTTCTAACGATAAGGATTCAAATCAGCTGTTTTCTGAAATATGTGTTGCCTTATATAAATTAAAAAATTGTAAGCAAGTCATTATACCAAAAATACAGTATAATCCCTATTTAAATGAGCAACTTTTAAACAATAAAATTAAGCTCTTAGTAAGACAATTTAAAAATTGTTTATATTTAGATTACCAAAGTGCTTCCTTTAAAAACAATATAAATAACTTATACTTTAAATTAATGTCGAAATTGACTACTTAGACTATAAACTAAAATATCTTGTAAGTATTAATAACAAAAACAACTCGAACTTAACAGTGTCTAATTTAAATTCGATTAGTAACCAGTTAACATTTGAACAAAATAAAAGAAATTTGGAACAAAGAATTAAAGAAAGAAACGTCAAAAAGGGTAGTATTCCTTACTATTTTACAAAGAACAATTCTAAAAAAGTTAAAAATAACTCTGATACACAGCTTTTTCATGTCTAAACTTACAAAAAAAAAAATTACTCTATTTCATCAGAATATTGCTGGGGTATTAAATAAACTCGATATCTTAGATATAGCTATAAAAGAATTTAACGATACTAAAATAGAAATTGATGCTATTTGTTTAACAGAAACATTTCTTAAACGAGGTTTGGAACCAAACCTAATACTTAAAAACTACAAATTAATTTCGTCCTTTTCGCGAGAGAACCAACGTAGGGGAGGTTCATGTATATTACTGAAAAGTAGTTATCATTATAAAACCCTTGAAATAAAAAATACAAAATCCTATGTTTTCGAATGTTGTGGAGTTGAAATTTTAAACCTTAATATATTAATTATAGTAATATATAGAACCCCATCATCAAACGTAAATGACTTTTTGGATCATCTCGAAAATTTAATAGAAGCTGTTACTCGAAAACATAAGAAAAAAATAATTACATGTGGTGACATGAATATTGATATGCTAAAAGCCAACAAAGCATCCAGTGAACTGTCTGCATTACTACATAACAATAATTTTGAAAACCATATCATTAAACCTACAAGAAAAAGCGGATGCTTGGACCTTATTATCAGCTATTTTAGTTCTGTGAATGCCGGCATACATGCGCTATCACTATCGGATCACGAGACAGCTCAATCCTTAACAGTTACTATAGAAGTTAATTATAAATATAAACCACCACCGATATAGTGGTTCGAATTTAAAAGAGATTTTGGTTATGACAATGTTAGAAAATTCCGCGATTGCTTGTCAGCTCTTTCTTTTAGTAATGTTTTGAATGAATCCGATTTTGACACTGCGTTTAAGGAATTTCACGAATTGCTCATATTATTTTTCAAATTATGCTTCCCACTAATACGTTACAAAATAACTCGTAAACCGTTAAAAAATAAATGGTTAACTAAAGGGATTAAGAGAATCTGTGTAAAAAAAAGACAAATGTATCTCAAATACCGCCTTGATGCTTCGAATAAAAAATATAATAAAAATAAATACCACAAATATTGTAATATTCTAAAGAAATGTTTATTTCAGGTACAAAAAATTAGTTCTATTAAATATGTTAAGGATTCTTATAACAAATGCCAAGTCTCATGGGAGGTTACAAAAAATACATTTGCCAATGCCACAAAAAAGAACGAAATAACTGACATTAGAATAAATAATAAAAACTGTAGTGACCCTATCATAATTTGTGAATATTTTAATGAATATTTTATAAAATTGGCAAATCACAATAATAAAATTCCACTTAGTAAATTGACATATAATAATAAAATGCCATTTAATAATAATAGTATTTTCTTATCGCCAGTAAATGTAATTTAAAAAATAATATCTTCATTAAAAAACACTAATTAAACCGGATATGATTTAATAAATACAAAACTTATAAAGTTATGCGCTCCGCTCTTGATAATTCCCCTAACGCATTTAATTAACACCTCATTTATACAAGGAAAATTCTCATCGCCCTTAAAATAGTGAAACCCATACATAAAAAAGATGATATTAAAAATGTTGAAAACTACAGGCCAATAACACTTCTGCCAGTCCTTTCAAAAATTTTTGAAAAAGTAATGTACAATAAAATATATAACTTTCTTTGCAAATTTAATATATTAAAAAAATCACAATTTGGGTTTAGAAAAGGAAGCTCGATAAATTTGGCATGCTTTTCGCTAATAAAGAAAATCACTGAATGTTTAAATAAACAAATCTACCCGTTATCGATATTTTTGGACATGACTAAAGCATTTGACTTTGTCTCTCACCCAATTTTATTAGAAAAAATGTACAAATATGGCATCAGAGGCGAGGCATTAGAATGGCTTAAAAATTACTTATCCAATCGCACACAATGAGTGGAAATTATAAAAATTTTAAATAAAGAAAAAACGGTATTTTAGTCTTCTTACCAGCATAATGCATATGGTGTACCTCAAGGCAGTATCTTGGGACCCCTATTATATCTTATATATATATAAATGACATGCCTGACATTACAAATCATAACGTTGTTTTATTCGCCGATGATAGAACAATAACCATTAGCGAAAAAAATATGGATGACACAAAAATTGAAGCTACTTCAACATTAACAAAAATCGTAGAGTGGCTTACACAAAACAACTTAAAAATAAATTTAACCAAAACAAAATTCATACAATTTCAAACTGCTAATGGTACTATATCGAAAATTGACATTAACTATAATAACTCGCCCATTGAAAACGTGGATTCCGCTGTATTTTTAGGTATAACTTTGGATAAATATTGTAACTGGAAAGAACATATCCTTAAATTGTGCAATAAATTGGATAGATTTGTTTATGTTTTGAAGCGCACATATCAAGTAGCAACTGCTGAGATAGGGCTATTGGCATATCATGGATATGTGGCGTCAAATCTTAGGTATGGCCTAATATTCTGGGGTAATTCTGTAGACGCTCATCGAGCTTTTAAAATCCAAAAAAAAATGTATAAGATCAATGTGTGGCGCCGGATATTTAGACACTTGTAAACCATTGATATCACGAACAACAAGATATCCACAAAAGTTATATGTACCATTTCAAAAACTAACTCTTTATAAAAAAAAATGTATACTGTATGGCTATAAAAAATTATAACACATTGCCTGATACCTTAAAAGACCTTACAACTGCAATGTTTAAGAAAAAATTATTTGATCTGCTGTTGGAGAAAATGTATTACGATGTTAATGATTTTTTAGTGCACGGAACTTAGGATATAAAATTAAAGACCTTAGAGATAGTCAATTAAACGTCACATCTAAGAAACATATCAATTATGGTAGTATTAATTATATCGTTTTAGGAAGAAATTTTATAACAATCATATTGATAATATATAATTTTTTTTCCAATTATGGTATATTAATTATATAGTTTTAGGAAGAGATTATAACATATATTAATAATGTATAAATAATTTAATACTTTTTCTTTCTCAATTATATTAATATTGGTTGCACAGTTTTAGGAAGAAAGTAAATCATATATTAATAATCTATAAATAATTTAATAATATATAAATAATTCAAAGATAAATAATCTACAGTTAATGTTAAAAATATTGTATAATAACCGCATTAATATTTAATATTTGCACACCGTAAGGTAGAACATGTTTGGACTATACAAATGTTAATTCTGTACAACTTCAACACCATGTTTTTGCAAATAAACAATTATTATTATTATTATTATTAAAACACTCGTACGCTCGGCCCTTCGGTGTCGCCACCGCTTAAAGAGACCACGCATTCGGGCTATGATCAGGAAGTGATCTGTGTTGAGGCCTACACCGCGGTATGCCCGAGTGTTTAGCAATTTCTTCCTCAGTCTTTCATCCACTATTACCAAATTAATCATACTTCTAGACTCAGCCTCATCTCTTGTATACAAATGGATCTTTTTGTGGTCAAACATTGTGTTGGCCACGCAAAGATTCCATTCCAAGCATACTTCAAGCAGGCTTCTCCCATTGTCATTCACTCCCTCGTCCCCAAAAGTACCCAGAACTCTTTCGTACCCATCACGCTTTACTTCCAACCCACCCATTAAAGTCCTCTAACATCACGATCCGTTCATTTCCTCCGCACTTATTCAACTCCTTTCTCATGGTATCCCAAGATTCCTCTTTTTAACCGACTTCAAAAAAGGAGGAGGTTACTCAATTCGACCGTATATATATATATATATATATATATATATATGTATATGTATATATATACATTTTTTTATGTATGTTCGGAGATAACTTCTTCGTTTATGAACCGATTTTGATAATTCTTTTTTTGTTGGAAAGGAGATATTCATAGTTTGGTACGATAAGAAAACCAGGATTTGATGATGGGATCCCAGAGAAATCGAGGGAAACTTTCAAAAATCGTATGGGTGACTAGTGCTTTATAGGTGCTTTATAGTACTTAATGAAAACATGATTAAATTTACTAATTTAATCATGTTTTCATTAAGTACTATAAAGCACTACTATTTAATAAAGGTCCAGACCTTTTCGACTCCAGAGTCGATCTGATGATGGAGAAGAAAGATAGTCGAGGGAACTCTTCAACAATTTATAGCAATTACCTTCTTTTGAACTTAATTCGTTTCTATTGATGAGAACTTTGCACCTGTATGAGTTATAAGTGCCATTACAGTCTGATGATGGAGACAAAAGTTAGTCGAGGGAACTCTTCAACGATTTATAGCAATTACCTGCTGTTTGAACTTAATTCGTTTCTATTGATGAGAACTTTGCATATATATGAGTTATAAGTGCCATTTCAGTCTGATGATCGAGACGAAAGATAGTCAAGGGAACTCTTCAACGACTTATAGCAATTACCTGCTGTTTGAACTTAATTCGTTTCTATTGATGAGAACTTTGCACCTATATGAGTTACAAGTGCCATTACAGTGTGCCTTGTGTGTGTGTTGTTTGTATTTGTTATTGTAGCCAGGTTGTTGTAGTATTTACTTGGCACCAACTTCAAAATTATAAAATATTTATTTAATCATTTCTGATTAACGAAATCAAAATACGAATTACTTTGTACTAAGTAAATTTATTTTTTACTTTTTAGTTTCCTGTTTGAAGTCGGTTTTTTTTTTAAATTATTCTTGTTGAAGTTTTAAAGTAAGTATATAATTTGTCAAAGTTTTCTCAAATATTTTTGATAAAGTGCTGATTAGAGCTATAAGTCTGTTATTAGTTACGTCAATTTTGTTTTCAGCTCATGTCTTTACAATAATTTAGTTTACTTAGCACAAATTCTACTGTAGAATCATCCTTAAAATTTCAGTACAAGAAGAAAAAGATATTACATTATATGTTGCAATCTTGCAACGTTGATTTCACAGTCATACGTGAAATCAGATTATAGAAGTAAGATATGATAAAATAATATTTGCTATCGGAAGCGAAGGTCACGTAAACGAAGTTCCACCTAAATTAAAAAAATATATATAAGCACGCATCTATACAAATAAATAAAATTGGAGTGTCTGTTTGTAATCTTAAAATAAACGCTTTTTACTAAATGCATATGGATGAATACACGGTACATATACCGTTATACAATCTTTACAATTTTTATCTGCCTGTCTGTATGTCTGTCTGTCTGTCTGTCTGTCTGTTTGTTCCGGCTAATCTCTGAACCGATTTTGACGAGACTTTCACTGACAGATAGCTGATGTAGTAAGGAGTAACACAGGCTACTTTTATTTTAGACATTTATTTATTTTATGCGTTATATTGCGAACTGAACAATAACTTTATTAAATTCCACGTGGACGAAGTCGCGGGCACAGTTAGTATCATATAAAACGAAATATGCACCCCATAATCAAATTTTATTATCATTCGAACAACTATTTTATTTTGGTGAAAATGTTTATAAAATGAAATAATTGTAAGCTAATAAATAAATAACGCTTCACAATCAACGGCCTCTCTTAGGATTTACTTCTGTGTCAGGGGTTCGGAAACACACACTATATACAAATACAAACGCCCATATCACGAAAAAATTCTGTATGCCCTATAGAAATGTTTATCGTATCCGGGAGTGGGGATTGCACCAAGGACCGAACCTGCAACGGTCAAGGCAACAGACATGAGCCAGTGCTATTACCGTCGCGCCAACGGGCCGTCAAAACGCATTACTTACTAACTTTATTATATGAAAAAATACACTAGATTACCGGTTATTAAAATTTGCTTACTGAACTGTCCTTGAACAGCATGTACCCTTTCTACTATACACTAATTATATCCCCAATAAATCTACTTTAATATGACGGCATAGGTACATTTGTGATTAAGTAATGAACGTTTCACTTATTTTATTAAATGAATATTCAAATGGTACAGTTAGTAATTTAATCAAATGCAACATGTAAATTGGATTTCAATTGTTTGCTTTGCCTAGTCAGCCATTCATCTGTTACCATATAAGAGCAACGCTGTTGTATCCCCGTATTTTATGGTAAAGGTTCAGTGACCCATGCTAATTATACATATAAATTAATGTATAATTACAATTCAGTTCTGGTCGTCAATCTATAGACCTCCATCTTCTAGCAAAACTGGATTTATTTCCGAACTCTCGCAGTTGATAAATAAATATCTAATAAATGTTTCTATCATACTCGGAGACGCCAACATAGACTTCAAGTCAAACGATATTATAAAGAACTAGCTATGCCCGCGGCTTCGCCCGCGTTGAAATCAGTTTGTCACAAAGTTTTCCCGGCAAACTTCCAGTGAAACTCTCATCAAAATCGGCTTAGCCATTCCGTAAACCTTCCTCTTGCGGTGGAGGTGAGAATGGTGGAGCCCTCTTTCCAATGGTGAAACCGCATGAAAATCCGTTCAGTAGATTTTGAGGGAATCGATCATATACGCTTTTGGGGACTTTGTTTTATAATACACTAATTGTTGCCCGCGACTACGTCCGCGTGGTTATGAAGATATGCATTACTATTAAGATGCATAACGCAAATTATTTTTTTATTTCAGTCACTTCAATTGCTTATCACTCTGAGTAACTTTTTCAAAGGCACAATTTAGTATAATTTAATAGTTATTTTTATAAAACCTCTCTATACACCACATTTTTAGTTTTATTTTCAGGCTGCAGTATGAATAACCTATCAGGCGAACTTGTTGCTACTGTATATGTTTCATACAAACTATCAACCCCAATTAAACCCCCCTAGCGATGGAATATCGCAAAATCCGTTCTTAGCGGACGTCTTCTAACTATAATCTACCTCCCTGCCAAATTTCATCTTTGTCCATCTTGGATGGATGGACCATCCAGCGGTTTTTGAGTTCTCGTGATGTCAATCAGTGACCTTTCTCTTTTATATATATAGATTACGATGTATTATTTGGACACTTCCTCGCCATCTATAGAGCATGCATTTTAAATTTCAAGTCTCTTACCTTAATAACATATGACTTTCATATAAATTTCCAACCCCCGTTTTATCTCCTTATGGATTGAGTTTCGTAAAATCCGTTCTCAGCGGATATTTGCGCCCTATAAGAAACCTATCTGCAAAATTTCAAGTTTGTAGCTGTTATAGTTTCAGAGATTTCGTGATGAGTGAGTCAACCTACCATACCCCATTTTAACCCCAAAAGGGAGTTGATTTCTAAAGATACATTATTTGAACACCTTCTCAACATCTATAGAGCATACATTTTAAATTTCAAGTCTCTTACTTCAAAAACATAGGACTTTCATACAAACTTCCAACCCCCGTTTTATCACCTTAGGGGTTGAGTTTCATAAAATTCGTTCTTAGCAAATGTATATGCTCTATAAGGAACCTACTTGCCAATTTTCGAATTTGTAGCTGATATAGTTTCGGAGATTTCGTGATGAGTGAATCAACCTACCATCCCCCGTTTTAACCCCAAAAGGGAGTTGATTTCTAAATATATATTATTTGGACACCTTTTCACCATCTATAGAGCATACATTTTAAATTTCAAGTCTTACTTCAAAAACATAGGACTTTCATACAAACTTCCAAACCCCGTTTTACCCCCTTAGGGGTCGAGTTTTGTAAAACCCGTTCTTAGCGAATGTCTACGCCCTATAAGAAGCTTATCTGCCAAATTTCAAGTTTGTAGGTGTTATAGTTTCGGAGATTTCGTGATGAGTGAGTAAACCTACCATCCCCCGTTTTAACCCCAAAAGGGAGTTGATTTCTAAAGATTCATTATTTGAACACCTTCTCATCATCTATAAGGTATACATTTTAAATTTCAAGTCTCTTACTTCAAAAACATGGGACTTTCATACAAACTTCCAACCCCCTTTTTACCCCCTTAAGGGTCGAATTTTGTAAAATTCGTTCTTAGCGGATGTCTACGCCCTATAAGGAGTCTTTCTGCCAAATTTCAAGTTTGTAACTGTTATAGTTTCGGAGATTTCGTGATCAGTGAGCCGACCTACTATCCCCCGTTTTAACCCAAAAAGGGGTTGATTTCTAAAGATACATTATTTGGACACCTTTTCACCATCTATCTATAGAGCTTACATTTTAAATTTCAAGTCTCTTACGTCAAAAACATGGGATTCTCATACAAACTTCCAACCCCCGTTTTACCCCCTTAGGGGTCGAGTTTCGTAAAATTCGTTCTTAACGGATGCCTACGTCTTATACGGAGCCTACCTGCCAAATTTCAAGTTTGTAGGTGTTATAGTTTTGGAGATTTCGTGATGAGTGACCTTTCGCGTTTATATATATTATAGATAAATACATCGACATGCTCTCTGAGCACGGATTCATAGCTGGTATAACAGATTACACTCGCGTAGAATTAAGACTTAATAAAATATCTAAATCATGTATTGATCACGTGTTTACGCGAATAACGACTATTAATCCATGCACAGCGGCGGTCGATGTGGTTCGGCCGATCATCGTATCGTATTGATAGTGTGCGAGGGAATTCGCTCGACGCGCATACAGAATGTTATTAAAACTTCTAAAATTAAATATTTTAATAGAAAAGTAAGGAGTTAAATAGAATTGACTGGGCAAAGACTTCAGATATGTTGTGCCCACATAATATTTATAAATTTCTTAAATCAGCTTTTGAATCTGCGTACTATAAATCGTTATAAAATATAAACCAACATACTGGAAAAAATATTAAGCGGCCATGTGTTAAAACATTTATATTGCAGATCAGAGAGATAACATATACAATAAGATGAAAAAAGATCCCACAAATAACATACTCCGATTAAAATATATAAAGATACGTAATAAATTACATACAATTTCGGAAAATAGTAAAAATAATTATTATCAAAATTAAATTAAAGAAAAGAAAAAAAACCCGTCTTTTATGGCAAATAATTAATAAAATAAGTGGTAGCGTGACGAAATCGATTGACGATATAATTCTTAAAGTTTTCGATATAAATAACCAAAATTACACTGAAATTACTAACAAATACGCTTCAGCATTTAATGATGCTCTCAAAAGTGTTTTACCAACGTGTTCAACCAAGCTCCTGAAAAAGAAGTAGTCAGCCGATGTAACCTTTTATCTAAATAGAGTAGAGCCAAAAAATATTGAAAATACTATAAAAAACCCTAAAAAAAAAGCACCCGGTAATGATGGAATCAAAAGTAATAGATATTAAATTAGTTGCCAAAAAATATCAGTAAGCGTCGTCCAATTAATTAATGTCAGTATCAAATCAGAAGCTCTCTGAAATGTCTCTTAAAAAAAGTTGTGCTCGCCCTGTTCACAAAAAGGGTAAACAACAAGACGACATTAGTAATTATCGTCCTACCTTCCTAGGGTAAGCCCTCTCTTGATAAAATAATTGAAAAATATTTCAACGCACAAATTTATACCTTTTACGGCGACCATAAAACAATTAGTAAAAATCAGTATCATTACAGCCTATACAGTCCACTGCTGGACATAGGCCTCCACAAGTTTACGCCAAAAATAACGTGAACTCATGTGTTTTGCCCATAGTCACCACGCTGGGCAGGCGGGTTGGTGACCGATGAAAAATCAGTACGGTTTCCAGGCAACGAAAAGTACCACGTCCCTATTATCTAGGTTTGCGGATGAAGTGTACTGTGTATATCACTATCACTAATATATAGTAATGTGTGGGTAACACAAAAATAAAATCGTAGATATTTAAAATAGCAAGGTGTCGTCTCCTGTCAAAGATTTTCATTGTAATATGAAACTTTGAATAGTTACGGGTCTCTGTAAAGAACTCACTATAGACGGCGCCACGGTTCGCTTAAACCGAAAATAAAAATCATCATATCAAAAATTTCACTCTAGCGGGTACATCGTTCCATAGCTTAATTGGCTAGAGCGCCGACACTATCAGTCGGAGACGCGGGTTCGAACCCCGCTGGAGCGGTCAATTTTTGATATGATATTCAAAAATGTTTAGAATTCCTAATGTGTGGGTAACACAAAAATAAAATCGTAGATATTTAGAATATACTAATTCCCAAACTAGAGTCTGTGGATAAGCGTGTAGTTGCCGACACAGGGCCATCTATCTTGCCTTTCGATTCCAGTTGCTTGAGCCTCTTCGATTTCAAATCAGCTTTCAACCTAAATATTTATATGCGAAGGCATCTAAATTGTAATTTATTATATACATTGTTATTTTTACTACCTACTGTCCCTACTTTCGTATAATTATTATAAACATAATTTTAACGCTTTAATTGCAATTATTACAATAAGAATTGATTTATTATCAGTTGATAATACTTCAAAAAAAAAAATAGCGATAATCCAACTAAAGATATATGATCTAATTAATTAATGGAAAAAATTAAAGAGTTTAAAATGGTGAGATTAGATATAAAACAGTATTTAAGGCCAATGTTCTACCGCAAAACAACGCACTATCGTCCAACATGAAGCTCCTCATCGTCGTCCTCGGCCTGGCTCTAGCTGTTACAGCGGAAGAACCAATCTTCCGTGACTATCATCTAGAGATCGGTATCCCCGAAAGGGCTCGCATAGACGCTGCTGAGGCGGCCGCGGACTTCGACGGTTCCAGGATTATCGGAGGACAGGTTTCAGCACTAGGAGCTAATCCCCACTTGGTATGTTTGGTAATTTTTAGTCAATAATAGTCTTTGTTTCACGTGTCTTTTATAATAATTTTCTTGTAATTTTTAAGGCTGGTCTACAAATTACATTGTTCAACGGACAAAGATCAGTTTGTGGAGCTTCTCTTATTAGTAACACTAGACTGGTCACTGCTGCTCACTGTTGGAGAACTACTACTTCACCAGCTAGAAGTGTTACCGTTATTCTCGGATCTGTTAACTACAATTCTGGTGGCGTTCGTATCACCACCAACAATGTTGTTACACATCCCTTATACACCGTTTTTGATCTCCGAAACGATGTTGCTGTCATTCGCATCAATCACGTTAACTTCAACAGTAAGTCACTTCTAATTTTATAATTAAATTTAGAAAACAACTTTTAGCTTTTTCTAATTTCTAATTTTTTACGTTTTGAGTTTATATCACTAGGTGGAAAACTGGATACTTTTTATCCAAATATAATATTAAAATTCAACACAAGCGAATAGGGGATTAGTTCAGTTGTAATACATTAACGCGTAAAATTTAATCCTGACAACGAAATACTTAAAATAACATATAAAAGATGTCGCAATTTCTGTAATAATATAATTAAAAAACTAAAACGTAAATATGATAGCACATTATTATTAGATAGAAATCCAAAAGTTCTTTGGAATAATATAAAATTTATAACTAATTTAAAAAAATCTAAATCAACGAACTCACAATTACTGGATATAGATCCATGTCCAATAAAGGCAGTTAGTACTATAAATAACTTCTTTGCTAATATTGGACCTAGCATTGCTAAAGAAATAATAAGTAAAAACAAAATTTTACACCATAACAAACAAACACAGATACTTAACGATAAAAATCAACCGCCATCTTCTGTTATTTTTCATACAGATCAAGAAGAAGTTAGTTCAATCATTATAAACTAAAAGACAGATAGTGCCTTTAAGCGACGCAATATTATCTGTAATCCAAGTATACATAATCTGTAATGTGGTACAAATCTGTATGTTGGTAAAATTGAAATATTATTAGTGTAAGGTATATTGTAAGTCGTCCAGTAACCATCGCTGCGATCGGCACGTTTAAATGAAGTCATTTGTAAAAGCTTCTATCCGTTCTTATATAAATATATCCTCATCAACAATTGCTTTATATCCATCTAAGATCAACCTTCTACAATTTTTGGTCACTTCGAGACGGATCTTTAAATGTTCTACACGCCAAAAAGTATGGTGAACACCCGGAAAAAGAGTATGTTAAAGAAGGATGAAGAGCAACAGGAATCCAGATCTTCCATAGAAGAGGTTCCAGTACAACCAATTAACGATGAAAAATGCGTTAAAGAGGATAATAAACAACGAGATAAAACATTTTTCCTCAACGAAAATAAAAATGAAGGTAGTATTGTAAAAACGGAATCGCCCTTAACGGCCGTTCAAATTATGCCTTCAACGTCTCGACAAGTGTTCAGTGCGAAGACTAAGAGGTTATCGTCATCCTCTGCGCTTGCAAGTAAGAAAAAGCTGGAACTAGAGGCAGCAGAAGCGAGAGCAAAAATTGAATCGGACTTGAGTAATAAAGGTTTGGCGGCCGACCTAGCGGAGATTGACGACGAGTGTAGTGTACAATCGGACCACACTAACAAGGATGTAGAAGAGGGGTTGGAGCGCAGCAATCGAGAACTGGAAGCAGTCCGTCCACGACATGGGTCAAAATACGGACGCGCCGTGCCAGCTGATCACACAGGATATCGGCACTGATGGAACAATTCACCTTCTGACCAGCGCACTGAAGGATCTTGCAGCCGCTTCTACCAACAATAGCTTAAATAACAATTTGTTAAGTCGAATATGTACACCATAAGACTTACCCGTATTTACTGTTGACCCCATGGAATGGCTTCAGTTTAAACAGGCATATGAAGAATCATCTAAGGTGTGTAATTTCAATGATAGGGAAAATATGTAGCGCCTAAGAAAGTGTCTAAAAGGATCAGCTCGCGAAGCTGTCTCGGCCCTGCTGAGAAGTGCTTCGTCACCCGAGATGACTTTATCGTGTCGATATAAAGAAATTACACCCAGTATCACAAGAATATCACAAGGATATTGTACCATTATCTGTTAAAGTGCGAAATTGCGTTGCCGCCGTAAAAGTTATCGGTCAATATGAATACCTAAATGGAATAAATTTAATAACATTTTTACTTTCAAAGTTACCACCGGTTCTACTCTCAAAGTGGGCAGATTACAGTTACCCTTTCATCAAGCAAGGTAAAAGACCGACATGTATCGATATTTCCAAATTTTTAAAATGCAGAAGCTGCAAAAGTGTCTTCTATGGCTTTATTGACTATTAAAAATAATTCTGATAATTATTATAGCAATAAAAAATACACAGAGGGTATGCATACAATTTTATTAAAGAAAAAACACAATAACAATGAAAAGTGTCAATCAATGAATATTGTCGCTTATCGATTCATAAATTACAAGATTGTAAAAAATTCCGCAAAGCATTACGTAAGGATCGCTGGAGTTTTGTTAAACGAAACCGGTTATGTTACTAATGCATAAATGCAACGCACGATAAATCAAACTGTCCCGCGGCAGCTTGTGACATCGATAGCTGTGGGCAGGCTCATTACAAGTTAGTGCATTTTACTACGCACAATAGCAATCAGTGTATTAGTGATAGTAACGTGGAATTATCGTCGGTGAGCCCTGAAACTGAAAAAGTAATTAATCATATAAAAAGCAATAAGTGTAAAGTGTTACCAAAGGTGGTACCCATTACTGTGCACGGACCTAACGGTGTTTTTACTACGAGTGCGTTGTTAGACGACGGATCTACCGTGTCTCTTATTAGTGCATCACTCGCGTCTCGTGCGGGCCTCCGCGGCCGCCGGGAGACGATACCGACGTTCTCACAGTTTGTATAGCGAACAATAACGGTGAGCGTTTTAAAACATTTCTTCGTAGTATCATGAACTTTAGTGTACCTGTGCAAAATGTACAATTAATTAATTTTAATAACTATTCTCATTTATGTAATACTAAAAATGAAATTTGTTGTGTTAATACTGAAAACTGCCTGAAATATTAATTGGTCAAGACAATTACAATTTGTTGTTACCATTAGAAATTAAAGTAGGAAAATGTAACGAACCTTGTGCCACTCGTACTCCGCTGGTGTAGTGCGTCCACGGGCTGGTGCCTGGTGTATCACTCTCGACGCGCGGTAGTTCGTACGTAATCCATGTTACCGAGATTAAATTAGGGTCGGCTAATCTTTCACTGGATAACTTGCACGAGATGGTCAAAAAGTCATTTACTATCGAATTTATCGAAATATATCGGTCAGAACGCTGATGATCTTCGTGCTCTGGAACACCTGGAACTGACGGCTAAATTAATCGATGGTCAATAGCATGTAGGTCTGCCATGGAAGGATAGTTTCTGTAAAATGCCTGAGTCTGAACATACGGCACATATTAGGTTACGTAACCTGGAGAGAAAAATGTATTGTAACACACAATACGCTCAGAGGTACCAAGATCGCATTAAGCATTTATTGGATAATAATTTCGAGCCTATAAGAACGTATAAAATGACATCGCAAATATTGGGGCGAACTGTGCGCCGTTCATTGCACAGTTCATTAAAAATAAAAACGCAATGCGCTATGAATCGTCAAAACCTATGGCAGTTCAAGCTATTCGCGAACAGCACTATATGGATGATTACATACGAGCATACGAATACCCAGATGTTATTAACGAGTGAATGCATCGTCGATACGCCACACTAGCGCAACTTCATTTAATAACTTAAACGCGTCTACGCAAACTTTAAAAAATTAAAGAAACGTTTTTCCCCAGACAACATCCGGCCCGTCGCGTTAGCCACCGGCTCCAACCAATATGTCGGTGTTACGGCTGTAGTTGCTGGTTTCGGAAGAACGAGCGACAGTAAGTTCATTTTCATTGATCTGATTTCTTATTTATATGCCTGCATATTTTAACAATAACAATCCGCCAACCCGCATTGGATCAGCGTGGTGGATTAAGCTCTGATCCTTCTCCTACATGGGGAAAGAGGCCTATGCCCAGTAGTGGGATATTACAGGCTGAAGCGATATTTTAACAACGACCGTAGAGGGCATTTCCGATTATTATTTTGATTAAGTAAGTATTTTTTCAAATTTCAGGCAGCTCAGTATCAAGTGTAGCGAGACATGTAAGCCTGCAAGTCATTGATAACGAGACGTGTGCTAGGTCATATAGAGACGCACGCCTGCCTTCCATTTTGTGCACGTCTAACAGCGGCGGCAGAAGCCCCTGCGGAGGTGACTCAGGAGGTCCTCTCGCGGTCGGCAATACCTTGGTCAGTATTTGTTTTTCGTTCATTTCTCGTCTTTTATTTTGTACCAGTAACGACTTCCCTTTTTACTTTACTGTAATACGATTTTATTTGCTTATTGTTATTAATTTTTATTAACAATTAATATTTAATTGTTTTTTGAATTTTTTTTTACAGATTGGTATCGCTAACTTCGTTTCGGCCCGCGGTTGCGCGGCGGCACCAGCCGCTTTCGCCAGAGTTACCTATTTTGCTTCTTGGCTTTCATCACAATAGAGTTCTGCATACTATGTGTGGCGACATCTATCGCGTGACATACGAACTACGTGACTAAAAAATGACGCATCCTACATCGCGATATCAAAGTTATTACAGCAATTAAGTATATATACAAGAGACCAACAACAACCGTCGGGCCAGTAGCCCACCAGACACAAGACCCGTCTAGTCGGAGGATTCTCTCTATTCAACGGTGGATGAGGAACTCAACACCCCGTTCCTCACACCCCTAAACTGGTGACCCCGACGTGATCATTAGCGCAGCCTTCGCAAGCTACGTCATTGTGATATCATCCCCGAATATCATTTAATAATTAAACGTTTTGATGCGTTTTTGTTTGTATTATTTGCGTATCGTTCGTTATATATATGTATATCGTTATTACGACACCTATCTACATCATTTGTTTTATTGGCGAGGACTACGTTTTCGGTTACCGATTAGATAGATATTAAATCACTACTTTTGATTATTAAATTTTGACTTATAAAAGAAATAAAGACTTCGCTGTTAGGTATAAACAAATATTATACGTTACAAAAAAATAGAAAATTATTTTATTACATTGATGCAACATTCTTGAGAAAAAGTATACACTATCAAAAATCAAAAATTATTTTATTGAAGTAGGTGTAGTCATCACTGGCGTACTTAAATGGGCCAGTAATATTTACTTAATCATCAAGAAAGCGAATAGTCTCGTCTACTTCATTCAAAAAATCATTCGGAGTACTTACGTCTGAGATGATTACTCAGATCTACAAAATCTTCGTCAGACCTATTTCAAAGGATTTCAAGTATAGTAATAACCCTTGCATTGTAAAAGACATTGAATTACTTGAAAAAATTCAAACGTGGGTTACCAAAATCCCAAGACGAATAAGGAGACTTGATTACAAGGATAACGGAACTTATGCTTAATTAGTCTAGAAGATCGAAGAGAGAGCGAGAGAGACGAATTGATCGAAACGTACAAATTATTTAGGCTACCATTATGATATACAACATTTGGGCAAAATTCTTGTACATTTATTACTTCACTTTTACAAGACAGTCCAGGACTAGGCAATAGTATTCCCATCCTCACTTTTATGCGCTCACAGATCCACCCTGATAAGACCAGAGAAGTACATGGAGCGCGTTCCCTACTAGTTGGATATTTTACTTGATAAAGATTAACCAGAAAGTTCAATAGTAGAAGTTTCAATAGTCCAAAACGAAGGCGATGACGCAATGTATAATTGTTGCACAATCGTACAAAATAATTATTATAGGTTATTTGTATATGAAGCACAATTGTTTTGCTTTCATCAAATAGATAGATAATAAATAAATAAATAATAAATAGATAGATACACTAAGTATAGATAAATTCACCACGTGCATTTCTTACCAGATTTAGTCATTTACAAAAAAAACAACAATATTTTCTAGACATAAATGTCATTACAAAATTGATAAAATTGTTTAAGTGTTAATCAGATTACCAATTATTATTAACTAGCTGTTCCTGCGACTTCCTCCGCGTGGAATTTAACTAAAAAGTTATTGTTTAGTTGGCAGAGTTATAAAATAAATTTCTAAAATAAAAGTAGCCTAAGTTACTCCTTACTATATCAGCTATTTACTAGTGAAAGTTTCGTCAAAATCAGTCCAGCCGTTTCAGAGTGTAGCCGGAACAAACAGACAGAAAGATAAACGGACAAAAGTGTTATTTTGGTATATGTACCGTTTAATCATCCATATGCATTTAGTAAAAAGCGGTTATTTTAATATAACAAACAGACACTCCAGTTTTAATCATTTGTATAGATTTTTTTAAATTTCAAACTTCTTTTATTAAAAACCCTTAAAAATCATAATTACGTTCACATATTGCTCTTTTGATATGGTACATACATTGAATTAGATACACGTATACTCGTATATATATATATATGAACAAACACTCGTGTATATATATATATACAACAACACAACAAAGAAACAAACAAACTTGCGTTGCCCTGAAATTAAAGAAACGATATTTTAAGTTTATTATTCTATAAGTACTCCTTCTTCACAAATTTCAATAATTATAAATAACTAAATATATTTTTAAAATTTCTTCTTACATCCTTTTATCTCATAATTTAACTAAAGAGATTCTATAGGAATTTCTTTATATCTTTTTCTTTTATTATTTATTATTATCTTATACTATTAAACGAGCAATTCTTGTATATATATATATATATATATATATATATATATATATATATATATATATATATATATATATATATATATAGAATCTGGATCTCGGAAACGGCTCCAACGATTTTCATAAAATTTAGTATATAGGAGGTTTCGGGGGAGATAAATCTATCTAGCTAGCATTAATTTTCAGAAAATGTCGTTTTATCCCCGTTTTTAGGGAGTGAAAAAAATATCGTTAGAATACGAAGGTAAATTTCGCATTTGTCAATTTAGTGGCAATAGCTCGGTGGGAAATCGGCCGGTCGGGATCAACCGATAAGATCATGGTTCAAATCCCCATGTCCCTGAACAATTATTTTTTCTTTTTCTTTTTCTAATTGCACTCGTTATTTTTTATTTAAATAGGCTGTTCTTATTTTTTATTATTATGTCGGTAAAATCGAAAAATATTATGCTTTTATTAAATTTTATCATTATTATTTTTTATTTATTTTTTATTTTTGATTTTTTATGTTTATTTATATTTTTTATTATAGTTGGTAAAAAAAATATTATTCATATTTTATAAATATGTAATTCGTATTTAAATATGATTTTCAGAAAAAAAACACGATTTGTTGGAGCGCCTGTCAGTTTTTGAGAAGCAATTACTCTCAATCTTGTAATTGTGTGTGACACGCGTTGGCGCAAAGGTCAAGCCATGGATTGTACCTGTTGCGCTGGCGGTTGCGGGTTCAATCCCCGCACATGACAAACATTTGTATTGGCCAAACAGGTGTTCGCCGTGATCTGGGTGTTTATGCAGTCCTTGTGGGTCTCCCCACCGTGCCTCGGAGAGCACGTTAAGCCGCCAGTCCCGGTTGTTATCATGTACACCTGATAGCGATCGGTACTCATAGTATACGTTACTCATGGCTTTCGGAATTTTACATAAAAATACCATTATATAAACACATAGAAAATATGAATGTAATCAATGGGGAAAATAATTTAAATCATTCTATTAATGTATTACTCGACAGATTTAAGGAGTTATTCTCGGAGGGCCTGGGACGGTTCACGGGCGGTAAGGCTCAGCTGCGGGTGCGCGAGGGGGCGACGCCGGTATTTTGCCGCGCGCGGCCCGTGCCGTACGCGCTGCGCGAGCGGGTAGAGGCGGAGCTGGCGGGCATGCTGCGCGCGGGCGTCATCGAGCCCGTTGACAGCGCGGACTGGGCTACCCCACTGGTACCGGTACGTAAGGCGGATGGTGGACTCCGTATATGTGCTGATTATAAAGTTACTTTAAATCCGTTTCTGTTGGTCGATAAATATCCGTTACCGCGAATTAATGACTTGCTTGTGAAATTAAATGGTGCTAAAATATTTACGAAAATTGATCTTTCACAAGCCTATAATCAAATAGAGTTACATGACCCCGATAATTTGACAGTTATTAACACTCACAAAGGACTTTTCAAGTACAAACGATTAGTATATGGATTGTCTTCGAGTCCTGGAATATTTCAGCGAATTATGACTAATCTTTTGAACGATATTCCGGGAGTAGAAGTTTTTATTGATGATATAATAATCGGTTCTCCTGATACTCGCGAACATTTAATAACTTTAAAACGTGTTTTAGAGCGGTTACGAAATAACGGAATGAAACTTAAAAAAAGTAAATGCCTATTTATGACAAGTGAGGTTAAATATCTAGGTTTTATTATTTCAGCCGAGGGTATTAAAGTGGATCCGGAAAGGGTGGAGGGAATAGTAAATATACCTCGCCCGGTTAATATTACGGACTTAAGGGCCTTTCTAGGCACTATTAATTTTTACGCAAAATTTGTTAAAAATTTAAGTACTATATTAGCACCACTGTACCACTTACTGAGAAAGGGAGTAAATTGGATATGGAATGATGAGTGTGAAGTAGCATTCCGGACAATTAAGTCAATTTTAGTTGGTGCGGATGTTCTAGCGCACTACGATCCGGAAGCGCCTTTGTTTTTAACGTGCGACGCGAGCGCGCGAGGTATAGGCGGTGTGCTCACGCAAACTGACACGCGAGTCGCTCGCTCGGGCGAGTCGGCGCGGGAGCGGCCGGTCGTATACGTATCGCGAGCGTTAACGGCTGCCGAGAAACATTACTCTCAAATTGAACGTGAGGCTTTAGCAATAGTATTTTGCTTTGAAAAATTGCATCAGTACCTGTACGGCAGGCGCTTTACACTGCGTACCGACCATAAACTTTTGGTAACTATATTTGGGCCGAAACAAGGAATTCCGTCGATGGCTGCAAGTCGGTTACAACGGTGGGCTATTAAATTATCGGCATATACCTATGAGATTGAGTACGTTACATCAAAACAAAACGGCGCTGATGGTTTATCTCGATTGCCAGCAAGCTTTAAAAATAAAAATATTTTTAAAATTCCGGAACAATCTCACTTACACTTTGCACATAATGCTTTATTATTAGATTATAATGAAATTAAAAAACAGACTTGCCGGGACCCACTACTGGGTCGTGTTCTCACTTATATTCGTGACGAGTGGCCTCCACATAATGAGATGCTGCCTCTCAACCCTTACTTTAATCGTAAAAAAGAGTTGTATGAGGAGTTAGGTTGCGTGATGTGGGGCCACAGAATAGTGATACCGGAAACCTGCAGGGACAAGGTTTTAACTGACTTGCATGAGGCTCATATGGGGATAGTTAAAACGAAATCTTTTGCAAGGAGCTACGTATGGTGGCCGGGCATTGACGAAGCAATCGAGAAAATGTGCCGCCACTGTAGCGTGTGTGTCACGGAGAGTGAAGCGCCACCGCGGCATATGCCATGCCCATGGCCATGGCCGAATAAACCTTGGGCTCGCGTACACATCGACTTCCTGGGTCCTCTTGCGGGTCGAATGTATTTAGTGTTGGTGGATGCGAGAACTAAATGGATAGAAGTTTGTCAGGTACCTAGCACAGCAGCTAGTCACGCAATTAAAATATTGAGTGGCATTTTTGCTCGTTTCGGTTTGCCTAAACAAATAGTATCGGATAACGGCCCACCTTTCTCTAGCAATGAATTTTCAACATTTGTCAATACGAATGGTATTCAACATTTATTTTCGGCACCATACCATCCGGCATCAAATGGCGCGGCAGAAAATGCCGTCCATACAATTAAAAGGACTATTAAGAAAGCTATTAGACAAAATTTAGATATTAACTTATTTTTGAATAGTTTTTTACTTTATTATAGGAATACGGAACATTGTACAACAGGCGAAACGCCAGCGTCACTTATGTTCGGCCGCCGGTTACGTACTAAATTTGACGCTATGAGGCCTAATAGGGATCTTAAAGTCAGAAACACTCAAGAACATCAACAAAGGTACACTACTAATGAGTCGCGCCTATTGTACCCAGGGGACGATGTATGGCTACGTCAATATAGGGGGAACGATAAATGGGTGTCGGGGAAGGTAGTGGATAAGATGGGGACCACAGATTATAGGGTGGTAGATGCAGCAGGACGCGAAACGCACAGACATATTGACCAACTGAAACAGCGTAAACGGAGTTCACTAATCTGTCCTTCTAGCCCAGCGAGTGTCGGCGGGGAGACGGGAGCGACAAGCACCGAGCCCGAAACGCATGACACAAACAACCCCGGGGACGATGCGCACGCATTAGCCCACAGCCCGACTCGCGAACGTGAGAAAATTGAGGAATGCGTGGAATCAATCCCAACTAACACACAGCAACCCTCGCCTCCCATTGAACCGCCTCGGTCTCGTCCCATACGTAGATGTAGGATGAAATAATATCATCTTTCGACATATAGTTGTTTCTTTATTGTTATTTTTATTTTATTTTTTGTTGTTGTTTAATTAATAGAATAACTAGGGTTTAATATTTAAATAAGCTGTTAATTGTACCAAAATAGATTGTTGTAGGTAATAGTTCATAGCTGTTGTGTGTATGTGCTTATGTATGGTTATGTAAATGCTGTATATTTGTAAATCGTTTTTTTTTTAAATGTATGTCTTAAATAAGGGTGGAGGTGTAATATAACGGTCGATCGACGCATCGATTGTCGCGCTCGATGACTGCGTCAGTCGTGAATAAACGGTGTCACTGACAACTCGCTGTCCTTTTATTTAAAAACATTTCAGTTTCCTTATCATGCTACCACACCAGAGATATCTCCTTTCCACCAAAAAAAGAATTATCAAAATCTTTTCATAAACGACGAAGTTATCCCCGAACATACATTAAAATATATATATACTAGCGACCCGCTCCGGCTTCGCACGGGTATAAAATATAATTATAGCCTATGTCATTCATTGAAAAAATGATTAAAATCGATCCAGTAGTTTTGATTTATTCATTACTGCCCGTGGCCCGCACGCGTTAACTTCAAAGTAAAAGCCGGCCGGAACTGCCGCAAACGCTATGTATCGCAATTTTTAAATCTATAATATCTTCAAAAATATTCATTTAAATCATATGATGTAAAGGGCCATATAGATCTATATCAAATCAACAATGTATTTAAGGTATTTAATTAGATAAGGATTAATGCTGTATTGGTTAAAATCGCTTCGAAAATTAGCCATTATTTGTCGTAAAAAGTAAATGACAAAAAAATGTTATTGTGGGATATCCATAAGAGATAGGTATATACCATCGCGGAGTTTTCTGTAGACCTTTTCAGTGTGTATAATACTTAGTACATTATTTTGATAAATCTCGTAGGGTTCAGGCTGCGTTTGCAATGTACAATTATAATACACATTAGAAACCTCAAAAATAACAGTATTTCTCCACTATTTAATGGATGTCATTATACATATAAACCTTCCTCTTCAATCACTCTATCCATTAAAAAAAAACCGCATCAAAATC
Organism: Melitaea cinxia; assembly: GCF_905220565.1. Lineage (NCBI taxonomy): Eukaryota > Metazoa > Arthropoda > Insecta > Lepidoptera > Nymphalidae > Melitaea > Melitaea cinxia. The sequence continues at coordinate 2,027,966 of NC_059408.1, read as the reverse complement.
CGTTGCTTAGATTTAAAGATTTAAGTATACATAGGGACATAGGGACAGAGAAAGCGACTTTGTTTTATACTATGTAGAGAGAGATATATATATATATATATATATATATATATATATATATATATATATATATATATATATATAGTCAAAACAGCCCATTTCTTAATTTTACAGGAGAGGACTTGTAATTTTTTTTTTTCGCTTTTACTTCCTCATTTCTGTATTACTATTTATAGTAGGTTTGAAATCTTTATAAAATTAATAGTTTACTTTCTTTGATATAGTTTAAAAATCTTATATTAAATTATCAAAAAGTCCTAATAAAAGACATAACAAAAAAAGTGTCCTGAATTGTGACTTTGTTGCACCGAAGGTGCGATATATATATAAATATATTGAGTTTCCTTCAGCCGAATTGAGTAACCTCCTCCTTTTTTTTGAAGTCAGTTAAAAAAGACTTCATCCAAACCGGCAGCGAATCATTTTAACTCTCTCTTTTACTACTAATCCTTTACGAATTACTAAAAATACCGAGCTGAGCTCGGTCACCCAGGTACTATATAATTATGACGGCTCTTGACCGCTCTTGTGTAATGGTGCGTGTGCCGTGTCGGTGGTGCCTAAAACACAGACGGTCACAGGTTCGATTCCCGTTTGGAGTGGATATTTGTGTTTATACAAATATATATTTCCAGTCTGCTTGTTACTCCTTGTGGGTCTCCCCGCCGTACCTCGGAGAGCACGTGAAGCCGTCGGTATCCGTTGTTATCATGTACACCTGGTAGCGATCGTTACTCACAGTAGAGAATATGTCCACTAACCCACATTGGCGCAGCGTTTAAGATTAAGGTCTTCTCCTGTATAGGAAAGAGGCCTATGCCCAGCGGTGGGATTCAAGCGTGGGGTACAAGCTGGAGTGGAGCGGATTCATTATATATATTTCATTCTGGATTAAAAACACCAAACACAACACAAATACAAGTACACAATTACAAAGTAAAGAGATAAAAAAGATACTAGTAAATGAAAACGTAATAACGAATCGCAGAAGAACACATACATTTACATATAATATGGACCCGAGCAACATATCTGAGATAAAATTAGTGTTTTAATCAAAAAAGTTGCAATTCAGCATATTCCTGCGGCAATGCTAATGTTAACAGCGCTTATTTTCAGTTCCCACTTGTCAAGATTTCATACCTATCCGGTATTATCTGTAGCTTTTTTAACCATTTGATTTAAATTTAGACTCACAAGTGCTACCCATTGCCAACTATCCATATTTCCTCTAACAAAACAGTTCACTTAAAATAGAAATACTAACAATGTTAACGTTTCGTTCTTAAGCATGACGTAAGCTTTTGGTGGTAGTTTTAACGTCTGTATAATTTCGTACCTTTTTGTTTTTCCAATAAATATTACCTTATATATAAACCTTTGCCCTAAGTTTAACAATGAATCTATATTTTGTATTGGTGGAGGAACAATGTTCCAAATTTTACTAGAGGAGTAAATTAAAAGTACCACGGAATGCGTCTGTCTTGTGCCACGGGATAGAGATTCGGACTGAACTTGTATGTATATATGCTATCCGCTTTAGTCCATTATATCTTAAGAGGTAGTCACGTTTTTTTAGAGGACAAACACTGAACATAAGCGTTGCAATGCGCAATGTTCTTCGAGCAGACAAGTTCAGTAAGCCAGCATTATTTAAATGAGGACTCACGCGTGACTTTGGCTCAACAGAAAATCAGAAACGAGCACAGGCATTTCACACACGATGTATCATCACCCCTTTGGTTCGATCTAGAAAACGCGGCCCATTTTATAAACTTTAAAGCAATAACCCTGATACCATAATTTTCTACCATGTTTATGAATGTAAAATTAAAATTGAAATCAAAATTAACTGTAAGTATAGCTGTTTGCCATTTAAACCAGCGTATTGTATGGTGTATCTATTTAGTTGTGTCATGTTATATATCATTATATTTATAAATATTTGTGTACTTAGCAATATTATATATTTGAAAGAATATATTTATTTATTGAGTGGTACGACATTATATATATACGTCTATTTTTTGTATTTATATATTATAAAATATAAAATAATTTACGATATCCAGGTAACCTTTCAATTAAACCTTTCTCAAATAATCTATTTGACTTATATTGCGCACACTCTTTTAGTATATAACTTACGATGCTATATTCCTTTCAATGCGCAACTTTTTATACAAACAAAACACATTCATTATATTCCTACCTCCAATTTACTGTATCAAATAATTTACTTAATATTTTACAATATAATTTATCAATTCGCAATGTTTATCTGGTATAAAATGTACATATTTTTAGAGAATACCTTTGCAGGTACTACGGAACGAATATTTCTTAATCTGATGTTGTTTTTTATATATATTTTTTTGGTGAATACACTTTTTAAATGAGTAATAAAACCTTAAATATCTATTACCAGAATGTTCGCGGATTAAGAACTAAAACTACTAATTTCAAACAGAGTTTGCTATGTAACAACTTTGACATTATAATCACAACGGAGACATGGCTACATAACAGCATTTTTGATCGAGAACTGGCGGACAATAGATACGACGTATTTAGACAGGATAGGAATTTAAAGAGTAGTAATAAAAAGACAGGCGGTGGAGTGATGGCGTTGGTGCGCTGTGGGTTGAATGCATCGCGCGTAGAACTTGACGATTACTTAGACATAGAAATTCTGGTTATAATAATACCTGCGCGCGTTCTCTCTGCTTCTGTCGACCTTCAAATATTAACCGTTTATTTGCCTCCCGACTATGACTGTCTTTCTTCTAACATAGACCGCTTAATTGACTTAATTAAAAATCTTCATAGTAAAAATCCAACAAATAATTTCTTAATAATTGGGGATTTTAATCTTCCATGCATAAAGTGGAGTAGCAGTGGTGCAAATTACGTAAAAATTGGTACGACGGAAATACAAAATACAGGAATTCGTCTAATTGAAAATTTAGCTTTCTTAGGTATTCAGCAATTTAACTATCTAACTAACTACATCGGAAACACATTGGACTTGGCTTTCTCTAATTTATATCTCAAAGTTACGGAGTGCAAGTATCCTCTTTCCAAAATAGATAAAGCTCACCCGCCTTTGGAACTTGAAATTTTAGACCTATCCATTTTCCCACTTGTTAATTCCTCTGCACGAAGATTAAATTTTAGGAAATGCGATTTTGAAAACTTAAATAAATATTTAAATGATCTAAATTGGCAAACTATTTTAATTTCCAACACAACGGAGGGTTTAATTGATAACTTTTACTCATGTATTAATGAAGCCATTAATAAGTACACACCATTAACAAGACCGCAAAATAGCAATCGTACATATCCTGTATGGTTTACACCAGCATTGATCAATATAATTAAAGAGAAATCTAAAATTCATAAGTTATGGAAAAAATTCAAGAATATTCGTGACTATGACGAATTTTGTATGTTACGTCATAGACTAAAAAAGGAACAACAGACTTGTTACAATAATTATATTCAAAAAATTCAAATCTCTATCAGGCAAAACCCCAAATCATTTTGGTCATACATTAAATCTAACCGCAATACCTCGAACTACCCCAAGACAATGACTTTTAATGACAAGAAATATGAAGACGGTCAATCTATATGTGATGCATTCAACACATTTTTCCATAGTGTCTTCGGTGTTCCACTCGTTGATTTTGTGGCTTCTTCGAAGGGCATCTCTACCCTGGATTCGGTCTCACACCTGTCTGTGTCGAAAAGCACTGTTGAAAAATTACTTACACGACTAGTTATTAATAAGGGGGCCGGTAGTGACGGAATACCACCACTATTTTGGCGTAACTGTGCTAAGTACTTGTCGAGTCCAATCACTTTAATTTTTAATATGTCTCTTAAAGAAGGAGTGTTTCCTACTATATGGAAAAAAGCACACATAGTACATATTCATAAAAAAGATTCTAAAACTAAAATCGAAAATTACAGAGGTATATCTATTCTTAACACACTTGGTAAAATACTCAAAAAATGCGTCTACGATGCAATTTATCCTGTTATTATCAAGAGTTTACCGAACGAACAACACGGATTCCTTAAAAATCGCTCTACAATCACTAACCTCGCATACTTTTCCGACTATATATTATCTAATATGGAGCATGGTGGTCAAGTTGATGTTATATACACAGACTTCGAGAAGGCTTTCGACCGTGTTGACCACTTAATACTCTTAAGTAAACTTCAACAATTGGGAATACACGGAGATCTGTTGAGATGGATAAAATCATATTTAACAAATAGGTCCCAAGCAGTAGTCGTAGGTGGCTATAGATCTAACTACGTGAGCGTACCTACAGGCGTACCACAGGGCTCCCACTTGGGGCCACTTCTCTACAATTCGTACCTTTATGACATCAAAACCTGTTTCAAGCATGCTAATCACGTAATGTATGCGGACGATAAAAAAGTATACTTAAAAATAAAAAACCTTGAAGATTGTAACTTGTTGCAGTCCGACCTTGACTCCCTTTATGCGTTCTATGCTCGAAACAAAATAAGTGTCAACGTTAAAAAATGTCAATGTATAACATTCACACGTAGGAGACATCCCATTATATTTTCTTATGAATGTGATGGCAATACGATAGCAAGAGTCAACATCGTTCGGGACCTTGGTGTATATTTTGATGACAAAATGACATTTTCCAATCATAATATTTTTATCACGCAGAAAGCATTTAGGAGTTTGGGTTTTGTAATTCGGATTTGTAAAAATTTTACTGAGGTGATTCTACTACATTGAGGCCATCAAAACTGTATACTTCGCGTACGTTCGCAGTGTTCTCGAATATGCAAGTCCTATCTGGTCACCAATGTATAATATTTATAAGGACCGACTTGAAGGGGTCCAAAAAAGATTTTTAAAACACATTCTCTATCGCAGTCAACAGTTCTCCAAATCTTACATTGAAGATTGTCACCGAAATAACATATTATCCCTCGAGGAACGCCGCAATGTCTTGGATATGTGTTTTTTGTATGATATAGTCAATGGACACGTGGATTCCCCGGAGCTAGTAGGTACACTGTCATATTGTGCACCTAAACGTCGTACGCGTCATACGCCTCTGTTGTCTGTTCCTTGTAGTAGCAGAAAATACTCTGCCAATTCTGCACTGACTAGATTACCACGTATCTTTAATGAATCATTCAACGACATAGATTTATTTGCATTCTCTAAAGCTAATTTTAGAAATAAACTAATCTTAAAACTAAAAACTAAAAGTAAATAAATGTGCGCGACCCTCGCTAAATATTTTTGAATCTTTAGGTATCGAGATAATAAGCATTATTGCAAGCTAACGCTCCCTAGTGGTCATGTACCGATCCCAAGATATTGACATCGTAGGGCTAGGGCGTCAATTCCTAACCCACACAACACACTATGTGATGACACACATAATATGTCTGCCTAATACCTATTTAATTATCTAATGATTATAGTAAATATAGTGATACTAAAATAACTTTTTAATATATTATAAAAAACATTATTATATATTATACATATATACCTATACATTGAAACATCGACAAACACGCTGTACTTTATATATAATACTCGTATAAATTTATTGAACAATAATAAAAAAAATTGATCCATAACTGTGACTATTGTAAGCGCGCCATCCCATCGGTCCAAATGCAACAATGTAACTATACTTGTAAATATTATAAAGGGAAACCTGTTATTGGCCTTATTTTTTTTTGTAATTTAGTTATAGTATGTATTAACTGAAACGCTGTTGGTTTTCTTAATAAATAAAAAAATAAAAAAAAAAAATAATAAAAAAACAAAATTTTATAAATAACCTTCAAAAGCACATTCAAGTCGTTATTTACAAATTAAAGCTTTAAAAATAAATTTTTATTTTTGTAAAAGTATAACTACAACCGATTCGGAATGTAGATTCCGCTGAAAAGACACACAAATACAAACGCCCAGATGACGACAGAATTCTGTATGCCCTATACAAATGTTTATCGTGTCCGGGAGTGGGGACTGAACCCAGGACCGAACCCGCAACCGTAAGGGAAACAGACATGAGCCAGTGCTATTACCATTGCGCAAACGTGTCGTCAAAACGCATTACTTACTAACTTTATTATATGAAAAATACACTAGATTACCGGTTATTAAAATTTGCTTACTGGACTGTCCTTGAACAGCATGTACCCTTTCCACTATACACTCATTATATCTCCAATAAATCTACTTTAATATAACGGCATCGGTACATTTGTGAAGTAATGAACATTTTACTTAGGTATTTTATTAAATGAATATTCGAATGGAACAGTTAGTAATTTAATCAAATGCAACATGTAAATTGAATTTCAATTGTTTGCTTTGCCTAGTCAGCCATTCATCTGTTACCATATAACAGCAACGCTGTTGTATCCCCGTATTTTGTAGTAAGGGGTCAGTGACCCATGCTAATTATACACATAAATTAATGTATAATTACAATTCAGTTCTGGTCGCCAATCTATAGACCTCCATATTCTAGCAAAACTGGATTTATTTCCGAACTCTCGCAGTTGATAAATAAATATGTAATAAATGTTTCTATCATACTCGGAGACGCCAACATAGACTTCAAGTCAAATGATATTATAAAGAAAAAAATATATCGACATGCTCTCTGGGCACGGATTCATAGCTGGTATAACAGATTACACTCGCATAGAATTAAGACTTAATAAAATATCTTAATCATGTATTGATCACGTGTTTACGCAATTAACGACTATTAATTCATGCACAGCGGCGGTCGATGTGGTTCGGCCGATCATCGTATCGTATTGATAGTGTGCGAGGAAATTCGCTCGACGCGCATACAGAATGTTATTAAAACTTCTAAAATTAAATATTTTAATAGAAAAGTAAGGAGTTAAATAGCATTGACTGGGCTAAGACTTCAGATATGTTGTGCCCACATAATATTTATAAATTTATTAAATCAGCTTTTGAATCTGCGTACTATAGTACGTCGTCGTACTATAGTAAATCGTTAAAAAATATAAACCAGCATACTGGAAAAAATATTAAGCGGCCATGGGTTAAAAAATTTATGTTCAAACTTGTAGATCAGAGAGATAACATATATAATAAGATGAAAAAAGATCCCACAAATAACGTACTCCGATTAAAATATATAAAGGTACGTAATAAATTACATAAAATTTTGGAAAATAGCAAAAATAATAATTATCAAAATTAAATTAAAGAAAAGAAAAAAAAACCGTCTCTTAAAGCAAATAATTAATAAAATTAGTGGTAGCGTGACGAAATCGATTGACGATATAATTCTTAAAGTTTTCGATACAAATAAACAAAATTACACTGAAATTGCTAACAAAAACGCTTCAGCATTGCTCTCAAAAATGTTTTAACAACGTGTTCAACCAAGCCCCTGAAAAAGAAGTAGTCAGCCGATGTAACATTTTATCTAAATAGAGTAGATCCAAAAAATATTGAAAATACTATAAAAAACCCTAAAAATAAAAAAGCACCCGGTAATGATGGAATCAAAAGTAATAGATATTAAATTAGTTGCCAAAAAATATCAGTAAGCGTCGTCCAATTAATTAATGTCAGTATTAAATCAGAAGCTTATCTAAATGTCTTTAAACAAAGTTGTGTTCGCCCTGTTCACAAAAAGGGTAAACAACAAGACAACATTAGTAATTATCGTCCTATCTTCCTAGGGTAAGCCCTCTCTTGATAAAATAATTGAAAAATACTTCAACGCACAAAGGAGAATGATACGATTCCATACATTCTTGGGCCAAAATGTAATGAAATGAAAATGGTATCAATTAATGCATTTAGGCTTATTGCTTCCTCGCTGAAAATTATTTATATTTTGGCTATCTGAGAGTGGAGTTATTAGACTTTTTGTAAAAGTGAGGTTATGTTACAATGTCTATAAAAAAACGCGATCACTAAGTTCTTGTAGCATTAATATTTATTATATTTAGTGAAGACTGTTTGAAAACTCACTACGAATATTGATATACACTTGAAACCATAAATAAATATCAGGAATGGACTCAGAATGCATCGGAAAACAGTAAACACGAAACGAGTGACGGACACAGTATTATTGTTAGTCACAAGTAGTCAGCTTTCAAAGCTGTCATTAAAAATATGAATTATTTTAAATCGATATGAAATCGATAATCATTTTGGTTTATCAGGTATTAATTGATATTGTCCATATTAATGTAACTTTATTTAAATTCACTTTATTGTTTACAGCTTTAATTGTGCATCTAAATATCTTGAATTAATTAACTAGTGCAAACCTTTTTTTTTTTGAATTCTGTAATCGATTATAGTTGAATCGATACCCAAATAATTTGATGAAAACTATCTTTTTCAATTTTCTCCGCTTCTAGATTCAGAATTGAGCTGATATTTAATATTTTTATATTTGAGCTGATAATTTTTTAAACAATATCTCTACTCATTACATTTTGGCCCAAAAGTCCCATTCTCCTTTATACCTTTTACGGCAACCATAAAATAATTAGTAAAAATCAATACGGTATCCAGCCAACGAAAAGTACCACGTCCCTTTTATCAAGGTTTGCGGATGAAGTAAATGGACATCTACATAGAAGAAGACACATTCTGGCTCTTTTCTAGGTTTTTCTAGAGCATTTGACACCCTTAATCATAGCACCTTAATAGAAAAGCTCGATAATACAGGTATTAGAGGTCCTTAAGTAAGTTTACTTAAGAAACGTGTCCTATTTTGTAAAAATGGGAAATGTTACAAGTGACGTAATATCTGTTTCCGATGGCACTGCGCAAGGATCGGTGCCCGGCCCATTGCACTTCATAGCGTACGTAAATTACATGAATAATATATTTAAATTTTCCTCATCGTACCAGTACGCTGATGACACTTGCTTCTTAATAGCAGATTCAAACGTAAACGAAGCACTGGAAAAAATGCAGCATGATTTTGATTTACTTAATAAGTGGTGTCATGACAACGGGCTTGTACTTAACGCATCCAAGACAAAACTAGTTCACATACGCTCACCATACACAAAATAATAGATTAAAAGCCCATAATCATAATTGTATTCATCTAAATATCAACCAATGCAAGTGCCCAGTTATAGAAACTGTTGAAAAGCATACTTATCTTGGATTGGTGGTGGAATGTCATTTTAATTGGAAGCCTCACATAAGTACTGTATGTGAGGCTTCCAATTAAAATTATTAAGAAGAGAATACAATTTAAAATTCTACTTATGCTTTATAATGCTTCGGCTGATTCAATCATAAGCTACTGTATCATGACCTATGGTAGAACCTTTAAAACTTGTCTTAATTACTATACAAAGTTTACAAGTCAGAATCCTAAAAAAAATGTACTCCTAAAATAAAAGAACAATATAAAAATGATGATAATAAACTTTTAAAATGCCGTGTGGTGACGGTTGAGTAGAATAGCACCACCCTCTTTCTTCTCGTGGGGGTCGTAAAAGACGACCGAGGGATAAACCTGGGTCAAAATCATCAGGATCCTGGAGAAGGAAAACTTCATTTGAAACCTGGAATGGGGTCTCAAGCAAAATGCAAAAGACTCCTGCACCGAACTGGCTCCACACGTATCGACTCGTCGTTCCTGTGGGCCTAGCCAGTGAGGCCGAGAGGGTGGCGCAAAGCTTAGGCAACTCTGCATTTTTCTGAGGAATGTCCTAGGCGAAACAGTGTCTGTCTGATGCTGTCTAAATCGTTTGCAATAGACGGACTAAGGCCAATGATGAATGAATGAATAAAACTTTTAAAGCATTTCAACGTGTTACCGGTAGAATATAAATTTCAGTATAACGTATTAAAAGAAAACTTTTTTAATATGGACATACAGCACAAAATTCACAATAAAATTAATACACGACAAATAACAAAACAAAAATTTATAACAGCTACTGCAACAAATAACGTATATGGTGAAAGGACCACGGAATATTTGACTCCTCGCTTGTTGAATGGATAAGATTTGGCATTTAAGAAAAGAATCACTATAAAAAGTATAAGAAATTAATTAAGGTCGTATTATCTGAACATCCTGTAACTGTTTGTAACAAACCAGTTTTGCCTCTCGATCGCCTTCCCTGCGTACGCATTTACATAGAATTAAAAGATACTTACTATAGTTTGTACAACTACCCACCTAATTTTTAATTGTTTAAATTAACTGTATTCAAACTAAATACCCCGGACAAATCTCTGCGATTTTTGGAGTGTATTACTGTAATTTTTTTTTTTGATGTAAAATGAGTTTAAATAATAATAATAAAATTATATACATATGTTTTATAATATATAATGGTGAATACTACAACTGTTAGCTAGAATTTTATTTTTCAACTATGACAGTATTGAAGAAACAGAACTGAACAAGAAAAACGTCTTATGGATTAATCGTTTTCAGGATAAATTTGTCGTATGCCGTATCAGACAATTTTGGTCAAATGCTAGTTTTCTATAACAATGCTACAATAATTTCTTTGTATTGGGAGAAAAATAAGGTAGAAATTTATGACCAAATTTAATTTAAATTGGTGTTACGATCAAAGTACTCTCACTCATACAAATCAGCAGCCCGACTGGGGTAGTACCTCGACCTTACAGAAGATCACAGCAAAATAATATTGCTTTCAAGCAGTATTGTGTTCCTGTTGGTGAGTAAGGTGACCAGAGCTCCTGGAGGGATTGGGGATTGGATCGGCAACGCGCTTGCGATGCTTCTGGTGTTGCAGGTGTATATAAGATACGGTTATCGCTTACCATCGGGTGAGCCGTACGCTTGTTTGCCGACCTAGTGACATAAAAAAAATATCTACATAATACGCACACGTTAGTCTGTTTCTAAAGCAACCCAATGCTTGTGTTATAGTTAACAGCTGACTGGTATTGCTACATTTTTTTTTTCGACAAATACGACAACGGGCTAGTCAATACAAGTGAACTTAATATTTCTTTCAGTTCTCATTTCCTATTAGATGTATATCTATATATTAATACGTGAAGCAAAAACTTTGTACGCCCTTTTTATGAAAATTGCGTAGACGAAGGAGAATAAAATTTCGGACACTTACAGTTTATATAGAAAAGGAGTACAGAATGCTAATATATACATTTTTTTGCAACTGTGCATAAAAATACATTAAATCGATAAATAACAACTGTGTTTGCAAACAAACTAAAAAAAAACCGACTTCAATTACATCAACAAGTACTCGTAATACAACGTAGGTGGGCGAAAAAATAGTCAAGTAAATACGCATATATTTTTCAACTATGACAGTATTGAAGAACCAGAACTGAACAAGAAAATCGTCTTATGGATTAATCGTTTTCAGGATAAATTTGTCGTATGCCGTATCAGACAATTTTGGACTATTATTTAGTTTACACGAAAATAGTCTGCCGGAGGGGTGTTATAGGTCAAGTAAATACGCATTATTAAAGAATACTCCAAAAGTTGTAATCAGATCTCGATGAAATTTAAACGTGACCATATAGGTTTCCCTCGATTTCTCTCTGATCCCATCATCAGATCCTGATCTCCTTATCATGCTACCACACTTAGGATATCTCCTTTTCAACAAAAAAAATGTATCAAAGTCGGTTCATAAACGACGAAGTTATCCCCGAACATATATAATATATATACGGTCGATTTGAGTAACCTCCTTCTTTTTTGAAGTCGGTTAAAAAGACACACACGCATGTATACTATTTTGTTTATTATTTAATATAGAAGTATAGACTTTGACAACAGAACCTTAACAATGTTCATGTTAACTTATAAATTAAACTAATTATGGCACTGATGTAGATAAAACGGCAATTTTAATAGCAATTATTTAACATGGTAAATATATATTTTTAACATTCATGATAATTATAAATAATTTTCAACCCCAAGCCCGAGTCTATTCATTCTTTGGTTAACGAAGAAGGTGTGGGTAAGCTGCTGTACATGAATCTTTCTAAGCGTGTGATTCCATCAAGATGTTTTTCTATCGATGAGTACCAAATTATTGTTTTAGGATACTGATCACTTAAAATTAATGCGACTTTAAGTAGGCTTATAAGATATGATAAGATTTAAGTGTTTTATTAACAGGCCATCAATCTTGCTTTGAAATAATAGATTTGAAACTCAGCATAAAGTTGACATGGAAAAGTGTGAAATACCACAATTATTTTCTTGCTAAAGTCTAAATAAACTGAATTCACATCGCATATAATTATTTTTAAATTTTAATTGAATAAAAATAATTCTACTTTAATTTTATTGCATTATATTGGATTCATTATTCTCTGTTGTCTTTTAAATCTCCATTGCAAAAATCAATTAAACAATTTAGATTTCTATGCTAGCGATACGCTGAAGTTATAATGAGGATGATCATAATGATGATTTATTTTTAAATTTACCATATGTGAAATGTAAGAAATTATAAAACAAACAATAATTAATAATGTAGTACACCCAAGTTGGCTCTGTTGTTCGATAAAAGCGTTGCCGTTTCTTCAAAACATTGCACACCTTCGTACGTTTCATCCGTAAAACATTTACCCTCATGCGCCTAAAGAAGTTTCACTTCAAAAAGGATATACTAATTCCCGAACTAGAGTCTGTGGATAAGCGTGTAGTTGCCGGCACAGGGCCATCTATCTATCTTGCCTTTCGATTCCAGTTGCGTGAGCCTCGTCGATTTCAAATCAGCTTTCAATCTAAATGTTTATATGCGAAGGCATCTAAATAGTAATTTATTATATACATTGTTATTTTTATTACCTACTGTCCCTACTTTCGTATAATTATTATAAACATAATTTTTACGCTTTAATTGCAATTATTATAGTACTAAGAACTGATTTATTATCAGTTGATAATTCTTCGAAAAAAGAAATAGCGATAATCTAACTAAAGGTAATTAATGGAAAAAATTAAAGAGCTTAAAATGGTGAGATTAGATATAAAACAGTATTTAATGCCAATGTTCGACTGCAAAACAACGCACTATTGTCCAACATGAAGCTCCTCATCGTCATCCTCGGCCTGGCTCTAGCTGTTACAGCGGAAGAACCAATCTTCCGTGACTATCATCTAGAGATAGGTATCCCCGAAAGGGCTCGCATAGACGCTGCTGAGGCGGCCGCGGATTTCGACGGTTCCAGGATTATCGGAGGACAGGTTTCAGCACTAGGAGCTAATCCCCACTTGGTATGTTTGGTAATTTTTAGTCAATAATAGTCTTTGTTTCACGTGTCTTTTGTAATAATTTTCTTGTAATTTTTAAGGCTGGTCTACAAATCTCATTGTACAACGGACATAGATCAATTTGTGGAGCTTCTCTTATTAGTAACACTAGACTGGTCACTGCTGCTCACTGTTGGAGAACTCCTAATGCACGAGCTAGAAGTGTTACCGTTATTCTCGGAACTGTTAACTACAATTCTGGTGGCGTTCGTATCACCACCAACAATGTTGTTACACATCCCTTATACAGCGATTTTAATATCCGAAACGATGTTGCTGTCATTCGCATCAATCACGTTAACTTCAACAGTAAGTCAATTCTAATTTTATAATTAAATTTAGAAAACAACTTTTAGCTTTTGCTAACTTCTGGTTTTATACGTTTTGAGTTTATATCACTAGGTGGAAAACTGGATACTTTTTATCCAAATATAATACTAAAATTCAACACAAGCGAATAGGGGATTAGTTCAGTTGTAATACATTAACGCGTAAAATTTAATCCTGACAACGAAATACTTAAAATAACATCTAAAAGATATCGCAATTTCGCAAATTGTAATAATGTAATTAAAAAACTTAAACGTTAAATATGATATATGATGCACATTATTATTAGATAGAAATCCAAAAGTTCTGTGGAATAATATAAAACTTATAACTAATTTAAAAAAAATCTAAATCAACGAACTTACAATTACTGGATATAGATCCATGTCCTATAAAGGCAGTTAGTACTATAAATAACTTCTTTGCTAATATTGGACTTAGCCTTGCTAAAGAAATAATAACTAAAAACAAAATTTTACACCATAACAAACAAACGCAGATACTTATCGATAAAAATCAACCGTCATCTTTTGTTATTTTTCATACAGATCAAGAAGAAGCTAGTTCAATCATTATAAACTAAAAGACAGATAGTGCCTTTAAGCGACGCAATATTATCTGTAATCCAAGTATACATAATCTGTTATGTGGTACAAATCTGTATGTTGGTAAAATAAATATATAATTAGTGTAAGGTACATTGTAAGTCGTCCAGTAACCGTCGCTGCGATCGGCACGTTTAAATTAAGTCATTTGTAAACGCTTCTATCCGTTCTTAAAGAAATATATCCTCATCAACAATTGCTTTATATCCGTCCAAGATCAACCTTTTACAATTTTTGGTCACTTCGAGACGCATCTTTAAATGTTCCACACGCCAAAAAGTATGGTGAACACCCGGAAAAAGAGTATGTTAAAGAAAGATGAAGAGCAACAGGAATCCAGGTCATCCATAGAAGAGGTTCCAGTACAACCAATTAACGATAAAAAATGCGTTCAAGAGGATAATAAACAACGAGATAAAACATTTTTCCTCAACGAAAATAAAAATGAAGGTAGTATTGTAAAAACGGAATCGCCCTTAACGGCCGTTCAAATTATGCCTTCAACGTCTCGACAAGTGTTCAGTGCGAAGACTAAGAGGTCATCGTCATCCTCTGCGCTTGCAAGTAAGAAGAAGCTAGCACTAGAGGCAGCAGAAGCGAGAGCAAAAATTGAATCGGACTTGAGTAATAAAGGTTTGGCGGCCGACCTAGCGGAGATTGACGACGAGTGTAGTGTACAATCAGACCACACTAACAAGGATGTAGAAGAGGGGTTGGAGCGCAGCAATCGAGAACTGGAAGCAGTCCGTCCACGACATGGGTCAAAATACGGACGCGCCGTGCCAGCTGATCACACAGGATATCGGCACTGATGGAACAATTCACCTTCTGACCAGCGCACTGAAGGATCTTGCAGCCGCTTCTACCAACAATAGCTTAAATAACAATTTGTTAAGTCGAATATGTACACCATAAGACTTACCCGTATTTACTGTTGACCCCATGGAATGGCTTCAGTTTAAACAGGCATATGAAGAATCATCTAAGGTGTGTAATTTCAATGATAGTGAAAATATGTGGCGCTTAAGAAAGTGTCTAAAAGGATCAGCTCGCGAAGCTGTCTCGGCCCTGCTGAGAAGTGCTTCGTCACCCGAGATGACTTTATCGTGTCGATATAAAGAAATTACACCCAGTATCACAAGAATATCACAAGGATATTGTACCATTATCTGTTAAAGTGCGAAATTGCGTTGCCGCCGTAAAAGTAATCGGTCAATATGAATACCTAAATGGAATAAATTTAATAACATTTTTACTTTCAAAGTTACCACCACTTCTACTTTCAAAGTGGGCAGATTACAGTTACCCTTTCATCAAGCAAGGTAAAAGACCGACATGTATCGATATTTCCAAATTTTTAAAATGAAGAAGCTGCAAAAGTGTCTTCTATGGCTTTATTGACTATTAAAAATAATTCTGATAATTATTATAGCAATAAAAAATACACAGAGGGTATGCATACAATTTTATTAAATAAAAAATACAATAACAATTGTGTGAATATTGTCGCTTCACTCACTTCAGCCTATCGCAGTCCACTGCTGGACATAGGCCTCCCCAAGTTCGCGCCACACATCCCGGTCTTCCGCAATCCTCATCCAGCCTACACCGGCAATCTTACGTAGATCGTCGGTCCAACGGGCCGGAGGACGTCCCACACTGCGTTTGCCAAGACGCGGTCTCCACTCTAGGACCCGTCTACTCCAACGGCCATCGGTCCTGCGACACAGATGACCAGCCCACTGCCACTTCAACTTGCTAATTCTGTGGGCTATGTCGGTTACTTTCGTTCTCCCGCGGATAGTCTCATTTCTAATCCTGTCTTTGAGAGAGACCCCAAGCATGGCCCGTTCCATTGCACGTTGAGCGACTTTAAACTTGTGGACCAGTCCCTTGGTCAGTGTCCACGTCTCGGCTCCGTATGTTAACACAGGCAGGACGCATTGCTCGAAAACTTTTGTCTTCAAGCATTGCGGAATCTTCGAAGTGAAGACTCGACGGAGCCTGCCAAACGCCGCCCAGCCCAACCGAATCCTCCTATCGGCCTCATATTGTCGCTTATCGATTCATAAATTACAAGATTGTAAAAAATTCCGCAAAGCATTACGTACGGATCGCGGGAGTTTTGTTAAACGAAACCGGTTATGTTACAAATGCATAGATGCAACGCACAATAAATCAACTTGTCCCCAGGCCCGTCTCAAACTAGGCTGGGGCTCTTGGGCACACAAGAATTTGGGGCCCTTTTGGAAATAAAAAAAGCGAATTATAATTTAGTGCATCACTCGCGTCTCGTGCGGGCCTCCGCGGCCGCCGGGAGACGATACCGACGTTCTCACAGTTTGTATAGCGAACAATACCGGTGAGCGATTTAAAACATTACTTCGTAGTATCGAGAACTTTAGTGTACCTGTGCAAAATTTACATTAAATTAATTTTTATTTTATTTTATTTTATTTTATTTTATTTTATTTAGGAAACAAACAGTACAATAATACAAAGAAAAAATCATATAAAACTAATACATAAACCAATAAAGTTTCCAATAGTAAACAATTCATTAATAAGCTAAAAAGCACACATTAATCAGAAATAATCGATACACACAGAAATATAAATAATTCAAACAGTAGTAAATTGAATAATTAGGTAAACATGTACGAATAGAAACATTTCATACAATCATCCATTAAATAATAAATAAAAGATAATAATATTCAGATATGTACAACATTAAAAATTAATCATACCAACTATAATACAATTATAATTAAACACAACACACAACTATAATACAATTATAATACAATTACAATTATAATTTTAATAACTATTCTCATTTATGTAATACTAATAATGAAATTTGTTGTGTTAATACTGAAAACTACCTAAAATATTAATTGATCAAGACAATTATAATTTATTGTTACTATTAGAAATTAAAGTAGGAAAATGTAACGACCCTTGTGCCACTCGTACTCCGCTGGTGTAGTGCCTGGTGCATCACTCTCGACGCGCGCGAGTTCGTACGTAATCCATGTTACCGAGGTTAAATTGGGGTCGGCTAAGCTTTCACTGGATAACCTGCACGAGATGGTCAAAAAGTCATTTACTATCGAATTTATGGGAATATCCGGGAAAACCACGTCAGAACGCTGATGATCTTCGTGCTCTGGAACACCTGGAACAGACGGCTAAATTAATCGATGGTCAATAGCATGTAGGTCTGCCATGGAATGTATAGGATAGTTTCTGTAAAATGCCTGATTCTGTACATACAGCACATATTAGGTTACGTAACCTGGAGAGAAAAATGTCTTGTAACACAATACGCTCAGAGGTACCGAGATAGTATTAAACATTTATTGGATAACAATTTTGCTAAGGAAATTTTAGATAAAACAAAAGTAAATAAAACACGGTACTCATTTTGGGGTGGACAACCCTAATAACAAAAAAATTACGGCTTGTTTTCGACGCAGCGGCTAAAACGCATGGTGTATCACTTAATGATTATTTATTAACTGGTCCGGATTTGTTGATGTCACTGTTGGGTATCATGCTGCGCTTTCGAGAACACGAAATAGCAGTAGTAGCCGACATCAAAGATATGTTTTTAAAGGTTAAAATCTTACCTGTCCACCAGGACGCTCTTAGATTTCTGTGGCGCGACAGCCCTAGCGATCCTATAAGAACGTATAAAATGATGACATGACATGAAAATGACATCGCTAATATTTGGTGCGAACTGTGCGCCGTTCATTGCACAGTTCATTAAAAATAAAGACGAAATGCGCTATGAATCGTCAAAACCTATGGCAGTTCAAGCTATTCGCGAACAGCACTATATGGATGATTACATACGAGCATACGAATACCCAGATGTTAACAACGAGTGAATGCATCGACGATACGTCACACTAGCGCAACTTCATTCAATAACTTAGCCGCGTCTACGCACACTTTAAAAAAAATTAAACAAACGTTTTTTCCCAGACAACATCCGGCCCGTCGCGTTAGCCACCGGCTCCAACCAATATGTCGGTGTTACGGCTGTAGCTGCTGGTTTCGGAAGTACGAGTGAAAGTAAGTTCATTTTCATTTACAGATGATTTGATCTGATTTCTATTTATATGCCTGCATATTTTAACAACGACCGTAGAGGGCGTTTCCAATTTGTTTTTATTATTAAGTATTTTTTTTATTTTCAGCCAGCTCAGTATCAAGTGTAGCGAGACATGTAAGCCTGCAAGTCATTGATAACAACACGTGTGCTAGGACATATGGTACCGCAGTCGTTGGCTCTTCCATTTTGTGCACGTCTAATAGCGGCGGCAAAAGCTTCTGCTCAGGCGACTCAGGAGGTCCTCTCACGGTCGGCAATACCTTGGTCAGTAATTGATTTTCGTTCTTTTCTCGTCTTATATTTTGTACCAGTAACGACTTTCCTTTTTACTTTACTCTTTGTTATACGATTTTATTTGCTTATTGTGATTAATATTTATTTACAATTAATATTTAATTGTTTATTTGAAAATTTTTCTACAGATTGGTATCGCTAGCTTCCTTTCGGCCCGCGGTTGCGCGGCGGCACCAGGCGGTTTCGCCAGAGTTACCTATTTTGCTTCTTGGCTTTCATCACAATAGAGTTCTGCATAGTATGTGTGCCGACATCTATCGCGTGACATACGAACTACGTAACTAAGAAATGACGCATCCTACATCGCGATATCAAAGTTATTACAGCAATTAAGTACGAGTATATATACAAGAACTGGCGCGAACTTGGGGAGGCCTATGTCCAGCAGTGGACTGCGATAGGCTGAAGTGAAGTGATATATACAAGAAACCAATAACAACCGTCTGATCGGAGGATCCTCTCTATTCAACGGTGGATGAGGAACTTAACACTCCGTTCCTCACACCCCTAAACTGGTGACCCCGACGAGATCATTAGGGCAGCCTTTGTAAGCTACGTCATCGTGACATCACCCCCAAATATCATTTAATAATTAAATATTTTGATGCGTTTTTGTTTGTATTATTTGCGTATCGTTATATCTATCGTTATTACGACACCTATCTACATCATTAGTTTTATTGACGAGGACTAAGTTTTCAGTTACCGATAAGATATTAAATTACTACTTTGATTATTAAACTTTGGAAGGAATTATGGAAGGAAATAAAGACTTCGCTGTTAAGTATAAACAAATATTATACGTTACAAAAAAATAGAAAATTATTTTATTACATTGATGCAACATTCTTGAGAAAAAGTATACACTATCAAAAATCAAAAATTATTTTATTGAAGTAGGTGTAGTCATCACTGGCGTACTTAAATGGGCCAGTAATATTTACTTAATCATCAAGAAAGCGAATAGTCTCGTCTACTTCATTCAAAAAATCATTCGGAGATGATTACTCAGATCTACAAAATCTTCGTCAGACCTATTTAAAAGGATTTCAAGTATAGTAATAACCCTTACATTGTAAAAGACATTGAATTACTTGAAAAAATTCAAACGTGGGTTACCAAAATCCCAAGACGAATAAGGAGACTTGATTACAAGGATAACGGAACTTATGCTTAATTAGTCTAGAAGATCGAAGAGAGAGCGAGAGAGACGAATTGATCGAAACGTACAAATTATTTAGGCTACCATTATGATATACAACAATTGGGCAAAATTCTTGTACATTTATTACTTCACTTTTACAAGACCGTCCAGGACTAGGCAATAGTATTCCCATCCTCACCTTTATGCGCTCACAGATCCACTCTGATAAGACCAGAGAATTACATGGAGCGCGTTCCCTACTAGTTGGATATTTTACTTGATAAAGATTAACCAGAAAGTTCAATAGTAAAAGTTTCAATAGTCCAAAACGAAGGCGATGACGCAATGTATAATTGTTGCACAATCGTACAAAATAATTATTATAGGTTATTTGTATATGAAGCACAATTGTTTTGCTTTCATCAAATAGATAGATAATAAATAAATAAATAATAAATAGATAGATACACTAAGTATAGATAAATTCACCACGTGCATTTCTTACCAGATTTAGTCATTTACAAAAAAAACAACAATATTTTCTAGACTTAAATGTCATTACAAAATTGATAAAATTGTTTAAGTGTTAATCAGATTACCAATTATTATTAACTAGCTGTTCCTGCGACTTCGTCCGCGTGGAATTTAACTAAAAAGTTATTGTTTAGTTGGCAGAGTTATATAATTGTGTTTGCTCGCAAACGAAAAAAAAACCGACTTCAATTACATCGACAAGTAATACAACGTAGATCGACGAAAAAATAGTCAAGCAACTACGCGTTATCAAAGATTACTCAAAAAGTAGTTATCAGATCTCGATAAAATTTATATGTGACCACATGATAAACATCAGCTTTCGATTAAATTAAAAATTATTAAAATCGGTACACCCAGTAAAAAGTTATTACGGATTTTCAAAAGTTTCCCTCGATTTCTCTGGGATCCCATTATCAAATCCTGGTTTCCTTATCACGGTACCAAACTAGGGATATCCTCTTTCCAACAAAAAAAGAATTATCAAAATCGGTACATCCAGTAGAAAGTTATGCGGTATAATACAAAGTAGGTCGACGAAAAAAGCGTCAAGTAAAAACGCATTATTAGATATAACTCGAAAAGTAGTTGTTAGATCTCAAATAAATTTAAATGGGACCAATTGGCACACACAACCTTTCGATTAAAACAAAATTTGTCGAAATCGGTCTACCCAGTCAAAAGTTCTGATGTAACATACATAAAAAAAAAAAAAAAAAATACAGTCGAATTGAGAACCTCCTCCTTTTTTGGAAGTCGGTTAAAAATAAATTTCTAAAATAAAAGTAGCCTAAGTTACTCCTTACTATATCAGCTATCTACTAGTGAAAGTTTCGTCAAAATCAGTCCAGCCGTTTCAGAGTGTAGCCGGAACAAACAGACAGAAAGATAAACGGACAAAAGTGTTATTTTGGTATATGTACCGTTTAAACATCCATATGCATTTAGTAAAAAGCGGTTATTTTAATATAACAAACAGACACTCCAGTTTTAATCATTTGTATAGATTTTTTTAAATTTCAAACTACTTTTATTAAAAACCCTTAAAAATCATAATTACGTTCACATATTGCTCTTTTGATATGGTACATACATTGAATTAGATACACGTATACTCGTATATATACAGGGTGGCCGATCACTTGACGTCATAAAAAAAAATTTAGGTTCGGTATGTTGTGGGGTATCCGAATCACCCCCATGTATGTTACGCGATTTTTTATAGTTTAGGAGTTATGAATTTTTTTCGATTTTATGAGAAATTTCGACTTGACCATCTTAAAAAATTTCTAAAAAAAAAAGAAATTTTTTTTTTAGAGTTTTATTTTTTGCAACTGAATTCGCATAAGTTGTACTTTTATGCATAAAATAATCAGCTTCGTAGCTTTGATGAAAGTTATGAAAATGGTGGTCTAAAGTCAAAAATCTACGTTCCGTGAATTAGGACTTAAATTTTCAACTTTAAATTAAAAATCTAAACAGGTGACCTTATGATTTCTTAGTTAGTCTTAAAAATGCGCCAGACTCTCAGCTTTCATAATAATAATAAAAAAGCCGTACTTAATATGGAAAATTTGGCTAAAATCGGTCTTCAAAGACAGCAAGGTGGAGAATTCTTAAAATTTGCCTATTGATTAAAAAAAGTTTTTTATCATTCCTAAGGCTAATTAATGATTAGAAAATGCTGGAAACCTATTGTGTTGGTTGGATAAGAAAAGTTTTAGGCTTTTAAGTAAGAACAAGATCATAATGTTAAAATCATTTAATATTTTTAAAATTTATAATAAATGTTCAACGTGGCCAACTTCAGCAGCAATGAAATAACGAATGGTGACACAAGTAGCAGTAAACACAATGTGAGCACAACTGAGATCAGTAACTAACGAACTAACTTTGATCGGTTGCGATCGGCCTCTTATGCCACCGAGAGTGAGGGAGATAGCAATATAGTTTCTTATCCTTTCAGCCCATTGTTATTGCAGGTAAAATTTGCCGTTTTTTACGACGGTATAGAATTTGTATTGTTTCTGGAGGTGGCCACGTTGAACATTTATTATAAATTTTAAAAATATTAAATGATTTTAACATTATGATCTTGTTCTTACTTAAAAGCCTAAAACTTTTCTTATCCAACCAACACAATAGGTTTCCAGCATTTTCTAATCATTAATTAGCCTTAGGAATGATAAAAAACTTTTTTTAATCAATAGGCAAATTTTAAGAATTCTCCACCTTGCTGTCTTTGAAGACCGATTTTAGCCAAATTTTCCATATTAAGTACGGCTTTTTTATTATTATTATGAAAGCTGAGAGTCTGGCGCATTTTTAAGACTAACTAAGAAATCATAAGGTCACCTGTTTAGATTTTTAATTTAAAGTTGAAAATTTAAGTCTTAATTCACGGAACGTAGATTTTTGACTTTAGACCACCATTTTCATAACTTTCATCAAAGCTACGAAGCTGATTATTTTATGCATAAAAGTAAAACTTATGCGAATTCAGTTGCAAAAAATTAAACCCTAAAAAAAAATTTTCTTTTTTTTTTAGAAATTTTTTAAGATGGTCAAGTCGAAATTTCTCATAAAATCGAAAAAAATTCATAACTCCTAAACTATAAAAAATCGCGTAACATACATGGGAGTGATTCGGATACCCCACAACATACCGGACCTAAATTTTTTTTATGACGTCAAGTGATCGGCCACCCTGTATATATGAACAAACACTCGTGTATATATATATACAACAACACAACAAAGAAACAAACAAACTTGCGTTGCCCTGAAATTAAAGAAACGATATTTTAAGTTTATTATTCTATAAGTACTCCTTCTTCACAAATTTCAATAATTATAAATAACTAAATATATTTTTAAAATTCCTTCTTACATCCTTTTATCTCATAATTTAACTAAAGAGATTCTATAGGAATTTCTTTATATCTTTTTCTTTTATTATTTATTATTATATATTATAGTATTAAACGAGCAATTCTTGTATATATATATATATAATCTGAATCTCGGAAACGGCTCCAACGATTTTCATAAAATTTAGTATATAGGAGGTTTCGGGGGAGATAAATCTATCTAGCTAGGATTAATTTTCAGAAAATGTCGTTTTATCCCCGTTTTTAGGGAGTGAAAAAAATATCGTTAGAATACGAAGGTAAATTTCGCATTTGTCAATTTAGTGGCAATAGCTCGGTGGGAAATCGGCCGGTCGGGATCAACCGATAAGATCATGGTTCAAATCCCCATGTCCCTGATCAATTATTTTTTCTTTTTCTTTTTCTAATTGCACTCGTTATTTTTTATTTAAATAGGCTGTTCTTATTTTTTATTATTATGTCGGTAAAATCGAAAAATATTATGCTTTTATTAAATTTTATCATTATTATTTTTTATTTATTTTTTATTTTTGATTTTTTATGTTTATTTATATTTTTTATTATAGTTGGTAAAAAAAATATTATTCATATTTTATAAATATGTAATTCGTATTTAAATATGATTTTCAGAAAAAAAACACGATTTGTTGGAGCGCCTGTCAGTTTTTGAGAAGCAATTACTCTCAATCTTGTAATTGTGTGTGACACGCGTTGGCGCAAAGGTCAAGCCATGGATTGTACCTGTTGCGCTGGCGGTTGCGGGTTCGATCCCCGCACATGACAAACATTTGTATTGGCCATACAGGTGTTCACCGTGATCTGGGTGTTTATGCAGTCCTTGTGGGTCTCCCCACCGTGCCTCGGAGAGCACGTTAAGCCGCCAGTCCCGGTTGTTATCATGTACACCTGATAGCGATCGTTACTCATAGTAGGGAATATATCTGCCAACCCGCATTAGAGCAGCGTGGTGGATTAAGCTCTGATCCTTCTACTACATGAGGAAAGAGGCCTATGCCCAGTAGTGGGATATTACAGGCTGAAGCGTTGTAATTGTGTATTTTGTATCAATTTTTAATTCATCGTTATTTTTTATTTTTATTTTGCGTTAATTAATTAGTAATAATTGTGTTTGCAGGCAAACGAAAAAAAACCGACTTCAACTATATCGACAAGTAATACAACGTAGGTATACAGAAAAATAGTCAAAAAATACGCATTATCAAAGATTACTCCAAAAGTTGTAATCAGATCTCAATGAAATGTGACAACATGATAAAACATCGGCTTTCGATTAAGTTAAAAATCATCAAAATCAGTACACCCAGTAGTATGTTCAGTATTATGTAGTTAATGTAAAGTTATGCGGATTTTCGTGAGTTTCCCTTGATTTCTCTCGAATCCCATCATCAGATCCTGGTTTCTGTAATATAACGGTCGATCGACGCATCGATTGTCGCGCTCGATGACTGCGTCAGTCGTGAATAAACGGTGTCACTGACAACTCGCTGTCCTTTTATTTAAAAACATTTCATTGGCGAACGAGGATTAATTATTAAAATGTCGATCGGAAAGTTATCGGAGTTCAACATAACATCGGGAAATTGGTCGATGTACATTGAAAGAACAGAAATGTTTTTCAAAGTTAACGCGGTTAAAGAAGACTTATGGCTACCCACTTTAATTGCGGTGATGGGCGATGAAACGTACGAGTTACTAAGTAATTTGACGAGTCCCGAAAAACCGAGCACCAAGACTTACGCAGCGGTGGTGAAGCTGATGGGTGACCATTTACAGCCGAAACCATCTTTTATGGCAGAGCGATTTCGATTCCGCCAAAGAAGGCAAAATGCGGGTGAATCAGTTTTGCAATATATTTCGGAACTAAAAAAAAATGTCAAGATTTTGTGACTTTGGGACGGTATTAGAAGAGAATATGCGGGATCAGTTGGTATGTGGTCTTCGAAGCGAAGCTACTAGACAACGTTTATTCGCCGAAGACAGCTTACAATACGCGAAAGCAGTCAAAATTGCCTCAGCCATGGAAGCGGCGGAAAGGGATGCCGCAGCAGTGGAGCAGACAAGCGGCAGTGGCAGTGTGAGCAGCGAGGGCGTGGCGGATTCCGTGCATGCGGTGCAGGTGGCCACGCGAAATAGCCGAGGCGGACGTGGCCGGGGCGGCCTACGGGGCTCAGCGGCGGTGCGACGAGAGAAAGAAATAAACAGTAATTGTGCGGCTTGTGGATCTACGGATCATATAAGTGTTGGGTGTCGGTACAACCGGTTCATCTGTAGTAGATGTGGACAGAGGGGACATTTACGTCGTGTATGCCCGGTACGGTCAGGCGGCATCTCTCGGCAAGAAGGGCTTCCAAACAATAGCATGGTTGCTGGCTTCGCGGACGACAGAGTGCACCGATCGGAGGTGCTAGGGGTGGACGAACCTCCTTTATCGGACGACGAGGTCGAGCCGGTCGTAGAAGATCTACATCAACTTAGTCTTAACAGTTACAAGCCGGTGAGTTTAAAAATATGTATAGATGGTATCGTTTTACCTATGGAAATAGATACTGGATCATTAGTATCATGTATTAGTAAAAATACTTATGGTAAATATTTTAAAAGTAGGTATTTAGAGAAATCAAATATGTTATTTAAATTTTATGATGGTTCTACGATTAGACCCCTAGGGGTGATCAAGCCACTCGTCAAATATAAAAATATAAGTAAAATTGTAGAATTATTTGTAATTGAGGGTGGTACCACTTCGTTATTGGGAAGACAGTGGCTTTCGGAATTTTACATAAAAATACCATTATATAAACACATAGAAAATATGAATGTAATCAATGGGGAAAATAATTTAAATCATTCTATTAATGTATTACTCGACAGATTTAAGGAGTTATTCTCGGAGGGCCTGGGACGGTTCACGGGCGGTAAGGCTCAGCTGCGGGTGCGCGAGGGGGCGACGCCGGTATTTTGCCGCGCGCGGCCCGTGCCGTACGCGCTGCGCGAGCGGGTAGAGGCGGAGCTGGCGGGCATGCTGCGCGCGGGCGTCATCGAGCCCGTTGACAGCGCGGACTGGGCTACCCCACTGGTACCGGTACGTAAGGCGGATGGTGGACTCCGTATATGTGCTGATTATAAAGTTACTTTAAATCCGTTTCTGTTGGTCGATAAATATCCGTTACCGCGAATTAATGACTTGCTTGTGAAATTAAATGGTGCTAAAATATTTACGAAAATTGATCTTTCACAAGCCTATAATCAAATAGAGTTACATGACCCCGATAATTTGACAGTTATTAACACTCACAAAGGACTTTTCAAGTACAAACGATTAGTATATGGATTGTCTTCGAGTCCTGGAATATTTCAGCGAATTATGACTAATCTTTTGAACGATATTCCGGGAGTAGAAGTTTTTATTGATGATATAATAATCGGTTCTCCTGATACTCGCGAACATTTAATAACTTTAAAACGTGTTTTAGAGCGGTTACGAAATAACGGAATGAAACTTAAAAAAAGTAAATGCCTATTTATGACAAGTGAGGTTAAATATCTAGGTTTTATTATTTCAGCCGAGGGTATTAAAGTGGATCCGGAAAGGGTGGAGGGAATAGTAAATATACCTCGCCCGGTTAATATTACGGACTTAAGGGCCTTTCTAGGCACTATTAATTTTTACGCAAAATTTGTTAAAAATTTAAGTACTATATTAGCACCACTGTACCACTTACTGAGAAAGGGAGTAAATTGGATATGGAATGATGAGTGTGAAGTAGCATTCCGGACAATTAAGTCAATTTTAGTTGGTGCGGATGTTCTAGCGCACTACGATCCGGAAGCGCCTTTGTTTTTAACGTGCGACGCGAGCGCGCGAGGTATAGGCGGTGTGCTCACGCAAACTGACACGCGAGTCGCTCGCTCGGGCGAGTCGGCGCGGGAGCGGCCGGTCGTATACGTATCGCGAGCGTTAACGGCTGCCGAGAAACATTACTCTCAAATTGAACGTGAGGCTTTAGCAATAGTATTTTGCTTTGAAAAATTGCATCAGTACCTGTACGGCAGGCGCTTTACACTGCGTACCGACCATAAACTTTTGGTAACTATATTTGGGCCGAAACAAGGAATTCCGTCGATGGCTGCAAGTCGGTTACAACGGTGGGCTATTAAATTATCGGCATATACCTATGAGATTGAGTACGTTACATCAAAACAAAACGGCGCTGATGGTTTATCTCGATTGCCAGCAAGCTTTAAAAATAAAAATATTTTTAAAATTCCGGAACAATCTCACTTACACTTTGCACATAATGCTTTATTATTAGATTATAATGAAATTAAAAAACAGACTTGCCGGGACCCACTACTGGGTCGTGTTCTCACTTATATTCGTGACGAGTGGCCTCCACATAATGAGATGCTGCCTCTCAACCCTTACTTTAATCGTAAAAAAGAGTTGTATGAGGAGTTAGGTTGCGTGATGTGGGGCCACAGAATAGTGATACCGGAAACCTGCAGGGACAAGGTTTTAACTGACTTGCATGAGGCTCATATGGGGATAGTTAAAACGAAATCTTTTGCAAGGAGCTACGTATGGTGGCCGGGCATTGACGAAGCAATCGAGAAAATGTGCCGCCACTGTAGCGTGTGTGTCACGGAGAGTGAAGCGCCACCGCGGCATATGCCATGCCCATGGCCATGGCCGAATAAACCTTGGGCTCGCGTACACATCGACTTCCTGGGTCCTCTTGCGGGTCGAATGTATTTAGTGTTGGTGGATGCGAGAACTAAATGGATAGAAGTTTGTCAGGTACCTAGCACAGCAGCTAGTCACGCAATTAAAATATTGAGTGGCATTTTTGCTCGTTTCGGTTTGCCTAAACAAATAGTATCGGATAACGGCCCACCTTTCTCTAGCAATGAATTTTCAACATTTGTCAATACGAATGGTATTCAACATTTATTTTCGGCACCATACCATCCGGCATCAAATGGCGCGGCAGAAAATGCCGTCCATACAATTAAAAGGACTATTAAGAAAGCTATTAGACAAAATTTAGATATTAACTTATTTTTGAATAGCTTTTTACTTTATTATAGGAATACGGAACATTGTACAATAGGCGAAACGCCAGCGTCACTTATGTTCGGCCGCCGGTTACGTACTAAATTTGACGCTATGAGGCCTAATAGGGATCTTAAAGTCAGAAACACTCAAGAACATCAACAAAGGTACACTACTAATGAGTCGCGCCTATTGTACCCAGGGGACGATGTATGGCTACGTCAATATAGGGGGAACGATAAATGGGTGTCGGGGAAGGTAGTGGATAAGATGGGGACCACAGATTATAGGGTGGTAGATGCAGCAGGACGCGAAACGCACAGACATATTGACCAACTGAAACAGCGTAAACGGAGTTCACTAATCTGTCCTTCTAGCCCAGCGAGTGTCGGCGGGGAGACGGGAGCGACAAGCACCGAGCCCGAAACGCATGACACAAACAACCCCGGGGACGATGCGCACGCATTAGCCCACAGCCCGACTCGCGAACGTGAGAAAATTGAGGAATGCGTGGAATCAATCCCAACTAACACACAGCAACCCTCGCCTCCCATTGAACCGCCTCGGTCTCGTCCCATACGTAGATGTAGGATGAAATAATATCATCTTTCGACATATAGTTGTTTCTTTATTGTTATTTTTATTTTATTTTTTGTTGTTGTTTAATTAATAGAATAACTAGGGTTTAATATTTAAATAAGCTGTTAATTGTACCAAAATAGATTGTTGTAGGTAATAGTTCATAGCTGTTGTGTGTATGTGCTTATGTATGGTTATGTAAATGCTGTATATTTGTAAATCGTTTTTTTTTTAAATGTATGTCTTAAATAAGGGTGGAGGTGTAATATAACGGTCGATCGACGCATCGATTGTCGCGCTCGATGACTGCGTCAGTCGTGAATAAACGGTGTCACTGACAACTCGCTGTCCTTTTATTTAAAAACATTTCAGTTTCCTTATCATGCTACCACACCAGAGATATCTCCTTTCCACCAAAAAAAGAATTATCAAAATCTTTTCATAAACGACGAAGTTATCCCCGAACATACATTAAAATATATATATACTAGCGACCCGCTCCGGCTTCGCACGGGTATAAAATATAATTATAGCCTATGTCATTCATTGAAAAAATGATTAAAATCGATCCAGTAGTTTTGATTTATTCATTACTGCCCGTGGCCCGCACGCGTTAACTTCAAAGTAAAAGCCGGCCGGAACTGCCGCAAACGCTATGTATCGCAATTTTTAAATCTATAATATCTTCAAAAATATTCATTTAAATCATATGATGTAAAGGGCCATATAGATCTATATCAAATCAACAATGTATTTAAGGTATTTAATTAGATAAGGATTAATGCTGTATTGGTTAAAATCGCTTCGAAAATTAGCCATTATTTGTCGTAAAAAGTAAATGACAAAAAAATGTTATTGTGGGATATCCATAAGAGATAGGTATATACCATCGCGGAGTTTTCTGTAGACCTTTTCAGTGTGTATAATACTTAGTACATTATTTTGATAAATCTCGTAGGGTTCAGGCTGCGTTTGCAATGTACAATTATAATACACATTAGAAACCTCAAAAATAACAGTATTTCTCCACTATTTAATGGATGTCATTATACATATAAACCTTCCTCTTCAATCACTCTATCCATTAAAAAAAACCGCATCAAAATCCGTTGCTTAGATTTAAAGATTTAAGTATACATAGGGACATAGGGACAGAGAAAGCGACTTTGTTTTATACTATGTAGTGATATATATATATATAGTCAAAACAGCCTATTTCTTAATTTTACAGGAGAGGACTTGTAATTTTTTTTTTTCGCTTTTACTTCCTCATTTCTGTATTACTATTTATAGTAGGTTTGAAATCTTTATAAAATTAATAGTTTACTTTCTTTGATATAGTTTAAAAATCTTATATTAAATTATCAAAAAGTCCTAATAAAAGACATAACAAAAAAAGTGTCCTGAATTGTGACTTTGTTGCACCGAAGGTGCGATATATATATAAATATATTGAGTTTCCTTCAGCCGAATTAAGTAACCTCCTCCTTTTTTTTGAAGTCAGTTAAAAAAGACTTCATCCAAACCGGCAGCGAATCATTTTAACTCTCTCTTTTACTACTAATCCTTTACGAATTACTAAAAATACCGAGCTGAGCTCGGTCACCCAGGTACTATATAATTATGACGGCTCTTGACCGCTCTTGTGTAATGGTGCGTGTGCCGTGTCGGTGGTGCCTAAAACACAGACGGTCACAGGTTCGATTCCCGTTTGGAGTGGATATTTGTGTTTATACAAATATATATTTCCAGTCTGCTTGTTACTCCTTGTGGGTCTCCCCGCCGTACCTCGGAGAGCACGTGAAGCCGTCGGTATCCGTTGTTATCATGTACACCTGGTAGCGATCGTTACTCACAGTAGAGAATATGTCCACTAACCCACATTGGCGCAGCGTTTAAGATTAAGGTCTTCTCCTGTATAGGAAAGAGGCCTATGCCCAGCGGTGGGATTCAAGCGTGGGGTACAAGCTGGAGTGGAGCGGATTCATTATATATATTTCATTCTGGATTAAAAACACCAAACACAACACAAATACAAGTACACAATTACAAAGTAAAGAGATAAAAAAGATACTAGTAAATGAAAACGTAATAACGAATCGCAGAAGAACACATACATTTACATATAATATGGACCCGAGCAACATATCTGAGATAAAATTAGTGTTTTAATCAAAAAAGTTGCAATTCAGCATATTCCTGCGGCAATGCTAATGTTAACAGCGCTTATTTTCAGTTCCCACTTGTCAAGATTTCATACCTATCCGGTATTATCTGTAGCTTTTTTAACCATTTGATTTAAATTTAGACTCACAAGTGCTACCCATTGCCAACTATCCATATTTCCTCTAACAAAACAGTTCACTTAAAATAGAAATACTAACAATGTTAACGTTTCGTTCTTAAGCATGACGTAAGCTTTTGGTGGTAGTTTTAACGTCTGTATAATTTCGTACCTTTTTGTTTTTCCAATAAATATTACCTTATATATAAACCTTTGCCCTAAGTTTAACAATGAATCTATATTTTGTATTGGTGGAGGAACAATGTTCCAAATTTTACTAGAGGAGTAAATTAAAAGTACCACGGAATGCGTCTGTCTTGTGCCACGGGATAGAGATTCGGACTGAACTTGTATGTATATATGCTATCCGCTTTAGTCCATTATATCTTAAGAGGTAGTCACGTTTTTTTAGAGGACAAACACTGAACATAAGCGTTGCAATGCGCAATGTTCTTCGAGCAGACAAGTTCAGTAAGCCAGCATTATTTAAATGAGGACTCACGCGTGACCTTGGCTCAACAGAAAATCAGAAACGAGCACAGGCATTTCACACACGATGTATCATCACCCCTTTGGTTCGATCTAGAAAACGCGGCCCATTTTATAAACTTTAAAGCAATAACCCTGATACCATAATTTTCTACCATGTTTATGAATGTAAAATTAAAATTGAAATCAAAATTAACTGTAAGTATAGCTGTTTGCCATTTAAACCAGCGTATTGTATGGTGTATCTATTTAGTTGTGTCATGTTATATATCATTATATTTATAAATATTTGTGTACTTAGCAATATTATATATTTGAAAGAATATATTTATTTATTGAGTGGTACGACATTATATATATACGTCTATTTTTTGTATTTATATATTATAAAATATAAAATAATTTACGATATCCAGGTAACCTTTCAATTAAACCTTTCTCAAATAATCTATTTGACTTATATTGCGCACACTCTTTTAGTATATAACTTACGATGCTATATTCCTTTCAATGCGCAACTTTTTATACAAACAAAACACATTCATTATATTCCTACCTCCAATTTACTGTATCAAATAATTTACTTAATATTTTACAATATAATTTATCAATTCGCAATGTTTATCTGGTATAAAATGTACATATTTTTAGAGAATACCTTTGCAGGTACTACGGAACGAATATTTCTTAATCTGATGTTGTTTTTTATATATATTTTTTTGGTGAATACACTTTTTAAATGAGTAATAAAACCTTAAATATCTATTACCAGAATGTTCGCGGATTAAGAACTAAAACTACTAATTTCAAACAGAGTTTGCTATGTAACAACTTTGACATTATAATCACAACGGAGACATGGCTACATAACAGCATTTTTGATCGAGAACTGGCGGACAATAGATACGACGTATTTAGACAGGATAGGAATTTAAAGAGTAGTAATAAAAAGACAGGCGGTGGAGTGATGGCGTTGGTGCGCTGTGGGTTGAATGCATCGCGCGTAGAACTTGACGATTACTTAGACATAGAAATTCTGGTTATAATAATACCTGCGCGCGTTCTCTCTGCTTCTGTCGACCTTCAAATATTAACCGTTTATTTGCCTCCCGACTATGACTGTCTTTCTTCTAACATAGACCGCTTAATTGACTTAATTAAAAATCTTCATAGTAAAAATCCAACAAATAATTTCTTAATAATTGGGGATTTTAATCTTCCATGCATAAAGTGGAGTAGCAGTGGTGCAAATTACGTAAAAATTGGTACGACGGAAATACAAAATACAGGAATTCGTCTAATTGAAAATTTAACTTTCTTAGGTATTCAGCAATTTAACTATCTAACTAACTACATCGGAAACACATTGGACTTGGCTTTCTCTAATTTATATCTCAAAGTTACGGAGTGCAAGTATCCTCTTTCCAAAATAGATAAAGCTCACCCGCCTTTGGAACTTGAAATTTTAGACCTATCCAATTTCTCCACTTGTTAATTCCTATGCACGAAGATTAAATTTTAGGAAATGCGATTTTGAAAACTTAAATAAATATTTAAATGATCTAAATTGGCAAACTATTTTAATTTCCAACACAACGGAGGGTTTAATTGATAACTTTTACTCATGTATTAATGAAGCCATTAATAAGTACACACCATTAACAAGACCGCAAAATAGCAATCGTACATATCCTGTATGGTTTACACCAGCATTGATCAATATAATTAAAGAGAAATCTAAAATTCATAAGTTATGGAAAAAATTCAAGAATATTCGTGACTATGACGAATTTTGTATGTTACGTCATAGACTAAAAAAGGAACAACAGACTTGTTACAATAATTATATTCAAAAAATTCAAATCTCTATCAGGCAAAACCCCAAATCATTTTGGTCATACATTAAATCTAACCGCAATACCTCGAACTACCCCAAGACAATGACTTTTAATGACAAGAAATATGAAGACGGTCAATCTATATGTGATGCATTCAACACATTTTTCCATAGTGTCTTCGGTGTTCCACTCGTTGATTTTGTGGCTTCTTCGAAGGGCATCTCTACCCTGGATTCGGTCTCACACCTGTCTGTGTCGAAAAGCACTGTTGAAAAATTACTTACACGACTAGTTATTAATAAGGGGGCCGGTAGTGACGGAATACCACCACTATTTTGGCGTAACTGTGCTAAGTACTTGTCGAGTCCAATCACTTTAATTTTTAATATGTCTCTTAAAGAAGGAGTGTTTCCTACTATATGGAAAAAAGCACACATAGTACATATTCATAAAAAAGATTCTAAAACTAAAATCGAAAATTACAGAGGTATATCTATTCTTAACACACTTGGTAAAATACTCGAAAAATGCGTCTACGATGCAATTTATCCTG
Source organism: Melitaea cinxia (assembly GCF_905220565.1). Taxonomy (NCBI): domain Eukaryota; kingdom Metazoa; phylum Arthropoda; class Insecta; order Lepidoptera; family Nymphalidae; genus Melitaea; species Melitaea cinxia. Next base: position 1,993,810 of record NC_059408.1, on the reverse strand, counting down.
TTATTATCAAGAGTTTACCGAACGAACAACACGGATTCCTTAAAAATCGCTCTACAATCACTAACCTCGCATACTTTTCCGACTATATATTATCTAATATGGAGCATGGTGGTCAAGTTGATGTTATATACACAGACTTCGAGAAGGCTTTCGACCGTGTTGACCACTTAATACTCTTAAGTAAACTTCAACAATTGGGAATACACGGAGATCTGTTGAGATGGATAAAATCATATTTAACAAATAGGTCCCAAGCAGTAGTCGTAGGTGGCTATAGATCTAACTACGTGAGCGTACCTACAGGCGTACCACAGGGCTCCCACTTGGGGCCACTTCTCTACAATTCGTACCTTTATGACATCAAAACCTGTTTCAAGCATGCTAATCACGTAATGTATGCGGACGATAAAAAAGTATACTTAAAAATAAAAAACCTTGAAGATTGTAACTTGTTGCAGTCCGACCTTGACTCCCTTTATGCGTTCTATGCTCGAAACAAAATAAGTGTCAACGTTAAAAAATGTCAATGTATAACATTCACACGTAGGAGACATCCCATTATATTTTCTTATGAATGTGATGGCAATACGATAGCAAGAGTCAACATCGTTCGGGACCTTGGTGTATATTTTGATGACAAAATGACATTTTCCAATCATAATATTTTTATCACGCAGAAAGTATTTAGGAGTTTGGGTTTTGTAATTCGGATTTGTAAAAATTTTACTGAGGTGATTCTACTACATTGAGGCCATCAAAACTGTATACTTCGCGTACGTTCGCAGTGTTCTCGAATATGCAAGTCCTATCTGGTCACCAATGTATAATATTTATAAGGACCGACTTGAAGGGGTCCAAAAAAGATTTTTAAAACACATTCTCTATCGCAGTCAACAGTTCTCCAAATCTTACATTGAAGATTGTCACCGAAATAACATATTATCCCTCGAGGAACGCCGCAATGTCTTGGATATGTGTTTTTTGTATGATATAGTCAATGGACACGTGGATTCCCCGGAGCTAGTAGGTACACTGTCATATTGTGCACCTAAACGTCGTACGCGTCATACGCCTCTGTTGTCTGTTCCTTGTAGTAGCAGAAAATACTCTGCCAATTCTGCACTGACTAGATTACCACGTATCTTTAATGAATCATTCAACGACATAGATTTATTTGCATTCTCTAAAGCTAATTTTAGAAATAAACTAATCTTAAAACTAAAAACTAAAAGTAAATAAATGTGCGCGACCCTCGCTAAATATTTTTGAATCTTTAGGTATCGAGATAATAAGCATTATTGCAAGCTAACGCTCCCTAGTGGTCATGTACCGATCCCAAGATATTGACATCGTAGGGCTAGGGCGTCAATTCCTAACCCACACAACACACTATGTGATGACACACATAATATGTCTGCCTAATACCTATTTAATTATCTAATGATTATAGTAAATATAGTGATACTAAAATAACTTTTTAATATATTATAAAAAACATTATTATATATTATACATATATACCTATACATTGAAACATCGACAAACACGCTGTACTTTATATATAATACTCGTATAAATTTATTGAACAATAATAAAAAAAATTGATCCATAACTGTGACTATTGTAAGCGCGCCATCCCATCGGTCCAAATGCAACAATGTAACTATACTTGTAAATATTATAAAGGGAAACCTGTTATTGGCCTTATTTTTTTTTTGTAATTTAGTTATAGTATGTATTAACTGAAACGCTGTTGGTTTTCTTAATAAATAAATAAATAAAAAAAAAAAATAATAAAAAAACAAAATTTTATAAATAACCTTCAAAAGCACATTCAAGTCGTTATTTACAAATTAAAGCTTTAAAAATAAATTTTTATTTTTGTAAAAGTATAACTACAACCGATTCGGAATGTAGATTCCGCTGAAAAGACACACAAATACAAACGCCCAGATGACGACAGAATTCTGTATGCCCTATACAAATGTTTATCGTGTCCGGGAGTGGGGACTGAACCCAGGACCGAACCCGCAACCGTAAGGGAAACAGACATGAGCCAGTGCTATTACCATTGCGCAAACGTGTCGTCAAAACGCATTACTTACTAACTTTATTATATGAAAAATACACTAGATTACCGGTTATTAAAATTTGCTTACTGGACTGTCCTTGAACAGCATGTACCCTTTCCACTATACACTCATTATATCTCCAATAAATCTACTTTAATATAACGGCATCGGTACATTTGTGAAGTAATGAACATTTTACTTAGGTATTTTATTAAATGAATATTCGAATGGAACAGTTAGTAATTTAATCAAATGCAACATGTAAATTGAATTTCAATTGTTTGCTTTGCCTAGTCAGCCATTCATCTGTTACCATATAACAGCAACGCTGTTGTATCCCCGTATTTTGTAGTAAGGGGTCAGTGACCCATGCTAATTATACACATAAATTAATGTATAATTACAATTCAGTTCTGGTCGCCAATCTATAGACCTCCATATTCTAGCAAAACTGGATTTATTTCCGAACTCTCGCAGTTGATAAATAAATATGTAATAAATGTTTCTATCATACTCGGAGACGCCAACATAGACTTCAAGTCAAATGATATTATAAAGAAAAAAATATATCGACATGCTCTCTGGGCACGGATTCATAGCTGGTATAACAGATTACACTCGCATAGAATTAAGACTTAATAAAATATCTTAATCATGTATTGATCACGTGTTTACGCAATTAACGACTATTAATTCATGCACAGCGGCGGTCGATGTGGTTCGGCCGATCATCGTATCGTATTGATAGTGTGCGAGGAAATTCGCTCGACGCGCATACAGAATGTTATTAAAACTTCTAAAATTAAATATTTTAATAGAAAAGTAAGGAGTTAAATAGCATTGACTGGGCTAAGACTTCAGATATGTTGTGCCCACATAATATTTATAAATTTATTAAATCAGCTTTTGAATCTGCGTACTATAGTACGTCGTCGTACTATAGTAAATCGTTAAAAAATATAAACCAGCATACTGGAAAAAATATTAAGCGGCCATGGGTTAAAAAATTTATGTTCAAACTTGTAGATCAGAGAGATAACATATATAATAAGATGAAAAAAGATCCCACAAATAACGTACTCCGATTAAAATATATAAAGGTACGTAATAAATTACATAAAATTTTGGAAAATAGCAAAAATAATAATTATCAAAATTAAATTAAAGAAAAGAAAAAAAAACCGTCTCTTAAAGCAAATAATTAATAAAATTAGTGGTAGCGTGACGAAATCGATTGACGATATAATTCTTAAAGTTTTCGATACAAATAAACAAAATTACACTGAAATTGCTAACAAAAACGCTTCAGCATTGCTCTCAAAAATGTTTTAACAACGTGTTCAACCAAGCCCCTGAAAAAGAAGTAGTCAGCCGATGTAACATTTTATCTAAATAGAGTAGATCCAAAAAATATTGAAAATACTATAAAAAACCCTAAAAATAAAAAAGCACCCGGTAATGATGGAATCAAAAGTAATAGATATTAAATTAGTTGCCAAAAAATATCAGTAAGCGTCGTCCAATTAATTAATGTCAGTATTAAATCAGAAGCTTATCTAAATGTCTTTAAACAAAGTTGTGTTCGCCCTGTTCACAAAAAGGGTAAACAACAAGACAACATTAGTAATTATCGTCCTATCTTCCTAGGGTAAGCCCTCTCTTGATAAAATAATTGAAAAATACTTCAACGCACAAAGGAGAATGATACGATTCCATACATTCTTGGGCCAAAATGTAATGAAATGAAAATGGTATCAATTAATGCATTTAGGCTTATTGCTTCCTCGCTGAAAATTATTTATATTTTGGCTATCTGAGAGTGGAGTTATTAGACTTTTTGTAAAAGTGAGGTTATGTTACAATGTCTATAAAAAAACGCGATCACTAAGTTCTTGTAGCATTAATATTTATTATATTTAGTGAAGACTGTTTGAAAACTCACTACGAATATTGATATACACTTGAAACCATAAATAAATATCAGGAATGGACTCAGAATGCATCGGAAAACAGTAAACACGAAACGAGTGACGGACACAGTATTATTGTTAGTCACAAGTAGTCAGCTTTCAAAGCTGTCATTAAAAATATGAATTATTTTAAATCGATATGAAATCGATAATCATTTTGGTTTATCAGGTATTAATTGATATTGTCCATATTAATGTAACTTTATTTAAATTCACTTTATTGTTTACAGCTTTAATTGTGCATCTAAATATCTTGAATTAATTAACTAGTGCAAACCTTTTTTTTTTTGAATTCTGTAATCGATTATAGTTGAATCGATACCCAAATAATTTGATGAAAACTATCTTTTTCAATTTTCTCCGCTTCTAGATTCAGAATTGAGCTGATATTTAATATTTTTATATTTGAGCTGATAATTTTTTAAACAATATCTCTACTCATTACATTTTGGCCCAAAAGTCCCATTCTCCTTTATACCTTTTACGGCAACCATAAAATAATTAGTAAAAATCAATACGGTATCCAGCCAACGAAAAGTACCACGTCCCTTTTATCAAGGTTTGCGGATGAAGTAAATGGACATCTACATAGAAGAAGACACATTCTGGCTCTTTTCTAGGTTTTTCTAGAGCATTTGACACCCTTAATCATAGCACCTTAATAGAAAAGCTCGATAATACAGGTATTAGAGGTCCTTAAGTAAGTTTACTTAAGAAACGTGTCCTATTTTGTAAAAATGGGAAATGTTACAAGTGACGTAATATCTGTTTCCGATGGCACTGCGCAAGGATCGGTGCCCGGCCCATTGCACTTCATAGCGTACGTAAATTACATGAATAATATATTTAAATTTTCCTCATCGTACCAGTACGCTGATGACACTTGCTTCTTAATAGCAGATTCAAACGTAAACGAAGCACTGGAAAAAATGCAGCATGATTTTGATTTACTTAATAAGTGGTGTCATGACAACGGGCTTGTACTTAACGCATCCAAGACAAAACTAGTTCACATACGCTCACCATACACAAAATAATAGATTAAAAGCCCATAATCATAATTGTATTCATCTAAATATCAACCAATGCAAGTGCCCAGTTATAGAAACTGTTGAAAAGCATACTTATCTTGGATTGGTGGTGGAATGTCATTTTAATTGGAAGCCTCACATAAGTACTGTATGTGAGGCTTCCAATTAAAATTATTAAGAAGAGAATACAATTTAAAATTCTACTTATGCTTTATAATGCTTCGGCTGATTCAATCATAAGCTACTGTATCATGACCTATGGTAGAACCTTTAAAACTTGTCTTAATTACTATACAAAGTTTACAAGTCAGAATCCTAAAAAAAATGTACTCCTAAAATAAAAGAACAATATAAAAATGATGATAATAAACTTTTAAAATGCCGTGTGGTGACGGTTGAGTAGAATAGCACCACCCTCTTTCTTCTCGTGGGGGTCGTAAAAGACGACCGAGGGATAAACCTGGGTCAAAATCATCAGGATCCTGGAGAAGGAAAACTTCATTTGAAACCTGGAATGGGGTCTCAAGCATTCGCGGCATAGCTCTAAAATGCAAAAGACTCCTGCACCGAACTGGCTCCACACGTATCGACTCGTCGTTCCTGTGGGCCTAGCCAGTGAGGCCGAGAGGGTGGCGCAAAGCTTAGGCAACTCTGCATTTTTCTGAGGAATGTCCTAGGCGAAACAGTGTCTGTCTGATGCTGTCTAAATCGTTTGCAATAGACGGACTAAGGCCAATGATGAATGAATGAATAAAACTTTTAAAGCATTTCAACGTGTTACCGGTAGAATATAAATTTCAGTATAACGTATTAAAAGAAAACTTTTTTAATATGGACATACAGCACAAAATTCACAATAAAATTAATACACGACAAATAACAAAACAAAAATTTATAACAGCTACTGCAACAAATAACGTATATGGTGAAAGGACCACGGAATATTTGACTCCTCGCTTGTTGAATGGATAAGATTTGGCATTTAAGAAAAGAATCACTATAAAAAGTATAAGAAATTAATTAAGGTCGTATTATCTGAACATCCTGTAACTGTTTGTAACAAACCAGTTTTGCCTCTCGATCGCCTTCCCTGCGTACGCATTTACATAGAATTAAAAGATACTTACTATAGTTTGTACAACTACCCACCTAATTTTTAATTGTTTAAATTAACTGTATTCAAACTAAATACCCCGGACAAATCTCTGCGATTTTTGGAGTGTATTACTGTAATTTTTTTTTTTGATGTAAAATGAGTTTAAATAATAATAATAAAATTATATACATATGTTTTATAATATATAATGGTGAATACTACAACTGTTAGCTAGAATTTTATTTTTCAACTATGACAGTATTGAAGAAACAGAACTGAACAAGAAAAACGTCTTATGGATTAATCGTTTTCAGGATAAATTTGTCGTATGCCGTATCAGACAATTTTGGTCAAATGCTAGTTTTCTATAACAATGCTACAATAATTTCTTTGTATTGGGAGAAAAATAAGGTAGAAATTTATGACCAAATTTAATTTAAATTGGTGTTACGATCAAAGTACTCTCACTCATACAAATCAGCAGCCCGACTGGGGTAGTACCTCGACCTTACAGAAGATCACAGCAAAATAATATTGCTTTCAAGCAGTATTGTGTTCCTGTTGGTGAGTAAGGTGACCAGAGCTCCTGGAGGGATTGGGGATTGGATCGGCAACGCGCTTGCGATGCTTCTGGTGTTGCAGGTGTATATAAGATACGGTTATCGCTTACCATCGGGTGAGCCGTACGCTTGTTTGCCGACCTAGTGACATAAAAAAAATATCTACATAATACGCACACGTTAGTCTGTTTCTAAAGCAACCCAATGCTTGTGTTATAGTTAACAGCTGACTGGTATTGCTACATTTTTTTTTTCGACAAATACGACAACGGGCTAGTCAATACAAGTGAACTTAATATTTCTTTCAGTTCTCATTTCCTATTAGATGTATATCTATATATTAATACGTGAAGCAAAAACTTTGTACGCCCTTTTTATGAAAATTGCGTAGACGAAGGAGAATAAAATTTCGGACACTTACAGTTTATATAGAAAAGGAGTACAGAATGCTAATATATACATTTTTTTGCAACTGTGCATAAAAATACATTAAATCGATAAATAACAACTGTGTTTGCAAACAAACTAAAAAAAAACCGACTTCAATTACATCAACAAGTACTCGTAATACAACGTAGGTGGGCGAAAAAATAGTCAAGTAAATACGCATATATTTTTCAACTATGACAGTATTGAAGAACCAGAACTGAACAAGAAAATCGTCTTATGGATTAATCGTTTTCAGGATAAATTTGTCGTATGCCGTATCAGACAATTTTGGACTATTATTTAGTTTACACGAAAATAGTCTGCCGGAGGGGTGTTATAGGTCAAGTAAATACGCATTATTAAAGAATACTCCAAAAGTTGTAATCAGATCTCGATGAAATTTAAACGTGACCATATAGGTTTCCCTCGATTTCTCTCTGATCCCATCATCAGATCCTGATCTCCTTATCATGCTACCACACTTAGGATATCTCCTTTTCAACAAAAAAAATGTATCAAAGTCGGTTCATAAACGACGAAGTTATCCCCGAACATATATAATATATATACGGTCGATTTGAGTAACCTCCTTCTTTTTTGAAGTCGGTTAAAAAGACACACACGCATGTATACTATTTTGTTTATTATTTAATATAGAAGTATAGACTTTGACAACAGAACCTTAACAATGTTCATGTTAACTTATAAATTAAACTAATTATGGCACTGATGTAGATAAAACGGCAATTTTAATAGCAATTATTTAACATGGTAAATATATATTTTTAACATTCATGATAATTATAAATAATTTTCAACCCCAAGCCCGAGTCTATTCATTCTTTGGTTAACGAAGAAGGTGTGGGTAAGCTGCTGTACATGAATCTTTCTAAGCGTGTGATTCCATCAAGATGTTTTTCTATCGATGAGTACCAAATTATTGTTTTAGGATACTGATCACTTAAAATTAATGCGACTTTAAGTAGGCTTATAAGATATGATAAGATTTAAGTGTTTTATTAACAGGCCATCAATCTTGCTTTGAAATAATAGATTTGAAACTCAGCATAAAGTTGACATGGAAAAGTGTGAAATACCACAATTATTTTCTTGCTAAAGTCTAAATAAACTGAATTCACATCGCATATAATTATTTTTAAATTTTAATTGAATAAAAATAATTCTACTTTAATTTTATTGCATTATATTGGATTCATTATTCTCTGTTGTCTTTTAAATCTCCATTGCAAAAATCAATTAAACAATTTAGATTTCTATGCTAGCGATACGCTGAAGTTATAATGAGGATGATCATAATGATGATTTATTTTTAAATTTACCATATGTGAAATGTAAGAAATTATAAAACAAACAATAATTAATAATGTAGTACACCCAAGTTGGCTCTGTTGTTCGATAAAAGCGTTGCCGTTTCTTCAAAACATTGCACACCTTCGTACGTTTCATCCGTAAAACATTTACCCTCATGCGCCTAAAGAAGTTTCACTTCAAAAAGGATATACTAATTCCCGAACTAGAGTCTGTGGATAAGCGTGTAGTTGCCGGCACAGGGCCATCTATCTATCTTGCCTTTCGATTCCAGTTGCGTGAGCCTCGTCGATTTCAAATCAGCTTTCAATCTAAATGTTTATATGCGAAGGCATCTAAATAGTAATTTATTATATACATTGTTATTTTTATTACCTACTGTCCCTACTTTCGTATAATTATTATAAACATAATTTTTACGCTTTAATTGCAATTATTATAGTACTAAGAACTGATTTATTATCAGTTGATAATTCTTCGAAAAAAGAAATAGCGATAATCTAACTAAAGGTAATTAATGGAAAAAATTAAAGAGCTTAAAATGGTGAGATTAGATATAAAACAGTATTTAATGCCAATGTTCGACTGCAAAACAACGCACTATTGTCCAACATGAAGCTCCTCATCGTCATCCTCGGCCTGGCTCTAGCTGTTACAGCGGAAGAACCAATCTTCCGTGACTATCATCTAGAGATAGGTATCCCCGAAAGGGCTCGCATAGACGCTGCTGAGGCGGCCGCGGATTTCGACGGTTCCAGGATTATCGGAGGACAGGTTTCAGCACTAGGAGCTAATCCCCACTTGGTATGTTTGGTAATTTTTAGTCAATAATAGTCTTTGTTTCACGTGTCTTTTGTAATAATTTTCTTGTAATTTTTAAGGCTGGTCTACAAATCTCATTGTACAACGGACATAGATCAATTTGTGGAGCTTCTCTTATTAGTAACACTAGACTGGTCACTGCTGCTCACTGTTGGAGAACTCCTAATGCACGAGCTAGAAGTGTTACCGTTATTCTCGGAACTGTTAACTACAATTCTGGTGGCGTTCGTATCACCACCAACAATGTTGTTACACATCCCTTATACAGCGATTTTAATATCCGAAACGATGTTGCTGTCATTCGCATCAATCACGTTAACTTCAACAGTAAGTCAATTCTAATTTTATAATTAAATTTAGAAAACAACTTTTAGCTTTTGCTAACTTCTGGTTTTATACGTTTTGAGTTTATATCACTAGGTGGAAAACTGGATACTTTTTATCCAAATATAATACTAAAATTCAACACAAGCGAATAGGGGATTAGTTCAGTTGTAATACATTAACGCGTAAAATTTAATCCTGACAACGAAATACTTAAAATAACATCTAAAAGATATCGCAATTTCGCAAATTGTAATAATGTAATTAAAAAACTTAAACGTAAATATGATATATGATGCACATTATTATTAGATAGAAATCCAAAAGTTCTGTGGAATAATATAAAACTTATAACTAATTTAAAAAAAATCTAAATCAACGAACTTACAATTACTGGATATAGATCCATGTCCTATAAAGGCAGTTAGTACTATAAATAACTTCTTTGCTAATATTGGACTTAGCCTTGCTAAAGAAATAATAACTAAAAACAAAATTTTACACCATAACAAACAAACGCAGATACTTATCGATAAAAATCAACCGTCATCTTTTGTTATTTTTCATACAGATCAAGAAGAAGCTAGTTCAATCATTATAAACTAAAAGACAGATAGTGCCTTTAAGCGACGCAATATTATCTGTAATCCAAGTATACATAATCTGTTATGTGGTACAAATCTGTATGTTGGTAAAATAAATATATAATTAGTGTAAGGTACATTGTAAGTCGTCCAGTAACCGTCGCTGCGATCGGCACGTTTAAATTAAGTCATTTGTAAACGCTTCTATCCGTTCTTAAAGAAATATATCCTCATCAACAATTGCTTTATATCCGTCCAAGATCAACCTTTTACAATTTTTGGTCACTTCGAGACGCATCTTTAAATGTTCCACACGCCAAAAAGTATGGTGAACACCCGGAAAAAGAGTATGTTAAAGAAAGATAAAGAGCAACAGGAATCCAGGTCATCCATAGAAGAGGTTCCAGTACAACCAATTAACGATAAAAAATGCGTTCAAGAGGATAATAAACAACGAGATAAAACATTTTTCCTCAACGAAAATAAAAATGAAGGTAGTATTGTAAAAACGGAATCGCCCTTAACGGCCGTTCAAATTATGCCTTCAACGTCTCGACAAGTGTTCAGTGCGAAGACTAAGAGGTCATCGTCATCCTCTGCGCTTGCAAGTAAGAAGAAGCTAGCACTAGAGGCAGCAGAAGCGAGAGCAAAAATTGAATCGGACTTGAGTAATAAAGGTTTGGCGGCCGACCTAGCGGAGATTGACGACGAGTGTAGTGTACAATCAGACCACACTAACAAGGATGTAGAAGAGGGGTTGGAGCGCAGCAATCGAGAACTGGAAGCAGTCCGTCCACGACATGGGTCAAAATACGGACGCGCCGTGCCAGCTGATCACACAGGATATCGGCACTGATGGAACAATTCACCTTCTGACCAGCGCACTGAAGGATCTTGCAGCCGCTTCTACCAACAATAGCTTAAATAACAATTTGTTAAGTCGAATATGTACACCATAAGACTTACCCGTATTTACTGTTGACCCCATGGAATGGCTTCAGTTTAAACAGGCATATGAAGAATCATCTAAGGTGTGTAATTTCAATGATAGTGAAAATATGTGGCGCTTAAGAAAGTGTCTAAAAGGATCAGCTCGCGAAGCTGTCTCGGCCCTGCTGAGAAGTGCTTCGTCACCCGAGATGACTTTATCGTGTCGATATAAAGAAATTACACCCAGTATCACAAGAATATCACAAGGATATTGTACCATTATCTGTTAAAGTGCGAAATTGCGTTGCCGCCGTAAAAGTAATCGGTCAATATGAATACCTAAATGGAATAAATTTAATAACATTTTTACTTTCAAAGTTACCACCACTTCTACTTTCAAAGTGGGCAGATTACAGTTACCCTTTCATCAAGCAAGGTAAAAGACCGACATGTATCGATATTTCCAAATTTTTAAAATGAAGAAGCTGCAAAAGTGTCTTCTATGGCTTTATTGACTATTAAAAATAATTCTGATAATTATTATAGCAATAAAAAATACACAGAGGGTATGCATACAATTTTATTAAATAAAAAATACAATAACAATTGTGTGAATATTGTCGCTTCACTCACTTCAGCCTATCGCAGTCCACTGCTGGACATAGGCCTCCCCAAGTTCGCGCCACACATCCCGGTCTTCCGCAATCCTCATCCAGCCTACACCGGCAATCTTACGTAGATCGTCGGTCCAACGGGCCGGAGGACGTCCCACACTGCGTTTGCCAAGACGCGGTCTCCACTCTAGGACCCGTCTACTCCAACGGCCATCGGTCCTGCGACACAGATGACCAGCCCACTGCCACTTCAACTTGCTAATTCTGTGGGCTATGTCGGTTACTTTCGTTCTCCCGCGGATAGTCTCATTTCTAATCCTGTCTTTGAGAGAGACCCCAAGCATGGCCCGTTCCATTGCACGTTGAGCGACTTTAAACTTGTGGACCAGTCCCTTGGTCAGTGTCCACGTCTCGGCTCCGTATGTTAACACAGGCAGGACGCATTGCTCGAAAACTTTTGTCTTCAAGCATTGCGGAATCTTCGAAGTGAAGACTCGACGGAGCCTGCCAAACGCCGCCCAGCCCAACCGAATCCTCCTATCGGCCTCATATTGTCGCTTATCGATTCATAAATTACAAGATTGTAAAAAATTCCGCAAAGCATTACGTACGGATCGCGGGAGTTTTGTTAAACGAAACCGGTTATGTTACAAATGCATAGATGCAACGCACAATAAATCAACTTGTCCCCAGGCCCGTCTCAAACTAGGCTGGGGCTCTTGGGCACACAAGAATTTGGGGCCCTTTTGGAAATAAAAAAAGCGAATTATAATTTAGTGCATCACTCGCGTCTCGTGCGGGCCTCCGCGGCCGCCGGGAGACGATACCGACGTTCTCACAGTTTGTATAGCGAACAATACCGGTGAGCGATTTAAAACATTACTTCGTAGTATCGAGAACTTTAGTGTACCTGTGCAAAATTTACATTAAATTAATTTTTATTTTATTTTATTTTATTTTATTTTATTTTATTTAGGAAACAAACAGTACAATAATACAAAGAAAAAATCATATAAAACTAATACATAAACCAATAAAGTTTCCAATAGTAAACAATTCATTAATAAGCTAAAAAGCACACATTAATCAGAAATAATCGATACACACAGAAATATAAATAATTCAAACAGTAGTAAATTGAATAATTAGGTAAACATGTACGAATAGAAACATTTCATACAATCATCCATTAAATAATAAATAAAAGATAATAATATTCAGATATGTACAACATTAAAAATTAATCATACCAACTATAATACAATTATAATTAAACACAACACACAACTATAATACAATTATAATACAATTACAATTATAATTTTAATAACTATTCTCATTTATGTAATACTAATAATGAAATTTGTTGTGTTAATACTGAAAACTACCTAAAATATTAATTGATCAAGACAATTATAATTTATTGTTACTATTAGAAATTAAAGTAGGAAAATGTAACGACCCTTGTGCCACTCGTACTCCGCTGGTGTAGTGCCTGGTGCATCACTCTCGACGCGCGCGAGTTCGTACGTAATCCATGTTACCGAGGTTAAATTGGGGTCGGCTAAGCTTTCACTGGATAACCTGCACGAGATGGTCAAAAAGTCATTTACTATCGAATTTATGGGAATATCCGGGAAAACCACGTCAGAACGCTGATGATCTTCGTGCTCTGGAACACCTGGAACAGACGGCTAAATTAATCGATGGTCAATAGCATGTAGGTCTGCCATGGAATGTATAGGATAGTTTCTGTAAAATGCCTGATTCTGTACATACAGCACATATTAGGTTACGTAACCTGGAGAGAAAAATGTCTTGTAACACAATACGCTCAGAGGTACCGAGATAGTATTAAACATTTATTGGATAACAATTTTGCTAAGGAAATTTTAGATAAAACAAAAGTAAATAAAACACGGTACTCATTTTGGGGTGGACAACCCTAATAACAAAAAAATTACGGCTTGTTTTCGACGCAGCGGCTAAAACGCATGGTGTATCACTTAATGATTATTTATTAACTGGTCCGGATTTGTTGATGTCACTGTTGGGTATCATGCTGCGCTTTCGAGAACACGAAATAGCAGTAGTAGCCGACATCAAAGATATGTTTTTAAAGGTTAAAATCTTACCTGTCCACCAGGACGCTCTTAGATTTCTGTGGCGCGACAGCCCTAGCGATCCTATAAGAACGTATAAAATGATGACATGACATGAAAATGACATCGCTAATATTTGGTGCGAACTGTGCGCCGTTCATTGCACAGTTCATTAAAAATAAAGACGAAATGCGCTATGAATCGTCAAAACCTATGGCAGTTCAAGCTATTCGCGAACAGCACTATATGGATGATTACATACGAGCATACGAATACCCAGATGTTAACAACGAGTGAATGCATCGACGATACGTCACACTAGCGCAACTTCATTCAATAACTTAGCCGCGTCTACGCACACTTTAAAAAAAATTAAACAAACGTTTTTTCCCAGACAACATCCGGCCCGTCGCGTTAGCCACCGGCTCCAACCAATATGTCGGTGTTACGGCTGTAGCTGCTGGTTTCGGAAGTACGAGTGAAAGTAAGTTCATTTTCATTTACAGATGATTTGATCTGATTTCTATTTATATGCCTGCATATTTTAACAACGACCGTAGAGGGCGTTTCCAATTTGTTTTTATTATTAAGTATTTTTTTTATTTTCAGCCAGCTCAGTATCAAGTGTAGCGAGACATGTAAGCCTGCAAGTCATTGATAACAACACGTGTGCTAGGACATATGGTACCGCAGTCGTTGGCTCTTCCATTTTGTGCACGTCTAATAGCGGCGGCAAAAGCTTCTGCTCAGGCGACTCAGGAGGTCCTCTCACGGTCGGCAATACCTTGGTCAGTAATTGATTTTCGTTCTTTTCTCGTCTTATATTTTGTACCAGTAACGACTTTCCTTTTTACTTTACTCTTTGTTATACGATTTTATTTGCTTATTGTGATTAATATTTATTTACAATTAATATTTAATTGTTTATTTGAACATTTTTCTACAGATTGGTATCGCTAGCTTCCTTTCGGCCCGCGGTTGCGCGGCGGCACCAAGCGGTTTCGCCAGAGTTACCTATTTTGCTTCTTGGCTTTCATCACAATAGAGTTCTGCATAGTATGTGTGGCGACATCTATCGCGTGACATACGAACTACGTAACTAAGAAATGACGCATCCTACATCGCGATATCAAAGTTATTACAGCAATTAAGTACGAGTATATATACAAGAAACCAATAACAACCGTCTGATCGGAGGATCCTCTCTATTCAACGGTGGATGAGGAACTTAACACTCCGTTCCTCACACCCCTAAACTGGTGACCCCGACGAGATCATTAGGGCAGCCTTTGTAAGCTACGTCATCGTGACATCACCCCCAAATATCATTTAATAATTAAATATTTTGATGCGTTTTTGTTTGTATTATTTGCGTATCGTTATATCTATCGTTATTACGACACCTATCTACATCATTAGTTTTATTGGCGAGGACTAAGTTTTCAGTTACTGATAAGATATTAAATTACTACTTTGATTATTAAACTTTGGAAGGAATTATAGAAGGAAATAAAGACTTCGCTGTTAAGTATAAACAAATATTATACGTTACAAAAAAATAGAAAATTATTTTATTACACTGATGCAACATTCTTGAGAAAAAGTATACACTATCAAAAATTATTTTATTGAAGTAGGTGTAGTCATCACTGGCGTACTTAAATGGGCCAGTAATATTCACTTAATCATCAAGAAAGCGAATAGTCTCGTCTACTTCATTCAAAAAATCATTCGGAGTACTTACGTCTGAGATGGTTACTCAGATCTACAAAATCTTCGTCAGACCTATTTAAACGGATTTCAAGTATAGTAATAACCCTTACATTGTAAAAGACATTGAATTACTTGAAAAAATTCAAACGTGGGTTACCAAAGTCCCAAGACAAATAAGGAGACTTGATTACAAGGATAACGGAACTTATGCTTAAGTAGTGTAAAATATCGAAAAGAGAAAGAGACGACTTGATCGAAACGTGCAAATTATTTAGGCTGCCATTATGATGTACAAAATTTGGACAAAATTCTTGTGCATTTATTAGTTAACATTTACGAGTCCGTCCAGGACTAGGCAATAGTATCCCCATCCCTACCTTTATGCGCTCACAGATCCACTCTGATAAGACCAGAGAAGCACATGGAGCGCGTTCCCTACTAGTTGGATATTTTACCTGATAAAGATTAATAAGAAAGTTCAATAGTGGAAGTTTCAATTGTCCAAGACGAAGGCGATGACGCAATGTATAATTGTTGCACAATCGTACAAAATAATTACTATAGGTTATTTGTATATGAAGCACAATTGTTTTACTTTCATCAAATAGATAGATACACTAAGTATAGATAAATTCACCACGTGCATTTCTTATCAGATTTAGTCATTTACAAAAAAAAAACAATATTTTCCAGACTTAAATGTCATTACAAAATTGATAGCATTGTTTTAGTGTTAAGCAGATTACCAATTATTATTAACTAGCTGTTCCTGCGACTTCGTCCGCGTGGAATTTAACAAAAAAGTTATTCTTCAGTTCGCAGCGTTATAAAATAAATTTCTAAAATAAAAGTAGCCTAAGTTACTCCTTACTATATCAGCTATCTGCCAGTGAAAGTGCCGTCAAAATCGGTCCAGCCGTTTAGCCGGAACAACACAGACAGACAAAAATAGTAAAAATGTTATTTTCGTATATGTACCGTTTAAATATCCATATGCATTTAGTAAAAAGTGATTATTTTAATATTACAAACAGACACTCCAATTTTATTTATTTGTAAAGATTACTTAAATTTCCAACTACTTTTACTAAAAACACTTAGAAATCATAAATTACATTCACATATTGCTTTTTTGATATGTTACATACATTGAATTAGACACACACACACACACACACACACAAACACACACATATATATATATACATAACAACACAACAAAGAAATAAATTTGCGTTGCTCTGAAATTAATAAAACGACATTTTAAGTTTATTAATCTATTTATTTATTTATTTAATATTTGGGAAACAAGGAGATATACATAAAAAAATATTGACACAAATTAATTTTACAAAATCGAGCAAAGTTTCCACCAATTATAATTCCATAAAAACAACTCAAATAAAAAGCACAAATCATCAATATAAAATTCATTCCACATTAAATTGTTTCAATGAAATTCAATGACTGATTTTTGCATTCAGCTAAAGATAAATGAAATAAATCAAAATTCTTTGCATGTAGTAAAAATGCATGGTAGAATGCATTTAGTAAAAAACGATTATTTTAATATTACAAACAGACACTGATCACATCCCCATGCTAGTAGGGCTAAAACTCTTGAGCATAGAGAGGCTCTGGTCGAACGCATAAATTTGGCTTTGAAATAGGTATCTGACTGGGGTGATGCCAACCTAGTCAAATTTAATGCTTCCAAAACGCAAGCTTGTCTTTTTACCGCTAAACGGAGTCCATTCTAATTAGCTCTGACTTTCCAAGCTGTATCTGTACCGATCACTAATAGTATTGGTCTTCTAGGCATATATGTCTCGTCTAATCTGAACTTCGGATAGTCATAAAATCCAAGGAAAAACTGCTGGTAAAAAACTTTGTACCCCCAACAAAGTAAGGAATACTTTACACCGCAACAGCTTCTTACTCTGTACTAAGCACAAGTTCCATCGTGCATGGAGTACTGCAGTCATTTATAGGATGGCTCTGTCAATTACCAGCTTGCTACTTTGGATTCTAGGGACCGACGCGCCAAAAGACTCATCGGTGTCGAATCACTGATTAACTCCAGACTTCAAGTCCAGAACATTGGCGCAGGGCTGTCTATGTGTCGGTATTTTACAGGACATGTTTTGGAGTGTGCTCAAGAACTACAAGAACGTCACTAACTTAAACTGGAGACAACATGAACGAGTTTTTGTTTTCTCAATTTTTTATCAGAGTTTATTATGTATATATTTATCTTGTCTTGTCTGTCGGGTAGACCACCGTTGCGCAATAAACATCTGCTTTCATGAGCTCCGATAATTTGAAGTACAAATTATAGTTACCCGTGTTTAAAAAGACCAAATAACATCCATAATTAAAATAACTTCTCGAAAAACAACTGTGACTACAAGTGAATTGGTGAATAATAGTAGAATAACCAAAATATGAAGGCAGAAAGAGGTGACTTAACGGACAATCTATGTAAGTGTAAAAACCACGAAAAACGCTGAGAAACGAGATATAGTCAACAAATAAGAGAAACATTAATAAGAGAGTTACAAAGGCGACAAAACAACCTAAAAATAGTAAGTACTCCGAAAATCATACCGACATAACCTAACTTTGGATAAAAGTTAACTTTGGATAAGTTTACGAAGTCAATAATCCAATTCTAACTAGCGCCATCTGTGGGTGAGTAGTAGTAAACACTATATGAACTAAGTTTATCAATCTTACAACAGCTGATTGTACAACTAGCGACATCTATCAGCGACTAGCTAAAACATGAAAGACAACAAATAATTTTAAAGTTAATTCAAATTGATCTAGCGGAACAAAAGAAAGAAACGAAAGAAATGGAAAAGAATATCACCAAAAACATAACGAAGACTATCAACAATAATTTGATATGATAAAAACAAACTCAAGAAAATATTTTAGATCGTATAGAAAGGCACAACAGAAGAAGAAATTTGGTTTTTGTCGGCATTGAAGAAGGAGAGAAAACTTATCAAGAGCAAGAAAGTAAAATCCTATATGTAATGAGCAACATGAATATACATTGTGAACGAAATGAAATTGAATCTGTGAAGCGACTTGGAAGGAAAAGTGAAAAACCAAGACCAATAACAGTGACACTTACTACTATGGGGAAAAAATTACTGTACTACAACACAGTTGACAGTCGGAACAAGTTGCAATGACGGTTCCGCACGTGTACTGAACGACTATTTTTAATACAGTTGCGAAAAAATGAAGCAATTTAATAAAATAATA
This sequence comes from Melitaea cinxia, assembly GCF_905220565.1. NCBI lineage: Eukaryota > Metazoa > Arthropoda > Insecta > Lepidoptera > Nymphalidae > Melitaea > Melitaea cinxia. Next base: position 1,974,958 of record NC_059408.1, on the reverse strand, counting down.
AAAAGAAAATTTCTGAAAAATGGCGCCAACCGTAGAATATAAGCAGAGTTTTTTTTTTCTTCACCCATTCTGTTAGGCAAAGGGAACTATGCCCATACAGTCAAATCTTCAGTAGAAGTTTTTTATTGATATGAAATGAAAATGAAATTTAATGAGATGAAATGAAATGAAACCTAACCAAACTCATTCAATCAAATCATTAAATCTGATATTGAAACAAATTAGTAGCTTCTTTTTAGAAATATACGTATTTGCATGAATCATAAAAACTTCTAAGAATCTCTTACGAATATACGCTTCGATAACAGAATCAGTGATTATGGTAATTACTTTAACATTCATCGTTATTAAATGCATCAAAACATTACACTTAAAGATCTTCTTTCAAATTTAAACATGCTAATAAGACAAAAGATTATTTAATAACTATTTTGTAAAGCTAGAAACTTGAACACGTGAGATTGTAAATGCGACGCAAATGTGAAATATTTTCCGGATGTTCGGTAAGCATGTTCGCAATATAACAAGTATCTGTTAGGTAATTACAATTTTCATATCATTATTAATTAGCTCGAGTTTCGCGTAATTTTCCTAATAATTAAATATATGACCACACAATACTTTGTTACGTTTTAACATCTTATAATAACGACAACGTTATTATAAGATGTAACTAAAAATTTATGCTTTTCGTAATTTTTCATTTATCTGTGCTATAAGACGTTGCTTCGTTCCAAATTTCAAGATTCTGACTTCATGAAAAGTACCCTGTAGGTTTTGATTCCCTTGTAAGTGTCGTAAAAATTTGCTACATTAACGGCTGTATATTTTGATTGCGTTGGTTTAGAAGTTTGGTTTTTACATAGCTCCAAGGGACAGTAGACCTGAGTATTTGGCACAAATTTCAGCTTCATACCTTCACACGTCCCTGAGAAATAGGGTATTGACAAACAGACGGACAACAAAGTGATCTGTTTTTTTTTTTCCTTTTTAGATACGGAACCCTAAAAATACCAATACGAGTTTTAGAATAAAAAATAACAGATACAATAGTAATAATAATAAATAGAACCACGTTAAACACTGGCTTGAAGGTTCATTCAAAACTAAGCATAAAACACTTATTAAATTATATTTCTATAACCGAGCGAGAGCACTACGCAGGCAGATCCTCTCGTTAAAACCCAGCCTTTTGTTTAAGGCAGGGCTATATTTCTACACTTACAAAGAAAAACATCGATTAAAAACGTTTATGGGGTTGTATATTTCCTTCTTTTTTTTACAGTAGTTGTATAACACCCGGTGTTGACAGGTCAAAACGAGGGATGCAACAAGGGGTGTAAATAAAAAAAAACCTTGTGCACCAACGGTATAATTTAAGGGTATACAAATTTTACATTCCATCAAATTTAATAAGAGTTGTTACATATGGCATAATGTAAGCGCGATGTAAAAGACAGACATCGCCATCTATTAATAACTCTTAGAACTAACATTAACTTTAAGCTATAATAATGTAAGCGCGACTAAAAATACCAATAACGCCATCTATTAAAACTTCAGAACTTAAGTTGTAGTTCGTACAGTAGTTTTATTATTAATCTATTAATGATCCACGCTGCTCACCACGCTGCTCAGCTGCGGCATATAAACAGAAGCTAAAATAATTGTGAACAATATCTGGAGTTCTCTTTGTTTGGGGTACCAAATTTATTATTATAATTTATTATATTTATTTGATGACAGTAACATCAACTTAAATTTGTATTTATCGTAGATTACCAAAGAAGTCAACCTGGGCAGCAACTTTATTAGAAGCATTACTTGTCTCCTGACTCTGGGAAACTTTGTCCACAATCCTTTCAACTACTATCTGATCTGATATTATTTGTAAGAGTTAGTGTCTTTGGCGCCCCCTACTTTTGAAAGATATTTACGCCGTAACTTATATCCACAATGTTTGTATTTGATAGCAAATAAATAAATTAATTGATTAATGTACCCGACTTTACTGAAAAACGTGTTTTTAACTTAAAATTTATTCATCGTGTTATCAAAACAAAAATAGAATTTATTTTATCTACAATATGCGATAATATATTTGTTTTTATATGATGCACGATCCTTTATTCTTAAATGTAATAAAAGATAAAACACGTTCACATAATTTATGCAACTTCTTATCTGCGTAACGATTCTAAAAACTCATAACGAACAGATATTATGACCATTAATTGTTTCAAAGTAACTGCTAAAGATCATTGAAATTAAAAGTATTTGATTCGTTTTTAGCACTTAATATGAGTACATTACCTCAAAAAAATTTAGAGTATCTAATTTTTTCGATTCTTATCCTTAAGAGGATTTCTATTAAAAACCAATGTGTACTTTACGTCACACATGGCTAAGCATCACAAAAATAAGTTTACCTTATCTGACAGAAAGTAAACTTTTTAACGACCTTATGGAATGAAATGAAAAATTCATATAATTTCACAAAAATACATAAAATATAACAAATAAAAAAACAGGAGTAAATAAGTGATAAAAATTAAAAAATGGTTGTGAATACAATTTGTGACAAAAAGAGGTGTCTCAGCATAATCTGTCAACACTTGCACGGTGAAGGCCACGTTGACATACGACGGGATTTCGTGGTATGATCAATCGCTCATCGCGGATTACTTTGCGGAAAGGGCCGTAGACTTACTGACCTGCCGCGGTGGGTGGGCAAGGCGGTCGATGTCTTTCGGCGTTCCACAGGGTTTGGTTCTCGGGCCGTGGAACGTAATGTGGAACATTAGTTACGACTGGATGATTCGCGGTGGCACTTTGCTGAGAGTCGCAGAAGGCGCGGCCGGCGACGCAGGGGCCTGGCCAATCTGCTACCGCAACGCTGGACCAACGGACGAAGGATCGGGTGAACTATCGTCCGCATTGCAAGTCCCGAGGAAGGAGGTGACCTTAGTGTTTGAGGAAACCTCTCTGTTTGGGCCCTAGTTTGAGCGAACGCTGGCGGGATCGCGGAAGTTCATAGCGCCCGTGATCCCACCCTAAGCGAGAAGAAGGAACACCCCAAGGCCAAATATAGGACATACTCTCCAGCTCCCCCGGGCTGGAGGCATCCATAGCGAATTTCCCTGGCTTAAAAAAAAGTGATGGTAGGAGCGGGTATTGTTTAAGAGTGATTAAGAATAGCAAAACTTTTAACGTATAAAGATTGAATTCCAAAAATTGCTGCAATTTAATAACATTTACTTTGACAATGCTCTTAAACAAAGAAATAAAACAAAATCTTATTATTATTAATTATTTATATTATTGGAGCTATCAGGGAATAATATAAATAACGAATGGACCCAATGACAAATAACAAAATCTTTAATTCCGTAAAACATTTCCTACACTATAATTTCAGATAGATTATTGAAACTGGATAAAAACAAAACTCATATAAAAAGCTATGGAAAACATATTCATTACTGACCTTGAACCATATTTTTGCACTCTAACCTTATTGACAAAATTACGAAATGCCTTATCATATTTTCTCCATACGGCAATATCTAATAAACTAAAGCGGGCACGTGCCGGTATTATTCTACGTGTAATTGAGAAGTATTTTTGTATACTTCGCAAATTTATCGGAATTAATTGTGAAACCGGACTCTTCGTTAGTTATTTTATATAAGTTCTTAATATAGTTTAGTGGAAAATTACTAGGAATTTTTAATAACTATTGTAAAAAACACGTAGTGTATAAAACGATACGATAAAATATTAGATTTAATTGACTCTTATTTTCGAAAAAAATATTTACGCAGAAAATAAATAAGACTTGTGTTATTAAATCATCATTCATCATTATCATCATTTCAGCCTATTGCAGTCCACTGCTAGACATAGGCCTCCACGAGTTCGCGTAACTCATGTATTTTGCCCATAGTCACCACGCTGGGCAGGCGGGTTGGTGACCGCAGGGCTGGCTTTGTCGCACCTAAGACGCTGCTGCCCGTCTTCGGCCTGCGTATTTCAAAGCCAGCAGTTAGATGGTTATCCCACCATCGGTCGGCTTTATAAGTTCCAAGGTGGTAGTGGAACTATGCTATCTCTTAGTCGCCTCTTACGACACCCACGGGAAGAGAGGGGGTCGCTATATTCTTTGATGCCGTAGCCACAGAGCATTAATGTTATTAAATAAAGGAAACTTAAGATCTTAATCTAAGACTTGTGTAATTAATTGAGTTGCCAACACGCGGTCTCCACTCCAGAACACTTTTGCTCCAACAGCCAGGTCCTGCGACACAAGTAACCAGCCCACTGCCACTTAAAAAAATAATTCGTGTGTGTAATTCATCGTTTTGTAGAATATATATTATAATAAATTTAGGTTTTTATTGACAAATATGATGTACAATCTTATAAACCCTTTTGTCGTAATGGGCTACAAAGGGATCGCACTCGTTTCAGCTCTTCGGCCACTTGATCGACTGTAAGCTATGATAAACTTTTACCGTAAATCAAGCTTGCGTCCGAAAGTGGTTATCCAACAATGACTTATTGGAGAAATGTTTTTTGTCTCTTTCGTTTCCAAGTTTATTGACATTCGAAAATGCAAATGTTTTCTTAATAAAACGTATTAATATCGTAAATTGAACAGATCGTTTCTTTGAAAGGGCCAAATACAATTTATTTAATAATTAAATGCCGTGACCATGCTTGCTGTAAGTAACAGTCGTAGTAGTCTGAAACGTCGGGCATTTAAAAAACTTAATAAACTTATATCAGTCACCTGTTACCTATAGGTAACACAAGCTTTAACTCGCTTACCGTAGAGATAGATGACCGGGTGTATGTTATGGATATATATTAAGACGCTAAGGTTAAGATGTCTCCCTTCTTAGAAAAAACCTCACAATTATTCCACATAAATTTTATATCATTTTATAGATAATAGCTTGCTTTACCGGTATCAATAACTAAAACGATTATTATTGCTTTTGTTTTGTAAATTAATTAGTTATTAAAATTATATATAGATATACATTGAGACACAATACAGCAACGCTGCCATCTAACGGCATTATTTGTGAAACAACGTCAACATAATTGACGGTCGGTAAAATTTTTGTTTAATTTCAAAGCAACTCACGTATAAATACTTTTTTGTAATTTTTTAAAGTGATAATTATTATACTTACTAGCTTCTGCCCGCGACTTCGTCCGTATGGAACAGATTCTTTGGGCTAACTGGGGAGGCTCTCAAAAGGAGAAAAAACCCGATTTTGAAACATTCTTCATTGGTGCTCCGCTCCTATTAGTCTTAGATGATTTATACCCTGTAGCCTTAATCAATAAATGGGCTATCAAGCTATCGCTAATAAAATTTTTCAAATCAATTCCTGAGATTAGCGCGTTCAAGCAAACAAACAAACAAACAAACTCTTCAGCTTTATTGCGCTGTCTGATACGTGCGACAACCGCAAACGCGGGTTATATGGTTTTATTATCTTATATAGTAGAAAAATCAATAATAAAAAACATAAATTCTATTGTTTACTCATTAAGATCTCGTAATGTATCATAACTCTTAATGATCTGCAATTATATTTACAGCGATGGCACAGCCCGGCACGTCCTATAAACTGACGTCAACACATCTTCGTTCTAGAAAAAACATTACAATTTCGACCTTATACACTAAGCAATAGATAATAACAGTTAATTACTTTGTTTTCTGTTTAGATTTTTTGTTCTGAGCATAACAAAGAAATTTTAAACCTGTGACTTTATGTTTACAGTCGAATTTTGCTTTTAATAGAATATTTAGTTAAAAACTGATAATTTTGATAACGTTACGTAATTAAGGCTTTATTTCATCATCTAAGTTATTCACACAAACCTGCGACTGTACTTGACTTTAACGTAAGTTGATGAACAGGTACAGACAAAAACACAATTTAATAGTTATTTTATTTAATATTGAACTCAGTTTACAGGTAATTTCTGTTTAACCTAGAAGTCATCTAAGAACTAGACTCTAGAACTCATTGGGGGTAGGGTTGGCAACGCGAATACGATGTTCTAGTGCGGCAGGCGTCGATAAGCTACGGTAATCGCTTACCATCAGGTGAGCCGTACGCTTGTTTACCGACCTGAGTGTATAAAAAATAGAGTTTTGATTTGAACATAAGAATAATGTCCTTGTTGCTAGCATTTTGTATGAATGAACAACAAGATGCTTACTTATGTCTCGTCAATATCTTCTTACAAAATCTTCAAGCCAGAACTCAGCAAATATTTCAGATAAATGGGATTCAATTGTATCCAGATCTCTACGAAAAGTCAGCGTTAATATTTTAGTCGTTGTTAATTATAGCCTACCTGTTAATTATTATCATGCTGTACTCTAATTTAAGCTTAATGCGTGAAAAATAAGAAGCTATTAGTGAACGATCAGGTACCTATAATAATACCGATAACGACGCGTCGGTGCAGCGGTCACAGCACTGGCTGTTGATCAGACGGTGGCGGTATTGATCCCCGCTCACTGATATTTGTATAGCCGTTATGGATGTTTGTCGTGTTTTAGGTGTGAGCGTGTGAGAACATCATACTAAACACCGTTGAGTGCGAAGCGTTTCTTTATTTTATCTTTGTAGTACAACGATAGTATGGTTTGTAGTCTGCTGTGTGGTTACGGCAGTAAAGAATATAGCCACCCCCTCTCTTCCCGTGGGTGTCCTAAAAGGCGCCTAAAAGATGCAACAGAGCAAACATAAAGACAAGAATAACAGGGTAAAAAGTATCCATATGAATAATTGTGTTTGCTCGCAAACGAAAAAAAAACCGACTTCAATTACATCGACAAGTAATACAACGTAGATCGACGAAAAAATAGTCAAGCAACAACAACGTTATCAAAACACGCAACAACAACACGTTATCAAACAACGCATTATCAAAGATTACTCAAAAAGTAGTTATCAGATCTCGATGAAATTTAAATGTGACCACATGATAAACTTCGGCTTTCGATTAAATTAAAAATCATTAAAATCTCTAAACCTAATAAAAAGTTATTGCGGATTTTCAAGAAGTTCCCTCGATTTCTCTGGGATCCCATCATCAGATCCTGGTCTCCTTATCATGGTACTAAACTTGGGATATCTCCTTTCCAACAAAAAAAGAATTATCAAAATCCGTACATCCAGTAGAAAGTTATGCGGTATAATACAACGTAGGTCGACGAAAAAAGCGTCAAGTAAAAACGCATTATTAGATATAGCTCGAAAAGTAGTTGTTATTGGCACACACCACCTTTCGATTAAAAGAAAATTTGTCGAAATCGCTCCACCGAGTCAAAAGTTCTGATGTAACATACATAAAAAAAAAAAAAAATACAGTCGAATTGAGAACCTCCTCCTTTTTTGGAAGTCGGTTAAAAATAAAAAATGATGCAAATTCTATTTTTATATTTAATTTGTAATACTGTTAAAATCTTGTATTGGTCTGCGAAAGTGTAAATAAATAAATAAATAATATTCTTAATTTAAAAACTTTTTCATTGCAACTGTATTTGACTATTATTATTTTTTTACTTCAATAATTTTAAAGCTATTTTGACATTATTACTACATATTCCTATTACTTTTTGTTTCGACTATACAAGCGTGAGGGCTTGAAGGTCGTTTCATGCAATGCGGCGCTATCACGATTATTTATTATGCATTTATAAATAAAAACTATTGTAAGCCTTATTTCCAAAACATAGAGAATACATTTGTATGAAAATAAAGCAGCACAAGTACTAAGAGGTTTAAAACTGTACATATAATTTAGTTTCTAGTATGATAATTGTATAATTCAATTTATGATTGATTTATATTTTATTGAATGTGATGATTAAATTTCAATAATTAATTACTTTAATGTAAGGTATCCCACTAACTTTATAAATGCGAAAGTTCGTTAGGATGGATGTATGTATGTTTGTTTCTCTGTCACGCAAAATATACTTGACCGATTTTAATGAAATCTGATACGTAGATGATACGAAAAACAAATTGACTATACATTAAAGTAGGCATATGGCATTGGATTTAATTCTCGAGTTTTAATATTCATGTTTTCTGAAGCATTTTACCGTTAAGTACCTAGAAAATTTATCTATTCCTAAAATTGCACCCAACAAAGTAGGCATATTTTCATACGCTTTACGTCAGCTAAATCCACCACGTTGCTCCAATGCGGGTTGGCCGATATATTCTCTACTATTAGTTACGATCGCTATCAGGTGTACATAACAACAACCGGGACCGACGGATTAACGTGCTCTCCAAGACACGGTGGGGAGATCCACGAGGACTACACCAATACCCAGACCACGGAAAACATCTGTATGGCAAATACAAATGTTTGTCATATGCGGGAATCGAACCCGCTACCGCCAGCGCAACAGCCACAAACCAGTGCTGCGACCGTTGCGCAAACGCTTCGTATTACCATAATTTGTAATAAATATTTCCAATTAATTATGTTAAACACAATTATTAGGGTTTTCTATCAAAACTTGTCTCTTGTACAGCACCCAATTTATGGTAAACGAAAAACAATATAAACCAAAAAACGACAAGGTCGTGTCGGAGAAACCGTGTCGACCTCAGCATGCAATACGTGCTCCTGTTGCATAATTATGCATGATTTGTCTGGCGTGTTACATCTCTAAGCCAGATTAGAGATACAACGAAATAACATGTAACAATTTCTCTGTTGTGTTTTTATGTTTAATCTTGCGATGTTATTTTTTTTTTATAATTGACTGAGGTGCAACAATAGTGAAAGCACAGCAGGAAATTTCCTGCTCAAAATATGAAGCAGTTCCACTTGGGTATCCCTCGACCTTACAGAAGATAAGCTAAATAATACTGTTTTCAAGCGTGTTGCGTTCCTGTTAGTGAGTAAGGTGACCAGAGCTCCTGGGAAATCGGGGATAGGGTCACCGACGCGCTTGCAATCCTTTTGGTGTTGTAGGCGTCTATAAGCTACGATAATCGTTTACCATCAGGTGAGCCGTGCCCTTGTTTGCCGATCTTGTTATATAGGTATAAAAAATAAGGCATTACAGTTCATATTGTGGTATATGAAGATACTTACGATCATTAAACATTATACATATTTACAATTCACAACTTAAGAACTAAATATTTACAGATAGTTTTGGTATAAATCATGTCCGCGTGAAATTGTGCCAAGAATGCTGGCAGCATTTCCCCGTTGAATCGCTATGCCGATTCTGGGCAAAAAATGCACTAGCCCTCTTGTCACCAGTGGAGGCAATAAGAAGAGGAGTTATCTCATTAAAAATTTTTTTAGCACTGCTACTCCAAGGTCCAAGTGTTTCGACTGCAAACGCCACAAAGATGTAATTTGAAATTAGTGACGAATATTTGTGCCGTTTAGTCGTATCAGCTTTTTCCGCTGCGGCTCCCGCTTTTAAGGCTGTTTCCCTGACACGAAACGGAGCAAGTGTGTCAACACAGGTTGCGTCCCAGATTATACTTACGATCATACTACGTATTTTGCGTGCATTGCCCACTGGTAAATCAAATCAAAAGAAAAATTAGGTATATTATAAAAAAAATAAGTTTAATAAATTTACAAATTATAATAAATTTGAATTATCGTTAATTCGGAATGTAGATTCTGCTGAGAAGATACAGAAAAAAACTCAACGGTTAGTTTTTTTTTTTTAATTCTTGGCATTATATACATCGATTATAAGTCCAAAGTGCCAGTTATGTGGCAGAGATTACTTTTTCTATACAAAATATGTGTCGAAGCTTAATCTCAGTCAACCACGGTGCTCCCTCCAACCACCTTGCATGAAATTGTTACATTGTTTAACTTTTGTGTTTACAATTCTTTTTTTTTTATGATTGCATAGCGTTTTAAAGCCTTCCTTAACAAACAGACCATCTTAAACAAAAAGAAAATTGAAATCTTACCGGTAAACAAGGATATTGGGTCGTTCAAATATTGTTTTTTTTTTTTTTTTATAATTATATTTCTTACATTCAGTATATATTACTATAATTTCAAATGAACAGATAAGGTTGTAGGAATAAGGTTATCTAGCTCAATTCGTTACTTAACGTTAGAACAGAGCTTTCCTTATGGGGTATTATCCATAATATAATTTCATAGACTAACTGTATACAATATTATTAATGTTTTATAAACATTGACGCAACTTATTATCATATTAAAGCTATTATAATTGTGTTGGCCATACAGGTGTTTGCCGTGGTCTGGGTGTTTGTGCAGTCCTTGTGGGTCTCCCCACCGTGCCTCGGAGAGCACGTTAAGCCGTCGGTCCCGGTTGTTATCATGTACACCTGATAGCGATCGTTACTCATAGTAGGGAATATATCCACCAACCCGAATTGGAGCAGCGTGTTGGATTGAGCTCTGATCCTTCTCCTACATGAGGAAAGAGGCCTATGCCCAGTAGTGGGATATTACAGGCTGAAGCGTAACAGCAACGGATTTGCTATAGGTTTTATGATTTTATAATTGTACCAGTTAGATTAATATAATAAAATTTTCTTTGGAACTACATTTGTCCATTTGTCCTCTTCAGGACCTAGATCTGTCCAATGTCACGCTACTGCGCTAGATCTGCAGTTCTAAACAGAATAGACTTATGCAGTTGATAATATAGTAAACTATTTACATATAGTAAACTATTTACATATGGAACAACTAGCTGACTCGGCAAACGTTGTCTTATCGCTAAACGTTATTTAAAAATAGGGGTTGGTGGTAGAAGGGTGAAAATTTAGGGTTTTATGTATTTTTCAACGCCAAAACATAATAAAATTTATTAAAAAATTAATAAAAAATTTAGGGTGGACTACCCTTAACATTTAGGGGGATGATAAATAGATATTGTTTGATTCTCAGACGTACCCAATGCACATCATGCACACAAACTTTCATGAGAATCGGTCAAGTCATTTCGGAGGAGTTTAACTACAAACGCCGCGACTCGAGAATTTTATATATTAGATATATCGGCCTATATCTACACACCTTATCTTACAAAACTAACCTTATAGTTGCAAGATATAATTATATTCCCATCGACGTTGAAATTCGAAAAAAACATTAGCCAAATGCAGAGTTCAATGCACTTCCGCGATAAATCGATTCTCAAAGCTATGTTGTCATAGTAACGAAATTGTAAACAGAGTTTGGCACGGCAAATGTAGTTTTTTACATTGCACTTTTTAATTTAAATCCGTCGAGCTCATGAACTCTTTAAGCCATTTAATGATTTTGAGTTTTCACAGTTTTGTTTTAATTTTATAAGGAATTTAACATACTTTCATAAAATTAAATTTAAAAAAATATTTTAGTTTTCTCAATTGAATATTGTAGCCAAAGTTATGGAGCGGGTTACGAATCTCTGCTTCTTCTTCAGGACTAAGGTGGAAATCAAGCGGCTACCGTAGTGAATGGACGCTTTATCTAAACCTATTCATTTTATTTAACGCGTTGTCAAAGTACGCAATAAAGTAAGTTATAAATATTCAGTTTTCATTTCTGTGACAGTGGTTAGTATCGTCCTCCAAATAACGCGTGTTTTAGCGCTTTGACTCATGAACTATAACCATATAAAATTTTCTAGCATAAATACCTCAATGCGATCGTTTTATATCGATACTTTTTTATTACGTCAAATTTGAAAAAAGTTGAACAACAATATGCGTTTTCTATCGAAACTCGTATTTAATTACTCTATTTACACTTACATGTAAACGATTCGTGTAAAGAAAATTGACACACACATAGTAGGTAATCCACGCCATTATGTCTTGAAGCATCTTTATAGTTATCTTTATTATCATCTTTATGGTTTATATATATTACTAGCGACCCGCCCCGGCTTCACATGGTTGAAAAAACTACCAGTATTCCTCTACTATATTATGCATGTATTATACATATAAACCTTTTTCTTCAATCACCCTATCTATTAAAAAAACCGCATCAAAATCCGTTGCGTAGTTTTAAATATTTAAGCATACATAGGGACAGAGAAAACGACTTTGTTTTATACTATGTATGCTTTTTGTATGTATGGTGCTTTTTAGCTTATTAATGAATTGTTTACTATTGGAAACTTTATTGGTTTATGTATTAGTTTTATAAGTTTTTTTTTTTTTTGTATTATTGTACTGTTTGTTTCCAAAATAAAATAAAATAAATAAAATAAATAAATAAATAAATGTAGTGATTACCTTCGACATCGAAGGTAATCACTATATAGTATTGTTTTATAATCAAATTGATCATTTCCTCATGATAATAAGCCACATTTTCCATAAAATGAAAAATAATCTAAGAAAAAAATAATTAATAATAAATATTAAAATATGTATATACATTTGCTTGCATCTATACTCGTAATTGTACGCATAGCATGTTTCACATACCTGCGTGTTTACGCTATTATTGTATATAAAACGTGGTTTCCACTTGCACCTGTACTAATGGCATATCTGGTAAAGTCGTACAAGAGTGCTAATAATATCGGCGGTTGCTAGTATTATTATCGTTCTCACTATATATTTTTGTTTCTGAAATGTTTGTGTTAGGACTAGACACTGTTACGTAGCGAGCTTAACTCGAGCGCGAGGCACAATACCTTTTTCCCCCTCCTCCCCCCATTCGAAACCCATATAATATGCCCAGCAATTTTTTTTTTTGCGAACCATATTTGTATGATGCCCCAATTCCCTTGCCCCCGCCACTCGCTACGCCACTGACTAGACATATTTTACATTCTTTTGGGCCTCTTCACCAGTTGCAGGAAAGACTGGAGGCAGATGCGGTTGTTACCACAGTAAACAAATCAAAGTGATCATTATTATAAGTAGGAAAAGTATCCCCAACCTAAGAAGGAGCAGTGCGGTGAATAAATTTTGTACTTTTTTAGTGCAGTGGAATATTTACAATCTATTTTACATCGGTAAAGTTTTGTATGTGATTGGGATAGCAAACAAGCGTACGGCGTAACCGATGGTAGCGGTAGGTACTATAACATGTGGACCTCTGCAACGCTAGAAGTATAGAAAGCACGTTGCCGACCACCTTCTCCTACTTAAACCTCTGGCTATTTCACTCACCAGAGAAACACAGAAAATTTTTCGATTATAATCACTACCATTTTTAGTAGCAAATGAAGAAACTATTATATTATTACATTATTGCTATCATGTACAACTGATAGCGTTCGTAGGAAACTCATAGTAGGGAATATATCCGCCAACCCGCATTGGAGTAGCGTGGCGGATTAAAATTTGATCCTTCTCCTAAATGGGGAAAGAGGTCTATGCCCAGCAGTAGGATATTAAAGGACGAAGCGGATCGGATTTATTATATATAAGCTATCGCTAAGCGAAGCGAGTTAAAAAACTATAGTAAAAACAATTTTTTTAATGAAAATCAAGCTGACGGCTTCAAGATTCGACTAAGGAAGATTAGGTAACAAACTAATTTTATGCATATACTGGCATTCATTATTATGGACAATCCTCATTATTTATAGAATAATTGTGTCTGCAGGCAAACGAAGAAAAACCGACTTCAATTATATCGACAAGTAATACAAGGTAGGTAAACGAAAAAATAGTCAAGTAAATACGCGTTATCAAAAATTACTCCAAAAGTTGTAATCAGATCTCGATGAAATTTAAATATGACCACATGATTAACATCGGCTTTCGATTAAATGAAAAATCATCAAAATCGGTACACCCAGTAAAAAGTTAAGCGGATTTTCGAGAGTTCCCCTCGATTTCTCTGGGATCACATCATCGGATCCTGGTTCCCTTATCATGGTACCAAACTAGTGATATTTCCTTTCCAACAAAAAAAGAATTATCAAAATCGGTTCATAAACGACGGAGTTATCTCCGAACATACATAAAAAAATATATATATATATACGGTCGAATTGAGTAACCTTCTCCTTTTTTTTGAAGTCGGTTAAAAATAAACCTTGTCTCAACATCCAATACAATCATTTAAGCACTAATACAACGTTTTATCTATACATATATAAAAGCGAAAGGTCACTCATCACGAAATCTCCGAAACTATAACACCTACAAACTTGAAATTTGGCAGGTAGGCTCCTTATAAGACGTAGGCATCCGCTAAGAACGGATTTTACGAAACTCGACCCCTAAGGGGGTAAAAGGGGGTTGGAAGTTTGTATGAATGTCCTATGTTTTTGAAGTAAAAGACTTGAAATTTAAAATGTAAGCTCTATAGATAGTGAAAAGGTGTCCAAATAATGTATCTTTAGAAATCAACTCCTTTTTGGGGTTAAAACGGGGGATCGTAGGTTGACTTACTGATCACGAAATCTCCGAAACTATAACACCTAAAAACTTGAAATTTGGCAGATAGGCTTCTTATAGGTCGTAGACATCCGCTAAGTACGGATTTTACGAAATTCAGCTTATAAGGGAATAAAACGGGGGTTGGAAGTTTGTATGAAAGTCCTATGTTTTTGAAGGAAGAGACTTGAAATTTAAAATGTATGCTTTATAAATGGTAAGAAGGTGTCCAAATAATGTATTTTTAGAAATTAACTCCCTTTTGGGCTTAAAACGGGGGATGGTAGGTTGACTCACTAATCACGAAATCTCCTAAACTATAACAGCTACAAACTTGAAATTTTGCAGATAAGTTTCTTATAAGGCGTAAACATCCGCTGAGAATGGATTTTACAAAACTCGACCCTTAAGGGGAAAACGGGGTTGGAAGTTTGTATGAAAGTCCTATGTCATTAAGGTAAGAGACTTGAAATTTAAAATGTATGCTCTGTAGATGGTGAGGAAGTGTCCAAATAATATATCGTAATCTATATATATAAAAGAAAAAGGTCACTGACTCACTCATCACGAGAACTCAAAAACCGCTGGATGGTCCATCCATCCAGGATAAACAAAGATGAAATTTAGCAGGGAGGTAGATTATAGTTAGTAAACGTCCGCTAAGAACGGATTTTTTGATATTCCACTGCTAAGGGCGTTTGATTGGGGTTGATAGTTTGTATGAAATATATACAGAAGCTATAAGTTCGCCTGCTAGGTTATTTATACTTCAGCCTGAAAATAAAACTAAAAATGTGGTGTATAAAGAGGTTTTATAAAAATAACTAATAAATTATACTAAATTGTGCCTTTTAAAAAATTACTCAGCGTGATAAGCATTTCAAGTGACTGAAATAAAAAAATAATTTGCTTAAACATCTTGATAGTAATGAATATCTTCATAACCACGCGAACGTAGTCGCGGGCAACAGTTAGTGTATTATAACAATAAGTCCCCAAAAGTGTATGTGATCGATTCCCTCAAAATTTACTGAACGGCTTTTCATGCGGTTTTACCAATGGAGAGAGGACTTCAAGAGGAAGGTTTACGGAACGACGAAGCCGATTTTGCGACTTGCGCGAACTCAGTGAGGCCTTTGTCCAGCAGTGGACTGACTGACTGACTTGATATAAGGCTTAAATAGATAGTCGATTCCGTGTTCATCATCATCATCATCTTCACCATCTTCACTTTAGCTTCATACAGTTTACTGCTGGACATAGGCCTCCGCAAGTTCAAGCTCCTCATGTGTGTTTGTCATAGTCACCACGGTGGGCAGGCGGATTGGTGACCGCAGGGCTGGCTTTGTCGCACCGAAGACGCTGCTGTCCGTCTTCAGCCTGTGTATTTCACATCCAGCAGTTGGATGGTTATCTCACCACCGGTCGGCTTTTTAAGTTCCAAGGTGGTAGTGGAACTATGTTATCTCTTAGTCGCCTCTTACGACACCCACGGGACGATAGGGGGCGGTTATATATTTTATTGCCGTAACAACACAGATATTTTGTCCAAATGAAAGTCCAGTAATAAAATAAAAAATAAAAAATAAATAAAACAACTACCGCAGGTTAGCTGGAAGAGACTTCTTCTAGAGTTATCTCTACCGGCTTTCTACATATAAATTATATAATGTGTATAACGCCTGACTAAGCGCAGTAGTCAGTGGTCGTCGTCCGGGCTACATCTGACGCCCGTTAGCAATAGTTTTCATTCATTAGTTTTGATTCATTGCATATTGGAAAATTACTAAAATCGGAAACATCGACATTTTTTTTGTTGTTCGCTGAACTTAAACACGCCAATACGCCAACACGCTAACATGCCAAAACTCCAACACGCCAACACGCCAACACGCCAACATGCCAACACGCCAATGCGCCAACACGCCAACACGCCAACACGCCAATACATCAACACGCCAATACGCCAATGCGCCAATGCGCCAACATGCCAACACGCCAATGTGCCAATACACCAACACGCTAACAGTCCAACACTCCAACATGCCAACACGCCAATACGCCAACACGCCAACACGCCAACACGCCAACACGCCAACACGCCAATACGCCAACACGCCAACACGCCAATACGCCAACACGCCAATACGCCAACACGCCAATGCGCCAACACGCCAACACGCCAATGCGCCAACACGCCAACACGCCAATGCGCCAACACGCCAACACGCAAACACGCCAATGCGCCAATGCGCCCACATGCCATCACGCCAACACGCCAACACTCCAACACTCCAACACGCCAATGCGCCAACATGCCAACACGCCAATACGCCAACACGCCAATGCGCCAACACGCCAACACGCCAATGCGCCAACACGCCAACACGCCAAAACGCCAACACGCCAACACGCCAATGGGCCAACATGCCAACACGCCAACACGCCAACACGCCAACACGCCAACACGCCAAAACGCCAACACGCCAACACGCCAAAACGCCAATACGCCAACACGCCAATGCGCCAATGCGCCAACACGCTAACAGTCCAACACGCCAACATGCCAACACGCCAATACGCCAACACGCCAACACGCCAACATGCCAACACACCAATGCGCCAACACGCCAACAAAAATAACAAACCTGTTTAATAACGAACCGTTATTTATGATATTATATCTGTCCAGGTGCGGAAGAAGCCACTTCGCCATCTAAGGACATCGTGGCAGGATAGGAAATTAACTTACCCTTTTTGCGCTTGATAAAGCTCCAAAAAAGTTTAGGGTTTGAATTGATATGTTTATGAAGTAAGAGACTTGAAATTTAAAATGTAAGCTCTAAAGATGGTGAAAAGGTGTCCAAATATCTTTAGAAAGCAACTCCTTTTTGGAGTTAAAACGGGGGATCGGAGGTTGACTCAGTCATCAGGAAATCTCCGAAACTATAAAAGCTATAAACTTGAAATTATGCTGGTTCCTTATAGAGTGTAGACATCTGTTAAGAACGGATTTTATGATACTCGACCCCTGAGGGAATAAAACTGGGGTTGGAAGTTTGTATGAAAGACCTATGTTTTTGTAGTAAGAGACGAAATTTAAAATGTATGCTCTATAGATAGTACAAAGGTGTCCAAATAATATATCTTTAGAAAACAAATCCATTTTGGGGTTACAACGGAGGATGGTAGGTTGACTCACTCATTACGAAATCTCCGAAACTATAACAGCTAAAAACTTGCAATTTGGCAAATAGGTTCCTTATAGGGCGTAGACATTCTCTGAGAAGGGATTTTACGAAACTCGACCCCCAAGAGGATAAAACGGGGGTTAGAATTTTGTATGAAAGTCCTATGTTTTTCAAGTGAGAGACTTAAAAGACTCTATAGATGGTGAGAAGATGTCCAAATAATGCATCGTAATATATATATACTAGCTGTGCCCGCGGCTTCGCCCGTGTTGAAATCAGTGTGTCACAAAGTTTTCCAGGCAAACTTTCAGTGAAACTCTCATCAAAATCGGCTTAGCCGTTCAGTAGATTTTGAGGGAATCGATCACATACACTTTTGGGGACTTTGTTTTATAATACACCAACTGTTGCCCGCGACTACGACTACGATCAAGATGTTTATCGCAAATTATTTTTTTATTTCAGTCACTTGAAATGCTTATCACGCTGAGTAACTTTTGAAAAGACACAATTTAGTATAATTTAATAGTTATTTTTATAACAAGTCTCAAAAAAAATAATTTGTGTTAAACATCTTGATAGTAATGCATATCTTCATAACCACGCGGACGTAGTCGTGGGCAACAGTTAGTGCATTATAAAACAAAGTCCCCAAAAGTAAATGTGATCGACTTCCTCAAAATCTACTAAAAGGATTTTCATGCGGTTTCACCAATGGAGAGAGGGCTTCAAGGGGAAGGTTTACGGAACGACTAAGCCGATTTTGATGAGTTTTACTGGAAATTTGCCGGGAAAACTTTGTGACACATTGATTTCAACGCGGGCGAAGCCGCGGGCACAGCTAGTCTATGTATACAAATAAATGGAGAGTCAGTTTTTTTTGTTCGATTATACTGAGAAAACTACTAAACCGATCGGAATAATACTTATACCATAAGATGCAGCGTATTTCGGAGAAGATTTAAGTGTATAATATGTTAGTGATTACTAACGTGTAAAAAATATGGATGGACAAAGGTTGCTAGGATATATTAAATTAGGTGACCAGAGCTCCTAGGGGATTGAGGATTGGGTCGACAACGCGCTTGCGATGCTTCTGGTGTTGCAGGTGTCTATAGGCTACGGTAATCGCTTACTATCAGGTGAGCCGTACGCTTGTTTGCCGGCCTAGTAACATAAAAAAAAAAAAATCAAAATCAAAAATAATTTAAAATAACTTTTGAATCAAAATTCAAAAGTTATTTCAAAATTTTACTTAAAAATTAAACTACCGCCGATTGGAAAATTAGATTCTTAAGTGAAATAAGAATTGGGAAAAACTCCTCAATAACTCCTTCCAAAATACTGTGAAAATAGTTTGATAAAAAAAATACAGCTTCGAAATAAAACACATCAAACATCGCATAAAGAATTGGTTAAAAATACAATGTTATATTTATTGAGGTAAACAATATAAAAAGATTTTGATAGTCATTACATTTTTTATTAAAAATCATAGCCCTTAGGTTTTGTATAGGTATAAATCTCACCGAGTAATATCACAGTGGCTATAAATCTTCAAAACTACACAACTCGAACACTTAAAGAAAACCTTACACTACATTTACGATTACTCGACTGATAAATAAAAGAGATATTTTTTTAAATTCTATTGTCAATATAAAAATAATTTACAGACACGCTATTATCTAATGCATTTATCGACTACTATATCATTTGTACGTTTGTTTGAAGAACATCTTAGCTAAAAAATCTACGCCAATGGTTTGGGAAAAGCACCCGTTCGTTATTCAGGGCTGCGGTATCAGGGATACAAATTGCCAAAATGATCGCCGAACTTCGTGAGAAGATGGCACTTTAAGAAGAAGAAGATATCATTTGTATAAGAAAAAAAAAATACACAAGTAAATAAGTTAGTTATTTTCCCGCAAGTAGAATGAAACGTCAGATTAAGGTATCATCGAGTCTTTCTGTGTTTTTCAACTTCTATTCAATGCAATCGCGTCTTCTGTCTTCAAAACGCATCCTAGCCAATCCAGCAAGAGGCGTCTATTCTTCTTTTGACGTGCCATCATCTGATCCGCTTGACTAACTTCCTACCTGCTGCCTGGTGTTTTATGCAGGCAAATCAATATTTTTGGGTGTGTTTTTTATGTTGTAGTTACCTTTTACTATTTTGCAGTCGTTTTTTCTGAAAATATATATTTTTTGTCTTGTGTTTTCAAAGCTGATATAAATAAATAAATCCTAGGTGATGCTACTTTTTTAGAACTACTAAACGAACTTACTATGTTCTAATAATTTTATCGAAACTTTTGAAGAAAAAATGTTTCCTTATTGCTTTTAGTCACAATTATATTTATTTTAACCGGTTCAAGTCATGCTCATTCTTATGTTAATTAATTGCTGACTGAAATGTATAAAACAGAAAAGGTTATTGTATTAAGCCTTACCCGTATTAAAAACTACAAAAGACAAAGTCAAAATCGATTTATGCAATAATGTGATATCGACAAATCTAATTCACAGAAAAACGCGATAAATATTCGACATACGATTAAGAGCAGCGATCCAACCTACGACCATAAACAGAAGAAACATTTGTTGTACACGTTACGCCAGCCTATTTCCTACGAACCCCGTATTTTTTTTAAATTTATTCGGATGAAAATTTTGTTTCTTACACCAAAAACCCACCACGACAAACAACTAAAATTTTTTAGATAAATTCTTCACATTTGATTTATGTCGTTTCGGTATATTAAATAACATTCCTAACTGTTTTAATATTACGAAATAGTTCATTTTATTTCAGTAATAACTAGAACCCTCAGCAAACATTTCATTAGCCTTGCCACGTCAAAGCTAATTAACATTTCTCTCAAATCTATGCCGCGATTAAGCAGAAAATACTGCCAGATATCTTGGCACTATTCCACACGAATATGACTTACATTGTAATCATTATTTTCGATTTTAAATCTAAATTACCGTTTATCCCTATTATTTAACTTTATTACAGAAATATACAAGTTGCGCAAAAACTAGACTTAATGCCGTACGGTTTTATCTAACAGTTGACTTTAAGACGTTTAAGATAACTTTTGGGGTAAAGGAAAAACAATAAGAGTAAGAAAAAAAAGAAAATTTTGTTAATTAATGGATATGAAAGCTTACTTACTAATCCTTACCTTATTATATAATTCATTTACTAAATGAGATATCTATTTATCTTATTATATTTTTTATAACACATATTGCTTTTCCACTGTAAACAACTCTGTTCGTGTCAAATGTGGGTTTTATTGTTTTACTTGAAATCAGCCTCATAGGCTCATGAATCAATTCAGTGTTTCAGGTTCAAAGGGCAATATCAAATAGAAAAGCAATATCCTCTTTGTTATAATGTAAAAAGGAATTGTTATTTACCCATACCAAATACACATAGCAGCGTTTGTGACATTTTTGAATGGAAATTTTGAGTCATTATTAGTGGAACACTTTTACTATGACAGGGTCATGTTAGCGTCACTCACTCAAAACACAATAGAACAATAGGGATTTCTTCAACAATCGCAAAGAGAAAAAAGGAGGGAAATTAGTTAAGGAAAAAGTCGTGGAAACATCAAAGAGTTGACTGATATTGTGTCATTAACGTGTGTTTCGCCAAAAATATATCCATTATTTTGGCTTATTTTGTTTAGATTTAGATATCAAAAGAAAATAAGAAGTCATTTAACTAGCAGTAGTTCTAGAAGGTTGTAGTAGTATATAGTAAAGATTTAAGAATTGATTTCTCATTTTAAATACTTGATTTTAGAAGTCAATTAAGAAGAAGATGATGAAATAAGAACTTCTCGACATTCTGCCTTCTGATAATAATAGAGAACTGTTCCTACAGTACTGTAGAAAAATAGTCATAAATGTTAATATTAGAAATAAAAATTAGTAATTATGTTATGTTGTCTTAATATAATGGTTATATTCTAGTATAACATAAACAATCAGTATTTACATAAGTAGGAACAAAATTAAGTTGTTAGTATATTTTCTTTGTGTAAATTAGTTAATTTACTTAGAAATATAAATAAATGAATATTAAGTTAAAATTATAAAATGAAAATCAGCTAAAGTAAGTGCTACCTCCATAGGTTAAGTAGTTTAGAAAATAAAGTACCTAATAGTAAACTAAGAAGTTGTTAGTGTATGACCCTATATTATAGAAGTAGAGATAGAAAGTAGAACAGATGTAAGTTATGTAATATTATTATTATTATAGTGTATATAAAAAAGGAAAAAGAAAAAGATTGTAAATAAAAACACCATGCCCAAACCTCACTCATTTTCCCAGGTGTTCATAAAATAAGCAATAGAATTATAATAGTAGGTCAGATGGGAACCCACCCAGTGTGTGAATGTGGAAAGTATGAAAGAAAGAAATTAGTATGCAGAATGAAAGTGCGAAAAGAATAAATGCGAGAACTGGTATGGATGAGCAGTTTAAACACAGACTCCGACCCCATGTCGGAGGTATTTAAAAAAAAAGACACAAGTCACCACAGAAAGCAGCATTATTTAGCTTTAATCTTTCATAAATTTGAAGCACTCCTCCAGACGCCCTGGTTCACCTTTTTGAATATTACTGCTATTCCATATCTCAATGAAAAGATAAACATATTTATGTTATATAAAGGTTCCAAAATCTTTCTTCCAATATATAATTTCACTGTACGTTAATCTTTAACGCGTATTATACTCACATGACATTCAGTTTTATATGTTGTTTTTTATCGCCTGCTGCGAACTTCCGAACAATCTGCGGAAGGGACGAAATGGTCTTATATTCAATATATTTGGGATATCTATTAAGATTAAAGACCTTTTGCAGGTGGCAGGTAAGTTATAATGCCTCCGGTGTGTTTATACCTTTACTGCTGTTAGAAATTTCAATTACAATTTGGATAACTAACTTAGTGTATGTTATTTTTAAGATATTTCTTAATAGTCTTAAGTTTGCTTACATTTAAGTTTTCAAACAAAAAACTATTATCTAGATAAAGT
Organism: Melitaea cinxia; assembly: GCF_905220565.1. Taxonomy (NCBI): domain Eukaryota; kingdom Metazoa; phylum Arthropoda; class Insecta; order Lepidoptera; family Nymphalidae; genus Melitaea; species Melitaea cinxia. The sequence goes on along the minus strand of NC_059408.1, from coordinate 1,952,295 downwards.
TAATAGAATTGATTGAAAATAGAAATACAAACTGAAATATATGGAAACAAATTAACAATTGGTTATTACATTTGTTTTTTTTTTTTACCAATGTTATTTGTGGTACCAATGTTATTTTTGATGGCCGCTATATTGACCTTGACTGGTCTGCCATGCGCCTTTCACTTTATCCCTATTCCGCGGCCAGCTGTGATGCGACATGCGATAGATGAACAAAAATTTTTAGGGCGATACAATAAAAGTACACTTTAAAAATTAAATAGATAAATTTCCATAAATAAAATAAACTCCACAAAATACACCATTCAATCAAGTTTTGTACATTTACCATAAATGAATTACTGTGATATAGGTATATCATCTATAATGAATTAACGGCGCAGTCGTGACGTTCTTGTAAAACAATATTTTCTGTCGTATTTGTTTTAGACAATGTGTATTATCTCATAATAGAAATCGATGGAAAAGATCAAGGCTATTATTTGTATATTAAATATTAATTTTCGTTTACTTATTACAAGGAAGACAACGACTCAGGATTGGATTCACATGATATTTTTAGTTCTAGAACAGCTTTAATTGTCTATATAATAATCTATACCTATGTGAATATACATGTTGTGTGGTTAGGCATTAAGAATATAGCCAGCCCCTCTCTTCCCGTAGGTGTCGTAAGAGGCGACTAAGGAATAACACAGTTCCATGACCACCTTGAAACTTAAAAAGCCGACCGATACACCGACTTTGAAATACACAGGTCGAAGACAGGCACCAGCGTCTTTGGTGCGACAAAGCCAGCCCTGAGGTCACCAACCCAACTTGTGTGTATAACCAATGTGTATATAATATATATATATCTTGTATATTTATATGATAGGATTTATTTCAAATACATTATTTATATTTAAGATCGTACGATATATTCGAATACTAAGTACAATTATCATACTATCACGTTTACCCATCCATAGTTTATCACCATCACGAGGTAATATCATTTATTGTTATTTATTTTTATCACTATAATCAATAATATAAATCACACAATACATAATGGACATGTATTCAGTTATATATCCTTATGTAGTTATGTATACTAGTAATATGGCTTAAGATATATATCAGGTATATACGCAAACTGATATGAGACTGATTTATATCTATCATCAAAATCTGGAGCAACCCGACTGTGGAAGTAACTCGATATTACAGAAGAACAGTTAAATAATACTGCTTTCAAGCAGTGCTGTGTTTCTGTTGTGCGTAATCTGATCAGATCTCCTGGGGGAGATTGAGGCTAGAGTAGGTATGAGTGGATATAGGATGCAGACGTCTATAGGATCAGGTGAGCCGTACGCTTGTTTGTGTACATGGTATTTTGTATGCATGGTTTAATTTAATGCCTAACTTATACTGTTACTGTTGTGTGGCTACGGCAGTGAAGAATATAGCCACTCCATCTCTTGCCGTGAGTGTCGTAAGAGGCGACTAAGGGATAACGCAGTTTCACTACCACCTTGGTATTAAAAAAGCCGACCGATGGCGGGATAACCATCCAACTGCTGGTTTTGAAATACACAGGCCGAAGACGGGCATCAACGTCTTCGGTGCGACAAAGCCAGGCCTGCGGTCACCAACCCACCTGCCCAGCGAGGTGACTATGGGCAAAACACATGAGTTCGCGCCATTTTTGGCGCAAACTTGTGGAGGCCTATTTCCAGTAGTGGACTATGATAGGCTGAAATGATGCAATGATGAACTGCTAGCTACTGCTACTGCTACTACTGCTACCTTATTAAATAAACAAATAATTATTACAATGAGATACTGAATTATTAAAAACTGCTTGATTTTATCTACTTACTCGTCATTTCGACTAAATCCTGGTTGCTATATAGTAATTGAGAACAAATCATGTTCGAAATTTAGTTGCTCGTAAACAAAACGAATCGTTTTCTGAATATAGCAACAGGGCATTAAAATATAATCACATATATATTAGATCTTACATAACAATGAAATGAAACTAAAACATACCCTAAAGAGACTGAAAACGACTTTAAAATTATATGAACGTAAACAGCATTCGGCCGTAACTTTTGTGTTTGCTCTGAGGCCGCCTTTGAGCACGTAATTTAAATTTTAACTGAAAGGGCATCAGTTGGGGAAATGTAATTTTTAGTATGTTAGCAATTAACAGACATGTTTAACACACGTATGTGAGTTTTAATGTTGTTTTCAATGAAAATATTGCTTCATTATTTGACTTAATATAATACTTACAATGTGCTTGGAGCTATGTTGACTTTTTCTTAAATAATGGCAGTAAATAATCTAAAATATATAAAAAATATGACGCCGCGTTGGCGCAACTGTCACGGCCATGGAGTGAGTGAGTTTTGACATGATATTCAAAAAAATGTTTAGAATTCCTAATATGTGGGTAACAAAAAAATAAAATCGTACTTATTAAAATATAGCCTCGTTAAAAGAACCATCCAACACAAAAATGATTTTTCAGTTCGAATCAGTAGATCCTAATATTAGCGCGTTCTACCAAACGAACGTTTTATGTATATATATATATATATATATATATAATATTAGTATATAGAACTAAATCTAAACCTTAATACATCAATATTACATGCCATTAAATATGGCGTATCCAAATCTCGATTGTTCTATTTAATCTCCATTCGTTGATCCGAGGACATCCGTCATCCTGACGAGGTGATAAATGGAGCTTCTATCGGAGCAAGTTTGCGGTGCGGATGCTGATCTTACGGGATAACGCTATTTGCGAAATTGAGGCTTTGTAAAGATAGTTTAGTAAGGTAAAATGTATTTGAACAACAATAACTCTTGATTTTAGATAAAACGTGCTTCGACATGTTTAGTGTAATACTTCTTTGGTTATTCTTTGTCATTATAAGTTTTTTTTGTTCTATTTATCTGATATATAAAATTCTCGTGTCGTAGTGTTTGTAGTTAAACTCCTCCGAAACGGCTTGAACGATTATCTTGAAATTTTGTGTGCATATTGGGTACGTCTGAGAATCGAACAACATCTATTTTTCATGCCCCTAAATGTTAAGGGTAGTCCACCCCAAAAAAATATTTTTTTTTTTATTTAAGATATATTATTTATTCTTAATTTTATTATAATTTAGCGTTGAAAAATACATACAACCCTAAATTTTCACCCTTCTACCACTAACCCCTATTTAAAAAATAGCGTTTAGCAGCAAGACAACGTTTACCGAGTCAGCTAGTATTCTATAAATGTCCACGTATAAGTAATATTAATTTTAAAAATAGATCAAAAATCAAAAGTAACTTTTAAAAGGCAACTTTGTTTGACAATAGCGAATCTCCTGATGTACAATTTGAAAATCATTATATTATTTAGTTATAATTGTTAGAATAGTTCTATAAGGTAAAACTAGATGGCGCTGCCCTGTGTTTAAACATGCTAACGTTTCGTTTTCTGAATTACATATAGTTTAAGAATATTTTTAATAAATTGCTATGCGTTTTCCGGGTATACGGTAGTTTTACTGGCCCTGGCTCTATCGACTGAGAAACATAGGTCCATACGAGTCGGAACGCTTTTTGAAAAGTATATTGGTACACCTAAATATTAGTTCTAATCGAGTAAAAAAAAAAATAGTTCAGTGTTAGTTGACGAATTAAAAAGGTCGCCGTGATTGTGCAAAGTTTACAAATTAAGAAGTCGGTGCAGCAGTGGCGCCACCTGGTGGAGAAATTTGGAACTAACTGGAGGAGGCAAATTTACGATCTGGTGAAGTGGTAAAGTGCAACAAACTGTGAATACGCTATAATTTGAATCTTATTAACAGTGATAAAATAACTTAGAAAATATATTATTAAAAGTGGACTTGTAAAATTTTAAAGTGTTAGTTAGGACTTAGAATAATTCGCGAAAAAACGACAAGACGAGGAATCTATGCCCGATTTTATTTTGACCGGGCTAAGTCCAAAACACTTAGAATAATTCGGCTTAAACTAGACTTAGAAAATTTTTGAATAAGTTGGACTTGTAAAAGTTTTTAATACATATATAAATTCAAACGAAAATGGAAGCCGACTTTAGACTAATGGACGATTTTATAAACCAAATGGAAAGAGGAAGAAACAATTTTAAAAAATCACCTAAAGATAGAATAACTGAAACATATATCAGTGCGAGATTGGAAAGCTTGGAAGGCACAATGCTTAAGTTCAATCAGAAGCACGAAGAGATTATATGTGCATACAAAAAGGAGAAATTAGACGAAAGTTATTATGTCAAAAATGATATATTTAATACTGGTTATGAAATTTACTTAACTTACAAGAGTGAGCTTAAGACAGTGTTAAACTCCATAGAGAAATCGTCGTCTATAAGCCGGGAACCTTCTACATCTCACGGAAATAAAGACTCTATTGTTCGATTACCGAAAATATCTATTCCAGTGTTTGGGGGTAGCTATGCAGAATGGACTTCATTTAAGGATCTCTTTACGTCGTTAGTACATAACAATGCTGCTTTAGATGACGTTCAGAGGTTACATTACTTAAAAACACAAGTAAAAGGAGAAGCAGAACAATTAATAAAGCATATTCCAGTTACACGTGACAATTACCAGAAATGTTGGGAGCTATTAAAAAATAGATATAGTAATAAGCGGTTTATGTCAAATTGTATTTTAAAGCGTTTGTTTGCTCAACGTACTATGTCTTTTGAATCGCCTAATGCTCTCAAGGATTTACTTGATACCACAACGGATTGTATACATGAATTGTCTAATTTAGGTATTCAGGTAGAGTCTTGGGACGTTATTATCATTTATATTGTTAGTATGAAATTGGACGATGAAACGAGGAAGCAGTGGGAATTGTATGTTAATAGCTTATCAGTAGAGTTACCTAAATTTAATAATTTTAAACAATTTTTAGAAGAACGCTTCCGTGCGTTAGAATTTGTAGAGTCTTCAAAAAATAAATTTAAGCCAGTAAAACAAACTACTTATCAGCCTAAATCTTTGCACGTCGCTTCCAAAACAATTTGTCCTCATTGCGCTGAAAATCATAAACTGTTTTCCTGTAGTAAGTTTGCCAAGCAGGATCTTGATAGCCGTCAGTCTATAGTTAAGACATTAGGTCTTTGCTATAATTGTTTGGGAACCAATCATACAGGTAAGATGTGTCGTGTACCAATAACGTGTCGTATATGCAGAAGGAAGCATCACACGCTTCTTCACGGTAGAGCCAGTTCGAAGACTGATGACTCAGAAGAGCCAAAACCGGAATCGTCTTTAAAGACGAATGAAGCCACTAATAATAATATTGTTAGTCATTTTGTGACAGATCGAATACAGAGCCAAACCTTATTAGCAACAGCTTTGATAAAAGCTGAGTCCAACAACGGTTCGTCTCAGATATTGAGAGCGTTGTTAGACCAGGGATCGCAAGCGTCTTTTATTTCGGAAGCAGCTGTTCAATACTTATGTTTAAATAAAACAGCATCAAAGATTTGCATTTCAGGTTTAGGTGGCGGTCAGAGTGACTTAACCTCAAAATATGTGGTTATGGTAAACATGCAGTCCCTTCATGACCCCACGTTTACATTACAGGTAAAAGCTCATGTATTACGGAAGGTAACTTCAGTGTTGCCGGAGAGAAAATTTCACTTACCTAATTGGGAAGACATAGGTCGAATTAGGTTGGCAGATCCTCAATACAATTCACCTAATAGGATTGATATTTTATTAGGGGCCGAGGTATATTGTAAGATCCTGAAAAATGGGGTACTGAAACACCCTACTGGTTCTATGATTGCGCAGGATACTTACCTTGGATGGGTATTGTCAGGATTAGTAAATGAAGGCAACATTAGTGACCCCAAATGTCATAATGTTATTGTAAATATGCATATTCAACTCGACGATCACGATCTCTTTAAACGTTTTTGGGAAATAGAATCAGAACCTAACTTGGAACGCGGAAAAGTCTTGACGCCTGAGGAGCAAGAATGCGAAAACCATTTTGCCGCTACTAAAAGTAGAGACGAAAATGGTCGCTATGTAGTCGAATTGCCTTTCCGACCCAAGACGAATGTTGAAAATATTTATGGAGATACAAGAACAATTGCAGTAAAGAGATTGTTTAGTCTGGAAAAGAGATTGTCAAAAAATTTAGAAGTAAAGAAGGATTATACAGAAGTATTAAAGGAATACATTACTCTTGGTCATATGGAAGAAATAATAGAAAAGGTAGAAGAAACGGGGGAAAAAGTATGGTTACCGCATCATGCCGTTTTGAGACCGGATAAAAGTACGACCAAAACTAGAGTTGTATTTAACGCTTCAGATCGAAGTGCCAATGGTGTGTCATTAAATGACACTTTAATGGTTGGGCCGACTTTGCAGCCGGAATTGCGACATATTATAATGCGATGGCGAATGCATCCTATCTGTCTTACTGCTGATATCATAAAAATGTACAGACAGGTAAAGATAGCTAGAAAACATGTTGATTATCAGAGAATAGTTTGGCGTGAAGATACTGACTCAGAAATTAAGGATTACAGATTGTTGAGGGTAACCTTTGGTACATCTTGCGCACCATACTTAGCTGTAAAGGCCATGCATCAACTTAGCATTGATGAAGGTCATAATTTTCCCTTAGCTGCTAATAGAGTCAGAACGGACTTCTACATGGATGATCTCATGACAGGTTGTCAAACTGAAATAGAAGCGATTAAAGTATACAAAGAAATGAATGAATTAATGAAGAAGGGAGGATTCAATTTACAGAAATGGTCTAGTAACAGAAAGTTGTGGCAAGAAGATAACGGAAAGGATATGGAGATCAGAGAAGACGATACTATAAAAATTTTGGGTCTTACTTGGAATCGTTTTACAGATGAATTTGAATACACAGTTAGGTTATCTTCTGAAATTGCAATTGAAACTAAACGAGAAATTATATCGGAAATCAGTCGTTTATTTGATCCTCTTGGGTGGCTTGCTCCATGTATTGTTACCGCGAAGATATTTATTCAAAAAATGTGGTTAACGGGATTTGATTGGGACGACCGATTACCGATTGCACTCGTAAATGAATGGGAACTCTATCGACAAGAATTAAGTAAGTTGGTAAATTTTTATTTACCTAGATGGGTTCAGACGTCGGATGATGACGCTATTGTGGAGTTGCATGGCTTTAGCGACGCCTCTAGTGTAGCTTATGCCGCAGTAGTGTATATCAGATGTATTAAGTTAGACGGTAGTGTTGAATCCCACCTCGTCACAGCAAAAACTAAGGTTGCTCCTAACAAACAAATCTCGATACCAAGGCTCGAGTTGTGTGGAGCTGTTTTAGTCACAAAGCTGCTGGTTGAAGTGGCAAAAGCCTTAAACATCCATAAAGCTAGATTACATGCTTGGACAGATTCGACAATTGTTTTGGCTTGGCTAAGCGATCATCCCAGTCGATGGAAAACTTTCGTTGCTAATCGGACTTCGGAAATCCTTATGCATCTAGATTCGTCACAGTGGTCCTATGTAAGTACTAAGGATAATCCCGCTGATTATGCGTCGAGGGGTATCAAACCAGCTGCATTGTTGGATAATCAAGTGTGGAAGTGCGGTCCAAGCTGGTTGTTTGATAATGTTATTAAATATGAAAAACCTGCTTCCATATACACTAAAACTGAACTAGAATTAAGACCTACTAAAGTACATGCAGCTGCGATGACAGACCCAGGTACGGACTTGTCTACTCGATTCTCATCATTAACAAAATATATACGCGTAATCGCTTTCTGTCGAAGATTTCTTCAACTCAAATCTCCCAAAACGAGTGTAAAGAATTCGCCTTACCTGACAGCGAAAGAAATCCAGGACGCACTTGACTGTTGCATTCGACATCACCAATCCGAGGCATTCGCGGTAGAAATGGCAAGTCTTACTAAAACTAAAAATATAAGTAAAAAGAGCAGACTGTCAATGCTCAATCCATTTCTGGACAATTTTGGAATTATGAGAGTCGGGGGTCGCATGGAGAAGTCGAACTTATCATATAAAAGTAAGCATCCCATTATAATAGATGGCGCATCTCATTTAGCAAGGCTTATAGTAGCTGATGCCCATAATAAAACGATGCATGGTGGACAACAATTAACTTGTAATTATATAAGAAGTAGCTATTGGGTGACCAAATTAAAAAATATAGTCAAAAGTCACATTCATCATTGTGTCCCATGCATTAGACATGCAGCTACTTTTCGGACTCCTTTGATGGGTCAAATGCCCTCCTGTCGAGTCACCCCTAGCAAACCGTTTTCAAATGCAGGTGTTGATTATGCAGGCCCTATAAACATACGTGTTTCCAAGGGTAGAGGCCAAAGGTCTTACAAAGGCTATATTTGCCTTTTCATTTGTATGTCCACACGAGCCGTTCATATCGAAGCTGTTTCAGATCTAACCACTGAAGGCTTTTTAGCTGCGTTTAAACGTTTTATAGCACGCAGGGGTCGATGTAACCATTTATGGAGTGACAACGGAACAAATTTTGTAGGGGCTTCGCGAGAACTGAAAAAACTATTTGCAAATGAAAAATCTACCCTGGCCTCTGAGATTGCATCGGCACTGGCAACTAATAACACCGAATGGCATTTTATTCCTCCACATGCTCCAAACTTTGGTGGATTATGGGAGGCAGGAATAAAAAGTGTAAAGTATCATCTGCGTAGAGTAATAGGTGACTCTACTCTTACATATGAAGAACTGTCAACGGTACTGGCTCAAATTGAGGGGTGTCTCAATTCGAGGCCACTGTCAAATGGTAGTTCTGACCCTGATGATTGTGTTCCTTTGACGCCAGGTCACTTTTTAGTGGGCGAACCCTTAGTATTAGCACCTGATCATAATTTAGAACATAGCTTGGTAAGTAATTTGAGACGTTGGCAACTAACACAGCGCATGGTTCAGATTTTTTGGAAGCGATGGTCGCAAGAGTATTTAACTCAGTTTTTTCAAAGGTATAAATGGAAAACGAAAACCCCGGAATTAAAAAAAGGTGACATGGTTTTAGTCAAGGATGAGAATTTACCCCCAGCTAAGTGGCTTTACGGTATAGTTGTAGATGTTCATCCGGGTAGCGATAACATCAATCGTGTAGTTACTCTTCGTTACAAAAATTCAACGATTCAACGTCCAACTTCAAAGCTATGTCTCTTGCCTATTGATGTGAATGAAACCTAAATTGTTATTTTAAAATAGGTTTAAGATTACTGGTGGTCATATTAACGTAAATTTAAGAGTTATTGTTCAGTATTCAATTTAAGTGTTAAGTTTGTTAATGTTATTAATAAGGATTTTACTTTTATTTCTTATCTTAAACTTGTAAAACTCGTTGTTAAGAATGTTAATTATTTAGAAATTATTTAACAGTGTTTTTTTTTATCTTACTAGTTTTTATCCTATGAGGGGTATTGTATTATTTTCTTTAATTTTACCTACAGTCCACATTTGCAATACATTTTAGCAATAAGTATTAATGGCAAGTGTTTCATAGAAAACCATTTACTATAACTTTTTTTTTATTCTTTATAGAGGTGTATAAATGTAATGTAATAATAAATGTGTGTTACGAAGGACTAGTTAGTCCTTGGCGGGCGGTATGTACAATTTGAAAATCATTATATTATTTAGTTATAATTGTTAGAATAGTTCTATAAGGTAAAACTAGATGGCGCTGCCCTGTGTTTAAACATGCTAACGTTTCGTTTTCTGAATTACATATAGTTTAAGAATATTTTTAATAAATTGCTATGCGTTTTCCGGGTATACGGTAGTTTTACTGGCCCTGGCTCTATCGACTGAGAAACACCTGAGATGAATGTAATCGTAGTCGTTACAAAAGATTGGAAATACCGAACAAGAATGTTTACTTTTTATTATTAAATTTTACTTCCTGATATGCTTTGTATTTTAGATTAATTTTTCGAATTTATTTTCTCGAATAGATTAATGTGTATTTCATATTTTTCTTTAACACATGTAATAATAATTGTGTTCGCAGGAAAACGAAGAAAAACCGACTTCAATTATATCGACAAGTAATACAACGTAGGTAGACGAAAAAATAGTCAAGTTAATACGCATTATCAAAGATTACTCCAAAAGTTGTAATCAGATCTCGATGAAATTTAAATGTGACCACATGATAAACATCGGCATGTTTCCCTCGATTTCTCTGGGATCCCATCATCAGATCCTGGTTTCCTTATCATGGTACCAAACTAGGTATATCTCCTTTTCAACAGAAAAAGGATTATCAAAATCGGTTTATAGATAACGGAGTTATCCCCGAACAAACCGAACGGTCGAATTGAGTAACATCCTCCTTTATTTAAAGTCGGTTCAAAAGGTAACCTATCGCTGTCTGTACATGGAAGATATATGAGAAAAAATATTATTGAAACCTTTATGAACATAGAATCCAAAACAATGATTTTTAGAATTATCATCCGTTTGTCTTTACGTTTGTGCACGCTTATCTCAGAAACGGCTTATAAAATAGAGATGTCGTCATCACAGCCTATACAGTCCACTGCTGGACATAGGCCTCCACAATTTTACGCCAAAAATAACGTGAACTCATGTGTTTTGCCCATAGTCAGCACGCTGGGCAGACGGGTTGGTGACCGAAAACCGAATAGAGATGTGGTTTTGATTAATATTTTGTGGTAAGCTTGAGTTAATATCTAGCGTTTGTTTCATGTTAATTGGTTCATAACTGAAAAAGTTATGGCAATTTAAAGAATCACGTTGAACATGTAAATACCCAAAACGCGAACGAAGTCGTAGGCACAGCTAGTTTGAAATAAATATTGTCATTAAAGTTCTGATACTTCTTAGGAAAGCAAAAATAACTGCATATTATTATACTCGTATTGACATCGTTAAATTGAATTGTTACTTTGTTTGTAACTTCAGGTGCTGTGTGGCTACGGCACTAAAGAATTTAGCCACCCCCTCTCTTCCCGTGGGTGTCGTAAGAGGCGACTAAGGGATAACAAGGTTCCACAACCACCTTGAAACTTAAGAAGCCGACCGATGGCGGGATAACCATCGAACTGCTGGCTTTGAAATACACAGGTCGAAGACGGGCAGCAGCGTCTTCGGTGCGACAAAGCCAGTACTGCGGTCACCAACCCGCCTGCCCAGCGTGGTGACTATGGGCAAAACACATGAGTTCACGTTGTTTTTGGCGTAAACTTGTGGAGGCCTATGTCCAGCAGTGGACTGTATAGGCTGTAATGATTGTAACTTCAGAGTCACAATTCAGCCTGTAACATCCCACTGCTGGATATAGGCCTCTTTCTCCGTGTTGGAGAAGGGTTGGATTTTAATTCACCACGCTGTTCCACCGCGGGTTTGCGGATATATTCCCCAAATCTCTACTATGAGTGACCTATGAGGATCGACAGCTTAACTTATTACCTGTTTACGGTGGGGAGAACCACAAGGAGAGACATCCAAATCGGAAAGAATTATTTGTACAAATATAAATACCTATCCTGAGCGGGAATCAAACCCACCCGCAAACGTTGTTTAGGTGTGCATACGTACCCACTACACTGGAGCGGTTGCTGTTCTTTACTTTACAAGTTTTTATTTGACAACACTTGTTTCTGATTAAAGTAAGTAACGAGTCGTTCAATTTCCAAGAAAATGGTATCATAATGTCAAAACTTTAATTAAAACTACTCACGTTGTGTTAAAACGTAACGACGTTATGTCAATTTTAAGACTAAAGCTATAAAAAAATATTATTGAAATTTAAAAATTAAAAATATATTGTAAGTACTTTATTCAATTTGATTGTGAAAAGTGCTACTGAATCGTAATTTTCCAATATTAAATTATAATAAATTTACTATAATATTAAAACGAGATCTTAGTAACTGCTCGGTGTGTATTACAACATTTGGTGGAAACTTTGCTGATTTATAAAATATTACTGTTGTTTATGTTTATGTGTATTAAAAGTTGTTTGTTTCCCAAATAAATAAAAAATATGTGGTGTCATGGGACACCAGGTAGGAACGAAGTTCCTTCGGATAGTATAGAAGCAATACAATTTGGAAAAAAAAATGTTGAATTTTATATATTTTTTCGAGTTCTTGATTTTTTTTTTTTTTTTTTTGGTGATTGGTTTTTTAATTAAGTACATAAAAGTATTTAGGAAATTTAGTATTTTATAAAATAAAATAAATCAAATAAAATAATAACAATAATAATAATTCAAACTATTAAGTGAAATAAAAATCATATGGCGTTATTTATTTTAGTCGACAGTATAAAATTAAATAAATAATTTAAAAAAAAAATTACTAGTAATATTTTAGTTTTACAAACGTTATATTATACAGTCGTGTGACTGTCGTGTCGTGATATTACGTTACTTCCGTTATATATTTTTCTTACGGTTTTAGTAACACATTTTTTTCAGTTCGCTCGCCCAGCCAAATGTCAAGCATACCGTAAGGAACTTCGTTCCAACAAACATTTTGTGCGATCTTCAGAAGTGTCTTTCGCAACAGCTCAATTGCGAATTTTCGTAAATCTCATAAAAAAACATGGACAAATTAATGTAGACCAAATTCTCATAGATCTCCCAGCCTATCATAACTCTGTATACATATTTTAATTTTCGTAGTTGAAAATTCAACTAAATATCTCGATAGAAATTAATTTCGAAACTGCCAATTTTTTTCCCCGCACATTTGTGTCAAGAATGCTGGCGGCATTTCCACGTCAAATCCCACTATCGATTCTCAGGTGAAATAATGCATCAGCTCTCTTATGACCAGTAGAAGCAACAAGAAGTATTGTCACGGACGGAGCTAAATATCTTACAATGATAAATTTACTAAACTATCATTGTGTGCCAACGGCAAGTAAAGTAGCCATTAATGCGTACTTTTTTTTTCGTTGTAAAACAGAAAATAAAAGGTTTCTTATAACCGGTTGGTGACCGCAGGGCTGGTTTTGTCGAACCGAAGACGCTGCTGCCCGTCTTCGGCCTGTGTATTTCAAAGCCAGCAGTTGGATGGTTATCACGCCTTCGGTCAGCTTTTTAAGTTCCAAGGTAGTAGTAGAACTGTGTTATCCTTTAATCACCTCTTACGACACCCACGGGAAGAGGGGGGGGTGGCTACATTCTTTGATGGCGTAGATTTTGACACTTTTGATTTATAGAAAAACTTTTGAATAAAGTAAATTTATTTAATCTGGGTTTTATCTTGGTTCCTCTATAGCAGTCTGAGAAATCTCTTCTATAATGTAAATAAATTGGATAAAAATACCCATAGTAAGTGAGTCTTAACCCGGCGCAAATTACGTGAAAATAATTACGAGGACGATGAGGCCGGGTCATATTGACCCGAATTTTATCAATAATTTTTTTAAGAAATTTAGCAAGTCACTTTAATTTTAATGACTGTTTGTTTAATAAAAGGGTTCTTTGATTAGGTAGTAAAATAAAAATAATAACGACAAGTTCTAGAAATTAAACTGTTATTCACTTTTTCATTAACACATGCAAAATCAACTTTGAAAACATAACATGTTTATATTTTGAATTTTTGGTAAAGTATTCGTAGCAACAATAGGATTCAATAGTAAGGACCAACTTATTTAGGAAAAATCGTCTTTTACATTCCTTTTGGCCCAATGTATTGCTAGATATGTTAGATATGCTAGATATATTAAACATTGTATATAAAATCGTCAGTGGCTTTCGTTTTGAATTTTTGCTCACGTTCTTGCTGGTGCTCATTCGATCTTGCTGGTGCTTTTTGCCACATTCTTCCATCCTTTCCTTGGTAATCAAGATCGACTTTGTACGCAAGATCAATATTATCTGAATCTGACCTTTTATCGCTAGCTTCTTGTTCTTTTTCACTGTCATTACTGCGTTCAGATAAATGATCTTTAATATCCACGTCTGAAGCACCTTGGGAGTCTTCATTGTTGTTATCAGACTTTTCTAACAACGCCACAATTCCAGCTGGGTCATTTGTCAATGTAATTTTCACTAAAAATCTTTAAAAAAACAAAGTTAATTAACATTAAGCACTAAATAAACAAATAAACGTAAGTAACGAAATTACTACGCCAAAGATGACGCTGGGTCATAATGACCCGTTTTCACTTGACGCACTTGTATCTGCCAGCGCACGTGGCGTCGCACTAAGTGTACCAATGGAGCTGGTAGAAGAGGGCTATATCTCCAGCTACACAAACTTTCGATCCATAAAACCAAAGCAAAAATAAAATATATCTGTTTAAAATTGCCTCGGGTCAATATATTAATAACAAGTATTTTATATAATTCTGTGCGTATGATAAATAAATAATAAATAAGAAAATTCGAAATGGAAAATACATAACTGCGCTGAAAAGGATAATAAGGCCAATGGGATTGGATTAAGAGAGTACATGAATAGGTTTGCATCTTATGTAATTTCATTGACTCTATTTAGATATTTTTTTGTATCTATTTTATCCTGAGAACATTAGTGATTTGTTGGTACTACGATTTTTTTTACATTACTAGGTCGGTAAACAAGCGTACAGCTCACCTGATGGTAAGCGATTACCGTAGATTATAGACGGCTGCAACACCAGAAGCGCGTTGCCGGCCCTATCCCCAATTCCTGCCAGGAGCTCTGGTCACCTTATTTATGAACAGGAACACAACACTTCTTGAAAACAGTATTATTTTGCTGTGATCTTCTGTAAGGTCGAGGTACTATCCCAGTCAGGCTGCTCCATATTGTGAGCAGGAAATTTCCTGCTGTGCCCTACCTCAGTTGTTGTTATGAAAACATAACAACAAAACTTTTAAACTATATATCATATATTTTCACTGTGTCAAAAATATGACAGTCAATTTGTATCAGAATTTTGCAAATACTGTACGTACGTACATAAAATAAATTTGCCCAAATTATATCCGAAATTGCAAAGTACGTAAAAAAGCTCAATGTTTTTTTTAAATTTCCAAGCCTTAAAGGCGATTTTTCTTTAGAATTTGTAGAGAGAAAACGTCCATTAATTGATTACATTACTAGTCAGAACCCACCTCAAAATTAAATCGGTATTTTTAGGATCTCGTGGACGTCATTTTAAACATAAATTTTAAACAAAACTTTTAATGAAAAACAAAACGAATAAATAATTATTTGTAATTCTGGATTTCTATTACGTGAATAATTTGATCAAATCTCTTTTAAGACCAACTGTATGAAATTGAACATTTAGGTAAACTTTTTTTTATATCTGTCCCATACCGCAGTGTTTTTGCCAGACAGTTACTTTCCAACATATTATTAATATCTACATATTCAGGTTTTCGTCCCCATAATGGCTGTGAGACTATTTTCTTTCAACCTATATTCTATTGATCAGAGGCTTTTAGGTGATTGCCCGCCATTCATCACGATTTGGCATATCACGGTGTATTGAATTAAAGTGTAGATGATTTTCTAATACCTGTTTCTCATAAATTAAAATAGAATTTGACGTGATAATGACGTGACTTTCTAGATCGTAAATCAAAATCAAAAATGCCATCGGACCAGATAACCTAGGCCTTAAATATTATGAAAAAATTAACGGCTAAACTATATAGATCACAAGGTGATGACAAGGCGAATGTTTATTATATACAAAGATTAAGAAATAGACAAGTAGATAAATGTAACTGCCAGGGTGCAATTCTATAGTGTGCTATGGGCTCCCGTTGGTTGAATCAGTACATTTTCAATGTACATTTCTTTATAATTTAAATCGTACTCAGAAAATAACGCAAAACAATTTGCATATACCGCACAAAATGCTTAATAAAATGAATAATATATTGTGCTCAAGTAAAAGATTTTTAAAAGCTTTTCGTTAATTAAGATTTCCTTACAGATTTTGTACAATTTTGACGACATTACATTTCCTTTATAGGCTTGTAAAATGTATCATTAATCCATTTTCTAATAGTTTTATATTATTACTAGCTGACCCCGTAAGCGTTGTTTTGCCATATATGTTATTAACCCCCCTTAATTTCCCCCTCAATATAACTTAGCTGTATGAAAAATAAATGTTGGCCGATTTTCAGACCTACCCGATATTGACACAAAAAATCAGTCCAGCCTTTTCGGAGGAGTATTGTAACTAACATTGTGATACGTGAATTTTATATAAGTATAAGATTTTTCACTGATTTTTTTTTTGCTCAATCACAATAAAATATAGCCTATGTCACTCCTAAATAGTGTAGCTTTCTGTTAATGAAAGAATTTTCGTGATCGGATCAGTATTTGCGAAGATTACCCCCTACATACAAACAAAGTTAGAAGTAAAACTTCTTGACGCGTGCTTGACTTGGGGGGTAAGCTGGTGAATGCGTGACGAAAACGTGAACGGAAGTTGAGAGAGAGATATAACTTAGTGAAGATAGAAAGGGAGCGAGTTACGTTTCGTATATTAGGGACAACTAAAGCAGTTTTACTTGAGTTGTTGGTCTAAAGCACACTCGTAATAAAGACATTGGTTTAATTGAAACACGTCAAAGACTTTAAACTTCACTTTCTCAGATTTAAACATTAATACCTTCGTCCCTTTTACCTGAACATGACAGTATACGTCCAATTACCTCATAACTTATCTTTGACAATCACCAATATCTTTTAACAAGAAAATCTTTTAAGGAATTAATGTCGTACCTCGTCAATTTCGTAGAACCGCTGACACAAAATGTCGTCCGTCGAGGCGGAATTAAAACCAATTGTCCAAGGAAACCTATGAACTTTTAATGCCGTCTGAGCCGTCGTGCAATCTAGAGTCGGTACTGGGATCAAGCCAAATAAATACTTTCACCCGCTTCTCGATGCCAAATGAGGCGATAAAAAGTTTCCGACTACACTTGCTACAGAATGAATTAAAAGTGATTATTTGATCTAAAAAAAAAAAAACCGCAACGCTCTGGAACGTATTCAAATGGTTTATTTTTTATTTTATCTGTTTAATAAAGTAGGACAAAGCGCTAAAACATACATTGAAGGTTTGTATATTTATTTATAAATATATATAATACTCGTACTTAATTATATGTATACCTTTAAATATTTTACTACATTCATCGCTGGAGAGGAGACCTCGTCTAGGCAAATGCATTGTGGGTTCCCTTTAGCTTTCGATTCCCTTAGCGATTAACGCAAAACCACTTGCGGGGACTGAATGACGATTACAAATGACTGAAATAATTGTATAGCGAGCAATACTGTCATCATATTCACACACATCCAAAACACAAACACGACCATTCGTATTCTTCCCTGTTGTAACAGGAAATTACAGCTAAATAACACTGCTCTTTACTTAACGTGACTTTTATATGTTGTATTCCTGTGGTGAGTAAGGTAGCCAGAGATCCTGAATAGGTTTCTGAATAGGGCCAACAAGGCGCGCGTAACGCTGCTGGTATTGCAGACGTCAGAGGAAACTTTAGAGGAGTCTTTAAGTTTGGATGTAATGTATTACATCCAAACTTAAAGACGACGTCTAATTTAAGCCGACTATAGATCATTAAAAATAAACTATTAACATATTTGCCTGGGGGACAGCAGAAAATATCCTGCTCAAAATCTGGTACAGCCCGTCTCAGGAAGTTTCTCAGTCTTACAGAAGATAACATCTAACACTACTCTCAAGCAATGATTTGTTCCTGTGGTGAGAAAAAGAAAAAAGGAGATCATGTGACGTAAATTATGGATGGCCCTTAACTTCACATTGACACAAATTCAGTTGTAACGTGCTAATACTTTCAAATCTTGCATTAATAATGATATTGCTGAATTTCGATGGTTTCAATGATTTTCTCGTGGATTCAAAGCCAACATCAGTTAAAGTAAAGACACTCCATTCACTGGGATTTCTTAGTTCAAAACTACTAACACGGACTAAGTAAGTAAGTAAGATTTAGATATAAATATACACAAATAAAATAAACTTATTTGAACTAAAATTATTGTTTCTTTTTACGCCAACAAAACGATTTCAATATTAAATTCAAGTTGTACGTGTAGGCATTTCAAAATGTTCACGGAACTTAAGTCGACAAATCCCCTGAATACGGGATCGGCCGGCATTAAATAAACGGGATTAGGGAAATATGAACAATACATTTTGTTTGTATCTCGTTAGCCCGGGATCAACGCGTAGTAATTTGTGGCGCACGATTTCATCCGGGGATCATCTGTTTGCTTTGCTAATCGTAAAGGTATTTTTATAGGTACAGTTAAATTCAAAATAATAAAAAAAAAAAGAAAATAATATATTTAATAGACTTTATAAAATAATTACAATAATTGTTATACACGTAACAGTCCCATATTTCGGCGTCGATTCAGAAAAACATTACATAAACAAAGCCTAGACCATGATAAACACGCAAATTGACCATTCAAATATTTGTATGAAATGGTTCATTTAACTACAGATATAAAATTACAAACGTAAGTATTGAATTTTTTGTCGAATTTCCAAATTGCGTTTTAATCAAAATTCGTTCTGATTACATCGGCAGAAGGCATACATTACATACTATTTTTTAAATTACTAGGTAAGTTAGCACTTGTGATATCGTGCTAAAATCAAGAATTCAGGCTAACGACTTAACAACACATTTATAGACTAATAAGAGAAAACTAATAGATAAATTACGGAGTAAAGTTGTAACTTTCAATAACTTTTCATGTATTACAAAAGTGGCTAACAAGCGTACAGTCTAAGGTTTCTTCTGACGTCTGCAATACCAGCAGCGTTACACGCGCCTTGTTGGCCCTATTCAGAAACCTATTCAGGATCTCTAGCTACCTTACTCACCACAGGAATACAACATGTAAAAGACTCGGTAAGTAAAGAGCAGTGTTATTTAGCTGTAATTTTCTGTAACGGTATTGTTTATGTAAATTTGAAGTTTTTATTAAAAAGAGATTAATAGATAAAGCGTATTATTCGGTGCAGGATTACATAGTTGATAAAGATGTGTGGACTTAGTGACGTTGGATATTACTAATTTTATATAACAACACAGTTTATATATTAGTACCTGGGTGACCGAGCTTAACTCAGTATTTTTAGTAAATCGTGTTTTTTGATAATCATATTTAAATACGAATTACATATTTATAAAATATGAATAATATATATTTTTTACCAACAATAATAAATATTTTATTTAATTAATTATATTTTTCACTTCACAGAGTTATAAAATAAATTTCTAAAGTAAATAAGCCTAAGATACTCTTTACTACATCAGCTGTCTGCCATCGAAACTCATACATGTGTATACATCCATATTTATTTAGTAAAATGCGGTTATTTTAATATTACAAACAGACGGTTTTATTTACTTGTATAGTAAAATAATTAAATTTCTAAAATAAAAGTAGACTAAGTTACTCGTTACTACATCAGCTATCTGCCAGTGAAAGTCCCGTCAAAATCGGTCCAGCCGTTTCAGTGATTAGCCGCAACAAACAGACAGAAAGACAGACGGACAGACAAAAATTTTATAAAGTTTTATTTTGGTATATGTACCGTGTATACATCTATATGTATTTAGTAATAAAACGGTTATTTTAATATAACACACAGACACTCCAATTTTATTTATTTGTATAGAAGAAGACAGTTCCTGCTGTGCCCTATTACAATATACCCAATTCTTTCATTTTAGTTTTATGGTTTTAACAAGGTGGTTAACAATGCAGGAATGATAGATGATGATGAATGAAGTAGCACAAATACCACTTATACCGGAGAATGCAGATGGAAGACTCATCGGTGCGATCAAGATTACAAAAAAACTTCGCTTTGGAAGAAAAACTTTAATATAATTTTACTAAACTGAGTTTGTGACTATGAGCAATACACACGAGTTCTCGCCATTTTTGACGCGAAGTTGTGGAGGTCTATGTCGAGCAGTGAACGACGATAGGCTGAAGTGAAACTGAGTTCAGTTGAAATGAATTCAAATGGTCTGTAAACATAATGTCTGCGTAGATTGTTGTTCAGTTCAATATATATTCATGTTTGAATACAAATTGCGGTGTGTATGCAGGTTTACTATTTATACACTATGAATATATAAATGTCTTTTCTACGATATGTACGTCATTTTGTCACTATTAATAGGTAAGGTATTATTAAGGCGCAATTTTCACTAATTATA
The DNA here is from genome assembly GCF_905220565.1 of Melitaea cinxia. Lineage (NCBI taxonomy): Eukaryota > Metazoa > Arthropoda > Insecta > Lepidoptera > Nymphalidae > Melitaea > Melitaea cinxia. The sequence continues at coordinate 1,931,979 of NC_059408.1, read as the reverse complement.
GATTATAAATAATTTATGTTTTAGATAATTTAAATAGTTATTTTTTTTAATAAATTATTATTTAATTAAAAACATAAGAATAAAAATAACGCCTTTCTTTCTACAGCTAAAAAAGGAAAGTAAGATCTGGTATTTTGATTCTATTTGTCGTATGTGTATTTTTTATACTGCTGTGTGGTTACGGCAGTAAAGAATACAGTCACCCGTCTCTTCCCGTGTGTGTTGTGAGAGGGGACTATGGCAGAACACAGTTTCACTACCACCTTGGAACTTAAGAAGCCGACCGATGGCGGGATGAATGGTTATTCAACCGCTGGCTTTGAAACACACAGGCCGAAGACAGGCAGCAGCATCTTCGGTGCGACAAAGCCAGCCCTGCGGTCACCAACCCGCCTGCCCAGTGGGGTGACTATGGGCAAAAAACACGAGTTCACGCCATTTTTGGCGCGAACTTGGGGAGGCCTATGCCCGACTGGGGACTGCGCTAGGCTGAAGTGTGTATTTTTTATAAAAATGTATCAGATAATATAATTAATATTATACATTATATATATTATATTTTTATCTTTTCTGTACTGTGCGCTATTTGACTCTAAGACTTCGTCATATTTAAAAGATAAGTTTGAATTTCTCGAGGATCATTCTTCTCTAAGATCTTCAAGGAGACTAATGTTAAAATTGCCTGTTCATAAAACAAAATTTTTCAGTCAGTCTTTCACCATTCGGGCAAATTAAGCTATGGAATAATTTACCATTATATATAAAAGAAGACAAATCACTCCCAACGTTCCAAAAAGTAGTTAAAAAGCGTTACCTTAATACTGAGGGCAATTCCAATTAACTTTATTTATTTATTTTATTAATTAAATATTTTTATTTTTTTATTTTTATGGCGGAATTGATTGTAAATACTATGAGATACTGTTGTTATATTTATTAGTTTATTATATTATATTATGTTATTCTAATGTATGTATTGTTACGTGTTAGGGTTCGAAGGATTTGGAGAGAAAAACCTGCTTACTCTAACACGTAACATCTGGTGTCGGAAGTGAGATTTGGAGATGCCATTGACTCCGAGAGAAGACTTTAAGGACGTCAAGGGCGTCAGGACAAGGGCGCAACGAGCTGCGGAGGCCACACCTACTGGGGACCAAGCTCCGCCCACCGTGGACCAAGACCCGCCCACTGACCCCGCCTATCAAGCCCCGCCCACCCGAGCTCCGGCCCCGCCCACTCAGGCTCAGGCCCCGCCCGCTCCGAGTCAGGCCCCGCCCACTCGGGCTCAGGCCCCGCCCGCTCCGAGTCAGGCCCCGCCCACTCGGGCTCAGGCCCCGCCCACTCGGACACAGGCCCCGCCCACTCGGGCTCGGGCCCCGCCCACTCAGGCTCAGGCCCCGCCCACTTTGTATCAGGCCCCGCCCACCGGACCCGTCCACCTTACCGCGCCCACCAGTGACACCGTAACTTCTACAGACTCTCAAGTGGCTCTTCAATTAGGAAGTTTAATTAAATTAATAGAGCAACAAAAGGTTGAAATTCGTAGTGCTTTGCAAGAATCACAAGAGCAAACAAGTTTCAAATTGCAAGAATTACAAGAGCAACAAAAAGAGCTCCAAGAAAAAACGCTTTGGGCTGTAAAAGATGTTAGTGACGCGGTGACTAAGCTTCGAAAAGATGTGGATGATGGAAGAACGAGTTACCGGGTTAGGATTGGATCTTGAAAATGTGAAAACCGGCCTCATTGAACTACAGAAGAGAGTAGTACGCCTTGAAACCATGAGAATTGCGATGTCTAGTGGAACTACCGTGCCGTGCGTTGCCGTGGGGCAAGGAGCAAAAGTGAAAGTGCCTCCATACGACGGCACTACTTCGTGGAACGCTTATCGTCGACAATTCCAGACTGTTGCTACTGCCAACGGATGGACGGAAGAACAATGCCTGACCGCTCTCACTGTTGCGCTCAGGGGGCAAGCTTTGTCGGTTCTGGAAGCACTGCCACATATGGAAAATGGGTTCCAAGACTTGATGGAGGCACTTGAATCCCGATACGGAGATCGACATCTGGAGCACGTGTTCCGTGCCCAACTGCGTGACCGAGTTCAACGCCCAGGAGAAGGACTACAACAATGGGCGTTGGAAATCGAAAAACTCGTCAGGAAGTCATACCCAGGAGCCGACAACAAGATGGTAAACACGAATATTGCTCAAGCATTTGTCGACGGAATCAAAGACCTGGAGATCAGAGCTGCAGTGAGGCTTCGTCACCACACCTCGTTAAAGGAAGCATTGGCGCATGCTTTGGAGGTCGAGGCTGTTCGCCATGACATACGGCAGACCCATAAGATCCGCGAGGTCTCTGAGGAAGTCAAGGTAGTTAAGGCTCCTACGAAGAAAAGTTCTGGAGTCATGTGCTACAAGTGCGGCGAGAGGGGCCATCTTTAGCTCAACTGTCCGCAGAAGAAGACCCAGATAGCAAGGATGAAAAGAATCGAGGAACAAATATAGGAGCTGAAGAAGCAAGGGGCTTCGCCCCCTGCCCGGGATCAGGAGTATGACTTCAAGACGAAACACCGCAGCGGAAAGATGCATGGGGATGCCGATGCACTCTCACGAAGGCAGTGTTCGGAAGACTGCAAACATTGTGTTAAGCAAGAATCTAATGAAGTAACATTAAAGGTAACAAGAACGAGTCCTTTGGGTCTCTGGGAGAATGATGCTATGAGGGAAGCTCAAGAAAGAGATGACGACCTTTGGTATATCATCACATGGAAGAAACGGGGTGACGTATAACCAATCTGGAGTGAGGTTGCACCCACTGGCGCTGTCACTAAGACGTACTGGGCTCAATGGGACAGTCTGATACTTCAAAACGGAATACTCTACCGGAAATGGGAGAAGACTAACGGCAGAGAGTTCCACCTTCAGATAATTGTCCCAAGAACGAGAGTACCAGATGTTCTCCGTGAAATACATTATGGCGTATCAGGAGGTCATCTAGGTGTCAAGAGAACGTTAACAAAAGTGCGAGAACGATTCTACTGGTTGCATTGTCGAGATGATGTACAGGATTGGTGCCGCAAATGTACTACTTGCGCTGCTGTAAAAGGACCACGGACCAGGAGCCGTGGGAATCTGCGGTTGTATAACGTCGGTGTACCGTGGGAACGAATTGCAGTTGACGTAGCGGGGCCATTTCCTGTAACGGAATCGGGAAACAAGTATTTTATGGTCGTCATGGACTACTTCACCAAATGGCCCGAAGTGTTCGCCATACCAAACCAAGAAGCTTCAACAGCCGCTTCTAAGTTAGTCGAAGAAGTGATATGTCGCTTTGGTGTGCCTCTAGAAATCCATTCAGATCAGGGCAGGAACTTCGAATCGCAAGTATTCCAGGAAGTGTGTAGAATTTTGGGCATGCATAAGACGAGGACCACTGCGTACCATTCACAGTCTGATGAAATGGTTGAGAGATTTAACCAGACGCTTGAGAGGCATTTAGCGAAATTGGTAGATGACAAACAAAAAGATTGGGACAAGCATATACCACTCTTCCTTCTGTCGTACCGAACCGCCGAGCATGAGCTCTCATGCTCGGCGGTTAAAAGCGGCATAAAAGCTACCCCGGCGTATGTCAATTACGGTAGAGTATTACGATTACCAGTAGACTTATTGACTGGAGGGTGATCGGAGGGACCAAATACCGTACAAGACTATGTCAGCGATTTAAGGGAAAAGGAGGAGGGGGTTCGGGAAAATGGGTTACAGTCAAGCAAGAACATGAAAACCAGATACGACCGGAAATCGAACACGAGCGGCTTCAAGGAAGGGTCACTGGTGTGGCTGCATAACCCAACCCGCCGGAAATGGAAATCTCCAAAGTTTTAGACCAAGTGGGACGGCCCATACAAAGTGGTTACCCGACTGAATGATGTGACTTACAGAATTCAAAAGCAACCTAGAGGGACATTCAAAGTGGTACACATAGACCGTTTGGCGTGTTACCATGGCAGTAACAACGATGCTCGGGACGAGCATCTCTAAGAGAGGAGTAGTGTTACGAACACACAACGAAACTAGCGCCATCTAGCGGCAACCATTGAAACCACACAAAGACAGCGATAGCATGAAACTCTCTACTCAATACTAGATGGCGTTAGAGGAACTACTCTGGAACTATATAGAAGTATAGTCTCGAAAACCGGGTACATGCGCGAAATTTCCAGAATGGTCTGGGCCTCGTCTCGGCCGATATAAATAGCCGCAGGTAGGCGAGCGAGTTCAGTTCAGTTTGAGCGATTTTCAAAGCGACTTCAAAGTGAAAACTAGTGATCAAGAGTGGTACCAGCGAAACCTACGACTTAGGACATTGTTAGTGCTTAGTGTTTGAACCTAGTGCTTTGTGTTGGACCTAGTGCTAGTGAATAAAGTCTTGAAAAGAGTCAGCAGGTCTTTCTCTCCAAATCCTTCGAACCCTAACACGTAACAGTATGTATTGCTTGTAAGTATTAATGTGTAGGTATTTGTATGCAAGTTTTTTTATAATATAACTGCACCTTCTGATCTGATCTCACTGATCTTCAAATAAATAACACTCAATCCTATTTCGGGTTGTCTGGAAGAAATGGTTAACTAGGCATAAGACCGCCTCTTGTACTACACATTTTTATGTTGTTTCTATTATTATTATTTTGTATTTGCATATTGTGGTTTACAATAAAGAGTTCATAAATAAAAAATAAAAATTAATAATTTTACGTTTTCGTAATTAAATTAATCGTAATGTATACAACCCATTAATTTCATTCACAATACTAAACACACCATACTTCGTATATCCGTTTAATCTTCACATCGGATCACATTTGAATGACGAATTGCCGTTACAAAATAGTTTGGTACTAAAATAGACCTGTCATGAACGATGATCAATTAACCCTCTCGCTGGGAAAGGTTTCGGGTGATTTCGGGCAACGGTACAAAAGACCGTCAGTTGTTTGAACTCAACTCGTTTGCACGTCAAAGGCGTTGATTAAAAGTGATTCGGTACATTTCACCTATAGGCGAAGGGTTGAAATTTAATCTTTTTTTTTGTATTCGGTGACAAAATTAAAGATATTCACTAGATTTCTTGTCTCTAAAAAAGTCTTATTCAGGTAATACTATTACTTAGACTCTTACCATATGTGTTTATTCATATGTTTTTTATTTTTTTTTTTTCTAGTAGACTATGCTTCATGTTAATACAGCTTTTTTTTAAATATTAACTTGTTACTTTTTAATTAATTATATTTTTCTTGCGAGATCTTCTCTTATTACACACACACGGTCGTCTGTTACTGTAGTAAGCAACTTAATGTTTGTATTATAAGTAACAGCTATAAATAAATATACATAGAGATAATACACATTTAGATATATAAATACAAATATTACACCCAGACTCAGGCTGGAATCGAAACCAACCCGCGGTACAGAAAACAGGGTCACTAAAAACTACGCCAAGCGTGCCAAATTATATAAGTTTACAATGCTTTAAGAAATATATTTAAAAAATGCTCTCCAAACGGCAATCAAAAAATTTTTTATTTTATTTTCTCATTGCCTAAAAATGCAACCTTAAAATGTTTCTCTTTATTATCAAAGAATCAAGAACATATGTAATTCATATATTAGTGCACGGCGTGCAATGTTCTATGAAAGCAGCATTGATGCTAATTTCGCCTTGATCTCCATATTGGTTTGGCAAATGTACTTCTCTAATTCCTCAATTAATATTGAAATTATATAAAATGCATTTTCAGGCATTTTTAACTACAATTTAGATTAGAAATCTGTCACAACATGAAACACGAATAAGATTTTAATAGAATTTGTATACTATTCTTCCCTTTTCTGACTAAATTTAGCTTAAAACGCTTTTGCGACCAAACTATAAAATGTCTTCTACAGGCAACAAATTTAGATGAATGATTTTAGAAAACGGTGACAATAAGTTTTTGCGATTTCCCCAAAAAAAAAGTTGGTTTAAGATGAAAGTCCAAGGCTGATAAAACTGTTTATTAACACAAAATTCTCTTTTCCACCCTTTTTCTAGACAAAAAGGCCAATGCCCAATTGTGGGATGTGGGGACAAGCAGAATCAAACAAATATTTCATCAGATCGATGATCAACGATCGATTTCATCGATCAGTCATCCCATAAATACACAAAATATAACAGATTTACTCTTTACTACAGCCCTATGGAAAAAATCTCATAAAACTTCATAAAAACATGGACAAATGCAGACCAAATTCTTATACTGAGTTATGAAATCTACGAGAATTTGGTCTGCATGTGTGCATGTTTTATGAGGTTTTATGAAAATTTTCCATAGGGAGATATTTTACTAAACAGCGTTTTTTAACTTAAATAATAAATAAGTAAATAAATATATTTAACTTATATTTAGGGCACTCTTTTCTGAGACAAACAAGCTAATGCTTGTGTTATAGCTTATACACATATAACAGCTGGCTGATTTAGTTATTAACATAACAGCTAATCAAACAGCCAATCTCAGGGCGGAAATTGATGCCACAATCCCTGGAGTAGAAAGCAAAGTCACTGCAAACTGCGCCAACGGATTAGTCACGAAATACTTAAATTGTATGCTATTAACTCCATTACGTAAAACCGCAATGATATAACACCAACGAATGAAATTAAATCAACTGTCTCAGCAATGAACATGAAAATCATTAAACGGTGACCGATTCGGCCACAGTATCGCTTTTAATCGACACCTCAGTCGCAAACTGCGATAATCAAACGAACGCCGGTCCTTTCTGCCGGTACACACCGAATCAAGCTTTGGGCCTTTGTGGGAAGGAATACAAGATCAATTGAACGTTATAAATTGAAAATTTAATTTCATTGACATTTGAAGTGTCTTCTTCTTCTTCTTCTTTGGCTTTGGCACCCTTGCGGAATTGCCAGTGTTTGAAGTGTTTAATATGAAATCTGACGTATTGATAAAAGTAGTAATTTAATATCTATCTAATCGGTAACTGATAATTGTTTTTGCTCGCAAACGAAAAAAAAACCGACTTCAATTACATCGACGAGTAATACAGCGTAGATCACCAAAAAAATAGTCAAGTAACTACGCGTTATCAAAGATTACTCAAAAAGTAGTTATCAGATCTCGATAAAATTAAAATTTATCAAAATCGGTGTACCTAGTAAAAAGTTATTGCGAATTTTCGAGAGTTTCCCTCGATTTCTCTACCCTATCATCAGATCTTGGTTTCTTTATCATGGTACCAAACTAGGAATATCTTCTTGCCACCAAAAAAAGAATTATCAAAATCGGTACATCCAGTAGAAAGTTATGCGGTATAATACAACGTAGGTTGACAAAAAAAGCGTTAAGTAAAAACGGATTATTAGATATACTCGAAAAGTAATTGTTAGATCTCAAATAAATTTAAATGGGACCAATTGACACACACCACCTTTTGATTAAAAAAAAATTGTCGAAATCGGTCCTCCCGGTCAAAAGTTCTGTGATACATAAAAAAAAATACAGTCGAATTGAGAACCTCCTCCTTTTTTGGAAGTCGTTTAAAAACTTAGTCCTCGCCAATAAAACAAACGATGTAGATAGGTGTCGTAATCTAATGTATAACATTCTTGTGTCGTGGTGCTTGTAGTTAAACTCCTACGAAACGGCTTGACCGATTCTTATGAAATTTTGTGTGCATATTGTACCCAATAAGGTCTGAGAATCGAACAACATCTATGGAGTCAGCTAGTAACGATATATATAACGATACGCAAATAATACAAACAAAAACGCATCAAAACATTTAATCATTAAATGATGTTTGGGGGTGATGTCACAATGACGTAGCTTGCGAAAGCTGTATTGATGATCACGTCGGGGTCACCAGTTTAGGGGTGTGAGGAACGGGATGTTGAGTTCCTCATCCACCGTTGATTAGAGAGGATCTTCCGACCAGACGGGTGTTGTGTCTGGTGGGCTACTGGCCCGACAGTTGTTGTTGGTTTCTTGTATATATACTTAATTGCTGTAATAACTTTGATATCGCAATGTAGGATGCGTCAGTTCTTAGTTACGTAGTTCGTAAGTCACGCGATAGATGTCGCCACACATAGTATGCAGAACTCTATTGTGATGAAATCCAAGAAGCAAATGAGGTAACTCTGGCGAAACCGGCTGGTGCCGCCGCTCAACCGCGGGCCGAAACGAAGAGAGCAATACCAATCTGTGGAAAAATTTTCAAATTAACAATTAAATATTATTTGTCAATAAATGTTAATAACAATAAGCAAATAAAATCGTATTTCAGTAAAATAAAAAGGGAAGTCGTTACTGGTACAAAATAAAAGACGAGAAAAGAACGAAAAACAATCACTGACCAAGGTATTGCCGACCGCGAGAGGACCTCCTGAGTCACCTCCGCAGGGGCTTCTGCCGCCGTTGTTAGACGTGCACAAAGTAGGAGCGACGACTGCGTCTCTATATGATCTAGCACACGTCTCGTTATCAATGACTTGCAGGCTTACATGTCTCGCTACACTTGATACTGTGTCGGCTGAAATTAAAAAAAAATACTTATTAAAAAAATCATCGAAAATGCCTTCTACGGTCGTAATTAAAATATGCAGGCATATAAATAAGAAATCAAATCAAATCATCTGTAAATGAAAATGAACTTACTGTCGCTCGTTCTTCCGAAACCAGCAGTTACAGCCGTAATACCGACATATTGGTTGGAGCCGGTGGCTAACGCGACGGGCCGGATGTTGTCTGGGGAAAGACGTTTCTTTAATTTTTTTTATTTTTTTGAATATACATATTACAGTCGTGACATATATACAGTAGTTATATTTCGTAGCAAATATAGCTCAGCCTAATTCCACTCCAATGACTCCAGTAAATAATTTTTAAACATTCATTAATGTGGTAATAATAATAATAATAATAATAATTTTATTTCATTAAGACTTACAGTCCACTTGTTAGTAACATTAGTAACTTACAACTACGTTAGTACACTTAAATTAAAAATTAAAATTAAAAATTTACCAATTCACTTGCTTAACCTCTCTTGCCTCACCACTACGCCAACAAAGTGCTGAAGCATAGGCTCAGCAAGCTTAGCACTGAACATTTTCAGAATTTTGTTAGAACTAAGCCGCATTCTGTTTAATAGAGAGGCGGTCCGTTTCCTCAAGATTGCGAAAAAGGAGTCAGTATTCGCTTCAGTAAACATTGCAGACGCACTACAGAAGCGTCTCAGTCCCAACAAAATCCTAAAACCATTGTTATATTGCACTCTAAGTGCGTCCAGCGATTTTTTACTATACCTGGTCCACAGGGCACACGTATAAAAAGTTTGACAATATGCTTTAAACAATGTTATTTTAGCATCGTTGCTACAGCGAGCAAACCTGTGGGCCAGCATATGGCGCAGTGACATCTGGCGGCAAGTGCCCTTCGTTCACGTTCTATGTCAGCATGGTCCCTGAGATCCTCGGAAATGTAATGACCTAGATATTTAAAAAGTTTTACCCGTCTTAGTTGAACATCGTTTAGTTTTAACACTGACTCGTAGTCAATTACCTCTCCGCGGACCACAAAGACCATGTACTCACTTTTATTTACATTGTACGTCAGGCCATGTTGTACCGCGTATTCTTCACAAATTTTTAATAGTGTCCTAATAGAGCCAGCCGACGGGCCCAGCAGCACCATGTCATCTGCGTAACTAAGATTATTTAGGCAAATTCCATCAATCCAGCATCCGACACGTCTGCTGCTGAGTCCCACAATTAGCTCATTTACATACAAATTGAAAAGCTTAGGTGAGGTTATACCCCCCTGCCTCACCCCGCAATCCAACCGATAAGTATCTGATAAGGTTTCGCCCCACTTCACATAGTTTTCTTGGTTTAAATACCAAAATTTTAGCAACGAAAGCAGCGGTCAATTTTTGATATGATATTCAAAAATGTTTAGAATTCCTAATGTGGGTAACACAAAAATAAAATCTTAGATATTAAAAATAGCACGGTGTCGTCTCCTGTCAAAGATTTTCATTGTAATATGAAACTTTGAATAGTTACGGGTTTCTGTAAAGAGCTCACTATAGACGGCGCCACGGTTCGCTTAAACCGAAATTAAAAATTATCATATCGAAAATTTCGCTCGAGCGGGTGCATCGTTCCATAGCTTAATTGGCTAGAGCGCCGACACGGTACGTCGGAGACGCGGGTTCGAACCCCGCTGGAGCGGTCAATTTTTGATATGATATTCAAAAATGTTTAGAATTCCTAATGTGGGTAACACAAAAAATAAAATCTTAGATATTAAAAATAGCACGGTTTCGTCTCCTGTCAAAGATTTTCATTGTAATATGAAACTTTGAATAGTTACGGGTTTCTGTAAAGAGCTCACTATAGACGGCGCCACGGTTCGCTTAAACCGAAATTAAAAATTATCATATCGAAAATTTCGCTCGAGCGGGTGCATCGTTCCATAGCTTAATTGGCTAGAGCGCCGACACGGTACGTCGGAGACGCGGGTTCGAACCCCGCTGGAGCGGTCAATTTTTGATATGATATTCAAAAATGTTTAGAATTCCTAATGTGGGTAACACAAAAATAAAATCTTAGATATTAAAAATAGCACGGTGTCGTCTCCTGTCAAAGATTTTCATTGTAATATGAAACTTTGAATAGTTACGGGTTTCTGTAAAGAGCTCACTATAGACGGCGCCACGGTTCGCTTAAACCGAAATTAAAAATTATCATATCGAAAATTTCGCTCGAGCGGGTGCATCGTTCCATAGCTTAATTGGCTAGAGCGCCGACACGGTACGTCGGAGACGCGGGTTCGAACCCCGCTGGAGCGGTCAATTTTTGATATGATATTCAAAAATGTTTAGAATTCCTAATGTGGGTAACACAAAAATAAAATCTTAGATATTAAAAATAGCACGGGTCGTCTCCTGTCAAAGATTTTCATTGTAATATGAAACTTTGAATAGTTACGGGTTTCTGTAAAGAGCTCACTATAGACGGCGCCACGGTTCGCTTAAACCGAAATTAAAAATTATCATATCGAAAATTTTGCTCGAGCGGGTGCATCGTTCCATAGCTTAATTGGCTAGAGCGCCGACACGGTACGTCGGAGACGCGGGTTCGAACCCCGCTGGAGCGGTCAATTTTTGATATGATATTCAAAAATGTTTTAGCAACGAAATCAGTTCGGATTGTATACCTGCCTCGCGGAGTTTCCTCCATAATATGTCGTACGCTACTAGATCAAAGGCTTTCGAAAGGTCTAAAAAACAGGCATACACCGGTGTCTTTCTGCTTGTGTAGTATTGGGCAAAGTGCCATTTTGTGTTTAAAGCAGACGCTTTAAACACAAAATGGCACTTTCCGTTGAAAGATTGGGCACAAACCCAAACTGCGCGTCGTGTATATTTAAATATCGATCCAAATTTTGGTCTATCAGACTGTCCAACACCTTAGCAAGTACTGTAGCTAGAGATATTGGCCTGTAATTATTTTTATCAGAAATATCTCCGGTCTTATTTTTAACTAAGGGGACCACCACTGTTTTCATCATATCAGCTGGTAAGTAAGAATGTGTTATACATAATGAAAAGAACATTGCTAGCACACTATAAAGATGGTTCCCCGCATGCTTAAGATGCTCGATGCTGAGCCCGTCATGACCCGGAGACCTACCTCTGTTCATTTTCTTAATAACAGCTTCTACCTGCTTAGCAGAAAAACTCATAGGTATACTCGTAACGGTCTCAGCATCGATCACCCGTGACGGAGGTCCCAGAGGCGAGGTCACTTTAAAATGATTTTTAAACAAGTTGGCAATCCCCCTTGGCTCACTACAGCCCCCTATGCTCGCGGGGCGACCTATTTTTACATTTAACTTGTTCGTTTCTCTCCAGAATTTAGTAAAGTCATGTGACGACCTGTGTGAAGCGATTATGTCCATTTTAACTTGATCTTCATTTTGTTGGCACCATCTTAGTCTACTTTTAAAAACCTTACGACTCTCACGCATGTCGTCCCAAACTCCGCCATACCCTGGTTTGTTATGGAGCAACCAGGTCCGAAATTTAAGACGCGCATCTTCATATGCTGTACGCACATATTTATTCCACCCAGTAACCCATTTCTTATTAAAATTCTGGTCCTTGTACGTTAATTCAGCAGCACCGCTAAGAATATTGACTACCCGGCTATACAAATCATCCAGTGTGCGCCTATGAGTGACATCATGACACATCCCACCTGCACACGAGGTTAATGAGACCGGAAAATCGATATGCCTCAGCTGCTCATGGCATATGTCATGATATCGCCCAGTTTGCGCCTCAGACCTAGATTGCCACAGGATTTTATTGCATTTATAGTTTTCAGTGTTTAATTTTGGAACTACTTTGTCTAAAATTATCTCTATTATTAGCGGGAAATGGTCAAACCAGTGTATATCACTATCAACTCTCACATTTGAAATAGTTTTCCACGCTGTTTGCGTTACAATACAATGGTCTAACCATCTCATGCTACCATCAATGTCGCTAATAAATGTAATAGTGTTTGACATGATTCCTAATTTTTCCGTATCAGCACATACCCATTTTTTATCTGAACAATATTCCCGTAACTCCAACCAAAATGGTTGGCCAGGGTGCGCGTTATAATCACCTAACATGTATACAGCTTCCACATCATTATTTTCTACAATAGCATCGATTTCGCCTTAACAGTTTACAAACTCGACACTATTATCAGGAGCATCCGTGGGCATGTATACTGAAAACACAATAATCGATTTCCCGCCTATCGTTCCTCTGATTGCAGTTAGCCTGACACTACTGCAATTTATAACAGAAACTGTGTCAAATACACCTTTTCGCCATAACAAAGCAACCCCACCATATGGCCTCCCTCTGAGAATACCCACGGTAGTATCAACAGCCGTTTTGGACGTATATTCAAAGTTATCACTTACCGATCCCAGCAATGGTAGGTCATGACCGAGGAGCCAGGTCTCCTGTAAGGCTATTACATCAGCGTAAACACATAGGTCCCTAACAAACTCTACAGACCTTTTAAACCCTTTACAATCAAACGAAACAAATGTACTCTTACTTTTATTATCCATTGTCAATTTAATTTAGTTCCTTTCTATCACTAGAGTCTTTTTTAAACACTATAAATTTCCTAAAACAAATGCCTTCCGGCCATATTTCATCTTTAACCCTTAATTACTCGCATGGGGTCAAAGCATTTTTGGATTAAAAAATGAAGCACTTGGCTCGGCCCGATTTCCCCCACGCCCTCGCTAGCTTCATAACGCGCGTCTAAGTTTGTATTTTACCAGCAATCAAGTCACAGGAGTGGAAGGATGCGCCGCTGCACTCTTCAGTGGTGACCCCGTGCGAGTAATTACGTTACTTTTTTGGAAGAGGTAAGTTTTTTATTTTCTGTATTTTTTTTGTGAATAATGAATTATATTTGTGTTATTGTATGTTCAGTGAATAAATGTTTGTTATAAATATGTTTTTTATATCTTTATACAGTGAAATTATCAAAAAATTCCGTTTTACTACGAGTTTTGTTTTTTTGTCAGAGTTAGTCATGGATAGGAGAGAATAGGAAATTGTGCAATGGTTGGTAGAGGATGAAGGAGGTTCTGACGATGAAGAAGTTGGAGGGTCAGGTTTCTAACCGCTTTATTTGGTTTCAAAACCAAATAAAGCGGTTCTGTTGTTATCTTTTATGCATCATGTAACTCATATCGCTGTCCCCGGGCAATAAAGCGGTAATATCAAAAATCAAATTTTACAGGAGAAATAAAAGAAGCTAATTTTTTTATAGTGCAGTGTACAGTGATCCAAAACAGACGTTCAATATGTCAAATGAAAGCTATTTTTTTTACCAATTTAAGCTTTTAAAAATATTTTTTTAAAAACAAATCGTATATTTTTTTAATGAAATAATTAAAAAAATGTATAATACAATTCATAGATGATACTATTTTAATTGCAAGATCATTAACAATTACTGTAAAGATGTTCACCGGTTTTTTGTATTATTTTTCTTAAGAATAATGCAATAATACATAGCTTAGTCGTAAGAGAATTATCCATGCAATAAAACGGTTATTGTCATTTATTCTAACGAAATATTAATAAAAAAAAACTGAAAAAAATAAGAGTGATAGATTGATACTCAGAGAAGCCAAAAATTAAATAACATTAAAAAGGGTGTAACAGGCGTATACCGCTTTATTGCCCGGGGCCAGCGATATTAACCCAGCCTCAACTGACAAGCAGAAACCTGAAATAATAACATTTTAAAACAGCACTAAATGAGGAGTGGACACCAATAATCCCTTGTGTGGTACATTCAACGTAGGGAGGTGAACTAGACGGTGGCTGTTAGCCATTTTCTTCTACCTGATAAATGTTTCAGGCATAAATTCACTCATTGTACATCGAGTAAATATCGAAAAATCACGTACTCACACGAGGCGTAATTTCTTACGGCAATTGTTTGTTGAACTTATTCATAATAACCAAAAACGATGACTTGAAGTCAGAGTAACTCCTAACAAGGTAAAAAAATGTCTGATGGAAGTGCATGAGTTGGAAAATCGCGTCCCGCCAACCACTGTAAAACGTGGACGTTGCAACAGCTGCCCGAGGAAATGCGATCGCAAAGTACCAACAAAATGCAAGAAATGTACAAGATTTGTTTGCTATGATCATTCTGACATATACTGTCAACAGTGTAACGAGAGTGATTCGAAGAGCTCCTAAAAATACGAGTATTTACTATGATCTCAGTATATTTAAGTACAAATTGTTGATTATTGATAGTAATTTTCGTTTAACTTATTTTTGTATAATTAGTTAGTAATTCATGTTATTACTTATAGATAATATAAAATAAATAAAGCACTTTAATAATAAAATAGTTTCATTTACTTATATATTTCAAAATATATTAAAAACTACTCATACTATTTGGGGTCATCTGTGACCCCATGCGAGCAGTAATGTAATTTTCTTTGTGCGAGTAATTAAGGGTTAAGAAACAACGGTACCCTATAGCTATCCACATAAAAAATATAAGAATCGTAACCTCTATCCACTTTTGGTGCGATTTTCTCTAATGTAACTAACACTTGAGTCTTACGTACAATATAGTCTATGATGTCCTGTTGCGATGTTTCCTTACTAATGTTAGAAATGTACAGCGGGACTTTTACTGACGCCGCCTTAAACTTCGACTCCGGCCCGTAGCTCGCTTTGCCTTGGTTACTAATAAACCGATTACGATACCTAGATTTCTTTTTATTCACAACTACACTCCACTTCCCTTCCACCGCCTTCTTTTCAAAAACTGTACTTGAGCTATTTGACTCTGTAACAACATTCCGATTGTTGTGATTCTCTGTATCGCGACGCAATGACGGCGACAACGCCGAAGAGCCATTCGCGGTAATCAGCTGACCAGCGTAGGAATGATTCATTACTTTATTTGTGTTCGAAACCACGGTAGGCCTCACCGTCCTTAGAGTTTGTTGCACCTGCGTCGAAACCGCAGTGATTTGGGGCGCCTCCACGTGCTCACCTGTATTATTTGTTTGCGTGTGCGCAACAAAGACGGCAGATTGTCTTTCTTCGCTGGGCGACCGTGTGCCAGAGAGAGACATGTTGCCGCTGTTGCCATCGCCGGGTTTGTCGCTGATTGTCCGTGTGTGCAAGGGAGACGGATTGCGTTTATTATTTCCGATAGCACTATTCATTGATTCCTTGGACTTATCAATGTCTGTTTTATAAAACAAACTCGTAGTATCCATCCCCATGGGTCCGCTGTCATATTCAAAACGACGTTGTATGTTGTTAAAGACTCCTCTTTGAGTATTAATATTTGTTTTGTGAATATCAAAACTACCCTCACACTGCGAGGATTGTTGACATCTATTTGCAACACAAAACTCATTCATATCTTGCCGAACGTTATTGCATTCTTGTTTAACAATTTCCATATCATTCTGTAACAATAACATGCCATCCTGTAATTTTAAAATATCCCGTAGCAAGCGCGTCGCGTCGAGATGATCGAACGTTATTGGTGGCAATTTATGCAATTCTCTAGCTACAAACATTGGTAACATATCTGGATTAGTTGCGTCTGCGTGTTTTAGAAGACATATAATATCCTGTATATTTTTACGAGATTTATCATTCCTCTTACGCATCTTTATTTTCTCCAGTGGCACTGCCTCAAAGAGCAGTTTTTTTGCATCACAAATATCGTCTGCAGAAAATCCAGTTTCACACACTCTTATTAGTGTTTCCTCGTCCATGATTCTAATTTTATTATATACAAATGCAAGTACTTCATTAATTACGATATTGCACGTAGCACACTTAACAGTATTTGGGGTCATTGCACTCGCTCCCGCGCACGCAACCGTGCATGCGTACTGTCAAATGACGACTGTTATGCTTAACTCATATATTTTTATAGAATTTCCTGCCCGTAGAGACCTTATTATTTCGCTGTTTCTTTATTCTTGCGATCGTCCAACTGTGATTTTAAATTATTTTAAGTTCCTCTACTACTAGAAATCTTATTACGCGTTAACGTATTACAACTGAACTAATCCCCTATTCGCTTGTGCTGAATTTTAATATTGTAGTTGGATAAAAAGTATCCAGTTTTCCACCTAGTGATATAAACTCAAAACGTATAAAACCAGAAGTTAGCAAAAGCTAAAAGTTGTTTTCTAAATTTAATTATAAAATTAGAATTGACTTACTGTCGTAGTTAACGTGATTGATGCGAATGACAGCAACATCGTTTTGGCGGGTATTAATGCTGTAACTGGGATGCATAACAACACTTCTGGTGGGGATACGAACGCCACCATATCTGAAGTTAACAGATCCGAGAATAACGGTAAAAGTTTCAGCTTGTAGACCAAAACTTCTCCAACAGTGAGCAGCAGTGACCAGTCTAGTGTTACTAATAAGAGAAGATCCGCAAACTGATATTCGTCTGTCTGTCAGTGTGATTTGTAGACCAGCCTTAAAAATTACAAGAAAATTATTATAAAATACACGTGAAACAAAGACTATTATTGACTAAAAATTATCAAACATACAAAGTGAGGATTAGTTCCTAGTGTTGAAACCTGTCCTCCTATAATCCTGGAACCGTCAAAGTCCGCGGCCGCCTCAGCAGCGTCTATGCGAGCCCTTTCGGGGATACCTATCTCTAGATGATAGTCACGGAAGATTGGTTCTTCTGCTGTAACAGCTAGAGCCAGGCCGAGGACGACGATGAGGAGCTTCATGTTGGACGATAGTGCGTTGTTTTGCAGTCGAACATTGGCCTTAAATACTGTTTTGTATCTAATCTCACCATTTTTAACTTTAATTTTTTCCATTAATTAATTAGATTATATATCTTTAGTTGAATTATCGCTTTTTTAATCAGTTCAAATACATCAGTTTTTAATATAATAATTGCAGTTAAAGCGTTAAAATCATACATATATACATACATACATATAATCACGCCTCTTTCCCGTAGGGGTAGGCAGAGACTACTTCTTTCCACTTGCGATCCTTACATACTTGTTTCGCTTCGTCCACTTTCATTATTCCCTTCATACATGCTCTTCGGTTTAGGGTACTCTTGACCTGGCCTTTTTTCAAGACATCCCTTATTTGGTCTTGGAACGCCCGCATAGTTCTACCCCTTCAAACCCTTCCATTCACACTCGCATTATACACTTTTTTCGTCAATCGTTCTTCACTCATTCTCTCGACATGGCCCAACCATCTGAGCATACCTTTCTTAATTTTTGTCACTACATTTTCTTTCAGACCACGACGTTTCTTTATCTCACTATTTCTTATCCTGTCACTCAGTTTAACTCCTATTATACTTCTTAACGCTCTTATCTCAACTGCATTTATTCTGCTTTCACGTTTTTTCTAATAATACATCTATAGAGACAGTAATTTAAATAATTAACCTAATTGTGTGTTAATATTGAGTTCATTTATGTATTAATCTTTTATCTTTGTATAACTCGCTTAAAATATTAACTCTTTAAATGTTTCTTACGTGTTAATTTTAAATAATTTACATATTAACGGTAAGTTATGGCTTTTGTTTTAAATCAATTATATGAGGAATTAAAGAAAGTAAAATTATATTTAATTAAGATTGGATCGAGTAGAAGACAAGGAAATATATTACAAATTAAGTTGAAAGAAGCTCATTTTATTTTTAATGGATATTCGAGTAAATTGGTAAATATTGAAAAAGAGATAAGTATATCATATAGGATATATCGCTTTATGAGTATTATTGTAGGAAATTTGATTTGTTATATAAGGATATTTGACATTTGTGTTCCGCTTGTGTTGAAAGCAAAAGTTATAGCGAAATGGACACTTTCGATTTAAAAACGGCTTTGACCTTGATGCCTGTTATGACAAACGATGAAACAAGTATATAGCAGTTAGTAGATAATGTTCAGTATTACGATTCCTTGCTTGAATCTTCTGATTGCATTTGTATTAAAAAATAGACTATGACAATTTGCCAAATTACGTCTCCAAGATGATTATTCTTGTTGTTGACATGAAAAAACAACTATTACCAAGTAAAGGGGCGACAGTTATTCAAAAAAAAAATTACACAATATGAAACAAAATGACATGTCTATTTCAGATTTCGGAGAAGAAATAACGGAGTTGTTTGTGAACCTTACGATTGCGCAAGCCGCCGGTAACACAGAGAACTACAATGTTTTAATGCCTATCAATGAAAAACAAACAATTAAGCAGTTTTCCGATGGCTTACGAAATCTTAGGCTTAGTACTTTAATAGCGGATGGGAATTTCAGGTCGCTGAAGGATGCGATACAAGCAGCCAAAGATAAGGAAACTTTGTCCCCCTGTACCACAGGTGGTGAGGTAATGGATACCCATTACCTCACCACCTGTAGTACAAGCATAATATAATGTAATAATAGTAAGCGAAATTGTGTATCTAGAAACTTTAAGAACAACTATAGGTATACTCGTGGAGGACCGAATCGCCGAATGTCTTCACATAGAGAACACTCGTTCCGTGGATGATCGTAACCTGGTTGGAATTCGCCTGCATCGCGAGGCCAAGGAGAGCGCGGAACTTACAATCGAGGCATGTACAATACAGTACCCGAAATAGAGGGATAAATAAAAATTTTGTAAATATAATTAATGAACATGAAAAGCCAACATCAGAATTAAAACCAAAATTAGATCAGTTTTTTCGTGACTAAATTTCCCAGGGTAGCGTGCTCTCTCCACTACTATTCTCTATCTTTATGAACACGGTCACTGAACTACTCACCATCTCCTTTCATCTTTACGCTGATGACTTGCAAGTTTATTTGACAACACCTGTTGAGAATATTGTAGAAGCTATAAACACCCTAAATTAATTTGAGCACTATCACCAACTGCAGTGGTCGTTTGGATTGTCTGTAAATTCCGGCAAGTCGCAGTTCTCTATTTTAGGCACTTCTAAACAACTAGCAAAGATTGCTTGCTATAACCTTCCTGACGTTATATTCGATGGCTCCGTGGTATGTAACTCCAACACGATAAAAAATCTAGGGGTTATTGTTGACAGCTCTCTTTCTTGGCGTCCACAAATTGCCCTTCTCTTCTCTTCATCTATGCCTTCGCTCTCAAAACGACAACAAATTGAGTGTGCCAATTCATAACTCGAGTTCGTATTCTAAATCTTTTACGTTAAAGGCTGTTGAATTGTGGAATGCATTACCATCAGTTATTCGTCAGTCTCCTTCTATCTTTGTCTTTAAAAACAGCGTAAAGCATTTCTACCTCACTATGACTTGAATAGCATGTCTATGCACACTTATTTTCACTGTTTGTACCCATCTCTCTAACGCGTACGTTTATTCATTGGCTTATGTATGTGTATTTACATGTTTGTTTTTGTGTATATGTATATATATATGTATATATGTGTGTATATGTATGTGTATGTATATGTGTATGTGTATGTATGTATTTGTGTACCCGTGTTTGTATATATGTATGAATGTGGGTATATAAATATATATAAATTTATATGATTTATTTAATTATTGTATTTTAATTGCATGTGTATATATGTATGTATGTTTGTAGACATTTATATATGTATTTTGATTAAACTTTATTACTATTGCGCAAGCCCGTTACACTGCTAGCTTTTTTCTGTTGGTTAATCTGGAAGAGATCGCTATTTAGTGATAAGATCGCCCCTTGCACTATACGTATCTAATATTAAGGTTTGCTATGTATACTATCTTTAGTTGTAATAAAGTGGTTTATTATTAATTTAACTGCAGATCTAGAGCCATTATATAAATTTGATGATTACCCTTGTGAACTTAAATATCGTATACAGATGACACAAAATTATGCTAGAAATAATTTATTAAAATGTAAACAAAATAGAAAATTAAATTATGGCAAATATACTAATTCAATTACTTAACAGTTTAATAATATGGTATTTGTTAAAAATGAAACCAGTTACAAGTTGTGTTCATTATTCTCAGGTCCATTTAAAGTAATTAAGGATAAACCACCTAATGTAGAAATATTAAAAAATGGAAAAACAGAAGTCGTACATAAAAATCGTACAATGTTATATATACAATAATATCAAGATTATTATGTATTACATGTCTATGTTAATTACGCTTCAGCCTGTAATATCCCACTACTGGGCATAGGCCTCTTTCCCCATAGGAAAAGGATCAGAGCTTAATCCACCACGTTGCTCCAGCAATTAACCTCTGATATATATCCTATAAGCTCTGATATATAAGCTCTGATATATATCTGCCAACCCGCATTGGAATGCGGGTTGGCGGATATATTCCCTACTATGAGTAACGATCGCTATCAGGTGTACATGATAACAACCGGGACCGACGGCTTAACGTGCTCTCCAAGGCACGGCGGGGAAACCCACAAGGACTGCACAAACACCCAGACCACGGCAAACACCTGTATGGCCAATACAAATGTTTGTCATGTGCGGGGATCGAATCTGCAACCGCCAGCGCAACAAGTACAATCCATGGCTGTAACCGTTGCGCCGACGCAGCGTCTATGTCTATGGTTGATATTTGTTAAATAAAAAACAAAAAAAAAAATGATCAAATATTATTAGTATTAGTAATAAGAAAATGTATCTTATATAATCTTTTTAAATTTTATTATAATGGAATTCGTATTTCTTGATTAAAAAAAAATGCTACTATAATATGTAATCATTTTTTTTTCTTTTGGATGGGTGGTGTAGTAGTGTAAGTTAAGATGTATGCTATATAATAAATTGTTTAATGCAATAAAGGTTAGTTTTACTTCAACCCTTGTTTAATTCACTAGACCGATAACTCCCACCGTACAATGTGCAAAGTTTTGATGAAACGGAAACGTTTTTGTTGAACAACAGAGACTAAACAACCTAACTAGCCTAACGTGTACTATAGAAACTACAAAGGTTGTATATAAAAAAGGTTATATATATATATATGTAAAGGTTGTATATATATATGTATATATATTGTTTAGGTCGTATTTTCGGTAGCGGGATAACCATCCAACTGCTGGCTTTTAAATGCACCGACCGAAGACGGTCAGCAGCGTCTTCGTTGCGATAAAGCCAGCACTGCTGTCACCAACCCGCCTGCCGTCAAAAATTTCGGCCCTTAGTTCCCGGCTATTTCGATTACCAGTGAGACCGGAATGTTTGCCGCGATCTTGTGGAGGACTATCTCCAGCAGTGGACTGCAATAGGCTGGTGTGTGTGACTTATAAAATTGTTATGGTGAGCTAAAACAAAATTAATGTCTTGGTTAATATTTTATGTTATGTGTTATATGTATATAATTATATATTTTTTTATACGAAAAGAGCGGAAAACTAGCGTTCGACTAGCCTGATGGTAAACCAGTAACATCGCAAACGCTTTATCGACCCTATCTCCGACCAGAAGAGCTGGCAACCTTACTTATTACAGGGACACGACACAAATATAAAGTATTATTATCCAGCTGTGTCCTTCTGTAAGGTTAAGCTCAAATTTCGAGCAAGCTGTCTAGAGAATTTCCTGCTGTTTCCTACCTCAATAAAATATTAACGTAATTATATTGTAAAATTTCGACGTTAAACCATTCACACGATCAGTAACCAAAAATTTGTTTCCAAGCAAACACGTACGTGACAGACAGTAAGTACCATAATACGAAACAAACGAAAGTGGCTGTAACGTGATTAATTTACATGATTTGCGTTGTCACACATTTTCGCATTCTGGCCGCGTTGTACTTGTCATTCCATGTGACAGAATTTATTGGTACCTTAAAAAACTTTTTGGAAACGTTTTTTTATTCTTTTGTTATAATTTTTTATATTGATTGATATGTATACTAACTAATACTTATATTATAGGCTAATGCTTTAGTAATTGAATTACCAAATAAAATTGAATGGTTGATGGTTTTTACTGCATTACAAAATATATTGTATATCCTAGTACCGTATACAATTTTAAAACTGAAATTATTATTTTTTTGTTTAAAGAATATAAATATTGTAATCACTATCTGTTTTTACTTATTTTTTTCTTTGTTTTTTTTTTTGTTAATGCCAATTTTTTTGAATATCCATCTGTAGTAGTAGTTGAATTTTTTTTGCATGTAAGGGTACAATCACTTAGCATATCTATAAATGCAAAATATGTGACCGATACAGCACAGTACAAATTCTTAATAGAGATATGTTTGATAAACATTGCTTTAGGAAGAGCAATTTACATTTTCATTACAAAATTTCACTCGTAAATAAAATAAAACCGACTTAACCAACTTCACAAAAAGGAGGAAGCTATCAATTCAGCAAACAGAATATTTTTACCAGTGTGTTACTTACATCTTTATACCGGTGTACCTACTTTTAACCGACTTCCAAAAAAGGAGGAGGTTCTCAATTCGACTGTATTTTTTTTAAATGTATGTTACATCAGAACTTTTGACCGGGTGGACCGATTTCGACAATTTTTTTTTTAATCGAAAGGTGGTGTGTGTCAATTGGTCCCATTTAAATTTATTTGAGACCTAACAACTACTTTTCGAGTTATATCTAATAATACGTTTTTACTTGACGCTTTTTTCGTCGAGCTACGTTGTATTATACCGCATAACTTTCTACTGGATATTTTTTTTTTTTTTTTTTTGAATATCATATCAAAAATTGACCCACGACCACGGTTCGCTTAAACCGAAAATAAAAATCATCATATCAAAAATTTCGCTCTAGCGGGTACATCGTTCCATAGCTTAATTGGCTAGAGCGCCGACACGGTCAGTCGGAGACGCGGGTTCGAATCCCGCTGGAGCGGTCAATTTTTGATATGATATTAAAAAAAAAAAAAAATGTTTAGAATTCCTAATGTGTGGGTACACAAAAAAAAATCGTACATATTTCTACTGGATGTACCGATTTTGATAATTCTTTTTTTGTTGGAAAGCGGATATCCCTAGTTTGGTACTATGATAAGGAAGGTTATTATGTTAATAACCAAGCTATATAAGCTAGCTTCATACTATAAAAATCACGCAATATAAGTAAGTAAGCCGATAAACATAATTAAATGTATATAAGTAGACAAGACAATTTTAAAGTGGCGCCATCTATGAGATTTTTCCATAGATATGAAATGTAAAGAAGAAACGGGTAAATGAATGTTATTTTAAAAGGTATAATCGTAGGTATTTTTGGTGCTGTATAGCGTTCACGCAGACGACGTCGCAGGCAACAGCTAGTCATATATATACAGCCAGTAGTATACGAGTATATACAGTCAGTTTATTCTTTAGCTATTAGTTTCCGTTCCCTTCCGAGGTGGCAATGAAATGTGAAGTGAAATCGGTCGGTCACGGTCCACGAACAATCTAGTCGACACATCTTTGATTCGGTTCACTGACTGTTTTTACTACCTTCGCTTCTTACTCAAATACAATACCTTATACATGTTATGTGGCGTTAGTCTGATGTCTTTGAGAGGCAAAAAAGTTCTTACCCTAGATTTTTTAAATTTGGTACTTGATTTATTACTGTACTATAAATTGGCAAACAAGCGTACGGGGCCATCTGATGTCAAGTGAATACTGTAGCCTATGGGCACATACACCATCGAGAGCATCGCAAGCGCGTTGCCAACCCAAAAGGACCAAGGGAGGGCAGTAGCAGAGGGCACAGCAGTAATTACTTTTATCAAAATGTCGGGCAGCCCGAATGGAGAACCACCCTAACTTTACCGAAGACGGTTAAATATAGAGCTGTTAGAGCTGCTTCAGATTCGTTTTACCTTACGGTAGTCAAAGTTCCTTGGGGACGGGGGTGTCGAAGGTCGAAATTGAGTTTGATACTACTGGTGTTGCAGGAATCTGTTGATTATAATCATCATATGGACAGTACTGTTATTTCCTTATTTTACTTACCCGTTATATTAGTTAACAATGACATACATTAGTTATCGATGATACACCTACACAAATTTAATAATTACAACTATCTAAAAGAATATAACAACTAAAACATACATAATTTGAATTTAGCATTTGAAGAAACTAAAATTAGAACTAATGTCACTGAAATTGAAAATGTAAATTATACATTTAAAAAATAAAAAAAAATAATCGTATATTATTTAGATTTATTGTGATAACGAATTTTAAAATATCAAAATTTAATATAAGCAAAACCACACAGCTTGCGTAGAATATTTCAAAATAAAAATAAAAGCTATTAATAAAGTTTTGATAAAGATGTGTTTACTGCAAGCTATGACCTAAAATATTGACACAATAATGAATGCAAACCGCTTCTGTTAAATATTTATTGTATTAATTTTAAACTAAGTTTTTAATTAAAGTTTTATTTAGTTACTAGCTGTGCTCGCGACTTCGCCCGCGTGGGATTTGACAAAAAAGTCATTGTTCCGTTCGCAGTCACAATATAAATAAATTTGAAAAATAAAAGTAGCCTCAGTTACTGCTTATTACATCAGCTATCTGCTAGTGAATGTCCCGTCAAAATCGGTCCAGCCGTTTTCGAGATTAGCCAGAACAAACAGACAGGCAGACAGAGAAAAATTGTAAAAAATATTTTTTTGGGTTATGTATTGTGTATACATCCGTATGCATACAAAGAGATATTTGTATAGATTAATGTTGTTTCAGTTTGTCAGAAATGTATCTTAACACAAAAGAAAGGTAGGGCACAACAGGAATTTCCTGCTCAAAATATGGAGCAGCCCGACTGGGTACCTGGACCTTACAGAAGATCACAGCAAAATAATACGGTTTTCAAGCAGTATTGTGTTCCTGTTGGTGAGTAAGATGACCAGAGCTCTGAGCCAGAGCTGGGTTGGGAATTGGGTCGGCAACGCGGTTGCGATGCCTCTAGTGTTGCAGGCGTCTATAAGCTACGGTAATCGCTTACCATCAGGTGAGCCGTACGCTTGTTTGCCAACCTAGTGACATAAAAAAAAAAGACAACAAGTAAAAAAAACTAATATATTTCATTAAAAATATTACGTTGATATCTTTAAAAAAAATCACAGAACTACTTTTTATTTCATAGGCACACTAACACACGTATAAATTTAATTCATAAAAATGAATTACAGGAAAAGCTTTTTTTTTAATTTTTTGTCGATTTTAAAATTAATAGCCTCTAGCCGACGACTTTCTAGCAAGGATCTGGCCTCTCAAAGAACAGATAAAATCAATTTTTTTTATATCTTCTTTGAGTAGAGGTAACAAAAAAGTTCCATTGAATGTGGGCTCCCAAAAAGCAGCTGTCCGGGAAAAATGGAGACGGATCATCAAGCATGTGACTCAGAAGTGATGACCACGATCGCTCTGACAAGAGCGTAACGATAGAGATGAACAAAAAAGTACTTGCGTATATTGAGGTTCATAATTATGATATGCTCTACATCAGTTGGCTACAGCGCTCAAATAGTTCTGAAGGCACAATGTATCACTTGTGTCTTATGCTATCACTGTGCTTGCTATTCACACTATCAACAGATTTGGAAATTTTGAATTAGTCTACGTGTCCACGCAGTTCAATTTATATTTTTTATTTTTCTATGTAACTAGATCGGTAAACAAGCGTGCGGCTCACCTGATGGTAAGCGATTACCGTAGCCTATAGACGTCTGCAATACCAAAAGCATCTCAAGCACGTTTCCGGCCCCATCCCCAGTTCCCCGCAGGAGCTCTGGTCACCTTACTCGCCAACAGGAACAAAACACTGCTTGAAAACAGTGTTATCTAGCTGTGATCTTCTTTAAGGTCGAGGTATTACGTTGGATTTGAAATTTATTTATGGGTTGTCTGGAAGAAATGGCTAATTAGTCATTAGTCCGCCCATTGTACTTTACTGTCTGTAACTATCTTTATGCTTTGTTTGTAATATATTTGTGGTGTACAATAAAGTATAAAATAAAATAAATAATATAACCCCAGTCGGGCTGATCCATATTTTGAACAGGAAATTTCCTGCTGTGACCTAACTCAGTTTTACTTTATTACAAATTATATTACAATTAAAAAACAAATTATTTAAAAAACACGATAATTAATTATTGAGAATAATAAAGCCAAAATAATAATTATAATTACAATCAGGATAATAATTATACTGAAACAAAAAGAAAAAATATAAACAAATGAAGCAAGTAAAAATATATCAATTGTGTGAGGACCGAACTTAGCTCAATTTAGTGAAAAGATACTAATTTGCGACAAGTTGAGCTGTGAATACAATCGTTATAAAACGAGTGTAAGTGATATTGTGATTTATTATGTTATCTATTGTGACTCAAAATAACAAATTTTGAATTTTGACGGTAGTTGATTAGAGTCAATAATTACAGTTACCCACTATGTGATTCTAAAAGCTGTAACAACATATACATTGCACATATTTTCAATGTTTTGTACAGTTATTTGGTGTGAATTTTGAGTGGATTTGTTCAACAACCCAATAAACACTGCATTTTTTATATGTAGACTAGCGCTTGACTGCGATCTCACCTGATGGTAAGTGAAGATGCAGCCTAAGATGAATCGCGCTTGCCTAGAAGATGCCTATTCACTCTTGATTTCTTGATTTAAAGATACCCAAGTATATTTTGGATCTTATTGTTCATTTTTGAGTGATCTCAACTTTGGTATTTGTTCAAAGCTGAATATAAACTGTTGCGACCACTATATGAGCCAATTAAATTAAGTTCTACAAATAAGTACATAAATCTACTCTTAACTTTTTATAAAACTGAGTAATTACGAAGCAAGATAGTGCATCATCGTACGACACATTTAAAATTTCATTACCGTAACCTATAGACGCCAGCAACACCAGAAGCAGTGCAAGCGCATTGCCGGATCCCCCCCCCCCCGACCCTCTCCAAGAGCTCTGGTCACCTTATTCACACACAGGAACATTTCACTCCTTATAAGTAGTATTATTTAGCTGTAATTTTTTGTATGGTCGAGGTAATTTCCAGTCGGGCTGCCGGCTGCTCCAGATTTTGAGCAGGATAGTTCTTGCTGTGCCCTACCTCAGTTAACGTAATATTGTAATGGATATTTATGATAACAATAGGGAGCAGCATGTCATGCATCCAACGCATGGAACCAAGGAATAGTGATTCACCTTTCACCTTGAAATTCACCTTGATAGTGAAACGGTTACGTCAAGGTTCTCTTAAATCTTTTAACATAAAAACCGTAACACAACATTTTCACAAAAAACACGCTTTATCGGTTGTTTTTATTTTCGGGGTTTTTCCGAATCAACGGAGTGTAAAACGTTTAAAGTGAGTAAAATTTTTGTACTGTATTGATAATTATTTCTTCCAAATCATGAAGCTAGTAATAAGACATTTATTGAGAGACATTCATCTAACGATGATTACGGATCTATAAAGATAGATATTTTAGTTTCGATTATAAATTTGTAGACAATTGGTCAAAAACAATAACTAACTTTAGTAAACCGACTTCAAACAACGAGGTTGTTATCAATGCGACTGTATTTTTGTATGTTACCTCAGAAAAGTCCCTTAAGATGCTAATCTATACATATAATAAATTGGTAGGAAAGTCAACTGAAAGAAAACTGTACATTGAATATTTTTTAAAGGAATACTTGGGTTGTGATCTACAATCGATACCGAGGCCAAAAATATAGTTTTTAGAATTTTTGTCTGTTTGTTTGTATGTATGTCCGGGATAAACTCAAAAAGTACTGCATGAATTTACTTCGAATTTGACACGAATATTATTAAGAAGTCGGGTCAACATATAGGCTACATATTATCACGCTATCACCTACGGGGAACGAGCAGTGAACCTTTATTTCTTCAACGCATTCTGTAACAACGTGTAATCTA
Organism: Melitaea cinxia; assembly: GCF_905220565.1. Classification (NCBI taxonomy): domain Eukaryota; kingdom Metazoa; phylum Arthropoda; class Insecta; order Lepidoptera; family Nymphalidae; genus Melitaea; species Melitaea cinxia. The sequence goes on along the minus strand of NC_059408.1, from coordinate 1,903,355 downwards.
ACGACGCATATTTGATTATTGTTATTATTTTAATAACCATGCTATAAGCTAGCTTCACACTATAAATAAAGACATTCTGTAGTAAATTTAGTATCAGCATTGCACCCGTGCGAAGCCGGGGCGGGTCGATAGTAGATAATAAATATTTTATATACGTGGCGACCAAATTTATGACTATAGTGCATCAGCCAATTGCTGTCTCTACTTTCCTAACGCGTCGTCGTAGATGGCTCACAGAATAAGGCTAAGAATCGCGCAGGGGTCACCACCTCATGGGGTAGCGGCGCGATTATACCCTATGCGAGGGTGACAGGCGGGTAACTGCGAACTAGAATCGGCGTTTTTTCGTCTGGTTTCCAAATTAATTTGATTTTGTGTTATTCCGTTTGATTGAGTCTTAAGCTCTGTTTTACCTATTTTGTTAAAATAAATGTTTAATTTTTATTCACATTGTTAGTTTGCTCTCAATTGTAAGTTTCGTGTTTCTTTATTTTATTTTTTAATCCCAGAATGGTGGTATCGATTTATACTTTTTATTAATTACTTAACTCTGTAATGTATAGATTATTAATCAAATAAAAGCTATCAAACATAAATAATATAATCATAGAAGTAAATTACTTTCTTTAATTTTTTATAAACCTATAATTAAATAACGCTTATATAAAAAACTCAACTAATACGTATTTTACGTGAAAGTTATCAATTTTTTTGTTAACAAGGCTAATTTCAAGGGTACCCACTAGCAAAGCAGTTAATTTGAGTCTAATGACCTTCTAAATAAGGAAGGTTACTTAGCATCTGCTTGGCCTTTGAACCAGGTGAGTAGATGGTCACTATTATTTCGTGTATCAATAGTACGAAATCTTAAATGTTTGTATGTCTGAACGCGTAAATTTTGTGGTCATTACGCGTCGTGGTTTTATTGCTTTCTTGAAACTCACAAAATCGTGAATAAATACACGATTTATATCTAAGAAGATATTATTTATATTTTCACAGAAGATTTCTGAGCAACAAAATACTAAGCTGCATTTCCGACTGGCTGTATTCTCAAAACAGACTTAAGAACTCATGCTGTTTGGTTGACGTCTGCCGCGTTACTGTCAATCAAAATCTACATATTTACAGGAACTCGCACACATGTACAACGAGATATATGTCTATATGTCAATTGCAAGGTGTCAATATTGACAGCAACGTGAGATACAATTTGGCGCGAAATTTAAATATCAAAACATATAAGACTCCAATCCGTCACAGATAAAAAATGAGAGAAGGGTTAGGTCCTTCTTTCTTCTCGACTGCACCAAATAAGATAATTCTTTTTTTATTGTGTTCGTTATTGCCAGTAGTGTGATGATGTTCGGCAAAACAGCTAGTTTATGTATAGCTAGCTGTGCGCCGCGGTTTCATCCGCGTTAATATAAAGAAAAAACGTACATAACGTATCTAACACAAAAATAATTTTTCAATTAGAACCGGTGGTAGTTCCTGAAATTAGCGCGTTCAAAAAAACAAACAAACTTCAGATTTATAATATTAGTATAGATATAAAGATCCTTTTATATTATCGTTTGATATTGACTTCTAGTTAGCGTTGTGTAAGGAAGTGAACGGCGACCAAGATCCGTGACGACAGCTACATACTAACGTTTTGCTTTAATTTTATGTGAGAACTTATATTGCAAGAATGGTGTCATTCAAAAATGACGTATCGCTTTTTTAATTTTATGGTTGGAAAGGCAAAGGTTTGACATCGTAATCCCTTGATGAACGTTTTATTTTTATACTATTATACTTTTGTAATTATATTAATATAAGTAAGAAAAAATATACCAAAAAATAGCTCTTTTATAATATTTATCATAAACAAAGAAAACAGTGTGAACATAATTACATTAGGTATGTTTATAATTTCAGGCGCCAACTCGGCACCTGCACCACTACACTGGAACGGTCGTCTTACCGCGTTATAATAAGTGTATAGAAAGTAATAATTGTGTTTGCTCGCAAACGAAAAAAAACCGACTTCAATTAGATCGACAAGTAATACCAACGTAAGCAGACGAAAAAAATTAACAAACTCGCTAGTCGTCACTACGATTTTCGAGGGTTTCCCTCGATTTCTCTGGGATTCGATCATCAGATCCTGGTTTGCTTTTTATGGTACTACAGCTGGGATATCTCCTTACCAACAAAAAAAGAATTATCAAAATTGGTTCATAAACGACGAAGTTATCCCCGAACATACATTACATATATATACAGTGGAATTGAGTAAACTCCTCCTTTTTTGAAGTCGGTTAAAAAAGATCAATGTCAATTGATATTTTAAGAATCAAAACTAAACATATTGTCTCAAATCACATGCAACATCTATTCGGTAACAATGTGACGTAATTAACAGTTGACAAAAACTTCAGTTAAAATTCTAAATAAATTATATTTTAATGGATTATATAAACGACTGAAGTGGTTTTTATCTCGACTTTAAGAAATTCCGTAGTTAACAAAAAACGAGATGATCTTGCCACGCTTCGTAAATTTGCGTTTCTTATAATCGTTTTTGTAAACACTAAAATAAAAAAACTATCTGTATTTTAAAAAGTGTACGTATATTAAAGTCTTAATATAATAATAATAATAATATTCTGTATTCGGCTAGAGCGTCTTAGTATGGGATTAATGAAAGTTACTGGTTGATGTTATCTACAATCGATACCGAAGCCAAAAATATAGTTTTTAGAATTTTTGTCTGTTTGTCTGTATGTATGTCCGGGATAAACTCAAAAAGTACTGCATGAATTTACTTAAAATTTGGCACGAATATTATCAAGAAGTCGAGTCAACATATAGGCTACAAATTATCACGCTATCACCTACGGGGAACGAGCCGTGAACCTTTATTTCTTCAACGCATTCCGTAACAACGTGTAATCTAACGACGCATATTTGAATGTTGTTATTATGTTGTTGTTATTATTAACCATGCTATAAGCTAGCTTCATACTATAAATAAAGACATTCTGTAGTATATTTAGTATCAGCATTGCACCCGTGCGAAGCCGGGGCGGGTCGCTAGTGGATAAATATATGTACAAGAATTGTTTGTGTATTATTATTACAATGAAACAACTTTTTCGGATTGTATTAAGTTTTTAGACGCCTGACCTTTCGGATTCTTTACAGCAACCATGGTCACGGAAGGACTATCAGTCAGATAAAATCCGAAAAAGTTGTTTCATTGTAATGAGTGAAATTATTTTTATGCTTGGAAATATACTTCATCAATTTCAAATTCAATCAAACAATTATTAAATAGTCAATCGATGGAATATTTGTTAATTTAGAACTGTTATTTTTCAAGTAAATCCTGTTGTTTTTCTGATTTTAATAACGTGTTTTTTGTGTGAGATACATTGTAAGCGTTTTAATTAACTAAAAATAATAAAATAGATATTCTAGAAGAGCGACAATTATCATAAACAACAACACAAATGAAACCGCGATATTTTTCTAATATAAATATAAAATATTCTATAATTGACAAGTTTGTGCATTTAAATAAGAAGCTATTTGACCTTGCTGTTGATTAACACAACACAAACCTTGTCAAAGGCTGCACTTCAAATCAATTATCAACAGACGACAGTTTTTTTTTTCTTATATAATCTGACCATTTACCTGTGAAACAATAGGTTATTTAAGTACTTAATATGTAATTAAAGACAATTATGTAATAATAATTAATGATAACTAAAAGAACGGAATTCGCTTTGGCTATTTTATAACCTTCTCATTTATTGTTATTTCATTACATATATAAATATTATATATTAATATACCTATCGTTTTTTTTTTTCTATTTATAAATCTCTATTTTTTTATTTATTATTATTGCCAGGCTTCTTTCCGTTTCGGTCTCTTTATGAACTTAGCCTAAAGATTGTCTGAAAGAGATCGTCTTGTGAAATTTTGTTTTCATTATTTTTTATAAGTATATAGGTATGTGTACAACAAAGAAAATTAATATTTTGATACATTTTTACACAGTCATAATATGTCAACTATATCTTTATAAAAAAAAAAATTAAAATTATTGAATTTATTTTTTTTAATTTCACGTGACATTCCATTAAGATTATTATTGATTAAACGATTAACAGGAAAGACTGGTTATTATATATTTCCTTAAAGATTCATTGTTTTTGATCGTGTAGGAAAACTTTACGGGCAGCTAACGAGCATCGCTCAGTGCTCAGTCGTCTCGCGTCTGCCCGGCGGCGCAGACTCTACCAGAGTTTGCGTTGTATCGTCTGCTTCGACTGTAACGTCGCGAGTGCACCATTTGTGTTTCTATTTTTTTTTAATAATTTGTGATATGTGCCAGGATTTATTTTCATTGGAATAAAGAGGTTTGTTATTTTTCTTTTATGCAATGTATAAATTAAATATTGATTTTTTTTTTCTTTTGTTTCAATTTGATAGTGACAGTAAAATTTGAAAGCGTGTTTATTACCTTTTAATAATATAAATCTTTTGTTCTTCTAAATTATTAATTTTAAATGATCTACAATTTTATTAGATAATCACTTTTGTTTTATTGGTGTATTTTTTTTCTTGATTCGGTCAACTGGCTTCACTTAAACTTTCCGTTTCCTGTAATTAAGGGGCTACACTACCTCAGCTCGAATTCAGATTTCACCCGTACTAAATACACATGAGAATTGAGAGCGCATGGTTATTCATCGCGCGAATTATATGTATTTTCTCCCCACAAACATTATCAATAGTTATTTAAAAAAAAACGCAACATATAAAATGTTCTTCATACTTATTTCCATTACCATGCTCAATCTCAAGTCCATAACTTCTATATTTACCGAGATATTAAGGTTTTAATACAAAAATAGAGGTAACTTTGCGATTTTTTTGTATCGAGAAAATTTTATGGAATCGTGTTTTTGAAACATATGAAAGATAGTTTATGTCCTGAACTTTACCATACCTAAATTTCAAACTTAAATATTCAGTAGTTTGGAAGATATGGACATCCTGCCGAGTGGAAAATATGCAATTTGAGGTAGCATACACTCTTAACTAAGTTAAAAAATGAATGTAGGAAGTTGCTGTTAACGTACCAGTATGAACATATTATACGATATTTTTTTCATTGTTACATCTTATTGTCAGGAATATTTTAGAAACAATAAGGTTTATAAAATAACTTTTGTTTGATCACGGAATATAACTATTTTCATAAATAAATAAATAAACAATAATTTTCAATAATTGATTAGTTTTTTTTTTGTGTAATTATTGTAATTTTATGTTTCAAATGAGTTTGCAAGTACGTAGGTAATGATTTTGTCAAGTGAGTTCTTGATATACACCTGTATTAAATGCTTAAAAATATGTATAATTTTAAACGTACGAGCTGCTTAAAAGAAATAATAGTTCAAAACTTAATTAATATATTATAATTAGGTCAACAGCCTTGTTGAGTTCATGTTTTTTTTTAATAAACATTCGTTCTATATTCAAATAGTTATGACTGAATGGGGCATTGTTTTATTGTTATTATTGGCGGGAAACTTGAGAACAAACATTTGTCACCTCAATCAATGAGACGATTGTTAACACTGGCGCGCGGTTAATATGATTTCTTAGAGATTAAAATGTATTTGAAAATATAAAGCCTCTTTTGTATTATTTTACACGCTTCCAAGGATCAATCAAAAGAAACTGGCATGCGATAGATATTAGTTTTTTTTTAAATATTATGTTTATTTGCTTGTCCTTGCTTAAAATGCGGAAACTTAAAGACAATCTATTACCACAGTAACAGATTGTCTAATATATTTTTAACTAAAGTAATAGACGACTATTTTTTTTTTTTAATTTTTAACACGAAAATAAAGACGAAAAAATAAAATATGAATTATAATTTATAATAACTAAAACCACATATTTACATTTGAATGGACTGTGAGAAAATAATTATAAAATCCCGGAAAAAAGTAACATATTTTTTCCAACGTATTGAGTTTTGTCTTTACAGAAATAATTAATCGAGATATATTTTTAATTAATTCTGAACGTATGAAGTTTTCCGGCGAATTAAAAAAAACGTCATATTTTGATTGAAAACGATTCACTAATTATTTATGATTGATTTTATAATCTGTTACGTTATGTTTGAGTTATTTCTAAAAAGTAACTGAAACAATAAAAATATTGATTGTAGGGTAAAAATAATAGGTACCTATGTACAAAGGCGATCTTACGATTCTTGTCGCTGAAAGAACGATTTCTTCCAGATAACCTTTAGTTATAGGAGATGATATAGCAGCCAGATAAAGCTGTGGTATAAAATAGTCTAATAGATAATTTATTTATATAAAAAAATTGCATGTTTTTCCCAAAAAATTGTCACAAAAAAACAGTCTATTACTCCATCTTAGAACAAAATAATTATATAATAAAGTACCTCGATCTTACAGAAGATCGTAGCTAAATACCTAATACTGCTTTCAAGCAGTGTTGTGTTCCTGTTGCCCCTGTTGGTGAGTAAGGTGACCACAGTTCCTGGGGTTATTGGGGATAGGGTCGGCAAGGTACTGACGATGCTTCTGGTGTTATGACGTCTGTAAGCTATGGTAATCACTTACCATCTAGAGAGTCGCTTGCTTGTCGACCTTGTGTAAAATAATTATGTTTGCTAGCAAACGAAAAAAACCGACTTCAATTACATCGACAAGTAATACAAAGTAATTAGACGAAAAAAAATAACAAATGCACTAGTCGTTACTACGATTTTTGAGGGTTCCCCTCGATTTCTCTAGAATTCCACCATCAAATCCTTGGATCCTTACTCTTGGGATATCCCCTTTGCAACAAAAAAGAATGATTAAAATCGGTATATATATATATGGTCGAATTGAGTTATCTCCTCCTTTTTTGAAGTCGGTTAAAAATATCCAGAGTACATTTAAATAAATAAACAATAGCTGCTTCTTTGTAATGATGGTACAGATCCATTGTCGTCTTTTTTCTGCTTCATACATTTTAACCAATTCAAAAAAAAAGGTAGAGGTTCTCAATTCGACTGTATTTTTTATATCATACATAAATTTTTAGTGGGGGCAACCAATTTTTTTTATTCTCGTTTAAAAGATAGCTTGTTATGTGGTCCTGTTTAAATTTGACCACAATCTTGTTATTTTTGAGAATTGGTGGTCACTGTTTTACCGACTTCCTACGTCGTACTTGTCAATATATTTTTTTACATAACTAGGTTGGCAAACAAGCGTACGGCTCACCTGATGCTAAGCGATTACTAGCTTACAGACGTCTGCAACGCCAGAAGCATCACAAGCGCGTTGCCGACCCCATCCCCAATTCCCCCCAGAAATGCAGTATTGTTTAGCTGTAATCTTCTGTAAGGTCGAGGTATTATCCCAGTCGGGCTGCTTCATATTTTGAACAGGAAATTTCCTGTTGTTCTAATTCAGTTTTACTCTATTACAAATTATATTACAATTAAAAAAAATATCTAAAAAACACGATATTTAATAAGAATAATAATATTGGGAATAATAAAGCTAAAATAATAATTATAATTATTACAATCAGGATAGCTTCCCTACCCTAGCCGGGCTGCTCCATATTTCGAGCAGGAAATTTCCTACTGTGCCCTACCTCAGTTAATATAATTGAAGTATATAATATAATTCAAGTATATTATATAATTCAAATCGGTTTTGTTTCATTCGCGAGCAAAAAATTATATCTATCGCAATATCATAATGCTAATTATGTGTATGTAGCAGTGTGTATCTCAAATAAACTTAATTTAGTTTTTCTATCAATTTATACTCAGAAAGTTATGACCTATTTCTTTTATAAAGTCTAATATGTCTCTCAAAGCCGCATCTACTCAAATACCCTAATGTATCTGGTAGTACAGATGTCTCACAGCGTTGTTGGCGTGTGTATAGGGCTTAGGTGTCTGTTTATTTAAATGGCATGTTGAATTTAGCGTTTTGAATCGGTTTTGCTTAGACGTTTTATATTATAATATTATAGATAAATTTGATAATTAAATGCAAAATGGAAGATGTTTTTAATATTCCGTTACCAGGAATTGTGCAGATTATTCAAACACCAAATGCATTATTCCAAGCGATATCACCTAATGCAAAACAAGAACTTTACCTTATCTTACGCACAACTTTCTCAAGAATACATTGAATATGTTAATAATAAATAATTCTTTTTACGTTCGAATCCTCTGACATCACTTGGTCGATCAATTAAAAAAAAGTTGTTTTTTCCGACGTGCTAACCTAACCTAGATGGTTCAATAATTTCACCATTATTTTAAGAAATGGCATATCAGTAAACTGAAAAAAAAATATTGGAAGCCGCTTACAAAAAATATTTGTTGTTACAAAAGGTTTTATGATTCGTAACTGTTATATAATTCAGTGTAAGGTCTACCAAAATGTACAGAGAACGTTCAGGTTTTTAAATCCATTTGGATAAATTGAATATTTTTTAACTGTAATAATTTCAGTAGGCTTAAATACAGCACCTTTTTTAATATTGTCGTATAAAATAAAATATATATAGTGGATTTGTATGATAGTTTGATTCAGCCTGCAACATCTCACTGCTAGGCTCTTTCTCTATATGGGAGAAGAATAATCGTGGTTAAGCGTTCATACAGCTAATCCTTGTTAATTTCTATAAATAATAAGAATATTTACAGCAATGGATCGTTTAATAGATGATAAGAGTTCAGCCGTAATAGTACTATTATAATATTTATAATAAAACAAATGATTGTAACTATTATTATTTATTATACACTTACAGCCAGAATTATTAAATACTCGTAAAAGCAATAACAAAACCGCTGTTGGCGTACAATTTTTGATCTGAAATAATTTACTTTGGGTGTTACAATCAAATCGTGTCATACAAAGCTTATCGAACGTAACTTAAATTCTTTGTTAGTTTGTGTAGGTTAAATCTTGAAATTGAATTTTATTTTATTTTATTTGGATGTTTGTGTCGTAATAAAAAATCAAATATGGCGGACTATCAAAAAATTTTGACCACGAAAATTTTATCCTACCAATAAATTTTAAAGTCTTGAATAAACACATTAATTTTTCACTTATCTCTTCTGGAATATTATTATACTTATCTCGTTTTGTTTTTTGCTTTGTATTTTTTGTTGTTTAAATTATTCTGAAGCTATTAAGAGTTTAATTTATGCGAGCTGGTTGTATATTTATTGTTTATGGATGGGTCAATGTGAACTGCATTTATAGTATTTCATTATTTTTAATATTTTATTTCAATTTTTTTTAAATCAAACGAATTATGTTTGTTTTTTTTTTTAATTTCAACCAAGCAGGCTTTATGAAGAATTTCGAAATCGTTAATCATTCGATTTTTAAATTCCTTTAATACTATATTTCAAAGTTCTTATTTTAGTCTAGTCATAAACTTCCTACGGTGTTTTACACCGATTCAGTAAACTCGTATCTAATTATGCCTACAGGAAAAGATGATTTAACATAAAGCCTTCCGGGTTAAAAAGATAAATTATAATTATTATACAACAATAGATTTCATTAAAGTTTTTTGTATTCAAGGTGGCTTCGTCGCTACCGTATCTAACAATTAAGATAAACTAATGACTTCAGTTGTTAACATAACGATATTATCTTAACGTTATAATGATTTTCAAACATACATATAATTTCCAGGATATTTTTTGAATGGGTTAATCTACCTTAGGTAGAATGTTCCATACTGGTAATATTGTTGCTTTTGTTACAATATTTAACAAACGGCAAAATTAGAATAATCAATATAACTAATGTAGAAGCGTAGGAGTATTGAGTTTTAGGAAATATCGTTTCCATATCTATAATACTTACGCTAAAACAGTTTTAAGGCTATTAAATTTACGACAGCTGGGTAAAGACGTCGCCTCATTTATCAATATTATGCACAATTTTAGTACCTACCAAGTCCGTAGTAAATGCGTATTAGTTTAGTTGGCTACGGTTATCGACTAACATAGATTATTTAAAATTTCCTCAATAACAAGTATGAATTCGTTAAAATGTTTTGATCAATATCGGTATACATGTGTTGTGCTTAAAAGGAAGACACTTGTATTTTTAAAACTTTAATTTTATTACAATTTTACTATTTTTTCCGCTATTATGTAAGGCAATATTTATCATGTACTGTTTTCTTGAAATTTTACAAAGGTCGCCTTATAATTCTATTCTGGTACTGACAGGTTGATTTTTACGTACATATTGCCATCTGAACCCACGTCCTGCGAGGATAAGCTTTTAACCTTTTTTGACTATTATAATTTCTCAGTCGGTAACTAACCAACCAGAGAAATTTGATTTCAATAAATAAATAATAAAAAATAAAAATAATAAAAATATATGTACGATTTTATTTTTGTGTTACCCACACATTAGGAATTATATTTTGAGCATAATAAAAAAAAGAACAAATTTGGTGAATACAATATTATCAATTTTCCAATGACAAGTACATGCGACCTTCTCCGACGTACGCGATGATACAATAATAATAAAAAAAAAACGTAAACGCAATCTGATGCAAAAAACTAAACTAAATAAATTAAATTAGTTGAAAATTATTGTCTGTTTGTTATCAGTGTAATATAGTGTAGTCAACAAAAATTTTATTGACTAGCCCGTTGGCGCAATTTGTAGTGACCCTGCTTTCTGCTCCGGGGGTCGTGTGTTCAATTTCCACATTGAGTCTGGATGTGATATATATTTATTTATATATGTAGTATTTTTAAGTACCTATGTTTATCGAAAAGAAAAAAAATGTAGCTATACCAGTCGGCTGTTACCTATAACACAAGCATAAATTGCTACTTTAGGAACGGACGACCGTGTGTGTATTGTGTAGATATTTATTATTATTTATAGTTAAAATTTCCATGGACTCAAACTAATAGGCTACGGACTACGGCTTACAATGGACTATTCAAAATTTCGTCTATAACAAGTTTGGATTCGTAAAATTATTTTGATCAAAATACATATATACGACGACCGCTCTTGGTGTAATGGTGCGTGTGCCGTATCGGCGGCGCCTAAGCATCGACAGTCGCGGGTTCGATTCCCGCTTGGAGTAGAGTGGAGTGGTTGTTAGTCCTTGTTGGTCTCCCAACCGTACCTCGGAGAGCACATTAAGCCGTCGGTCCCGGTTATTATCATGTACACCTGATAGCAATCGTTACTCATAGTAGGGAATATATCCGCCAACCTGCATTTGAGCAGCGTGGTGTATTAAGCTCTGATCCCTTTCCTACATGGAGAAAGAGGCTTATGCCCAGCAGTGGAATATTAGAGGCTGAAGCGAGCAAGGGACATATATACGTATGTGTTATGCTTGAAAGGAAGTCACATGTATTTCAAAACTTTAATAAAAATTTCCATTATCCCCTTATACAGCGTGCTCCTTCAGGTCGTAAATTCTATGTAATCCTGAACTTCACCTGAGTCACTCATTGACCTAAATCCTTTCGCTTTGTGACGCTAGCATCTTTTGTGGAAGGAAATTCACTTAAGTACTAGAAATAAGATGCATTTTTAAAAGAAATTTTAAACGATGTCGGATAATAAAAGTCGTTTTACAGTTTTAGAAGTTTAAATATGTTCTTTTGTTGCAAAATGTTAACAACATTTTGCCGACACACGAAAAACGCACTCGGCTTCTCGTTTCGATTCTCCACTTTTTAGTTAAATTATAAAAGTGACAAACAGATTATCTAGAAATTTATATATTACTAGCTGACCCCGCACACGTTGTTTTGTTACTAACCCCCCCTTATAACCTAGGGGTATGAAAATTAGATGTTGGCTAATTCTCAGACCTACCCGATATGCACACAAAATTTTATAAAAATCGGTCCACCAGTTTCGAAGGAGTATTGTAACTAACATTGAGACACGAGAATGTTCTTTATAAGATTTTTACGTTGAAAATATTACACTCAACACTAAACTAAACTAAAGGAAAGACACGTATCGTCTTGCCATCAAACCATCTTCACTTGTGCTATTAGAGGTTCTACAACTTTGACATTAAAACGTAATCTTAGCATAAAGGCCTTATAGAGAGAGTGAATGGTATAATTGTGTTTGCTCGCAAACGAAAAAAACCGATTTCAATTAGATCGACAAGTAATGCAACATAAGTAGATGAAAAACAAGACTAACTTATATTCATGTTATAGTTGTGTAGATCGAGTTTTATGTTTTATTTTGTTAAACATTTTAAATTAATTTGTGTATCATTCTCTTCATCTCTCTATGTCTGACCAACCCCTGTGAATTTATCAATTCCTATGTACTACGTGATGTTTATAAGCCGTGTCGTTATGAGCAGAAGAGTTGCAAAAGGTATAATACCTTTTGCAACTTATAATGACACGGTTATCACGCTTATGTCACAATAAAACTTGTGTTGTTTTAATCCTGTCATTGACAAACATTATTAAGAATGTTCAATACCCTTAGAAAATCTACTGATAATTTTCAAATCTTAATACGAAGTCGTCTCAAAAATTACATAGTATCTAGTTAGGAGTAGTTAGGGATTAAAGATTGGATCTGACCATACTATTAGGGGATTAGTAATATTCAGGAAATGTATATTGAATCAGACGAAAATGTAATAATATTCCGATAACTTAATAAACTAAACGAACTCCATATCCACGAATACACCAGCCGTTCTGCATAGCAACGCACCATGAGGTACAGAGTCTTCGATTATGCTTTACCATTCAACATATCCATGCCATTTCCTCATAATGTAGGGAGCGAGATCTTTGGGACAATCGCAAACCTCACCTGAGCTACATTCGTTGACCCAAATACCTCTCAGCGACGGGATCTGTTCAAGGAATTTTGATAACACGTTTCATATGTTCAACAGGTCTTTAAGGGCAGTTTTTGTTTAGCGATTTTATGCCCAGATATATATGACGAGATAGTCTGTCAGGGTTGTATAGAAGTAATGGTATTTAGTAAGCTTTTGGTATTTAGAAATGCAACGCTGCTGTGTAGTCTAAAGTCTAATGTAACTTAAGTTAAATTTGTATGTGAAATGACAATAAAATAGTTTAAGCTTTATTTTCAAGTTCTGAGTCTTTTTTTTTCTGTTCTAAATACAGATCGATATAAATACAGATATATCATTTCTAGTCTTTTGAATATATTGGATTCAATGTTAAATATATTGTTATAGTCAATGATTTATTCATTTTACGTTTTTTATCACAAAAATTAATAATTATAAAAAAGTAACAATTTTTTTTAAGAAGAACAATGAACAACACGAACCTCATGATGAGATTAATATACATATTACAAAGAAATACTCTTAAAATAAAGGTTAATTTGTCAAAGAGTTATGGCCGTTATTACCTAACTATAAATATTATATTAGATTGCAGTTGATTGTTGACCTTTCAAACCGACCGTGTACAAGCGAACCGTGAGAGGTCAGGGACAACGATTAGTCATTCAAGCAATAGGTTAGATTTAATGCGTTTTTGTACATCGAAAACAATTTAAAAATACAAAGAATAACTTAAATATAAAAAGTAAATGATTGCCTGTGATGCTTGTTTATTATCTAATAAAAATATTATGATAGCAGAGTTTGTTTATTTGTTATATGTCAACTTAATATATGTCACTCTTCTCCTACATGGGGAAAGAGGCAGCAGTGAGATATTACAGGCTGAAGCGTAAGATTATTACAGATAGTGTAGTACAATAGGCGGACTTAGGGCTAATTAACTATTTCTTACAGACAAGAAAGGTAATCCAAATCCAAAACCTCAATCTATTTTCCACTAAAAATAGAACGAGAATTGAGTACAACTTTTTACCCAATTGCAACAGATTACGATTAATTTGGAGTAACAAAAGCATGGGCATTTTAAGCCTGTGGATATATCGCTTACATAAAAAAAAAACAGATTATCTTTGAAACGAATAAGGGTTCAATTACATTAAATCGTGAATAATTCTTCATTTTAAGAAAATACTTTTATCAAAGTAACTATACTTTTTTCTAGAATTAATATAATTTACGTAGACAAAGATGCGGGTAAGCCTTAGGTATTTAATCACATGGTTGTTATACAATAGCGTCGTGCGAGGCCATCTTACAAAGTTTTTTATTGTGATGTTCAATACTAACTTCTTACCTACTTATTTATTAGTACAATTAGTATTTCAGTTGAACCTAACTATATTTTTAATAACGTAATTATATATATAGCAATCTTAATATTATTAAAATAATTGTGTTTGCAGACAAACGAAAAAAAAAACCGACTTCAATTATATCAACAAGTAATACAGCGTAGGTAGACGAAAAATTAGTCAAGTAAATACGCATTATCAAAGATTACTCCAAAAGTTGTAATCAGATCTCGATGAAATTTAAATGTGACCACATGATGTATATCGGCTTTCGATTAAATTAAGAATCATCAAAATCGGTACAGCCAGTAAAAAGTTATCCGGATTTTCGAAAGTATCCCTCGATTTCTCTGGGATCCTATCACCATATCCTGGTTTCCTTATGATGGTACCAAACTAGGGATATCTCCTTTCCAACAAAAAAAGAATTATCAAAATCGGTTCATAAACGACGGAGTTATCCCAGAACATACATACATATATATATATATATATATATATATATATATATACATATATATATACATATATATACATATATATATATATATATATACATATATATACATATATATACATATATATATATATATATATACAGCATCTTAGGTGCAACAAAGCCAGCCCAAATCATACCCACGATTATAGAGCCAAAAACAGAGACTGCCAACCGCGCAAATGAATTACCAAAAATTCATAAAAGAAAAAATAATGTAGAAAAATCATTATCATATAGATAGAACATTATTTTAATGAGTTAATGAATATATTTATACAGTTTAGTCAAGTAGGTACTACATTAAAACTTAGAGAATAAAATAAACAGAGAAGTTACCTTACAGCTGTGCAAACACTTCTCAAGTTCAGGACTTAAGAATTAACAAAACCTTCTTTAAAAGCGGCTTAGATGTGTGTGTGTAATGTACTTTTATAAATACAAAAACTATTACACTAGGACTGATAATTTTTGAGATGAAAAAAAAAATTAAAACAGAATGTAACCCATTAGAAAGGTAAGAAAATATATCAAAAATAAAAGGAAAAATAATTTATTTTACACAATAAGTTATTAAACTTTTCGGTTCTTAATTTATTATAGTGGTATAATTTCGATTTGCAATTATTTAATTTATCGATGTAACATCAAAAATACATTTTTATATTAATTAAATTGTTAATTTTAATTATTCGAACCAAATTTAACAGTGATTAATTCAAATTCTTTAAATTCGGGTTTTTTTTTCTGCGAAAATTTTTGCGACTTGAAAACCTCTTTCTGTACTCGGTATATAAAGTCATATAATATGCTATATATTCGTATAATTTCTAATCTATCAGTCAATTAGAAGCTGTGTTTTAATTTTTTCTTACTACTAATTGTATTTGAGTCAACTTTTTTCGTAATAAGTACATGAATATTATATGTCACATAAAAACTACTTTAAAAAAGGCTATATGCAAGCAGGTTGTATCTCCATGCAGATTATATATTATTGATTTAAAGAAAAATAAGTCCAGATATCGGAATATTTATACACGTGCCGTTCACCTGACATTGTCACTTTACGCTGACTTCTGGAATGTAAGAGCTTGGAAAAACTCAATGATACTTGTGCTCGACCTTCATAACTTCCACGTGTCAGATCTGAGCCATCTCGACTCGCTGTGAAATACTTTGATATATTTTGTATAATAAGTAAGGCCAAATTCTATTGCAGTGGTGTAAAAACAGGTCTCGTTTCTGGTAGATATTTGTATTCGTATATCTATTTTTTTTTTGGAAAATATAAAGAATATATATGGAATACATAGAACATATATGGAGAATAAATGTCTTAAGCAGTTCAGCACAACTCAGCTCAATTCAACTCAACTCAGCTCAACATAATTCAACGTTGGCGAAAGCTTAACTTCTCAACAACGCTGTTAATCGAGAACTCGCCAACAACTTCGGTGTATCCGTTATGATATTACACACCCTCCACTGCGCCAGATATCAGTTACACAACTAGATTATTTTGTCTCTCATTACATAAGGGTGAACATTCTTTTGGGTCGGTAGTAGCCTTTTAGATGGTAGGAAATACGCCATGCAATGGAGTAGCGTGTCGAAGCGTGACAATGTGAATTAAGCCTTAACTTTTCTCTTATATAGAGAAAGGCAGCCGTGTAACGCAAACGATAAACTTAGGTTGGTGGTTTAGCTTAAAAGCGTAAATACAAAATCAGCGTCTTCTTCTTATTGTCGTATAATACTTACGTATTTCACCTCTTGAAATAAAAATACAGAATAAAAAAAAAACTTTATATTAATATTTAATAAATTTGTAAATATTATTATGGTATTGAATATTCTTTCATAACAAAATTTTTCGAATATCGCTCGTGGTAACGCCTTTTATGCTAATGGCAATATCAATTGTCAATTCATGTTGATTACAATTTTCCGATATTTGAGTGAATTCTGATGTCAATAATCGACAGCTGTCGGATCACTATGAATTATGGCCTGTTTTACTAGTTGCTTATAAGGCTATCTGACAGATAACGGTATCGACAGGAAAAAGTTTAATGATTAAAATCTTATGATGTATTTTTCTTTTTAACCATCAAACTTCACTTAATCCAAAAATATAAATGTGTTAGTTGAGGTAGAACAGATACTAAGGGACTAGTCGCCCCTGCTGTTAAAGTCTATCAGTAATATATGTAAGAGATAAACTTTGATAGCAACTGGTAAAAGAAAGCAATTATCGTGCAAATTTTGTTTGGTTTGGTAACAGGTTCTTTCACATTAACACGTCATCCAGGATCGTCTTCATCGTCTATGTCCGATGGACGAACTATTTAAATCGTTCTTAGCATTGTGAGGGTAAACAACCATCTTGTTACAATCAATTTCTACCATGAAATTTAAATATTAATAAATTTAATATCCTATTGTTACAGGTACTCTAAACGCGCCAATACGGATTGAAGGTAATTTGATACATTCATTAAAATTAAATCTCGTTGAATATCTTACAGAGGAGTTTGTTTTAATATTTATTATGAAAAAAAAATTGAACTCGGACTCAGTTTTTTCAAGTTAACAAACGTATGTTTTTGGCAAGCCTAAAAAAAACTGCGTAATCTTGGATCTGCGGTTTTGATAAAGTTTTACAAAAGGTTGTTGTACAGTTGCAAATACAGGTAACGAAGGTGTCTACTGCATACGAAAAATTGGATTCTAAATATTTTTTACTAACTGCAAATATCCTATATTTTTCGGAAAAATCTTTTTTGTATGAACTTTATTATTTTATTTGTAAGTGGTCCATAGAAATATAGTTACAGTTAGATGAAAAACTTCGTAAATCGCCTTAAAGAGTGTTAGTAAAGTGATAAATTGTTTCATTCGAACACCATACTAAATATTTTTAAACATTTTCAATTTTTTCAATTTTATATATTTATATTGACTACTTACTTAGAGGCCAAATTTAATTAATGAAATTAAAATATTATTTTTTCTTTACAATAGGCTACTTATAAAGTAACCTATTTCATTTATTTAATTAATAACGTAAAATAATAATTAATTTTACTATACAAAACAAAACAAATAATATTAACTCAATTTAAAAATAATACCAAAACGTACCATAGGTACTTTTTTCTATATAGGAATAAATTATTATGTAAATTAGAATAACCTTAATATACTATGAAATAAAGCCCGGAGAATATTACACCGTACCAATAAAACGACTTGATTTATATTATAACCTTAGTGAAAAAACCTTTTTATCACTACCATTTACCGATAATAAATATGCAAAATAGGCGCACTAAGACGTCGAGTTGCGGAAAATAGCCCGTGGATAATCATGTGCATTATGACGATTTAGTATCGACTGAAGAGTCTTCAAATATAAGGATTGAAGATGCCGTGGAAACCTGTTCTACTGGAATTTGTCATATTTTTAACAACTTCAAAAACTTTTTTATGTATTGTTAGGGTTCCTTACCTCAAAAGGAAGAAAACGGAACCCTTATAGGATCACTTTATTGTCCGTCTGTCTGTCAAGACCCGTTTTCTCAGGAAGGCGTGAAGGTATCAAGCTGAAATTCGTATCAAATACTCAAGTCTACTGAAAAAATCAAATTTCTAAACCAACGCAATCAAAAGATACAGCCGAAAATGCTGCGAATTTTGACACTCGCAAGGGAATCAAAACCTACAGGTTACTTCCCGTGAACTCAGAATCTTGAAATATGGCACGAAATAACATCTTATAGCACAGATAAAGGAAAAATTGCGAAAAGCATAAATTATTAGTTAATCATATAATAAAAATATTTTTATTAATTTTTGTACGTAACCCTCAGTGCACGAGTCCGACTCGCACTGGGTCGCACTCGCTTTTTTTTTGAAGTGAAACTTCTCTATAATCGGTGCAATTTGAAACTATGAAACGAAAAATGAATCTCGATTAAAGAAAGATACACATAAATGTATAAGGAGGTAATGAGAAGAATACATTACTGCTCATAACGCGTAAGCGAAGCGTTTAGCATGACGCTTACTTTTCATGGGACCGCGATTATCGTCGGTAGAAAAAATTGCAACGGCCTACCTTCCTACGACTTTTTAGAATTATCACTTCTGCCGTGAGTTGAGTAAATTAAATAAATAATAATAAACAATAAACATCTTATAACATACACACACGGTCGTCAGCTCCCGTGTTAAGCAACTAAATGCTTGTGTTACAGGTAACAGCCGACTGTTATAACTATTTTTTTTTGATAATATACATAGAAATAGTACATATATAAATACACATATTACACCCAGACTCAGGTAGGAATCGAACCCGCAACCCACGGAACAGAAAGCAGGGTCACTACAAGCTGCGCCAACGGGCTAGTCAATTGTACACACACACACACATATTTTTTTTCTTATTATAAATTTGGACATAAAAATAACTTGTTAGAGATTTTTTTTAACAAAATGTGTTTACAATTAGTATTTACTTGATTCACTGGTAAGGTATTAATTTATTTATAGTTTGTGTCTTAAAATAAACTTTGTACAAACGCAAAAACTTTTTTTTTACATTCTTATATACATATGTTTGATTTTAAGGTAGGAAATTCAACCAAAATACGAACAATATGCATCTAGTTCTATTCAATCATTCATTGAAATTAGACCGTTAGTGTTATCTTCGAAGAATGAACATAATATCACATGTCAACAAGATTAACAATTAATTGTATTGTAGTGTCAATTAAATTTAATTTATCATTGTTGAATGTTACAATATAATAATGTCATTACATTATAAGTGTCATAACATTATAAATGTCATAACAGTTAATATGAATGGATTGAGTTGTGAGAACGATGATTAAATCAAAGCGAACAGATGTTCTTCTTCATTACTTAAATTACTAAAAACAAAAAAGAAACGATTTTAATTTTTGCTTTTATTTTATATAAGTTGGTTGGCAAACAAGTGTACGGCTCACCTGATGGTAAGCGATTACCGTCGTTTATAGACGTCTGCAACAACAGAAGCATCGCAAGCGCGTTGCCGACCCAATCCCGAATCCTCCCAGGAGCTCTGGTCACCTTACTCACCAACAGGAACACAATACTGCTTGAAAACAGTATTATTTAGCTGTGATCTTCTGTAAGGTCGATGTACTACCCCAGTCGGGCTGCTCCATATTTTAGGCAGGAAATTTCCTTCTGTGCCCTAACTCACTTATTATGATATTAATAACTTGATATGAATAAGATGACGATTCGCAGGTGCTTTTGAAGTCTATTTGAATTAAGTTATTTTCAATTTTGATTTGGACGAGTCTAGAACTTTTGCACCAACAATAGAAATATTACTATATCGATATTTGGTAAATAAACAACATTTCTATGAGTTTGAATTTAATTAAAATTGCAACACAACAAACACAATGCAAACACAATGCACGGTAACTTCTATAATGACAGCCGCGTAAAAAGTGGCGCCATCTGTCGTTACAATATCATAAAAAAGTAAACAGGCAAAGAACAACTAACATACAGCCTAGAATTAACATTAAATTTTATAAAATTTTATCCAATATACAGGTACAGCAGGTACTTATATTCTTCAAATGTTACGTCGCAAAACATCATTTGAGTAAATTACCTCATTAACTAGTTTGTACAGAAAAAGGTATTATATTTACCTTTTCGTTTTTGTAATCGAATTAAAATTCGTGCACTTTTTTATGCTTGTTTCGTTTTAGACGTAATATCTCATCATATACATCGGTCAAATCATTCATTTCAAGGTCATATTCATTTAGTATATGCGTCTTAATTCCCCTTTTATTTTAAAATACAAAGTGATTTAGATATGGTATCTTTACAGTTCGTGTTTGTATTGATTGTGTGTGTCCCGACACAATATTATCACTGTTACTCATTTCAAATTTTGAATCGGTCTAGGTGTTTTTTTTTTGTGTTTGTTGACCCCTGACACAGGATCCCTAAGAATGCTTATTAATTTAATACGCTTCAGCCTGTAATATCTCACTGCTGGGCATAGGCCTCTTTCCCCATGTAGGAGAAGGATCAGAGCTTAATTCACCACGCTGCTCTAATGAGAGTTGGCGGATATATTTCCTACTATAAATAACGATCGCTATCAGGTGTACATGATAACAACGTACACTCCGAGGCCCGTTGGGGAAGATCTCTGGACTGCAAAAACACCCAGACCACGGCAAACATCTGTATGACTAATACAAGTGTTTGTCATGTGCGAGGATCGAGCCCGTAACCGCCAGCGCAACAGCCACAAATCAGTGCCGTGACCGTTGTGCCAATGCGGCGCAATTTAATATTAAACACAAAATTAATAAATTAATTACGCACAGGAACATTAATTACTTGATAGAGTTCTAATATTAATGGTATTAAGTTCTAAGACACGTCAAAGTCACAGAGAATTCAAGTGACTTCCTTTGTAGTCGCAGTAATACCGTAATTACGAGTACATACAAAGTGATTGCAATTGTAACGTAATAAATAACACCTGAACTGTCATTTGAAACCGTATTTACTAAACCGGTATTTTCATTTGCAGACTTATTAATAAAATGAACACGACCACGATTCAGCCTAGTGTAATATCCTACTTCTGGCCATAAGACTCTTTCTCCAATTTCCTTCGTTCTAATATTAAATAGTGGTTACGATAGTAACGATAATAGCCGCCCCTTCTCTTTCTCTGGGTGTCGTAAGAGGAGACTAAGGGATAACAAAGTTCCACTACCACCTTGGAATTTATAAAGCCGACTGATAGTGGGATAACCATCCACCTGCTGACTTTGAAATACACAGGCCGAAGACGGGCAGCAGCGTCTTCGGTGCGACAAAGCTAGCCCTGTGGTCACCAACCCGCCTGCCCAGCGTCGTGACTATGGGCAACACATATGAGTTCACGCCATTTTTAGCACGATTTTGGGGAGGCCTATGTCCAGCAATAGGCTGAAGTGATGATGATGGTGAAAGTATGTGCGAACGGATAGACATTTGATATTCTTTCACGCAAAAACCTGTACCACAACGCAAAACACAGGTACTGATTGTAGTGAGTTTTGGTACGTACATAGCTCTAGATAAAGAATAACACAAAAGCCACTTTTTATTCCGACATTCTAATGAAATCAGAAATTACTACACAGGCTATTAAAACTTTTATCAGCACTATAACATACAGCAATGTAATAAAAAGCAAAAACCCTTATAAAAAAATGTATAAAATCGTAAAAACTATTTCATGTGTAACAAACGACGATATATCAAATGAACGTAATTCCTTCACTCAGTGCTCATTTCTTGTCTTCAGTCTTGTAATAAATCAAAGGGAAGTACTTGAAACGACACAAATCCTCAGCGGAACAAATTAAAATGAATAAGGTTTGCCCCTGACGCGTGGTGTGAGTCATGAGACAATGAGGTGTTATCGATGCGATTTTAATCAGAAACTTTTGAAATAATAATTGTTACTAGATTTTTGACGACCTTTACTTGTCTTATCACGCTTTATTTTTTTAAGGTTAAATGGATAATAGTAAAATTAACAAATAAAATGAACAAAAATTGCCAAGGTCTTTTTTGTGTACAATTAATCTTAAAACAATATATTACAGACAATTTATTGTGAGAATATTTATTCTAACACATCAAGAAAAGAAAAATAACTAAGGACATAAAAAAAAAACTAAATAGACACCAATGAAAAAACTCTTCAAGCCTTTCTATTTTTTTAATTATTTTATATTATAGTTCCAAAACTTTGCAAATATTTACACTAAAGCTTAAGATATCTATACTCTATACGAATAAATAAAATTGGAGTGTGTTTGTAATATTAAAATAACTAGCTTTTTACTAAATGCATATGGATGTATTCACAGTACATATACCAAAATAACATTTTTTACAAATGTCTGTCTATATGTTCCGGATAATCTGTGAAACGGCTGGACCGATTCCCACGGGACTTTCACTGGTAGATAGCTGATGTAATAAAGAGTAACTTAGGCTACTTTTATTTTAGAAATTTATTTATTTTTTGTAACTCTGTGAACTGAACGATATTTTTTTTTGCGAATTCCACGCGAACGAAATCGCGGGCACAGTTTGTTTTAAATAAATCTTCATTTTAAGACACAAGTACTTGAAATATTTTAAATCAATACCTTGATACAAACATTTTAAGCCATTATAACAAACACCGTGAAAAACTAAACACTATTTAAAATGCTTTTAACAATTTTAACTTTGGTCCATGCAATAAGGAATTACTAGTTTTTGCCTGCGCTGTCTCATAACAATGCTATCTAGAATGAAAAATGGTCAGAATCCTGTAAAATAAATTCTTTTCATAGAATTCATTGCTTTTAACATTCCTACCGCCATTTTATTAAGATTGATGGTTCTAATCAATGTCAATTTTACATCTTATAACAATGTGTTTGAAGAAAGTTTTGTAATTTTGTAAAATAAAAGTTAAACATTACTGTAATCATGATGTCGCGTAAAATATATTATAACGGCAATTTGTTTTCGTTTCATGGATTTTTTCTCACAATTGGAGACTAGACCTCACCCGTGGCTTTACCTATTTTTATGATTATGGATTCCAATGACATTGGTTAATGTATGGGCCTGTATCCTACCTAATACATATGTAGGTAGGAAAAGATACTGAATTTTCCTTCTTTAACAAAAATAAAATTTTATTTAAATTTTTATCGAAAATACATACACACGATCAACTTTTCATAAGGTTTTTTTAATAAATTATTCATACATACTAGCTGACCCCACAAACGTTGTTTTGCCATAACACAAAATTTCAAATATTTTTCTCAATTTGATCACAGCACTAACTATCGGGACAAACTGAAATTAAAATAGAATAATATTTAATATTTGATGCTGCGATGGTAGCGCAGTCTACGGGATCCAATGTAAAACATTCCAAAATTAACAACTACTTATAAATGAAAATTAGTTAAATAAACATTTTCCAGTGGACCAAATTGTGAATCTAAACCAGCCTCGAATCCCCTTGAACTCACAAAAAAAAATTCATTAAATTCCGTCCAGCCGTCTAGGAGGAGTTCAGTGACATACACACGCACACAAGAAATATATATATATATAGATGAAAATATTATACTCAGACCCGAGGTGGACATCGAAACAACAACTCTGGAGCATAAATCAGGGTTATTACCAAATGCTCCAACGGGATAGTCAATGAATAAAAATCCGAGTGTTGGCTGCTGATATTACCGCATCCAAACAGATTGATTGGCCAGAAAGCCCTCATTTAATAGAATATTTCTCACAGATTCATTATTATTCAAAAATAATACCAATATATTTATCTTAAATTCTACTAATAAATTACACCCACTGGACGATGGATATAAATGATTGTTGAAATCAATTTAACTTCAGCTACTCCGCAGGAAGTTCATTTATCATTTCGATAATAAATTAACAATAATGAGACATTCGAAAAGCAGAGCTAATACCGGAGCCTCAAGAGAATAGCAATACCATATTAGCGAGAAAGCGGGGAGTAATTTGATGAGGGTTCGATAACCCTCAATTTCGTAAGAAACCTTATTCAGTACATTCCTAAACCCTGCTCAGTAATGAAACCTTTAAGTCAAAGGATTATTCGCTCTTAACATCATTAACTGTTACAGATCTCAAATACGCTAAATGGTAACGTCGGTCTTCTTTAAAAGTATGTTTTATTTATATGTATGTATTTATGTTTATGTAATATTGGTGTATGTAATTATGTATATATGTACTTGTTTTCATAAGGAACAGAACACTACTAAAAAAGCAATATTGTTTGGCCTTGATCTTCTGTAAAATCGAGGTACTCACAGAAGCTAGTCGGTCTGCTGCAAAATACGTGCAAGATTGCATGCGCTACATCGGTTTGAATAATCAATGATGAGATGACATTCTTATCGATGTTACTATTGCTTTCCTTCTCTCGGTGAGAGTGCGATATTATAGTTCATTAATTTCCTTGATAGAAATAGGCATAGGTTTCCTTTCGTTTGCTAGAAATTTCTAGTAGATTCTGAAAGTAAGTTACAAATGTTTTATATGTGTACAATATATTAATTTGTACAAACCAGTAAAAACCGTGAAAGCCTCGTGGAAGTATTTGACATTTTTACTCATAAATCAATAAGTCAAGTAATCAACAATATGTTACCGCGTGGAACTTGGAATATTTTTCCTGGAAACAATATTGATCAAGTCAAATTGCCGTGGAAGGAACGGATGGTAAATTCGTTATGATATTACACATAACATGATTACTAACTAACCTTTGTTTCTCAGGAATCAAAGGGAGAACAAAATCAAATTTGATCCTAAATTGCTGAATACCACACAAAATACTGAATACACATGCAAAAAGTATTTAAGACGCTATACATCGCTTCAGCCTTGTGATATCCCACTACTGGGCATAGGCCTCTTTCCCCATGTAGGAGAAGGATCAGAGCTTAATCCACCACGCTGCTCCAATACGGGTTGGCGGATATATTCCCTAACATATAATAACAACCAGGACCGACGGCTTAACGTGCTCTCCGAGGCACGGTGGCCCGCTATACATTATTTAAAAAAAAAAACAGTCAAGTAAGGTGGTAGCTTCACATTAGATATAATTAAATTTTTTAAAACTAATATGTTTTAAATTCTGTAAAATAACGATTTTAAAGTTGATTATTATGATTTGATTTATAATTAGTAATTAAGGAAGGTTTACAATTAAACTTATATAACTTAATAATTGTGTTTACTCGCAAACGAAAAAAAAACCGTCTTCAATTACATCGAAAAGTACGCGGTATTATTTGTCTTTTTTTTTTTTTTTATAGCTTGTATCTGCCTGTATAAGTAATTAAAACTAAATATAAATAATTGAAAAATAAAATAGCACGTAATAAAAAGTTTTATTAAATTAATTATTAAATTTCCTTTTGAATCAAGTTGTTTTTAATTTTTCATCGCCGGTCATTCGTAGAGTCGTAAAATTGTTAGTAGACTGCGCCTCGCGCCTTTGAATTAATTAAACTTAAATTCGAAATTTTCTTTCCATTTTTTTAATTTCTTTTTTTTTAATTATTTTTTTGTTTGAAATTTTTACCTGTATTTTTTTATTGCTTTACTCCTATTCTACGTCGCATTGTTTTAAGCTATTATTATTACAAATGGTAACAGCTTAAAAAGTTAAATTGTCTTCAATTGCAAAAATACTTGTAGTTCCTTGTAATTTAAGTTTAGCTGACTTGGCAAACTTCGTTCTGTCATATTGATAGGAACACCTAGGATTATTAATAAATAATTGTTTAAAAAAACAAAAAGACACGCTTTTATAAATAAACTAAACTAAAAAGGAATAATTTTATCAAATTAGTGTATTGTCATCGGCCCTCGATAAGTCTAAATGAAATCTGAACGTTTGAAGTGGGTCAAAATGAAGTCCAAAAGAGTCAGTTACAAACATACAGGTAAAGTTAAAAAAAGGGTGTAAAGATAGCCTATTCTTAGACCTAATACACGTGAAAAGTTTCTGAATAATCGATCAAGCCGTTTCGTGGAGTGATAAAACACACTTTGACACGTGATTTTTATATATCAGAAGATATATAACTATATACAAGAACGTGTAGGATTTAAAGAATTTTTCGAGTACGTCTCGTTGATCTCATCGAGTTCAAACAAGAGGAAATTTCCGCTTTATTTTATGAATATAAATAATGTGAGGGAAGAATGCAAGAGTAAAATTTAATATGTGATGTTTGACGAGATTGGGAAGAAACCAATATCTAATACTCGTGTATGACAGAGTAAGACAGCAAAATTATTTTCTTAAATTAAAGATTACATAATATGTAAGTACATCAATCTACATATCTCCATTTATAGAAAATATTGTTTACAACGGCAATTTTCAGTGTATTGTATTATTATACTAGATAATCCGTCTGGTTTCACCTCCATTCACTATTACGCATCGCGGTATTAACGATGGTATTGTATTGTATTGGGCTCGGTTTTCCGCATTTAGACGCAAAGGTGGTCCATTATGCGTGAAAAGAAGGCTGACTAGTTCAGCCAGCTCAGCTCCTTCCAGAAGTTCAGAAGCCTCCTGGGGCGTTCACAGGCTTCTCGGAGCGTCCTTATTTCCTTAAGGATGGTAGCCCAGTGTGCGGCCACTCCCTCGCATTCCAGGATTACATGGGCGGATGTTTCTTCAGCGGCCAGACAGCCCCTGCAAAGAGGGCTGTCTATTGCATTCATGATGAATAGGTGGTGATTAAGTGCCATGTGGCCGGTAATTGTGCCAACAACTATTCTGATGTCCAGACGGTTAAGACTGAGCAGTCGGCACGCTAGGTGCGGTGATACTTCCGTGAGTATCAATTTTGGACTGTCTACAGCCGGTTTGGTTTGACTAAAGGGCATTGTGATTTGTACGTGTACGTTGCCTTACCCACGAGTGCAGTTGTCCAAATGGTAGCGGCAGTAGGATGGTTGGGCCGGCAACCTTTGTACTGGACCCCTGTCTTGCAAGCTCGTCGGCAGCATCGTTTCCGTGCGATCCACTATGTTCTTTTATCCACTGGAGGATTACCTCATTATGTGAGGCGAATACTTCCAGGGTTTGATGACATTCGTATATATGACTAGAGTTGGTCGAATTGCTTCCTAGTGCTTTAAGTACGGCCATGCTGTCCGACAGAATGCGGATGTTGCAATCCCTAGTGCCTTTTGATAGGACGGCGGTGGCTGCATGGGTTATCGCAACACACTCACATTGAAAGATGGAGCTGTGTTGACCCAGCGTTAGTAATAAATTGATATTAAGGTCTTGTGAGTACACTCCGGCACCGGTGCCAGACCCCATTTTGGAGCCATCCGTATAAATGCGGACCTCACGTATGCCGGATTGGTCTCTCTCAGCCTCAAATGGTTGTATATGGTACTTTCTTTCGAAAATATGTTGTTTAGGAATCTTATCACACGGAGCACCAAGCAGTGGCTCATAGCTCACAAGGTTGCTCTAAAGTCCTGTGTGAGTGTGTGGACCCTCCTGGTTGCACCACAAGCCCAAGTGTTTCAGCCTGATAGCTGACATAGCCGCCTCCTGTTGTATAAACAAGTCAAGCGGTGCCAGGTCAAGCATAACCTCAAGAGCTGCCGTGGGGGCAGTACGCATACAGCCAGTGATTGCAGAGCATGCTATTAACGATGGTATTATTTAGACCAAAAAATCATTTTTGGTCTATCTATAAAATTGTTACAAAATATACCTTTGAATTTCCTAGCGATTATATATTTTATTTTATTTTTCTCTCACAATCGTACGGATTTTCGTGATAAAATGTATCAAATATCCTAGCTTTTACTATGGATATTTATTGTACCAAGTTTCATTAAAATCTATTCAATAGTTTCAGTGTTATTCCTAACCAAGGCGTATGGACAAAATACAAACAAAATTTTGACAAGTTGCGGTTTAAGCTATAGTATCGATTTTAGACTACCCCTTAAATACCTACTTTAAAAAAAACTGTAAATATTTAGTTCTTAAGCTGTGAATTGTAAATATGTATAATATTTCAAATAAAAAAAATCTTCTTGACTTTGTACTTTTAAAGTTTTATCATAATGACTAAAGTCACTAATAAAAGCGCTTTCAATTCCTTAGCGAAGCGCCTTATCAGTGTCTTATCAATACGTCTTCTCGGAATAACCCCGATATGACAGAAGTTCCTTGTCATAATAAATATTGAATGAACAATGAGGACGTGACTGTTACGACGAGATCAAGCGGAAGCTGGCACCTTGACAACATACTCTAAATAAATACACGAACACTTGATACTATTAAATATCGATCTGTATCACAATATTTATTAAGTTTGAATTTTTAAAAAACATATTGTATTCTATAAAAATAAAAAATTAAGTTTATGCAATTCACTCACGGCAGAAGTGAAACTTCTGCAAAGTCCACGGCAGAAGTGAAACTTCTGAAAAGTCCACGGCAGAAGTGAAACTTCTGAAGTCGTAGGAAGGTAGGACGTTACGTTCTATCTACGATGATGACGGTCTCGTGAAAAAGATTGTGAGCACCGTGCAACGCGTCGCTACGCGTTTTGAGCAGTAATGTATTCTATCTCACTCTGAACTATACATTTATGTATTTCTTTTTTGATTCTAAAGTAGCACTTCAAAATTATTTAAATAGTAAATTATCGTGTAAAAAGTTATCGCATTAACAATAAAACTTAACAAAGAACCTTCTCCTTTTTTGTCTTAATGAAAGTGAAAAATAATAATTTATCAAACGAATATTCTACAACAAAAAAAATCAAGAAAAAAAACGTAAAAAGGAAATCACCCCACTTCGTACGCTGATTTTATTGTTAATTAGAATACCGGCGAGTTAGGAAGCAACTTATAATATAAACATAACTCATTAAATGAAAGTTATGAAATTTCATTTTTGTAAGTAAATTGATCAAAACAAAGTACGAGTATAAGTATAATATACAAGTATAATGTTATACATAAATATGTAAGAATATATTTAAAGTTGTGTCTGGTGGAATAAATAATAGGGGTTCAAACAATCTGTGACAAAGTTGAAAGTTAATTTCTGATACTGAAAATCAACATTCAAATCAAAGTAAATAACTTTTATCAAATAACTTTTTGATCGTCATTTTACAAAGCCTAAAGTATTCTTCATTTTACATGAGAAAATATAGTTTACTAACTTCTGCCTACGACTTCGTCTCCGTGGAATAATTGGGCTAACACTAACTTTAATAATTTGCGAAAATTTAACTGTTTACGAAGCGCATGCAGCCGAAGCTCTCAAAAGGAAATAATCCCGAGTTTGAAACATTCTTCATTGGTGCTCCGCTTCGATTGCGGGTGCTCCTTCTTAGCGTTATAATATACATCCTAAGCCTTCCTCGATAAATGGACTATCCAACATTAAAAAAAAAAATCAAATCGGACCAGCAGTTCCTGATATTAGCACGTTCAAACAAACAAACAAACAAACAAACTCTTCAGCTTTATAATATTAGTATAGATGAGAAAATTCATGAAAAGAAAAATAATCGCCAAGAAGCTCAAAAGCTACTTTCAAAACTACCCCCATTAATATAGCTTTGACTAGATCTAAATCGCATTTCCCACATTTATTTATTTATTTAATTATCGTTTATAAAAGTAGTAATACACGAAATATTAAAAAAATAGCAACAAAAAACCACTAAGGTTTCAACCTGTGCTATCTTAGTCTAATTATACACATTCATTATTTATAACGGTTACAGACAATGTTCAAATTCTTTTAATAAGAAAATAAGAAAACAATTTGTAATATTATAAATAAATACAATAATACAATAAAATACAATTAAGTAAGTAAATGTTTAGTTCAAAATATTTAAGTAATGTTGTTTTAATTTATTTTTGATATTTCTATTTGAAATACTTTTGCATAAATCTACGGGTAGGTTGTTAATAAGTCGAGGCACAATATAAGCAGTTGTACGCTCACCATACATATTGTTAGCGCGCTGTGTACGTAGTTGTCTCTCAGTGATCGCCCGTGTGCATACAGGATGTTCAATAATGTTTTTTGATGATATATTGAAAAATTGTTCTTTAAGCAATATAAAATTTACTTTGGAATGTACTGGTAAAATTTTACAATGCTTAAAGAGCCCTGATTCGTTATTGGAAAATTTACATTTTATTTTTGGTGACACTATTGTTTTTAATATTCTTAATTGGAGATTATATATTTTATCGAGGTAAGTTTTATACGTGCGGCCGTAACTACTAATTCCGTATTGTATATAGGATTCTCCTAATGCTTGGTAAAGCATAATTTTTAATTTGAATGGTATACGATTTTAAGTATTGTTATATTTGCAAGAAATTGTCTTAGTTTGTCACACACTAGTTCAATATGGTGAATCCAGTTAAACTTGTTATCTATTGTAAGTCCAAGATATTTCTGTGTTTGGGTAATCTCTATAGTTGGGCATTTACAATTTGCTTTATTTTTTGCGTGAAGACAGTCATGGTTATGAGCAATCAAATTTTCTATAGGACATTGTTTAATATATGGAGACTTAATAATCAGTAGTCTTGTTTTACTTGCATTGAGCACTAGACCAGAGTCATGACACCATCGTGTTAGGGCATCTAGGTCGACTTGTAAACTGCTTATAGCGGCTTCGAGATTTCTATTAGCCATAACAAGACATGTATCATCCGCGAACTGGTAACATGTACTATTAGTGATACAGTTGTTAATATCATTTGCGTAAGTTAAAAAGAAAAGTGGACCCAGCACAGAGCCCTGAGCTGTACCCTCAGTCACAGATATATGTTTACTGCAAATATTATCTACTTTAACAGTAAAGGTTCGGTTATCGAAGTAATTTTTGCACCAGGTCAGTAGTGGACCACGTACTCCACAATTATCTAATCT
Organism: Melitaea cinxia; assembly: GCF_905220565.1. NCBI lineage: Eukaryota > Metazoa > Arthropoda > Insecta > Lepidoptera > Nymphalidae > Melitaea > Melitaea cinxia. The sequence continues at coordinate 1,871,923 of NC_059408.1, read as the reverse complement.
GTCAACTAGCTGCCGATGTACCAATGTATCAAAAGCACGGGAGAAATCAATAAAGAGAGCTAAGACAATTTTTTTGTCATTAAGATGTTTGTTGACTTCGTCGGTAAACCTTGACAAAAGGAATGAAGTGCTTTTACCCGACTGAAATCCGAACTGATTTTGATTGATTACATTATGTTTTGTGTAGAAACTATTTATCTGTTCTGATACATATTTTTCAACAATTTTATCTATGGAAGATAGGAGTGTTATAGGGCGATAATTTGAGTAATCATTCTTTTTACCTTTTTTATGAATTGGTCTTATACAACCTATTTTTAGAGCATCCGGGTAATGACCACTTTCAACACTACGATTAATTAAGTCTGAAATTGAACCAGAAATGTTGTCGCCTATAACTTTAATACAATACAATACAATACAATACAAATACTCTTTATTGTACACTATCAGAGAAAAATTTTACACCGTAAAAGAAAATATAGACATGTACAAAAGGCGGTCTTATCGCTAAAAGAGCGATCTCTTCCAGACAACCTCTAGCATGAAAAGGACATGACTAAAGAATTAGACGGCATGGAGGTGTACATACATAATATATACATATAATACGTAAATATACATACAAACACATACACATATATATACATATACATACATACATACATATATATATACATATACATATATACACATACACACATACATACACATATATATATCAAATATATATAAACATAATATATAAAGAATATGAAAATACGAATATACATACGACAGAAGAGAGGAAGGACCGCTAAAGTCATTGTCAGTAATATTTGTAGTAAATTAAATTTATAAACTTATAATGTGACTCATAAGTTTAAATAGTGTTTCTTTAAGTAACTTTTAAAAGTGTCTAGTGATTGTGCCCGCCTTATATTTACGGGTAAAGCATTCCACAACCGAACAGCCTGTACCGAAAAAGAGTTAGTATAAAAAGAAGAAGTATGAGAAGGAATTTTAAGAATAAGATTATTATCCGATCGAAGAGACCGATCGTGACAGTTTGATAGTAGCTCAAAGCGCTCTTTTAAATAGGAAGGCGTCTTTGGATTAAACAGTACGCAGTAGAGAAGTGAAAGAATGTGAGTATTCCGGCGAAGTCGAATTGGGAGCCACCCGAGCTTTTTGCGAAACTCAGAAATGTGGTCATATTTCCTAAGTCCAAATATGAAGCGAATAGAAAGGTTTTGAATACGCTCGAGTTTATTTAATTGATCTTCCCTGAGGTCGAGGTAACAGGTGTCGGCATAGTCGAGAATAGGAAGAAGGATGGATTGTGCCAACGCAATTTTGGTGGGAATTGGCAAAAGATTTCGTAACCTACGAATGGAACTAATAGCAGTAAACATTTTACGACTAATTTCCATAATCTGTGAATTCCAGGTCAAATTTTGGTCAAAAATAATACCTAGATTTTTTACTTCAGAACTATAAGGAATAACATTGTTGTTAAATATAACTGATGGCAAAAGAGAGTGATCCAAACGACAAATCAAATGGTGGCTGCCAATAATAATAGCTTGACTTTTCACAGGATTTACTTTTAGACCAAATGAGTTACTCCAATTAACAATTTCACTTAAGTCGGAGTTAATTGAGTTAATTGTATGGTGAATATCATCTAACCTAGAATGCGCATAAATCTGTAGGTCGTCTGCATACAAGTGGTAGAGAGAAGAGATACGGGAAGTTACATTATTAATAAAAGCTGAAAATAGCAGAGGCGATAGAACGCCTCCTTGAGGTACACCGGCATTGACGGTCAGCCAATCAGAATATGAGTCCTGAACTCGAACCCGCTGACGGCGACCGTATAAATAGCTATGAAACCAGCCAATTACCGATGAAGATAAGTTAAGGGAATTAAGAACCGCCAGCAGAATGTCAAAGTCTACCGTGATGAAGGCATTACTAAAGTCTAGTAACGTCAAAACCGTGAGTTTCTGGCCGTCCATAGCCTGTCTGATGTCATCAGTAATCTTGACCAAAGCAGTAGTCGTACTATGACCCGCTCTGAAGCCGGATTGAAAACGATTTAGAAGGTTGTTTGAACAAAAGAAAGACTCAAGTTGATGGTATAAAATTCGTTCTAAAACTTTAGAGAGGAACGGGACAATGGAAATAGGACGGTAATCACTGTATGAAGAGGGATTTCTTTTTTTTGGAAGTGGGATTATTTGGGCATCTTTCCATGGGGAAGGAAAAGTCATAGTCGCAACTGAGTTATTGAAAATGGATGTTAAGACAGGAGTGACATAATCAATAACAGGGATAATCATTTTCCGGCTAATGCTATCAGAACCAACAGCATCAGACTTTATGGCTAAAATATTCCTCTTAACATCTCCCTCGGTTAATTGGCTAAAAGAAAATGGGGAAAATGTGGAGTTTACATTGGCAGAAAGAAGAAAAATGGTATTGGACTTGATAGCATTATCAATAGCATCTGAAGAGGAGAAGTGATTATTTAGTGAATTTAGGTCAATATTATTTGAAAATGCATTTTGATTGTGTACTTTGCCGACTCCAAGTGTTTTTAAAAATTTCCAAATTCTAGAAGTATTGCAGTCTTCTGTTACAGATGTGAAAATATGCCGTCGATGAGCATCTCTACAGAGTTTGTTGCAGCGATTCCGGATTATTTTGTAACGGGATTTGTTTTCAACTGTTGGATTTGACCTATATTTTGCTTTTGCTAAGTTTTTTCTCACTTGTAATGATTTGATTTCTGGAGTAATCCAGGGTGCAGGGAGATGTTTAACGCGAATCCGTCGAATTGGAGCATGAATGTCGTACAGCTGAGTGAGTAAGGAGTTAAAGATATCGATTTGCTCATTAACCGACCTACCATCCACAGCCCCCAACCAGTCAATTTTACCAGCATCTTCCCGTAAGTGTTCCAGATTCATTCCACCAAAATTGCGCTGCAGAAGTATTCTCGCCTTTGGCTTAGGAGGTTTGATTTTATATGAGAGGAAAAGAAGATCATGATAGGAGAAAGCAAGTGCAGGACATTGACCATGTTTCACAACATGTTCAATAGATGAAACAATAATTAAATCTAGCAAGGAGGGAGCGCAATTTGGAAAGCAGTGAGTTGCAGTAAGAGGAAGAATATTTAAATTTGATCCATTAATAGCTGAAGTCAAACGCAATGTTCGAGCATCTTTTTTCAGCAAGCACGTATTGAAGTCACCCATTATCACAGTATGGCTGTATGTAGGAGAAAATTTGTCCAACAAATTTTCAAAGGATTGAAAGTAGTCAACGTTTTTTGAAGGACTATAGTACACGCCTAAAAGCAATTTTGTGCAAGAGAGGGTAACCTCAACGAAAAGGTGCTCTGGGTCACCGTCATTACGATTTAGAGAAAAGCTTATAATGGAGAAAGGAATATGAGATCTGAGGTAGATGGCGACACCACCGCCTGGCCGCCTAGTACGATCGTTCCGAATTAAGTGGTACCCCGGGAGAGAGTAGGAGATTGAGGGTAAGCAAGGTTTAAGCCAAGTCTCTGATACAAGAATAGCGTGCAAATGATTATTTTGAAAAGAAGATATAAAGTCTGGAAAATGTGCTGGAATACTTTGAGCATTGATATGAATAATATTTAGATTATTCCCAACGTCATTAAAATGTGAGTCGAGAGAATCAGTCAGAGAAGGAGGAATGCTGTGAAAGCTACTGTCACTGTTGGGTTCGGAGGATGAAATGGATTGGAAAGAGTCATTCAAGCTGTCGTATAGTGCCATGTTATATAATTATAAAATATAATATTAATAATATATAGTAATAATTACAAATTATATTAAATATAGATTAAAAAATAAAACTAATTAAAACTAGACAGATAAATAAATAATAGAATAAAATAAATAATAATTAATAAAATTTTATGTTGTCAAAAATTACTTATGTCATATCCTTTTACCCGCCAGCAATAAGAAAAGAATTATTAAATAAAAATATAAAAAAAAATTATTGCTATTTTACACACATATATGTCGGATGTCTGTTATTCCAAAACAGTAAACAACATTGAAAACTGCAAAAAAAAAAAAAAAAGTAAAGTATAAAGCTAAGAATCAAACAAAAAAAAAAATAAAGTGAAAAAAAAAAAAATAATAATAATAATAAAAACATATTAATATCTAAGATTTTATTTTTGTGTTACCCACATTAGGAATTCTAAACATTTTTGAATATCATATCAAAAATTGAATAATTAATTGGCTAGAGCGCCGACACGGTACGTCGGAGACGCGGGTTCGAACCCCGCTGGAGCGGTCAATTTTTGATATGATATTCAAAAATGTTTAACATATTAATAATTACACAAACAAACGTAAATAGACAATTAATGAACTTTAATTTATGGAAATGACCAAAGTACCTATGTATGGAAGAGACTTAACATAGACATCCGACGACGACACAACATAACATGACATAAAAGAGGGTACACACAAAAAAAAAAAAAAACATAGAATAATAAAAATTGTTGTATAAAGAGGGTAATTTAAGTTTCCGATAACAATTATCAAAACAAACAGTATCATCTACTTTTTAAAAACCCTCTTCGTGCGTGGTTTTACTACCCTGTCTGTAGACTTCGATTCAGTAGCTTTAGCTGGTGTCGGAGACTTAATATCTAACGCTGATTTCGGAATGTCGTTAAGATCCGACAAGCATTCAGCTTTATACCGGGAACCATCCGCCGCAATGATATAAACAATCCCGTCCCGTGTCCAGCAGTTACTAATGCCGAAACGCAATCGTGCCTCCAAGAACACATCATGTCTATTTTTCACTAAGAACTCAGATTGTGTGACACCGGTTCCCTTAAACTTTGTTTTTGCGTACCAAACCTTGTCACGAGTACTGACGTCACAGAATTTAACGACGATGGGTCTTGGCTTCTTGTTAAGAGTACGACCCAGACGATACGAATACTTAATACAGGAGCTGGAAAAATCTGGGAGAAGTAGATGTTCTCCAATCAGACTTGTAACGCGAGTTGTCGTGTCTTCCGACTTCTCCTCCGGAACACCATGAAGAAGAAGCATCCGACGTCTTCTCCGCATTTCCTGGTTATCAACCTCCTTGGCAAGCAATTCAACTTGCTTCTGCAAGATGTCCAGCGTAGAGATGACAGAGGCCTTAAAGGTGGAGAACTCAGCCGCTAAGGATGTCGTCGAGGTAGGTGAAGAAGTTTTCCGTAGATCACGCTGGAACTCTTCCATTCTGATGTTGAATGATTCTCTCATTGTGGCCAGAGTATCCTTTACGGAGTTCATAGCGATGTCGATGTGGTAATGATTTTAAGATAAAAATAATTGATTTGAATAAGGAAATTGTAGCTGTTGGGCTTACTATTAATTACATATATAAAATATGCATTTAATACACTACATACACACTTATAGCAATTCTAGCATAGCAAATATCGGAAATATTAATATTGTCCAAGCCTGGAGCTTTTCTTGGTACATGAAAGTCAGCGCTACTAATCCCATACTACTAAATATATCGTCATCATTGCTTATATCTGACTGAACTGATGAAGGTCACTGACCTGATGTAGTTCACCAGTCAGCTTTTAGAAAGAACCATTATAAGGTTAAGGCAACGTCGCCAAACAATCGAGGTCGAGGTAAATCGTATATAATTTTGACTAAAGAAATTGGCGTGGAGTCAACTCATTGAACAGATGATATATAAATAATAACAAGTTCATTTGATTTACTAGTTTGTACTGTGACATTCAATGAAAAAAATTTAATATCGAGTTCTAGAAAAATACTCCAAATTTTTTTCCATTTCAAAATTTTACCAGTTTACGAAAATTTTAGGTTCAAAGGGGCATAACTCTAGAAACATCAATATTTACGAATAACATTTGTAAAATAAAATGTGAAATTATCTGAGAATAAAAAAAAAAATAAGCAAAAAGTGTAATGCATGTAGCTAGATTAATTATAACTCAAAATATTTATACAGAAGAATCAATTTAGTGTTTACAGAATTAATTAAAATTGAATGAAATGTTGCAAGTATTTGATAAGTTACTTGCTATTTGTAATCTATTTGGTAAACGTATCCAAGAATCATACTTCACAACTATTAAATGTAACACGCGTATTAAGTGAAGCGAAGCGTCCGCAAATTGGAATCCAGCTAAAACTAAGGTTATATGGTTGTATAGATTTCCTTTTTTTTATTTATTTAAATGTTATACATATTAACAATTCACAACTTAAGAACTGAATATTTACAGATAGTTATGGTACAAATCATGTCCGCGTGGAATAGTGTCAAGAATGCTGACACCATTTCCCTATTGAATCACTATGATTCTCTGGGCAAAATGCACCAGCCCTCTTTTACCAATGGAGGCAATAAGGCGAAGAGTTATTTGTTTAAGAAAACTTTGGCATTGCTACTCCAAGCTGCCAAGTGTTATGTCTGCAAATGGCACAAAGATGTAATTTGGAATTAGTGACGACTATTTATGCAGTTTAGTTGTTTCAGCTCTATAGATTATTATTGAAATGGTATGTAGCCGATTTATCCTATTCCAAAATCAAGAAAATGTGATAGTGTGCAAGCCCTAGATAAATTATTCCAACATTTTTAATTGAAAAAATTTGAAGATGACTTGCTTCTTAACCCAAAGTACCTTTACAACATTCAATAATTCGTGTCATTAATTACAACTGGATCTGACCACGTTAATCTAAGGTTAAACTATGTAGCTAAACGAGTTTAACCTTAGTTTTAATCTTAGTTTTAACCTTAGTTTTAACAAAACTAGTTTCAGGAGTTTGATGCTACGACTCTTATCGATCAATAGCCAGTAGACAAATAAAAGTCAAAGATAAATTATTGGAACCGGCTGTGACTCGAAAAATATCAAATTAATGAAAGTTGGACAGAGAACATCTCAAAAAATTTCGGTCCGACAGATGATGACAGTTCTTCGAACTAAAGGTCACATTTGCGACACTCGAAAAAGTTCTATTGTACGAGAACTTGATCGGCAAAACGGAATAAGTGAAAAAAACGTATCGAATTCAAAATAAATCTGGGGATACACGTGTCTAATTAAGCAAAATTTCCCTGATAAAGAACTCATTATAAAATTTAGGTCAGAAACGTGTTAAAGAGGAATTAAAATAAATCACGATTTTTCAAAGCTCATTTCGCAACTATATGAAATAACAGTAAAAATAATAAAGATACTTTGAGAAGGATTGATGAAACAAGCGTGGTAAAAGACATAGATACAAAATTAAACAATAAGTAAAAGTAAAACAACGTTCCGATATATATCCATACCCAATATTAACAATAAAAGTAGCGAGGTGGTCTAACACATAAGTTTTATAGTCGATCAACGACTTTGTTTATAATAAAATAATAAATAACACAAATGACGTACAGTGCCGCAGGTTTGGAGCAATTACATATATTTTGATATAGGGATGAACGGATTTGTCAGTCGCTAAATGATTTTACGCGTCCCTTGGTCGAATTAGCGAAGCGTAGCGACCTGTTACACCTTTGCTACCAAACAACAAAACTAAAAAAACTAAAATTTTATTCCAATTTCAAACTAACTAAACATTTATTTCGCGTTAGAATGTTTTAAAATAACTAAAAATCACAGTCAGTTAATAACAATAATATTTCAATTTAATTACATAAAATAAATCCAAACAAAACGGACACAAACAACAAAAGCAATACAATCAATCATTTTAAAAAAAATACATAACGATTTTCAGCTGCACAGAAAAATAATCAAATTTTCAAAAAATGTGTTATTTATTTTCTAACCAAGGTTGCGATAAAAAGCGGAGTGTTTCTACGCTGATTGAAAACAAACATCGGACTGGAACCTGGAACAATATTACACTGAATTACGATGTTTGTAGTATAGCAGAAAACCCCTAATATTCTGCATTCGTGTGCTAACATTTGTTATAAACTCAATTCGATAAGGGCATATTCATAATTATGTTTTTTATTCTCATACATTTTTCTAAATTCTCTTTTAAATTTAGAAGTCCATTAAACGATTAGAAGTAATTATTTTTACCTAGAGGCATGTAATATAATTTTAACCTTAACTTTTTCTACTTAGTTATTTCAGAAATGCGATTTTTTTTTGTAACATCAATAAAGTAATAGGGAATTGTAATATCGTTATTTATGGACTGTTTCTTGTTTAAAAAAGTCTAGACTCCCCATACCGCTTCATTGGCTTAATTTCACACATACTCGTACTCGTATTCTGTATTCTAATATATAAAATTCTCGTGTCGCGGTGATTGTAGTTAAACTCCTCCGAAACGGCTTGTCCGATTCTCATGAAATTTTGTGTGCATATTGGGTAGGTCTGAGAATCGAACAAGATCTATTTTTCATCCCCCTAAATATTAAGGGTAGTCCACCCCTAGTTAATTTTTTTCTTAATTTTTAGATAAATTGTTTATTTTTTATTTTATTATGATTTGGCGTTGAAAAATAGATACAACCCTATCTATATTTTCACCCTTCTACCACCAACCCCTATTTTTAAATAGCGTTTAACGGCAAGACAACGTTTGCTAGCTAGTTATTTATATAAAAATGAAAAAAAGGTCCAAAAACGGATATTAAAAACATGGAACGTTTCATCTTTTATTTATTTATTTGAAAACCAACAGCGTTACAATTCGTATATCTTCTTATATAAATAACTAGCTGTGCCCACGACTTCGCCCGCGTGGAATTTAACAAAAAAGGTATTGTTAAATACGGCGAGTTATAAAATAAATAAATTCGTAAAATAAAAGTGGTCTAGTTACTTCTTACTACACAGGCTAGCTGCCAGTGAAAGTCCCGTCAAAATCGGTCGAGCCGTTTCAGAAAACAGACTGGAACAAATAGACAGACAGGCAAGAATTGTAAAAAATGTTATTTTGGTGTATGTACCGTGTATACAACCATAATATGCATTTATTAAAAAGCGGGTATTTTAATATTAAGGTGGGCATTGACGATCAGTTTTTCGCGCTCTCCGAATATTGATCGTGAGTATAGAACCATCGCTCCAGAGTTTTAACTGACGACGTGCCACGTAAATCCAACCCGGCGCGTCGCGCCGATCTGCCCATGTGTGTGTAATCGTCGTTCCAACCAATCGCGTCATTTTGCTCGCAGCGTCCGCGGTGATTAAGAGTGCACTAGAAGAAGAAGAAGAAGAAGAAATATACTTTATTGTGCATATTACATAACATACATCTTTAAAAATAAAATTTGCAAAACAATACTATGCACAAAGGCAGTCTTATCGCTAGGTAAGCGATTTCTTCCAGACAACCTTGGGGTAGAGGAGATTTTAAAATAAAAAGAGTAGGGTTATCAAAAGGCAAAACAGAAAATTAAAAACAAAGTAGATCCTATATTCTAATAATAATACAATAATATATATATATATATATATATATATATAGATAGTATATATTAGTAGGTATAGTTAGATAGTATATACTAGTGCACTAGTGTAGTTTTTGTTTTTAAAAATGTCATCGTCAGTGTCCCCTAGACGAGTCATAATAACAGAATTTATTGAAAAATATAAAAATTCAGAATGTTTGTGGAAAACGGGCAAAAATTATAAAATTAAACAGCATTAAAAAGTTTTATTTTACACACCTACTATTTCTATTTTATTTTTATATTTATAATATATACACGGTCGTCTCATCCTACAGTAAGCAATGTAATATTTGTGCTATAGGTAACTGCCGGCTGATATAGATACCTTTTTTTTATAAATACATATAAATAATACTTAGAACTTAATAAATACCTTTATAATTAGGCATTAACGACACCGTGCATGATCGATTGGCCATTGTCATACTTTTTTTTTTTTTTTTTTATATCACTAGGTCGGCAAACAAGCGTACGGCTCACCTGATGGTAAGCGATTACCGTAGCTTATAGACACCTGCAACACCAGAAGCATCGCAAGCGCGTTGCCGACCCAATCCCCAATCCCCCCAGGAGCTCTGGTCACCTTACTCACCAACAGGAACACAATACTGCTTGAAAACAGTATTATTTAGCTGTGATCTTCTGTAAGGTCGAGGTACTACCCCAGTCGGGCTGCTCCATATTTTGAGCAGGAAATTCCTGCTGTGCCCTACCTCGGTTATACTTATTACAGATGAGGAACAACAAATAATAAAAACTGTTCGTATAGAACTATAGACCATTGTAGACTAGTATATGGCAACAAACAGTAAGAATTAATGTTTCTTCTTCGGAATCAGAACCTATTTTTTTTCTCAGCCAAAATAGGTAATGCCTACAGGTCCTTTAAACAGCCCGGTTGGTCGAAAACTGAAGAGCCGGAGTGACGCCAGTCAGTGGGGAAATATTTCAACTAACGCGAAAAACTGATCAGATAAACTGACGCAAAAAGCTGATCGTCAATGGCCAGCTTTACAGACACTTTAATTTTATTTATTTGTAGAGAAAATGAATGTTGCTAAGTGCATACATAACTCGAGAATAGCTCGAACAATTCGGCTAATTTATTTTTCTGTTCTAATTGACTTCATAGTAATTTCTGTAACCTTTATCATATATGTATAGTCTAAAAGCATATCGTCTTATATTGTCACTCCTCATTTTTGTCCGAATTTCGGAAAGGTCCGGATGCTGTTTTAGAAATTTTTCAAGCTCGAATTGAAAGGGTTTAGTTAAGTGAACCCATTAGACACTTTCCTGTGAGTCGGATAATTTATATGTAATTTAATATCGTCCAAATTGTCTCGATTATGTGAGATGGTTTAAATTGTAATATTGTGGAATGTTAATAAAGATTTTATGGACATCGCTGACATTGTCTACCTAATTAAAAATCAATGGGTAGGGTTCACCAAATCCATCCGTGCTGAATTTGCTCCGTTCATACCAAAAAAAGGAAATATGAAAAAATAAAGTCGAATCTTGACTAGCCTGTTGCTCAATTTGCAGTGCAGTACTTTTAGCTACAGGAATTATGGGTTCAATGTCCGCCAACCTCAATCTGAGCGTTATAAATATATTTATTTATACATGAATATTTACCAAAAAAAGAAATAACAATGTAGCTAAATCAGTCAGCTGTTACCTAAAATACAGGCATTAAATTGCTCGCTCCTCTAGCGATAAGACCGCCTTTTTACAGTTTTTTATTTGTAATATGTTATTGTGTTGATTGTTGTTGTGTACAATAAAGAGTATTATTATAAATTGCCTACCTTAGGAACGAACAACGTTGTAGCCTATTAAGAATACTTATTTGTTTCAAGAATCTCATTATATTTTTATTTGTTTTTTAAAACAAGGAAAAGCAAACAAATTTTATTTATTAAACAAAGGTACATCGTTACTAACGTCTGGGACGTATCAAGATGTCATCATCTTATATTGCCTGTTAAATCGTTTCGGGACATTTGCGTAAAATCCAATAACGTTGCCTCTGTGTCAAAGTTTATGAAATTTCGGGGACGTTTGTTTTAAGATTATCGCGGCGTATTGTACGCTTTGAACTAATGATATAACACGATTTGAAATACATATGAAATTTCTAATATCAAGTCTGAAAAGATTATATCCTGTTGTCAATTTACTTAATGGAACACACAAATTTCGTCTTAATAATTTCCTACAAAAAATTTTGATACTAAGTTTAAAAAAAAATTAAATATCTAAGAACCGGAGACTATTAGTAACAATAGGCTACAACAGGTTGACAATATACAGAAAACTAGTCAAATCAAAACTATATTCATTTAATCTGTTTTAATTTATTTTTCTTTTTTTGTAATGCATGTAATGTCCACATCTAGTAGACTCAATTTTACATACATACTTTACACTTTGTACTTTACTTTATGTGTGTACTAGCTTTTACCCGCAGCTCGCATTGATTTTTTTTAATAAAAAGTATCCTATGTTACTTCTAATACCTCCAAAAATATGTGTACAAAATTTAAAAAAAGTTGAGTAGTTTTCGCGTGAAGGCGTAACAAACAAACTTACATTTACATTAGTAATATTAGTAGGGTTACTGTAAAGCTGCCACTTGTTCGGCGTGCACATTTTATCGGGAAGAATTAAAAAGAAACTCAACTAATATTCTTTAAAAAAAAAACGTTTGTACTGGTAACTTTAATATCCCAAAATAAAGTATTAATATATTGTGCATGAACACAACTCCTCAACATACATAGCCACACTTTTTTTTTTCATTTATAATCTAGTACAGTGTGTTTTGACTGTTATTTTTTTTTAAATACAATATTAAAATTTCTTTAAAGGCAATTGTGGATTTGTAGTATCTTTGAACTGTAACTACTTCATAATACGTCCAATTACAGATCTCAGGATGTGCTTATTGTAGTGGACGGTTATCCCATTATTCTTGTTGACATAAGCAAGCCATTCTCTCGTTCTATCCCTTTCCTGCTTGTGCCTTTTGTTGTTGTATTAAGCGAGACAGTTGCACTGTATGAGTTCTTGTGTTTAGACAAATGCTATGAGCAAAGCATTGATAAATGTGATGATTTTTCGACGAGTTGTGATGTATAACATTATTTTCTAATATTTTGACTTGTAGGTAAACAAACTCGTTTACTTCTTATTACAAATAAAAAAATGATTATCCCTAATGATTAGTTAAATATTACAAGTATGTAATGTAAACTGGACAGAATCATCCTGTAAACGTCCCACAGCTGGGCACATCGCTGGGTTAAGGTCTTTTCTCCATAGGTTTGAGCTTAATTCTTCATTACGCATACTTTTACCACGAACAACAGATATTTAGCAGAATTCTCCTACTACTTATAATGATCGCTATCAAGTGTTTGTGTCAATATCCGGGATAAACGGCATCAAATCGGGTATATCATACTGGCTGTGTGAAAAAATAGCTTATAATCTTTCGCGGTAAGTGGGTTTTCGCGGTAAGTAGTTCTTGAGATTAGCACGTTTAAATAAACAAACAATTATTAAATTTAAATTAATTTGAAAGAGGAATTTGCTACCGTCTCCTTGATTACCTAGCAACTAATAAAAACTTTAATTACTTTATATCAAAAAAAATTCACATCACCCCCAAGGAGTTTGGATTACAACGAGATGAGGGGAAAAGCACTAGGGTACTATAATATTAAGCGTTCTACATCAATACGTAGACGGGCTTAATGTTAGAAGAGGGGACTCGAGGAGCAAGGAGTTCGGTTCAAATCCTTTGAACAATTATCGTTTGTATTCGTGATATAAACTCTACGTTTAGTTGAAGGGGTAGGGGCAAAATTAATGAGTTCAACGTCACCGTTCATACTTAATAAACGTTTGATAATTTGTTAGTAATTGGTGATGTCATGCAGCGATAGTTGAAAACTTGAGACAATGTTTTAGTCAGTTCTAGAAATTGAGGATTTGTTAGATATTTTTGAGTGAGCTAACAGCAAAAGTTAAAACTCGGATTCGTGGTATTGTTATTGTAATAATTGTCTTGGTTTTTTTGAGAGTCGTTAGAATCTATAAAACATCACGATATGATTCTTAAAATAGTGATTTCAGGACATAACTGCTATACTTGTAAATTTTGTATATCTATACAAATGAATAAAATTGGAGTGTCTGTTTGTAATATTAAAATAACAGCTTTTTACTCAATGCATATGAAACACGGTACATATACCAAAATAATTTTTTTTACAATTTTTGTCTGTCTGTCTGTTTGTTTGTTCCGGCTAATCTCTGAAACGGCTGGGCATATTTTGACGGAACTTTCACTGGCAGATAGCTGATGTAGTAAGGAATAACTAAGTCTTAGTGTTGCCCAAATGCAAGAACAAGACGAGACTTAGCCAGTCTTGGTCTTGGTCTTGCGCCAATACACCTGGTCTTGGTCTTGGTCTTGGTCTTGCGCTCCCAGTCTTGGTCTTGGTCTTGGTCTTGCAGCAAGAGTCTTGCAAGTCTTGCAATTACCTATTAGTCTATTACTATTTATTAAAGTTTACTTTAAATCTTAGAAAAACGTATTAGAATTGGAACATTGTGAGCTTGAATTAACATAGCCATAGTAAAGATCAAGCAGATTAATAAATAACTGAAGATTTGATAAGAAATTCGAAAAATCAACTGACCTATATGTCGTTTTCCATGGAAGTAACTGTTTCTTAAAAAACATACTAGGTTTGAGCGTATAAGAGGAGGAGGTTAGTTGTTGTTAAATCGAGAAAATCGTTAAATTGATATTTGTTATATTAAGGTTGCACTGTACTGTAATTTACCAAAATAAAGTACTTAGTTGTTACTGGCCGATTAAATGAAAATATGGGTGTTTATAAAAAATATTTAAGACGATAATTACATACTTAATATGTCGCACCCCTAGATGAAAACACCACTAACTCAAAAATACTTACGTAAGTTAATGGCGTTTTTGAAAGTATCGCATGAATAGCTACGCAGAGTTAAAATTCTTTTAACTGTTAAAAAAATATTCTTACCTGTCCACTTCTTCCAGCGGTTACTAAAAAGCTTGTGATATCTCCACTTAATTTTGGTTTAACAGGAAGAAATATTTCTGATTCCTTTTTGTGGAAAGATATTAGATGTTTCCTTAAGCCTGAAGTGTTTCTGTTTTTCATTTTTATTTCAATCTTTTTATGTTGGCACAATTTACAGAAGGCAATTTGGGATGCATGAATTATTTCGAAAAACTCCTCAAATTTGCTTTTGGGTCTTTTAGATCTGTGACTCAAACTCTCGTTACTCGGACTAGAATAATTTGAATCTTCGTCACTCATATTAAATTGTACACGTGATACGTTTTTAGAAAACAACGAGAATTAGTAAAAACAATTATTAAGTTAGACTCGAAGCACAGCTCAATTGGAAATGACTGGAATTAAAATAATTCCTTTATTTATAGTACGTTTCCTTGCTTTCTACCGCGCCGCCTCGCCACGTGCCGGCTCTATGAAAAGGATGCCGCCGCAAATCAAACAATGCCGCGTGCGGCGTACAAACACACACTAAATATTACCTACTTGTACAGACGCGACGCGTGAATAAAATATATGTAAAGAATTAGTGCCAATCACTATTCTTTACATATAAGTGAATGTTTTGGCGTACATCTATACTAATATTATAAAGCTGAAGAGTTCGTTTGTATGTTTGATGACAGAAGTTTTAAAATAAATAAATAAGTCCTGAACGTCACTATACCTCCAAAGTTACTATTCCTCGTGGACGAAGTCGCGGGCACAGCTAGTAAATACTTACTCTCATCATCTCTCTCAGAGATATTCGGGCTGGTAAGTAATACAAAACTCTTATCGCAGGCTTTTTATTTTATTAGTAGGTAAGTACCTACGCTTTTTATATTATTTTATTAGTTTTGTAGAATTTTTTTACACGTTTCAAGTATATTTAAAAGTGGCTACAATATTTATTAAACGGGTGATATTTGAACACTTTTTGCTATTTTTTCTTGTAAAAACTTAAGAAATATAATGACTAAATGTACAATAATAGTACCTAAGTAATTAGTTTAAAACCATATAAGTAATCAATATTATAATATTTATATACTTACACAACAATTACACATTTTATCCTAATCATAATACTACTTGCGTGATCAGTATAATGTATTCATTTTCATTCTAAGCACTCTGAAACTTATTTATTCTTTGGAACACCTGTAGGTACTCTTAAAATTCGAAATTATTTTGCATGAGTATACCTACGCCCTATGGCGGCAATCAAATAGTGTCAAATGTTATGATTTCGGCGTGGCGGCAACGATTGTTTTAGATTTCAAAAGAAGCCGCCGGCGCGTGTATCATAACCATGTACTTCCGAAAAGCGGCAAATTTCTTTGAGAAGTAAGTACAAAACCTTTGATGCCGCATTATCAAAGTGCCGATGGTTAAAACATAACTATGCATGCACTCAGTTTGATTTTAATAGATATTTTTTTATTCGCTATGTTTATGGTATTAGTCGTAATGCGCATAGGTCCAGTTTTTCATATTCTTTGATACAGTTTTTTGCGTCTCATAGAATTCCTAAGCGTACCCTACCTATACACCGAACTGTTACACCTAACTACTCAGTGAAATAGCGCTAAGTCCTAGCTGCAAGACGCAAGAGTCTTGCAGGCTATGTCTTGTTCTTGCTCAAGTCTTGCACGGTCAGTCTTGGTCTTGGTCTTGCTAAAAATACGCGGTCTTGTTCTTGGTCTTGGTCTTGCAAAAACGCAAGAACAAGACCAAGACTGCAAGACCAAGACTGAATTTGGGCAACACTACTAAGTCTACTTTTATTTTAGAAAATTATTTCTTTTATAACTCTGCAAAGTGAACAATAATTTGATGTTAAATTCCACGTGGACGAAGTCGCGGGCACAGCTAGTTTGTAATTCTAGTATTAGTAGTATTTAAGTATAAGTAACTTTGACGAGTATTTCTCATAACTATTCTTTTTGGCTCGGAGAAATTGATCTACCCAAATATTTCTAATACCAAAAAAAAAACTTAAAAATATGCGTTCAAAATATATTTAAAAACGAAATGCTGAAAATTCGTGGACATTGGGTACACACTTAAAATCTCCCTACAGTATGTAATACCATATTTTAAATTTGTTTTTAAGTACGTATATCATCAACACCTTGGATATGGATCAAGATTAAATATATCGGGGAAACTTATACTTATCAGGTGTTGTTGGCAGACTCAGTTCCGCAGCGTACGTAAAAATTCTCATGATTAGGCTATCGATATGAGTTTGTATTAAACCAACTGTGACACGCGGTTCCATACATGTAATTTGCGATCCCGTGGGAACGTCGGGGTATAAAGAAGTGTGTAATACTAGATCTCCAGCTATCTACGTAAAAAGTTTCATTAAAACCGGTATGTCCAGTAGTTTTTACGTGGAAGAAAAACATATACACATCCATCCTCTGAAATTTTCGCGTTTGTAATATTATTAGGATGATTAGGTAGATCTGACGTTGTGTTCGCATTACGGAACAACTACTCAATAGTTTTCAATTAAGTTCTTAGTTTTACTACTTAAATATTTGACCTTTATCAAAAAATTATGCTATACCTATATATATAGAATCAACAAGGACCTCAAAAGTTTCTCTTACTGTTTACTGTGAATATAATAAGCTTCTCAAACAAATCGGGAGTGTAAGCTATCTATAAAAATAAAAATGAATGTTGCTAAGCGCATAACTCGAGAATGGCTCGACCAATTTGGCTCATTTATTTTTTGTATGTTCTGATGATATGATATGTTCTGATCTTATATGTATGAATTATATAATTAGATAAATTGATATAGATTTTTAACAAGAAATATAATTATTTGACAATATTACATTGTAGGTATAAAATAAAGTCGCTTCCCGCTGTCTGTATACTTAGGTCTTTAAAACTACGCAACGGATTTTGATGCGGTTTTCTTAGTAAATAGAGCGATTCTAGAGAAAGGTTTTTATGTACAATACATTCATAATATAGTAGAGGAACATTGATGGTTTTTGCTGTGCGAAGCCGGGGCGTGTCTCTAGTTATAAATAAATAGTTCTACTAATACACGTCAATAACTTTATGACAATTAACAATTGGAATTAAAACAATATCAATGATTCATTAATATAATGTGATATTTATTTTTTACTTTGATCGTATTATGTCAAACGAAACATTGCTTTCGGTTATGTTGAATATATATTATGATGATAAAGCTCTTTAAATAATATACAATCTACGAGCTTGTATATTTAATATTAGGTCTTATACGTTTATACAATGAAATTACAACAAGTAAAAGGCATATGTGGGATGTATATTTTACCGATTTCAAAAAAAAAGAGGAAGTTCTCAATTTTAATGTTTTTTATATATTGTATCTCATAACTTTCTTTAAGCATGTGCCGATTTTGATGACTCTTGCTATATTCGATTGCTTCTCATGTAATCTCGTTTAAATTTGAGTGAGACCAAAGACCGGTTTTTCATTTATCCCTAATAATGCATATTTTATTCAACTAAAGGGGCTTTCATACATTTTTTTTTTAATTTAAAAGTGAAAAGGAAAACATTCTAACTAAACGCGTGTGACGTCACGCTTAAAAACTAGTTCATAATCGAATGAGTGATTTTTTTTCTTGTTTTACTATCAAGGATATAATCAACAATTACTGGACCGATTTTAGTTATTCTTTCACAACTAATTTACTGCATTATTACTGAGTGACGTAGGCTATATTTTAACTAGGAAAAATATAACAACTAAAATCGTGTAATAAACGCGAGCAACGTCGCGTGCAGAAAGTTAGTGTCTTAAAAGAGGCCTCCCTTTCATCGCATCCATTTTAGTACACCTTTGATCTTCACAACTTGATCACAACGAGATGAAAATAAGGCTTTATTTAATATTACATTATGAAGGCACAAATAACCTTGACAATGTCTTAAAATAACTTGTTTAAGTTTATTTTTCATGTTAGTAAGAAAAAAAATATGTTTACGAAAATATTCCGTCATGATAGTAAAATGTGTGTTGAGATTGATTCTTAATATGAAACAAATGAAGGGATTATCTTATGTTTGATTAACGTTTTGGTTCAGTGGTGAGAATAGTCACCTTAAAACCAGAGATTGTGGGTTTGATTTTAGTTAGAACTAAATATTTGTATTTGTATATATAAAATATAAATTAATAAACTCATCAAAAAATGTCACAAATTCTTAAAAACAAAAAATATTTATAAAAAGTATAATAATATTTGTAAAGAGAAAATAGAAATTAAAACAAAAATGATATCATACTGTCAAGAAATTAATATATTAAAAAAAGACTATGAGGCGGATGTTAGCTCACTGCAGTCTGAGATTGGAAATTTAAAGCATAGTTTAGAAATATTAACATCTAAATACAGTACTGCTCAGAAAGAAATTGCTGAACACATATCTGCCATGGATGACCTGGTGAAACTTGGCAACAATAACCTCGAGCGTTTTGACTCTTTTATTAATTATCATAATTGCGAATGCCACATTTCAGCCTCCGGTCCAACAGGGCAGATAGATACTAGCTTAACTAGTGAATCCCTTACTCGGCCTGCGGGGACTCACACCGACCCCAAATATTATAATGTACAACTACCTGTACATTCCATATCTATTCCTGAGGAAAAAAATAAAATAAAAATTTACAGTGATGAGTTAGGAAAAGGTATGGGAGTATTATTGAGTGATTTTTGTGTGGGCCAGCGAGTAATCAATCATTGCATGCCCGGAGCCACTTATAATCAAATAGTAAATAGCATTTTGAGTGAGGCTCACTGTCCCAACACAACTATTATTTTATTAATTGGGAGAAGGGGTAATGTAAACAAACACCTAATGGAAAACATTTTAAATAGATTGAATCAGTTAAATATAAATAAAATTTTATTGTTTACACTACCTTATTTAGCTAAATTGCCACAGGAAAATAGGTTAAGATATGACATTAATAATCTAATGCACACAATAACTACTTGTAAGTATTTAAATGTAAATATTAAAAAAAGTAACAAAATTGATGTTATTGACATAAATAATTTATGGAACAATAATAATTATATGTTGACATATAGTAGGCTGAGCCTACCATTTTTCTTTAAACGACAGATAGCATCTGTGCTATCATATTATATACAAACAGACATAGCCAATAATCTGGTTACTTTGATATCTGCTCATATTGAGCAAAACTGTAATATGACATTTTCTGACGTGGAATCCGTTCCAAATAATAATTTAAATTAATTATTAAGACAACAGAGGAAACCTCTAGCATATTAATAATCCATGACATTAAATCAGATAAATGTCATAATAATTTGGTAAGGAAAGCCCACAGTTGTAAAAATTTATATACTGTAAACCTGGTGCACCAAAATATACAGGGCATGCTAGGTAAAGATCTTGAACTGGAGTTATTTATGAATGGTGAAAATATCAATATTTTATGTTTAACAGAACACTGGCTCTCTATTTCCCAGTCCATATTTAACTTCAGCGGTCACCAGGTAGCTAGTATGTTCAACAGAGAAAAAGCTATACGCGGTGGCTCTTTAATAATTGTAAGTAAACTTTTTAAATATAAAGAACGTAAAGACATTGTGAGCCTCTCTGTTGAGCAAACTATTGAATTAGCCTGCGTAGAGCTTGAGCACTTCATTGTTGTATGCGTATACAGACCTCCTAGTGGGTTATATGAGTACTTTGAGAAAGTATTGGAAGAAGTTTTGTTAAAATCAAATAATTCTAATAAGGCTATTGTTGTATGTGGGGATTTTAATATTGATTTATTAGATAATTCTAATATAAGTCTGAGATTTAAGTCTATGCTTCTATCATATAACCTACATAACTTATTTACTGAACCCACTAGAATCACTGCTACTAGTGCTACATGTATTGACAACATATTTACAAACTGTAAACCTTATTCTAAAGCTATTATTAATAAGTTAAGCTCAGACCATTGTGGCCAGTTAGCTTCCTTTTCTTATTCTTTAAATGTCAACAAAAATATTTTAAAAAAGACCTTTGTACCTATAAGTGCTACACGTGTGGAGAAGTTTAGAGGTAGTATTGTGGCAAAACTTCCTTATTTATCATACATTAATGACCCTAACTACTTATATAACTCTTTATTTAAATTAGTAAAAACTGAATTTTCTACAATATTCACTTCAAAAACAGTCAATTCGGGGGGTCTCTTGACATTTGGTGAATGGGCAACTACTGGCATATACAAGAGCAGGCAAAGGCTTTATGAATTGTACAGTGAAAAAGCCTATAATCATAGTGTATCGTTTGCTTCTTTTGTAAGTGCCTACTCAAAAATGTTTAGAAGAGTATGTTCCATGGCAAAATCCTTGTATATTAAAGACAAAATAAGAAATGCGCATAATAAAATTAAAATGACATGGAACATAATTGCTTGTGAAAGTGGAAGAGTCACAGATCGCAGCTTCGATTTTAAGTTAAATGTCAATGATAAATTTGTTACCTCAGACCGAGAAGTTGCATCTGAGTTTGAAAAATTTTTCACTGACATTCCGCTTTCTACAACGCAATCACTTAATTCGTCTCCAGGCATTGCCGAATTTTTGCTAAAGAAAAACGTTAAAGAATGTAATGTAATATTTACATTTAAACCTGTAAACCCCAAAGATATAATAATAGCCTTCAGAAGCCTGGACGTCAAGAAAACAGCTGATCTATGGGGTTTATCTGTAAAAGTCGTTAGTTCGATAATTGATGTTGTCGCACCTCATCTAGCTACTATATTTAATGGCTGTATAGAACATGGTGTGTTTCCTGATCTAATGAAACACAGTAAAGTAATTCCTATTTTTAAATCAGGCAGTACCCTAGATCCTAATAATTTCAGACCAATTTCAGTACTCCCAACATTTAGTAAAATTTTTGAAAAAATCATCCTCGGGCAAATGTTATCGCATTTTAATGCACACAATCTACTACATAAGAAACAGTTTGGTTTTACAAAAGGTCGCTCCACAACAGATGCTAGTGTTGAGCTAATTAAAAATATTTTTGAGGCATGGGAGAGGTCGCAGGATGCTCTTGGGATATTCTGTGACTTATCCAAGGCCTTTGATTGTGTGCACCATGAGACGTTGATCAGGAAACTGCATCATTATGGGATTAGAGATAAGGCACTCGACCTCCTGAATTCCTATTTGAATAATAGAATACAGAGGGTTGATATAAATGGTAAGAGATCTCCTGGGGCTCCTCTGGATATGGGGGTTCCACAGGGCTCTATCCTTGGCCCATTTCTCTTCCTTATTTACATAAATGATTTGCCATTTTTTGTACAGGACAAGCATGAGATAGTATTGTTCGCTGATGACACTTCACTTATTTTTAAGGTGAAACGTAATTTACTTATATACGACGATGTAAACGATGCTCTCTCAAAGGTTGTCTACTGGTTTGATTCAAATAATTTATTATTAAATAAAAAAAAAACAAAATTAATAAAATTCACGACACCTAATGTTAAACTTGTTGATAATGGTGTAGAATTGGGAGGAGAGATGTTAAAACCGGTGGAGTCCACTAAATTCCTAGGCATCACTATAGATTCGAAATTGCGGTGGGATCTTCATATTGAGGGGATAGCGAATAGGCTCAGCTCTGCAGCGTTCGCGGTTAAAAAAATTAGACTTATTACTGACGTAGATACAGCTCGCGTAGTATATTTTAGTTATTTCCATAGCATTATGTCATATGGAATCTTATTATGGGGAAATGCAGCTACTGTCAATACTATTTTTGTCCTGCAGAAAAGAGCTATTCGTGCAATTTATAGTTTAGGCCCTAGAGTATCATTAAGAGATAAGTTTAAAGAAATAAAAATATTGACTGTTGCTTCTCAATATGTGTACGAAAATGTTATGTATGTTCATAAAAATATACACGAATTTCCCAGGAATTGCGACATGCATAGCATTAATACTAGGAACAAACATAAACTTGCAGTGCCTGTAACTCGCTTACGCCGAGTCAGTAATTCCTTTTATGGACAATGTATACGCTTATACAACAGGCTCCCAGAAAACGTTCAAAAAGCTTCTATTGCTAAATTTAAAAAAATTGTGAAAAAACGATTGTGTAGTAAAGGATATTATTCGATTAATGATTTTCTAGAAGACAGTACGCCTTGGGAATGATGTGATCGCTTCCAGGCTATTTCAACTTATAAAATTATTGTTCAATTCGATTTGCTTTGGGAAAAAAAAAAAAAACATTACTGTAAAAAAAAAAAATATGATATTAGTCCCGCTGAGTTTCTTCCGCCAGTTCTTCTCAGGTCAGAGGCTTCTTCTTTCCGAACTGGTAGTAGACTCATGACGTTCAGTAAGAAATTGTAATAATTTTATGCTGAATAAAATATTTTGAATTTGAATTTGAATTTGAATTTGAATTTGAATATTGATAATCTTCGTATATTTCATTGTGGATTTTGCCTCAATAAATAGTAAGTACATATCTTTGACATTCATACACGGACATACGTGTGGGATGTATATACTTAAGTTCATACACACGGACTAATACGAATATCCTTTTTTTTTACCTGGGGAAAATCCATCATGGATACCCTCCAGTGCGGGGGCGCCAGAGGGTTATGTCAGACTCCTACTGACTAAAAACCACCACGTGTGAGCAGTCATCCGCCTGAGTGGGGCGAGATGGGGTCGAGCTAGCATTCGCCACCTCAAACATTAACAATTACGAAGGAATAATTTCTTTAGAATTAGTTTTCCCTTAAAAGCCTATTTATACCCTGACTGAACGAGGTGAGAACGAGTGATACATTCATATATAAATTTCCAAATCAGAACAGCCAGTTCTGATATTTACGTATTCAAGAGAGAAAAAAACGTTAGCTCTAGAAACAAAGTCACAAAAATAAATAATTACGAAGTTTTAGCCATAAAAACATCTCATAAAAATAAGCAACTTTTATAATAATGTACAGCCATCTTTAGAACTGTACGCCTAAGAATTCTTTTGTAATTAGAAAATTCTTTGGAAATTTATTTTCATAGACGTGCTAACGATTACAGCCCTTTTACGTAATTATTTTAATTATAAAATATTATTCATTTTAAGATTCAAGACGTTTAAGGACACCTTAAACTTGATCTAATACTATTAAACGAGCAATTCTTTTATATAATATATATAATCTGAAACTCGGAAACGGCTCCAACGATTTTCATGAAATTTAGTATATAGGTGGTTTGGGGGTTGATAAATCCATCTAGCTAAGATTCCTTTTTAGAAAATTTCGTTTTATCCCTGTTTTTAAGCAATGATAAAATAGCTACAATATCGTTAGAATACGAAGGTAAATTTCGCAATTGTCAATAAAGTTGTAACAGCTCGGGTGGGAAATCGGCCGGTCGGAAACGACTGAGAAGATCACGGTTCAAATCCCCTTCTCCAGATCGATTATTTTCTTTTTTCTAATTGCACTCATGATTTTTTTACTTAAATAATCAGTTCATTATTTTTGTTATTATGTCGGTAAAATCGTTAATTTACGGTTCGTCTACGCTATCTTTATTATCTGTTTTGTAGAGTAGTTGCCAAATAAATACTGTTATTATTCAAATTTATTCTTCTAATAATATTAAAAGAATGTATTGATTGTAATTTCATTAGACTGTAGTGTTATTAATGTGATTATTCTTTGTTGAAGTATTAGAAGGGCATAAAGATGGAGACACCATCTTCCGAATAGTTAATACTAATTTTCTGATTGGTCAGTCGCCATCTTTGTCATCTATTGGCGTGATTGTTGTCCTGTAAATATGATAATTTGTAAGTGAAAAAGCAGTTATTGTTAATATATCGTAATATTGTATCGTAATATTTGTAAGTATTTTTCTCACTCAATATATAAAAAAACTAACAATATACCTATAACAACTTAGTAACAAATCGCTTTACAGTGACATTGTCTTATAACTTATCAACAAGTTGTAGTTCATAAAAATTTAAAATATAGATTATCGTTCACCTCTAAAAAACGGAATCACCACATACCTGTTTGCCTTATAAAAAAAAGATGTTGAAATAACATAATTGACATATCAAAAATTCAAAAAATATTAAGAAGAAAAATGAAGTTACTTCAGACTTGGCTCCGGCCTTTTGTTATATATGAACAAAACTTACAAATTCAAACTAATGAACTGAAATATTAAATATTTTTCGTATATAACAGTAAATAAATAAAAATAAAATATATTTAATTAAAAAACATAATATGAAGCATGGCTGTATGGTCTTAGACCTTTGCCTTTACAGTTATTTGAACAAAAACAATGAATTTATGCTTACATTGTTTTGGAGCGAAACGATAAGTGGCGCGCCATTTTCTTTAAAGCATCTATATCTCAGTCATTAAACATCAGTTGTATCGTTTGTTAAAAATCCGTGTGAAAACAATAACTTAACGTCTGAAATGGTAATTAATATCAAGTGCGAAATGTGAATAGAACACGTGAAAGCTACAGAACTAAGCATAGTTACCGCGAGTTGTATCGTTTGTTGATCTTGAAGTCGAGATCGTTTTTACGTACTCCTGTTCGAAAATAATCGGCGCATGTATTGCACTGCCCGCAGCGCCGGAGCTAAGGTGAAGTCAGACGCGGAGCTCAAAGGTATTATAATAGCTTTAAATTCTTCCTCTAATCTCAAAACTTTAACTATGGATATCTCCATAACCATGGGGTTTCGAAGCGTGGCAGTGTTACCTTGTATAGCTTCCCCTACACCCTCCGCCCTCTACCACCAAAAACCCCATAATTCGGTTTTACCTAGTCCAGAGCTTAGCCTCAATGTAAACTACCAGAACCGATAGCTTTAAGGACTTTTTAATGAATGCTTCAAACACCAAATACAAATAAACAGACAAGGAACACATATTTCCAAGTACATATTCTTAATTCGAGCGGGAACCGAATCTATCAAATGATAATGGAATATTCAGTGTTATTATTCATATGTACATGTAAATATACGAATATATTATATCAGAATATTAAACGTAAATTCGTCTAAAACCGAGCTAAAATGTAGCTGTAATACTCTCGACGAAATTTTTTTGTTTACCGATGTCAAAATCGACCACAATGTTGTTTCACGGCAACCGCAAAATTAGTTGAACCTCGAAGTTCAAATTATTACCGTGTGGCGTTCCAAGGTAAGTACATTCAAACATTGAATTTTAATAATTTTTGACGAGGATACTTTTAAAATTTAGGTTAGATGAGTCTTGTCGTGGCGTTAAAAACAAGTTACTCAGTGAGATTTCGTATACATATTATCTACATATCTGAATATTATATCACTATATCTGTGAGTGCTTTAATTTGTTTAGGAGATTATAGCATAGAATTCTTCTATTCAAAGTCTTTTTTATCGAGAAAGCATAAAATAAAACGTCACTGAAATGACCCGAAATTAACCGTTTTAATCTTCGATTTTCTATGATATCTTAGTGTTTTACAATATCTTAATTTTCTAAGATAAAATTGATTTTTTGGTAACGTTATTACAAATTGACAAACTTCAATGCCGAAATTTCCTATTATTAAAAAAAAACAATTGACTATAATATCCCTAGTAGAATTTATTCATTCAATAAAATTTTGACAATTTGTTAAAATACCTTAAAAAACCAAAAAAAACATGCGCAGGGTCAGTAATTAAAAAGAAGTATTTAAAATTCGATTCCCCCTTCCTACCACTTCCTGACCATAGATTGCCCGGATTTAATTTTCCTTTCATTTTCATTGTATTTTCTTCCTTTTACAATGGGTTTCATCCTACTATTTTTTTTTTTTTTTTGTTTAATAGGCTAAGAGTACTGGTCTAATAAGATGATCTCAGTTTTCTATTTTTAAACTAAAAATTCAGAATAAATATCTCATACATTTGCTATCTAAATATACCAAAGATCCATTAATAACCACAATCAATATGTTCCAAATATAACTGTACCGCAATACCAAATAGTAACCAAAATCTAATGTAAGACAATTTATCTTCCAAGCGTTATTCGAGAACTAGCGATATTGGAACTGTACCAGAAGTGTGTGAAAGGATATCCTTGTTAGTTAACGCTTTCGGCTTTGTATATTTACTTTTGTAAAAGTAAATAGTAAATATTATATTTCGACCTCGTCCTCGAGATTAGTACTATTGATATTATTATTACATACTTTATTGCACTTAAAAAGAATATACCAGAAAATTACATGTAAGAGTAATGGGCAAAGGCGGACTTGTCTCTAGAATAGATCTCTTCCAGTCAACAAATGGTCATGACAGAGTATTGTATAGCGGGTTAGGGGGATTATTTACTTCTTTTACCTTTAGCATATGTGCGCTAAGTCTCAAAAAGTATTAAATATAATTATTAATTAACGGATAAATGCATTATTAATATCCTTTTTTTTCAGCAAACGCTGATG
Organism: Melitaea cinxia; assembly: GCF_905220565.1. Classification (NCBI taxonomy): domain Eukaryota; kingdom Metazoa; phylum Arthropoda; class Insecta; order Lepidoptera; family Nymphalidae; genus Melitaea; species Melitaea cinxia. The sequence continues at coordinate 1,844,715 of NC_059408.1, read as the reverse complement.
TGATTTATACTATTATAAACCTTCCTAAAAATAGCCGGGCTGCTCCAATATTGGTCAAGATATTTGCTGCAGTGTCCACCCTGAGTAAATGAGTACTTAAACTAATATGGATAAAATACCCTTTAAGTACATATTACTTAAAGGATTTTTATCCATATTATTTACGTGTTAAAATATCAGCGTTACGGTGTCACGTTCATTATAAATACGCGTCGTTTGCTTTCAAGCGAGCGTTGTAAAAGATGTCTTTTTGCCCGAGGCTCCGTGAATGCCGTGCGATAGATCGAACAAGGTCCTGAAAATTGGTTAGAGGAGGATCTTCGCGGTCGACAGGGAGTACATAACAAACTAGATTGATTTTATTAAAACTATAGTTTATCTATACAAACAAATAAAACTGGAGTGTCTGTTTATAATATTAAAATAACCGCTTTTTACTAATTGCATATGGATGTACACGGTACATATACCAAACAACATTTTTTTTTCAATTTTTGTCTGTCTGTCTGTCTATTTGTTCCGGCTAATCTCTGAAACGGTTGGATCGATTTTGACTTGACTTTCACTGACAGATAGTGACCGTAGCGCTAGCTTTGTCGCACCTAAGACGCTGCTACCCGTCTTCGGCCTGTGTATTTTAAAGCCAACATTGGGATGGTTATCCCGCCATAGGTCCGCTTTTTAAGTTCTAAGATTATAGTGGAACTCTGTATCCCTTAGTCACCTGTTACAATACCCGCGGGAAAAGAGGGGGTGGCTAAATTCTTTAATGCCGTAAACGCACAGCATCCATAGACCTGTTACCTATCAGGCAGACTATTGTTGTACTATAAAAATACTTCGAAGACAATTACCATCTAAATATACTTTCCGAAGGTGATAAATAAATTGAGATAGAAGTAACTCACGTTAATCACATAAACACACAGGCCCACTTTATTTAATAGATTACCCAACAAAAAAGGCTGACCAAATGTTTATTAGGCCAAATACGAATTCGTCTATACGGAAGCCCTCATCCAGTCCCTGAATACCCGGATCGATCGGTAATCTTATTGCGATGAGGATTAATCAGATAACACGTCTATTTCTTACGTGATTTCTAATTAAGTACGTACAAACGTAATTAAGTTATTTATTTTATTTTATTTATTTAGACACACTACATAAGTATAAGTTAATTTCTACTTTGTTAGTAATAAAGAAATACCAATACTGTAAAAAGGGCACAAGCTACAGTTAGTTTTATTTATATGTATAGCTATTTTATCTTCTTAATATGTATATATAAATTTCGCATCACGTTGTTTGTCCGCGATGGACTCCCTCAACTACTTAAACGATTTTAATCAAATTTGCACATCGTGTGCAGTTTGATCCAACTTGAAAGATAGGCTATATTTAATTTTGATATTTGTAATTATTATATTTAAGAAAAAAAAGGCGGTTCAAAGTTCGCCACGTCAGCTAGTTGTCATATAAAACAAAACAAACAAAGGCTAACACACATCTTGAATAAAATACTTGAATACAAAGGTTTATAAATAATTTGATCTAAAATCCCCATATTTTTCTTCCGTAATAATTAAGGTAGGTTTTTGTATAAATGTGTGAAATAAACAGTGTAGAACAAAAAGTTTACACTACGTATGAAATAGCGTACAATATTTATAATATTATTTTATATTTCCAGTTTTAGATTCATAACAAAAATAACAAAACTATTTCGTACGACAGTACAAATAAAAGCATCCCGATTCTTTGACGAAACGTTACAAGATTTTCTCAAAGATACGGTCAATGCTATTGATTCAATATCAACAAGTCGTCAAACCAGTCGAGCGACTGGTTGTCACACAAGTCGAGCGACGCGTTGCACAATCGCATATCTGACATTCATTTAACTTGCCGGTTGCGGCTTTGAATTTTTCTATTATCATATTAAATTATGGTACAATAGACACAAATTACGACTGTACTGGACTATAATTTAGCTTTTATTATTGAAAAAATGCTTCGTTAATTTCTTTTAAAATTACTAACCACGTTTTAATACATAATTCATTCGTAGGTTTAAGCATTTCTGATATTAACGAATGAAGAATTTCCGCTTTAAAGAATATAGAAAAATAAGTTTCCTACATTAACTTAAAGCTTGTCAATAATCGTCATTTAAATTTCTTCTTGAATGAAATTTCTCGTAAAAGTAAAAATTTAGAAACTATTAAACAAAAACTATAACGACGCAACCGTCACAGCACATGACAAACATTTGTATTGGCCATACAGATGTTTCCCGTGGTCTGGGTATTTGTGCAGTCCATGTGGATCTTCCCACCGTGCCCCAGAGAGCACGTTTAGCCGTCGATCCCGGTTGTTATCATGTACACCTGACAGCGATCGTTACTCATAGTAGGGAATATATCTGCCAAACCGCATTGGAGCAGCGTGGTGGATTAAGCTCTGATCCTTCTCCTACATGAGAAAAGAGTACTATGCCCAGCAGAGGGATATTACAGGCTGAAGCGTGAAACAAAAACTATGCACACTATCAAAACTTCAATATAGTATCTTCAGATTATCACAAACCAACAAATCTAAACAAAAACACACACTGCTCTATAACTTAACGTCTTTAACTAATCTACCTTAACAACATACTTGTAGCATAAATGTTACGTCCTGAATAAATAAACAGCCCATTCGATGTTTATATCGATTACATACATTAATGATGTAGGTATGTATGTATTTATGTATGTATGTATGTATGTATGTATGTCTGTGTGTATGTATGTTTATATTTTTATAATATTTATATATGAATTATTTGCTCATGTATATACTAAGCCACTAACGTTACTCTATATTTCCTCCCTTTTTTCTTCTTTATCTGAATTTTACTGGTAATCGATTTAGCACACCTACGAACGTCTGCTCTTGTACGTCCTAAGGTTGGCTAGTAGAGAATGCTTTTATTAAGCCCGCCTTTTGTACAATACTATAATGTATTGTGCAATAAAGTATTAATAAATATATACAAACGAAACACATCTTTGAAATGCTATTTACACCACATATGCAACGTTAAACAACTGCAAATAATAACGCTTGTAATAAGAAATATCTCATTTGATTCGTCTCGTAAGCGACGATACAGGAACGAGGCTGCAGCAAATTGAGGAAGCGCTAATAAACTTAACGTTCATAGCGTCATGCGTCTAAGATGGACCGTTCGCCCACAGGCTTAGTTATATAAACCAATATATAAATAGTATTTGTCCATTTAGTATTGATTTTTCCTCCTTAATATGTGGACACCCCTAACCGCTGCTGCTGTATCGTGTGCAGTACCCAAAGGTTATCTGGAAGAAATCGCTATTTAGCGATAAGATCGCCTTTGTACATCTTGTATTGTATCTTTCTTTATATGTGTCTGTACTTCGGTGTACATTAAGAATAAATAAATAAATAAAAAATAAATAAATTACTTAAAATTGCCAAAAATAATAAAAATATAATAATTAAATTTTTTAAATGATATAACTCCTCGTCTTATTGCCTCCACTGGTGACAAGGGGGCTGTTGCATTTTTTGCTCAGAGAATCATAGCGATTCAAACGGGGAAATGCTGACAGAATTCTTGGCACAATTCCACGCGTACATGATTTGTACCATAACTATCTGTAAATATTTAGTTCTTAAGACGTGAATTGTAAATTCCCATATATGTAAATAAGTATTTTATTAAATATGGAAAAAAAACTTATATAAACAACTAATATTCAATATATTAGCTCCATCTTATCTCATGAAGACAGTCTGAAGTGCTTAGGTATTTTTATATGTGTTAGTTGACAGTATGTCAAAGTGGTAAGCGGTAAGCGGTTACGGTAGCTTGCAGACGCCTCTAACACCAGAATTATTGCGAGTTGACTTTTCTACCCCCGCTGTCATCATTGCGTATTACTAGGAGCTATGGCTACCTTACTCACCACAACAAGAAAAAAACTGCTTGAGAGTATTATTTGACTGTGTTTTTTTTTCTGTAAAATAACAAAATTAGGGTTGGTAGTATTGGTAGTAATTAGGGTTGGCATTATATTATGAATGATTCCATTATCGTAACGTGGCAGTCGAAGTACTTGAAGTAACAACGCTAACCAATTTCAAATATCTAGTTCAAAGTTTTATAGTGACCACTGGTGATAAGACAACTAAATTTTTTGTAGTGACACACACATCAATATCCTAAACATTTATGTGTTTGTTCTGGTTTCAAAATTGCAAATACAATGCAATACTAATTTACTTAATTTAGTTCATTTATTCGATAATAGCGTATATATCTTATATATGCCCTTTGTACTTAATGAATATATTGTTAAAAATTTTCTTTCTTTGCTATGTATTATTTCTGTTTTTAGTATACAATAAAGTGTATTTTTATTATTATTATCTGACTGGATGTCACTCAACATTATAAATTGTTATTATTATTAAAATTCTCGTATCACAATGCTAGTTAAGATACTCCTCCGAAACGGCTGGACCGATTTCTATGATATTTTGCGTGCATATCGGGTAGATCTGAAAACGACCAACATCTATTTTTCATACCCCTAAGGTTTTAAGGAGGGTTTATAAATATATGTATGGCAAAACAACGTTTGCGGGGTCAGCTAGTAAATATATATTATTATTTCAAACTAAAAATGCGAATGAAAATATGATATGCAATTATTATACGAGGACTATTGTTGCTTTATCTTAAATGGTTCTAAAAGATATTGTCAATTTTGAACGTTTTAAAGTCTAGACTGGCTTTTACAAATATTAAATATTTTGCATTTTTAAACTAGAGGTTATTAGACCATTCAATATATATACAGATGTATGATCACATAGAACTTTAGTCTTTTTGTTGGCACAATATAGCATAAAAACCCTAAGAAATAAGATAATAGATAATAGAGAGCTCTCGAAGAGTGAAAAATCAGTTTCCATAACATAACTTTAGACTGGGACATACTTCTGTTTAGGTCATTAAATTTTTTTTAAAACAATTTAAGAATTACGATTCATACTGTAACATCTCACTGCTGGGCATAGGCCTCTTTCTCCATATAGAAGGTTTGGAGCTTAATCCACCACACAAAATTTACCTCGACCGATGAAATCATGCAAGTGGAGAGTTAGGAATGAAGTAAATTACTTATTCTGTGTCAATGTCATGAAATATTCATCGTATTGTCTGGAGAAATTTATCAAGTGGGTCTTTCGAGTCTCTATATCACGTGGGACGATTCCCTCGCTTCTCTACATTACGTTTTATTTCAACATACACAAACAACACTTATAATTGTCTTTCTTTAAAAATTAAGAATAATAAAAGTTATAATTTAATTTAATTAAGGCTAATATTCAAGGAACCTTCGAATATTTTTAATCTATTTATATAAAAAAAATTATCGCTGAAATGTATGTGTGCGTATAACTTTCGGACGTACTCGCCACATTGGACAATTCTTTTTTTTAGTACGTTATTTTCAAGACAAGGTTTAAATAAGGTTGTATAGGAAAGTAAATTATAAAAAAAATGATAAATTTACGAAAAAAAATTAAAACGTATTGAATTTCATAATTTTTAGTATTATGTCGGAATTTATCAGTGCGGTTTTTATAATTACTTTTCTGCGTTAAATATAAATCAACCAAATTTGTGAACTATTAAATACTGTATTATAATAATTCATAAAAAAACACAATAAGTCTTAACTCGACAGATATCACGCGAGTTTGCCCATTATAATATTTGAGTGTCTTTTAACAGTGTGAACTCGGTTTAAAAGCTATACTCCTTAAAATAAGGAAGAGATAGCTTTAATAGTAATAAACTGCAGAGATTTAGCGTTTTTTTTGCAGAATCTACATTACGAATTGCTGGTAGCTTAACATTATATATTATGTTTTTAAACGAATATTATTTTAATTGGTTAAATGACACACATAAAGTCCTTTTGAAGCCTTTTTGAGTAAGCTAATCTTTGATTCTGATTTTTGACCAGTGCGCGATTCTAACAATCATAATTATGTCTCTATAACAGCTCAATGGTTGATCAATAACTTAATTTTATATTACAAAAATTTGTATTCCTTCCATCACAATCCGGATGTACAACCAAGGTCTATCATAATTATTAATATACAATGAGCATTCAATTAATTAAATTTATACAGAGTCAATATGACCTCGTAGAACCTTTGCGGGTAACATTAATAGCAAACTCGAACAATCTTCCTGTTAATTGAGTGATAAATATCTGATAACTTTGATGATAGTCTGCATGAATATTTAAGTTCAAGAATTTCTTGTTTCATCGTGTTTCGACGTCCTTTTTCGAGGACTAGATGAACCGACAAACTTTGTATCACCATAAAATCAAAATCAAAATAATTTTATTCAAATAGGCTTCAAAAGCACCTTCGAATCGTCGTTTTACAAATTAAAATTTAAAAGTGTTTATTATTGGAACAAAGTTCCTTACGGAAGTGACGTAATATCAGTCACACGACTGTATAATATGACGTTTGTAAAACTAAAATATTACTAGTAAACTTTTTTTTAAATTATTTATTTAATTTTATACTGTCGACAAAAATAAATAAAGACAGGTTTTTTTTTATTTTACTTATTAGTTTGATTTATTATTATTATTATTATTTTGTTTGATTTATTTTATTTTACGGTATTTGTTCTTTTCTAAAATACTAAATTTCCTAAATACTTTTATGTACTTAATTCAAAAACAATCAACAAAATAAAAAAAAAATCAAGAACTCGAAAATATATATAAAATTCAACATTTTTTTTCAAATTGTGTTGCTTCTATATTTTGATAAATGAACCTACCACCGATTCGGAATGTAAATTCTGCAGAGAAGAACAGGCGAGAAACTCCGCATTTACTCTATTGAAAATAATAATATAAACTGTGTTTTAGTACAAAATTAGAAATATCTTGCATGTTATACAGCGTCGTTACTAAGTCCACACATTTTTATCAACTATGTAATCCTGCAACGATTATAATATTAGTATAGTTTTATTAAAATAGCTTAAACTATTTATTTTACACTTATGTTAAAGAAATATATTTGACTGTTTGCGTAGTTTGTAGTCACCCTGCATTCTGCTCCGAGGGTTTGTGGTTTCGATTCCCGTCTCGAGTCTGGGCGTGATGTATATAAGTATTGAGTATTATTTATATGTATTTAACGGAAAAAAAATATAGCTATATCAGCCGACTGTTACCTATAACACGAGCATTAAGCTGCTTACTTTAGGAACAGGTGACCGTGTGTTTATAAAAAAATTGCATTTTTTTATTAAAGCTGTGAAAAACGGTTACAGCCTTTACCGAAGAACGCCAGTATTCCCTCAACGATTATTATTAAGACACTCTGGCGATCTAATACATGACCTCTTTAACCAACTTCGTCGCTGACAGACCAATAAACTGTCGACACGAATCTTTATTGGCTGATGCGATCTAAAAATAAAATAACAATGAAATTTATTACTTACATACTTGCGACACGCACCGGCTTCGCACGGTGCTATTTAGTAAAATAACTGGCCACATTAAAGCTAAACTTCATAGCCTGTATACCATTGTTTTATTAAAAATATATAATGTTTTCTTTTTTGGCCGTGAGTTATGAATTAAGAAAAAAATAGGTATATTGTATTGATCTAGAATTAGATTAGTTCCTTCTCTTGGGGCCCTCGCCTTCAGAGGACATTAATATTATTTTTATTTTACTTTTTTTGAAATATTAATGTTTATTTTTTATAATATTTCGTGTTATAGCAGTCACAGTGACACGTAGTGGCCTAAAGGTAAACTGAGGTAGGAAACAGCAGGTATTTTCCTGCTCAGAATATGGAGCCGCCCGATTGGGGTAGTACCTCGACCTTACGGATAATCACAGCAAAATAATACTGTTTTCAAGCAGTATTGTGTTCCTGTTGGTGAGTAAAGTGACCAGAGCTCCTGGGGGGAATTAGGGATAGATTCGTCAACGCGCTTGCGATGCTTCTGGTGTTGCAGACGTCTATAAGCTACGATACCATCAAGTCAGCCGTACGCTTATCATATCGTCCTAGTATATTTAAGAACTTAAAAAACAGTTTTTATCTAATCTAATACTATTAAACGAGCAATTTTTGTCTATATATATATAATATAGAATCTGAATCTCGGACGATTTCTCGACAGCTCCACCGATTTTCATGAAATTTAGTATGCAGGGGATTTCGGGGGAGATAAATAAATCTAGCTAGGATTCATTTTTAGATAATGTCGTTTTATCCCTGTTTTTAAACAATGAAAAAATCGCTACAATATCGTTAGAATACGAAGGTAAATTTTGCATTTATCAATAAAGTTGTAATAGCTCAGGAAGGAAATCGGCTGGTCGCGATCGACCGAAAAGACCACGTTCAAATCGTCTTTGCAGATCGATTATTATTTTTTCTTTTTTTCTCGGTTTAAGCTCAGTCACCCAGGTACTTTAAAGTCTTTATTGTGCTTGTCATAGATAGCAAATAAATGCTAGTGACAATCGTGTATAAAGTATCTATAAGTAGCAATAAAAAAATATGGCAGCAATATAAATAGTAAACTAGTACCTTAAGATAGCTAATTTTGTTGTATCACATAGTCTCCAATCATTTTATGAGAAAATAGTCGCCTCAGTTAACTGTAAAACTATGTCATTACCGAAGTAAGTTTCAATTCAGTGGCTGTTAAGTTGCAAAACAGAGTTTTCGTGTTTACAGAAGTTACAAAGTTAGTAAGTCGGAGAACGAAATACAAAATTAATTTTATGCAACAATTTATTTTATACGTACAGTAATACATAGTGTATAAGTCATGTAAGTCATGAAACACCAGAAGGTGTAAAGGGTTTTCCTGTCCTTAATAAAGATTTCTTCTAACACACCCCAAATGGTACAGTTGGGTACAGAAATTAGAGGACATAGGGACATAGACATATAATACTAGACATGGGGAGGAGAAAGACATACAATTACCTAATAAATAACACGAACAAATCAAAATATAATGCATAGAGTTAAGCATAATACGCTCTTTTAGCGATAAGACCGCCTTTGTACATCCTCCTCTAATTGTACTACTTTTGTTTGTATCTTTTAATGGTGTGCAATAAAGAATATTATTATTATTATTATGGGACTGGATGTCACTCCACCCGCTTAATATATAATATATACATATATATTATTATTATTATTATTTCTTTTATTCAGTATATTTTCTTATGATTACATTTTTAAATATATTTATAAAAAAGACAAATAAAAATATTTAAAAATATAAAAATAGTAGTCCTCCGATGGCAGGTTGAGGCCCAGGCCACCGGTAGTTAAGGTTCCAGGCTGAGGAACCTCCTCACAATGCGGGCCGTTTCAAGCAACACTGCCTTTTGTATCTGACCCTTGATCCAACAGTCAAGTGAGAGTTTCTTAAGGTGTTGGTCGAAACTCTTCGCTAATAGACCATTAACCGATACAACAATAGGAACAATTATTGTTGAGTCTACATTCCACATGCCGGTAATCTCGTGGGCAAGGTCTAAATATTTACTTAATTTTTCTTTTTCGGCCTTTACGAGATTATCGTCATGTGGAACTGTAATGTCAACAATAATTGCTCGGCGCGCTGATCGGTCTACTAGCACTATATCAGGTTTATTGGCTGCAATAAACCTGTCAGTGACAATAGATCGATCCCAGTAGAGCAATGCACGACCATTCTCAAGAAATGGCGTTGGGCTATACCTATAATAAGGCAACTCATTTTCAACGAGGCCGTACCGAATTGCAAGTTGTTGGTGTATAATCCTGGCTACTTGGTTATGTCTATGCAAGTACTCGCCGTTAGCAAGATGACTACAACCGGAAACAACATGTCTAATGGATTCTCCAGGCTTATGGCAAGCTCGGCATATGTCTGGAGTTCCATCTTTCATGATATGTTTCCGGTAGTTATTCGTCTTAATAACTTCGTCCATAATTGCACAGACAAAACCTTCGGTTTCTCCGAAGAGGTTCCCGTGTTGTAACCAGGATATAGAGCTGGGCTGGTCTACATCTGGGTCTGTCAGAACTTTGTAGAACCGGCCATGTAATTCCTTGCTCTTCCATACGGCCACGCGGTCAACGGTACGCATTACTATAGGCTTACGCCATTTCTCTTTGCCTAAGGACAGCGGAGTAAAGCCCCTATCAACTGCAACAACGTCCATGTGCATATCGTTTTTCATATTTAAAAAATACTCTCTGAGATTACACACCTCACGATTGTGGAGATTTTTAGCGTTTAATAAGCCACGACCCCCACATTTTCGTGGGATGTATAATCTCATCACAGACGATCGAGGATGGTGTATTCGGTACGCTGTTAACAGTTTACGGACTTGGCGATCAAGGGTATCTAATTCCGTTTGAGTCCATCTCAAAATGCCAAAGGTATAGACGATTAAGGGCATAACCCAACTGTTAAAGGCACGCACCTTGTTACCGCCCGAAAGAAAGCTGTGGAGAACTTTCTTCAGCCGGCCAAAGAATCTTTCCTTTACCAGTTGTTTCATGGCTCCGTCAACAATGCCCAATGCCTCTGACATTCCGAGATATTTATAGGTTTCACCTTCGTTGAGAGATCTAAAAGACAAAGAGTTGTTAAGTTGTAAATTTTCTGATGATACAATTCTACCTCTTTCTACATGGATGACAGCGCATTTATCCACACCAAACTCCATTCTTATACAAGTGCTAAAGGTTTCTGTTATTTTTAACAACTTGTATAAGTCTGGTAGTTTGGATGCGAAAAGCTTCAAATCATCCATATAAAGTAGGTGAGAGATTGCTTTGCTTCCTCTACGAAGGTGAAAGCCCAACCTTGAATCCTCCAATAAAGTGCTTAAAGGGTTCAAGGCTAGACAAAACCACAATGGACTCAAACTATCACCTTGAAAAATACCCCGCATAATCCTTATCGGTTCAGTCGATCCTGAAACATCGACAGCACCCGGATGACGCAAAAAAGTGTTCCACTGTCTCATACACGTACTCAGAAAAGAGCACAAAGCAGCATCAATTTTGTATAGCTCCATTACTTTCATAAGCCATGTATGAGGCACTGAATCATACGCTTTCTTGTAGTCAATCCAAGCGGCAGCCAGATTTTTCCGGTTTCGACGTACCTGTTGGCATATGGTCATGTCTATCAGGAGAAGTTCCTTGGTACCGCGACTACCAGACTTACATCCGTTCTGAGTCGTAGCCAAAATATTATTTGTAGTAATATGTTTTGTAATTTTTGCGACGAGAACAGATGGTAAGTAGCTTATAGATGGTGGGTAAGCAAGTTATAGGGCGGTAGTTTTTAGGATCAGCGGTACATCCCGATTTGTATAACAGGAATGTGGTACCAGTCGTCATAAATTTTGGTAATGAATTAGTAGAAATTGCATTTTGGAATTGTGATGCCAGGATGGGGTGCGAACTATGAAACCATTTAAGCCAAAAGTTATGCAATCCGTCCAGTCCAGGACATTTCCAATTCGACGTTGAACGGATTGCATAACTTATATCTTCTGAATTTATCTTAATTTGTTCCATTTGTGGAAGTGAGCTGCACCTCCTTCTGACAACATCCATCCAATCACTCTCAATGTGATCAATGGGGTTCGACCAAATATTTCGCCAAAAATTATTAATCGATTCTCGGGTCGGTAAATCACCATTAACCACATTAGTAGTGCACTGTTCCCAATTCCTGTATACCTTTCGTTGGTCGCTTTGAAATATTCTATTTTGATGATATCGATCCCTGCGTTTTTTATACCTCTTAATGCGTTTTGCCCATGCACAGAGTTTTTGTTTCAGAAAATCTATGCGGTCTGAGACTGATGTTATGTACTCGTTGGATCTTATATTTGTACCCGCAAAAGCCTGGTGTACAAACCGCATGATTTTTGGACGCCTGTTACCTGCCCTGAAACATGTTAATTTGGCTATTAGTGTTCTGGTTAAATTTATTCGTTTTTCAATTCTGGCCTGCCAAGCTGGAGCCGTGTAGGGTGGTAAAGTAACTTTATTTGATGTAAACTTCACTTTAGCTACATTACAAACGGCTGCAGCTCCACAGTACAAAAGTGAGTGAGTATCGAATAAATTTTGAGTGCTGTCTAAATATTGTTGTAAAATTTTATCCATAACACCTACTAAAGCCAAATTACGTCTGTGAATAGGCAAACGAGGTAGCTGTGGCCTAATATTTGGTGGCAAGGATCTATATCTCAAGATAGCATCCTCCAAAGCTCTCCTCATAGGCTCATTATCCTGTTCGTTTACCGACAAATCAACACTGTTAGGAGATATATGATTAAAATTAAAATTTATTACCTCTTTTTGCTCTTTTTGCGATGTTTGTATAGCACGAATGTGACTAACAGTATTAAGTTGTGGTAAATTTGTACGCAGCCGCTCAAGTACTGATTCATCCAGTAGGTGACAACGCTGAATGGCTCGTACTTGATCCGATAGTCGTTGTGCGGTTACGGTGACGGTTGGTTCAAGCGCCTGAAACAGAGACAACATCGTTGAACGATACGCAGTGAGGTTAATTCCCCCACCTGTTGCCTCATAGTACGCTCGCATGACACTCTCATTCATTTTTTGAGTCCATCTCATGCGGCGCACAGCACCACCGGCAGCGGGATTTCTTGTGGGAACGCGTTGTCCCTGAACCTCCAAGCAAGCTGGTGGCGGGCGTATGACTCGTCGACGGTTAGATGGTCTCGTAGATGAGTCAGCATCGTCAGCATCCGATTCCGCGGTAGACGGCGGTGTTTGATACTCGTCGTCAGTCGTTGACGACTGTGTTTCGGAGCTCGATGGAACCTTTGGTCTTTTTTGTGCGCGTCGTCCTCTGGCTTTATTCATTTTATCTTCTTCTTATTAGTCATTTTTGTGATATTTTAATTGTATTTTCATATTTAAACATATTTTAAAATAATAAATTAAATGACAAGATAAAAAAGCGTCATTTCAGTTGACAGCTGCCAGGTTTTTTTTATTATTATTATTATTAATACAAACATATACAACAATCACTATACCAAAACACAGTACATTTATGAGAAGGAAAGAGAACAAAACAAAAAAAACACCATTCATGTCTTCGTTTTGGAAGCTTGAGAATTTTTTATTTTTAAATCAAGTTGTGAATACAAAATATCATGTTTTTAACATAGTCATTAAGATGCTGAATGCCATTGATAATGTATCTAATTATCAAAGATTTTTATCAAGTAATTGAATAATTTAAAATGTCACCCATCAATGTTTTGTTTCGTATTTTGCGTCGAAATGTTTACCTTCGCGGATCAGTTCTGCACCAACTGGTCTCTATCAGATTGTTAAAAAATTATCCTATTAATTGTTCCTTTCTTATGAGTTATAGTGCGTTTGTTTACTAAGAACTATCATCCAAACTCATAAATAAGACCTGTTTTAGGACCACGCGAATCATACTAGGAGTGTGGGTTGACCAGTATTGTCCATTTCTTTGCATTCTAGCACTGTTTTATGTTCTACGTTCTTCAATTTTAAATTATTTAAACTTAAATTTACACAAGACATTAAAATACAGTGCAACAAAATTATTAACAGACTCGGAGCATACAAACTTATCAGTGTAGGCAATTTGTTACAGACTGTTATGTGTGTGGGAATTATATTAACTTGAGAATGAATACCTAACAAATTATAAATTAACATTGTTATTTTATGATTTACGACAACAAAAATAATAAAATATTATATTTTTAAATATAATTAATGTATATATATGTATATATATATATATATTTATTTATCAAAATACTTAACAATAAAATTCTGAATAGAGAGAAAAAACATATTTAAAGGTTATGCATATACACAATACATTTGTTGTATGATACATAAATATTATTTGAATACTGTATTAAATAAAATTTGCTTTTTACAGGTAAGGAAGGACATTTTAATTACCAGATAGATGATGTAAGTAATGATTTATTATTTTATTATTTACTGATCGTGAGTTTTTGAGCTGTAGTTTAAGGACCCGTTTCACGACGGATACAAATAGACTGTGTCAACTCGAGGTAGAATTAGCCAGTAGTAGTATGTTTCTCCGCAATTAATAAACTGTAACTTTCATCATTACAGCCTATACAGTCCACTGTTGAACATAGGCCTCCATAAGTCTACGCCAAAAATAACGTGAACTCATGTGTTTTGCCCATAGTCACCACGCTGGGTAGGCTGGTTGGTGACCGCAGTACTGGCTTTGTCGCACCGAAGACGCTGCTGCCCGTCTTCTGCCTGTGCATTTCAAAGCCAGCAGTTGGATGGTTATCCCGCCACCGGTCGGCTTTTTAAGTCCCAAGGTGGTAGCGGAACTGTGTTATCCCTTAGTCGCCTCTTACGACACCTACGGTGGCTATATTCTTTAGTAGTACCGTAGCCACACAGTACACTGTACTGTAGTAATAACCTGTAACTTTAATATTAACATATGCGTAAAAAGGGATAATAAATCACAAACTATTTACTGACTGATAAAGTCATCCGTCAAATATCCACATATAGGCCCTTAGAGTATTTTAATCAAACAGAAATTTTCAAATTTATAATGTTGGTAGACTGAAGCAACAACGAAAATATCATTGAATTTTTTCATTGAATGGCTATCAACCCTAATATAAGTTAGCATTACCCAGTTTGTATGTAAAGTATTTCCTTTTGTAAGTCGTTAACATTTATTTTTACTTGAAACAACTAATTTGCAAACTTTTTGTTTGCATTCTTATTTATTGTTTTTTTGGTCTAATTAAGTCAAATAATTATAATAATCAGTAAGAATTTTTAACGTAAATTAAAATAAGATAAACAAATTCTTTACAGTAAACGTAATTCGGACATTTTATCAAAACATCTAATTATAAAAGTTTTTGTTTAGATTCTTAGTTTTTGTTTTCATTCAAGATCGAGTCAAACGAGCTAGGAAGAGAAAAGTACCACATACACGTGACCAGCATGTTATTCGGTTGTTACGTCAGGCATCCTTAATTTTATTGGAAGATTCCATGGCTTGCGTGTGCTGTAGCGACAAATCATCGTTGAAATTTTGACAATGTGTTTACGTTTTGACTTGCAGTTGGCGCAGTTTATAGTGGCCCTGCTTTCTGCTCCGGGGGTTGTTGGTTCGATTCCCGCCTGCGTCTGGGTGTAATATTCGTATATTTTATGAATTTTTTCAATGTTCATCAAAAAAAAGTTATATCAGTCGGCTGGTACCTATAACACAAGCATTAAGTTGCTTACCGTTAGACGACCGTGTGTGCATGTTATAAAATATTTATATTATATATTTTAGGTAACAACGAAATATAAACACATACTATTTACATACAATATATATAAATTACACACAGACGGAGGGTGGGAATCAAATCCACAATCTTTATAACAAAAAACAGGGTCACAGCGAACTACGCCAACACATTTTTAAGGTAATTTAAAAATAATTACTAAATTTAATTTTTATTTAAAAAAATATAAAATAACGTTATTTATTGTAATCAATTTTAAAAGCGATGTGCTCCAATTGTTCCGAGGCTACAGGTTTTATAAAAACAACTCACGCTCACCGGTGGATAGTTCAAGGATTCGTTTTATTGTTGCCGATATCAAGTAAAACGATAAGACTTGAAGATATATAATTGATATATATAAAAAAGAAATAACCAAAACTTTAATGCATACGATTGTACATTATTAAGAGTTCTTTTTATTCGTTTTCAAGCGACTTCAGAAAAGGTGATTCTCAATACGATTGTATTTTTTTTATCTGTGGTCATCGGTGATTTTTTTTTTATTATTATTCGAAATCTGGTGGTACTTTTTGAGTTATCTCTTATAATGATTATTTAAAATATGATTTTTTTAGAATAAATTTAAATACATATTTAAAAAACTTACGAAATACATATATATAAGGTTTTTTTTTTGGATTTTCGGATTTTATGAACACTTACGGTCTTTAACGTGTTAAGTGTATTTACGATGAATGAAGGCTTAGACCAGCCCCTCAATAAACTGGTTCACTATGTAGAAACGGATCGCCAAATATATAAGGTAGGCTGCTGTAGGAAATATCTTGCTCAACATATCACGACAGAATCACGACTAGGGATATACCTGAACGTTACAGAACATTTCTAAATTAGTAAACAACCAAGGCTCTTAGAGATGGTCAGCAAAGCTGTTATTCTTCTGACGTATGTCTACACGCTCCTGGCGTATAGAGGTATACGAAAGCCGCTCATCATTCGGAGCCGCATAATCAATCTGAAATTTTTTTAAGTAAATTTTTACTACGAAGTATTCTCCTAAAAGTATCTAAACAAAGTATTTTACACTGAAAATGAACTTAAAAAGAAACGAACTTAAAAAGTGTTTTTATTATATTTATGATAAATTTATTCTTGTCTTTGTGCCTTTTTAGTAAAGCAAATCAATAATATCACAAAAATTTACTTTGTTCAAATCGGCTTTAAAAGGCCCTTTAAAACTTTTTCGTAAGCTTTACTGAAAGGAAATACCAAGAAACTTATGTTTTGCATTTTTTTAATATTATCAACTAGCGACCAGCCCCGGCTTCGCACAGTTGCAAATACTAACAGTATTCCTCTACTTTATTATGCACGTGTTATACATGTAAACCTTTCTCTGGAATCACTCTATTTACTAAATAAAACCGCATCAAAATCCGTTGCGTAGTTTTAAAGATCTAAGCATACAGACAGTGGGAAGAGACTTTGTTTTATACTGTGTAATGATATAACATTTATTATGTATTACACCTACACTCATCATCATACAAGCAGGATTTAAGCTGTTATTACGTTGTCAACGTCAAAATTAACACAGAATAAAATTAAAATTATTTTATTACATAGGTTAGGGCATAGTAGGTTTTGTGTACGGCATTTTTTCTAGATTTTTCTTTTTAATTTTGGGTTGATTTCTAGATTCTAACTAGTATAGTGCTTTGTGATACAGTACCTTCTCAAACATCATAGCTTATAACAATTCTATTGACGCTAACTGCAAAATATTTAATTCATTAAATAGTATATGTACTTACACACTATTTTAGAATCAAATCAATACCTCCTAATCACACGCGTCCAATCTACTAACGTTAATACATGCGTATCGATTAACACAAAAGCCGAATATCAAGGACACGATAGGGCCATGAAGAGTCACAGAATCGGGGACAACCATAGCTTCCCTTTACTTATCAAAGTTGCGATGACTCGCATGGGTGTGATTACACAGTGATTACAGGAACGATATGCGATCGTTACTGCTCTAAAACTGTTCTTAGTTGAAACGGTATTCCTACTTACTTCAAGAATATTTACACAATTAATACAAAATACAAAAAATTAAAGTTAATCTTCAAGAATATTTATACAATTAATACAAAATACAAAAACCTACTTAGGTAAATATATTCCATTTAAAACTCAAATTAATTTATTTTATTTAGTTAATGAATTAAATTTGAGAAAAAAAAATATTAACATAAAAAGTCATCCATTACAAGTTTTAAAAATGTATTTGAACTCGAATGGGTGTAGAAAAAGTATTTTTAAATAATATTGATAGTTTGAAATAATAAATTACAAAAAATGGACATGACCACTAAAATTCCAAAAGTCCAGATTAATTTTCGCAAAGCATAGATACAATTGTGTGCGTACTTATATATGTATGCACGTAAGAATTTATACTTCATTGGCTAGCCAACTTCACGTTGCTAATTTCTTCGACGTTGACTAGCTAACTTCAGTGTGTCGGTTATCATCTTAAAAATTTAAAGAAGTATACCTTCAAAAATAATTTATAATAATAGATACCACAAAGAAATAACTAGATGGACGTAACAAGCAACTCACTGCTTTTATCATTGTACTTGACAATTATAATCGGTATTTACCGCGAATCACTATGAAGGGTCATTGCACATTCGTTTTATATTTGACTATTACGGAATAGTGAAATTATATTATAACTGTTTGAACATTAAACATTTGAATTTAAATTTATTGGTTTAGAGTAAACTAAAAAGTTTTATTACTTGTATGCGTCAACATGTCTTTAATCGAAATTTTGTAATAGGACTATTCATTTACTTATAATGCTTTATTTCACAATGCGTCCTTAAATTGTACAAAACGCGAGCTTAATGTTAACACGACATACAAAATGGAGACTTTTTTATACAACTAGGTCGACAAACAAGCGTAAGGCTCAGGGTAAGCGATTACCGTAACTTATGGACGCCTACAGCACCACAAGCATCGCAAGCGCGTTGTAAACCCTACTCTCAAACCCCCCCCCCCCCCCCCCAGTAGCTCTAGTCACCTTACTCACCACAGGAACACAACACTGCTTGGAAACAGTATTATTTAGCTGTGATCTTCTGTAATGTCGAGGTACTTCCCCAGTCGGGCTGCTCCATATTTTGAGCAGCATATTTCCTGCTGTGCTCTACTTCTGTACTGTACTGTTTTTATTTAAAAAGCAAGAACAGGGAATAAAGTAATTAGCAATCATTACAATCAAATACACGAGCCATACATACGATACAAGGTACATCAAGATAGATATACATAACGTACGTAAAGGGTTATTTGCTTTAAATGTTTGCATTGTAGACGAATGGATATTTGCACGTTATGTTTATTACACTTGGCAAGCTTGCAGGCCGTACGTTTTGACGGATTTTAACACATAACGCATCATAAGTCGTTGCTATGCTAGTGAATGGTGACATATTACTTCATATATATACATTTTGACTTGTTTTTTTTTTGTATAAAATAAATAAATAAGTAAATAAATATTTACACAATACACATACAGTCGTCTGTTCCTAAAGGAAGCAACTTAATGCTTGTGTTATAGGTAATAGCTGACTGGTATAGCTAAATTTTTTTTCGATAAATATACTTATAAATAATACATATACAAATATATAAATAAATATTTATATTACACCCAACTCGGGGTGGGAATCGAACCCACAACCCTCGGAGCAGAAAGCAGGGGTACTACAAACTGCATCAACGGGCTAGTCAATAAAGTTTTCGTTGACTACACTATATTACACTGATAACAAACATACAATAATTTTTAACTAATTTAATTTAGTTTTGTTGCATCAGGTTACGTTTAAGTTTTTTTTTTTATTATTATTGTATCATTGCGTACGTCGGACAAGGTCGCATGTACTTGTCATTGGAAAATTGATAATATTGTATTCACCAAATTTCAGATTCTCGCGCATGGGGAAAGAGACCTATGCCCAGTAGTGGGATATTACAGGCTGAAGCGAAGCGAACATGATAAATATTGCATTACATAATAGTGGAGGCTTTTATAAAACAAAATCTTTAAGGTCTGAGCGTTTCAAAGTAATAAATAATTCAGAGTTTTCAATACATTTACTGGAAAGTAATTAAGACGAATTTCTCTAAGAAATTCTGGGAGAATTTTCGTTACTTAGACCGCGTTAAGTAAAAAAAATACACCTCAGTTTGAGTGACGATGATTTTTTTAATGACGGGATATTCCAGTATGTTGTAGTGAGTGATTAGAAAATGTACATTTAGAAAATGTATTCTTTTGTATTCTTCATTGTACATTAGAAAATAGAAATAATCATAGTAATAAGGTGTTCTAAAGATTTTATTTCTTTCATATAACCTAAGGGCTTAGCACACGAACAGCGATTATAAAGTGAACAAATATTTAAAAAAAAAAAGTAAAAAACACAAAAAAAAATTGTGTAGTTATTTGTGAAGAATATAATATGATTGTTGTGTTTCATTGTCTTACTATAACAGTATTTTGAATAAAATAATCCCAACGTAATTAATGTTAATGTTCCATCTAATTATTACTTAATAGCTATTAAATGTTTAATTTGCTTAATTTATAACCTTCGCTGATAATAAAATTATTAATTTATTTTATAAATGTTGTATTTAAATATATTATTATTAATTCTTTACACAAGTACTAAACTCCAAGTTTTAGAAATACAGTCAAGGCCATGTAATGAAAAAATATGCTGCAAGTAGTTTTTATTTGCTAAATAAAATAAAATAAATTAGTACAGATCAGACGGTGATTCCTGCGATTAGCGAGCTCGAACAAAGACTTGAGTTTCTTTTAAATCTGTTGTTAGCGGGAAGTCTTTGTGTTTTTGCTAGCATGTTTCTGGCGGAGTGCCAAAATCTTCTTAACACTCCAATCGAGATCCAAGAAAAGATACAGGTTACACAGGAGTTTGATTATTATCTGACCTCAACGTTTTATTGATGAAACGTTGTTTTTGTTTTATTATTTCCTTCCTTTTACATTGCAAGTTAGGTATTATATGTTTTTAGTTTTTATTGTATCTGTTTTCAAATTAATATTTGAGCAGACTTGTTCAGAAAAATAAGTATCAAAAATGTCGATTTATACAAAGTAGAAGCCGCCCAGAGGTCGAAATTCGATCTTAATTAAAAATTTAAATTAAAGAAAACCAAATAAATTATGGAAGTAAATAACCTTTTTTTCTCAATTTGACTACAGACTTTGATAATCAACAAAAGAGTATATATGATAGTGCCTAAGATATAATATGCGTGTGTGTGTCAAATACATGGTAGTATTTGTAATGTTTTTGTTTTTATTGATTTAATGTATTTTTAAACATAATTTAAAAAAAAATAGTACTCTCCGCTCCTCTATAAATAACTATACATGTGTGAAATTTCTTACTCCTCCGTCAGCGCAATTTACATATAAAGGGTTTCAAAGTTTTTTTAATACGTGAAGTATTATTATATAAATAATATGACGTCCATCAAATTACTATCATATATCAGATTATCAAACGACACACCGTAGGTAAAATCACAGAACATTTCTAGTAACTTCCAGTCCAATCTAATTAAAGGATTACTATTAATCGTTAATCCCTTAACAAGGTTAGACGAATTATAATTGTAAAAGTTTTGTTCACTACGACACGACCCGTGATGATATTGAATCCATTCCTCCTTTGCCTCCTATAAGTACCCTCCCATAGTATTTATTATTCTTGATTTAGCCTTTCTAAATATATATATATATATATATATATATATATATATATATATATATATATTGTTGAAACTACTCCGTGTCACCCAAAATAGACGACTTAGTCAATCATCTTCTTTACTTCATTACATTAATATAGCTGGGTTAAGAGATTTGGGACATCTCAATTATAAAGATAGTATAAACTATATCTAACTACTCAACAACATTTTACTTTTCGAAAAGTTAAAATTTTATATTTTAACGTAACAAATATTTGAAAGTGAATTCCAGACTATTTTCTCACGAGAGTTTTCAAGCTATTTTAAAATAAAACAAATTTTCAAATTTCGAGCTAAATTTTGAACTAAGAACGCAACGTCAGCATCACTCCTAGAGCTTTCAATTTCAGAAGAAAATATTTTCAAAACCGATATTCTATATTCTGCTAATGGCTGTTGAGTGCAACGTTTCATGTTTCTAGTTTCTATTGATAATTTAATACTGTGTATAAGATACATATTTATAAAAATGCATTTAAATGTTAATTCTTATTATTATTATTATTTTAGTTTTCTTCGGATGACTGTTCTGGTGCAGACATGATGATAATTTTATTAAAAACGATTTTCGCAAGTTCTGTTCTTGCTTGTTATAAATTTATTTTAGAATTCAATGAACATAATAATTATTAAAAAAATCTACAATATTGATAAATATACGCATAGGTACAAGCTAGCACTGAGATCTTGGCTAAAGGTATAAAAAAACGAAAGAGATGAGAAAAAAGGATATGATATTTTCTCCACTTATATCACTAACTAAATTTAGTTACGATAGCAAGTAAATGAAAATAACGTGATGATGTGATGTCAATGTGATACATTTAAATAATAACAAACAAACAAACAAACGCTTCACACTCAACGGCCCCCAGTAGGATTTAGTCCTGTGTTGGGTGTCCGGAAACACACACAATATACATGCACAAACGCCCAGACCACGACAAACATCTATATGGCCAATACAAATATCTGTCGTGAGCGGGAATCGAACCCGCGACCGCCAGCGCAACAGTCAGTACTGTGACCGCTGCGCCAACGCGTCGTCATAATAAAAAAATAATAAAATAATAGGCCATATTACAATGAAGGATTTCGTGGTCACCGTACTTATTAACAAATGTTGTTTAATTTGCTTATTAACGCTTGAATAATTCTTTTTAATTACTCTTCAAAGTAATTACCTGACCGTGCTCTTTCCTCCCTGTTTGGGTGTTTCTAATTTTTAGACGACCCTTTGTTATTAAAAACGAGCGGCTGACGTCGCACATTTTAAACTTCAGCAATTTTCCTTTACAGTATTCAATGAGAAATGTTCTTTGATACTAAAATTAAATTTAATAAACAGGCCGTGGCCGAGAACTGGCATCCTTATCGTTTGAAACATTAACGCTAACAGGAGTTGATACTTTTATGAGTTTTGTAATCGCATTGCAATATATATATTTTTTTATTTAATGCTAGTTTTTACTCATGACTTCGTCCATTTTTCATTCATAAATTTTTAATTTTGACTTATCGGCGCATTTTGCTTTCTGCTCCAGTGGTTGTAGGCTCGATTCCTGCGTCGAATCTAGATGTAACATGTTTTGTTTATATGTATATTTCCTATTTTGCTCCTACATTGAGAAAGAGGCCTATGTCCAGCTGTGGGATGTTACGGCCTAAATCGTGATCCGTATATTAAACACAAACGCGAATATTCGTACACACTAAAGTAATTCATCATAATATAGTTTTAGTGTAATGCAACGATTTACACTAAATCTACATATGTATGCGTGCAATATTGTAGTTAGTAAATAACAAAAAAAATCACCTAGTTTCGTCGCCCATTATTACTCGTAAAGATTTATAAATGACAGGCGAACACATGTTTGTAAACTGTAACGTGAGGTTTACGTAATGTTCGCATGAGGCGCGCTTCACGCATTTAACTATATTCCGTGTGGATAAAGGTATAAGAGCTTAGCGGGTTATAAAAGCGGACAACTATAGTCATACTTAACGTACACCGCCATGTTTATATTTTCTTTGACCACGAGTTGGCGCCTTTGTCACAGAGATCGCAGTTCTAATTCCTGCTAACTAATATTTAGTAATGGTGTTCGTAAATACCATATAGATTTTGTCGTTGTCTGGGCGTTTGTGTGTGCTATGTATGTGTAGTGAGTGTGGTGTAAGTAAAGATGTACAAAAAGTTTTTACTTTATTTTTTTTGCAGAATGATGCATATTTTTTTAATTCGTAAAATATATCATTTTTTAATGTTGTATAAAAGGAGCCATAAGTGAACAGTTCCACTTGACGTATGTGGATTGGTATTTATTTTATAATTTAATTTTTTTATAAATTATTATATTAGTTTCCTAGGTCATAAAACCTTAACTAAACGAAGCTACTTAACTAATACGAAATAAAGTTGCAATAAAAAAATATATCTATTTATTTTCGCAAGTCGCTTATATCACATACCAAGCAACGAAGAAAGTGTTTCATTCGGTCGGCGTAGCGCGTGAGGTCCAAGAACGTTTCCGACCTGCGCGTGCGCCGCTAATTGCATAACAACATGTATGACGTTTCACTTACGGAAATATCTTTATAACTATTTTATGGATAATTTACTTATTAAAAGCTATTAATCTACTCGAATGAATTAATGATATTTTACTATATTGATTCAATAATTCTGACTGTAACGTCCCACTGCTGGGTGTGCTCAATCTACCAGGCTGCGGCACTGCGGGTTGACGGATATATTGCATATTTATATACATCTATGGTTTAATCTTTTTAAAAATATGTACTGTGTGGCTATGGTACTAAAGAATATAGTCACCCCCTCTCTTCCCGTGGGTGTCGTAAGAGGCGACTAAGGGATACCACAGTTCCACTACTACATTGGAACTTAAAAAGCCGACCGATGGCGGGATAACCATCCAACTGCTGGCTTTGAAATACACAGGTCGAAGACGAGCAGCAGCGTCTTCAATGCGACAAAGCCAGCCCTGCGGTCACCTACCCGCCTGCCCAGCGTGGTGACTATGGGCAAAACACATGATGAGTTCACACCATTTTTGGCGTGAACTTGTGGAGGCCTATGTCCAGCAGTGGACTGCAAGTGGCTGCTGTGACGATGATTTAATATTTTTAGGTAACAATATTGTGTATTAAAAAGTACTTAATAGCTAAAGCATATTATATTAATGACCGAGATGTGTGTATCTATTGGCGCTGTATATGCAGGATTTGACTAATCTATACAATATGTACGATTTTATTTTTGTGTTACCCACACATTAGGAATTCTAAACATTTTTGAATATCATATCAAAAATTGACCGCTCCAGCAGGGTTCGAACCCGCGTCTCCGACTGACCGTGTCGGCGCTCTAGCCAATTAAGCTATGGAACGATGTACCCGTTAGAGCGAAATTTTTGATATGATGATTTTTATTTTCGGTTTAAGCGAACCGTGGTGGCATTCAAAAATGTTTAATCTATACAAATAAATAAAATTGACATGTCTGTGTGTAATATTAAAATAACCGCTTTTTACTAAATACATATGGATGTATACACGGTACATAGCTGTCATAATCACATATCGTCTAACTGTCTTTGTTCCGGCTAATCTCTGAAACGAACGAAACTGGACCAATTTTGACGGGAATTTCACAGGCAGATAGCTGATGTAATAAGGAGTAACTTAGGCTACTTTTGTTTTATTTTTATTTTTATAACTGCGAACTGAATAATAATTATTTTGTTAAATTACACGCGGACAAAGTCGCGGGCACAGCTAGTTTTATAATAAAACACACTTTTTAAGTGTAACTGCGGAATGTGATCGGTGTGTAATTTGATCCTCAAGTGTACAACATCTTGACCACAAAATGACCCGACAACGTAGATTTTTAACCAACTTAAAAAAAAAAGGAAGTTCTCGATTAGCTAGTATTTTTATGTGTGTTAGTTACATCATAACTTTTAATTGTTGTACCAATTTTGATAGTCGCTACCGCTTGTCGTTGTGATTCCAATTTAATTTGATAGAGATCGCCCGACTTTTTAAGTGATTCCTAATCATGCGTATATAATTGACTATCTTTCGACTACGATGTATCACTTAACTATGTTAATATAAAGTCGACTATTTACGCTGCGATCAAATTTGTAAATGTTTTTGCTTTATATAGAAATCATTAATCCTCAAAGTTTTAATTTTTACCTTTTTAGTTTTAGTTTTTTGACCTTTTTAGTTCACTCTCTCACTCTCTCTCAGCTATTTGCTAATGGTATAACAATACATATAGAAATTTTATAAAAGTAATAAATCGTATTATTGCGTGCTCTACTATTTATAACGACCGTATCAAATATCTTGCCACTAATCTAATATATAAAATTCTCGTGTCGCGGTGTTTGTAGTTAAACTCCTCCGAAACGGCTTGACCGATTCTCATGAAATTTTGTGTGCATATCGGGTAGGTCTGAGAATCGAACAACATCTATTTTTCATACCCCTAAGTTATAAGGGGGGAGGGGGGATTGAGAAGGTTAGTAAAATATATGGCAAAACAACGTTTGCGGGGTCAGCTAGTGTTACTATAAATAGCAACTACAAATCAATTGTTCGAATTAAACTATCTATATAATAAATTAACTTAAAATTTTGGTTCTTATAATTTATAACTTAAGATCCAGTATGACTTTAAATAAAATATATAATTATAATATTTTTAACATGACACCTTAGACGTTAGTTAGACATTTAAAAAAAAGCATCAAATTTTTTGAATTTGTGTATCTTCGCTTCTAATTTTTTTTTTTTTTTTTTTTTTTTTTATACTGAAACTTGCAACGCCCCTTTTATTGCCTAAAAACAATGGCAAAATTACAAAACTTATTTCTGGCTTTTCTGCAATTTTCCATATTCATATACATATACCGCTGATTACTAAATTTTGGTTAATCTTACTAAATTAATATTCTCCTTATTTCTCTTTCTCTTCTTTTCTATTCTTGTTTATTCTCTTGATAAACAGGAATTCCAAGAAAATAATGAACCGAATCGAATTTTATTTATTCTGTTGTTTTTTCTAAGATAGTGATAAATTTATTATTTCTACAACCATACACAACATTTTGACTTTATATTTTGCTATAACTTAGTTGATTTCTGTATTACAAATCACCTTTTTAAATTGTATCCATAATCCCTAAGAGACATGTAAGTCACTTTCTGAAATGGAATTGTAAAAATTAATTCGAAATTCGATTTAAATTTAGAAGTTTGAGATTTATAACGAAATAAGGAAGCTTTAGAAAAATCCAAAGAATTACCATAACTCCCAACTTCAAGTGAATATTTTAATTAAATTTGAAATATAAAAAGTATTCTACAAGTATGAAGAAAGTTACATGCTTGATATTCGTGTGTTATTTATGTTTTTAAAGGTACTGTGCTGATTTAGTCCATATCCTAACGTTATACAGCCTATCATGCATACAAATATATTTGTGATAAAGTTAATTATGAAAATAACACTCATAACTTCTAACAAGCAAACAACAAATTCAAATTTTAATTTACAATATATACATTACACAGCAAATTATTATTTTAAATATTTTTTTTATCAAAAAATTTATTATTTCAAATCCATAAAAAAAATTGTTTCGAAATATTATTGAACTGCACTTAACTGAAGTGTTTAATATGTGTTAGTTATGCATTAAGGAACATCGTATTTAACAATTTAAATAAAACTCAACGTAGCCATTACTTAACCCTGCTTTCTGTGCCGTGGGTTGCGGGTTGCGTGGTTCGATATATGTATTATTTCTATGTGTATTTATCAAAAAAAAAATAGTTATAGCAGTCGGCTGTTACCTGTAACAAGCATTAAGTTGCTTACCATAGGAACAGACGAGCGTGTGTGTGTATGTTATAAGATATTTATTTATTATTTATTTATTAATAATGTATTATTTCTATGTATTTCTATGTATCTTCCACTACACTTTTCTTTAACCACCAAAAAATCAAAATAAACACCGGTATAAACCGGAGCAAACTGGAATAATTCAAGGTTCAATGAACCGTTGAATATCGCAGCTATTCTGTTTAATAGTGAACTGGTAATTCCGGCTATAAGATTTGATTTATTCACGGCTTTGTGATGAACCCTGCTAATAATATCAGACGTTCCAAAGGAATTTCAATTGCATTGTATCGTCGATGTTGATAACCCCTGAATGAAAGACACAGGATAAAACCCTAACTATCGTTATATCCTGAATTTTTGGATATATAATTTACTAATTTAAATCAGGTGAATATTTTTATAGAAAAAATCCCATAAAACCCATAAAAATATGGACAAATGCAGAGCAAACTTTTATAGATCTCATAACCTCTCATGAAAATTTGGTCTATTAATATAAGTTAACGTTTTAAACAGATTTACAACAGGCGCCATATATCAGCTAACAAAACATTCTCATATATATTAAGAATGTTAAAATATACTTGTCAACAAAGCAAGATGTTTCAAATCAAAAATGCGCTATTTACATAATTGTGTTTGCTCACCAACGAAAAAAAACCGACTTCATTTACATGGACAAGGAACACAACTCGTGTAGACATACAAAGATTACTCAAAAACTAGTTATCAGGAAAATTTAAATAATACCACAAGACAATCAGCTTTTGATTAATATAAGAATCATCAAAATCGGTACACCCAGTGAACAGTTGTGCAGTATAATAAAATTAAGTCGACAAAAAAAATTAGTGAAGTATATACGCATTACTAGATACAACT
The DNA here is from genome assembly GCF_905220565.1 of Melitaea cinxia. Taxonomy (NCBI): domain Eukaryota; kingdom Metazoa; phylum Arthropoda; class Insecta; order Lepidoptera; family Nymphalidae; genus Melitaea; species Melitaea cinxia. The sequence continues at coordinate 1,816,529 of NC_059408.1, read as the reverse complement.
TTAAAACTACTTATACCTATATTTCGCAATTAAATCCAATGGGACCACATGACTCGGACCACTTTTCGATTAAAACAAAAATCATCGAAATCGGTCCACCCAGTCAAAAGTTCTGAGGTAGCTTATATAAAAAAATACAGTCAAATTGAGAAGCTCCTCCTTTCTGGAAATCATCTAAAAATAGGCATACATATTTAAACAATGCTCTTCTAATAATCACGAAGCAGAATTATATACAAAAACCCGACCCGCAAACGTTGTTTTGCCATTTATGTTATAAGCCCTCTTAATCCCCCCTTATAACTTAGGGGTATGAAAAATAGATGTTGGCCGATTCACAGACCTACCCGATATGCACACAAAATTTCATAAAAATCGGTCCAGCCGTTTCGAAGGAGTGTGTTAACTAACATTGTGACACGAGAATTTTATATATATCAATTAACGTGACACGCATCGAACCTACCTTACGTGGTCTTTAGCCTACTTTACGTTACCTACTACTATATCAAAAATAAATATAAAACCAATATCATACTGTTGCTAAGCACAGACACGCAATTTTATTAAAATTTAATATATTAAGTTATAAACCATGTATGTACATAGCAATATTTACTAAAACACAGAAATAGCTAAAATTCGCCCTTACCGAATATATCCATTAACCGTATTTTAGCAAACATCAAATTTAAACAACTCATTCGTATTCGAGCTTGTTTCAAAACTACTAAACGTACGAGTATTTGTGTTACTGTTTCACATTGCGATGCGAAGCGATGTACTTTGACGTAGGATTTAAGGATGAAAAAGCACAAATAACAAAAAAAAGTGTATTATTTATGATGACGCGTTGGCGCAACGGTTATAGCACTGGTTTGTGGTTATTGCGCTGGCGGTGGCTGGTGGCGGGTTCCCGCACATGGTATTGGCCATACAGACGTTTGCCATCTGGGCGTTCGTGCTTGTGTATTGTGTGTGTTTCCGGACCCCCGACACAGGAGATAATCCTAGTGGGGGCCGTTGAGAGTGAGACGCTTATTATTATTATCTTGTGTTATTTTATTTTATCCACAAGTTTTATTTATCAGAACAATATATGAGAAGTTATCACAAAAAAAGCCTTTAGTAATTTATTAAACACGTTAAAGCGTATCGCTTTATAGTTGAATAATCAGAACAGCAAGGATGATTTTTCCAATGCAGAAATGAAAAACTTTGACAACTAGTTTGACAGTTTTGCATAATGACACTCGCTTAGATGAATTTTACTTATAAAAAATTATCTGCGTATACAGAATCGCAGCTACGTTACTAGAACAACCAGACACTTGAGTTTCTAATATCTGTGTTACATTCAATACAGAAAAATTAGCTTGAAATATGGTATAATAAATGGTAGCTATATTTTGTAAGCTAAATGTATCTATAGCGAAAAGTCAAAATTTCAGAAATCTCATAAAAAATTATCATCTATGTAAACAAAGTTTATAGCACTTTCTCGAATTCAAATACAACAACAGCCTAATCCATGTTTCTGAAACTAGAAATGAAAGCCTTGCTGATGCAATTACTTTGATATTCTATGACGTGACAGGACATGTTTAATAGTTGAGTACATAATGCTCTTTCAATATTATAATTACTATTAGATAATACACATAAATGATATTATATATCAGTGCCCTAATAACCCCAGTAGACCACAGACTATAGAGTTGACAGTTACGTGTTTTTAATCTGTGTGAAAATAAAACAACTATATTATCTACTATCGACGACGCGTTGGCGCAATGGTCTCAGCACACAGCAGCATAGTTTGTGGTTTTGCACTGGCAGTCGCGGGTTCAATCCCTGCACATGACAAACTTTTGTATTGGCCATACAAATGTTTGCCGTGATTTGGGTGTTTGTGCAGTCCTTGCGGGTCTCCCCACCGTGCCTCGGAAAGCACGTTAAGCCATTAGTTCTGGTTGTTATCATGTACACCTGATAACGATCGTTACTCGTAGTAGTGTATATATCCGCAAACCCGCATTAGAGCAGCGTGGTGTATTAAGCTCTTATCGTTCTCCTACATGGAGAAAGAGGCGAGGCGTAAAGAATTAGAAGTTGCATCTGTAAAATAATTAAAATAATATGTGTAACAAAAAAAGTAAACGTAAAACAATTACAACAAGCCCTTAAACGGCCTGTTTCACCGGATAGCTGAGTTAACTGAGGTAGGGCACAGCAGAAATTTCCTGCTCAAAATATGGAGCAGCCCGACTGGGAAAGTACCTCAACCTTACAGAAGATCACAGCTAAATAATACTGTTCTCAAGCAGTATTATGTTCCTGTTGATGAGTAAGGTGACCAGAGCTCCTGGGGGGTTGGGGATTGGGTCGGCAACGCGCTTGCGATGCTTATGGTGTTGCAGGCGTCTATAAGCTACGGTAATCTCTTACCATCAGGTGAGCCGTACGCTTGTTTGCCGACCTAGTGATTAAAAAAAAAAGTTGGACTTTGACAGCGAGAGGTAGAATAGGCCTGTTTCTCCTCAATCAATAAATTGTAACTTTAAGATGAATATATGCGAATGGAAATATCTCATAAATATAGTAAAATTCGATAGTAAAAAAGAATAATGAATCAAAAACTTTTTACTGACGAATAACGTTATCCGTTTAATTGCGTTTAAACTGGTAAAACAAGCTCTAACAACTATATAACCTCTTATGTTACAGATAAAAAATACGCGGTAGTTTTGTTTTGCAACTATCAAATGCTATCGGTCCCCCATATTTAATGTGCCATTGTCTCTGTATCTGATTGTTTCTTCCGACAAATAAGTTTGATTGTTTGCTTATTACATATTATATAAAGTCAAGGCTAGAACAATTTATTTATGTACTATACGACCTCGATTTATGCGTGTAGGTAAACACGAAATTGATATTATTATGAACATTGATGTTTATATATATATATATCGGTTATTTTATATCAAAAGGCGAGTGAAAAGAAATTGAATTAAAAAAATACATTCAATTTATGCAGTAATAATGTGTTAGACTTAGTTACCGAGAAGGTACTTCTATATAAAAAGGTTGTGTATAAAACAAGTGCGCTTTAGATCACACGACTGAAGTAAAACTTACGAAGCGTAATCTCTCTCTTTCTATCTTCACTAACTGATATCTCTCTCCCAACTTCCGTTCGCCTCGCCCGATCACACTTTTCGTAACGCTCTCGTCACGCATTCAGCAGCTTACTTCCCAAGTCAAGCGTGCGTAAAGAAGTTTTACTTTTAAAAAAAAGACATATATTTAAAACGATTATGACTGCAATTTTTAGAAAAAAAATGAAAAAAAAATCTACTTAGCTTACGCTTATGATTATTACGTAAATAAGTGTATTTATCTATTCACAGTCAAAAATTACCATTAAAATAACTAGCAGCATTTTAGTACGAAATTTATATTAAACGACCTATTTATTCTGGATGGTTATAGACCACAAAAAAACTAAAAAAAACCATAATAACAATGTAAATCGTTACAAATTAAACGCAAGAGAAATCACAATGACGTCAAGAATAATATTTAAGAACAAAAAATTATACTTTACGATCTCAAACACTATTCTTTAAACATACACGATTCAAATATCACAAATGTTATTAAAACCGGAGATGTGAAGATTGATTACTTTTGTCAATTTTAAACAAACTTTTTTCTTTTAACTTTGATAGTATAAACATTTAAGAAATATAAATTTACAAATTGTGTTTTTTTAACCCTTATTGGTGATGATTGTATGTCTTTGTACTGAAATTGGTTATCAGGATCTCCGACTCGAATGGCAATTTTGTTCGTATATAGTAGTGGTCGCCCAATGGTCGCAATTCGACCATAATTTAACTACGGAGTTTAACAATAAACAAAAGAGTATATATGCGTGTGTGTGTCAAATACATGGTAGTGTGTGTAATGTTCTTTTTATTGATTCAATATATTTTTATGCATGAATTAAAAAAAAAAATCTGCACTCCTTCTCTATATAAACTATAAGTATACGAAATTTCATACTCCTCCGTCCGCGCGATTTTCGTAAAACGTACTTACGTTACGTTTTACTTCACGTATCTATTAATAAAACTATAGATATAGATTTATTAGTGAAATAAACCTGTAATAAGTCAATTCAAATCAACAGTAGTGCTCGTGTGACAATTTTTAAAAAGTTAAAAAATCTAATACAATTTTGATATTAAATTAAATTTTCTATAGAACGTTATAAAGAATAAACTTCATATAGTAGTTAAAACTGTTTTTACGAAGTGAAAATCAATTACTGAAGTAGCGATTGAAATAAAAACAAAATTCCAATTATATACGTATGCTATATTAAATTAACTTTGATCTATAAAAGCATAAACCGTCAATAAAATAGACAGTTTAATTTTACCACATATAACTACAACATACGAGCACGTTAGTAGTTTAAGATCATCTAATATTTAAGTTGCTCTAGCTTAATTTAAAACAACGTAGAAAATATATATTTTTCAAGAAACATGCAGAGATTACCTCAGATCCTCAAGGACGAAACTCATTCGTGTCATGTAATTTCCTGTCGCTGAGTTCGCGTCTGAACGGCAGGTAGCTCACGTGACGTAATTACAAATGTAATTTGAACCGCTGCTCGGAATAGTTGTCGTTTGTCGAATTACTCGATACCCCTTCAGGGATCGTTTCGAGTTATATTTGTGTAAATGCTTTCATCAGCTCCGTCGTTTGGAATTTAAAATGTGTGCTTAAAACTTCAATAACGAAATAACTTAGGAATTTGTAATTTTATTGTTATACTAGCTTTTACCTTTGGCTTCGCTCGAAAACGTAACCTATGTTACTTTTAATACCACAGTTAAGTAAGTTCAGTTACAAAGTTTCACGGTGATCGGTTTAGTAGTTTTCGCGTAAAAGCGTAACAAACAAACTTACATTCACTTTAATAATATTAGTAACGATTTGCTAAAAACGTTGTTTTTTTTTTTTGATATTCACATAGCTTATTCAAATATGCTTTTAACGTTACTTTGCTTATGTGCGTACTAAAGTAAATTCGTACATAACATAAATTCTTAAATTGGCTTTCGTTCAATATTTTTATTTAATTTTAAAAAACAAAAGTGTAACCGTGAATATACATAAGTTTAAAAAATAAGTAAAAAACCTTTTTCGCCAGCCTTTTTCTTATTAATTTTTTTTTTTCAACTGGTCACGATGACAGATAAAATTTGTTGTGAAACTGATAACATATACTTAATTCAAAATTTATTTTTAGTGTTTAATACAACTTGATATTCTGATCTCGATAACATACTAATTAAGGTCATTCACCTATAATACGTAAAACAGATCGAATATATAATAATATACGGTAATTTATTGATATGTGAGGAATTTTTATTATGAAACGGGACATCATAAAGAATTTTGATTATTTCTCTGTTTATAAGCGCTTGGGTATTTCTGCCTTTATTTTGTTTTATTATGACAAATCTGTCGAACGTATATCCATCGTTTTTCTAAATCTTAAGTAGAAGCGTCATACTTCGAGAATGTAAGAGTTAGAGCAGAAAATATTTAACCCGAATGTGGAGTATAACAATTGGGTACCTTCCAGAATATCTCAGATCTTCAGATTCGAGATCTGAGATAGCTTCGTGTGGCAGTATCTACAGTGAAGATAGTAAGAGATGTCAACGTCATACAGAAGTGATAAGATGTATTCTTTGAATTACTTACACATCAAAATAAAAGTTTAAAATTAATGTTTAATATTCAAAAACTACAAATTCTTCATTCATTCTTTTCAATTAATAGTGATAAATAGAATGAATTACGAGTATGTAGTCAATATCACGTAGAATAAAGAAGACACTAAAGAGAATAATCCGCGTGGTCGAGATGACAGTCTCAATTTAATTTTAAAGACCGTATAAATATATGTATTATTTGTTTATTGTTAATCTCAAGCAGCTCTGGCATTTAAATATTATGTTTGTTCTCAAAAAAAGAAATGACTTTACATGAACAAGTAATAAAATGTGAACATTATCAAAGTTGAGGTAGGCAAATAAATACGAATTTTTAAGGATAACCCGAAATCTATTTATCTGATCTCACTTCAATTTAAGTACAACAGCATGACAAGTAACAGCCTTGGGATATAAAGGGAATCATCGACAATGGAGACGATATGAGAACCCCTTTTTATAAAAGTTTGTCAACTTTCTATATGAACACTTTTTGTTCTACGGTACATTTCAGCGTACCCGCGACCATGACACCTGCAACCCAATACAAAATTCTTTATTCAAATATTTTTATATTTGAATAAAGAACCTTTTCCAATAGTGTTCGTTTAAATATAAACAATAAAACAAAAACCTACACATCGTAAGATCCGCGTCATACATTATCTGTGGTTAATTGTCAATCAATTCCGGGTGCGTTCTTTGTCGAACTTCCTTATTAGACCATATGAGGCCTAATGTTGGACCAGCGCCAAGACGTGCTGTAAGCCTACAGAGTATTGTTACTGACTGAACTTTATTAAAACGATGCCCAAGATTTGACAAGATGAATATGGTCGAAACGAAAGATATTTGTAGGCAGAATTATTTCAATTGTTATATAATCTCAATTTGCAATACACTTTTGACAATCAGCAATTTGCTAGTAATAGACAACTAAATATTACATTGATATAAACCTAATCATAAAAAATTATGAAACATTGTTTTATACGACTAGGTCAACAAACAACCTTAACCTAATGGTAAGCGATTACCGTAGCTTATCGACGCTTGCAACACCAGAAACATCGCAAGCGTTGGCGACCTAACCTCCACTGCCCACGGAGCTCTGGTCATCTTACTCACCACGGGAACATAACATTGCTTGAGAGCTGTATTATTTAGCTGTGTTATTATCTGCATGGTTGAGTGTATTAATAGATATTGTCCTAGTTACTTACATAGACAAAATGAGCGCTGTTTTATTGCCAATACGATGATATAATGTTACAAGCTAAAAGTCTGGTTGGAATGATGGTTGCCGAATATAGTATCATAATTATATAGCCAGGCATTTTCTCCAGTCAACATGGCATGTTCTACCTCCTACTGTTAATCGTAGCTTATGTGCTTTATTATTAGGTAACCTTTATTTACAACTCTGTCATATCTTTAAGAGGAAAAAAGATTAAATTAAAAAAATGGACCTGTTTTTATCTATCGCAGAATAATAGTTTTTATACTAACACTAGCTGCCCGGACGGACTTCGTTCTGTGAAAAGTTAATAGTAGATTTTTTTTTTTTTTTTTGTAGTCTTAAAACTTTCCGTGGGCCTTAAGGAACATACAAAAAAAAATTACTTGAATTGGTCGAGCCATTCTCGAGTTATGCGCTTAGCAACATTCAATTTTATTTATAAGAGAAGATAGATAATGACATCAGTTTAAATTAAGAGATAATTACAGTCTTGTAGTTGTCTTGGGATATAGAAATCGATATTGTTAGAAAAATTATATTTAATTTTAAGAAAAATAATGATACAATAATTTAAAAACTAAGTTGATAGGATTAAGATAACTTTTTGAAATTTTCCAATTTATCTTTAGCAAATTGCGTCGCGTTCTATCAAAGCTTCTGAAATTTTAAACAATAAAATGGGATTAAACTTGGACTAGAACTTTCCAAAGCGCTAAGAAATAAACATAGTTAATAAATATGTTATATTTTAACCTATTTTAAAATTTTAGTTAGAAAATTAAATATTTACTTATTTAAGTAGGCTTAAAAGCACTTATAATTGTCAATTTATAAATTAAAATTATATTCGTTTTAGTATAATAATTGTATTAATATGAAGCTAACACTAATTCGGAATGTAAATTCTGTAGAGAAAAATCGGCGAGAAACTGCAGTAATTCTTATTAAAAAAACTGTAAAATAACACGAAAGCATATATTAATCTTAGACATTTTAAAAGACAAACTTATGTCAAAAAATGTTGTTGTTGTTGTTGTTTTAAAATGTATTCCCAATAGGGAAAGGCAAAGGACTATAATCCATACAGCCTAGTCTGAATTTGGTAAGTTTCATTTCTGTATAACAAAAGGCCGGAGCCACGTCTGAAGTAACTTCTGTCAAAAAATATTATTAAAGACGAAATTAAGTCAGAGCAATATCTTGTTTTAAATTTTTAATTTTAGTATAAAAGCAAAAATTATATGTAATCTAATCGCACTGTGTATAACACGTTAGCTGATTTCGCGTCGGTCCTATGCAAACACTCTTTCGTCTCGCTACAGCTATCGCCAGCGTGAGAACCGTTCCCACAAGGTCTTCGTTCGCCCTTCAAAGATTATGGAGGTCGGGTCAGGTGACAATCACTTAGTACAGTAACTAGAAAGTCAGACACACTCTTATTTACCAAGATATATATCTTATATCTATTATATCTATATATAATATATTATATTATCTATATATTTCGGTATAAGAGTAAGTGTGAACACCGTAGTCAAATTTGTACATATTTGCAGCTTAAAGCGCTTTAAAAACTCTTGCATTAAATGAAGTTTTGAAGTTTGCAGCATACTTGGCTAAAAATATATAATTTAGTACTAATTTTTTTTTGTGCGGCTCTGAAGCAAACTTAGTCTAAAGAACAATAAACCTTAATTTTTTAATAATATAATAATTTCCTCAAAAACATGAGAAGAATTTAAAAAAATTACATATAAGATATTATTTTCATAACTTGATACAAATCTTATGTGACTTGAGTTTCCTTACAAAGTGTGTACAGAACCTAACAGGATTTAAACTTAATATAGTAACTTGACTTCACTTCGTAGTGCTTCTCTATGGTATGAGCATTTACATACATATAAGCCAGAAACATAACATTAAATAATATGCATATGTATGTTACATGCAATTTCTAAGCTAGATATGTGTATACAATAATTGTGTTTGCTCGTAAACGAAAAAAAAACGACTTCAATTCAAATCAATTACATTGAATAATACGTATTATTAGAGGAAGCTCAAAAAGTATTTATCAGATCTCGATTAAATTTAAAAGGAACAACATGACAAGCACCGCATTTCGATTAGGGAACAACTCATCAAAATCGGACAACCCAGTAGAAATTTGTGAGGCAATACATAAAAAATACAGTCGATTTGAGAACCTCCTTTTTGAAATCAGTTAAAAATCATTCAAATAGAATAGGCTCTAAAAAGTTTAATAAGCTGCGGTGTATTTTTTCTACTTAACGCGGTCTAAGTTAAGAAAATTCTTACAGAATTTCTTAGAGAAATTCGTCTTAATTACTTTCCAGTAAATGTGTTGAAAACTCTGAATTATTTATTACTTTGAAACGTTCAGACTTAGATTTTGTTTTATAAAAGCCTCCGCTATTATGTAAGGCAATATTTATCATGTTCGCTTCGCTTCAGCTCGTCATATCCCACTACTGGGCATAGGCCTTTTTCCCCATGTAGGAGAAGGATCAGAGCTTAATCCACCACGCTGCTCCAATGCGGGTTGGCGGATATATTCCCTACTATGAGTAACGATCGCTATCAGGTGTACATGATTACAACCGGGACCGACGGCTTAACGTGCTCTCCGGGACATGGTGGGGAGACCCACAAGGACTACACAAACACCCGTATAATATACCCATATTAATAAGATAATAATAAGAATTAATAAACGCTTCACACTCAACAGATCCCCAGTAGGATTTCTCCTGTGTTGGGGGTCCGGAAACACAATACACAAACACAACGCCCAGATCACGACTAATATCTATATGGTCGATACAAATGTTTGTCGTGAGTGGGAATCGATCCCTCGACCGCCAACACAACAGCCAGTGCTATTACCGCTGCGCTAACGCCTCGTCAAGCTTAGGCTCAAGATAGGTTTTCAACTGAGCCAACTAATATTATTTAAGTTATTTTTATTTTGTATTTAACTTAAAGACAGCATACAGTATACTTGATTTATGGCATAGCACAGGGTATGTTACATTACCAAAAACTGTAGTGCATTTGATTCCTTCAGTGAGCAGCGATAACTGAGGTAGGGCACAGCTGGGAATTTATTGCTCAAAATATGGAGCAGCCCGACTGGGGTAGTACCTCGACCTTACAGAAAATCACAGCTAAATAATACGGTTTTCAAGCAGTGTTGTGTTGTGGCTGGCTGGTTATTGCGCTAGCGGTCGAGGCTTCGATCCCCGCACACGCCAGACATTTTACTGGCCATATAGTTATTTGTAGTGGTCTGAGCGTTTGCTCGTGTATTGTGTACGTTTCCGGAGCCCCGATACAGGAGACAATCCTACGGGGGTCGTTGAGAGTGAAGCGATAATGCGCTTGTTTATCTAACTAAATATTTTAATAAGATCGGAGCGGTGCGACGTGACTGACAACTGAACCAATGCACCAGTTAAAAGTTCATTAATTATTTTTTAATTTATCGTTTCTCCTAATATTAAAATGTTGCATCACGTTTTTAGATATTTAGTACAACACAATTAATAGTGACGTGACATTGGCATGCTAGCCATCGATATCGATAAATACGTGAGCAATTATTCTGCACTCAATATGGTAATCCTTGCGTGTTAATGCGCAGAGGGTCAGACTTAAGATGCAACTACGCAGTTGCACGTGAACTGTGAGGTTTTATTATGATAAAATATAATAAACGCGACTTTATTTGTGTTGGTTATTGCTTTAACAATGTATTTTATGGGCAGAGGAAAAAACCGTCAAAAAACCCGTAAGACAAAGATACTAAATAACTGAACACATAGTGCTTATGAAAATTGTAGTTTATAGACAATGTGTTTCTTCTTAAAAAACTAATCATTGATAGTTTTAAATAAATAATATCCGTAAAAATCGGTTTTTCGTGTTCACAACTGGAAAAAACCGACAAAACCGCAAAACACTGTTTATAGCAATAATGATGCCCAAATCTAAACTTTGCAAAGCTTATACACTTCGTCATCAAATGACCAGTATGTAATCATTATAATTATGTTAATTCCATTATTTTAATTATTATCATGATTTTGTAACGTAATCTTGATATAAAGTATGTCACATAATAATAATAATAATATTAATCTTTATTCCTTCAAAGATTAGTACATCACATAAACACATATTACATCAATTATATTTAGTCACTAAAAAATATATATATATATATATCTCTGGTGGTAGTAGAGGTACTAGGATTCCCTGTATCGTGGAGTCCAGTCCCTTCCGTTAGTGTAAACAAAAAGAAATGCATTTAAAGTTTACAATTTGTTTTGGAACATATAAGAAATAAGGCAACAAATGGTGAGTGTGTGCTGTGTACATTTAACACATTTATTTACTTCTTTTTAGTTATTATTTATTATCGTTTATACAATTTATAACACATGAAATAACACAATAATAGCATCAAAAGACCACTAAGGTTTCAACCTCGGCTATATTTGTTCATTTCCCTCATATCCTAACAATATTATTTACCAAAATTTAAAATACCATATCGTATACCATTTACCGAATCATTAAACAATATCTAAGTTAATTAATCAAAATCACATGCAAGGAGCGAATTGATTTGCTCCTGCCTTCATCGTCTGTTCAGCTTTGATTGACCGTGGCTTGTGGTGAGAATTGTAGGATATAGTCCATTCAATACAAATAGTAGGTATATCGCTTGATTGGTTGTTTAATATTTATTGAAGTAGAACTTCTTTACGCTTCTTCTTATTTCTTATTTCTTCTTTATGCTAGACTTGTGGAGTAAGCTGGTGAATACGTGACAAGATCGTTACGAAAAGTGTGATCGGGCGAGGCGAACGGAAGTTGAGAGGGAGATATAAGTTAGTGAAGATAGAAAGAGAGAGTACGTTTCGTAAGTTTTTCTTCAGTCGTGTGGTCTTAAGCACACTCCTTTTTTGTTTCAGTAAAGTAAAAGTGTTTTATTGCTTAATTATCTTCTGCTCAATACATTTTACATTTGCCTTAAACGTTGTCACAGTTAAAATAATGTGCCGTGGCCCTGCTTTCTGCACGAGGTATCCATAGGTTGGATTCTTTCTCCCAGTTGGGTGTTAAATGTGTATTTATTTATGTTTTATTTATATATATTTTTAATCACATAAAGTATGTACCTTTCTCTTATCTGATTTCCCAGCTTAAGAAAAAACGACTGTGTGTTTTAATCATATTTATATTAGACTCGGAGTATACTGTATATTTTTTTTTTTTTTTTTTTTTTTAAATAAAGTTATGTCCACAGGCTTAAAGTGCCCATGCTTTTGTTATTCCGATTTTAAGTTTTATTACTGATCGTTTACTTGTTACACTACTGCAGCTTACACTAAGAGACCTAATTATTCTATCTTAGTATCCCTAATGCAGACGTGAGTCCACCGACCAAAATTATGCTAAACTTAATTGATATCTTACGTTGTTGTTAAGTTTACTTGTAAACTAGTCCTGTGTCTGAATTTCTGCTTCAATTTGACTAAGTTTTTTTGAGAAGTTTATTAGAAATTATATGTAGTATGTATGGGTTAATTAGCTCTGACTTGCATCCAATCTGTATAATACGAGTATACCTGCAATGCTTATAACATTGTCATAATATTAATTGCAACAGATACGAAATATATATTGTTAGCATAATATCGATTATTTTAATACGTTTCGTGACGTCGTGCAACAGTGTTAATAAAAATAGTTCCCTACCCGCTAATACGTTTTGTAACGTCATGCAACAACGTCTATAAAAGCAGTCCCTACCCGTTCAGAGGGCTCTTTTGCTTCTCGGCTTTCGAAACGATAGGTCGTTGTTTCATGACGAGTGCGTTGATCATTTTTATATTCAAAGTAACAGTTGTTTGCTTGGTTAATTTAAATTGTAATTCTCGGTCATTATTTTCGATTAACTTAGTGGTTAAGGTTAATTTTTGTGATAACTGTTATATTTGTAAAAATGAGTAATAAATAGAAGTTAAGTGTTCGGTTTTCTGTCTTTTTTTTTTAAATAAATAAGGTTGTTTCTCCTAAAAATATATATATATATATATATATAGGTATATATATATATATATATATATATATATATATATATATATATACACATATATATTTCGTATATAACCAAATATATTAAAATAATAAATATCTCATTTTCTTATAAATGTGCTAAAATCATTCTTGTAAATAAAAATGTTATTTCAAAAATTCTTAAGATCGATGAAAACATGATCGGGCAACACTAAATTTCGATTTTGGGTGGCTAATATTTGTATATTCTGTACATCATAATCCGGATATTTGTGTTTGTATTGTATGAATATCCGGATATCCGGCGAAGAGTATACTAATGGAAGCTTTTAAGAATGATAAAAAGGCTTTAACACATACGTATATATAAATCCTTTGTTTGATTTCAATCTCATAATTTCTGATTCTGTGGTGAAGTAGAAATCACTTGAATCCTTTATTCCATTCTGTATTTCCAGCTATCTACGTTCCAAGTTTCATTACAAACAGTCCAGTATATTTTGTCTGAAAGAGCGACCAATAGCCATCCATCCTCACAAACATTCATATTTCATATATAATACTATTTAGTAGGACAAATTTTATTTTTATCAAATTTTGCTATTTGTATATGTATAAACAATGAGAATATAATTAGAATAACATTAAAGCTACTACAGCTAACAGACAGAATATATATATATATTACTAGCTGACCCAGCAAACGTTGTTTTACCATATATATTATGAAAATTTTGGGTTGTATGTATTTTTTGATGCTAAATCATAATAAAATAAAAATAAAATAAATTATCAAAATATATAAAAAAAATTAGGGGTGGACTACCCTTAACATTTAGGGGGATGAAAAATAGATGTTGTTCGATTCTCAGACCTACCCATATGCACACAAAATTTAATGAGAATCGGTCAAGCCGTTTCGGAGGAGTTTAACTACAAACAGCGCGACACGAGAATTTTATATATTAGATTTTAAATAAAAAACGCTTTTAGTGACATATCTCGTTATAACTAAAACATAAATAAGCTCGGATTAATCTTCTTACGAAAAGAATCAGGTCAGCTCTAAGTTTAACATTTATAATAAATAATCAAATACTTAAGATTTAATAGGTTTTTAAATTTTTACGGTTTGAAGTAAAACTTAATTATGCACACTTGACTTGGGGAGTAAGCTGGTGATTGCGTGACGAGAGCGTTACAAAAGTGTGATCAGGCGAGGCAAACGGAGCAAACGAGAGAGTTGCGAGCACACATTTCTTTAAATATTTCTCTCATAGCCAGTTACGTTTCATATATCTAAGACACAGTGCAGACCTAATGTGCAGGCCTATTGCTAAAGAAGCTTTACTTCACTCGTCTGGTCTAAAGAACACTCATTTTTTGTATTAGTTATTTCGGGTGCAATCATCCGCGACCATGACTCCTGAAACGACGCCAAAATAGCGAGACATATATAAAAGAAAGAGAGAAAGAGTAAAAGAAAAATCGCGATCATTCCCGTAGAATAAATAAAGGATGTGTGTGCAATTCGAACACGGCTGAATTGAAACTTCAGAAAAATAGCCTACGAGAAAAATTTCACCGAGAATAAGAAATACTGTGTAATGTATTCTATTTCATTCTATCCTATACGATTGTGTCTGTTTCTTTATCGTAACGTATTTTCGTTCCATCGAGTTTCAAATTACAACGATTCTAGAAAGTTTCACTTCGATTCACTTAAGATTTAATGCATTTACGCCGAGTTGCACAAAACAAAATTAAAATTTATGTAGAGATTAAACTAATTTAATCACAAGAATTTCATACGATTCTTGCGATTAAATTAGTCTAATCACTACTTAAATTTTAATTTATTTTCGTACAACTCGGCGTTAGTTACTTCAAGCTACAACGGGCGAAATGGGCTTAGTACATGTCAAATAGTAAACGTTGTGTTTTGATGCTGTTTTAAAATGTCCGGTATATAACAAACAATGCTTTCGAATAGAATACGAGTATATGAATACGTTTGTTATATTTAATTACGTATAGACAATATTTTAGGCTAGGCTTGGGATTAAGAACCGTCATTTTGAAATTAGATAAGTGAGGGTTATTTTTTTTTTTTTTGAAACGAAATTATGTCGATAAACGGTCAAATTTTAAGCTTAGATAATTCGAAGGTTCTTAATCTTAAGCCTTACCATATTTTATTTAGAATTTTATTTATATGTAATTGTGTTTGCTAGCAAACGTAGTCGAAAAAATACTCAATTAAAATCGCATTATTAAGTATAAAAGTGCAGTCGAATTGATAACCTCCTCCTTTTTTTGAGGTCGGTTAAAAAAAATATAATATGTTGTTTATTGTTCATAAGAATATTTAGAATTAATGGCTTGAAATAATACCAAAAAATCATAGTCATAGACAATTTTGATAATGACGATTATTCTCAATAAAAATTACATTCTGAATCCGGCATTACTATTCTAGTAAAAACGATTTTGCGCTCAAAATGTGTATTTTCGTTAGGTAACAGCAATCACGTACCTTGTATGACAAACACGTAATTGTAACTATGTATAATCGACTATAACCTTATGTAATAAAAGAAAGTGAGAAAAGTTTGTACAACTGATTAAATAATAGAAATAACGATTCTGTCCATATTAATTATTATTATAATATAATAATCTCGAGGGAGTTATAGAACATAATAATAAAATTCAAACTCAGTTTAGAGTAGTGGATTACGACTTCGCCTGTGGATTTATTCCATCTATAAATTACGTCATAAGTCAAGGGGGGGTAGGTGGTCGAAGAAGTGTGTCAAAGGGTAAGGAAGGGTCCATAATATTTTGAGATACGTTTGAAAATGTATATCTAATTGTCAGTTAATAAGTTTATAAATAATAATTTATAGGTAGTGTAGTCGAATGTACAATCATCAATCAGTACAATGAACTTGAAAATCAATACAAACCTAGAACAATCGAATGGAAGTCATAGAAATTATAATTAAATTTCAAACACAATATGGAACTAGAGCGGTTGAAACTCCAACATCTCAATTACATATATTTTTGACAAAAGCACCTTCGAATCGTCATCTTCCAAATTTAAATTTTAATAATTCTTAAGATAAAGCTACCACAGATTCGAAATGTAGATTCAGTAGAAAAGAATCGGCAAGAGACTCCGCAGTTACTCTTTTAAAAAAAAACCGTGTTTTAATAAATAATTGATTGTTGGTTTGTTAAATGTAGTTTAAGTAAAAGGTATGTAGTAAGTTAGTACACTCAAGCTATTGATACCACACACGTGCAGTGACGCAATCTGATCGCTATTCATTAGCGCTACCTCATTGTACCCACAATATTGATTAACTAATATTAAGGCTGATCGTTCACCTTTTTGATAGCTAACCAAGCTATTTTGAGCGAAAAATAAATTTCCACAACTTTGTTGTCAAAAGCATAGCAACAATATCATGGTGTTAATGTGATGACTCAATATAGACTTCCAGATTCTAGTATTTTTGTAATATAATAACTAACTTTTTTTTCTATATTAACTTAGGGAAATTTTTCAGCAATATCAAAGATCCTATAAACAAAATAGAAACACGTAAAAATTATCAGTCTCTTTTTATCAACAGCCTTCTAAATTCTAATCTTTTAACGTAATATTGATAAATACCTAAGCGCCTGAACGAAATCTCAATGTCATCCTGGAATGTCTTAACACTTCTTATTTGTTTATCCCATGGGATCTACTCGATCTCACAGGAAGTAACCTAATCTTATAATGTCGTCCTAAATAATGTATTGTACAAAGAAATTAATTAATCTATAAACGTTTGTAATGAAATGTAATCTATAAATTAATACGTGAAGCAAAAACTACTTTACGAAAATTGCGCAGACGGAGGAGTATGAAATTTCGCACACTTGTATTTTATATAGAGAAGTAAGTATAACAAAACATTAAATTAATAAAAAAAATATTACACAAACTACCGTGTATTTGACACACACACATGCATATATACTCTTTTGTTTATTGTTAAAATCTGTGGTCAAATTGAGAATAGATTATAGATTAAATAATTATTATTATGCGTGAACTCATGTGTGTTGCCCATAGTCACCACACTGGGCAGGCGGGTTGGTGACCGCAGGGCTGGCTTTGTCGCACACACACACACATGAGTTCACGCATTTTTGGCGCGAACTTGTGGAGGCCTATGTCCAGCAGTGGACTGAAATAGGCTGAAATGATGATGATGATGAATTGTTATTAAATTTCGACCACTGGACTACCGCTTGTTACTTATTAATAAATAAAATAAAAGTAAAGAAGTCTTTTATTCCATACATTTACAAAATAGTTTCACAATATTGAATTTCAAATTTCATGCTTGATTAATATTTTTTTTCCTTTTAAATATTACGGAATATAATTTAAAAAATAAAATATATTTTTTTACTGATAAATAGTGATTGCTAAATTCTGATTCTACACTGTGAACGAGTAACCTTATTTGAACCTACGCCTATGAATGTGTTTGTGTGTTTTTGTTATGGAATTCCGTCTTTGTATAATGGTATTAAAAAAAATGTAGTTTAATTTACACACCTGTTGACATTGTATGATTTGATTAATTAGGTTATACATAACATAGCGTGATTCACGAGTGTTAATCTATACTTATTATAAAAATAAGTCCCCCGGCCGCGTCTTTCTGTCCTCCTGTCTGTCCTCCTGTCTGTCTGAACGCGATAAACTCGAAAACTACTGAACGGATTTTTATACGGTTTTCAACAATAGAAAGAGTAATTCTTGAGGAAGGTTTAGGTATATAATTTATTATGCTTTTATGTAAATTAGCTGAAATACGGCGACAAATGTTGAAGAGGTCGCAAAAAATCTCGCCAAATGGGAACTTTCCACGCGAACGCCGCGTAAACTAGCAAAGATACAGTTAAGTAATGTACTAGAGAATTCAAAATCTATAAAAATGCTACAAAAAAGTCCGCGATAGCATATCTCTATCTCTTACGGTTGACTTACAATAACCACTTTTATGTTAACATTTTTAATTAAAAACATTACGTTATTTTCAAAGCTATTTTCTTTAGTTCGGTATTAATCCTTATCCAAATGAATATGTTAGTTAGCTTAGTCATTTAATGCAGATTAAAATTGCTCTTTACACTAAATCAATCAGATGAATAGTTTTTGAGATATCGTTGTTAGAAGTAATTAGTAGCGAAACATTTTTAATGCTTGGCGAGAATTGAGATGCCTACGGCGAGTCCATCCCCTCTGCCCCGCATCGCTCGACCGCCTGCTCAAGCTATATAAACCGGGCGATGTAGCGCGCGATCCGCCATAGTAAACAGACTTTGGTAGCAACTGAACGCATTGCGTATATCGACTGTCATCGGCTTACTACGGGTATTGCTGTTCGGCATTAAATCTTGCTATTGGTTCCTATTATTATGCTATTGTTAGTTTTAATTAATTATTTTCATACTTAGTAGGTGGTGTAAGAAACCTTTCAGTTTACTTTCTTCTTTTCGTTTGGTTATTTCGTTACTTTTTAACCGACTTCCAAAAAAGGAGGAGGTTCTCAATTCGACTGTATTTTTTTTTTTTTTTTTTTTTTTTTTTATGTATGTTACATCAGAACTTTTGACCGGGTAGACCGATTTCGACAAATTTTGTTTTAATCGAAAGGTGGTGTGTGCCAATTGGTCCCATTTAAATTTATTTGAGATCTAACAACTACTTTTCGAGTTATATCTAATAATGCGTTTTTACTTGACGCTTTTTTCGTCGACCTACGTTGTATTATACCACATAACTTTTTACTGGATGTACCGATTTTGATAATTCTTCTTTTGTTGGAAAGGGGATATCCTTAGTTTGTTACCGTGATAAGGAAACCAGGATTTGATGATGGGATCCCATAGAAATCGAGGGAAACTCTCGAAAATCCGTAATAACTTTTTAATGGGTGTACCAATTTTGATAATTTTTTATTTAATCGAAAGCTGATGTTTATCATGTGGTCACATATAAATTTTATTGAGATCTGATAACTACTTTTTGAATAATCTTTGATAACGCGTAGTTGCTTGACTATTTTTTCGTCGATCTACGTATTACTTGTCGATGTAATTGAAGTCGGTTTTTTTTTCGTTTGCGAGCAAACACAATTATTAAATAACCAAGTACCTTACTTTTCCGTACTTGGTTGCTATAAATAGATTTTTGTAAATAATTTTCGTGAGTCTATTTAAGTTCATGTATATTCCTTAATTAATTATTTTCATACTTAGTAGGTGGTGTAAGAAACCTTTCAGTTTACTTTCTTCTTTTCGTTTGGTTCTTTCGTTACTTTTTAAATAACCAAGTACTTTACTTTTCCGTACTTAGTTGTTATAAATAGATTTTTGTAAATAATTTTCGTGAGTCTATTTAAGTTCATGTATATTACTTTTTTGTTACTTGGGTGTTGTAGGGAAGTTGTTGTAAATAAATATTATTTAGATTCATTAAACTGTTTCTATTAAGTACCTCTTTATTCAATTTCTTATTAAACTTAGGTAGATAATCATGCCGAGAAGAAGGCCAAATATAGGACGCAGTACGTCTGCTGCTAAAAGACTTCGTTTGAATCGGAATAGTGAAAATAATGAAGAGAGAGAACTGCGTTTATCATTGGACCGTGAAAGACATATTTCGCAAAGACTGCGAGAGTCTTCTGCGGAACGTAACGCACGTTTGTCGTTGGATCGTGAAAGACATGTTTCACAAAGACTGCGCGAATCCTCTGCTGAACGTAACGTACGTTTGTCGTTGGACCGTGAAAGGTATGTTTCGCAAAGACTGCGTGAATCCTCGGCAGAACGTGATTTACGTTTGTCGTTGGATCGTGAAAGACATGTTTCACAAAAACTGCGTGAATCCTCTGCTGAACGTAACGTACGTTTGTCGTTGGACCGTGAAAGACATGTTTTACAAAGACTGCGCGAATCCTCTGCTGAACGTAACGTACGTTTGTCGTTGGATCGTGAAAGGTATGTTTCGCAAAGACTGCGCGAATCCTCGGCGGAACGTGATGTACGTTTGTCGTTAGATCGTGAAAGACATGTTTCACAAAGACTGCGTGAATCCTCTGCTGAACGTAACGTACGTTTGTCGTTGGACCGTGAAAGACATGTTTCACAAAGACTGCGCGAATCCTCTGCTGAACGTAACGTACGTTTGTCGTTGGACCGTGAAAGGTATGTTTCGCAAAGACTGCGCGAATCCTCGGCGGAACGTGATTTACGTTTGTCGTTGGATCGCGAAAGACATGTTTCTCAGAGGCTACGCGAATCCTCTGCTGAACGTAACCTACGTTTATCTTTAGATCGTGATAGACACAATGCTTTAATGGAAACTGAAACATCTGAGAGAAGACAACTCCGACTACAAAACGATCGTATTCGGCACATAAATTTTAGGAATAATATGCCAACTAATGGAACACAAAATAATAATAGATGGTCCAATAAAGAGTACTCGGCAATGAATTACAGTACAACAATTGATTATCAAAATTATCGTATCGTTTGTATAGGTTCTCCTTCCATTGTTTGTCAATACTGTTCGGCACTGAGATGGAAAGATGAGTCAAAAGGTTTATGTTGTTCAAATGGTAAGGTAAAATTAGATGAAATAGGTGCTCCACCTGAACCTTTAAATTCTCTACTTGATGAAAGTCATCCAAAGCATACAGAATTTATGCGTCATATTCGGCGGTATAATAATGCGTTCCAGATGACTTCATTCAAAAGTCAACGAGTAGTTGAAAACGGCTTCATGCCAACATTTAAAGTCCAGGGCCAGGTTTACCACCTTGCAGGTAGTCTTCTTCCACAAGTTCCTGACGACCATAAGTTTTTGCAGATATATTTTATTTCCGATCCTGAAGTTCAAGCAACGACTCGATGTAATATTAGTAATAGTAATTCAAGAACACCACTTGATAACTCTATAGTCAGGTCATTGCAAAACATGTTGCATTTGCATAATAGATACGTACAATCTTTTAAAACTGCAATGGAAAGTATCTCTCTCGATGTCCCAGATTACAATGTAGTAATTCATGCCAGCAGGGTACCTGACGGTGAACACCGTGGACGGTATAATGCTCCTTCTACCAGTGAAGTAGCAGTTGTCATTGCTGGACAACAATTTGACAAAAGGGATATCGTTCTTCGAAGCCGCGACGAAAATCTCCACAAAATTTCCGAACTACATCGTTCATATGACAGTCTTCAATATCCATTGATGTTTTGTCGAGGTGAAGACGGATACACAATTGATATTCCCCAAGTTAATCCTTCTACAGGAGACAGAGTACAGAAGAAAGTTTCATGTATGAATTATTATTGCTATCGTTTTAATGGAACGCCATAATCATTATAATGTTTTACTAAGGTACGGAATGTTACTGAATCAATATGTTGTAGATCAGTATGCTAAACTAGAATCAGAACGTTTAGCTTTTATACGAAATAACCAAACACAATTACGCGCAGAAAATTATATACACTTACAGGATGCTTTACATTCTAATGAACACACGACAAACAATATTGGGCAGCTGGTAATATTACCGTCATCTTTTACTGGCGGACCAAGATACTTACACGAAAAAACTCAAGATGCCATGACCTATGTCAGGAATTACGGGAAACCTGACCTCTTCATTACTATGACCTGTAATCCTAATTGGAAAGAAATAAAAGATAATCTGCATTCCACCGCAACACCTCAAGACCGATATGACATTTTAAATCGTGTGTTTCATTTAAAAGTACAAAAACTATTACACTTAATAAATAAGGTAAACGTATTTGGTCCGACACGCTGTCACATGTACACGGTGGAGTGGCAAAAACGTGGGCTGCCACATATACATTTGCTTTTGTGGCTGACAAATAAAATCAGGCCCGACCAAATTGACACAGTTATAACGGCAGAATTACCAGACCAAGACGAAGACCCAACATTGTATGACATCGTGGTAAGGAACATGATTCACGGACCCTGTGGAGCTTTAAACCCTAACTCGCCATGCATGCATGAGGGAAAATGTTCAAAAAAATTCCCAAAACCTTATCAGAGTCAAACTTCAACTGGTGATGATGGCTATCCAAAGTATAGAAGATTATCACCAGAGGAAGGAGGACGCAAGGCTGCTATTCGTAATTACGAAATTGATAACAGATGGGTAGTGCCTTACAATAAACTATTATTAAAAATTTTCGAGGCGCATGTTAATGTAGAACTTTGCAGTTCCGTGAAATCAATAAAATATGTCACTAAATACATCAATAAAGGAAGTGACCAGGCTACGTTTAGTTTACATTCTACAAATGAAGTAGAACAATTTCAATCTGGCCGCTACATTTGTAGTTCTGAAGCACTATGGCGGATTATGTCCTTCAATATTCATGAAAGAGCACCAACTGTCACACACCTCGCTGTTCATTTAGAAAACGGACAGCGGGTGTATTTCACTGAAAATAATGTAAATGACATTGTGAATAATCCAAGAGATACTACTTTAACAGCGTTTTTCAAACTATGTGCAGAGGACGACTTCGCAAAAACTCTGACCTACGACAAGGTGCCTGCCTATTATACCTGGAATCAAAATACGAAAAAATTCCAACGACGAAAGCAGGGGGCGGTAGTTCTCGGGTACCCTGGCGTGAGAAAAACAGATGCTCTTGGAAGGGTGTACGTGGTACACCCTAATAATGCAGAATGTTTTCATTTGCGGTTGTTACTCCACGTTATAAAAGGCCCTACTTCGTTTAGAAGTCTCCGCACTTTTGAAGGTGTAACTTACGACACATTCCAAGGGGCTTGCAAAGCTATGGGCCTCCTCGAAGATGACAGTCACTGGGAGAGTACGCTCTCTGAAGCAGCCATATGCTGTTCACCAAAATCACTTAGGTGCCTTTTTGCCATTATGATATCGTTCTGCCAAATCACGGACCCGCATCTTCTTTGGCAAAACTATCAGGAAAGTATGTCCGAAGATATACTGCAACGCAGACGACAAGAACTGTCATCAGATGATTTAGAGTACGACCAAAATATTTTTGATGAAGCTTTAAATGAATTAAATAAAGAGGTCGAATCTCTATCAGGTAAAAGTATAAAAGATTTTGGTTTTAACTTGCCGTTAAATTCAAATCTTTATGCAATGAACAACATCGAGGATTTACGAGAGACTGACTATGATTACACCCAACTCTTACAGACAATTCAAGATGAACATCGCTTAAATCCAGAACAAAAAATTGTTTATGACCAAATATTGTCATCAGTTAATAGTAATGAAGGGAAAATGTTCTTTCTAGATGCACCCGGGGGCACGGGTAAAACATTTATAATTAATTTATTATTAGCAAAAGTAAGGTCTGACAGAAAAATTGCTCTTGCCGTGGCGTCGTCCGGTATTGCAGCCACACTTTTGAAAGGCGGGCGAACTGCACATTCCACTTTCAAACTACCTTTAAAAATTTGCAGTGACGACGTCTCTAGCGTTTGTAACATCTCAAAACAGAGTAAAACAGGTAAATTAATGCAGGATTGTAGCTTGATTATTTGGGACGAAGCTTCCATGTCCCATAAAGCATCAGTTGAGGCATTAGACAGGACAATGCGCGATTTACGCAACAGAAATTGCCCAATGTGTATAAGGAAATATTTCAATAGAAATATTCCTTATACACAACGTTTCAAGTAAAAAGTATTCACTTTTAAATATCCGGTGCCTACCTTACAGCTTCATCATCAACAATGTGTAGATATCTTTGTCATCACATATACTTCTTTATCTATACCTAAAACACTGGATGTGTCTATAATATGCGAGGAGTTATTTCAATTACTCTAGGCTCCCATCACCACATCCTGACCTGGTTACTATAGGACCAGCTGCAATGTTTACTCTTTCAAACATAATAAGAATTATCCAAGTCGATACACTGGCCTCGAAGTAATAGGGAAACATAGTCATTATTGGGGAGTTTCGACGATGATATGATATACCTAATCATCGTATTTTTAAAAACAGACAAACAAGTTACACATAAAAATACCAAAATCGTCATAGGTTTGCCTATAATATTTAAGAAGTTCCTGCGATTTCACCAGGATCCCATCATCAGATCCTAACTGGACAATGGGACCACCTGCATACGCACCATATATTAAAAAACATCCCTACGAATTGAGAACCTCCTCCATTTTTGAAGTCCGAAATCCACACGGGCGAAGCTGCGGGCGGAAGCTATCTATATAAATAAAAATGAATGTTGTTAAGCGCATAACTCGAGAATGGCTCGGCTAATTTATTTTTTTGTATGTTCCTTAAGGCCCACGGAAGGTGTTAATACAAAAAAAAAATTACTATTGACAGAACGAAGTCTGTCCGGGCAGCTAGTTACATATATTTAGTATTATACGTACACATACGCTCTGGTGAAGTGATGCACGTGCTGTGTTGGCGCCTACACAACGGCTGTTTGTGGGTTCGATTCTCTTTCGAGATGAGTATTTATATTTATACAAATATTTGATTCCGGTTTGGATCTTTGTCATTGTGGGTCTCCTCACCGTGCCTCGGAGAGCATGGTAAGCTGTCGAATTATTGTAACACTTGATAGCGAATTGTAGGAATATCACCAACCCGCAGTGGATGGATTAATCCGATCTTTCTCCTACATGGAGAAAGAGCCAGAGCCAGATGCTCAGCTATGGGATGTTACAGTTTGAATCGTATGTACACATATGTACTCTATTTAGCAATGAGAATATCTTTTATGTCGTACAGTATTAGTAAATATAGTCAGTATACAATAAATATTAGGTATATGAATTCAATTGCATTGAATAGCCTATGTAATGCGGTTATATACATATATAACGAAGGATTTTATTATATTATTTTTCTGATATACTAGACAATTTGTTCCTCCTATTATAATAGTTACTGCTCCACTTTTCCAGCGTGACCAGATAAGAAACTCACCTTGTCTTAAAAGTAAAATGAAAAAATTATAATTTGTTTTAAAAATTCAAATATATATTTTCAACATTATATAATTACTAGCTGACCCCGCAAACGTTGTTTTGTCATATATGTTATTATTAAAATTTAATAAAAATCGGTCCAGCCGTGTTCGAGGAGTATTGTAACTAACATTGTGACACGAGAATTTTATTTATAAGATATATATTATATTATTTATTTATAGAATTATCGTTGTTTATATTTCTATATCAATACTAATTTATACATTATTGTTACAGATAAGGCTTCCTGTTTATCAAAAAAAACTAATGTAAGTAAAGAAAAAAACATGTTATACCTGTTATACAAGAAATAATTTCAAATTGTATTTAATAGTTATATCACACAAATCTAAAAATCTCTTTTAATATTATGTGTATTTGTCAATCAGTTAGTTACTTCAGCCTATCGCAATCCCCTGCTAAACGTAGGTCTCCTCAAGTTCCCGCCAAACATCCCGATTTTCAGCAATCCTCATCCATCCTTCACCGGCAATCTTACGTAAATAATCGGTCCAGCGGGCCGTAGCACTTACTAAGTGGGCTATGTTATTAGGGTTACTTTCGTTCTCTCGGGGATAATCTCATTTCTAATCCTATCTTTGAGAGAATCCCCCATATAGCCAAGAATAGCCAGGCTATCTCAGCCAAATTATCTCAGGAATGGTAACTCTTAGGAAAAAAATCATGAAGACCATTTTTGTAGAGAATTTTAAGATAACTTTGGTTAGAGGTTTTTTTTATAAAACACCGTTTTCGAGAAAAATCCAAAAAAAACCTCAAATTTTGACCTTCGACCCCGAACAACTTTTGTAGCATACATAGGATCGATGGGGATTTTTAAAACTTTATTTGTAATGGTAAACCCCAGCTCTACCAATATTTGACCCGCTGGGAAATTTCGTTATTTTAAATGTCTATATTGACGGGACTATATCATTATGTTAGAACTGACAGGACGTATTTCAAACATTGCAAAATATTCAAAGTGAAGACTCAACGAAGTCTGCCGAATGCCGCTCACCGAAAAAAAAAACCCTACTTCCTTCTCTAAATTCCGTTTTGCTTAGTAACAGACAACATTTTTACGTGCCCTTGTACCATACTATGATATAGATCTATGATATAGAAATTACAGTATATTGAGATGTTCATTAAAATAGTATTTATCAATACGTACTGTAAATATCAGCTACAGAATTAATATGAAAAAAACACGAGTGTGTCCACACGACTGAAGTCAAACTTCTTTAGCTCCATCTAACTTATATCTCCCTCTCAACTTCCGTTCGCCTCGTAGAATCACACTTTTCGTAACATTCTCATGCGTAAAGAAGGTTTACTTCAAAAATCCTTTCCTTTATTTTAGCGAGGAAATGTACAACAAAACATGGTACGCTTTTTAAGATAAATATAAAATTTGATTCTATACTTTGTAACATTTTTAAAATAACTCATAATCCTACTAATATTAAAATGCAAAAGTTTGTGACTATATATAAATAGATGTATGTACGTATGTATGTTTGAATGTTTGTTACTCTTTCGCTCAAAAACTACTAGACCGATTTTAATGGAACTTAGTACGTACATAGCTGGAAATCTAGAATAATACATAAGATACTTTTCATCTTTACGTTCGTGGCGCGTGGCGCAACTAGTAAGCAATAAAATACATTTTATCTCCGCCATAGATATTATAAAGAATACAAAGAAAAGTAATAAACGAACATATTTCTATAGGCTATAATTAGACATGTCCGTGACGACCTCGCCATTGTCAGCCTGTCACAAACATCATTTCATTGTCTTTAGTAAATCCTTCAATAACACATATTTAGTGAAACATATTTGTTAGATGTTAATACAACTTTATATATATATATATATATATATATATATATATATATATATATAAATTTTCATATAAGTGATGTTGCGCTATATCTGACAACGACGATCTCTATGCCTTTCCACTAGAACCGTTTTAACGTTCCAGAGCGCGTTAACAAACGTCTATTAACCTTTGCATTTATAATATTACAACATCAAGATCAATATTATTATACACAAGCTAACCCCATTTTGTATATTATCTTAAATACTGTAAACACGTAGTTTAAATAGTCGTTGACATCCGCAATTTATTAATTTTCTGCTAAAATTTCTTAATTTTATAATGCCGTCATAACTACACATTTACAAATTGTACTGATACCGGCTATTTCGAATTTGTTCATATAGAGATTTTCAATTACACCTGTGCCTTGAATGGAACCACTCAACACACCCGCCAATAACTAAAAATAATCGATATAGAACAAAAAGTATTACAAAACTTTTAAAAAGTATGAGTGATATCTATAAAGTACTTTCAAAGATTTTAATTATAAAAAATAATCCGTACATGATTTAGGGGCGGTTAATTTCATACAGGATTTTTTTTTTATATAATAAAATATCTTTTTTTTTAAAGAGTAACTGCGAAGTTTCTTGCTGATTCTTCTCAGCAGAATCCGCATTCTGAATCAGCGGTACATTTATTTTTAAATATGTAGAGTTAATTTAAACTAATATAATTTCAATTTGTTAAAGGTTGATTAAAAACTGCTATTCAAGCCTACTTAAATAAAGTAAATTTTGATTTTGA
Organism: Melitaea cinxia; assembly: GCF_905220565.1. Taxonomy (NCBI): domain Eukaryota; kingdom Metazoa; phylum Arthropoda; class Insecta; order Lepidoptera; family Nymphalidae; genus Melitaea; species Melitaea cinxia. The sequence goes on along the minus strand of NC_059408.1, from coordinate 1,788,588 downwards.
AACTGTGGCGTTATCAAGATTTGACCTAGATAAGAAATAGAGATGTATTTTTCTATTAAGACCTAAAAGCAAAACAAAAACATTAGTGTTTTGCTATAATTAAACAAGTAAGCGGTGACCTCGGTATTGTTAATCTGTCACATTATGTCATTGTTCCCGCCAACGCCTTCAATGGCACAGATTAAACCGTCTTTAGCAGATGTAATGGCTATCTTTAACTCACAAGTTTTAAGTGAACTTAATTATATTCGACTTTAGTTTTATTTTTTAAATAATAGTACATTTTAACGCATATTTTTTTTTCATTGTAGATTTATAATTTGCAAATCGTATAATAAAAATAAACCCATCCCACTAATTAATTAATATTAATATTATTTAGTAAAATAAAATGAAAGCAATTTTATAAATTATAATTTAATAAATTTATAATTTTAATTAGTATAACACTATTTAGCAAGCTAAAGAAATAGAACATTAACAGATTTCAGGGTTTAACACAGATTTAACCAAACACGCAAATAAATCAAACGCATACACAATTATATAAAAAACTTAGTAGCATTAGTAATGATGAAGATAATTCAATTAACATAAAAATTATTCGTCTCATCAAACAACGCGATATCACGTGTTTATAATCAAAGTTATTAGTTATGTAAATTAGTATCATCATTACTGCCAAAAACCTTCAGACGCATATAATAAATACCCATACTTTTCATTCAACAACGATTTCTTGTGGTTATTAATGTCATGTGAACTTGACACTAAAACCTATAATTTTCTGGACAATAATATAAATTATCTATTTAGATGAGTTGTTTTCCCTTTTATGGATTAAGGCTGTTTTTCGAACGTTGAAAACTACGCCTAAATATTTCTCATGTACAGACAAATGATCATCTAAATCTCATGGACGAATTGAATTTTTTTTTTGCATCAGATTGCAACCCATTTACCGAGAAAGGCTATAGCTATTTTTGTTACAAATTATTATCTACTATATATCACTACTGATTCCCTGGACGAATTGAAAAATTCTTCTTGCATCAGATAGCAGCCCATTTACCGAGAAAGGCTATAGCTATTTTTTATTAAATTAACTCAGGTGAAACCGCGCGACACAGATAGTGTATAGCAAATGTTCGTTTGTTCTTAATCCTGTATCCTCAAAGCAGTTACAAAGCCGCAGTAGAAATTAAGGAGATCGTTCAAACTATTAAGACCGAAGTTTCTTTCTCAAGACAATACTATTGTTGTATTATGTACTTACTTAATCTGTAATTTTATGCAAATGTTAATTCGAGCGCTTAAGCGTTTTAGTTTAATTAATAATGATGTACGTTAAGTTTTAACAGCGGTTGCGGTGATTTTGAATGAAATTAAAATTGATTGTATTTTTTTTTTTTTTTAAATATATAATCACTAAATTAGTCTAAGTCGGATTTCTCCAAGAAAGGTTTTGCACCATATTATGCGTGTAACAGTAGTCTTGCAACAATGCATGTTATGAAATTTAATATAATTGATTTAAAAACAAAAAAAAAATGACGTTTCTAATTTAGATTGTTTAAACTTCTTTTCTTTTTTTTGTCAAAATGCAACTTTAATAAAATCGATTTAAAAATGGATCGTTTCTTATTTAACATTGACAGTTTTATTTTACCTGTGGATTTAAAAAAATATGATTCGTATTAGTAGTCTCTGATACAAAAATAAACAGATTTATATATTTGGAATTATATTTTTTGGATTTTTATTTAAATATACGAACAAGAGAGAACACAAACAGTATAAGAAAACAGTTTAAGAAAATCAAATTAGTAGATGCTAATACATGAGCTAGTTAGTACTTTTGATTCTAGGGGACTTACCGCGACTATAATTTTGAAACTTCCGATATTTCGGCGACGTTGCATGCTCCGTGGTCGCGGATGATTAGCATAATCAAAAATGTTCTTGACCAAACTAAAATAAGCTTTTAGGGAAGTAAATTCTGTCTTGTAAGTGCATAATTATAGCCTTCTTCCTAATTTTTCATTCAAAAATACACAAAAAGTGCTTGTATTGAAGTTTACCATGTCACACTTGAAGGATTTCTTGCTCGCTCTGTTCGTCTGTCCGTCAAGCTGTCAGCCCGTCAGACCAACAAAGGCTGCGGTTTACTGAAAGTTTATTAAAACTTGTAACTCCTTGTAACTTGTTTGTTTAAATAAATTTATTGTATGTATTTTAATTTACGTAAAATAAATTAAAAGCATTTGACTTCTTAGTTTGTCGTAGATGACGCTGTTTATCATATGATGAAGTGAATATTTAAAGTTCGTATATTGGCGTTTTTATTTTTGTTATTTCTGTTGAATTTCTTACTAAGTTTCTACTCACCCGAATGTACATTGCGGATCGGCAGTAATTTCACAATGTGTACTAATATTATAAAGCTGAAAAGTTCTTTTCTACCACAGCATATAATTTAGACATACTGTGATAGGATTTATTAAATATATACTATGGGTTTCCGGACTAGGATCCATATCCTGTCCATTGAGTGTAAGGCGTAATAAAGCCTAAAAATTTTTGCGAAATCAGCTAAATTAAGTTGTTAATTAACACCAAGTCTTCAGGAACATCATCACTTCATTTCTTCGCACTACGAAGAAGTGAAGTGAAACTACTAAGTTCTGTGAATTGCACACACCCCCTTTTCTTCTAGAACGCGTAAACAAAGTCACAATTTTTAAATAAATTTCGGTAACATTTCTTTCCTGGAGTTCCAATAAAAATCCCATCCAATTATTTCTTATAATCGAATGACATTCTTGACCGAAAGTTTTTCTTTTATGTTTGTGTATCACTTGTTTTCTTTAAACTTTTGGATTCCCAATTTTTGAAGTGAAAACTTTAGCCGCGTTGGGCACTGTTTGGTAGGGGGAAATCTTATGAGTTCGCGTTACGGACATGCTCATGATGACATGCAAATTTTAATACTAAAAGTTAAAATAACTGCCAAATTTTTTTTGGAAACTGCGACTGTCTCGCCATTTTCAATTGTACTTTTTGTATCTTCTATGGTGTTATAGGTATTTTTTATAGTCTGTTAATATAATTACTTAGCTTTATTAACTTTTTTTTATAAATAACTTGGTCGGCTACTAGCTTACTAGCTTACGGCTCTAAGGTAGGCTAAGGTCAAAAGGTCAAAAGGTAAAAAGCACTGAACTAATTCACGCTTGCCTATTTCTTACTACGTACTCTATGACGTCATCGACGTGCGTTGCGCGTCATTGAAACAACATTATGCGTAGCGGAAGCACTGCACTATTATATTTCTTTTTCGTGTTAATTGATGAACTATGAATTTCCGTATGTGTTAAAATTAAAATATTTTTTATTACCGTTTAACTTGTTTTATGTTTGATTAATTAATTATTAGTTGCTTTATATCCTCGTATAGAGTATTCGTATCCGGATTTTATTTCTATAGAAATACTAGCTGACCTCGCAAACGTTGTTTTGCCATAACACAAAATTTCAAATATTTTTCTCAATTTGATCGCAGCACCAACTGTCGGGACAAACTGAAATTAAAGAGAATAATATTTAATATTTGATGCTGCGATGGTAGCGCAGTCTACCGGATCCAATGTAAAACATTCCAAAATTAACAACTACTTATAAATGAAAAATTAGTTAAATAAACATTTTCCAGTGGACCAAATTGTGAATCTAAAATGAAACTGAAACTAGCAGCTAGCAGCCAAAATTAAATGACACTGAAACTAGAAGCCACGCTTTATATCTCTTAAAAAAGCAACGGATTAAGTTGTAACTGTACAGAAATTAGTGACGTTATATCATCTCACTATGAAAAAGATCTAAAGGATAAATTCCACCCCTTCTATTTTTTATATTTAAAAACCCAAACAGGGAGGTTAATTCGATATAAAAGCAAAAAATCTATGTCTTTAAGCATGAAATAAGGTTAAAATTTAAATCAAAGGTCGTTCAGAATATTAAAAAAATTAGAAAAAAAGGTAAAAAAATAAATAATCCACTTTGATTATTTTTTTAATATTGCAATTTCCCTAAGGAGGCAATTATATTGTATTTGTGAAAGTAATCATATCTCTGCTCGTGGACACTACATTTTGTTGTAACTTCGCAGAAACATTTCTATAACTGTCTAGAAACGATGATAAAAATTTGAAATTTTTATCATCGTTTCTAGACAGACTCAATCCGTTCTATTTTTTTTAATTTTTTTTTTTCTCTACGACAATGCCTATGTACTACTTCTTCAAATGTCTATATCTCTGCTCGTCGACACTACATTTTGTTGTAACTTCGTAGAAACCTTTCTATTACTATCTAAAAACGATGATAAAAATTTCAAAAGGGATACTCAACCCCTTCTATTTTTTTTAATTTTTATTTTTTCTCTAAGACAACGCCTATATACCATTCAAATGTCTATATCTCTGCTCGTGGACACTACATTTTGTTGTAACTAGAGAAAAAAAATAAAAAAAAATAGAAGGGATTGAGTATCCCTTTTGAAATTTTTATCATCGTTTTTAGACAGTAATAGAAAGGTTTCTACGAAGTTACAACAAAATGTAGTGTCCACGAGCAGAGATATAGACATTTGAAGAAGTAGTACATAGGCATTGTCTTAGAGAAAAAAAAAATTAAAAAAAATAGAAAGGGTTGAGTATCCTTTTTGAAATTTTTATCATCGTTTCTAGACAGTAACAGAAAGGTTTCTGCGAAGTTACAACAAAATGTAGTGTCCACGAGCAGAGATATAGACATTTGAAGAAGTAGTAGATAGGCATTGTCTTAGAGAAAAAAAAAATATAAAAAAAAAAATAGAAAGGGTTGAGTATCCCTTTTGAAATTTTCATCATCGTTTTTAGACAGTAATAGAAAGGTTTCTGCGAAGTTACAAGAAAATGTAGTGTCCACGAGCAGAGATATAGACATTTGAAGAAGTAGTAGATAGGCATTGTCTTAGAGAAAAAAAAAATATAAAAAAAAATAGAAAGGGTTGAGTATCCCTTTTGAAATTTTTATCATCGTTTTTAGACAGTAACAGAAAGGTTTCTGCGAAGTTACAAGAAAATGTAGTGTCCACGAGCAGAGATATAGACATTTGAAGAAGTAGTATATAGGCATTGTCTTAGAGAAAAAAAAAATAAAAAAAAATAGAAGGGATTGAGTATCCCTTTTGAAATTTTTATCATCGTTTCTAGACAGTAACAGAAAGGTTTCTGCGAAGTTACAACAAAATGTAGTTTCCACGAGCAGAGATATAGACATTTGAAGAAATGGTACATAGGCGTTGTCTTAGAGAAAAAAAAAATAAAAAAAAAATAGAAGGGGTTGAGTATCCGCTTTGAAAATTGTCTTATCTTTTCTTGATAGTAAAGAAAAGGTTTCTGCAAAGTTACAACAAAATGCAGTGTCTATGAGCCGAGATATGATAACTTTAATAAATTTTATTTAATCGTCAGCTTAGAAAAAATCCCAAATTAAAAAAAAATTAAAGTAAATTTTTTTTTTTTTCTAATCTTTCTTGTTATTATAAATTGTTTTCAAATTTTGACCCTATTTTATGCTTAGTAACATTAATTTTTTAGCTTTTATATCGAATTAACCTCCTTTTTTAGTTTTCAAATTTAAAAAAAAAATAGAAGGGGTGGTATTTACCCTTTGGATTTTTTCCCATAAATAGATGAACAAACGATACTAATTTGTGTAAAGTTACAACTCAATCTGTTGTTTAGAAGCAGAGATATAAAGAGTGGCTGCTAGTTTCAGCGTCATAATCTAAACCATCCTCTCCCCTTGAACTCACACAAAAAAAATTCATCAAAATCGGTCCAGCCGTCTAGGAGGAGTTCAGTGACATACACACGCACACAAGAAATATATATATAAAGATAAACAAATCGTCTAAATATACGCCTTCGCTTAACTTTCTATCATTCATGACATATTGGATAATTCTTTTGTTTCTGTTCGTTATAATTATCGCAAGGTCTGTATAAAAATAAAATAAAAATAATTAACGAAAACAAAATATTGCGCTTACTATTTATTTACTGGGGTAGGACACAGCAGGGATTTCCTGCTCAAAATATGGAGCAGCCCGACTGGGGTAGTACCTCGACCTTACAGAAGACCACAGCTAAATAATATTATTTTCAAGCAGTGTTGTGTTTCTGTTGGTGAGTAAGGTGACCAGAGCTCCTGGGGAAAATTGGTGGGGTCGGCAACGCGCTTGTGATGCTTCTGGTGTTGCAAACGTCTATATAAACTACGGTAATCGCTTACTACTAAGAGAGCCGTGCGCTTGTTTCCGACCTAATTATATTAAAAAAAAAATCTATTAAGTGATATTATATACAGATATTTAATTATTTCTATTTTTAAACTCAACCATTTTATCTATAATAGAAAGATAATGAACGTCAAAAAAGTCATTAAAATCCAGAAATTTTATGCATTTCATAAAATTGAAATAGCTTTTTCGTAAACGATATCGAACGAGTTCCAACAATAAAACGACTCAGTTACATCACTATTCTTAGGTATAACGTGTGTGAATATTGAAAAAGCAACCGTATGTCGGAACAATACGACTCAAATTCCTCTATTATCTTCCATAATCCATAAAAAAACCTTCACGAATGCACTTTTATAGTAGCTTTTTAATTAAAAGGTTCGTGTAAAGAAACTGAAAGGGAATGCTCAGTGACCCGTGACGCTATGAAATTCGTTCGAATTCCGATGAGTACGGGGCATTAAAACACATGTATATATTTATAAAAATCCGATATTTTGACGTTACATTATCGGTCCTTTGGTAGTAGCTTTTCTTTTACCGATAAAAATATTTTTATTTATAAGATTCGATTGTCCTTTTGAAATCTATCAGAATTAAGTTAATTTTATTATGGTTTTTGTTTCTTTATTGAATTTTTGTTGTTGATTTTGGTCAGAAGAATCTTTACTTCGAAAGCGTGATATTTATATTAGCTATAGTTACATACATCAAAGATATCCCTACTTTAATATTACAAATGTGAATGTAAGTTTATTGGTTACGCTTTCACGCGAAATCTACTTAACCGATCATCGTAAAACTTTGTACACTTATTCTTTGAGGTATTGGAAGAAACATAGGATATTTACTTTTTATTTTGAAAAAATGAATGCGAGCGAATCCGTGGTTAAATGCTAGTACTAGTATAAATCTTCTTGAAAGGAGTCGTCTATTAATCTCGTTATGCTTTTTAACATCTTTTTGACCCCCTACCCCTAAACATTCTGATACATATTTCTAGACAGGTATCAAGGTTGTCGATTGTTTTTTTTTTTGCTTTCAATGTAACTCTCCTCCCTCCTTGTGATATTTCATGATGTTTTTTCGAACAACCCCCCCCCCCCCCTCGAGCCTCACGTGACGAAGACCTCAAAGTAGTGTTGTGTTGTAGATTATGATGCTCCTGGTGGGAAAGCGCCCATTAATTACAGTAATCACTTACTATGAAGTAGACCGTACCATTGTTTCCCCTTTTAAGGTATAAAACAAAATACCGATTACCCTGCTCCTATTTTTTGATCGCCTATAAACAGATGTAATATCTGATGTCTAAATTCTTCTATAATTTCAATCTAAGAATAAGATTATTTCTAAGATTGTAAACATAGATTCAAAAGAGTTTTTACGTATATCCAGTCATCATTATCGAATACAAAATACACATTCTCATATAATAATAATGAACATATATTCACACACACACACATACATCGATATACAGACAACTTAAAAACTAGACAAAAAATAAAAATCGCAACATAACAACTCTATTAAAATATAACTATGTAGATAGATATACAAATAATTACATTGGAAACAATGAACATAATACACAACTAAAATAAAACACAATAAATTTAAAAATAATAATAATAGGTAGCTACCAACATAAAAACAACAATAATAATTTTAAAAAAATAAACAAAGTGAATTTAAAAAAAAAAAGCGGCAATATTAAAATTTCATTTGTGCCTGATTTTTTTAAGATAACCTTTCATATTCTAATCTAGGACTCCACCACACTTCTCATTTACATATGTTCATGTTTTTAAAAGTATATATGAGCATAAAATCGCAAGCAGGTTTGTTCACACTTGACATTATGAGACACTCGGCCGTGACCTCGGAAGGTTGCATAAGTCTTCACTGCATTTCATGTTTCTCATTCTGCGACGGAAATTTTATTATTACTTATATTTTTTTATTTTTGCACGTGTTAACACTTCAACATACTTTTATATTTTTGACGTAACATCCGATCATCGAAACAAAAATTTGTATGTCAACTGCGACATGCGATTTGCAGTTCATTCCCTAAGAAAGATTACCGTGAAGTTTAAAAAAATTTTTTTTTCGAGAGTATCACTTTTTATATTTTTGAAGTAAAAATTCTTTACGCACGCTTGACTTGGGGAGTTAGCTGTTGAATGCGTGACGATAGCGTTACGAAAACTGTGATTGGGAGAGGCGAACGGAAGTTGAGAGTGAGATATAAGTTAGTTAAGACAGAAACAGAGAGAGAGAGTTACGTTACGTAAGTTTTACTACAGTCGTGTGGTCTTAACACACTCGTTTTTCTTATAAGACTGGCCTAGTATCACTTGTTAAAGAGTTAACACCTACAAATGAAATGCATTAAAAATACATACCATAAATTTAAACTACCAATAACAAGCTTAACTGAGGTAGGGCACAGCAGGAATTTCCTGCTCTAAATATGGAGCAGCCCGACTGGGGTAGTACCTCGACCTTACAGAAGATTACAGCAAAATAATACTGTTTTCAAGCAGTATCGTGTTCCTGTTGGTGAGTAGGGTGACCAGAGCTCCTGGGGGGGGGGGGGGGGGGGGGTTGGGGATTGGGTCGGCAACGCGCTTGCGATGCCTCTGGTGTTGCAGGCGTCTATAAGCTACGGTAATCGCTTACCATCAGGTGAGCCGTACGCTTGTTTGCCGACCTAGTGACATAAAAAAAAAACAAGCGTAATTTTTGCGCCCCTTTCCAGATTCCCTACTACTTCCTCGCCCCTTCCCCAAAGTTTTCCTACCTCCCTTCTGCCCAAAGTTGCTTGAAAGAAATCACTGTATCAAATATAAGGCCGCCTATTGTAATTGATGCATCTTGACTTTTTGCTTTTTCATATATTATGACAGTATTTATTTGTTGCCAAACAAAACTACCCACTGCTTTGTTTTATACGAAGAAGAAAAATGCAGGGAAGTCATTTTCTTTACGAATTGTTTATTTTTCTACTAATTAACATGTATGTACTGCACTTTGTGCTAAAACAACTTAACAATGTTTTCTTTAATCATGGAAAAGTATTTGAATATTACGATGGTATATTTTAATTAAAACTGGAGCTATTCGCAACAAACGCGCAATCAACAGTATCGCAATAGTATCTGCATTCTGAACTGAACTGTAACACGAAGAGCTTATATATAGACAGGAATATAGAGGAAGCTTAGCTGCTGCGAACGTTTTATTTATTTATTTCATATGGATGGTACACAGGACAGAAAAAGTTATAAAAGAAACAAGAAACATAATCACAAGAAAAACACATAAAATATGGTAATAAAATGAATAAAGCCAGGTTTTGCATGATAACCTGAATGTGACTCTACGTCGGTTCAACGCACTACGAACCGAAACACATGTAAACAATCAAATTTAACCTTTTAATATAACTAGTTTGGCTAGAACGGTCAAAGAACTACATTGATTAGATCTGCATGACAAATTATGCAAATTTTACCAATAAAATACTGGATAAAAATTCTCCTCGTGGCAAAACTGAATTTATGTGGATAAAAATATTGCAAATTACGTTTGAGTTTTGCCGTACGTGTTTTTGTTCATTTTTAGATTGTTAAAAATAACAAACGATTTATTGGGGAAAAAACGAAAATCAGTGAAACATTTAATTGTTATTTGATTTGGTTACTCGTATTCTTTCCCAGTTTTGCTTGTATTCAATTTCAGGTTAGGTTGATTGACATTCTTAGGTTTCTATGAGTCTAAAGCTTGAACTTTTATAGCCCATAAATTTTCTAAGTCGTAAAGCTGAGATTGTTCATTTGATAACATATGTGCCGATACCGGGCAGTCACATTCTCTGCCAGATGAGCACTGTTTAGTTTTCAAGAGTTAAATACAATTACAATTCATATCATATTTCTTTGGAATAAATATTGTAAGAAAAATCACGTGATAGAATAATTTTCTTAACGAAGATTAGAGCTAACGTTGGATCAGCGTAGAAATTCCATCAAATATTGAGGAGGTTTTTGATCAACCCCACTGACTTGATCAAAGTCCCACTGATTTTTGCAGATTCTTAAACTACATTATAAAATAATATTTTAATTTTAATTAAAGATGACATGATGGCTAAACACACGAACATGTTTCTTACCAACGTCGATAATGAAGTACCTGTAATAAAAACAATAATTTCTTATGGTTTGATCTCAAAGCGGTCGACCTTGACTGCACATGACTTGAGATTAATAATATATTTTACTAGCGACTGACCTCGATCATATCCATTATGTATTATCGACGTTATGTAATTACTGTTATTAAAATTTAACAGGTGTACGATATTTCTTATTCTTTCTAGCATTCTTCTGTTACTATGAGAATGAGAATTAAAGTAAATTTTATTTTGTTAATTAGTACAATTGATTTAATCTTTATATATGTATATATAAAATGAATGTATGTCTGTATGTTATTTATAGAATCGTAAACTATGTATTTGATCATGTCATATCTTCAGTAGTGTTGTGCATGAGCCCATAAAGGGTTCTGAGTTGGTAGGACCAAAAAATAAATAAATAAAAAGCATATCAACACGCGCAAAGTACAGCTAGTAATAAATAAAAGCCTACATCTTTAATTCCAGATATATTCAGCCTATTTTTTTTTACATATATAGCATATTTTTTGTTCAATGACTCACATTTCCATCTCTTGTACTAAGAAGAAGTCCGCTTCCTAAAATGACAAATATTTCAAAAAACCTGTCACTTACAAACAGATTGAGCTATTAAAATTTTAAATTTTATGACAACTTGCCCTTCTATTACAAAGCTTTATATGGACACGGTAAACCTATTACAAGTCGTATTGTGTCCTAAAATAGTAACATAATTTAATAATTTGACCTTAAAGTCTCTGTCTTTTATGGTACACGGCAAACGAACATAGGTCACTTGATTATGGCCATGAACATCTGCAATAGTAGTGTGGCCACAATGATTGGCTGTCAGAAGTCATGACACATAGGAATTCTATAGATTAAGACGAGAAATAAAGATTTGATTGGACGTTTTATTTTCTCTCCTTTTTTTTAGGCATCGTACGCAACTTAAGGTTAAAATTTTATATGAAAGTCCCATTCAGAGAAATATAATTAATAAATTAATTTAGAATTAATTAACTTGGATTCCTTAAATATCTAATAACCTGGATTTGGAAGCTAAAACTGTTAATGAGTTCACGTATATTTATTATCGAAATTCAAAAAAGGAACGATAAAAAACATAAAAGTCACATTTACTGATATATTGTGGCACAGAAATATATGGAATGCCTGTCACACTTATATTTACGTGACCTTTGAGCTAAAATACCAAACTAAGGACTGTTAGTAGAACAATCACTCAAATTTTGACATATAATACCTATAGCAAATATACTGTTCCAAAATATCCTATTAATTTCCAACTGATCATTGAAGAGAATATCTTTACATAAAGAATATTTGTTTCATATAAATAGTATATGCACGATATGTAATATATTTTTATGTTTTTATATTATATTTTTATTTATAGCATTTTGTTTTGTTTTAGTACACCTACCAAATTCTTATGTTTCAGCTTCCATTCAAAGGTTGCTTGTAAGAAATTTCTTTGCGATAAGGTAGCCTTTTATAATTTTTCCTTTTTTTGTAATTTATTTTAGTTATGTTATTGGTATACAATAAAGAATACCTTATTATGATAATTCTTGTATCATTAGATCTTTAGTCTAACCTATTTATTTGCGGAATGTGTTTTAGTATATAAAGATTTATAATTTATTTGTGTTAGCTTCAGTACAAATCAGCGTATCCCCGATTGAGATTCAGATTCCGGCTTAGATTCAGATGTCCCCAGTTTAGATTTAAATGTCCCCAAATCAGATGCGCATGTACCCGGATCAAATTTAGATGTCCCTGATCCAAATCCACTTAGTTTTGCATTGTTAATATGTATAGACAGATGTTGGAAAATTAGGCTAAGTTAATTATTTAAATTTCAAACATTTAAGTCAGACTTAAGGTCATTCATGTCTTCACATATGGTATTTAGCATAACAACGCTACTTCGAACTAGGCCGGTTCGACGGTTACTGAAGTTATTGTTTACGATTCCTAGTGCAAACAGTACGAGGTTATACTTGACCCAGTCTCAATGAGCACGAGGATTGATGTTAATACAATACATTGCGTAATAGCTCGGAGATGAGTTGATTTAACGACAAACGATAAAATTCCTTGAAATATATTTATATGAGCTGTCATTTTATTCGTCTAACTGTCATAAATGGACAATAATATTTGTTTGTTTGGCATATTTTGGTTAAAGTGTTTGGTTTATTGATGTTTTCCGTACAATACAATACAAATACAATAATACTTTATTGTACACCATAAATAAAAACAGAAAGACTAATGACAAAATAAACAAATTGGCAAAAGGTGGCCTTATCGTTAAAAGAACGATCTCTTCCAGACAATATTCACATACATACATAAATACATATATTCGTATGTATAAATAAATCTACCACCACCACCACCACTTCAACTTATCGCAGTCCACTGCTGGACATAGGCCTCAACACAAAAGGCACAAGTGCGCGCCAAAAATGACGTGAACTCATGTGTGTTGACCACGCTGGGCAGGCGGGTTGGTGCCCGGTTGGTGGCTTAGTCGCACCGAAGACGCTGCTGCCCGTCTTCGGCCTGTGTCTTTCTAAGTCAGTAGTTAGATGGTTATCCCGCCATCGGTCGGCGCTTTCTTATCCTTCTGACGTAACTAAAATACTGACTATATATACTTTGTATTTGTAATTATGTGCTTATGATACCATAACTCGGTTTTTTTCACATAAGTTAAAATATTTTTTTTATTGTTTTTTATACGACTAGGTCGGCAAACAAGCGTAGAGCTCACCTGATGGTAAGAGATTACCGTAGCCTATAGACGCCTGCAATACTAAAGCATCGTGAGCGCGAAAACTAAATTTATTAATACTACAAATAAGTTATGATAGAAAGCTAAAAACGAGTTTTACATAATGTTACTCATATTCTAGGAAACATTTAATTTCTGAAAAGTACGAAAATTGTGGTAATATTTTAATCTCTGCTCGTATTTGTACTAGTTTCAATTCGTTTCTCTAATTAAATGAACAAATAACATCGTATAATTATGTTATCCAACCCTAGTTCAAAATACGTGTAAACATAACAACACAAATAAACAACAACAACCTACATATATACATATGTAAATGTATATTGAAGTATTTTTAACGTGTGTTTTGTTTTCGCTACATTTCACATCCAAGTAATTAAGAATGACAACAAAGGTTCGGTTTTATGTGTGTACACATTTCTCTTTGCGAAAAAAGTAACAACCTCAAAAAATCAACGTTGGCGACTTCTTGTTCGTCAATTTGACAGATTTTGTCTCTAATTGTACGCAAAACAAAAATAGCCCTAATTTATAAAATATTAGATTCGCTTGTAGAGAATAAATTTTAAGGTAAAAATATTAGAGCGTTTTCGGAAAATATACTTTTTAAAGTGTTTCTGTTATAACTGTCAAATGCTTTAAGAGTTTCTTTGATAATTTTTATTCATGTAAAATAATACGTTTACACTTGTTACAATAAAAATATATAGTTTATCTTTGTTGTTTCCAAATAAAACAATTATAGACTTAAAAATCATTTTTAAACAAATATTTCTTAAAAATAAAAACCTATAACGTCTATATATCACAAAAGCACAAAGAAGTCGTTATACGATTTATCGATAAAAACCGGTAAATGAAAGCCGTAAATCTTCGCTCTGTCATTTCAAATGTCTTCATTGTTTTCCCCATGGCCCTGATTACCGAGTTCCTATTGTGAATCCTTTCTATCGCTAGATCGTTCTGGAATCTTTTTTTTTATTACAACGACGGCCATCTTGTTCTGTTTACCGCCATCGATTTCAATTGTCTATTCCGATCGGAATTTCAAATTTCGAACGAGTTTAAACTTAATCTGTTTTAAAACTGCGTTTGCTTTTCGCCTTTCTTTTTTAGTTTTTTAAATTTATTCTGTTTGGAAGGTTAAATAGTTTAGTGCAGAAATTATTTGAACATACAATTAATTATATATTTCAAATGCAAATAATATAAACCAATACTAAGAATAATATAAGAAGTATATAATCAACCTTAATAATTCCTGTTATGAAGATATAGCAAATTTGTCTATACTGGAAACGGTAATTTTATTATGATATTTTGACATTTTATCATATGTTTATTATATAATTTTATTATTGATTTAAATTCGACATTCACAAAGAAATTTAAAGACCTCTTTTCAAGACAGAAATTCCTGTCAATGTCTATGTTTAAACAGAAAATAAACTTGTATTATATTGAAAAGGTAAACTCAGTAATGTCAATGTAGAAATACTAATATTTTACATTGTCAGAACTAAAATGTATTAAAAAGCCTTAAACTGTTGGCGCGGAGCCAGCAGCGTTTGTCTTATTTTTAAAAATATATGTTTCGACTCAATTGTTTCGGTATAAAATTTGCCGTTCTCTCGGAAGCCTTTGTCTAAAATGACGGTTTCAGATGAAATACTTGTACATCTGTAACAATTATATTATATCTCGTTATTTAACACAGTAATAATATTTATTTTTAGTAGAAAGTTAAACAAAAATCTTATTTAAAATGCATACAGAATTTTAAAACAATATACGAAGGAATACACCCGAAAATTTTTAATTAGGCCATCGTCGGAAAATGTCATGAAATACCGAATCGGAAAGTCTCATTAATTTTGATCGTACCTGCATTAATTTAATTTCTTTCAGTTTTTTTAATTCAATACACAACTGAAAATTTAATGATGTGGCAGTAAAACAATGGAATTTCAGTAATTAAAAGACATTTCAATAATTTATTGGTATCTTAATTACTGTCTGCAACTGTCTGATTTTACAATATTATACATATTTACATACAATAACTTAAGAGCTTAATATTTACAAATAGTTCCGGTATAAATCATGTCCGCGTGGAATTGTGCCAAGACTGCTGGCAACATTTCCCCGTTGAATCACTATGCCGATTATCTGAAAAAAAAATAAAGCTTCCTTGTCACCAGTGGAGGCAATAAGACAAGAAGTTAAATTTTTTTAAAAATTTTAGTACTGCCAAGGTTCAAATGCTTCGACTACAAAGGACACAAAGGTGTATTTTGGAATTAGTGACAATTATTTGTACCGTTTAGTCGTTCAGCTTTCTTCGCCCCTTTCCCCTTTCTTTGCCAACATTGACACCTTTTGAAATTGGGACACCGGAGTCCCAACAAATAGCAGTCACTTTACTTGTATAAGTACATACATCAACAGTTTGTATAAATTTAATGCTAATAATAATTCTAATCCACCCAAGTCTTAGTATCAGTCTTATCTTAGGATAGATTGAAGTTACAAACTGTTATCCGCACGCGACCCTCATCAAAAAGGTTTAGATTGACCTCAAATTCAATTACCGGCGATGAGGATCGGCCTCTCCAAATAATTCAATTGTATTTTTTTTGACTTAACTTTGTAACTTAGTTTTAAAGTTATAATTGATATCAGCTGTTACTTTTATATCTAGCATAAATTATCTTTATTATTATACTACCTGCCCGGACAGACTTAGTTCTGTCAAAAGTGTTAGCATTTAAATTTTGTAATTCTAACAATTATGAAAATATTAGATTTTGTATTGATATTATTCTTATTGTTTATTTGTTTGATACGAGAAGACAAAGACAGACAAAGATCCATCTTTATTATCTGTTTGTAGGGTAGTTGCCAAATAAATACTGTTATAATTCAAATTTATGCTTCCAATAATTTTAAAAGATTTTATTGATTGTAATTTCATTAGATCGTTGGTGGATGGTATATTGGATGTGGATAGGATCGTTGTCCTATAAATATGATAATTTGTAAGTGAAGAAGTAGTTATGTTTAATTATTGTGCGGCTAACGGTGCTGCTCGATAAGTGGCGTATAGGTGATTAGTGTGATAACGTATGCAATATAATTAAAAGTGGGTATTGTGAATGAATTATATAATTATTTTATCTTGCCCCTAATTACCACCAGGAGCTCTGGTAACTTCACTAACCAACAGGAATACAATACTGCTTGAAAGCAGTATTATTTAGCTGTGATCTGTAAGGTCGAGGACTGCCCCAGTCGGGCTGCTCCATATTTTGAGCAGGAAATTTCCTGCTGTGTCCTACCACTTTAATAGTAGAGCAAACATAGTTTAACAATTTATGCACTATATGCAAACATTTCGTTTATATTTATCTGAAACACAAACTCTTTATGACTTCTGAACTAAATAAAATTTAATTTCACCTCTTTGGAACAGCTAAACGGCGGAAAATGCCCGGACCTTACATGATAAATGATGATGGTTTTTGGTTATTTCCATTGCAAAATAGCGCTAATATATCTTCACTTTCAATGTACCGTCGTCCCTTTCAAGCACAAATTGTGTCTGTAATTGCACTCCCAGTTTTCATCTAAAACTGATTTAGTTACACATGACGGCGCTCGTGCCATTTTGTGATTTAGAACGAGTAAAATATCGAACAAAAGACAAAAGCATTCAAATTCTTCAACGTCTCTTTTATTTTTAATCTTTTAGATTATTTTACAAATCTATTCAACTATTCAAATAAATAAAATTGAAGTGTCTATTTGTAATATTAAAATAATCGCTTCTTACTAATGCACATAGATGTATACACGCTACATATACCAAAATAACATTTTTTTGTTTGTCTGCTGTCTGTTTGTTCCTGCTAATCTTTGAACAACGAGGACCATTTAAAAGAAATAACCTAACAATACCAAGAAACGTGGCTGGTTTTTCTTTAGCCAAACTCGATTCCCTCTATAGCAGTAAACGATTTATTGAGACCACTTTTACAAATCCACTCAACGAACTTCTCAAGAGAAAAGATTTGTTACTTTGTTTGCCAATAAAATCTGTAAGTAACAACCGATTTTAACAATTCTTTTATCATTATAAGACAACATTGTTTAGAAGTAATAAAGGCTAAATCTTTTTGTATAAAACTAGATAGAAACTTACTCAATCACAGGGATACAACACAACTTGACAGCAGTGCTATTTGGGTGTGATCTTCTGTGATGTTAAGGTAGTCCCTCGGTTTGGCTACTCTTTATTTTGAACAAGATATATTTTTATAAATAATAATAATAATAATACCTTTATTGTACATAACAACAATAAACACAATAACATATTACAAATAAAAATACAAAGGCGGTCTTATCGGTAAAAAAGTGATATAATTTCCAAGATATATTTTCCTTTCTTAATGAATTATAAATAATACCGGTTCTTGCATATTTAGACATTATCAAAATGTTTTCATTTGAGTAAACCGCATAATTACAATAGATTCAAGTAATTTGTAGATTTCGTTTCTCCTTTCAATCGTTCTAACTTGCTTCTTTATATTAAATAAATAAATAAAATAAAAAATATTCTTTTTAACTTTTATTCAGATATTTAAAAGAAATTATTTACAGATACAGAAAATAAAAAGTAATATTAAATTTAAATTAATTTAATTATATCTTAACGTTGGAACAAGCTTTCCCGAAGTCCTAAAAATCATTTAATAATATTATGTATATACCCTCAAACTACCCTTAAACAGTAGGCTCAGTAACCCAAAAAATGATATGCTCTATCTGATATGTTAACTTAATGTAGTTTTATTTATAAGGAAGAATATTTTCGACCATATATCATGTAAAACGAATTTCATCTAAATAAAAGTTCCACCAATATGAGGGTTCACCAGTATGAGGGTCGATAGTGTAACTTAAACGTGTTCGTTCGCTCAAATGTAAATAAACTATGGTTCGAATAAGATACCCAAAACATTATCCATGGGATGTGTGAACCCCGATTCTCGGTTCGATGGCGGTTCAATCGAAAAAATAGTAAAGTAGAGAATATTTTATGCAGAAAAATATTAGCTCCATATTTTATATTATAAGCTCCATGTTTGATATCATAAGCTTAGATAAAGAAGAAGTTTTAATGTTTTTAAATATAATTTCAATAACTATAAAAAAATGAGGAGATTCTCAATTCGACCATACTTTTTCATTAGTAACCTCATGACCATCATACTGGTTGTATAGATTTTAATCATTCTTTTTTCACCGTTAGCTGGTACTTGTTATGCGGTCGTAATTTCGATTGACGATAATGATTTGATTTGACAAGTTGGTACATTTTGAGTTTTTCTAATATTGTGTATTGGTTGTACTATACCTGTCGAATTTAATTGTTTACGATCAAATAAAAATATTACTTTTACAAAAAAAAAAAACGAAATGAAAACTACAAAATCCTTTATGCTTTGAGGTGACAACTGATGCAGAAAGTTACTAGCTCGGAATTGAAGCTTATTAAGTACATACCAGCTCTCTCTTAGCTTCTCACAATTTCGATAAATGTGTCCCTTCTCGACTTTATTATGACATCGTCTTCTGATGATCTCCTTAAGCGCGGCCAATTTGAAGCAGATGCTTCTTCATATTACTTTCGTTTTTCTCTTATCATCAGTTCATCCTCCGTAAGCTAAATTGAAAATTCTTTTGCGACGTGAACGGTGATAAAATACCGAATATAATTGAAGATGCCAGCTGGATTGATCAGCTTTTGTTTGAATACATAATCATTGGTGAAACGAAAATGCGTCACAATAAACAAAGATACACATAAATGTATAGGCGAGAATGAGATACAATACGTTGCTGCTCAAAACGCGTCAGCGACGCATTTCAGATGGCCCTTACGACCTTTTTCACGAGACCGTGGTCATCGAAAGAATAAATCGCATTCACCTACCTTCTTACGACTTTTCAGAAATTTCACTTCTGCCGTATGTGAATTGCACACACTTCTTTCTTTTGGCGATCTTGTATTAGGTCACATGGGTTCTTGGATAACTGAAGCGTTGACGGCATATTAACCCTTTTTTATACACACTTCCCTGAACTAACACGCTGATGTTTATTTTATTATAAAGAGCTACGAATTGTAGCTCTTTTGAAAGCATCTAAAACATTTCCTTTTGAAGAGAGAACATGTGCAATTTTTATTTCAAGTATTTCCACCATCGTTGTATTGAATATGAAATTCATACCGTATTTAAATGTTCACCGACTGCATTGAGTTCAGCCTTTTTAGATGTTACATTCGTAAAAGTAATAAAAGAATTATTTTAAATATATTCTCGTTTTTATTTTTACTATGTTTTACTTTACTTTTCTCATATATAATATAAAAGCGAAATATTATTCGTTTTTCCTTTTAATATGACTAAAAAATGTTTATGCTATACTATATTATTATATAGGAATTATTGCTACAACAGTCCACTTAATTTAAATTGTTACAGAGTACTAAGTCTTCACAACTGCGTATAAGTTTAGTCGTTTAGGTATGCTCTGGAGGGATCCTGTTGCCTGCAGATCCGGGACTCTCCAATTAAAGCGGCTGAAGGCTCCCGCAGGATTTTTGGTCGGTATTGTACCCCCAAGTGCTGAAGCCGACGTACTGTCTAGGAATGCCTACCCAGGCATCCCGGATATCACCCGTAAATGGGTTTCCCTGCGATACAAAAAAAAAAAGTCGTTTAGGTATGAACGTCAGTAAGACTTTAAAACTTTTATTTAATGAAAATGTATATATAAGGTTTATATTGACACTTATTTTAAAGCAGCATCCTAGATAATAAAACGAGCGTGCTTCAGACCACACGACTGAAGTCAAACTTCTTCACAATAGGCCTGCACTGTCTTAGATATACGAAACGTAACTGGCTATGAAAGAAAGAGAGAAAGAAAATGTGCACTCGTGCCTCTCGCCCTTGCTACGTTCGCCTCGCCCGATCACACTTTTTGTAACACTCTCGTCACGCGTTCACCAGCTTACTCCCCAAGCGTGCGTAAAGAAGTATTACTGCAAAAAATATGCAAACTTATTTTTAGATTTTTACAGTTTTAAATCAGAGCTGTTCAAATCGTTTTAAAACAACATTCATTATACAAAAATATTAACTTAATTATGATAAGAATGTAATGTTAACACTATTTTTAACCGACTTCAAAAAAGGTGGAGGTTACTCAATTCGACCGTAATTTTTTTTTTTTTTAATGTATGTTCGGGGAGAATTTCGTCTTTTATGAACCGATTTTGATATTTGTTTTTTTGTTCGAAAGGAGACATCCCAATGGTGGTACCATGATAAAGAAACTAGGATCTGATGATGGGATCCCAGAGAAATCGAGGGGAAC
Organism: Melitaea cinxia; assembly: GCF_905220565.1. Taxonomy (NCBI): domain Eukaryota; kingdom Metazoa; phylum Arthropoda; class Insecta; order Lepidoptera; family Nymphalidae; genus Melitaea; species Melitaea cinxia. Next base: position 1,767,768 of record NC_059408.1, on the reverse strand, counting down.
CCTTAAAAATCGTAGTGACAAATAGTGCGTTTATTAATTTTTTTCGTCTACTTACGTCGTATTTGTTGTCGATGTAATCGAAGTCAGCTTTTTTGTTAGATGGCCCATTTATCGAGGAAGACTATAGGCTATTTTTTTTTCAAAATAAAACGTGTAAAACCGCGTTGCACAGCTAGTTACATGTATGATATCAATATCAAATACCGTAGAAGCACAAATATCACTTAAAACTCGAAGACGTTTGACTGTTAATAATCAAATTAAAAACAACCGACGGATTCTCCTGAGCCCCTTGTAATCCAATCAAATATATAAACAAACACATAATCTCCACGAAGGCTGTCCAAAATAAACTAAAATACCAATCTTCACCGAACAATAACCGTCAACAATCATGGAAGTATGAATTCCTAGCCATAACGTTTCCATAAAACCAGAAACAATAGAGCGATCCAGTCCAACCCAAATCTAATTTAGAATCATTTATTCAAATCGTACTCATAAAACTTTACGAGCTGAATTCTATTTGTTTCTCGAATACTCTATTTTTGGTAGCTCCTTTCCGAAAACTGAATGTGGCGATACATGTTGTATGAATCTTTTAGAACCAAGAATTTTTTGAAAAGATCTTTCAATTACTTTACAAAATAAAATGGTTTTCATTTCAAGATTATTTATTGAAATTGAAACGTCGTCTTGACTTGTGTGATTCTTTTTCAATAAAAGCGTGGTATTGATGCAGTGGAAATAGTTAAGCTTGAGACTAAATCGAGCGTGAATTTTCCGATAGTGGAATACAATATCTCCTATTCGCATTCGAGGTGTATGAAAAAATCGACGACATTTTTGTTAGTAAAATACTCAAGAAACGTGAAGATACTCAAGAAACGTGTATTTGTAATATTGTGAATGTAATGTTTTTAAATTGAGAATTTCTTTCCAACTTTAATGAACATGTGTTATTTTAGTACTTACAGATAGCGATGTAGTAAGAAGTAACTTAGGCTACTTTTATTTTAGAAATTTATTTATTTTATAACTCTGCGAACTGAACAATATTTTTTTTTTGTTAAAATCTACGCGGACAAAGTCGCGGGCACAGCTAGTCTGAAATAAAAAAACAGCTCAGTAGTAGCGTAGTTTGTTAAGTAGTTACGTCTAGTTGGCATGATAACAAGAATGCTATTCTACTATCGACATATATTTTGTTTTGTTCAAATCAGTATAAAAATTTGACGGCGCATTCGAAATGTCATATGTTTTATTACGCCGGAACTAGATTGACAAGCTGCAGTGCTGTCGTCTGGCGGAGCGTCGTAGCGTTGGTTAGCGCGGCCATGTTGGCAGCTTTACTTTTGTTACCGCATCGCAAGCGCACCACGTACCGAGTCGACGAATCGCTTTCGTTCCGCGTAATCTTTTGATATCTATTGTTAATTATTACTGATTGTTATAGTGAAAGTGATAATTTAAATTATAGTGAACTGATTTTAAATTAAACCATAACTCTAATTATTTTGTGTATTAAAGTGATTAAAGATCGAACTTGAACTTTGTTCTCTGTATATACGCCCACGTTAACATCTGATCCTGATAATGGCGACCCCTCGCCTTTATCAGAAGTGGGATGTAACGCGGAGCAACAAAAGGAAGAAAGACAACAGTTACCGGAAGAAAGTAATGCAGTTAAGTTACTAAACAGTATGCAAGCGCTTTTCACACAAGCATATGAGTTGTCGAAGATGAAAACTGCCAGTAGTAATTCAAACCCTAGTACAATTCAGCTCATTCCATTCAACCCCGATGACCCCGAGGCTGATATTGAAGGTTGGTGCCGAGTCACAGAAATAATTGTTCATAAGAAGTGCCTTGAGGGTGTTGATTTGCTTGTGGCTCTTACTGGTGCATTAAAAGGCCGTGCAGCAACATGTATCACTAAATTTAACTTGAATGAATTGTCATGGGATGTTATAAAACAGACCTTAAGGGCTAAATTCTCTAAGCCGAAGCTGTTACAAGACTACTTCGATGAGATATTACGTTTTCAAATTAGCTCAAAGGAAACTGCTTCAGAAGGTGCCTTAAGACTGTGGAACATGATCGAAAGTATTCCAAAAACCGAGATGCAGGAAGAAGTTATAACTGGTTTCGTGATTTCTGTGTTAAGTCAAAAGGACAGCTTGATACGCCGAGAGTTAAATGCTCATGCTATCACCACACGTGCTCAGCTATTTAGAATCCTCGGTGGAGTATCGCTGAAACGACGCATTGAAGGCCCTGATGTTCAAGAATCAGATCCTAAGCGAGCCCGGTGGAGCGAAAATACCAGATTTCCCGGCAAATGTCATTGGTGTGGATTACCTGGTCATCGAGTAGCAGACTGTAAAAAAAAAAGAGAAGACTGTGGATCCAGCAGATCTGCGCAGCAAAATGCTACAAGTTCCGCGCACGTACTAGAGAGGAGACAAACTACGTGCTACGCTTGTGGCAAAGCTGGTCACCTCGCGACAACCTGTCCTGACAGGAAGAGCGGTGCAGTTTCAAGAAAAAAGGTCAATATCTGCGAGCAACGACTGTCGAGGGGCATTTTGAGGACGTCATCTGGTGAGCAAGTTTCTTTTCTTTTTGATAGTGGCTCATCTTGCTCTCTTTTAAAAGAAAGCTTAAGTAATAAGTTTCCGGGTACTGTACGCAATGATCTCGTTTATCTTTCTGGTATTGGGGGTGATGAAATTAAGTGCACGTCACAAATTTTAAGCGTTGTAAATTTTGATAATATCTCGGAATCGGTGAATTTCCATGTAGTGCCTGATCGTTATATTTTAGAACCCGTGATTATAGGTAGGGACATTTTAGAAAGAGGTGTTAGTGTAAAGATTGATGGCGATAAGTTAACTTTTTATTTTAAGAAGGAAAACAATTTATGTGAATCAGGTATGGTGAAACCAGATTTTACCCAGATCGATACTGATCTTATAGGGACTGATAGAAAATCTCTTATAGAACTGCTTAGTAGATATGTCGATTGCTTCATTGAGGGTATTCCAACTAGACGCGTGAAAACTGGTGAATTAGAAATTACTTTAATAGACCCACACAAAACGGTGCAGAGACGTCCTTATAAGTTGGCTCCAGTAGAAAAGTAAGTTGTAAGAGAAAAGGTTGAGGAACTTCTTAATGCAGGCGTTATTCGCGAAAGTTCGTCGCCTTTTGCGAGCCCCATTCACCTAGTCAAGAAAAAAGATAATTCTGACAGAATGGTCGTTGATTATCGTGAACTAAATTCAAACACACGCCCCGAACATTACCCTTTACCTCGCATAGAGGAGCAGATAGACCAACTTTGCGGTGCACATTATTTCTCGTCTCTTGACATGGCTTCTGGCTTCCATGCGATCCCCGTTCATCCCGATTAAGTCGAAAAGACGGCATTAGTAACGACCGAGGGGCAATACGAGTATCTTGCAATGCCTTTTGGATTACGAAATGCTCCATCTGTATACCAGAGGTGCATCAATAAAGCCTTGCGTAATCTAAAAAGTAAACCTTTGGTGTACATGGATGATGTTTTGTGTCACTCTGACAACATTCGTGAAGGGTTACTATGCCTGGACGAGGTTTTAGGAGCTTTGTCGACATCCGGGTTTTCTTTGAATCTTAAAAAATGTAAATTCATGAAACAAAAGATAGATTACCTAGGTTATTCCGTACAATCCGGTGAGGTTAGACCAAATTCTCGCAAAATAGAGGCTTTAGTAGATTCCCCTCAACCTAAAACTGCTACGCAGGTTCGGCAATTCCTGGGCCTAGCATCTTACTTCCGAAGATTTATTCCTGGTTTCACAAACATCGTTGGGCCTCTTTATCCACTGACTAAATTAAAAGGATCAATTAAGTGGACTGGAAAGCATGAAGAAATCCGTAACACTATTATAGGAATACTTACCTCCGAACCTGTACTAACAATCTTCGACCCCGATTTGCCTGTAGAGTTGCATTGCGATGCCAGTTCTGATGGATATGGGGCGATACTTATTCAAAGGAAAAATGATCTCCCACATGTTGTCGAATATTTTAGCCGACGCACATCTGAAGTAGAATCTCGCTACCACTCGTACGAGCTGGAAACACTCGCAGTCGTACGAGCGGTAGAACATTTTCGGCACTACTTATATGGTAGAGGTTTCAAAGTTTTCACGGACTGTAACTCACTTAAGGCCTCTAAGTCCAAAACGGATCTTACACCTCGCATATATCGCTGGTGGGCAATCCTACAAGCGTACGATTTTGAAATCGTCTACCGCGAAGGTCGTTCAATGGAACACGCGGATTTTCTTTCTAGAAATCTCTCACCCGCTACTGACGAGAAATCTACATCTAAAGCTCTTGTAACACCAGCACATAAAGTGGTCCAGTTTGTAGAATTATATCAAGGTTGGCTCTCCGTGGAACAAAAGCGTAATAGTGAGATACAAGATTTAATAACGAAACACTCCAATAATGACTTTCCTGATACTGTAGGCCGTACGTATGACGTTAGGAATAGCATTCTGTATAGAAAAGTAGTTAGAAATAAAATTGTGTCATGGCTACCAATCGTCCCTCGCTCCCTTATTTGGACGTTAATTAATCATGTCCATAATGAATTACAGCATCTAGGCATTGATAAAACTCTAGACAAACTGTATGAGCAGTATTGGTTCCCTGACATGGCCAAATGTGTTAGAAAGTTTATCGATTCTTGCATAATTTGCAAAGCCTCAAAAGGTCCCTCTGGAGCTCAACCCGTCCAGCTTCACCCTATTCCGAAGGTTTCCGTTCCATGGCATACTATCCATGTAGATTTCACTTGCAAGCTGAGCGGGAAGAGTGATCAGAAGGAATATTGCTCAGTAATAATCGATGCCTTTAGTAAATACGTTTTATTGGAGTACACGTGTTCACTAGATGCCGCTAGTGCCGTACAAGCCATCAAAAATGCTGTATGTCTTTTTGGAGCACCAAAGCGTATTATTGCCGATCAGGGTCGATGTTACATTAGCTCAGAATTTAAATCCTTTTGCACAGAACACAAAATTGACTTGCATTTTATTGCCACGGGCTCCAGCAGGGCAAACGGCCAGGTAGAACGCGTTATGCGGACACTTAAAAGCTTGCTAACTATAATCGAGAACGACCCCAATAAAGTGTGGCGAGATCATTTAGGTGATGTTCAGCTAGCGCTCAATAGTACGCGATCTACCGTTACAAAATATACACCAACTGAATTAATGTTTGGGATTCGTGCACAGTCTTTAGGTTTATCAAAGATTAGCCCTACAAGCTCTGAAAATCAAAGCCGATTAGATCTAGATTCTGTGAGGGAAGATGCTTCGGCAAATATAAGAAAAGCAGCTGCATCAGAAGTTGAACGCTTTAATAGGGGTCGCGCTGTTATTAAGCCATTCTCAAAGGGGGATTTTGTCTTTATTAAAAACAGTGAACGGAATCAAACTAAATTAGATAAAAAGTTTAGAGGTCCCTTTGTCATTACCGCGGTATTAGAGCACGATCGATATGAACTTAGAAGCCTTAGTAATTCTCATCATACTTATAAATATGCACATGAGAACTTGCGTTCAGTACCCCCGGGTCATGAAGGATTGCTTGAAATAAGCAACAATTTAATCAATGAAGCGGAGGCCGAGACGGCGCCAGATGACGTAGAACTCGACATTAACCGCCTCGACAGGCTGAATAGTATGACTTCCGAAACTGACACCATGACCGCTGGATCTGATACTATGACCGCTGGATCTGATACTATGACCGCTGGATCTGACACAATGACTGCTGGATCTGACACTAATTCAGATACGCTTTCTGTTACCAATGATCATCAAGAAGATTTCCAACATGATGTAGAAATTCATGCTGAAATAGACAGAGCCGATTAGTAGGTGAGAATGCCTTGTCTTCATAATGCAATTGAGTTGGTGGTTGTAAGGACAATGTCATCCGGGCCATACCGTGCGCGGTTGGTTGAAGGGATACATCAGTCCGGGCCATACTGTTGGTTTGCGTTGGTCGTAAGGACAATGTCATCCGGGCCATACCGTGCGCGGTTAGTTGAAGGGATACATCAGTCCGGGCCATACTGTTGGTTTGCGTTGGTCGAAAGGACAGTGTCATCCGGGCCATACCGTGCGCGGTTGGTTGAAGGGATACACCCGTCCGTGTCACACTGTTGGTTTGCGTTGGTCGAAAGGACAGTGTCGTCCGGGTCATACCGTCCGCGGTTGGCTGTGAGGACACACCCGTCCGGTCCAACTTGCTCGTTTGCTGTAAAGAGAACTGTCGTCCGGTCCACTGGTAGTGGTCGAAAGGACACAGGAACTTCTTGTTTGCTATATTGTGGAGTCATGAATATAAATGAGTTGTCAAGGTGGACGAGCGGTGTGGTAGTGTGGACGACTGATGCTTGTTCGTTTGTTACATGACCGCAATTAGAATCGCCCGGGGACGGTCGCAAGTCAGTCCGGCCGTGACGGCGCATTCGAAATGTCATATGTTTTATTACGCCGGAACTAGATTGACAAGCTGCAGTGCTGTCGTCTGGCGGAGCGTCGTAGCGTTGGTTAGCGCGGCCATGTTGGCAGCTTTACTTTTGTTACCGCATCGCAAGCGCACCACGTACCGAGTCGACGAATCGCTTTCGTTCCGCGTAATCTTTTGATATCTATTGTTAATTGTTACTGATTGTTATAGTGAAAGTGATAATTTAAATTATAGTGAACTGATTTTAAATTAAACCATAACTCTAATTATTTTGTGTATTAAAGTGATTAAAGATCGAACTTGAACTTTGTTCTCTGTATATATGCCCACGTTAACATGGCTGATCCTGATAATGGCGACCCCTCGCCTTTAAATTATTTAGCATATTTATTTATTTCAGTTTTGAAATAAACATTCAAATAATTTTACAAATGAAATAAAAGATATAAATACAAATTATATTGTATTATAAACGAAAAGTTGGGCGTTGAATTGTCTAACCTAAAATGAAGTGTTTCCCACTGATCGTCCATCGCATCCCACATTCACACCCTTATAAACATTACGTGAATACAAGTTCGGAACTTGGGGCATTGTTTCGGAACTCGGTAAAGTTCTAGAACGGTATTTATTCCTGGACAAGATATCTATTAAGTTTCTATTTGATACATCTTTAGGACATTTCGCTGATAGTTTGTTTTCTAATTCGTCACCACTACGCTATTAGAATCATGGTATGGTTCTAATGGAGTAACGGTGCAAAATCTCTATTAGTGGCGGTTTCAGATTTGATAATTTTTGGAGCGGATTTGGTGTGATACAAATAGTATTTATAAAAATATTTTTGTGGATTTTGATTGTTTGCTTGCTCATCGTGCATTTAGAGAGCATGAAAATCGTTACCATAAATATGTGATGTGCTGTGTGGCTACGGCACTAAAGAATTTAGCCACCCCCTCTCTTCCCGTGGGTGTCGTAAGAGGCGACTAAGGGATAACAAGGTTCCACAACCATCTTGGAACTTAAGAAGCCGACCGATGGCGGGATAGCCATCCAACTGCTGGCTTTGAAATACACAGGCCGAAGACGGGCAGCAGCGTCTTTGGTGCGACAAAGCCAGTACTGCGGTCACCAACCCGCCTGCCCAGCGTGGTGACTATGGGCAAAACACATGAGTTCACGTTATTTTTGACGTAAACTTGTGGAGGCCTATGTCCAGCAGTGGACTGTATAGGCTGTAATGATGAAATATGTGATATCATGTCTTACTCTTCGGTAGGAAAATTATTTGCCTACTCCTAATAACACTATAACAAATTAATAAGAGACTGATTGCGTTATTGTGATTGCCAATGAAGTTTTCACTTCTACCGTGCGGTCTTAAGCACACACAAAGTTTTTTATTTTCTATTTTATAGTCGTCCATATTGGAATATAGAGAAAGAATCCTTGTCTCAATATTCATAAACTCTTTTAGTTTAATTTCGATGGAATATTACGTCTGTTTAATATATTTAATTATTTTTTCCATTTATAAAAATATCTTAAAGTACATAAATCTCGCGCACCTACATAAAAAGCTTTTTCAAGTATCCCATAACAATATTCTCAGTGTAACACTATCCCGTATCGTAAACCTAACCGTATTGGGTAATATATTGCTAACCCTTCAGCGGTCACTTCGGCCCCGGGCGAATGGGGACGTAAGTTTCGTGGAATTGAACGTTGAAACGGTTGAATTGCTCATTCGAACCGTTATATTGATAGCTTATCTATCCCTTAGTGTTTGAGATGGAGCTTGGACAATTGGGCTGAACACCGTATGAGATATAAGACATAAGAAATAAATTATTTTGATTAATTGAATTACTATAAAGGTAAAATGAAACAAACAGAACTTAGCAGTTTTGCTTGCGTTACCCTCGCTTTCCTTTACCTTTACCTTTTTCCTTTACCTTTCCTATACTAATTATGGAGACTATATTTTATAGCGGTTTTTTTGTTAGGTTATACTGCATAAACTACTGATTCGATCGAAATAATACTTATATCATAAGACACAGCATGTTTCGGAGAAGGTTTTATTGTATGATATGTTGGTGATTACTTATCGTGTAAAAAAATATATTAACAGACAGAGGTCGCTAGTTTCAGGATAAAAAGAAACAACTGTTTTAGTTTAAATCTTTTGCTATATAGTCTTCTGCTGTATAGTTAGCACATACTATGTTAAAAGATCATAGTGATATATCAATGTTCTCTGAGGTAGGGCACAGCAGGAATTTCCTGCTCAAAATATGGAGCAGCCCGACTGGGGTAGTACCTCGACCTTACAGAAGATCATAGCTAAATAATACTGTTTTCAAGCAGTATTGTGTTCCTGTTGGTGAGTAAGGTGACCAGAGCTCCTGGGGGGGATTGGGGATTGGGTCGGCAACGCGCTTGCAATGCTTCTGGTGTTGCAGGCGTCTATAAGCTACGGTAATCGCTTACCATCAGGTGAGCCGTACGCTTGTTTGCCGACCTAGTGACATAAAAAAAAAAAAAAAGTGTTCTGTTTCTGTGGCGAGTAAGGACACTCTAGAACCAGAGACTCTCAGTTAGAGTTAGAATATTCCGCAAAGCGATTGCGATGGTTCTGGTATTACTCGCTTCCATACGCTATCGCTTACCTTCAGGTGGAGTATATACTTGTTGATTCGTACTATTTAAAAAAATGCGTGCATACAAAGTACACGTGTCAGAAGTGAAACTTCTTTGGCAAACTAATATTAAAGTCTCTTTTATAGTTATACAAGTCTAACGCTTTAGATTGCCGTTCCAGCGCCATCTAGTTAGTTTGCTGTGTTATACTATCGATATTAATGTAACAACCTTTGTAGTTTCTATAGTACACGCTAGGTGGCTCTGTTGTTCGACGAAAACGTTGCACATCTTCGAGACGCTAAATATTATTACCATTGTCTTCATCCGTAAAAATTTTACCCTCATGCGCCTAAAGATTTTTCACTTCAAAAAATAGCGAAAAAATAATCTTCACTTTCCAGAACACCAATAGGTATATTTTTCGTACGTTAGGGTTTATAAATATGTTTATTACTCTTTAAAAACAAATTTCTTATACAAAAATATAGTTGGAAGTATTAAGAGAAGCATTTATAAAAATGTTAAAAAACTTTTACCTGGGAGTTTGCAATGAAAGGCTAAATTGTGGCAAGTGTCTTGACCTGAAAAAAAAGTGTTTCATACGCGTGTTACTGAATTGGCATTTAAACAGGATCTTTGTATACTTGTAGATTGAAAACTGGTAAAAATGTTTCTAAAAAGATGTTTTCGAATCTGAGAGATTACTATTGTTTATATTATTTTACAGTAAAAATTGAAATTATGTGAAATTCGATTGGTTAATTAAAACCTACCTTAAATAAATTCTTTTTAAACAGTATGTTTCCCAAATAAATACTCAAAGTAATATCTAAGATTTTATTTTTGTGTTACCCACATTAGGAATTCTAAACATTTTGAATATCATATCAAAAATTGACCGCTCCAGCGGGGTTCGAACCCGCGTCTCCGACGTACCGTGTCGGCGCTCTAGCCAATTAAGCTATGGAATGATGCACCCGCTCGAGCGAAATTTTCGATATGATAATTTTTAATTTCGGTTTAAGCGAACCGTGGCGCCGTCTATAGTGAGCTCTTTACAGAAACCCGTAACTATTCAAAGTTTCATATTACAATGAAAATCTTTGACAGGAGACGACACCGTGCTATTTTTAATATCTAAGATTTTATTTTTGTGTTACCCACATTAGGAATTCTAAACATTTTGAATATCATATCAAAAATTGACCGCTCCAGCGGGGTTCGAACCCGCGTCTCCGACGTACCGTGTCGGCGCTCTAGCCAATTAAGCTATGGAACGATGCACCCGCTCGAGCGAAATTTTCGATATGATAATTTTTAATTTCGGTTTAAGCGAACCGTGGCGCCGTCTATAGTGAGCTCTTTACAGAAACCCGTAACTATTCAAAGTTTCATATTACAATGAAAATCTTTGACAGGAGACGACACCGTGCTATTTTTAATATCTAAGATTTTATTTTTGTGTTACCCACATTAGGAATTCTAAACATTTTGAATATCATATCAAAAATTGACCGCTCCAGCGGGGTTCGAACCCGCGTCTCCGACGTACCGTGTCGGCGCTCTAGCCAATTAAGCTATGGAACGATGCACCCGCTCGAGCGAAATTTTCGATATGATAATTTTTAATTTCGGTTTAAGCGAACCGTGGCGCCGTCTATAGTGAGCTCTTTACAGAAACCCGTAACTATTCAAAGTTTCATATTACAATGAAAATCTTTGACAGGAGACGACACCGTGCTATTTTTAATATCTAAGATTTTATTTTTGTGTTACCCACATTAGGAATTCTAAACATTTTGAATATCATATCAAAAATTGACCGCTCCAGCGGGGTTCGAACCCGCGTCTCCGACGTACCGTGTCGGCGCTCTAGCCAATTAAGCTATGGAACGATGCACCCGCTCGAGCGAAATTTTCGATATGATAATTTTTAATTTCGGCTTAAGCGAACCGTGGCATGGCGTGGTAAAAATAGCACGGTGTCGTCTCCTGTCAAAGATTTTCATTGTAATATGAAACTTTGAATAGTTACGGGTTTCTGTAAAGAGCTCACTATAGACGGCGCCACGGTTCGCTTAAACCGAAATTAAAAATTATCATATCGAAAATTTCGCTCGAGCGGGTGCATCGTTCCATAGCTTAATTGGCTAGAGCGCCGACACGGTACGTCGGAGACGCGGGTTCGAACCCCGCTGGAGCGGTCAATTTTTGATATGATATTCAAAATACTCAAAGTAAATTTTGATATACGAAATACTATAAAAAAAAATAAGAAAGCAAACAACACTTTACTTATTTTTGAACATGAATGTGGAAAAGACGATCTGGCTGATGAAGGATAAGGATATGGAGGATGAAGGTATCTCAAATAATTTTCCGATCATTTACCATAGAATCAAATAAAGCTGAAATGCTTAAGAGATATGCCACAACATGTATATTTTATAATTTTTTGGATATACGATTTTAAAACTACAATTATTCGTATAGTAAACATTTCACAGGGTTAATATTCTAAAGAAATATTATCAAATCATGGATAAAACCTAAAATTTAAAAAATACGTTAAAAAAAATCACTTTAGTAGTCAAATTTCGTCGACCCTCGTTCTAAAAACATATTAAAAATTTCACTAGCTCTTAGATCACGAGGAAGCACCATTTTGTTACCGTATAATGCAATTATGAATAAATAATGTGTTTGTTACAGTTCTCGTATGCAAGGAAACTGAAAGCGCACAGCGGAGCGGCTGTAGTCCCCAACATTAAAGGTAATTTCATTTTATGTTTCCCATATTCAAAACTCAGGTAATTAAACTTAGGTAATAATGGAAAATGCTTTATACAAGCTATAAATGATTATTATTTTTTTAATTCCTAAAAATTATGTCTGTCGAATAGGAACTTCATCCATTTTTTGTTGCGTCATCTACATATATTTGACTAGTCCGTTGGCGTAGTTTGTAGTGACCTTGCTTTCTGCTCAAGGGTTGTGGGTTCGATGCCCGTTCCGAGTCTGGTTGTAATATATATATTTATTTATATATATATTATTTATTGGTATGTTTATCGAAAAAAATATGTAGCTATACCAGTCGGCTTTTACCTATAACACAAACCTTAAGTTGCTTACTTTAGGAACAGATGACCGTGTGTGTATGTTGTAAATATTTATTTATTATTTATGTTTTGTTTTCTTGTTTCCTGTGTCTTTGGGTTAGCGGGTTCTTTGTGTGTCACGTCACGTTTTTAAAGCGAATTGCGCTGACAAAGGTAACAAAGGTATTTTTTGTTTCATTTCTCTGTATACTATATCCTAAAAAATACATAATTTTTCGAAATGTACCAATGTTTAAAATACAGACGGTGGTCAATTCCTAAAGCAACTTAATATCTGTGATGACAGTTTTTTTTTTTATATCACTAGGTCGGCAAACAAGCGTACGGCTAACCTGATGGTAAGCTATTACCGTAGCCTATAGACGCTTGCAACACCAGAAGCATCGCAAGCGCGTTGCCGACCCCAATCCTTCCCCAGAAGAAGCTCTGGTCACCTTACTCACCAACAGGAACACAATACTGCTTGAAAACAGTATTATTTAGCTGTGATCTTCTGTAAGGTTGAGGTACTACCCCAGTCGGGCTGCTCCATATTTTGAACAGGAAATTCCTACTGTGCCCTACCTCAGATGTGTATACATTATGTGAAAGTAAATTATCCTGGAAGAAATCGCTAAATAGCAATAAATCCTCACATTTTACAACACAATTTGTATCTATCTTAAAACTGTATTAAATGTGCATTATGTAGTTTGGGTGCACAATCAAGTATAAATAAATAAATGAATATTTTAACGGTAAATTCTTTCTTTAAGATTTTATCATTTTTAATACAATCATTATACCAATTTAAATAAAATCTTATACTATTAAACGAGCAATTCTTGTATATATATATATAATCTGAATCTCGGAAACGGCTCCAACGATTTCCATAAAATTTAGTATATAGGAGGTTTCGGGGGAGATAAATCCATCTAACTAGGATTCATTTTTAGAAAATGACGTTTTATCCCTGTTTTTAGGGAGTGAAAAAATAGCTACAATATCGTTAGAATACGAAGGCAAATTTCGCAACTGTCATTAAAGTTGTAATAGCTCGGTGGGAAATCGGCCGGTCGCGGTCGGGATCAACCGAGGAGATCATAGTTCAAATCCCAATGTCCCTGATCAATTATTTTTTTCCTTTTTTTAATTGCACTCGTTATTTTAAAAAAAATATTATTCATATTTTATAAATATGTAATTCGAATATGAATTAAATATGAATTCCAAAAAACACGATTTACTAAAAATACCGAGCTAGGCTCGGTCACCCAGGTACTTTAAATAAAAAATAAAAAAAACGGAAAATACATACTATTCAAACACATTATCAATAATATTTAAGTTGGTTAAAATGTGGTCAATAGGAAGAAATCGCAAAAGCAAATCAAATATTATATTACCTTAACGGTTCATCTGCTACAGGCCAACCGTAGGGTAACACGGTGTGAGTATAAACGAGCAGTCATCTTTAGTGGATGAGTGAGGAAAGCCTTATAGGTAAGAGATGAGGATTTAGGATTTATTACATATTCATATGTTAACAGCTGGCGATCGCTCTTGTGTAATGGTGCGTGTGCTATGTCGGCGGCGCCTAAACACCGAAGGTCGCGGGTTAGATTCCCGCTCGGAATGTATATTATTGTTTATACAAAAATTTATCCCCCCACCGAGTTATGTCCCGGTTGTCATCATGTACACCTGATAGCGATCGTTACTCATAGAAGTAGATATATCCGCTTCTCTTAGTTTCCCCATGGAAAAAGGCATATGCCCAGCTGTGGCTAGTTACGCTTCAGCCTGTAATATATAATGAATACGGTAAGCTTTAAGGAACTAAACCGTTCTGCTGATGTACCAATCTGTAGTGGAATAGCATGATTAAGTTGCAACATCCTTTCCTTAATGAGAAAAGAGTCTAAGTAACGTATGCTTTTAACCGAGGTAGGGCACAGCAGGAATTTCCTGCTCAAAATCTGGAGCAGCCCGACTGGCGTAGTATCTCGACCTTACAGAAGATCACAGCTAAATAATATGTTTTCAAGCAGTATTGTGTTCCTGTTAGTGAGTGAGGTGACCAGAGCTCCTGGGGGGGATTGAAGATTGGGTCGGCAACGCGCTTGCGATGCTTCTGGTGTTGCAGGCGTCTATAAGCTACGGTAATTTCTTACTATCAGGTGGGCCATAAGCTTGTTTGCCGACCTAGTGATATAAAAAAAATGAACAAGAGCCTAAAACAAGAGAAAGATTGAAGCTTAGGCCACCACGCAGATCCACTGCAACATGATTAATGATCACTATCACATGTATTTGATGTACCAGGACTGCCTTATGAGTCCCACCCCGAACTCTGCCTAGAGCAGAAATCTAACGCGTGTCCGAAATTTTTTGGCATCTAAACACCATTATTCCAGTATGTTTTTATAAAAAATAATACCCTGATATCTATAAAGCCTATAAAAAGATAGCATTTAAAACACACGCAGTGATAACTAAAAGGGTCATTAAACAAAACCAAAAAAAAACCACATTCCTGATTCCATATTAATAAAGCGCGGTAAATTATGCAAATATTCGCCCGACACACAATTAGTCCACGTAACATTTTTCATACACAAAATACCGAGTCCTATTTGATCACCGCGTAACAAAACATTCAAACGTTTCCCCTTAAAAGTTTCCAACCTTCGCTTCGTTTGTATACCTTCATGGAATGAATAATTGAAAACAAAAGCCAGTAAAGCATTGGCTAACAAAGGATATATGAAATGAAAAAAAAATCTGGTATCATCGTAACGTTTTACGCCTTTGTTCTTCATCTGTGACGAACAAATATTAATTTAAATGGTTTAAAATTAGTTAGACTACTTGAAGATTTGTTGAAAAAAGTTGACTGAGATATTGAATAAAAATTGCATTTTACATATAGGCTTCAAAAACACTTTCGAGTCGTCACTCTACAAATACAAAATTTTAATTAATTTTAAAAATGAAGCTACCACCAATTCGGATTGCATATTCTGCAGAAAATAATCGGCAAGAAACACCGCAATTAATTTTAAAATATATATGTATAAACTATGTTTTATTACAAAATTGGAAACATCTTGCATAAAATACAGCATTACTAAGTCCACACATCTCTATCGCTCGTGTTATTGTTGTACATTATGCCGCCTTTTACTTAAGGAAGTTATATTCAATTCCAGCCCTGGATCTATTTGTTATATTTACACACGATTTAAAAAAAAGTCGAGCTAGAGCACAACAGAAAATATCCTGCTCAATATCTGGGGTAGCCCGACTGGGGAAGTAACTCGACCCAACAGAAGATCACAGCTAAATAATACTGCTTTACGACCAGTGTTGTGTTCTTGTGGCAAGTTGACAAGAGCTCCTGGCCATAGTCGGGGGTAGGGTTGGCACGCTTGTGGTGCTTCTAGCTTATCAGGTGAGCCGTACGCTTGTTTGCCGACGTATTTGTATAAACAACACACTATCATTTTGATTGAGACTCGCAACGCCATACGATTGAACATTACACATCACGCAAGGAATCTTTTGATTAGTAGGTAACAATGGTGTTAGAAAGGGTGACTTTAGCCCTGAAGGAGAACCCCGTTGTATTGCGTCTAATAAAACCAAATGACTGTGTGGATTTTTCGACGATATTGTTAACATGCGGCGAACACGTTAATTTGATAGTTTTTATGTCATCAAAACACGTGTATTTTAGGGCGTTCCTTACTTTTTTTATGTCATGGTATTTTTTTTTTTTTCGTATACAAATATATAACGGTATAATATTTACTTTACGAGAAGTTATGCTAATGTCATGTGCACCTCGTACTGTGCACCGCGGCTTCACACGCATTAATTTGAGAAAAAAGACAAAATTAAATACACCGTAAGGCTTATAGTCTTCCTAGATAAATGGACTATCCAAAACAAAAATAATTCGAATTAGTGAATCACGAAATTAGTGAGTTCAAACAACAAGCTTTTCCGTGTTATAATATTACTGTAATATCCCACTACTGGGCATAGGCCTCTTTCCCATGTAGGAGAAGGATCAGAGCTTGATCCACCACGCTGCTCCAATGCGGGTTGGCGGATATAATATTAGTATAGATAAAAAATAAGGATAAACTTCAGCTGTATTATGACTAAAACTCATTTCGAAATAAAGGTACTAGATTTTTATACTATTTAAAGAGTTATCTAGATCGATTTATTATGTCCAAAAAACCAATACACGAATATCATAAATTTATATTAGCCGTTAGTGAGATAACTTTAAAAAACATTTACACAAAAACTACCAAATATATGTGGGGTTTAATGAAATCTGTAAAAGCGTTTTAAAGCCATTTAAAAATACACAAGTGTGCTAGTTCGTTCAACAGACTGGGATATTTATCAGTGAAATACCAACTTTAGTGCAAACTTAAAATTGAACCAGCAGATCTTGTTCGATATTTTTGTTTGACTATAGAATCAATTATTTACTTTTTTTTACTGAAGAAGCAAATTTCCTTACAATTTTAATTATATTTTTATACATATAGTACCCATCCATCAGCCTTTAAAACTCCACTGCTGGATATAAGTTTCCCCTAATGTTTACAGCGGCCTTCCCGCGGTTTTTTTCAGGTCGTCAGTCCACCAGGCTAAAGGACGACCTGTGATCCTTTTGCCAAGACGATGTCTCCATTTGAGGAGCTTTCTTCCCCATCCGTTGTCGGTTCTCCTAGCAATATTACATGCCCGTTGCTACTTTTCTTGCAGATTTTGAGAGCTGTTTCAGTAACCTTCGTTCATTTACGGATTTCATCATTTATTTCAAATCCAATTTCAAATACTTCTACTTTATCTATACAAATATTATAAAGAGGTAAAGTTTCTAACTTTGTTTGTTTGTAGGGGGTAATCTTCGATTCGATCACGGAAATTCTTTCACTAACAGAAAGCTACACTATTCAGGAGTGACATAGGTTATGTTTTATTGTGATTGAACTAAAAATTCAGTGAAAAATCTTATACCTATATAAAATTCTCGTTTTACAAAGTTAGTTCCGAAATGGCTAAAATTAAAGTTCTTAATAACCGATTTTTATAAAATTTTGTGTGCATATCAGGTAGGTCTGAGAACTGGCCAGTGGGGGATTAAGGGGGTTAATAACGTATATGGCAAAACAACGTTTGCAGGGTCAGCTAGTACATTATAAAGGGAAATCCATTGAAACGAAGCCGAGCGTGTAATCTGGTACAAGATAATTGCATTACACTTCACGCACAGACATGTGAAAAATCCAGACTATCGAAATCCGTTCAATTCGATGATCGAGCTACAAAAGTGCAGAAATTGATTATTCAAGCCGCTGGGGCGATCAAACAATTAAATTTAGTAACAGACTACTTTAAAGAAACTGCTGTTTCAGCGACTTTTGATAAATTAATCGTAGTTTTATCGTGTTACATATGCAACTCTACTTAACATTTAACTTAAGCTTGTTTTTCAGGTTAAAGCTTATGGTCAATTTCCTTGACAATTAAAATTTTAAGTAGTTGTCGAATATGGAACAGTAACCAACAAACAAAAGTTTCCACTTTATCTGCTCTAAACTTATTTTATTCACTACATGTGAAACAAAAATTTTGTTAGTACTTAAGATAAAACAAACTCTAAGCTCCAACATAAATTAAAAATGGACCCGATAACCAAAGAGGTAGAAAAATTGACAGTGAAAAGGCATATAAATAATTATTAAATAACATACACAAGACACACGTACTCACACACACACCCATATGCACACGCGCGCGCACACACGCACACACACACAAACACATGCATCTACAATCACCTTCTACACGATACAAATAGACACAGTTCTACATACACAAACACAATATTTCCATCAATGGAAGAAAGAAGTTCTTATCAATTTTTAAAAATTGTATGAACCTTAGTTCATCGACAACAATTTTTGACGAAACAATTCATAAATGGCTTATTACAGACACAGAAAGCAATTAAAGTTCTTAATTAATATAGATATAAATTGCCTTTTCAAATTGACATCGTAAAATTCCGTCCCAAAAGTTTTGACCAATTATACCGAAATATCTCATTCAAGTTACAGTTTTAATGCTTTCGTTTTAATAACGCTGTTCACGAACTGAAGACTAAAAATATTCGTTAAATTCGTTTGCCAAATCGACTATCTAGAAAACTAGCTAACGTTTGAATTGGTATCTTGCAAAACCTACAATTTATGTATTAAAAACGGACGCGTTGAGAGATTGGCACAGTAAATGATTTACGGGACTTCCTATCTTTAATTGTTATCTAATAATACAAGTATTAAGATAAAATACAATGAGAAAAATCACAGAACGATTTAGTTCCTTAAAGCTTACCGTATGGATTATTAGTTACGCTTCAGCCTGTAATATCCCATCCCTGGGCATAGGCATCTTTCTCCGTGTAGGAAGAGGATCAGAGCTTAATCCACCAAAATGCTCCATTGTGGGTCAGTGGATATATTCCCTACTATGAGTAACGATCGCTATCAGATATAAATGATAAAAACTGGAACCCACTGCTTGACGTACTCTCCGAGGCACGGTAGGGATACCTACAAGAATTGACAACCAGACAGGAAATAAATATTTGTATAACACATCTCTGAGCTGAGTTATGTTCCAATAATATGCAATAATCCCAGTAGACTATGCGTTTTTTTTTTTAATGTCTAGAAAAAATTTCTAATTCAAATTTTCTTAAACTTTATTTCAAATTAAAATAGATTTATCAATTAATTAAAACAAATTGTCACAACAAAGTTAATTTAGATAGCTGCAATCGTTTTGAGGATAAACGTCTTATAACAAATTTCGTAATTTCGTGAAAACAATTTTCGTTTAAAAGCATTTCAGTCAACCGTTCCACATTTCACAACGTTAAAATGACAATTTGATTTTTCAGATACAGGTCAGAAAGTACTTACTTTAGCAGAGCTATTTTCGACAAAAAAATAGTTTTAACTGCCACCAGCCGCAATCGTGGCGGATGTAATTATGTGCTCCTAGCGCCATCTAGTGACTGAATTAAATACTCGAGTATAAAAAGCCCGTTAAAAAGTACGTTTCCTTTTTTAAGTTCTGCTCGGGTAATTGGTTGAAATTTTCACAACGTCAAAGAATATAATTTTTATCTAAAAATGAAAATATATTTCTGTATCCTTCTTTTCAGTCTCCGCGAAATAGTGTTTTATGTAAAAAACACTTTTGTAAATGAGAATTTTAGGAAATTATAGTATTATCTATATATTAATACGTGAAGCAAAAACTTTGTACCCCTTTTTATGAAAATTGCGCGGACGGAGAATTATGAAATTTCGCACACTTATAGTTTATATAAATAAGGAGTGCAGAATGCTAATAATTTTTTTTCAACTGTACATAAAAATCTATTCAATCAATAAAAAAAACATTACACACACCATGTATTTGACACACACGCGTATATATATTATACTTTTTTGTTAATTGTCAGTCTATAGTCGAATGGAAAATTTTTAAAAAAGGTTATTTTTCATAATTTTTTGGTTTCTTTAATTTAAATTTTTAATTGTGGTCGAATTTCGACCTCGGGGCGACCACTAGTATTTATAAATACTGCAATATCTTATGGCATGGCTTTGTCCAACATAACATTTGACTTGCATCGTCAACCGTCGCGCCTTCGATTCTCTCTCGTGATTAATTTTCCGGATTGCCCCCACATTATATCATACTGAATCATTACTCATCTTTCTTACTGAACATCTTTAGCTACCACTACTGTGTTTATCTAATGTAATGTCTTTCTCTTACAGATGAAAGCGCTCACGTTTTATTTGGCGCTCGTCACCCTGTATGTGAATACGCTCGCCCAATCTGAAGGTAAGAATATTCAATATTCTTCATATAAATCATCAGAACCAGTTGCTTCTTTTACAACCTGAAGCAAAGCATGTCATATCCGTATCAAAAATAATCTCTACTCCAGTACTCGAATAGTAATTTGCATACATTCGTTTCTTTGCTTCAGCCTGTAATGTCCCATTGCTGAGCATAGGCCTCTTTCACTTTTATTCACCATGCTGCTCCAATGCGGGTTGGCGGATATATTCCCTGTTAGTAAGGTTTGCTATCAGGTGTACATGATAAGAACCGGGATCGACGGCTTGACGTGCTCTCCAAGGCACGGTGGGCAGACCCACAAGGACTGCACAAATACCCAGACCACGGCAAACACCCGTATGGCTAATACTAATGTTTGTCATGTGCGGGGATTGAACCTGCAACAGCCAAAAACCAGTGCGCTACCGCGGCGTCACATTCATTTCAAGCCAACTAATATTACAAACATCATTTGTATTTAAATGAATACAAATATATCGTCATCGACTTTTAGTCTTACTATTTCTATTGTGTTTATTTACTAACGTTTTTATCCTTGATTTATAATTATACATACTAAATAAAATAGTCATGTATTAATAAATTTTAGTAGTTCATAAACTATAATATATAAATCATAAGACATCAAGAAAGTACAAATATTGCCTTTTCTAAACGTTATAACTACAGGATAATCATCCTTGGAGTCAGGACTGCAGTCCAATAACTAAACAATTCAAATAGGAATTTCTACGGCCTTAGTCTTTGCTAACCTATTTTTAAGATACGTAGACTTGAGATTTGCAAAACGAAAATTCTTCTCTGTCTAGTTTTTATATGAATAAAAATGAATCACCGTAATGAATGTTATAAGATTCTAGTTTTTTTTTTTTTGTTCGGTTGTGTCAAAACAAACTTTGTATACTAACACCTGATCTCCATTTCATAGCCGTTCAAATGATATCAAACATTACCCTCATTATTGATACCAAAAAAGGTTTAAAGTTTTTCGAAGTAGATTTTTTGACGCTGAGTGTATATTTACAAATAATAATTGTGTTTGCTCGCTAAAAATTGACTTCAATTTCATCGACAAGTAACAACGTAGGTAAACGAATAAATAGTAAAGCAAATACGAGTTATCAAAGATTACTCAAAAAGTTATAATCAGATCTCGATGAAATTTAAACGTGATCACATGATAAACATTAGCTTTTGATTAAATTAAAAATCATCAAAATCGGTAAACGCGGGAAAAAGTTATGCGGTATAAATATAACGTAGGTCGACGAAAAAATTGTCAAGAAAAACGCATTATTAGATATAGCTCGAAAAGTAGTTGTTAGATCTCAAATCTAAATTTAAATGAGACCAAATTAAACGAACAACCTTTCGATTAAAAAAACTATCGGAATCGGTCCACCCAGTCAAAAGTTCTGAAGTAACATACATTAAAAAAATACAGTCGAATTGAGAATCTCCTCCTTTTTTGGAAGTCGGCTAAAAAGTGGTTCGAAGATCCCCGGGTCAGCTATTATTAGGTATCTAAAGAAACAAACATACATTTAACATAAGGAACAATACTATACCAAAACAACAAATTAATTTCGTAATAAACTTACAGCATCAACAAACTGAACGCTCGAGGATTATGTTACAGTTAAATTAATCTTCTTCAACCCTTTCAATTTGATTTATTGCACGCCATTATAGCAACTAAATGTCACGTGATAAGGGCTAGTTTCACTTACAATTAATGGATGTAACTCAGTTTATATTAAACAGTTCGTAAGTTGATTAAGATGTTATAAACTAGTTATCTCTCGTAATTCATTACAGCCTACGATCCCATTGACTTAAATTTAAAGTTTATATCGGCCGCTTTCTTACAGTAAATCACTTAAATAAATGGAATATTAACTCTACAGTCAAAATATAACTTATATATTTTTCACATATTCTAAAAATTATATAACTTATCATTATTTTATTTGCTGTGTGGTTACGCCAATGAAGAATATAGCCACCCCCTCTCTTCCCATGGGTGTCGTAAGAGGCGACTAAGGGATAACACAGTTCCACGACCACCTTGGAACTTAAAAAGCCGACCGGTGGCAGGGTAACCATCCAACTACTGCCAATGAAATACACAGGCCGTAGACGAGCAGTAGCGTCTTCGGTGCGACAAAGCTAGCCCTGCGGTCACCAACCCGCCTGCCCAGCGTGGTGACTATGGGCAACACACATGAGTTCATACCATTTTTGACTGTGATAGGCTGAAATGATGATGATGATTGATGATTTTTATTTCATTTAATAAATATAACATATACCTACAGACAATGGGAAAAGGTCGTTATGATGTTCAAAGCTCCATTGCTAAGTAAAATCCTCTTTTCCAAAAGAAAAGAGGTTGGAGCCTAATCCGCTACAGTGAGATTGGCTCATAGTATTTTGAACACAAAATCAAGGTCTCTCCAAAGCATAGTAGAAGCTATAACAAAGATATGTATAGCAGACCAGAAACAAATACATCTATACATACAAATATTCATACATTTGTTTATAACATAACAGGCAGAACCCAATTTGTTAGACAAAAACAAAATACACAATGATTCATTAATCAGCACAGAAAACCCAAAACATGAAAAACTCCAAATTAAATCCATGATCGTCAACGTTAATGTAACTCTCGTACCACTAAAGCAGAACGACAATCATCATTACAATAACAGGGCACCACTAAATTTCCAATTATTTTTAATTAGCTTCCATTGCCCCGGGTTGAACTACGAAGACAGTCATTGCGAGAGAACCTTTTTGTGAAAATAAAACTCAGTACGTACTAGAATTTTAATTACTGCCCATCGCTGTCCTGCTAGGTTATTGTGACTTACAAAGTGAAAAGCCATTTACTATGTGGAACGAACAATGTTATTTTAGTGTGTGTTTATTTGTGTGTCTATTTGATTTATTTGTGTGCGCATTGGATTCATCAATTGACGACTAACGGTCGCTATTCGACTCTCGTGACAAATAATCGTATGGACCATAGTATGAGTGTCCAGACTCCCTAAATAAATTAGCATCCGACTAGGAAACGCTAAGAGCATCAACGCTAAAGCATCTGTTGCTTGTGTACACGGCATCAATATTGATATTTAAATCAAAATAAAAGTTTACTTCACGTTTAAACGCTAAGAAAACAGACTAGAAACTTAACAGTTACTATTATAAAAGCTATATTTTTATACTACTTCAACAAACGAGCGTACAACTTACCTGATGGTAAGCAAATACTGTAGTCTATAGACGCCTACAACACTAGAAACATCGCAAGCGTTGCCAACCCTACCCTTACATCCTGCCAGGAACTCTAGTCACCTTACTCGGCACAGGAACACAACACCGCTTGAAAGCAATATTATTTAGCTTTGATCTTCTAACGTAAAGGCTTTAATAATATTTTATTGTATATATATATGTCCTCCAAGACAAAAGCAATGTCGCATGTGTTCTCTACAATATCATAAACTTATCCGACGTTCCATTGTTACAGCATCCATTCAATACAATAGTACAAGTCCATTTGAACTTACGTCAAATCTGAGAGAATAGAATTCGTATCTATATTATAAGGCTAAAGATTCAGTTTGTTTGCTTGTTATTTGTTTGTTTGGTTGTTTAATCTTGGAATCTACGGAAATGACTTAAGACTTTTGCGTTAGACTTTCTGACTGAACTATTAATAAATTTGTAACATTTCTGATTTTGTGCTTTGTGTATGTATGATAATTTGAGTATAAGTCTGTCGACTATAAAGCTGCCTAGAATATATTTTAAAGTAAAACTTTTTTCTATCACCCCAAAATTTTTCGTTCATCTATCGCATGTCGCATTACAGCTGGCCGCGGAGTAGGGATAAAGTGAAAGACGCATGGTAGAGCAGCCAATGCCAATATGGCGGCGCCCTTATCTGCATAAGCTGACCGTGTAGCGTTTATATTCTCACTTATTCGTGCAAGTTTTCCGCGGTATTTGTTTTTTTATCTATGTACTTATGTTTTTATTCACTATAGTTTCACTTGTATCGTGGTTTCTTAAAACCACACAATTTTTTTTTGTCCGACTGTCTTTCATATTATGTAAGTTAATACTTGAAATCATAGCGCGCGCGTGTATACCAAGTAATATTCTTCATCAATTTTAAAAATTCAGAAACGGTACGGTGTTCTTGGGAGAAGAATCATAATCAAAATTTCTATTACGAACAAACTCGCCAGTACAGCTATAAAATGTATAAAACGAAAGCTTTTGGTTATATCGCAATAAACATAAATATAGTATATGTATCATTTACCCTCAAATTGACATTGTAGCCTCATCTTAAAAATTAAAATTAAAATTCTTGTGCTTTATACAGCTGCTGTATATATTTGTTTTCAGAATTCAAAAGAATTTTGTATTGCTATTTATTAGAAAAACGTGTTTCTTATTAACGGCGTTTGAGATAGCCTTTTCCAGTATCTTATAAATAATGCTCAAACAACCCTAAGGAACAAGCTAGTGAATTGTCATTTTAATAAAGCCGAAACGACTTCGAAGGACCTATGAACTTTCATTTCGTCGACCAACGCGATAATTATCGTTAAGCACTAAGACACATCTCGAGTACTTCGAGAATATCTCCCATCCGAGATAATGGGCCATCATCCCATCCTGGCCCATTTCACAATTATTCAGGGTCAAATTTAGGTGTCGTTTATTGGGGGACTTTAAGACGATATAATTACAAACGATAATTATACCTTTACTGATTTCGAAGCGAGGTGGTTTAAGGATTTAATTTTAAATGAAAGCCAACTTTTTATAAAAGGACTTATTAAGTTATTAGAATTTTTATCAAGATTTTGTTCTGAGCTTGTAATGAAAATAATAAAACGGGATATATATTTTATTTTATTATTTTTAGAAAAACTTACGGCTAGACAATTATATTATAGTTTTGGAATTACTACTAAAAGGCCAATTACAAGTTTTCACTGTTAGGTGGACATTAAATAAAGTAAATGCTTAAAGGTTTGGCGCTACAACGATCATACCAGTTATTATTCAGTTAACTGCACAATTTTCAAATATAGTCTTAAGTAATTACTGTTATTTTTTTATTTAAATTGAAGCAATATTTGTAAACTTTTTGAGTTATCCCTATTAATACCTATTTAACTGACTACTTTTTTCAACTACCAACGTTGATAGTTTTCTTATTTTTTTATTTGTCGATGTAAATAGTATTGGGTTGAGTTGGTTTGTTTTTTTTTTAAAAATTGATAACAAACTCAATTATCATCTGATACATTTTAGCTGAAAGAATTAATCCAATTAGACGAGAACAGATGAAATTACGAAATGCTAAAACATCGGAAATTGTCTAACCTTTCTAAATTATCAGGCTTTTAACGATCAAAATTTTATGAGATCAATTTCCCTATTTCCAGTACGTCGATTCGTACACTAAACCTTATTAATATTTAACAGTTCTACATCATCAAATATAACAAAGTAATTTTCAATCAATTACTAACTAACCAGATAACATATAATATTCTATCGGAACTAAATGCGGGAATGAACAATGCATCATCCGACAACCGACCAGCAGTCCAGGAAATGTCCGCAAATAAACTTAATGGATCTATTCTTCAAAAGATCTGACATACAGGCAGAAGGAAAACTAATATTGACTTTATTTAAAAATGGTATACTGTGATCTTCCTTCTGAAAGATTAAACACTTTGAGAGATTAAACAAGTGAAATGATTAAGAGCAAAAAGATCGTGAAGTATCGAAATAAAAAGATTAAGAAAGAAAAAAAAGAATCTAAGAATTCACATTACATACATTACAGCCTATACAGTCCACTGCTGGACATAGGCCTCCACAAGTTTACGCCAAAAAGAACGTGAACTCATGTGTTTTGCCCATAGTCACCACGCTGGGCAGGCGGGTTGGTGACCGCAGTGCTGGCTTTGTTGCACCGAAGACGCTGCTGCCCGTCTTCGGCCTGTGTATTTCAAAGCCAGCAGTTGGATGGTTATTCCGCCATCGGTCGGCTTCTTAAGTTCCAAGGTGGTTGTGGAACCTTGTTATCCCTTAGTCGCCTCTTACGACACCCACGGGAAGCGAGGGGGTAGCTAAATTCTTTAGTGCCGTAGCCACACAGCACAATCTAAGAATTCAATAAAAATATTTTTACCATTGGGAAATGGCTTAAAAAAAGTAATTTTTCGCGCCCATCTCTTACTCGATATCTGACAGATTCAATAAAGTTTAAAATAATTTCAAAGTATGTCCTGAAAAGATGTTAAAATTGATCTCATTAAACAAATAATTAAATATCTTACAACATACACACACACGGTCTCGTCTGTTCCCATGTTAAGCAACTTAATGCTTGTGTTACAGGTAACAGACGACTGTTATAGCTATGTTTTTTTTTTTGATAAAAATACATAGAAATAATGTACACATGTATATATATATATATATGTACATATTTCACCCAGACTCAGGCAGGAATCAAACCCGCAACCCCCCCCCCCCCCCAAACAGAAAACAGGGCCACTATAAACTGCGCCACCGGGCTAATCCAGGTAGATTAAGTTTAGATAATGAATAAAACTAATTACGTTTTCCTTTTGCAACCCCTCTGGTGTAGTGGTGCGAGTATTCACCTAAAACACTGACTGTTTGCGGGTTCGATTCCCGCTCGGGATGAATATTTGTATTTGTACAAATATTTCTTTCCGGTTTGGATGTCTGTCGGTCGCGGTTGTTATAATGTTACTCATAGTAGGAAACATATCTGCCATAACATATCTGCTTAAAAACGGAGAAAGATTGCTATGCCCAGCAGTGGAATATTAAAGGCTAAATGCGGATTTTCCCTTACTAAGGAATTTTACCCCTAGAAGAACTTTACTATTCCTTTCGTCAAATAGCTGAAGTTACTTTAGTTCACATTTATTATATAGTTCAACATCTTGCACATTATATTAACAAAATCTCCGTCAGTTCTTAAGACCTGTATGTCAAGAACGAGATACGAAGAATGCCCTCCTTATGAGAGAAATCTTTCATTTCTTATCACAAGACAACGCTGAAATATTGAAGTAAAAGTGCGAACTTTTTATTCCAATATGAAGCAAAGAAACTAATGTCTTTATATTTTCCGCAAAGGTTTTTGTCTTCTTACACAAAATTGCGATGCAATATTACTTACGGAAGATTATATAAATAATTGTTTGCTCGCAAACGAAAATAACCGACTTCATTTACATCGACAAGTAATACAACGTAAGTAGACGAAAAAAATTAACAAACTCACTAGTCTTCACTACAATTTACGAGGCTTTCCCTCGATTTCCCTGGGATTCCATCATCAGACCCTGGTTTCCTTATCACATATACATATATACATAGTTGGATCAACAAACAATTATCCGATATAGCTGAATTTTTTCGATAAATACATATTAATAATACTTATATAAATATAAATAATATATCACACCCAGACTCAAAGCGGTAATCAAACCCACAATTCCCGGAGCAGAAAGCAGGGCCACTACAAACTGCGCCAACGGGCTAGTCAAAAAAGAGACAAAAAGACGTGTTATATTAATCGATTCAATAGCCCTTGTACAATAAACCAAAAAAACTTTGCAGTTTTGTTCTCACATTTGAGTTCAGGTCAAGATAATTATTGATTAGACTGAAATTAGTTGCCTAGAAATAGTTCGGCGCTAGCCAGCGGAATGTGTGTGTCTATTTTAGTTCAGTCAAACTTGTCCGTACTCTTATTTGTTGTTTTATTCACAGTTAGAAAATGGACATTTATAGTACATTATATATACATACACAAATGAAATTAATAGAATCGTAAACTAAGCTTTTGCTCATGTCATGATCTTCAACAAAGTGTTGTGCATGAACCCACAAAGGTTTTATTTATTTATTTTTATTTATTTATTTATGCATTAAGGTTAGTGATTTGGTAGGACCAAAAAATAAAAAATAACACACGGAAGTCTATTCATAAGATATGCAAAAAATACTTATGTTTTAGATAATTTGAGTGAGTAGATTACTTCTAGGTAAGCGTGTTCCATCTTAGACCGCATTTTCACTAATCATCAGGTGAAATAGTGGTCAAACGCAAGGCTATCATTGTATAAAAAAAAGAAATGGCCGACTGCGTTTAAATAATACAGACAAATAAATACAAATGATACATCCAGGCCCTGGGCGGGAATCAGACCGAAATAGAAAGGTGAGTGCGAAAAAAAACTTATGTGTCATCGCCATCTTATATAAGTGAAAATAAACACAACTTTTTATTAGGTATTTCGTCTCGCGTATAACTTTTATAAACCAGTCTTCCTTATCTCCTAGTTTATTAAAACGTTAAGAGCTTATCTCAAGTAACGCCCGTCCAATTAAAATTTATCACACGAACGTCTACATCTTTAGACTGTAACATTTCTATACACATCGCTCATTTGAACTAACGCTAACGACCTGCCCTGACTTTGTATGAAACCATTAGCGCACTTGGCACATTGATTAGTTACAGCTTTTTAGCAGGGAAGACTCGGTGATAAATTTTAACAAAGATTATAGAAATAAATGATTTTTTATTTATTATTATTATTATTTGTTTATTAATCGATATTTTAGAAATTTATTAATTTAAATAATGTAGGCTTCAAAACACTTTTGAAAAATCATTTAACATATAAAAATAACTTTTGTTTTAATTAATTATAATCAAAAGTGAAGGTACCACCGATTCGGAATATATAGGGTAAAACCGTGATAGATGCCTCACTTTTTGAAATAGCCACCTAATTTTAAAAATATGATTTTTATACGAATAATTTTTATTAATGTAGCTAGCTCAATCCTTTATGTTGAATTATGACTATTTTTTGTCAGCCTAGCCAATGCAGATTAAGCAAAAATTAGCTTTTCGTGAACCCTTTTTTTTTGAGGATAGATGCCTACCTATATGGATAGTTGCCCCACCGTGAAAATAGTAAGTAGGATAGATGCCCTTTAAACCGTGTAAACGAAAAACCCAAACCAAATGTTAGGTTAGGTTAGTTCTACTCCTAAAACATCGATTGTCTCCAAGAAACATGGGCCATAGCAATGAAAAAATTTAGTGTTTTTTTATATCTTTTAATTGTTATAATTAGAATATAATTTTTATATCATACAGATTACTGTACCTAATTAAATTTTTAGAGCTTTTGTTTAACTAAAATATAAATTCTTATTTTTTTATTGATATTAGATTAGTTCTTATTTTATTCATATTTTATTATTAGATTAATTCTTATTAATTGTTATATATATATATATATATATATATTTAATTAACTTTTACAAGCATTTATTCAACAAAAGTATAAATTCTTAATTGTTGGTCTAAAATATTCATATCAAGTGTCAACATGCACATTGCACAATCATACTTTCTCATCGAAAGCTGACTGTAGGTTTTCTATAGTCCAAGAACATACTCGAGCTCGCATTTCTTCCTTTCTTTTATATTTTCGTGGCATAGTTCTGCTAGAATCAGTAAAACATCCAAACATAAATATACGTAAATACATAAAAAATATAACAGACACAAAAAAAATTATACATATAAACTTACTCTGTATATGGTGAATGAAGGGATAGATGCCCCTAACCTAACCTAACCTATACCTCAAAAAATCAGGGCAACTATCCTTTGTGATTGGGATAGATGCCCGCGTATTTTTTAAATAAATTATAAACAAAATAGCATCTATTTACAACTATTTGCAGACTCAATGACCCAGTATATAGACGTGATAAAAAATATAACGGAATTTATTACTATTTATAAAATTATACAACCTTAAATACTAACCTTTAAAACTTTGACGTGTTTGTAAATTTCGCCGCGGAGAAAATTACACACATGATCCAAACGCATCCTTGCCACGCCAATATCTGTGGATATCTGAGGTACGGGGTGACTTCGACTCCTACTTAAGCGATTAATTTTTATTTGTGAGTTCGGGATGTTAGGTTTTTAGAACATGAGGCATCTATCCCACTGCGGCATCTCTCCCGGTTTTACCATATACAACAAAGAAGAATCGACAGTAAATTTAAATTTAATGTGTTATCGTAACCAATAAATTATTTTACATCCTCGTCAATTTGATATCTATTTCTTCTTTTGACCAACAACATAGCAATGCACATCATAAGATTAAGTTGTATAAAATAGAGTTGTAAATAACGATGTACTATTCCTATAAGAACGACGCGTTGGCGTGTTGCAAGTTCGATCGCAACACATGACAAACATTTGTATTGGCCATATAGATGTTTGCCGTGGTCTTTGTTTTGTTTATGTCCGCTAACCCACATTGGAGCAGCGTGGTGGATAATCCTCTAATTCTTCTCCTACGTGGGGCAAGAGACCTATGCCCGGCAGTCTGATACTACAGACTGAAGCGTATTCCTATAAGAAACAGACAACTCTTCCTAGGACTATATTAACATCACGTACCAGCACTTCCATTCTAACGCCCGTGATGTCGGTTTAATCCTGATTATAAATTGCGTATATACCACGTCGGTTGGTGGCACGCATCATTTTTACAAGCCATTAATTTGACATATCAGTAGCTTTGTGTGCGTATACTTTGTATCGTACACTCAGGTCACCTAAGTATGTGTGTGTACTTGTATATCAGCATATAATTTATATGTATTAAATTAAAAAATTTCAATAATGTTTTAATAGTTTTAGCCCCACATTAATATTAATTATTCCCAATTTAATACCTCTCGCTTATATTCACACTCGGGTGTATATATTTAAATACTATTATTATACATAATATTAAATACATAGTACATACCATTTCTAAGCAACGGTAAATCAGTTATATAAAAGCAATTATTTAGGCACGATTTATGGCAAGAGAATATTTAGGCACAAGAGAGGTTTAAAATTGAACTTACCTGCTATGCCCACTTTATATAAATTTTAGTACCCGGGTGTATTTTTAGTAAATCGTGTTTTTTGGGAATCATATTTAAATACGAATTACATAATTATTTATAAAATATGAACAATATTATTCGATTTTACCGATAATAATAATAAATATAAATAAATATAAAAAAATCAAAAATAAAAAAATAATAATAATCGACCTGGAGACATAGGGATTTGAACCGTGGCCTTTTCGGTCGGTCGCGATCCGTCGATTTCCCACCTGAGCTATTACAACTTTATTAACAATTGCGAAATTTACCTTCGTATTCTAACGATATTATAGCCATTTTTTCATTGCCTAAAAACAGTGATAAAACGACATTTTATAAAAATGAATCCTAGCTAGGTGGATTTATTGCCCCCGAAACCTCCTTATATACTAAATTTCATGAAAATCTTTTGAGCCGTTTCCGAGATTCCGATTAAATATATATACAAGAATTGCTCGTTTAATAGTATTAGATACTGTAAATTGTCATTATTGATACTCGTAGAAGAACATTATACATAAACAAAAAAGAACTGAAAATTGCTACATGCATCCGAAATCTCTCAGAAATCCCGCAAACACGCTTGGGCGGTAATACAGTTACCGGATTTATATCTAGCGAAACAGTTAACTAGACTTCCGTCAAAATCACTAAATCGTAAACTTTGTTATGTCCGAGAATCATCCTCGAAATAGTATTAAAACGAAAAGGAAATTCAAATTTATAAACTTAGGTACATTTATACCGTATTTAAGTCGTTAAAGACTTCTCTTTTTTAAAGGCAAACATTTTAATTACTTCATTTAAGGATTTTTTAACTTCATTTTACAAATTAAAACTTTAAAAATAAATTATTATTTTTGTAAAAGTAAAGCTAACGCTTTGTTAACACTGTTGTCGTTTGACGTTGTTAAGATAGAGGTGTACCCTGTACCCTGTACTGTGTGTGGAGATGATATCTGGAAAAACCTTTTTACACGCTTCAACATGTAAAATCCCACTTCTATTCATAGGCCTCTTTCTCTATGTGAGAAAAGGATCAGAGCTTAATTCACCACGCTGCTCCACTGCGCGTTGGCGGATATGGAAAAACCTTACTTGGGATGAACTCTTTCTTTTTTTTTTATATATCACTAGGTCGGCAAACAAGCGTACGGCTCACCTGATGGTAAGAGATTACCGTAGCTTATAGACGCCAGCAACACCATAAGCATCGCAAGCGCGCTGCCGACCAAATCCCCAATCCCCCCCAGGAGCTCTGGTCACCTTACTCACCAACAGGAACACAATACTGCTTGAAAACAGTATTATTTAGCTAGAGAACTTAAACCTACTGAAAATCCTAGCCATACATACTCTCAAGTACTGCTGATTTCCTGTGGTGAGGAACGTAGCCAGATTCCATATGAATATGCTACTCCTATGAATATTTTCTAAATTATTTTCCTTGTAGTCGACTATATTTTTGTAATGCTATCTATAATCAATCTATAAATCTATAAAAATAAATAAAATGAAAGCGTCTGTTTGTAATATTAAAATAACAGCTTTTTACTACATGCATATGAATGACACGGTACATATACCAAAATCACATTTTTTTACAATTTTTGTCTGTCTGTCTGTCCGTCTGTTTGTTATGTCTAAGCTCTGAAACGGCCGGACCGTTTTTGACAGGACTTTCACTGGCAGATAGCTGATGTAGTAAGGAGTAACTTAGGCTAATTTTATTTTAGAAATTTATTTATTTTATAGCTTTGCGAACTAAACAATAACTTTTTTGTTAAATTCCACGCGGACGAAGTCGCAAGCACAGCTAGTTTGTAATATAGAGCAGCCGTTTAAAGTCAAGAAATAATTTGTAATTATCGCAACTCTGATTAAGTGCCTTAAACCAGAGTATATTTTGTACGTATTTAATTTATTTACGCTCAAAGAAAATATAATTAAAGCTATTACGTAGAACATGTGAGGTTTCATAATAACATTCGCACACATATATAAAACTAGCTCCTACTCTTGTATATTATTTCCGCTCCTCTATGAATTTCGGGATAAAAATTAGTCTGTACGTTATTCTGGATCTCCAGATATGTATATACCAAGTTATGTTACTATCAGTTCTATAGCTTAGTGGCGACATCTATCTCGCGACATACAAACTAGAAAACTGACGTATCCTAAATCGCGATATCAAAGTTATCGGAGCGATTGAATATATATACAAGAATCCGATGACAACCGTCGGAGCAGTAGACCACCAGACACAACACCCGTCTGGTCGGAGGATCCCCCTTTTCATTTCATCTTTTGCACATATGTTAAGTGATATGAATTTAATTTCCTTTATTTACGAGTACTGTCTATAATATGCAGTTTAAATAATTAATATTACTTTATTGTTTATTTTATCAATATTTTATCTATTTTTGGAGCTTGACTGTAAGAAATCACTATAAGAAATGAGGCTGCCTGTGCACCTATTTTAAGTTATATAATATTATTATTTTCCGTACGTCATTTCAAATTTGCAAAAAAGAGTTTAAAAAATGTAGTTCCGATTTTTGACTATTTAATAGTTTATAGTTTCACGGTCAAGAATTTTCAAATATGTTACTTGTGTGTTCAAGTAATCCTCTGATTAGTGATTATTATTTTTATAATCATAAGATATTTATTTATCAATTTTGTTTACACTTTATTATACAACCTTAATATAATTTAATAAAATATCTTGTCTCTATTAAAACTTCAGGTTTAATATGTTAGGTATTACATGTTCCTAGTAATTATATTAATACCCTAGCTTACATCACCGACCCAAAGTTCTCCCCTCGGGGATTTTATTAAGCATTTAATGGAAACTCTGAGAGTAATTTACATGTGGTAGGTGGTAGGTGACATCTAACATTAAATTAATGGATTGCTTACGATGTTAGCTCTTATTTACGCGATGCTAAATACATAATCTGCTGACTATTAGAAATGAGAGAAGATTTACAGACAATTATGCCTTGTTTTAACAGAATTTATGGTATGTTTGTGGATTTTAAATTAAACGAGAGACGGTTTTCGTGAATACTTTATAAGAACTTGAGATTTATAGGAGACGTCTCTTGATTTCGTTGGGTCGACATTTATTGGTGATGTTCAAGTACAATAAATTACAGAATGTTTAGATGTTCGAAGAGATTAGTTTAGAGGAATGAAAGGGAAATTAAGAGAAGGAAAGAGATATAAACAATGGATAAGAAGTAAAATTGGAAAGAAAAAAATTATAAAAGTCTATATGTCACATAAAAATAAATATTCCATTCATTTTTGATTATCAACAAATATTGACATTTGTCTGTCATTGTCATTCGTCTCTGACATTTCGGAAAAGCTCCAATCTCCTTAGTCTATACGTGCTCGTAATGTCTCCTGAATGTATGGGCACCCTTCCTATGAAAATTGCCAAAAGAATTTTTATAAAATTTGCCTGGAAATAAACCCTAAGTAATAATCACTGGTATATAAATAAATAAATAAAATAAAAAATTAAGAAATCTTTATTTCCTTATCCTTAATTCCCATTTCAAATGTTGGTATTTGTTTGTTAGAGTTTGGATAGTTATGAATGATTTGCTTATTGCCTAAATGTTAGTAAGAGTTGTTTTTGTTTGCTATTGGATATGGACACCTCCTCGAGTGAAGGCCTCTTTCAGTCCTTGCCACTCATCTCTGTCCTTGCCGATAGTTGGCCAGTCCTTTCACACATCACTTGTATATAAGTATTAGTGTTCCGTAGAAGTACCTAAACAATACATGAACATTTCCTTGCCTTGCTTTTCTACAGCTGTTTTCAACATTCTATCTATCTCTGGTTTCGCCTTCTAGCGATAAATTTTTGACACAATTTGTATGAAGCTTACGATAAAATTTTATCTCTGGTAAGATTCAGAGATATTAAAACTAGATAAAGTCCATCCCTTTTTCAGAATTGCTAACTTAAATGCAGCTTATACACAGTTTTAACTTTACACTCTCCTGGTGTAGGAATTTGCAAAATTAGTCCAGTAATTTTTGCGCGTTTACACTATAAATAAAGAAAAATCAAACCTTTCCTTTGTATAATATTTGTGTTAGTGATAAGTACAAAAGCAACGATTCTTAATAATTATGTGGTTCGTGACAACAGCCAAGTTCGGCAGCTTTGCGTATTTCTGAGAAACAATAAACTGAAATGAACAAACAAGACTCCTAGCGTAGACTGGAATCGGGAAAATTATAGATTTCTTTTTGATTAAATAGAACATTCAATGCCTTTATAGCAGTCTGCTTATTTTTGGTAAAGGGATGACCATTCGATCATTTAATAATTATCAGGCCGAAGACGGGCAGCAGTGTCTTCGGTGCGATAAATCCAGCCCTGCGGTCACCAACCCGCCTGCCCAGCGTGGTGACTATGAGCAAAAAACATGTGTTCACGCCGTTTTCTTGGCCTGAACATGGAGAGGCCTAAGTCCAGCAGTCGACTGCGATAGACTGAAAAGAACTATTTTAACTAGAATACACAATAATACACTAAGAAGAATAGAATACTCTGACCAGAAAGTTGTAAAATCATAAATAGGCTTGAGCGATAGATGAATACACAACCATTATCAACCATTATTTATTTCTATTTATTCATTTTTATTTTTATTTTTTGTTTGTATTTTGTTTTACTAACATAGTTCTTAAGTATTTATTATTGTACTAACCAACTATGAGCCTATGTAGCTTGACAATAAAAGATTTTTATTTTTATTTTTTATTTTTTTATTATTTTTATCGAAATCTTGTCACCAATAAAAAAATTGGCGTACACAGTCGTTGTAAAGAAATATCTATGTACATAAATATAAATTTCTTTACTCGATCAAGAAACAAAGGCGCAAATGTCAATATGTCAACGTTTGGAACGGCTTTTAAACGTTATTACCAATTGACGCTATTGGAAGCAATTCGACTTTGTCGACTATAATTTTTCTTTGTTCATCTATAGGTTATAACTTTATTTCATCAGTGATACTGATTCAATTTAATTTATGTTATACTATTTAACCGTTATAATTGATAATTCATTTTGATAGGTTCCTCAAAAACACGTCAAAAAAACAAACAAACTAGCAACTTAATATCGGTATTAATAAAAATAAAATAATAGTTTTCATAGCACAATATACATATATTAATCGTCAAATATGGAATTACATGTGAATCGCTTTAAAAATTCAAATTTATTTCACTATCGCAAAATAAAATGAAACTAGCGTGAAGTGGCAAGTACCTCATCGAGTATTCAATAATAATATTGGCAATCTGTTTATAGTTCGAAGGATGACTTGCTTTCTCTTATTATCTTACCTATATTTAATGATTAGTTAAAAATGTAAAAAAAAAATATTATACTAAAAATTAATATAATTAAAACTTAAATATAAATGTTAACATATCACACGCACACACATACACACACACATCAGCCTATCGCAGTCCACTGCTGGACATAGGTCTCCACAAGTCCGCGCCAAAAACGACGAGAACTCATGTGTTTTGTCCATAGTCAACACGCTGGGCAGATGATTTGGCGACCGCAGGGCTGGCTTTGTCGCACTGAACGCTGCCGCTTATCTTCAGCCTGTGTATTTCAAAGCCAGCAGTTGGATGGTTATCCCGCAATAGGTCGGCTTTTTAAGTTCCAAAGTGATAGTTGATCTATGTTATCTCTTAGTCGCCTCTTACGACACCCACGAGAAAAGAGGAGGTGGCTATAGTCTCACTGCCGTAACCACACAGCAGAAGATACAAGATATCTGATCGTTAATTAAATAATTGTTTGTGGCCAAGTGATAACAAAACTACTTTTTGTGTTTAAATCAATTTAAAATTTTATCTTTGAGTTGTTCAGTTCGAAATTAAATGGAATTATGATTAAAAACTTTTTGTGGAAAAGATTATATATTTTCTTTTTATATTCAAATTCCTGAACGTATAAAGTTTAGAAGTCTGTTTGTTTATTTAGAAGCACTCATTCAATACACAATTGACCGATTTTAAAAATCTTCAAAATTTTTGGTATTTAAAATTGCTAATACGGCTAAGTTCTGGGCAGTAAAATACTGCGAGATCTACACAATAACAATCAATAGAGCAAGTAAAAACAAACAATATAAAAACGTATCGACTAAGACGTAACGACTTTTTGACAAAGAAAACCAAACCTATATTCTACTGAAATAGAATATTACATAGTATTTACAATAAATTTCAAGATGCAAAGTTAAATTCAAATTTATTTCACTTCGCAAACCTTTTAAAACACGAGAATTTGAGTGTCCCTCCGCTTTCCTACTAATTACGCTTTTGGACTGAGCGGACGTGATTTCTATAAAATACATACCTACGTCCTTCAAAAAGGAACACTAAATAGCATTGCTACGTTTCTTGTTGGCGTAACTATCACTTATCTTTATTTGTCCTGTGTACGAAACATTTTTTACTATTCTTTACGAGAATTTTAATAAAACGTAGTAAATCATGCGAATAATTCACACACCAAATCCGAACTGACCGAACTGTTTAACTTAATTTATTCGTCTTAAAAAATGTTTCTATAACATGATAAAGGAAAATAAATAGAATTAATGAAAATCTAATAACCGTCAATTCGCTATAGATTAAGGTTTAATTTTTTTTTCTTAATAGACGATGGAAGCATCAACACAGCAATGGAAAATTTCGACAGAATAGCAGTATTATACGGTATAATTATGTAATCTTTTGAACAAGTAAAATTGATTAAAACTTCCCCTAATATAATATAATTTTAATCAAACTCCAAACGACATGTTAGAAAGTTGTTATGTAGTAAATATCAAAGGCAACAAATCTTGGTATAAAACGAAATTAAAGTCGTGTGTAGCATGGTTTTAATTCACTCCGCATCGAGTAATTATGTTGACATTGTATGCTTATATAGTTCGAGAGGCAACTGTAATTTACCGAACGTTATTAAACTTGGCGCGCTTAACACTCAACAAAGCAAATCGTTGTTAAGTGTTCTTTACATTTGCGACTTTAGTCGGTTAAGTGATTTTTTTTTTTTATATTTGTAATGAATTATGAATAATATACAAAACTTATCGTGCTGCTTATTTTTAAGATACAGAACTTTCCAGAGTTTACAGACCAATAACAATAATATGTTAATAACGTATACGAGTAATACGAGATGGATTTTTCCTTTTTTCTTGCCTTTAGCTCTATTAAATGTGTAAGTGTATGAAAATTTACAATTAACAAAACTTTTTTATAAACTATTACAATGTATACTATAATCGATAGATTAAAAAAAAAAATGACCAATGCTTGCTTACACAGTTCTCGCACAATATATACTACACCAAATCAAATTTTTTATAATTTTTGATAATATTCATCGAAATCGGCTTATCAGTTTTGGGGTTGTGAATGGTTTCTTCCCTATTTGCTATCGAAAAAAAAATCTAAATTAACACAAAGAAGACACGCATAATTCACCCTCCATTTTGCATAAAATATCTCACAAATTACTCAGTAGCGCGCGTTGTCTGACTTAGTTTGAGTAAACAATACCAACTGAACATATAAAAGCGTGTCGCACAGGCGAAATGAAATTCTTTGTCACGTTTCTATATTAGAAGGAGAAGGGACATTAGTGAGAGCTCTCGAGTTTATGAATATTTTGCAGTCAGTGCCGAACCTATTCGCAGCTATTTGTATTATACATATATATTAATTTACTTTGAAAGTATACTCGTGCTTAAATTTTATTGCATTATAACAGAAATTACTAAGTAATATCTTACATTTTTTTTATTATATTATCAGAACTATTTTACAAATTTATAATTTACCTTAGGTCTAAAAACGCTACATAATTAGAATTATATCATCACAAACCCAACATCAATCGTTACATATATGGTTATATACAATAGATATAATTATATTAGTGATTTTTTTTAGTATTTGTGAAACCTGTTTGCAAGGTGACTGGGGATAAGTTGACTTATCTATAATATAAAAATGAGTCGCTGAATGTGTTGCTAAGCGCAAAACTCGAGAACGGTTGGACCGATTTCGCTAATTCTTTTTTTAAAATATTCCTTGAAGTACGAGGATGGTTCTTATGGGGAGAAAAATTCAAAAAAAAAAATTAAATTTCCTGAAAAATTCTAAAAACAACACTTTTCTATACTCCCATACAAAAGATTTGCGATAATACTTAAAAGTCAATTTGAACTTTAATACCATACGATAAAGTTTGTGTTAGGCGATACGAAGTTCGCCGGGTCAGCTAGTAGTTTATTAATTTAGTTAGTAGGTATATGGTGTTGTTATATAGATAATATAATATAAAATAACAAAATAGGGTATTAATAATTTTAAAGATGAATCCAATTAAAATAAGATAAAGAAAAATGCATCATATAATAAAATATTTGATTCTTATTAAATGTTTATATTTTTATTTACTTTTGTATCATCAATGGTCGATGACTGGTATCAAATTTCAGAAAGGATATTAATTATATGTTTTTATAACAACTGACACTATACGCAATTATATCTACAGAATAATACTTTTTGTTATAAGTTTCAAGCATGCATTATATAATGGGGATCGAGTTCCTGCGTTCGTTCGATTTCTTGGGAGATAGCCTTAAGCTGAACCCGCTGAGACTTAAGATTAAGCAGCTTATATTTATTTAGTAACTCTGGATATGATATACTCTTACGATAACATCTAAATTGAACTATGGTATTTTTTGTAAATTGAGTTCCATATGACCACCGCGTACTTTATCTGCGGCCTAAAACTTAGTTTTATAAGTAAATAAATATAGTTATATAATTTGTAAGCCAAAGAAATTATATATCGATGTGTATGTTAAAGTGCAACTTGCTGTCCAAAGTTAAGCCAGAACCAGAACAGCATTGCACAGCGAATAGGAAAATTGACATGAGATGAATGTTTAAACTTGATAGCAATATCAACACAAAAAAGCCTCGACAAAAAATCTTCAAGTCGTCAACAAATCCTGTCGTCATCGTGTATTTAGTACACCTGCATACTTCCTAGAGTCCTTCCTAAATACCAACGTAGCTAAATAACTTTAAAATCCACGTAACATCACTATTCATGTGAGAAGGGTTCCGTGGATTTCATTTAACATTACTCTCGACCCTTGTGGTCTCAGCAATAAATATTTATCGCGAATCCAGCGGATCAAACAAAATTATACTTTAAAATTTTACCTTTCAGGGACATTTTTTCCGTGACACATTGCATAAAATGATGTAAACAAGTATGAACTTTATTTGTCAAACGATAACGATGAAAATCGTTTAAATATTTGTTACGTCAAAAAATCTATTTGAAAGAATATTATAATTTTATCACGCCACAGCCTTCTTAAGGAAGTTGTTACCGAGCCTTTGAATTGTTAGATGTGTCCTCGTGAGATTTGTTTTTTTTTTTCTAATCAAATTTCGAATGCTCTGCCAGGATTTTAATTAAGTTTTTTTTTTATGCAATGAGGGTTTATGTGTTGCTATACTAATTAAATCGTGGTTTTGAATAGAAAAAAAAAACATTTGAACACGTGCCAAGTTTTAATAACCCAGCTTAAGCTCGAATCCGCTTAAGTTGAAAAACCCGAACCCTCCATTAGGTCTTTTTTGTCAACGTACATAATATGAGCTTCGTGGAAATCTTGCCTCAATAATCCCATACGAAATGAACAACTTTTTGTCATTCGTTAAAACAAAAAACGTGTATTAACTTGAAGTATGTAAAGTAAGAAAATAATAATTTATTAATTCCATACGAAATCGTGTTTGAAGCTACAA
This sequence comes from Melitaea cinxia, assembly GCF_905220565.1. NCBI lineage: Eukaryota > Metazoa > Arthropoda > Insecta > Lepidoptera > Nymphalidae > Melitaea > Melitaea cinxia. The sequence continues at coordinate 1,726,504 of NC_059408.1, read as the reverse complement.
ACAAAAAGATTTTTCACTTACAAAAATTATGTAAATAAAATGAATTCATGCAAAAGATAATTGTATGGAATGGTGTTAATTCTATTTTTGTGTCCGTATTTAAAAAAATGATGAAGCTAAATATGACCTTTACCATGTAAAATGTCTTACCAAGCCTTTATTAAGAAATTAAGGTCGCACTGAAACAAAATAAAAAATCGTGTCACTATAGCGGTCACAGTACGTTATACATAATCGAAGTGAATTTCGGGTGTAAAAATATACATACAGTAATACATATCTGTTATAGTACCAAAGAAAAGTCATATGATAGAAGAAAAAAATGGATATAGCCGCAATGAAACAACTTTTTCAGATTTTATCGCGGTTTATTAAGTTTTTTTTTTAAATGGTCGACAAAGTTGTTTCATTATAATGAGTGAAATTCGTGTAAACATTACAAAACAATATGGATATAGCCAATGATCTTAGAAACAAAATTTTGATCATTGGCTATAGCTATTGATTCTCATAGTAATCAGTTCCACTTTCAGTTAAAAAAAGACATGGACAATTAAAATCCCGTAGATGACATTTTGTTTTTAAGCAAAAAAAAATCTGAATCTCTATGTTAAGTTTCACACAGACTCAATTTTTAGCACCAGGCGAGTTGTGACGGCTCACTTTTTCAGCGTTTCTTTCAAGATGTTTCAATACGACGCTAGGTAAAAAAAACATTCGTAGATGCAAAGGAACAACGGCCCGGTGCTCCATTTCAAGCTGCTGGAGTTAGACAAAAGGTCGCCGAGATTTGTACAGTTTTTCTATTCCTAACGTCATCTTTACTCCTTTTTTGAAATAAGAACTCACATTATTTATTCATGAAACGTATGTCGTACAAAAACCGCTCTGAAGTAGAAGGGAGTGTAGTCGCCTAAAACATCCACGGTTTGCGGGTTCGATTTCCCCGAGATGGATATTTTTATTTGTAAAAATATTTCTTTCCGGTTCGGATGACTCCTTGTGGGTCTTCCCACCATGCCTCGGAAAGCACGTTAAGCCGTCCGTTCTTATCATAGTTACCTGATAGCGATCGTTACTCATAGTAGGGAACATATCCGACAACCCGCAGTGGAGCAGCGTGGTGGGTTAAACTCCAATCCTTTTCATCGTGGAGAAAGAGACCTATGCCCAGTAGTAGGGTGGTACAGGCTAAATCTTGATATCATTCAAAGAACAAACCAAAATACAATTGATCACAATAAACATGTTATCATTTCGCTTGACTATAAGCGAAATGATAATTTACTCTCTTAGCTTCTTGCTAGCTCCGTAAAACTATCTGCGTGTAACTGTCGGTGTTATAATGGAACTATCGTCACAACTCCACCAAAAGCAATCATCACATTAATAGTCAACACATCACTAATTTCAATCCCCGCATGAGCATATTATAAAGATTTGAAAATTTCAAACATCAGCTCCCCAACTACGAGTATAAGAACATCGATCCACGTTATATTCGAATGTCGTCAAAGTAAGAACTACGTCAAGCGTGTCTTTTCTGTAAAATTTTAAATCACGCTGCTGAGAAAACGTGAAATGAAACTTGCAGAACACACGACAATATTGTTGAACAAACCTTGTAATTCAATAAAATATTTTGGCTGTTAGGTCTAAAGTCTTCAGCTATTTTTAATTTCACGGCGAGTTTCGTCTTTATACCAGTACAAATATTATTTGGCGGATACACGATTTCACCATTTGAACTAACTAGTTTAGAATTTAGTGGCAGATAAGAAGTAAAAGGAGGATGTTCATAGGATTGTCCACTGTCCAAAAAATATTTGCAGCATCAGGGCAAATACAAATGTCGTATAAGCTTAATAAATTAAAGGAAATAGAAACCGTAAGTCCGTAGTTAATGCTTATTGTTTGTACTTAAAACAAAATAAATTCATAAATCATCCATCTTCTCTTTTTAAAATAATATACGAAATAGCGTGAAACATTTGTTTTGATTTTCTTTGTGATCCTCTGTTTTATTATTTTTATTTCATTCTTATTTGTAATTTTACAAAAAGCGCACGTTTTGTGCCTTACAAAGGGTCCATTTTGGCTTGTCACGTCACAACAGCTAGGTTTCATGATATTGGGTTTACACGAACTCACAAAAGACTTTAACTAAAATAAAGCAAAGAAACGCCGTGGTCGAAACTCGACAATTTCAAAGGCCGTGTGTATTTACTTAGCAAAGGATATATTTTTCGTATGATTTTTCACTGCGCTCTCCTCGTCTCATACTGTATACTCTTGTGAACAAACAGATCTAGGATTATAACTTTTACAGCGGAAGCAATATGAATCAAAATCGTATGTAAAGCTGTTTCAATATGCAATTTTACCACCTTTCATACAGTGATACGGTGTTCGTTCCCCTGCGTCCCCTAGAGGATATTAGGTTTCTTTTTCGAAACGCTAATGTGTTCGCTATCTATATACATTTTATCTTTTTGTGTTTTAATCATATGCAACTAGGTTTGAACTGCGGTTTTGCAAAGGTTCTTTGCACCCATGCTAACTCTCATTATTTTAACTTTGCGAACATGCAACAATGCAATTTCATTTATTAGATTGTAACTCCTAAGACTTTGTTAATTTATGAATACTTATAAAACTATGTAACTATATGAAATGTCTATCAAGGTACTGTTGTTCACACAATCTTTGACAATCACGAATCAATATTAGACAATCTGAAATATGCACAAGCACATAAACCTATATTACAATAAACCTTATATATAACATTAGCTGTGCCCGCGGTTTCCAAGCCTTAATTTGAGAAAAAATATGACATAGTCTTTCTTGACAAATGGGTCTTCCAACACAATATGAATTTTTCGATTCGAACCAGCAGTTCCTGAGATGTTTAAAAAAACGAACAAACTTCAGCTTTCTTTTGTTTTTTGTTTTTTTTGTAAGATAGTATTTTTTATTTTTAATAACATACACGTCGTCGGTCGTCTGTTCTTATGGTAAGCAACTTAATGCTTGTGTTACAAGTAACAGCCGACTGTTACAACTTTTTTTTTTTTTGATAAATATACATCGAAATATTACATATATCAATATAAATATCACACCCACTCAGGCGGGAATCGAACCCGCAACCCGCGGAACAGAAAGCAGGGCCACTACAAACTGCGCGAACGGGCTAGTCAATATAGCTTTATAATAATTTGTGTTGCTTAGATTCGTTAAAACTTACAAGAGAACCTTTTTGCTTGTTCAATGACTTGAAAAGGCAACATATTCACAAGTCACAAATATTCCACAAAATCTTTTAAAAAAAAAAACCATTCGACATATTTCGCTCTTAACGCTTATTGAATCAATCACTCAGCGAAATCCCATACGAATATTGAATTTAGGAACAATATTAGTCAATTTCGGGCGAATCGTAAAAAGGGTGTTATCATATAAACTGATTCATTCGAGATGTGTGGTAGGGACGGTCGCTAAATTTGCGTCGATTTCTTTATCCAGGCCCTGTCAAGCGGCCCTACGCAGAATCTAAATGTAGCCGTCAGGACTCAGTGTAAGCGACTTTTACTTGGGAACTCTTAGGGAGATAATATTAAATCTATCGTTAATGTTTAAATTTTCTGCCGTGAGGCTTTTCACCGTACCTCAGATAGTATGTGTAGGCGCTGGTTCTGCCTGTTATCATAGACACCTGAGCAAACATTACTTATGGTAGGGCTAGCTGCTTTTCTATATTAAAACTATACGGTTGATTGCACTGCAGTTAGTTAGACGTTTGCAAGTTAATTCATTTTTGTTTTATACAGATTATTTATAAAGGAACAAGTTAGTTTTTTATATATTTCAACGTGTTCTTGTAAAACAACAATTAATTAAAAAAAAGTTTTTATGGAATACAAGCCGTTGTAACGATAATATAAATAAAATTAGAATCCGCTTACACACAGGTCACACTAAGAGAATCTCTACATTTGTATTCGCAAAACGACCACGAAAGGGTATGGACCTTTTTATTAGAGGTGTGTCTGTAGGTCAGAATTGCTTTTTAAGCCTCTCGCCTTAAAGTTTGATTCCTACGTACTTTATTACTCGTAATGCTATAAATATTCACGTATATTCACGTGAACCTTAGTGTGCCTCACTACAAATTTGATGTTATGTACTATTTCAAAGGGAAGTTCATTTGATTAGATCTATTAAATTATGCGTTATACTATTGTTTGTATAAAGTGGGCTATATTACATCATATAAAAAGAACAAATAACAAAGGCGTAGAAAAAGCTCGATTTCGTTGTCAATTCAATTTTATCATACAATTACTCGTGTTACTGCCATTCTGTGGTTGTTACTTGCCATATAATGAAACGAAATGTTAAATTGTATTCATTATTAACAACTGTTTATAATCAAAAGGCCTTAAAAGTAGAATAGAATAAAATTACAGATTCTTTTTTCTAATTGTATTGTAAGCAAATAAGTATATTAATTAAACAATAAAATGTTTACAGTTGTTATAACTTCGATTAAATAAATTAAATGGTATTTTAATAGTGAGTGGTTGGTTTAATTCATCAAAACAAAAAGTAAAAACAAAATTATAATTTTAATAAATTCATTTTTATGACGATAAAATGCTATAAATTAATAATCAAATTCCACTAACGCTTTTATTATATTAATAAACAAAGCTATTTATAGTGTAAAAGATTATTATTGTAATAAACAGATGTGAAAGTAGTTTTCGTGGGTATTCCAATTATTGTGTTACAATGTTAGTTACCATACTCCTCCGAAAGAGCTGGACCGATTTTTATGTAATTTTGTGTGCATATCGGGTAGGTCTAAGAATCGGCCAACATCTATTTTCATACCCCTAAGTTATAAGGGGGGTTAATAAGATATATGGCAAAACAACGCTTGCGTGATCAGCTATTTATAAAGAAAATGATTATCGACTCTTTTAATGGATTCTTCTTAGTAGGAACGGTGCTCAGAAACAATTGCAGCGCCACTTAAAACATAATTCAAAAGTATTAAGAGATCAAGAAAAGCGTTTTGAATTTGAATAGAATTTGTTGTTTTTTTTTTTTAAATTTATTATTACCATACAAACATGTACTAAAAGTAAAAAATAATAAATATAATAAATTATTACTAATATAAAATTATAACCAATAGTAAAAATAATAATATTACCAATGTCGAGTACATTGAAACACAGAACATAATCATTAAATTCTAAAAGCTTTTACTGATTGAACAAATGATGGAATTCAGCGATTGCTACCAATCTAACTAAAACTAATGTGTGCTTTCAAAATGTACGTTTAACGTTTTATCACATCAATCGTATTGATAAAGTGATAAGTTTGGTTTAGAATTAGGTAAGTTATTTCCTAATAAGTAAATGAGTGATTGAAATTGAAAATCATTCTGTTGTAGTTGTACGAATGTCCCATTACCACAACGGTCTGTTAAGAGGCCGACCCTCTATGTCTTTTAAAAAAACTACTCTACCTCGCTAACTACTTATGTAGAATTTTGTTTATGTAGTATATATATGTATATATTTATTTGCATATATGTATGTATGTTGTGTGTATATGTATGTGTATATGTATATTTACTTCTGTTAATATCATACTGCTTGTTAACGATATGCCAATTCTTCATCAACTGTTTGTACACTTCCCTACCGCTTTTCTTTTTCTTCGCTATGTCCTATGCCCAAAGGTTGTCTGAGAAGAAATCGCTCTTAGCAATAAGACCGCCTTTCTACATCTTTCTTTTCATGTATCACTTTTGTTGTAATGTTTCTTTGTGGTGTACAATAAAGAGTAGTAATTATTATTATTTCTTTATTTAAAAAGATTGGACACAATGTTGTATATTTGACTTCCGAACTTTAATTGATGTCCGATCTACTCGGGGCCCTGAGTCTAACTGACTGTTTTAAAATGAAATAATATTAACAAAGAAAAGGAACAATGCAATTGCTGACTAATTATTAAACTAAAGGAAAAATACTGTGTATAAAATAAATGCTTATGAAGCTTTTACTACGTTATAAAATGGGATATAACAGGTCGTAGACTTGATTCCTACTCATGCCTTTGTAGATTAGGTGATTGAGGTGATTTGTTACTATTAGTACCATTTAGCGTCAAGTTGTCTCCCTGTTGCATCACGATATATATTTACCGTGAAAGGCTTCAGGCCATAAAATTTAATATTACGACTTAAAACCATAAAGTATTAAAAATCTACTTTAAATTGGATCAAACGATGCATTATTGACTAGCCCTTTGGTGCAGTTTGTAGTAGCCCTTCTTTCTGTTCCGCGGTTTGCGGGTTCGATTCCCGCCTGAGTCTGGGTGTAATATAATATTTGTATTTATATACTTATATATGTATTATTTATATGTGTATTTATCAAATATATATATATATATATATAGTTATAACAGTCGGCTGTTACCTGTAACACAAGCATTAAGTTGCATAAAATAGGAACAGACGACCGTGTGTGTATGTTATAAGATATTTATTTATTTATTAATCCAAAAAAACAGTTAAAGAGTTAATATCAAATTGTGTGAAAATATTACAGTAATAAAAATCAACATAATCTTTACTTTTGTTCTAGGATCAGTCAATGGGGATACAGTAGAAACAGCGAGCAGTTCTAATCAAGAAGATGACGAGCCCAAAGAAGCCTGGATGCGAGCACCAGCGGGCGGAGTAGCAGTGAAAAGTGGAGAGGATGCGCTACTGACATGTGTGGTCCTCGGAGCGAGAGGAAGACCTGTGCTTTGGAAACGAGCGAGAGATCTCGAAGTTCTAACGGCGGGTGGTGTGAGAGTCACTAGGGATGAAAGAGTACAAGTTCTACATGATGATTGTAAGTTAGATCTAATACTAGCCAAATCACATATTACCTGCTATAATATTCAATGCTAATCAAATCACACAGTTTTAATTTTGTCTCAATTAATCGTTTCTCTTGCATTTATATAGTAAATATAGCCTGAATTTTTTAAATTGTTTTTTCATAAGCTATAATATCAAAAATCAAAATCAGTATATAATAGTATATTTAGTACGCTTTGAAATTTGATTGTCCATATTTAGAAAACAAAATGTCAGAAAATTAGAAAAAGTTTAAAAACATTTGTTTCATTATTCATAATATTTTACATCGTTCTTTTCCCCTTAATATTCTTTTCAATAAAGGTCCATATTACACAGTCTTTTTACAATAAAAAACGGATTCTAATATAAGGTCTTTAATTTTGGCGCAAACTGTGTCAATTGTTGTTTTGAAAGAATATGCGAATATGCATCCTTTCAAAGTGGAATTAGTATTGTTACGACTTATATATTATTAAAAATAGCATAAAATTATTTTAAAAGTATTACAAAAAATAAAGTATACAGGATATAGAGTTTTTAAAATGAACAGATTGTTGTAGTCTATAAATAAATCTACTTCAACATGATTCAAATATAAGACCTAAATCAAGGTTAAATTTACAATTCAAGTACTCTTGTGTCTGAACAGCGGATGAACCAATTCGAGGGCCGGGTATCATGAAGGGCGGAGACGTGTGGGCGCTCGTCATAAAGTCAGTCAAACCGTCCGACGCAGGTCTCTACATGTGCGAGCTAAACACAGAACCGCCAGTCAGGAGTTTCCATAAACTAACTGGTATATATATTTTTTACTATTTTTATATTTAGAACTCTCCTGTAAATTAAACAATACTTACTTGGTGATATGACCGCAAAGAAGTATTGTTCTTAGTCTCAATTTAATCATTTTTATACTTCCATTTAAAAAGAAAAAACATTTTTTATTTAATTTCATCAATTTTTAAATCCATTACTTTAAATTGCACCATTACATCTTCTACTAAAATCCAGGTATCGATACTTTTATTACCAGCACTTATTTTGTTTAAACAGCAATTTCAGCATATTTACAATTTTCAGTAATATCAAGAGGACTAACACCGCCAGAAAATCAAAATGCGACAGACACTTATTCAGCCAACATTCCATCAATGGGAAGAGCCCTAATTTCCCACAACTACACAGAGTGTTGTGTATCAGCAAATGTTACAAAAAGCTGTTTGGGCTATTGCAGCATACAGAGTATCCTTGACGGACCTGGAGCAGATCCGGAATCTTGCCAAGCTGATTTCCCTGCTATAGTCAAGTATGTTTAATTATTTAATGGATTGACTAATGAACTTATATAGGTAACTATTTTTGACATGATCAAAAAAAAATAAAAAATGATGATCTCTGAGTTCGGATGATTGATCTATGTAAGGAATGCAATTTCAATAACTAAAAAATTAACAATAGTAAAAGGGAACATTATATTAAGTACTAAACCGTAAAAGCTCGTTTTATTTTTTGCCAAAAAATTTAAAACTGCAAAGTTAAATTCCATTTAATAAATTCTTAGGATAAAACGTATTTGAAAAAGCCAAAAAAACAAGTGTGCTTTAAACCACGCGACTTCAGTTAAACTTCCTTTGCAATAGGCCTGCAAAATAGGCCTCAACTGTGTCTTAGATATACGAAACGTAACTAGCTATGACAGAAAGAGAGAAAGAAAATGTGTGCCCGCACCTTTATCTCTTACTCCGTTCGCCTCACCCGGTCACATTTTTTGTAACGGTCTCGTCACGCATTCACCTTACCAAGGCAAGCGTGCGTTAAGAAGTTTTATTTCAAAAAAATGTCTGCAGAAAATATAGTTCAGAACCAATTACGAAATTCGACAATGATATAAAGACCCAGCGAGCAGAATCCACTTCATAAAACCAAAGTTCATCAACGTCATAAACTCTAATCAACAGACCCTAAGTATTAACACAATATGATGTACTAAATTCTTTATTATGTAAAAATCCGCCCTCAGATGTATGGCTGATGGACGTAACCACGTGCCCTGCTGCATTCAAGAACATATACCAGATATCTGTCAAGATGTCTGCCGAGGAGAGTACTCACCAGTAACAGATAATATCAAAACCCATTACTCGTGCGCCGCGTCCATGGAGAAAACTTTAGCCTGCATTGTTGAAGGAATTGGTATGAATTTAGTTTTAGCAAAAGTTGAAAAGCATGTATGTTTTAATGATGCATAAGTTTAATGTCAACTAATTATTTACTATGAATATAACTGCTAATCATTATTTTAAAGCTGCCACAATACAAACTTAAGCATGTTTTTGAAAAATCGCGTTTTCTATTTTACAAAATATTATTTTACTAAAAACAATTCCACAAAGAACCCCTTATATATAGTGAAATTTGAATTAATAATTTTTAATACATGGTGTGCATGTGATAATAAAAAAAAAACTTTTTATGAAAATAAAGAAATTTTTATAATAAATAATTTTAAAACAAATAACAAACAATACTTTACAGAGCTACTTCCAAGTCCACCGGAAGACGTTGAAGTCGAACCTCTCAACGAGAAACAATTGAACGTATCATGGTACCCTCCAACAGAGAACGCGGAATCAGTGACCGAATACGTAGTCAACGTGACAACCCTACGATCCTTTGACTCACATTTGATTGATTCATCCGAAAGTTCGTTGAAGAGCGATTCAAATAAACTCCAATCAATTACATTCAAAGTACCCTCAAATAAAACATTCCTGGTGTTGAATGACCTTGTGCCGTTTACGATGTACGAGATAACGGTTACATCGTACAATATTCACGGTTCGAGTCTACCGAGCTACGGAATCAGGTGAATTTATAATTTATACTTAGGTTTATAATTTATTTTTGTTCCAACGGAATCGTCTCGGAAATAAAATATTATTTTTAATAATTAAATTCTTTACCTACTGTATGTTATGTGGACTATTTCAGTATGAAAAAAAATCTAAAATTTCATTCTGAAAATGGCATAAAAAAGTATTTTTGAATTATCAATTTACAAAGTTATTATGAATCAAATGTAGTAAATGTGAAGCTACCGATTTAAAATGTATATTTTGCTGAGAAGAATCGACACAAAATGCGTTAGCAGTTGCTGGTTCGATTCTCGCTCCTGACAAATATTTGTACAGATGTAATGTCATAATTTTTTATAGATTTTGTAAATATTTTATGAATTACGATTCAGCATAACTTTTAATAAATAACTGAGTTATAAGCACAGCAGGAAATATCTTGGTCAAAATCTGGAGCAAACCGACTGGGGAAGTACCGCGACCGTACAGAAGATCACATCTAAATAATGCTGCTTCCAAGCAATGTTGTGTTCCTGTATTGTTGCAAGGTGACCAGAGCTCTAGGAAGGATTAGTGGTAGAGTCGGTAACGCGCTTACGATGCTTCTGGTGTCTAACCATCAGGGGAGCCGTACTCTTGTTTGCTGGCCTAGTTGTGTTAAAAATTTGAACTTTAGAGACCATGATTTTAAATCGAAAAAAGAAACAATATTGATTCCGTGAAACAAATTCTCACGCTCTTATTATATATATATATTTTTTTTTCTTTTTCATTTAGGTCGTTAACATTAACTCCCGGTAAGATGAGGTCCACTGAAGTGGCGTCAGCGCCCAAACTCCCGGATGTTAGAAGTTGTTGTGTAAACGCAGGAGTTAACCATTATGGATGTGTTGACAAACTCTGTGATCCAACCAAAACTTTCGAAATCGGGGTAAGTGTAGATCGTATTGCATGTAACCATTTTGTGTTCATTCATTCATTCATTTACTCGTAAATTAATGGCTTTCCACAGTACCATAATTATGGATGATTTCTCCAACTCTATATATCTCGCAAATTCATTGTTATAATCAACAAAAAATGTGTCGAAAAGTATATAACAAAAAAAATAGTGTGCTTAAGACCGCGCGGCAGAAGTGAAAACTACATTGGTAATCGCAATCAATTTATAATATAATAATTGCTATTAAATTAATAATGACAATTATTACTTACTAAATGAATATACTAAACACAGCGACACAACGCGAAGAGCAGCTGACTTTGTCTTTCTCGCTCGGGTACACTCGGCGGTCCCGAATTCACCCGATCGAGCCTTTCACCTCAAAGCGTGACGGATCAGCCTAACTTACTATCTACGAAAAAATTTGTGTGCGGTACGCCACAAGAAGTTTTCACTTCAAAAACTTTCAGACTCCTATTTATGGTATATTATTCAAGTGTCAAACGTAAAACCATTCTAATCCAAAAGTCTTCCATTTAATCACAACAGTTTACATTTTTCGTTAACACCATATAAGTATTTTCCATCACTTCCATTCACCTACACTCCCACTGCCGCTCATTTGTGACTAATGCACAATCACCCAGAGGACACCGCTCTAATCACCAGTTACAGGTGACAGACCTGATGATCTGCGCCCCCTGGGCTGGAACCACATTCGGCTGCCTCGCCAATGGGTTGGACCACACTCCCTGCTGCCGGTCCAGAGGTCTGCCAGATACCTGTTTACCGCTATGCAGCGGAAATATAACAAGTTTGGACTTTAATCATTTCAAGTAAGTTACTAATATTTATATAATTTACTTAACTAAACTTTTAACGTTTAAACTGAACTAAAATTAAAATATTAATTTAAGTTCCTCCCCCTAAATTAAATTAAAAATTAAATTTTCTTTGTCAATGAAATTGTCGGCGAAGACAATTCCATACTCTTTTTATAAGTTATAATAAAATTCTGGGCAAATAATACTTACTTAATTATTACTCAATTTTCATCTTTGAATGTAAAAATTATAATTTATGTATGTATTTAAGTATATATGTATTTTATATCACTAATTTTGAATGTACATATAGCAAAATAAGTATATGGCTTTTTTTAATGTTTTTTAACTTTTTGTTCAGTTTTTTTTCACTTTATCACAAATGCGCTTATGAATCCCGCGATAACATCTTCTCTCACCACCATGGGTAGACTGGTAGAGATCTCTTACAGAGATAAGTTCGCCCTTGCCAACATTTTTTGTAAAAATGACTTGTAATTATGATTTTTTTTAAAGTGTAATAAAGAATATATATATATTTAGCAATTGTTATTGCTCCCATTTTTTCATTAATTTTAATAACAAACAATTTACGTGCCAAATCTACAAAAAAAATTTTTTTTGTAGATGCCTTCGCTACATTTCCTCCTACACCAACTGTCTTCTGCAAGGCTACGGGGTCCTACCCGGCCCCCCGTCTCGTCTCCACCTCACCAACATCGACACGGACTACGCAGTGGTACACTGGGCGCCACCAGCGGCTCTCGCCGATACTGTACAGTATTATAACTTGCATTACAAGTCTTTGGCATCGGAAGAGGATTACAGGACCTTGGGAAGGGTAAGCCGGCAATTATTATTTTAGTAGTAGCGCTACGTACATATAATCTTATTATTGTAAGCAACATTAACATAACTACGCATTATTAAATATAATTGTTTCGTGCAGAAAATTCATTATTCTCGAAAATTCTTGCATTTTAATGAGAACGATCAAATCGTAAACAAAATTAATCTTATTAAAAATTAGTAATTGTCATAGACATTCATATAATTATTATATTATAAACTAGCGACCCGCCCCGGCTTCGCACGGATGCAATGCTGATACTAAATATACTACAGAATGTCTTTATTTATAGTATGAAGCTAGCTTATAGCATGGTTACTAACATAATAACAACATTCAAATATGCGTCGTTAGATTACACGTTGTTACAGAATGCGTTGAAGAAATAAAGGTTCACTGCTCGTTCCCCGTAGGTGATAGCGTGATAATTTGTAGCCTATATGTTGACCCGACTTCTTAATAATATTCGTGCCAAATTTGAAGTAAATCCGATCGGTACTTTTTGAGTTTATCCCGGAAATATCATCATCCGGATATCATCATCACGGACATCCGTTGGAAGCAGACGTGTTATTGTGTATTCCCTGAGTAGGTTGGAAGCAGACGTGTTATTGTGTATTCCCTGAGTAAAAATTTTCTATTTCAAGTTTAATTAACTTTCTATAGTGTTTCAAGTACAAAGCTTTTGGTTTAATGTGTGTTTCAACTTTTGCATATATAATCTAATAACTTTGAAGATGTTTTCCGCTATTTTAAAACTAAATTAGTTCATTAAGAGTGATATTGCAGTGTCCTTTATTGTGAACCTACGTGAATAAAATAAAAGAACTTAAGATCTTCAAATCAAGTCACTCTGTATTCATATGTACGCAAATTTCACAATCTGTAGTTACTGATACGCTGGTGTAGTGGCGTTTGCATTTTTACCGCACCAATTAGTCGCAGATCCTTGGTTCAAACCCCGAAAGTTCTTACGTAGATCGTTTTCATATTTTATATTCTGAGTTGTTTCTTGTCGAATACATTAAATCAATATGAAGTACGAATGTTGTAAAGCAACCAGAGGTGGAGCCACCGACTGCATTATGTGTACTAAGTGCAAAAAAAATTACCACCTTCAATGTTTATTTCCATCGAAGAATAATAAAGATATTCCTACTGATAGCAAAAAATCATGGATATGCCCAGAGTGTTCAATAGCTCAGCCTCGTCATTTGAACAAAGACAACACGCCTGTTCGTAATACAAACGTCGACGAGAACATTAATCTGCGCAGAGGCGGGTCATCGACGGTAGTTTCTTCGCCTGAAAGCGAATCGTCTACACCTAAAATGATTGACACTACCGTTGTTATTGAAATCGTTAAATCTGTTATTTCCACGGAGATTTCTAGCCTCAAAGCTGAATTTAAATCTTTTATATTACCGCTCGAAAATGAAGTAAAAGCTTTGAGGCAAGAATTTCTAAGTATAGGCGAAAGCTTAGACTTTTTTAATACGAAATTCGAGGATCTAAGTGCCAGATTAACGCATTGTGAGGCTGAAGTTAAGCTGTTTTCTAGCAGGGCGATTGAAATTGAACAACTGAAGTCAAAATTAGAATCCATGGAAAACGTAAACAATGATAGGGAACAGTGGGCTCGCAGATCTAATATTGAAATTTATGGGGTTCCTGAAAGAAAAAATGAAAATCTGTATTCTGTCCTACAAAATATAGCAGAAAGAGCTGATGCTAATTTGAATATAGACACGGATATTGATTTCGTTACGAGGGTAGCTCCAAAAAACAATAATAATAAGAAGTCTAAGCCTATTATAGTGCGGTTTTTGTGCCGGTGGAAGAAGGACGATTTTTTATCACTCGCGCGTAAGCGTAAGTTAAATTGCAATGACCTGGGTTTCAATTCTGACAATCCTATTTATTTAAATGATCATCTCACAAGTTCGAATAAATCACTCTTGCACTCAGTTAAGAAAATGGCTAAAGAAAAATGTTATCAATACGTATGGGTTAAAAAATGCTGTATTATGGTTCGTCGCACAAATTCCAGCCCGGTCATGCATATAACTTCGCTTACTGATTTAAAAAAGATGGTTTAAGAACTACTTTTATGTTTAAAGGAACTGTAGTCTGTTTTTTGTTAAGGTTATTGATTTTGAATTTGAATTTGATTTTTATCGTATTCTTGATTTTAATATTAATATTACTTTTGGTTTTTAATTGTGATTGCGATTTTTATCTTTATCATATTTTGGGTTTTATTTTGCATTATATTTTGCATTTGATTATGTTTTTTACTTTAATTTTTATTTTGATAACGAATTTGATTTTAATTGATATAATGATTTTGAATTGTGTCTTTATTGTGAACATGGTTTTAATTGTGATTTTAAATGTTTTTTTACATATTAATTTGATTATTATTTCTAATTTAAATTTCATTTTATTAATTTTGAATGTATTGATTATTGTTCGATGTTTATTATTTTTTATTGTTTTATTATTGACTATTTTTTACTTTTTAAATAATTATGTTATTATGAATGGGCACATTATAATAATCTTTACTAGTTTTAGCTCATTAGGTATCGGTGAATTTTATGTTATGGTTAGACTTTGGTATTTCAGGCTAATTAAGGATAATCTGAGAATATTTTATGTAATTGTTATCGTTGCTTTCCATCATGATTAATTCGCTCAATGTATATTACCAGAATGTTCGCGGACTTAGAACTAAAACGAACGCCGTGTTTAGAAATTTGTTGCAACAGGATAATGATATAGTTTGTTTTACTGAGACCTGGTTGCATAAGGGTATTTTTGATACTGAAATATTCGATTCCCGTTACACCGTATACAGAAGTGACAGGTGCTATGATTTGCGAGGTGATAGTATGGGTGGAGGAGTTTTAATTGCTGTTAACTCCAACCTCTCTGTTTATTCTTCCTCGCAAATTATGTTAACTAATAAGGCGGCTGAAGTTTTAAAAGTTTCAATAAGGACTACTTCTTCTCCCGTTTTAAGACTCCTACATGTATTTTGTTGTTATTTTCCACATTGCAGGTCTCAGTACGAAGTCCAATGTGAATTATACGAAATCATTTCACAGGAGTGTCTCTGTCGGGTTGACGATATATTTTTGTTGGTGGGTGATTTTAATATCTCTGAAGCGACATGGTCAGAAGAATATGGACATATGAAAATTTGTAATTATGGCTCTGGAAGTGATTTGGTAAACTGCTTGTACAATTTTCTTCAATTTAATGATTTGAAACAATTTAATTCAATTTCAAATAAAAATGGTCGGGTTCTAGATCTTGTTATTGGTAATTGTGACTGTACGGTCGATAAATGTATTGTTCCCCTGACGATCGAGGATGCGCACCATCCAGCTTTGCAGGTTAAGTTAGCGATACCTACGCAAAAACGAGGTAAAACAGTCTCACGTTCAATACGTTTATTCCGTCAAGCTAACTATGTTGATATTAACGGTGCTCTGGGAAGTGTTGATTGGTATGACATTCTTAATGATCATGACATATCCCGGGCAGTTGATGTTTTCTATCAGACCGTGGATTCAATTATCTCTGATATGGTTCCCACTAAGATTGTAAAGCCTGTTGGAAACTATCCGTCTTGGTATACCCCAGCCTTAAAAAAAATTATAGCAGAAAAGTTAAAATACCATAAAAAATGGAATATTTATAATAGGATATCTGATTACCACACATTTGTCCTTTTACGAGAACGACAAAAATTAGTACAAGTACAGTGCTATGATGATTATATTCATATGACGGAGGTCAGGATACGCAACAACAGTAAACTCTTTTGGTCTTTTGTTAAGAGTAAAAGAACATCCTCTGGCCTTCCTGACAGTCTGTTTTGGTTAGACAAAACTGCTAGTGACGATGAGGAGGTATGTTCATTGTTTAATGACTATTTTAAATCAGTTTACAGCGACGGATCCATAAATGTAACATTTAAGAAACAAATTCATAGCTGTGGTGGTTTGGATATCGGTCATATAGATTTGTCAGTATCTACTGTTAAAAATTATTTGAAATCACTGAATGTCAATAAGGGATATGGTCCCGATTATATACCACCTATATTTTTAAAGAATTGTTATAACTCATTAGCCTACCCTATTTTTCTCCTTTTTAATAAGTCATTAAAGTCTGGCTCTGTGCCTATTGCTTGGAAGCGCTCGTTCGTGGTACCAGTATTCAAATCAGGCGATAAACATAACGTTCAGAACTATAGGCCGATATCTAAATTATGTACCATAGCTAAAATGTTCGAAAAAATTATCTACGATAACATCTATCCATTTGTACGGGGTATTCTTATTGATGAACAACATGGTTTCGTCGATAGAAGATCCGTTGAAACTAATGTGTGTGAGCTGATTCATCGTGTACTGAAAGCTATGGATGGTGGTGGCCAGGTAGACGTCGTGTATACCGACTTCTCGAAGGCTTTCGATAAAATATCCCATAACATACTTTTAAATAAACTGGAGCAAGTTGGTATACACGGTGACCTACTTAGGTGGTTTTCGTCTTATCTTCGGGACAGAAGTCAGGCAGTGACAATAAGAGGCTTTTGTTCATCTTTTACTCCTGTTTCTTCTGGTGTACCACAGGGCTCTCACCTTGGTCCGTTGCTCTTTAATATCTTTATAAACGATATTTGTAAAGTTTTCGAGCACTCTTCGATATTATTATTTGCAGATGACTTGAAGGTTTTTAGAAGGGTATCTGTGCTGCCAGATTGTTTGCTATTACAAGAAGACTTAAATAAATTATGCAAGTATTGTGAGGATAATCAGCTTTCTCTAAATGTTAAAAAATGCAGCGTCATCTCATTTACACGTAAAAAAACGCCGATTTCTTTTAACTACCATCTAAACGACAAAATTATTGACCGCGTTGCGGGGGTGAGAGACCTGGGTATTTACTTGGATAATAAGTTAACATTTGGGAGCCATATAGATCAAATTGTTGCTAAGTCTTATCGGATGCTTGGCTTTATACTGAGGGTTGGTAAGGATTTTAAAGACTACTATACTCTTATTATTCTTTACAATGGCCTGGTGCGCTCTTTGTTGGAATTTGGATCTACTATCTGGAACCCTCAATATAAGATATATGTTGAGTCCGTTGAAAAAATACAAGCTAAATTCCTTAAACATTTGAATTATAGGTTTTGTCGCTCTTATCATGACTTGCCTAGTTTCAATTCACTAGAAGTTCGCCGTACAATGAAAGATCAAATCTTTCTGTATAAACTAGTCAATAATGTTATCGATAGTCCTTATTTACTAAGTTGTTTGAACTTTAATCTCCCTAAATTTTTTAAACGTAAAAATGATCTTTTTTATTTGCCCAATACTAGAACTAAATATGCCCAAAATGATTTTATTCGTCGTTCCTGCAATATATATAATAGAAAATTTTATAACGTTGATATATTCTCATGTTCGTTATTAAGTTTTAGACATAACATTAATCAATTAATGAACCAATGAATTTAATTATTTTATGTTTTATTTGCTTTTTATTATTTTTTTGATTTTCATTTTATTTATTAACATTTTCAATTGTTAAGTTACTCAATTTTGTGTTTTAATTCTAATTTAATTTATTTTTATTTAAATTATAATTTGATCTTAGTTTGATTTTAATTTTAATTTTGATTTTGTATTTGTATTTTATTTCTTGTTTTAGATATTTTATTTCTAATTATAAATTTTTTTGCGCTCTGCTTACTGTGTTAGTTGTTAGTGGAAACTTAACTGGTATATGCACTATCTTATTGCTGTTCTTTTTTACTTTGTGTTATATTTTACTGTTTGTTTCCCAAATAAAAATAAAAATAAAAAATAAAATAAAATATATACAGACAAACAGACAAAAATTCTAAAACTATATTTTTGGCTTCGGTATCGATTGTAGATCACACCCCAAGTATTCTTTTAAAAAAATATTCAATGTACAGTTTTGACTTTCCTACCATTTTATTATATGTATAGATAACTACAATTATTAAAAGTAATGTTACCAAATAGATTCAATCGCCGTTTATCCTGGAAGACCTGGAATCGAACACAGACTACGAGATCTTCGTGGACGCGGTCAATGAGCACGGAGTTGGCGAAGCGTCACCGAGACTTATATTTAGGACTCAGAGTCAAGTGAGTAGATCTAGTTTTATCCTACTTCCTACTAATATTATAAATACGAAATTTGTGAGTATGGATGTATTCTTGTTACTTTTTCAAGCAAAAACTACTGAACGGATTTTGATGAAACTTCACATTAATATAACTAATACATCAGAATACCACAAAGGCTACATTTCATCCAGACATTCCCACGGGATCAGAAATTACGCTGGTAAAATTGCAAGGTGAAGCTAGTGTTGCAATATACTGAAGAAACACTTAAACTTTGTAGGCTTGTTCGAGTAGATAGTTATTATCATAGCAGTCAGTTACCTAAAATCAGAAAAAAGGTTGTAAGTCTGTGAGAGTGTTAACTGTTTACAATATACGCCTCACAATATGTATATACCTCAAACCGCCCTTACTTAAAGATAGATTATATTTGTAATCTCTAATATATAAAATTCTCGTGTCATGGTGTTAAACATTGAACTCCTCCGAAACGGCTCGACCGATTTTAATAAAATTTTGTGGGCATATCGGGTAGGTCTGAGAATCGGCCAACATCTATTTTTCATCCCCCTAAGTTACAACGGGGGGAGGTTGAGGAAGTTACTAACATATATGGCAAAACAACGTTTGCGGGGTCAGCTAGTTTGTACATATATTTACAGAATTTGCGATGTGTTATCATATTAATTGTTGTCTTTCGTTGTTTTTTTTTTACATATACATATTTTTACTTTTTTCTTTTAAAAATTTTTTACTGTTTTAGCACGGGTTTTAAATTGTTGTACTTTTTAAACGGTTTTATTTAGCTCACCCCGTTTGTTTTATATTTTATTCTTGGGTCAAATTTAGTAATTCAAATTTCACCCTCTTCCTGTCAACCGATTAATCTGAAATTTTGTATACACTTTGGATTTTGGTGACAATACAATTATGTTTATTCATTATCATTATAAATTCAAGATGGCCGCCGCTACAAAATGGCGGATAATTTATGTTTTATTAATCCCATCAATATGGGTATCAAATGAAAGGGCTCAACAAGCAGAATACAATATACTATAAAAAATTGAAATCCAAGATGGCGGCCGCTACAAAATGGCGGATAACGTAGGTTTTATCAATCCCATCAATATGGGTATCAAATGAAAGGGCTCAACAAGCAGAATACAATATACTATAAAAAATTGAAATACAAGATGGCGGCCGCTACAAAATAGCGGATAACGTAGGTTTTATCGATCCCATCAATATGGGTATCAAATGAAAGTGCTCAACCAGTATAATCAATGTACTATATAAAATTAAAATCCAAGATGGCGGCCTCTACAAAATGGCGGATAACTTAGGTTTTATCAATCCCATCAACATGGGTATCAAATGAAAGGTTTCAACAAGTAGAATACAATTTACTATGCAAAATTGAAATCTAAGCTGGCCGCCGCTACCAAATGTCTGATAACAATTTTTTATCAATCCCACCAATATGGGTATCAAATAAAAGGGCTGGACAAGAAGAATACAGTGCACTATACAACCTCAATATTTAAGATGGGCCTTGTAATAATGAAGCACTAAATGAATTAAACAGAATGCAAAATAAAAACTAAAAACTAGAAAATAAAAATAGGTAAAAAAACTTTTTAAGTTAAACGGTTTTATGTTAAACATACATTGCAATATCACACGTCCATCGTTGTCGGTTGAACAACTGCCTAATTATAGTGTAACATTACAAAACAAACATTTTAATCAACGATTGTAGACAATTGACGTGCCCCACGGTTTTATTTTAGTCTAGTCTATGCATATGTTTATAATTCCCACGACTGTATCTATTTTATTATTTTTTGGTTTTAAGTACATTTATCTTAAACATTGCAATGTATGTTTAACATAAAACCGTTTAACTTAAAAAGTTTTTTTACCTATTTTTATTTTAGTCTAGTCTATGCATATGTTTATAATTCCCACGACTGTATCTATTTTATTATTTTTTGGTTTTTTAATAGTTTGTTTTATACTTTTATTGATGAGTTAATTTGTCATAAGATAGATATTGGTTGTTAGTATAAGTTTCGAAACAACTGTTTAAAGTTAAAGTTTGACTAGCCCGTTGGCGCAGTTTGTAGTGCTTTCTGCTCCGAGGGTTGTGGGTTCGATTTCCATCCCGAGTCTGGGTGTAATATAAATATTTATTGATATCTATAATATATATAAATTCATCACGAAATCTCCGAAACTATAACACCTTCGAACTTGAAATTTGGCAGGTAGGCTCCTTATAGGACGTAGACATCCGCTAAGAACGGATTTTACGAAACTCAACCCCTAAGGGGGTAAAATGGGGGTTGGAAGTTTATATGAGAGTCCCATGTTTTTGACGTAAGAGACTTGAAATTTAAAATGTATGCTCTATAGATGGTAACAAGGTGTTCAAATAATGTATCTTTAGAAATCAACTCCCTTTTGGGGTTAAAACGGGGGATGTTACGTTGACTCACTAATCACGAAATCTCCGAAACTATAACACTTACAAACTTGAAATTTAGCAGGTAGGCTCCTTATAGGGCGTAAACTATTGCTAAGAATGTTTTTGACGAAACTCGACCCCTAAGGGGGTAAAACGGGGGTTGCAAGTTTGTACGAAAGTCCCATGTTTTTGAAGTAAGATACTTGAAATTTAAAATGTATGCTCTTTATATGGTAACAAGGTGTCCAAATAATGTTTCTTAGAAATCAACGCCCTTTTGGGGTTAAAACGGGGGATGTTACGTTGACCCACTCATCACGAAATCTCCAAAACTATAACAGCTACAAATTTGACATTTGGCAGGTAGGTTCCATATAAAGCGTAGTCATATGCTAAAAACTGATTTAACGTAACTCGACCCTTAAAGGGGTAAAACGGGGGATGGAACTTTGTATGAAAGTCCTATGTTTTTGAAGTAAGAGATTTTAAATTTAAAATGTATGTATAGATAGTAAAAAGGTATCCAAATAATGTATCTTTAGAAATCAACTCCTTTTTGGGGTTAAAACGGGGGATGGTAGGTTGACTCACTTATCACTAAATCTCCGAAACTATAACAGTTATAAACTTAAAATTTGTCAGGTAGGATTCTTATAAGGCGTAGACATCTGCTAAGAACTAATTTTACGAAACTCGACCCTTAAAAGGATAAAACTGGGCTTGGAAGTTTATATAAAAGTCCTATGTTTTTGAAGTAAGAGACTTGAAATTTAATATGTATGCTCTATACATGGTGAGAAGGTGTTCAAATAATGCATCGTAATCTATATATAAAAAAAAGAGAAAGATCACTGACTCACTCATCACGAGAACTCAAAAACTGCTGGATGGTCTCCATTCATCCAGGATGGACAAAGATGAGATTTGGCAGGGAGGTAGATTAAAATTAATAGACGTCCGCTAAGAACGAATTTTGCGATATTCCACCGCTAAGGGGGTTTAATTGGGGTTGATAGTTTGTATGAAACTTATACAGCAGGGTCAGTTTAAAGCAAAATAACCGCGTTGTAACCCTATGTGTTCAAGAAACATTTATATTGATCACTTATAAGTAGTACAAAAAAATATATTTTTCTAACCTTTACGTTACTAGAATACTTTTTATTTACCCCTGTCTTCACGGAGTCACGGAGGAGCGTGCGTTACGCTATTCTGTGACATATAGTTACGTAGAACCATATTAAAAACTAAATTGCATGCAGTATATTTAACCATATTTACACTACAATACTATATTATTAATACATTATTTCATACCACAATTCTGACGAATTCAACGAACCATTTTGTTAAACGCGACGCGCGCTTCACGCACACGTAGTCGCGGGCAACAGTTTGTGTATTATAAAACAAAGTCCCCAAAAGTGTATGTGATCGATTCCCTCAAAATCTACGGAACGGATTTTCATGCAGTTTCATCTATGGAGTGATGATGAGAGTTTCACTGGAAGTTTGCCGGAAAAACTTTGTGTCACACTGATTTCAACGCGGGCGGAGCCGCGGGCACAGCTAATATTTATATATGTACTAGCTGTGCCCGCGGCTTCGCCCACGTTTAAATCAGTGAGTCACAAAGTTTTTCCGGCAAACTGGCCGCGATGTCCTTAGATGGCGAAGTGGCTTTTTCCGGACCTGGATAGATATAATATCATAAATAACGGTTCGTTATTAAACAGGTTTGTTATTTTTGTTGGCGTCCTGTCGTGTTGGCGTATTAGCGCGTTGGCACGTTGGCACATTGGCGTGTTGGCGCATTGGCGTGTTGGCGTGTTGGTGTGTTGGCGTATTGGCGTGGTTTTTTTTTATAACTATATATCCACGGGCTTATAATGCCCGTCCTTTTGTTATTCCAATTATTTGTTTGTTACTCTCGATACCTTGGCACCTACATATGCAACTTACAAGCGTTGGCGTGTTGGCGCATTGGCGTGTTGGCGTATTGGCGTGTTGGCGTATTGGCGTGTTGACGTATTTGCGTGTTGGTGTGTTGGCGTATTGACACATTGGCGTGTTGGCACATTGGCGTGTTGGCATATTGGCACATTGGCGCATTGGCATATTGGCGTGTTGGCGTGTTGGCGTATTGGCACATTGGCGTGTTGGCGTGTTGGCGTATTGGCACATTGGCGTGTTGGCGCATTGGCGTGTTGGCGTATTGGCGTGTTGGAGTATTGGCGTGTTGGAGTGTTAATGTGTTGGCGTGTTGGCACATTGGCGTGTTGGCGTGTTGGACTGTTGGCGTATTGGCGTGTTGGCGTATTGGCGTATTGGCGTGATGGCGTGTTGGCGTATTGGCACATTGGCGTGTTAGCGTGTTGGCGTATCGGCACATTGGCGTGTTGGCGTATTGGCGTATTGGCACATTGACGTGTTGGTGTGTTGGCGTGTTGGCGTATTGGCACATTGGCGTGTTGGAGTGTTGGCGTATTGGCGTGTTGGCATGTTGGCGTATTGGCGTGTTGGAATCTTGGCGTGTTGGAGTGTTGGCGTGTTGGCGCATTGGCGTGTTGGCGCATTGGCGTGTTGGCGTTTTGACGTGTTGGCGTATTGGCACATTGGCGTGTTGGCGTGTTGGCGCATTGGCGTATTGGCTTGTTGGCGTGTTGGCGTATTGGCGTGTTAGCATGTTGGCGTGTTGGACTGTTGGCGTGTTGGCGTATTGGCACATTGGCGTGTAGGCGTGTTGGCGCATTGGCGTATTGGCGTATTGGCGTCTAGGCGTATTGGCGTATTGGCGTGTTGGAGTGTTGGCATGTTGGCGCATTGGTGTGTTGGCGTGTTGGCGTTTTGACTTGTTGGCGTGTTGGCGTTTTGGCGTATTGGCGTATTGGCGTGTTGGCGAGTTGGCGCATTGGCGTATTGGCGTATTGGCGTATTGGCGTGTTGGCGTGTTGGCGTATTGGCACATTGGCGTGTTGGCGTGTTGGCGCATTGGCGTGTTGGCATGTTGGCGTGTTGGACTGTTGGCGTATTGGCACATTGGCGTGTTGGCGCATTGGCGTGTTGGCGTGTCGGCGTGTTGGCGTGTTGGCGTATTGGCGTGTTGGCGTGTTGGCGTAATGGCACATTGGCGTGTTGGCGTGTTGGCGCATTGGCTTTTTGGCGTGTTGGCGTATTGGCGTTTTGGCATGTTGGCGTGTTGGACTGTTGGCGTATTGGCACATTGGCGTGTTGGCGCATTGGCGTGTTGGCGTGTCGGCGTGTTGGCGTGTTGGCGTATTGGCGTGTTGGCGTGTTGTCGTAATGGCACATTGGCGTGTTGGCGTGTTGGCGCATTGGCTTTTTGGCGTGTTGGCGTATTGGCGTTTTGGCATGTTGGCGTGTTGGACTGTTGGCGTGTTGGCGTGTTGGCGTATTGGCACATTGGCGTTTTGGCGCATTGGCCTATTTGCGTGTTGTATAAATTTCGAATCTTACTTTAAAAACATAGGCCTTTCATACAAACTTCCGATCCCCGTTTTATCTTTTACGTCCTATACAAAACCTACTTGCCAAATATCAAGTTTATAGTTGTTATATTTTCGGAGATTTCGTGATGAGTGAGTCAACCTACCATCCCCCGTTTTAACCCTAAAAGGGAGTTGATTTCTAAAGATACATTTTTAAGTCACCTTTTCACCATCTATAGAGCATACATTTTAAATTTCAAGTCTCTTACTTCAAAAACATAGGACTTTCATACAAACTTCCAACCCCCGTTTTACCCCCTTAGGGATCGAGTTTCGTAACATCCGTTCTTAGCGGATGCTTACGTCTTATAAGGAGCCTACCTACCAAATTTCAAGTTTGTAGGTGTTATAGTTTCGGAGATTTCGTGATGAGTGGGTCAACCTACCATCCCCCGTTTTAACTCCAAAAGGGAGTTGATTTCTAAAGATACATTATATGGACACCTTCTCACCGTCTATAAAGCATACAGTTTAAATTTCAAGTCTCTTACTTCAAAAATATAGGACTTTCATACAAACTTCCAACCCCGTTTTATCCCCTTAGAGGTCGAATTTAATAAAATCCGTTCTTAGCGGATGTCTACGACCTATAAGGAACCTATCTGCCAAATTTCAAGTTTTAATTGTTATATTTTCAGAGATTTCGTAATGAGTGAGTCAACCTACCATCCCCCGTTTTAACCCCAAAAGGGAGTTGATTTCTAAAGATACATTATTTGGACACCTTTTCATCATCTATAGAGCATACGTTTTAAATTTCAAGTCTCTTACTTCAAAAACATAGGACTTTCATACAAACTTCCAACCCCCGTTTTACCCCCTTAGGGGTCGAGTTTCGTCAGATCCATTCTTAGCAGTAGTTTAGGCCCTATAAGGAGCCTACCTGCTAAATTTCAAGTTTGTAAGTTTTATAGTTTCGGAGATTTCGTGATTAGTGAGTCAACGTAACATCCCCCGTTTTAACCCCAATAGGGGGTTGATTTCTAAAGATACATTATTTGGACACCTTTTCACCATCTATTGAGCTTACATTTGAAATTTCGAGTCTCTTACTTCAAAAACATAGAACTTTCATACAAACTTCCAACCCCCGTTTTACCCCCTTAGGGATCGTTTCTCATAAAATCCGTTCTTAGCGGATGCCTACGCCTTATAAGGAGCCTACCTGCCAAATTTCAAGTTTTTAGGTGTTACAGTTTTGGACATTTCGTGATGAGTAACCTTTCGCGTTTATATATATTAATTTAGATTATTTGTAAGTATGTTTATCGAAAAAAAATGTAGCTATACCAGGCGACTGTTACCTAT
Organism: Melitaea cinxia; assembly: GCF_905220565.1. Classification (NCBI taxonomy): domain Eukaryota; kingdom Metazoa; phylum Arthropoda; class Insecta; order Lepidoptera; family Nymphalidae; genus Melitaea; species Melitaea cinxia. Next base: position 1,700,623 of record NC_059408.1, on the reverse strand, counting down.
AACACAAGCATTAAGCTGCTTACTTTAGGAACAGACGACCGTGTGTATTGTGTAGATATTTATTTATTAAAAAAAGTGTATTGCATGCTGAGTTAGCCTTTAAGTGTGGTGTATAGTGTAAGATATTCTGTTTAACTATGTAGGAATGATAGAAATCACTGTATGTAGCATACATTGGCTTCCTATATAAATAAATAAAATAAATTTGTATTTTAGAATTGGTATAATTTTCTTTTCAATTTGTATTTTCATTTACATAGTAGCTAAACTTACCTATTTTATTTTTGTTTTGTCTCTCACAAGTTGGTCCTAAGTAACCCTCTTCCATAACGCTGAAATAGAATTTTTTATGACAAGATCACATTTATATTACATTTTTTTCAAATATAATTATAATACATTTCTTTTTATATATTTTGTCTACAATATAGAATCGTTCGTTGATAATATAACCTTTATTATTAGTTTACGATAGTTGATGGATGAAAATATTCATTTTTACTGAAACGCGTCTATTTTTATAATATTAGTGAACAACATCAATTATTCTGCTGTGTGGCTACGGTTGTAAAAAATATAGCCACCCCCTCTCTTCCCGTGGGTGTCGTAAGTGGCGACTAAGGGATAACACAGTTCCGCTACCACCTTGGAACTTAAAAAGCCGACCGATGGCGGGATAACCATCAACTGCTGGCTTTGAAATACACAGGCTGAAGACGGGCAGCAGCGTCTTCGGTGCGACAAAGCCAGCCCTGCGGTCACCAACCAGACCGAAAGCCTGGTGACTATGGGCAAAACACATGAGGTGAGGGAGTTGAGAGAGGCACGAACTTGTGGAGGCCTATGTCCAGCAGTGGACTGTAATAAGCTGAAATGATGATGAAGATGATGATGATGATGATGATTATAATAATCAATTATTCTACCGCTAAACAACAAGACGAGAATTTAGTGATAAGACAAATCGTGTAATTGTACACATAGGCTTACAATATATTCACAATATCAAACATGGTTAATCCCTATTATGTACTAATTCGTAAGCAAGGATAACAACATATGATCAGGTCTGGGGTATAGCTACTGTACTTATTATATGTAGGTATCGTGGGACCCTTAACTATTGGTACCTTCAAAATTTTAGTAATATCAAATTATTTATAAATTTTGTTTATGCAAAGGCTTTTGTTTTGTCTGTTTCAGCACTAAAAGTAAAATGACAAGGAAACCCAGTAAATAATTGATGACGCGTCACAAGTCATAGTTTTGACTTGCGGAATCGACCCCGTTACATTAAAAATATTTATTTTTACATACAGATGTTTGACGTGATTTTTCCGATGGTTTTCTGATACGGGAGTTAATTCTAGTGGGGCCGTTAAGACGTTTATTAGTTTAGTTATAATACGGGACTTGTTATAGATTATCAAATGCCGCTAAACGGTATTTAAAAATAGGGGTTGGTGGTAGATGGGTGAAAATTTAGGGTTGTATGTATTTTTCAACGCCAAATCATAATAAATTATAAAATAAATAATTTCTCTAAAAACTAAAAAAAAATTTTAGGTGTGGAAATTAACCTTAACATTCAGGGAGATGAAAAATAGATGTTGTTCGATTCTCAGACCTACCCGATATGCACACAAATTTTCATGAGAATCGGTCAAGCCGTTTCGGAGGAGTTTAACTACAAACACCGCGACACGAGAATTTTATATATTAGATTTATTTATTTACACTTTATTGTACACAAAACAAATAAAATAAACAAGCAACATTAGCAATAATTTGTAGAAAAAAACGTACAAAAGGCGGCCTTATTGCTTAAAAGCAATCTCTTCCAGCCAACCTTAGGGCAAAGGAAATGATATATTGACGGTGTTGTACAGTTTAATTTTATAAAAAATAATATATAGTGCTTTCCTCTCCTATCTACTTATTTGTTATTGATATCTTTACTTCTTTTCTCTTGCTATTGTTATCAGATGGTAGAAGAAGAAGAAGTAAACGCAAATGCGTACAATATAACAGCTTGCTGTGAACGAGTCCAGCTCTCCAGCGTGTGTATGCCGCTCTGTTCGTACGACGCCAAGATGTCTGACCTGCGGACACTCGCGCCGCTGTGCGAACAGGAGTTTAGCAAGCTCGTGAGATGTGGGGCTGGTGGTGAGATACTGGGATTTATATGTTTTGATACTATCACAAGTAATAGGTTTGCTAAAAGAGTTCATAATAATTAAACGTGAATATGATAATATGATTTAAACTTATTAACATTAAGTCATTATTACTGAAAATAACGTGAACTCATGTGTTTTGCCCATAGTCACCACGCTGGGCAGGCGGGTTGGTGACCGCTGTACCATACTATGGGCAAAATACATGAGTTCACTTAATTTTTGGCGTAACTTGTGGAGGCTCGTATGTCCAGCAGTGGACTGTATAGGCTGTAGAAACTGAAAATAAAGTTCATCTATAATTTCTGAAACAAAAAAAATTCTTGATAATCGTATCGACGAGGATCGTTGATTCTATTACGTTCCAGCCTGTAATATCTCACTGCTGGGCCTCTTTCCCCATGTAGGAGAAGGATCAAAGCTTAATCCGACACACTGCTCCAATACGGATTGGCGGATTTATCACCTTCTATGATCATCAGGTGTACATGATAACAACCGGGACCGACAGCTTTACGTGTTCTCCGAGGAACGGTGACACAAGGACTAACAACCGGACCGGAAATAAATACTTGTATAAACACAAATACTCACTCCGGGCGGGAATCGAACACACGCGGCACACGCCCCTGCCCTGAGCGCCAAGGCCGCCGCTCACGCCCCGCCCCCGCCCGCCCGCTTCTCCGAAGAACGGTGACACGAGGACTAACAACCGGACCGAAAATAAATATTTCTATAAAAACAAATAATCACTTCGGGCGGGAACCGATCCCACGCGGCACACGCCCCCGCCCCGGGCGCCAAGGCGACGCGCTCACGGCCGCTCCGCCCCAGACCGCTCACGCTCGCGCCCCGCTCACGCCCCACTCACGCCCCGCCCCGCCCCGCCCCCGCAGGCCGCAACCACGCGGCGTGCTGCGCGCGGCGCGGCGTGCCGGCGGCGTGCCGCGGCGCGTGCGCGGGCGCCGCCAGCGGCCTGCTGTACTCCTGCGTCGCCTACGTCGGGAACGTCGTGCAGTGCTTCGAGGAAGGTCGGCCGACACTCTCACTCCTACGCCCTTGTTTACTGTGTTCTTTATTGCACTTTAAAAGCATAATTATTTCACATTAGACACAGAGGACACAGCAGGAATTTCCTGCTCAAAATATGGAGCAGCCCGACTGGGGTAGTACCTCGACCTTGCAGAAGATCACAGCTAAATAATACTGTTTTCAAGCAGTGTTGTGTTTCTGTTGGTGAGTAAGGTGACCAGAGCTCCTGGGGGGATTGGGGATTGGGTCGGCAACACACTCGCGATGCTTCTGGTGTTGCAGGTTTCTAAAAGCTACGGTAATCTCTTACCATCAGGTGAGCCGTACGCTTGTTTGACGACCTAGTGACATAAAAAAAACATACTTATACTTTTTTTTATTAAATTTTGTCAGATAAATTATTTGAACTATTTTTATATTCTTTATCATATAAAGTCACGAGTGAAGAAGAAATTTGAGGGTCATATGGATCTTTCCAACTTGAAAATGAAAATGAAAAAATATTTATTTCAGTACCATCGAGTTATTTTACACATTGTGATTGACTCCCTCAATTAGGTGCAGAAAGCACCTGAGCCAGATGGAGTCGCTCTTCCATTATAAACTAAATACAAGGAAAATCAGTACTTAGCGCTAATTCATACAATATATATATATATATACAATAAATAAATAAAAAAGTAATTAAATATATAACTTGCATCAGGAGAAACTAGTACTTTTGACATATATTATTCAAAAAAACCAGATGATGCATTATTGTAATTGTTGTTAGTAATTGTTTTTTAAAAATTGTGTCTCGTTCGATAATTATCTCTTGTGAAATTTTTGTTTTGTTAATTTATTACTACTTCGTATAATAGTGAATTGTTCGCTCAAGTGCATGCGTTTTGCGCCTGTAACACAATATACACTTGGCCGAATAACTGAGCTTAATATTGTATTAGTGTATTTCTTGTTGATACAACAAATAAATAAATAAAAACAATGCCAAACCCATCAGGCACCGACCTCCTCCCTGGTCCTCCTCGAGAAGTCCACGCGGTCGTCTCTCACGACAAGCTGTTCCTGGACTGGTCCGCGCCAACAGATGGCGCCAACGCCACATCCTACACGGTGCACTGGCAAAAAGTTGGCAACAACACTCTACCCTACTACTACAATAGCGTGCAGTTGGATAATGTGAGTCCATTTCAAATACTTGTAAAAAAAGCAATGAATCAATCGCCTTTTTTAACAATAACTGAAAAAAAATTTAGGAAATTATGAAATTAAATGAAAATTGTCATCAAATAAAATTTGGATGAAAAAAGTCTTTAAAGTTATTATTCAAATTTTACAAAAAAAATGCTTTGCGGTAGTTTCTTACTTATTTATAGAGAGAAATAACATAAATAATGGTTACATATTCCTTATAAAACTACATTTTTCTTTATAGTCAACATTAGTCAGTAGTAAACTTTCCTTCAAATTAATAAAGTATTAAGTACAACACCCAAATAATTAAGTTATTTAAGTTTGGCAAAATTAGAGAACTAACTTTAGTTCTATTGTTATATTCTAGTTCCAAAATTAAAAGATGAATTTTTATAGTCTCTTAGACTTAAAATTTATATATTTATTTGAAGGATGGTACACAACACAAAAAGCTTTGTAAAAAAGAATACATAATATAAAAGCCAATTAGGACAATCCGTGTTTTAAAAATTAAAGAAAAACACACGTCCAAGTAAAAAAAGACAAAAAAAAAATACAGTAATAAAAAGAAATTGTCATACTTAACTAATAATTCCTCCTATTTCCATATTTATTATATATATATATATTATATATAATATGAAATATTTATTATATATATATATATATATATATATATATATATATATATTATATATATATATATATATATATATATATATATATATATATATATATATATATATATATATATATATATATATATATTATATATATATTATATATATATATATATATATATATATATATATATATATATATATATATAATTTTATTATATATATATATATATTAATATTTATTATTATATTAATTCCTCTTAACTATTAACCCTCAGGAAATTTCAATGTCTTACTTACACGACTATATATTTAAAAAATAAGAGAGAGATAAAAAAGAACTTTACACAGTCTTACAAAATGGAGACCAGAGCAGAATTAAAACAAGATCTTCTTTCAGGAAATGAATGTGACGCAAACAATGGCTCGTATTGAGGATCTAGAAGTCAACAGCACCTACCACCTGTTTGTGGTGGCGGTGAACGAGCACGGCTCCTCGCTGCCGTCCAGTATGCTGCTCATCAACATTACTGAAGGTGGTTATTATTGTATATTTTATGGCCTATAAATGGTATGATTAAATATAACTGAAGTATTGTCATAAGTTAGTTTTCTATTTGGGGCATTCCACGCGAAGCGGACAACTAAAAAATGTCGATGTTTCCGATTTTAGTAATTTTCGAATATGTTATACCTATATATGCCCTCAATACATATGTGTAATATTATTATAGTATATTGTTTAATTATCGAGTTATTAGTCATTAAAGTGTCGAGTAACCAGCAGGAACGCCCTACTGTAAGTGCCAATATTAGCTATTTTAAAGTTATTTTAAAATAAATAAGATAGAAAAGTGTTTACGTGATGAAATGACCTTTGTGATGATGTTTTTCGAAATTTGAAATTTTATATATTTTTTTGGAAAAAATTCATTTAAATTTTTCAATTATTATTTTTTTAAACTTGGACCCCTTAAATTTTTTTAATTTTTTTTCTCAAAACAGCTAATAGTGTATTGAACATACTTGCAAAGTTCTAGAGTGGGCCGAAAAGTCGTTTAGGAGCTAGACCAGTTATACTGCCTAAGCGCAACTGCGCCGGTGGTCGCCGTCCGGCTTACATCAGCCGCACAGTAACGTTTCACAGAGGAATACCAAAATACCTTTGTTTGAAATACATACATATACCCATATTTTGAGTAATTCTGCGTAGTAATCAGTATGTATTTATCACAGACACACATACTAGTAAATAAAAGAAATATTGTTATGATATATAATTATAGGTAATACAAAATGGTAGCGCCATTTTGCATCACTAACTGAATTTATTTCTGAAAGCAGTTAAATTAAAATAGTTTGTGTATATGCATAACATATTCGTAAAAACATCACACAACGTTAATAAAAACAATATCAAACGCAGTATAAGCACCACAAAGAAAAGTAAACGTACGAGTGTCTTTTATACTACTTTATATGCTAATTAGTCGTAATATAAATATTTCAGTTTATATTAAATAGAATTTCAATAACATAGCATATTTTTTAGTACAATATATATTACAAACAAAGATATGGAGTGGGTTTAGTAGCACCATATTTTATGGAAGACATGAATAAAAAAATATTGATAATTTAAAAAAAAAGTAACTGTTAAGCTTCTTGCCGATTATTCTGAGCAGAACATACATTCCGAATCGATCGGAGCTTCATATTAACTGTAATTATTTATTTGAAAATATCGTATAATAATAATTAAATAGGCCTTGAAGCCTACTTGACAACAAAAGGAAAAATGTTTTCATTATTTTTAGCTGTTTGTTCATGAGCAGTGCAGTGCATACGTAAAAAAAAAAAAATAATAATCGCAATATAATGGCGCTTTATCGTGATCGTTGTTTTAATCCATTTAATTTAGCAAGACATAAAAAACATAAACAATTAAGAAAATTAATAATTGTGTTTGCTCGCAAACGAAAAAAAAACCGACTTCAATTACATCGACGAGTAATACAACGCAGATAACAAACGCAGACGAAAAAATACTCAAGTAACTGCGTGTTATCAAAGATTACTCAAAAAGTAGTTATCAGATCTCAATAAAATTTATATGTGACCACGTAACAAACATCAGGTTTCGATTAAATTAAAAATTATTAAAATCGGTACACCCAGTAAAAAGTATTATTTTTTTTTACGTATGCACTGCACTGCTCATGAACAAACAGCTAAAAATAATGAAAACATTTTTCCTTTTGTTGTCAAGTAGGCTTCAAGGCCTATTTAATTATTATTATACGATATTTTCAAATAAATAATTACAGTTAATATGAAGCTCCGATCGATTCGGAATGTATGTTCTGCTCAGAATAATCGGCAAGAAGCTTAACAGTTACTTTTTTTTTAAATTATCAATATTTTTTTATTCATGTCTTCCATAAAATATGGTGCTACTAAACCCACTCCATATCTTTGTTTGTAATATATATTGTACTAAAAAATATGCTATGTTATTGAAATTCTATTTAATATAAACTGAAATATTTATATTACGACTAATTAGCATATAAAGTAGTATAAAAGACACTCGTACGTTTACTTTTCTTTGTGGTGCTTATACTGCGTTTGATATTGTTTTTATTAACGTTGTGTGATGTTTTTACGAATATGTTATGCATATACACAAACTATTTTAATTTAACTGCTTTCAGAAATAAATTCAGTTAGTGATGCAAAATGGCGCTACCATTTTGTATTACCTATAATTATATATCATAACAATATTTCTTTTATTTACTAGTATGTGTGTCTGTGATAAATACATACTGATTACTACGCAGAATTACTCAAAATATGGGTATATGTATGTATTTCAAACAAAGGTATTTTGGTATTCCTCTGTGAAACGTTACTGTGCGGCTGATGTAAGCCGGACGGCGACCACCGGCGCAGTTGCGCTTAGGCAGTATAACTGGTCTAGCTCCTAAACGACTTTTCGGCCCACTCTAGAACTTTGCAAGTATGTTCAATACACTATTAGCTGTTTTGAGAAAAAAAATTAAAAAAATTTAAGGGGTCCAAGTTTAAAAAAATAATAATTGAAAAATTTGAATGATTTTTTTCCAAAAAAATATATAAAATTTCAAATTTCGAAAAACATCATCACAAAGGTCATTTCATCACGTAAACACTTTTCTATCTTATTTATTTTAAAATAACTTTAAAATAGCTAATATTGGCACTTACAGTAGGGCGTTCCTGCTGGTTACTCGACACTTTAATGACTAATAACTCGATAATTAAACAATATACTATAATAATATTACACATATGTATTGAGGGCATATATAGGTATAACATATTCGAAAATTACTAAAATCGGAAACATCGACATTTTTTAGTTGTCCGCTTCGCGTGGAATGCCCCATTTAAGTAAGTCTGAGATATGTACTACACAGTGTATATCATTTTGTTTATCTCTTACTAGCAGATGCCCGCGACTTCGCTTGCTTAGGAATTGATAATATTTACATAAAGAGCCTATTATATGGAATATACATAAATTATTCTGAAATAAATAGGATGTGTGGCGCGAACTTGGGGAGGCCTATGTCCAGCAGTGGACTGCGATAGGCTGAAGTGTGTGTGTTCTGAAATATGCGTGTATATAGCAATCTGTAATTTACCAGCGTGGCGGATTAAAATATAACTTTTGTCTTAAGAAAATATTTACATTAATAGGAAAGTTTAATCAATCGATCATTATACATATCTATACAAATAAATAAAATTGGAGTGTCTGTTTGTAATATTAAAATAACCGGTTTTTTTTAATAAATGCATATAGATGTATACACGGTACTTATACCAAAATAACATTTTATACAATTTTTGTCTGTCTGTCTGTCTGTTTGTTCTCTGTTCTCTGCGAACTGAACAAGAACATTTTTGTAAAATTCCACGCGTACGAAGTCGCGGGCACAGCTAGTTATAAAATATAACTGTTATATACATTATTACTTAACTGAGGTAGGGCACAGCAGGAATTTCCTGCTCAAAATATGAAGCAGCCCGACTGGGGTAGTACCTCGACCTTACAGAAGATCACAGCTAAATAATACTGCTTTCAAGAATTATTGTGTTCCTGTTGGTGAGTAAGGTGACCAGAGCTCCTGGGGGGATTGGGGATTGGGTCGGCAACGCGCTTGCAATGCTTCTGGTGTCGTAGGCGTCTATAAGCTACGGTAATCTCTTACCACCAGGTGAGCCGGACGCTTGTTTGCCGACCTAGTGACATATATGCAAAATGTTGGCCTTATTTTTAACCAAAAGTCCGTGTACAGACATAGAAAACAGGGAAGTGTCCGGTATCCCGTCGCCGCCGCACTCGCTGTCCGTGTCCGCGCACTCCGCCACGTGGCTGGCGCTGAGCTGGCAGCCGCCGCAGTTCGCGCTGCCGGACGAGAAGATCTCCTACACGTGAGTTGTTGTGCTACGATAAACATTAAATTGATTTAGTAAAAGCAACCGATATAGATTTCGCATTCAGCCTGTAACATTCCACTACTGGGCATAGGCCTCTTTCCCCATGTAAGAGAAGGATCAGAGCTTAATCCACCACGCTGCTCCAATGCGGGTTGGTGGATATATTCCCTACTATGAGTAACGATCGCTATCAGGTGTACATGATAACAACCGGGACCGACGGCTTCACGTGCTCTCCAAGGCACGGTGGGGAGACCCACGAGGACTGCACCATTAGCCAACGTTTAATGTGATATAAGCTTGTCCGTCTCTTAATCTAGTATTCATATACATATGAATTTTTCGTTATTTTTTTTTTAATGATTTGGCTGATATTGTAACTGTAACAACTTCTGTACGAGTATGTCTCTTTTCAAATGAATAAAATATGAAACTTACGTCACCAGTCTCTTCCATTGCTTAGTGTTATTATATGATTCTATTTATTTGTGAATATATATATATATATATATATATCACAATGTATATATATATATATATATATATGAACTCAACTGAATCAGCCTTGCGATGCTCTGTTAGCTTAGCAAAAGCCCTTTTCTCCAAATCGGAGAAGAAATTGAAACTGAATCCACCAAACAGCTTAATTGCGGGTTACGGGAAATTCCCTAACATGAGCCCTCGGTGTTTATAACAACCGCGACTAGCGGCCTTCCGCGCTGGTAAGGATATGGTTATGAGTATTTTGGATTTCGCGAGAGAGTAGATGAAAATATACAGATATAGCTAAAATATATAGTTATCAAACTAATGTAATTTTTATTTTCACATTAGTCTGTACTTCAAGATGCCAAGTCAAACGAACCAGGGTAACGTCACGAAGATCTCCACCTCGGTGACAGGACACACGCTGGAGAAACTGACGCCAAACACCCAGTATGTCGCGTGGGTGAAGGCTCACTCAGACGCCGGAGACTCGTTGCCTTCAGAGACTTTGCTCGCGTGGACTGATCCCGCTTACCCTGCATTTGTCGAGGTATTTAATACTTATAATTAACTGAGGTAGGGTATAACAGGAATTTCCTGCTCAAAATATGGAGCGGCCCGACTGGGGTAGTAGTACCTCGACCTTACAGAAGATCACAGCTAAATAATACTGCTTTCAAGCAGTATTGTGTTCCTGTTGATGAGTAAGGTGACCAGAGCTCCTGGGGGGATTGGGGATTGGGTCGGCAACGCGCTTGCGATGCTTCTGGTGTTGCAGGTGTCTATAAGCTACGGTAATCGCTTACCATCAGGCGAGCCGTACGCTTGTTTGTCGAACTAGTGACATAAAAAAAAAGATTTCTTTAACTTTCTGCGCATATAAATACAAATAGTGTAAATTAGAAAACTTTTGTGCACTATTGCAGTATAAAATTTGCCAAATTAACTATTTTTTTTATTACATCTCACTTTACTTTTAAAATACACCACTGTCACGCATTTCTATAAATGAAAAATATAATAATCAAAATGGTGATTTACAATTCAATAGTAGGGCTTTCGATAAAGATAATATAATATCAGAAAAATTACGTTCGAAAAGAACATTCCATTTCATAGAACATATAGTAAAGATAAAAATTTCATATCACGAGTAAAATTTTCAATAATATTTTCTCTCAATATTCAAAATTTTCATCAACATATCCCATACGTTTTACGACTCGCCCGACTTCACACGACCAGATTACATTATAGATATATCGTCGTGGCGTGGAAGTGCCGATCAACCGTTTTGATATACTTACATAAATTGTCGTTTATGCGTAGTTGTAACTGTTCAAAATTACAAACAATCAAAATTAGCTAGTTAAATTATTGTTTTTTTTTTTTCTTTTTTTTTATTATTTTTTTTTTATTACATTACAATTTCTATTTTATAATCATTACTTGTTATATTTACATCATGTTCTCAAATTTCTTCTATTCTCGTGTCTCACATTGTAATGTAATAAATAAAAAAAAAAAATCTAACTAGCTAATTTTGAATGACATATTTTTATAAGAAATGACTAATTTTTTTAAACTTAACAATTGAAATGATTAATAATGAAAAATGATATATAACATTGAAGAAAAATACATGTGGGTAGAAAAAATAATAATAGGAAAATATAAAAATTAAAATAGGAAGAAAGAAATTATAAATTAAAAAAAATATATATGTAAAGATGCAGTTCAATAGTCAAGTTCGGAGAATTTGATGCCTTGAAATTGTACAAACCAAAAAACTTAATAACTTAAAATTGTGCATATTGTTACCTATCAAATATAAATGTTTTAGTATAAATTTTCAAAATTCATAGAATACAGCTTAAAACATAACTTAAAAATAATATATAATGTATTTGAATTTGGAATCTTACATAATGAAAGAACTTTAATAAGGAGATGTCTATTGACTGCTACATGTAAAGATGCCTGATGATGGTCCAATAAAGGATCGAAACGTCGCATGAATTTGCAATTAGTGGTTTGATCGGCACCTTATGTCCACTTTCCTGCGAACCGTCAAAGAATACTTATAACAAATGGACATAACGATAAATAATGTAAATAAGAATTTTCCAAGGAATTATTAATATTATATTATATATTTTATTATTTATTAACTGTTTTAACCCGGATGTTTTTTCTTTCTTTTTATAAATTAGATAATAGTAACGTATGGTTTTAAATAAAAAAAAACAGAATTTAATAAATAATTTCTAATTTGTTAAAAGTTACAGCAATTTTTATAAAAAATAAAGTTATGAAAATTGATCTGAATAATTGCTGTAAAAACTCGAACGATTAAGACGGATATATCGTGTATTTGAATATTTTATTTAATTTTATACGAATGACATTTTTTTTAAGTTAATATCTTAACTATTCGATGTTATTTAAAATATATAAAGTACTAGCTGACATGGCGAATTTCGTACTGCCTTATTTTTTTTTTCTTAAATATAGTAATCACATATATCAAAATAAAATATAGCCTATCTTTCAAGTTGGGTTAAACTGCACACGGTGCGTAAATTTGATTACAATCGGTTAAGTAGTTTAGGAGTCTATCGCGGACAAACAACGTGACACGTCATTTATATATATAAAGATTCCTTTATTCCCAACAGCCGCCAACAATAAACCCAGTCAACTTGGTGGTGGAACACTCCAGCATGACCATATTGTGCATTGCGATGGGAACACCCACACCAACGATCTCCTTATATATTTCTGGTAAGTTAGTTAATAATTCCCTTGGCTGTATACTTTTATTCCAAAAGAAATTATTTATATAATTGTACTTCTACCTCTTTAATATCCGTATACAGAACCGTTTCCAGTGTATAAGAAAAATACTTCAAGGAATATGCGATATCATTATGTTTGAATTTCAATTACATATATTTACTTATAATATTTATATACGTCTATTATGTTAATTATAATATAATATACAGTAATAATATGTTGTAATAACCTGCTGTGTGGCTACGGCACCAAAGAATATAGCCACCCCTTCTCTTCCCGTGGGTGTCGTAAGAGGCGACTAAGGGATAACACAGTTCCACTACCACCTTGAAACTTATAAAGCTGACCGATGGCGGGATAACCATCCAACTGCTGGCTTTGAAATACACAGGCCGAAGACGGGCAGCAGCGTCTTCGGTGCGACAAAGCCAGTACTGCGGTCATCAACCCGCCTGCCCAGCGTGGTAACTATGGGCAACACACATGAGTTCACGCATTTTTGGCGCGAACTTGTGGAGGCCATGTCCAGCAGTGGACTGCAATAGGCTGGCATGATGATGATGATGAATATGTTAAATGAAAAAGACAATATGTATACTTTGAATTAATTTCTTCCTAACTGATATTGCATTTACTTTCATAAAATGAAAAGTACTGGAAGCGTTTATTCTCATGTCTTTTTGCCCAAAAAAAATTGATATTTATCTATACGCGACCTAAACTCTTAACACAATTGCGACACCCAAATTAAATCTTTCCAAAATAATTGTGTTTGCTCGCAAACATCGACGAGTAATACAACGTGGATCGACGAAAAAAAGTCAAGTAACTACGCGTTATCAAAGATTACTCAAAAAGTAGTTATCAGATTTCGATAACATTTATATTTGATCACATGATGAACATCAGCTTTCGATTAAATTAAAAATTATCAAAATCGGTACACCCAGTAAAAAGTTATTGCAGATTTTTGAGAGTTTCCCTCGATTTCTCTGAGATCCCATCATCAGATCCTGGTTTCCTTATCATGGTACTAAATTAGAGATATCCCCTTGCCAACAAAAAAAGAATTATCAAAATCGGTACATCCAGTAGAAAGTTATGCGGTATAATACAACGTAGGTCGACGAAAAAAGCGTCAAGTAAAAACGCATTATTAGATATAGCTCGAAAAGTATCATCTCAAATAAATTTAAATGGGACCAATTGACACACACCACCTTTCGATTAAAAAGAAATTGTCGAAATCGGTCCACACGGTCAAAAGTTCTGATGTAACATACATAAAAAAAAATACAGTCGAATTGAGAACCTCCTCCTTTTTTGGAAGTCGGTTAAAAAATTCAACCCAACGGTATAAGTTACATTAATAAACTTAATCGGACGGATGATATTATTTCTACTAAAGTTTTTAGTCACGTACAGAGTAATAAATTCCAAGGAACTTCCCCTGAGTTCATTGAGCACGCACTCCCCAGGCCGGCTCGTCCGCCAGGAGGTGTCGCGCCACATGGTGACGGTGGTCCACAACGTGACCAGGGACATGGACCTCATCTCGTGCTACGCGGACAACGGCTACGGCACCCCGATGCAGGCCTCGAGGAAGATCAATATATCGCGTAAGAATTTATGCTGATAACATAACTATGAATAATGATGCATTGATAAATATGTGGTTGAGCAAAAACTCGAAAATAGTTGCACCAATTTGATTGGTTTTTTATTTTAAATGTCTTAAATACTTTGTAGAAAGTTTTCACGGAATGACAAATTAAAAAATTTTTTAATGCCTTTATACAAAGCAAGACAATGTCTATCAGACTAAGTAGTATTCAATAATCAAGATACAATTAAAGAAAAATGAAGTATGTAGTGAAAAATATTTTAACAAACAACAATCCTGAATTTAGAGGAATAACAATTTTAATTGCTGTAAAGTATTTGAAACGTCGGGCATGTGAAAAACATAATAAACCGCAAAAAAATCCGAAAAAGTTGTTCCATTATAATGAGTGAAATTCGCGTAAACATTATAAAATTTTATTTATTTACTAAAACAATATAGCAGTTCTAAAGTATTAAGTAGCTGATTCAATTTCTTGCAAATGTCAATTTAAATGAAATACAATGTTTTTAATTTGCCCATAGTCACCAACCCGCCTGCCCAGCGTGGTGACTATGGGCAAAGCACATGAGTTCACGTTATTTTTGGCGTAAACATGTGGAGGCCTATGTCTAGCAGTGGACTGTATAGGCTGTAATGATGATGACAATGTTTTTATTTAAGTTTAGAGTTTTCTATACACCCCTGATTATATAATACAAGGCCACACCAGCTATTGTCTTGTATCTGTTTCATTTGTTTTTTTACTTATATTGAAGAAAATTAAAAACACTCAAATAAATAAACTTTACCTCAAAAAGAATAAAGATAGTTTGAACAGTTGTTAAATGCAACACCCAACTAATTCTACAACATTTCGATCTGACAAACCGATTTGTTGAGCCAAGTTGCTTCAATACATACCGTACTTTTGGGTACAAATAGTGTTTAGTGCGAAAGCTTAATTAAAACCGTACAAATGGAGAACTTTGTTGCTCCAATTTGTAAGATAGCTGTAGTTCAGTTCGCGCTTTTGGCGATTTGTTAAGCAAACTTCTGCAATTGCAGGTTTTTGCAATTAAGCGCACAGCTGTTGTAAACATTGTGAATATTTCATTTCATTGAATATTTGCCTTAAAATGTAATAGTACTTTTGTAGGGAAGGAAGGGCAAGTCAGTGTATCATTATTTGGCAAATGCCTGTACTGAATTATAGATGCGAAAAGCGTGTAGTTTAACATAAGGTGTCTGACTAAATCACTAATTGTATTAAACCTTTGTAGATATTCTTTTTACTCATAAATTACTATTAGTTATTGAAAAAATATGAAGTAGATCACAATAGAAAATTTTCAACTCAAAATATGGAACAGCACGATTGAAGAAGTTACCTCGACCTTACAGAAGATCACAGCTAAACAATACTGTTATCAAGCAGTGTTGTGTTCCTGTTGTTAAATAAAGTGAGCGGGGTTCCTGGGGGGATAGGGTTGGCAACGCTCTTGCGATGATTCTGGTGTTGCAGACTTATAAAGCTACGGTAATCCCTTACCATCAGGTGAGCCGTACGCTTGTTTGCAGATCTAATTATAAAATATTTATATATATATATATATATATATATATATATATATATATATATATATAATGAAAGAAAATTCATTACGCTACTTCTCTTTATATTACCGGATACAATATTATGATTATATTATAATATGTAACATTTTGATATCAATAATTGATTAAGATAAGGCCGATACAATTAACATACAAAACAATACAAATCTTCTTTACTGTATAGTAAGTATTAGTTTAGTGTATACCAAAAATAAACTAACAAAGAATAAACCAAACGCAAAATATACAAATGTACAAGACGTAGCCTCGCTAAAGGAACTATCTCTTCCAGAAAACCTTTCGGAATGGACATCTAAGTAGTCATAATCAATACTTCATCTATTTTCCCTTTCATCTTTAGATATACCATCAATTCAAGCCTCTGGTATCACAATGGCTGCAGCCGGTGACTCAGTGATCCTGGAGTGCAGGGTTGAAGCATTACCCAAACCCACAATTGCTTTCTGGAGGGACGCTAATGGACGAACACCAGTCATCGATGGACCTAACTACACCATACAGTTGCTGTCGGACCCAGAGGTAAATATGGCCTATATAACTGATATTGCTGGAAGGTGGAAAGAAATGGTAGTCTTAACTTGTCAAGTAACAAAGCAGCAACATAGCAGTGGAATCGTCAGAGAAATATTGGTCAATCCTATTTTTCAATTCTTAAATTTAATGACAATAGCGCAGTGGTCAAACCCGGAACATGCCAAACATTTGTAGTGTTTGATTTTTGTGTATTTTTGGACTATATTTTGTCCAGTGGATGAGGATTAAGATGACACGTTTGTTTATTAAAAACTATTAAAATGAGTCATTAAAAATTGTGTAATCAAAGTTAGGTTTAGTCCGTATTATATTTTACGTCTAGGATAAAAAAAAATCTTGAAAATGTTCACTTTATTAGGTCATAGTAAATTTGCGACATCTAAAGCGATATTATAAAAATATAGTCCCTTTACTTGTAACAAATTTTAATTTTAAAACGATCTTCATAACAAAGAAAATAATAATGCAATTAACGTAACGCCTCATCAGATAAACTAAACAACCTTGTAGTGATCCAGAAGTTACAAAACTGACTTATAAGACAATTATTTATTAGCATTGAGAATCAAGTCTGCACGCCGCCTTCACTCTAATCAGTTCCAATATACTGACTTTTTGAACACAAAATTATTGAATTCTAAAGATTTATTCTCATAAAAGGCCTAGTCATCTACGAAATTAATCCTTACAAGAGGTTACTTCATTAAAAATGGTCTACAAGAGCCTAAAACCTCTTACTAATCGTCTTTCAAAGCTATCTGCAATCTTAAAAATTGACTAAAAGAAAACACGAGGACAAGAACTAATTTAGAAATAAATTTAAAAGCTTACAAAGAAATCTCGTGAGATTTCTCAAGAGCAATTGACATTCTAGATTCCATTGTCAGGGCAAAGTAGCGAGCTAGAATGATTCTTCCTATAAATGAACTCCCGCTGACGACTCAATTCAAGGTGAAGTCACTTAAATATATGAGTTTCGAAGTAATATTAGAATGTCTTAAAAATAGTTTTTAGGTGAAATTATATTGATTCTATTTTAGTAGGAAATATATATTAATATACAGCAGGAAATACCTTCCACAAAATATAGTAAAACTCGACCGGGGAAGTACCTAAACATGACAGAAGCCGAACAATACTACCCTCAGATTATGTTGTATTCCTGTAGTGAATATAATAGCCAGAGCTTCTGGTGATTCAAAATAATTTGACCCTACCCCGACTTTTTTTGATTCCCGCTCGTTGCAAATATTTTTATTTTTATACAAATATTATTTGGTCATGGTGTATGTTGTACTTGTGGGCTATACACCGTGCCTCGAATACTTAAGTGTTAGAAAAAACCGTAAAGAAAATTTTCAATTGCAATACTTCTATTCCAAAAATACCTCACAGAATAACATATTCTATACTTGTTCATTTCGACGCTCATGTGTCGATTGAAATGAAAGCAAAATTGTATCTATAAATGCAGGTCAAACAGCGTCAAATTTCTGATTTAGTACATTTATAATTCATCAATCATATTTATGATACGTCATCAATTTATTAACTATCTATTGACACATACGACGTTTATCTTCCTGTACAGTTTGCTTGAAGCTTTAGGCTTATTGATAAACTTTGATTGATTGTGTAATCCGACACTAATCCTTATTCGCCAATTAATATTAACATCGTCTATTGAACAGAGACAAAGCAATGCTACTACATAACTATTGTGACAACTATAGAATATATACTATGCATTCGTAAAAGTCAATTCTTGGGGGTAGATACATAAAAGCGATATTATTAGAGCTTTTATTAATTATCTTGATGAAATCCAGAAATATGTAATAAAATTTACAACTTTACAGTACTGCATACGTCCCACAGCTGGGCAACAATTAAACTTGTTAAAAAACATTATTGATAATGTACGAATTCTAGATAAGCTATAAAAAACCTGTTATTAAGAAATATGAAATTTAAAACAGTTCCTACTTGTATGTAGCTGACTTTATTTTGTTTAAAACTTAAAACATTCGAAAAAGCACAACATTTAAAATAATATAATAGACAAAATCTATAGTAATATTATAAAGCTAAAGTTTGTTTGTTTGTTTGAACGCGCTAATCTCGGCAACTACTGGTCCGATTTAAAAAATTCGTTTAGTGTTAGATAGCCCATTTATCGAGGATGGCTATACATCATAACACTAAGACCACCTTAGCGGAGCACCAATGAAGAATGTTTCAAAATCGGTTTTTTCCTTTTGAGAGCTTCCGCCGCGTGCCCTGCGTAAACAGTAAAAGTTTTTCGAAAATCATGTACGACAGAATTGTTCCTATTCCACGCAAACACAGTCGCAGGCAGAAGCTAGTAATGTATATAATGTACTGTAAATTACTACATTTATACATTTACACTAATATACGATCGACTTAATTTGTTTTTCAACAATAAATTTTGAAGTCCTTTTTTATAAACTAACTCCAAATTTGTGCATAAGTTGTCGATTGAATTATCTATTTTTCTTTCATTTGAATATTCTGTACTGTGTGGCTACGGTACTAAAGAATATAGCCACCTCCTCTCTTCCCGTGGGTGTCGTAAGAGGCGACTAAGGGATAACACAGTTCCGCTACCACCTTGGAACTTAAAAAGCCGACCGGTGGCGGGATAACCATCTAACTGTTGGCTTTGAAATACACAGGCCGAAGACGGGCGTACAGCGTCTTCGGTGCGACAAAGCCAGCCCTACGGTCACCAACCCGCCTGCCCAGCGTGGTGACTATGGGCAAAACACATAAGTTCACGTTATTTTTGACGTAAACTTGTGGAGGCCTATGTCCAGCAGTGGACTGTATAGGCTGTAATGATGAATGATGAATATTCTGTATGTGTGTGACGACATGTGTCACTATCGGGTATGAAATTCGAACCGCTAACGTGATCGCTAAATGCGACCACTGCATTAACACGTATCAATAAATTGTAGGTACCGATGATCCCAATATATCGTTATTTCGACACCTGATGATGATCATCAATTTGCACCTGCTATATAATAACAAATACAACATAATTTTGTCTTTGAATAATGCATTAAGCTTTAATTTACAGTTATATAATTGCCGATTGTTACTTGTAGTTTGTGAAAAAAATGTGGTGTCGTGGGGCACCAGATAGGAACAAATGTCCTTATTATAAAATATTAATTTCAAGTTATATTCGAGGTATAAAGAAAATTATTATTCGGGTATACATTGTTTATTAGGTTTTTTAATCGATAAATAAAAAAAAGTAAAAAAATCTTTTTTAAAAAACAAGCTTTTATTTGAATGCGCTAAAACAAAAAAAAATATTTTTTAATTAAAATTTTAATAATTAAAATCAATCACATTAAGTTATTTAATTTACTTATTTATGTGGACAAGTACATCTCGCGACATATCTTTTCGACTAGTATTAGTACGAAAATGCAATGTGCGTCTTTCCGCTTCATTATTTTTGCTTTTCATTCAAACATTTGCTTTGAAATTATTTATTTAACAGGATCAAACAAAATATACAATGCGGTTGATAATAAAGAAAATAAGCAAAGCAGATGAAGGAGATTACTTCTGTCACGCCGAGAACGCCTTCGGAAAAACTTTGAGACCGGTGTCCGTTCGACTTCGGTCAAGCAACCCTCATCACAACGTCACCGAATGCTGTACTCAGGTCAGTGTAAGCTAAGAATACGTGTCACTCACAAAATATCTTTAGAATTTATGAATTTCAATAAGAAATTATTATTTGTGATTATAAGTAAACAAAATTTTTTATATTTTATACTGCGTCGTTTGTGAATGACCAAATAAAAATGTTATATACCTACAATGTTTCTATGTTATTACGATGTAGAAATAGTATTAACAATTTTGCATGTAATTAAAAAATAATAATAATAAATATAAAAAAAGACTCAAGTTTATAAAATAAATCATGACAATATTTTAATAGCAAATAAATCTATTTAGGAGAATGTTGTATTTTTTTTTTTATGTCACTAGTTCGGCAAACAAGCGTACGGCTCACCTGATGGTAAGCGATTACCGTAGCTTATAGACGCCTGCAACACCAGAAGCATCGCAAGCGCATTGCCGACCCAATCCCCAATCCCCCCAGGAGCTCTGGTCACCTCACTCACCAACAGGAACACAATACTGCTTGAAAACAGTATTATTTAGCTGTGATCTCCTGTAAGGTCGAGGTACTACCCCAGTCGGGCTGCTCCATATTTGGGCAGGAAATTCCTGCTGTGCCCTACCTCAGTTGTATGTAATATGTTGTTATTTTTCATAGGAATTATATTTCAATATATTCAATAAATATTTAGGAGAAACTCATCAAATATTTTGAACGTTAATATAATAATTTCGGTTATCAAAGCAAGTGTATCAGTTGACTGGTTCGAATTCAATTTGACAACAATACTGTTACTTGTTTCGATGGAATCAGCCTTAAATAACTTATCTACGTCGATAGACGACAGACAGACTTGAGAGGGTGACAGTGCTTCGAACTTTCCAACTTTGGAATTGCTTCGTCACCTGACCCTACACAATATATTATTCAGCTTTTGAAATAAGTATTGTCGTCGAACTTTGACTACGTTGAAGTTTAGGAAAAGTTTTGTAATTGTTCTTTTACGTTGTTGTTATATCATAAGTTAAAGTTATATATATGTAATAAATTTAGTTGAATGTGTATTTCATTGAATATAGTATATTATTATTATGTATTTTACATGACGATGAAAATTTAATCCGTTTTTTTCGTTTGCGAGTAAAATCAAATATTTTTTTTCTGTATTGTTCTGTATATTGTTATTTTGATTATTATTGATAAGTATTATTATAACGAAACCAAAAACCCCATTATCAAAAGTTAAACCTACAGTCAAAATTTTTTATTCCCAATCTGAATTTGATTATTTGATAAACGAAATGAACAATTACTTCCAAGATTGCAATAATAAATACTTGCTGTAGTTTCCCTTTAAAAATGGCCTACTAAACTTTATTCGGATACTTTTCCGAATTAATGACGATCTTTTTTTTCTATTTTGATTTTGGTACTTTCTACATTATTTTTTTTTTCTATTTTGATTTTGGTACTTTCTACATTATTTTTTTCTATTTTGATTTTGGCACTTTCTACAGCAATGCTGTAAATGTCAGTCCCATTTTAACGATCTTCAAATTTGTCTTGTATTAAACTTATAGCTCGACATTTAGATAGATTAGATTTAAAAAATTTCTCACAATTCAATCTGTTTCTCATTCATTAATACATTTACATTATACATTTTTCAGCACCAAGGTTTTATTTGTATAAAAAAAAGACACAACCTAAAAAATTTTTTAATATTTTTTCAGATGAATGTTTCATCAGCGTGCATCGATGCGTGCAGCTTCCATTTAGATATGGACAACATTATGGACCGACCTGAATGCATGAATGACTTCGACAAGCTCATGAAGTGTGCAGCTGATGGATCTGGTAAGATAGTTTTTTCCATTCTGACCAAAAAACTCAAAACTATATTTTATGATTGATTCAGTCCATAACATCTCACTTTTCGTGAAGAAAAAAATATATTCGCTGTTAATTATTTTAATGAATAAAGAGATGAACGTCCAATGTAAGCTTTATAAACTAATAAAGGATGAGAATACACGCACAGCTAATATTTAAATATAAATAAAAAAATATTAAAATATTTACATTTTTGTGAATTAATTTTTTTCAATAACTAAAATCAATTAAAAACAAATATTAACATTATTTCCACTTTATTTGTTAACGGCTTTTAAGAAAGTATTTATTTTTTGTTAATTTTTTCAAAGGTTTTCACTTTCCAAATTGGCATCAGCTTCGCCTTAAAAAATAATTAAAATAAATAATAACTACTGTCTATAAGTTACTCTTCAAAGGTATTATCTACCTTACTTTAATAATGAAATTTATGATTTTGTTTGTTGGTTGATGACGAGTCAATGTCTTACATGAGCAATCATTACCAGACCACCGAAGCTGCTGCGCTTCCTGGGGCGTCCCTCGCAACTGCCTAGAGCTGTGCCGCGGGGGGCCGGCCTCCAGGGCCTGTGCGCTGCAACACGCCAGGCGGGCTCTAGCCTGCTTCAGAGACTCCGGCGCCAAGATGCCTGGCCCGCCGAGGAACTTGAAGGCACATGTTGCGCCTACACCTAATGCTGTTCTTCTAAGGTACATATTTGAAATACAGTTTTGCTAAAAAAAACACATTTTTTGTCGTCAAGCAGATTTAGTCTTTATAATATTAATTTAACTTGTTCCCAAAAATATTTCAATACAAAAACAGCAAAAATTTTTCATACATAAGGTTATCTAATTCCTATTCACAATAAATTTCAAGCTGGGAGCCACCACGCAAAAATCCAGATACTGTATACCTATACCGAGTATTCTGGCGAGCGTATGGAGCCAAGGTACCGGAAAAGCTGGACACCAGCGAGACGAGTGTGGTCCTTACAGGATTACAAGATGATGTTAAATACGAATGCGTCGTAAAAGCAGCTAATGATGTTGGTAAGTAATTCAAAATCAAAAAAATTCTTAGTAAAAAGTTGAAAACCCTCTTGTATTCTTCTGTTTAGGAACTGTCTATCTATTAGATCGATATACCCCTCATACGTACAAAGCCCTTCGAACCATCTTTTTTAATGCGCACGGCCAAGGAGTGGAATTCCCTGCCGGCGTCTATATTTCCGAGTTCATACAACCCGAACATGTTTAAAGCGCGAGTGAACAGGCCTCTTCTGGGCGAGCTCGCTCCATCTTTGACCGCGTCTGTGCTCTAGAGTTAGACTGGGGTCAAGAGTAAGCCCATTATATAATTTAAAAAAAATATATCTATCTATGGCCTTTACATCTATTGCAGATGTTTTAAGCAGTGTAAATCCGTCTTGGTTTCACCGCTCTTGAGATTATGGTGGTGGAGTGTCCTCTCCACAGATGTTAACTGCTTTTGCCTGGGTTTGAATTTAGAAAATGCAGGTTTTCCCACTGCCTACACCGACCTTGCCAGCGAGACCTACAGGAACGACAAGTCGCTACGTGTGGAGCTGGTTCGGTTGCAGGACTTGATTCGTGTCTTACGGGGATCCGCTCCGAGTACCTTAGTCGCCTCTTACGACACCTGGTACTCGAGGGGGGCACTATTCTATTCTGCCGATGCCCCACGGCAACTGGCACAGAAAATGTCAGATAGTTGGATATTAAAGAAATGTCTCATTTCTATTACGTATTAAGTGATTCAACAGCTTCGTTACTATCATTGTCCTTAGTCCGTCTATGGCAGACGATTTAGACAGTGTCAGACAAACACTGTGTCGCCTAGGACACTCTTCAGGAAAACGCAGAGTTGCCTAAGCTCTGCGCCACCCTCTCGACCTCACTAGCTAGGCCCACAGGAACGACGAGTCGATACGTGTGGAGCCAGTTCGGCTGCAGGAGTCTTTCGCATTTTAGAGCTATGCAACGAATGCTTGACGGAGACGCAATTCCGGGTTTCGAATGAAGTTTTCCTTCTCCAGGACCCTGATGATTTTGAGCCAGGTTTATACCTCGGTCGCCTTTTACGACCCCCACGGTAAGAAAGGGGGTGGTGCTATTCTACTCGGCCAACACCACACGGCATAACACACGCATATATACTCTTTTTTTAATGTTCAAACTTATAATTTAAATTAATTATGGTCAAATTTCGACCACTAGGCAACCCAGTGGACCACTTGTATTTATTAATATACCTGTTTATACCCATCACCTAGTAATTACACCAGGAAAATAATCCAACCCAACCCAATATTTGCATTTTCTACAAGCTGACAGTAGGTATTTTTGTTCTTTTAACTTTTTGAATTAAATATAGCCGGGCTAGGGTTTTTCAGGCAACTCTTTTTTCAATTATTTCTAATTTTCTAATATACAAAAATAAATAAAAAATAATTTTCATCCATTAAGCAGATGGGTGAAGTTCGTCTCTAGTTTGTCTTCTACTATAAATTACTACATTAAATTTACAATTCCATTTTTAGTTATTACAATACAAAAAAAAAAATTCTTAGTGCATGACTAAATTCTCTGACAATACTACCAAAAATCTAATATAATATGCATTCCATTTTCTTTTCATCAAACATTTTTTTTTTTTTTATCTTTTCAAGCATTAAATTTTTGTGAGCTTAACAACATAATATTTGAGATGGTACAAGCTCAATAATGCATAAAATAATAATTTATGTACAACTGTTAATGAAATGTTTTAACATTTTCTTATTTTCATCAAATTTGTTCTAAAATATATATAAAGAGATGTCTTTGGCCTCTTCTA
Organism: Melitaea cinxia; assembly: GCF_905220565.1. NCBI lineage: Eukaryota > Metazoa > Arthropoda > Insecta > Lepidoptera > Nymphalidae > Melitaea > Melitaea cinxia. Next base: position 1,675,641 of record NC_059408.1, on the reverse strand, counting down.
ATCCTAATTGATAAGCGAGATCATGTAGTAGATCTTTACTTCCGTAATGAGACTACTTGTTGCTAACATCTCAAGTTGTTGCATAATAATTATAGTCTTTTTTGGTCAAACCTTTATTCCACGACCGTGGCGACTGGTCAGGATTTTGCAACGGTGCAAACTCTGACACACCGGGAATTTGTTCCGGCCATAGCTCGGGAGAACCTAGGTCCAGCTTTTCTAAAAGCTCAGTAAGCTTTCTTCTGGGGACGTTAGAGGAATATCATCTTTTATTAAGGAATTTTGTTTCGCGGCGATTTTCTTGAATTTGTCAAAATCGTTACTAGGTTTTACAATAATGTTTGTACAAATGATTTGTTATTATGTTTTTTTTAAGTGCAATAAAGAATAATAATAATGTTTGTTTATTTTCATCTTCAGGTACATCATCTCTCAGTCAACCTATAATGTTCACAACAGCCGGCCAGGAAACTGACACTGCCGCAGCTCCGGTGTCTACTTCAGGAACAGCTTCAGCTGTTGGTGTGGCGGTAGCTTGCATATTGGTAGCCGCTATACTCCTGGCTGCAGGAATGTATTACAGACATAGAAAGGTAGCTTATATCATCATTCCGTCATTAATTTGTTCAATAAACATTTAGTTTTTTTTTAATGTGAGCTATTTTCTATAAAAATCTTACGATAGTACAAGTCTTAAATATTCGTTACTACTTTCAGAACCTCAGATTAAAAGCACAAGGTGGAGTCGCATTTGAGAACCCTAGCTACCTCCGCGAGCCGAACCCAGACAGCGGCATAAATGTAAATATATTTTGATAACTTTAAGATTTCCATCGCAAACTTTTACAATAGGATATAGTAAATAATGATGCGTTTCAATCTACAGGGCACAATGCCAAACGGCACAGCGAACGGTGAAAACGGCGTCCCAAACGGAATATCAAACAGCGCAGCTTGGAGACAGGAGACCCAGAGCCCCGGGACCGCGCTGGCGTCGGCGCGGGAAGTCGACCCGAGCCTGTACGAGGAGCTGAAGCTCGGGCACGACGGCGCGGGCTTCAAGCGCCTGAAGCCGTAGCCCGCGGCCGCGCGCTCGCCGCGCCGCTCGCCGCGCCTCTCCCCGCGCGTGGCCCCGGCCGACTGGGCGGCGCCCGACTGAGCGGCCCCGACTGGCGGCCCCGACTGGCGGCCCCGACTGGCGGCGCCCGACTGAGCGGCGCCCGACTGCGACGACGCCTTGCAGCATTGTAATGAAACAACTTCTTCCGGATTTTATCGCAGTTTATTAAGTTTTTTAAATGCCAAACGTTTTTTTTTTTTTTTTTTGTATATAAAGTTATGTCCACGGGCTTTTAGTGCCCGTGCTTTTGTTATTCCGATTTTTAGTTTTATTACTGATCGTTCACTTGTTACACTGCAGCTTACATTAAGAGAACTAATTATTAATGCCCGACGTTGACGTTGTTGTCGAATGTCCTCCCGTTACCACGTTTGCTGTAAAGTATCCAAAACGTCGGACATTTAAAAGGCTTAATAAACCGCGATAAAATCCGTAAAAATTGTTGCATTATAATGAGTGAAATTCGCGTAAATATTAGAAAACAATAAACGTTTGTTACTGAACGTCTAACTCGTTCTGGACTTATGCTCTTTGCTTCTTATTTTTACTTTGTTTGAGTAGATTGAAAGATAATAATTCGTTTTAGCAGTAAAGAGCATTTGAACAGACATTTTACACGGATACCGCTGCGTGGTGTGTCGGGAATGTCAATATACAAGCGCGACGTCAACACGTCCTTGCACTCGCACGTTAGTTCGATACGGAACATTTTTAGTGACCACCAAATATAATTGTAGTATTTTTGCGGGTACGGGACATGAGCAATAATATATTAGATATTGAGACCAAACCGTGTCTGAGCGGAGGGTAGACAAATATATTTTCAATAACATACTTAATGTGATTTAAACCAAAAAAAAAAACATGTAAATAATGTATTCGCTAAACACCACAGGAGCTGTTAATAATAACAGCGACTGTGGTTTCTAGCGAGTAAATTATATCTAGTGTAATGTAGCATCAGTTTTGAAGAAGTAATTTAGATCGTTCTATAAAAAATGTGCCTTCGAACAATTTATGAAGTAGGTTAGACTTAGTTACTGTTTGGTCTGTAAAAATGTAACTAATGTACATACACATTCCATAAGGACCTAAGTAAAAGTAACGAATTATTGTTTATATATCATTATCGAGATATAAATTAGAATTTGGTAATGAAACAAAATGTATATAGAATTTGTCCTTTGAATGAAACATTTGTTCACTTTGTAAAACTTTCTCTTTATTTTCTAAAGAATAGATTTTTATAATTATTTTGTTATACCAGTGTTTCATATGTTTTGGAATAGTACTGTCATTCTACGTATGTTTTTGTAAGGTAGGGGGCAAAAAAACTTAGTTGAAGTAAATCAACGCCATCTATTGAGTATATACGATAACCTTAGTTCAAGTAATGAATAAAATAGATGGAGACAAAACAATAGTCTAATTTTGCACAAAAACATACGCAGCGTGATAATTTTAAATGTGCTCAGCAGATAATGTGATCAAGTAGTTTTTATTAGGAACTTCTTCCAATCTCATAAAGTAATTTAGTTAAAGACGGATGTGATTAGATTTGTAAATAATATTAATAAAAAAATATATTTAAAGAAAGTTTTATTGATGCAACCAACCTCCTTCGTGTCATCGTTAACGAGTCCTATGAAACTTGAATTGTTTTACATTAATATGAAGAGAGATTTTGAATTAAACAACTTGACCTTTTTGTGAAATATATGTTATAAACATATGGTTACGTGTCATAAATAATGGAAACAAATAACGTACAAAAATTACTTAATTTAGCGTAACTAAATCTATAATTATAAAAAGAATTATTGAATAAAAGTTTGTTGAGATGATAAAAAATTTGTATTTTGTAATAAAAATACAGACTATAAATACTAATTAAATAAAATAATAATTCAGAAATGTTATAACTAGCTAACACAAGTAATCGCAAGTTTGAGTCTGGCTTATGACAGATGTTTTTATACACATCTGCCTATCGCAGTCCACTGCTCGACTAGGCCTCCCCAAGTTCGAGTCAAACGTACCGGTTTCCCATATTTCCTATCCAGCCTCCACTGGTAATCAAAATAGCCGGGAATAGTGGGGTTGACGGGAAGTAGGGACTGAAATTTTTGGTGCGTGCTCGAGAATTTTGCCCATAGTCACCACGCTGGGCAGACGAGTTGGTGACCGCAGTGCTGGCTTTATGGCACCGAAGATGCTGCTGCCCGTCTTCGGTCTGTGCATTCAAAAGCCTGCAGTTGGATGGTTATCCCGCCATCAGTCGGCTTCACCAGTTCCAACATAATAATGAAAGTTTGTGGTGTACTGTGTGGCTACGGTACTAAAGAATTTAGCCACCCCCTCTCTTCCCGTGGGTGTCGTAAGAGGCGACTAAGGGATAACACAGTTCCACTACCACATTGGAACTTAAAAAGCTGACCGGTGGCGGGATAACCATCCAACTGCTAGCTTTGAAATACACAGGCCGAAGACGGGCAGCAGCGTCTTCGGTGCGACAAAGCCAGCACTGCGGTCACCAACCCGCCTGCCCAGCGTGGTGACTATGGGCCAAACACATGAGTTCACGCTATTTTTGGCGTAAACTTATGGAGGCCTATGTTCAGCAGTGGACTGTGATAGGTTGTAATGATGAATGAAAGTTTGTTATCCCGTAGTCGCCTCTTATGACACCCAAGGGATGAGAGAGGGTAGCTGTATTATAGGTGGCGAATGCTAGCGCGACCCCATCTCGCCCCACCCAGGCGTATGACTGCTCACACGTGGTGGTTATTAGTCAGTAGGACTCTGACATAACCCTCCGCGCTGGAGAGTATCCATGATGGATTTTCCCCACGTAAAAAAAAGGGTGGCTGTATTATAAACTGCACTAGCTATATACATAATATTATCAGCTGTAAATATTTGAATTTATCTGGTGGTTTATGCGGAATATTAACAAATCCTAGTATTTGTATAAATACAAATATTTTCTTCGTGCGGGAGTGAAATCCGCGACCACTGACGTTAAGACAACTACTCTCACCACTATACCAGATATCTTATTATTCCAGATATTTTATATATTTATTGTAGAAGAAGCAACCTATTGTTAATGTTATGATAAACAAAAATAAATTCTATAAATTTCACTCTACTTGATAATGAAGTAAAAAAAAAGAATGAATTAAAAACAGTTACACAACACAAAACTTACAAATCACTAATCTACTGAAAACAGGTGAATAGTTGAAACACGTGGGTATATTCTTTTTAATTAAGTATTTTGTGAAAAAGGCCGAAGACGGGCAGCAGCGTCTTCGGTGCGACAAAGCCAGCCCTGCGGTCACCAACCCGCCTGCCCAGCGTGGTGACTATAGTCAAAACACATGAGTTCACGTTATTTTTGGCGTAAACTTGTGGAGGCCTTTGTCCAGCAGTGGACTGTATAGGCTGTAATGATGTAATGATGATGATGATTTTGTGAAAAATAAAGACGTCTGTAAAGAGTAAATTTTAAATCAAATCATATTAAAATAATGTAAAAAAACATACTCTGAGAGCACGTTAAGCCGTCGCGTCGGTCCCGATTGTTATCATGACAGCGATCGTTACTAATAGTAGGGAACATATCCGCCGACCCGCATTGAAGCAGCGTGATGGATTAAGCTCTGATCCTTCTCCTACACGGGAAAAGAGGCCAATGCCCAGCAGTGGGATATTATAAGCTGAAGCAAACGAGATATAACTACGTATTTATCTATTAACATAGAGTAATTAGATTCACTAATTTTTGTCAATATTGATTCTTCGGTCACTGCATTCTTTATAACGCTAAAGTGTCAACGACCTGAGTATAATGGACTCCTAACCTGTGAAGTCATAAACATAAGGATATAAGCTACATTGTTTTAGTGCAGCCATTGTAATAGGGATATTTATATTGATAGTGTTTTTTGCTTTATTTTTTCGGAAGAAAATTAAACATAGAAAAAAAACGGTTTTTATAACTAAATGGTATATCATATAAATCACAATAGACTATTAAAATAAACCCTATACACATTATACCTAATTGTCTCCTCGCAAACGAAAAAAAAAACTATTTCAATTCATATTTTCATCATCATCAGCTTTCGCTTAAAAGAAAATGCATAAAAGTCGGTACACCCAATAAAAAGTTATGAGGTAACACACATAAAAATACAGTTGAATCGAGAACCTCCTCCTTTTGAAGTTGATTAATAATTACATATAAACTAATATAAATCAAAGCAACCGAGAAAAACAAAAACCTTTTTACTATAATACGATAACTTACCCCATTATCGTACTCGAAGTGATCGTATATTCACGCAAACAATCGCGAACAATCGAGAACGATCGTGAGCGATCGTAAACAATCGTGCACGAACGTGCAAACTGTCGAGGATCCAATCCAATTTCAACGAGGGCGGTAAACTATTTGATCATAAACGTGAAGAACCAAAGGATGCGCAAATGAAATCTGTCCAATATTGGATTTCTATTTTCACGCAAACTATAAATGAATGTATATTAATACGAAGTTATGTTTATTTTAGGGACGCTTCTTTATGAACCGATATGAAAAGGGTACGGTTATGGGTGGAGGCGATCTTTGGGTTATGTGACAAACAGGAAAATTCGTTTATGACGTTAAATTATTATTTTACCAAAAACTCATATTGATTAAAAAATGTGGGTGACGAAAATGCTTAGATAAATAAATAAATATCTTATAACAACATTGTTTATGTATTCTTATATGTATTTGTGTGCTTATAATGGTTAAATAATTAATGGTATAATATAAGAATATGTAAATATTGTGATACCCATATATAAATATATTTTGGCAATCACACAACAGTGGCCACATGTAGCGAACATGCTCGGTTGGCAACTCATGACTTCTTACCTCGCGGTCCTCTGCCTTCAACAACACTCAGTTATATACACCATTTCACAGATATCATGCGAGTTTAAATAAATTATAATTTTTTTCCGAACTTACAAACGAATACATGCTAGAACCAAATATTTCACTGTAAAAGAAATAACAACATCGTTTTCTAATGTTTACGCGTATTTCACTCATTATAATAAAACAACTTTTTCGGATTTTATCGCGGTTTATTAAGTTTTTTAGATCTCCAACGTTTGTTACAGACGATAATTTACAGCAACTATGGTCACGGGAGGACTCGTTTTGCAAGAAACTATTTTCAACCAAATTAATACGAGTTCGAAATAGGTTTGTTCAATTTATGTAAAAAATATCTCTATCAGTGACACAATATAGGTAAAACTCTCTAGTTTTAAAAATAAGCCAACAGACGTACAGCGAGTAAAAATACATGTCAAAAACTTGATTTCATTTTTTCTCTATATCTCAGCGTGTTTCTTGACAGTTGATTTCAACGTCGTATACGTTGAATATGTCGATTTTAGAATAACCATTAAACAATTATAATTTAGCTGATTGACCCCACCAGCCGAAAGCATCAGAGTTTTCTGCGACATCATCAGCATTAACTGCACAGTCTTCTGGTTACTCGTGTTGAAGTTTTCCCATTGGCAGAAATATATCGATCGCTCAAAATCATCACACGCATCTATCAGCCGCTGTCCGGATAGACAGTCCATTAATATTAGAACTGATGTAAATGGTACCACAAGGTATGTGTTTTCTAGACCACCAAGTAATTCAGCTATTATTGCAAACGCCATGATAGTGTATTCAACGGCAAATATAGGCCGAAATTCTTGCTCAATATCGCGTTGAAGATTTATATTAGCAACGTGAAACTTTACTACGTACATTAATCTAATTCTTATAAATTCATTAATTATCTTTCCTTTCATAAAGACAGCGTATCTCTTATCTTTTATCCTGTGTTTGACATTATGGTAAAAGTTGCGACCATCATCCCATATGTTTCTCAGTTCTATACTGAGGGCGCGCAGTTGTGCTTCGTTGTAACCTACAATAACTATGACGTAAACTCCGATACAAACCATCGTATAGACACCAAACGAAGTTGTTATAGTGAAAAACATTGTAGCTATTTGATAATTAGGCGTTTCAGTCATTGGCTCTAGACCTGAAAAATATATTTTAACAATAGTACAAAGTTGACACATAAGACTTACATCAAAATTCAAAGACAAATGTAGCAGAATCGCGTAGGATGGAGGTAAAGAAGGTAAAACGCGCTTTGTCCATATCTATTATAATGTTAAAGCACAGAACAGGTGGATAGAAGTTGCTGTACATTCCATCGAAGATATTTATATCAGGTAGGTACCTTAAAATACAAATATAAGGTACAATAGGACAAAGACGGTTTTAATGCAAAGTATGAATATTTTCCAGAAAACTTTTAGATAGAGAAGAATATACAAAGAAAAAGGTAACTTGATCATTATTTCCAAAATGAAGTCATAGACATAATGTCGCATGTGCTATTTATAAAACCTCAAAATATTTACCATAAATCAAGTAAGTTTCAATAGAAAAGTGTCTCCCAGGAGTGACTATAGGCAGTACTAGGTAAATTATGGTATCAAACATGAGAAAAACCCATATGTATAACGCTCGCCTCTTTACAATTCTGAGTTTCATTCGTAGATTTTTAGCAAATCTTGTATTCGCTTCTATCTTAGAGTAGCATTCTAAAAATTTACTAACAGTGTTCTTGATGTCTTCCCTGTAAAAGTATTTATTTATTTATCAAATGATAACCTACAAAAGATAAATTAGTAATAGTTTTTCACACATGAGCTTACAATATTTTGTCAATGTCACAACATGCAATATCACGTCCAATAACTCAAAAATTTTTAATATAATTTAATAGTAAAGTACAAAAATTAAAGCAATCAATAACAACAATTTAAAATGAACAATATTGTAATATGTATCAAGTACGATGTGTTAATCCAATAGCAATTCAAAAATACATGATGAAATACAATGACGAAAGCACAAAAATTTAAGATGATCCAATAAAAATAAAAAATAAAAACAAATAACAACACATTGAGGCCAAATACAATTAACAAATTACAACGTCGGGCTAAAATACAATTTGAAAATTATAAAATTAAAATGATTTTGATTATTTTTAAAAAAAAAAAGTGTGTGTATCAGCTCCGACGCACGACTGGAGTTTACTCCTTCAATTCTACTTTCTAAAAAGGCACAAAAAAGGCTACTTAAGTTTAAGAAAAAGATTAATACCACCATTATTTCAGCCTATTACAGTCCACTGCTGGACATAGGCCTCCGCAAGTTCGCGCCAAAAATGGCGTGAACTCATGTGTGTTGCCCATAGTAACCACGCTGGGCAGACTAGTTGGTGACCGCAGGGCTGACTTTGTCACACCATCGTCGCTGCTGCCCATCTTGGGCCTGTGTATTTCAAAGTCAGCAGTTGGATGGTTATTCCGCCATCGGTCGGCTTTATAAGTTCCAAGGTGGTAGTGGAACTGTATTATCCCTCAGTCGCCTCTTACGACACCCACGAGAAGGGATGGCTATATTCTTTAATGCCGTAGCCACACAGCTTATTAATAACCATATTAAATTGTAAATAAACGAATCAAATAATGCTATCTGCCATGATCATGGCGTTTTAGAAAAATATATGAAAATCGATTCCTAAGGAGTTAACTCAATTAACTCAAAAAAAAATTTACGATTAGGTCAATTGAAAAGTTACAAATTAGACAGTTAGGTCCATAATACAACTAAATAAAGAGCTGGTAATTAAGAGATACACAATAAATTCTATCAAAAACTATAAATTAGACAGCAATATCCAAAACTATAACATTAGACATGTCAAATATAATTTGTAATAAATGATTTTTTGTTGATGTGTTGAGATTTAAATTCATATTTTTTATATTAATAAAAAAAATTATATTAATAAAAAATTATATCATAATGTATTAATGATAAGCTAGATTGACATTTATTAGTTATTTTTTATAGATAACATAAATGTTTAGTATTAAAATTCGCGTCATTTAATTCAGTTTAATAGTCTAGGCAACAGAAATCTAAATATTATTTAGATTTCTGAGGTCTAGGCGCTAAATTTCTCACAAGCTTTACTGACGAGCGACTAATTAATAATGGTTAGACACTTTATTCTCATAAAGAATTACAATAAATTCAATCACATGACAAATTTTACTATATAAACAATTTGTAATTCATAACATAATTATTATTACTGCGAAAGTAAGATGCCAACGTCACTGAATAGTATAATCAAACTATTTAAGTTTATGTAAATGTCATTTTAAGATTATTTTATTCCCAAAGTAGTTATTTTTTTTTAATAGGCCTTTATACTCTAGGCTTTATACTCTTTACCTGATAATGTAATGTTAATTAGATTGTTGTAATATAACGAAAAAGGACTTACGAATAATATTTCATGAAAGCCAATCTCGTGATGCAAATATCACTAATGAAGCTTATAGCAATTGCCAAAAACGTTGCCTTTAAATCCTTTTTACCGTAACGGAAAAACACCATCCAGACCATAGAAAAAGTGTACACATAGATATAAATTAATACCGCCAATGAAACAATTATGTAGATTATGAAGTGAGCTCCTGAAATGTAAAAAATATAAATATTTATTTAAATACTTAAAATTTGCAGTAAAATGTAAAAAGTAAACTTTAAAATACACTGATAAACTGTATTTAATAGAATTAGTTTTACGGAAATACCAATCCTAGTTCTTCCCCTATAGTAATAACGATAAAGATTATTGAATGTTGATTATTTATTTATTTTATTAAAAAAAATTTTTTTTAATAATATTTTTTTAATAAATAAAATAAATAAATTTTAGTAATATTTAAAAAATATTTTACTTTATTTAATAAAGTAGCTGTGCCCGCGACTTCGTCCGCGTCGAATTTAACAAAAAAGTTATAGTTCAGTTTGCAATTATAAAATAAATAAATTTCAGTTCGGAGAGCTACAAAATAAATTAATTTCTCAAATAAAAGTAGCCATGTTACTCCTTATTACATCAGCTATCTGCCAGTGAAAGTCCCGTCAAAATCAGCCCAGCCATTTCAGAAATTAGCCGGAATAAACAGACAGACAGACAAACAGACAAAAATTGTAAAAAATGTTATTTTGGTATGTGTAATGTATCCATATGCATTTAGTAAAAAGCGTTTATTTTAATATTACAAACAGATTCTCCTATTTTAGTTATTTGTATAGACTAAGTCCTTTTGAAGATCACGGTCTAATTCAATGTAGTTTATTTATAATTAGCAATAAACTAAAAAAAAAATAAGATTATTAGGCGTGCACTTTTAGTTTTTCAAACCTTATATATAACGCTATTTACGAAAGAGATTAATCAATCGACTGCACTCACACATTTATGAAATATACAGTATATAATACGCTAAATAATACTTCAAAAATACTGAAAGCACACTTACGTGGAGTACTTTGGTGAATATCAATTGTCAAAATCTTCAATAGGAAAGCGACATTGTCCATCATGATCTGAAAATCGTCGTAGTCCAGGCCAAATCTTCTAATCTTCGTCCATACATTCGTCCAAATATTGACTTTCATGTTTTTACAGTTTTCGAATGTAATTGCAATGTAGCACCAAAGATTTGAAGTCGTTTTAAGACAATGTCCAAATAGAAAAACCAAAATTGTGCCAAATTTCGGGTTTTGGTAGCATTTATCTGCACTTATTGAGTAGAATTATTAAATATGACTGCTTGAAATTTTATTTTCAAGAAAATAACGAGTGCGTGACTCATGCAAAAAGTGTTACAGTATATTTTAGTTTATCGTGTTTTGATTAAAATGTTATTTTTTTTTTATGTCACTAGGTCGGCAAACAATCGCACGGCTCACCTGATGGTAAGCGATTACCGCAGCTTATAGACACCTGCAACACCAGAAGCATCGCAAGCGCGTTGCCGACCCAATCCCCAATCCCTCCAGAAGCTCTGGTCACCTTACTCACCAACAGGAACACAATACTGCTTGAAAACAGTATTATTTTTCTGTGATTTTCTCTAAGGTCGAGGTACTACCCCAGTCGGGCTGCTCCATATTTTGAGCAGGAAATTCCTGCTGTGCCCTACCTCAGTTAAACTACCTCAGTTTGTTATTATTTTACATTTCTCCTTTAGTCTTTATAAGTTAGTGTTCCTCGCCAACAATAATTCTATGAATAGTCTAACGCATTTCTTTTCAGTTTACACAATCGATTCCTTGTGTCCACTGACACAATATAGACTTATCTATTGTGAAATCAATTTACTCGGAATATACATAAAAAAATAAAGATTTGTCAGTTTAATTTTAAGATTCAATAAAATCAATAGTTTCAAAAGGTATTTATTTACATGTTATGTGTTATAGAGTTGACTTTACAATATAAATGCTATAAATAAATATATATATTAAGCTGACTATCTAGCTGTTATTAACCCCCTTAATCCCTCCCCCCTTATAACTTAGGGGTATGAAAAATAGATGTTGTCCGATTCTCAGACCTAACCAATATGCACACAAAATTTCATAAAAATCGATCCAGCCGCTTCGGAGGAGTATTTTAATTAACATTGTGACACGAGAACTTTATATATAAGATGGGGCCCAAAAGCAATTACTCAAAATTCATTTCAAGTTTAAAAACAAAAAATAGGTGATATAATGTGAAAGCGTACCGGGTCACCGGGTCACAAAAGACAGGCTCGAACACTGAAGAAAAATGGCCACGCCACATAAACTCTTTCGATCACGCAGTTCCTCTTTTGTCATATTTCTATTATTGCGATATTTTATTATTGTCATTCGATCACTAACAAAGATTCTAGACGAAATATTATCAAAGAGACAAGCACCCTTTTTTGTTTTACGTTTTAGTATTTCATGTAAAAAAAGTTATATACTACAATTGTTGACTATGTTCGCGTTTATATATACATAATATATACATACGTGTATAAAACTAATAATTAAGATTAAAAAATTTTTTTTTTTTTTACACATAGATAGGCTGGCGTTTAACCGCTATTTCACCTGATGATAAGTGAAATGCGGTCTAAGATGGAGCACGCTTACCTAGAAGTAACCTATTCACTCGCGACTTAAAGATCCCCAGGTCATAGCCTTCAGGAAACACAGACGCTGGTAGAGAGTTCCATTCTTTGGCCGTACGGATCAAGAATGTACTAGCGAATCGCTTAGTGCGTATAGGGGGAATATCTACCATATAAGGGTGACGTAACGCAGAGCGTCTGGTTGTACGATGATGGAAGGGGGAGGGGGGAATCAGGTCATGGAGTTCTTGCGCACACTCTCCGAAGTGTATCCGATAAAAAACCGACAGGCCGGCCACCCTACGCCGATGATGTAAGCTTTGCAGCTTTGTGGCGACCAGTGCATCGTCACCGATGAGCCTCCTGGCTCGTCTCTCAATTGATTCAAGAAGCTCCAGCTGGTACTTGGCTGAGCCATCCCAAAGATGAGAGCAGTACTCCATGCATGATCGAACTTGTGCTTGATATAAATTCAGAAGCTGTTCCGGAGTTAAGTACTGTCTCACCTTCGAGAGGACGCCCAGTTTTTTGGCAGCTGTTTGAGCTTTTGCCTCTATGTATGAGCCAAAATTGAGGGTGGATGTTAGAGTAACGCCAAGAAGCTCCAGGTGGCCGGATATGGGCACGGGCACACCTCGGAAAGAGGGCGTCAGTTGGAAAGGACTCCGTTTTGCCGAGAAAAGACACGCCTGGGTCTTAGAGGCATTGAACTTGACCAGATTTGCGTCACCCCAATCAGAGACGGCTTTAAGGGACAAGTTCAGACGCTGAATCATGGCTTCCCTCAGCAACTGGATCTCAGACCCACTCGCTCGTGCGTCGGACATGTAACGCTCGACAACGGTGCTGTCATCTGCATACCCAAAGGTCCCGGGTTTGAGCAGGTCGTTGATGTGCAGCAAGAATAGCGTTGCCGAGAGTACAGACCCCTGAGGGACCCCGGCATTGATGACCAAACGATCGGACTCGCAACCGTCTATAACCACGCGAATTGATCGATCCCTCAGGAAGTCAGATATCCAAACACAGAGAGAAGCGGGTAGGCCGTATGAGGGAAGTTTGCTAATAAGGCCATCGTGCCAGACCCTGTCAAATGCCTTTGAGATGTCGAGCGAGACCGCTATGGCTTCCCCGTGTTTCTCGATAGCCTCACTCCAAATGTGTGTGGCATACGCGAGAAGATCACCAGTGGACCGCTTGCGGCGAAAACCGAACTGTCGGTCGCTAAGAAGATCGTTCTCCTCAAGGTGTGCCAGAAGCCGATTATTCAGTATACGTTCCATACTCTTACAGAGTATGGACGTTATGGAAATTGGTCTGTAATTGACAGGGTCAGCTCGACTGCCCTTTTTGGGCACAGGCTGCACGTTAGCTTGCTTCCAGGCTTTCGGCACTTGTCCTGTCGCTAGAGAGAGACGAAACAGACGTGTCAGGATTGGAGACAACTCAGGTGCGCAAGTTTTGAGTACTATGGCAGGTATTCCGTCAGGACCACCAGCTTTATTCACGTCCAGATTGCGCAAGGTTTTAAGGACCTCTTTTTGACGAATTCGGACTTCAGACATGGACGTCTCGCATCGAATCGAAGAAATTGGAGGTGTGGCGCTGCCTGAGTCTAAACATGAGGATTCCGCAAAGAGTTTTGCAAATAGATTTGCCTTCTCCTCTGCGGTGTGGGCTAGTGATCCATCGGGTTTTAGCAGTGGAGGTAGTGAGGGGCGACAGAAGTTCGACTCAACCGACTTAGCCAGGGACCAAAAGGCCTTACTACCAGGTGGGTGTGACGAAAGCCTAGTCCCAATTCTGCCAATGTGGTCAAATCGAGCCTTCCGCAGAGCCTTCTTGCAGGACAAAAAAAAGGACAAAAAAATGAAACAAATTGGTTGTTATATTTTTATTGAGAAGCTTTCATGATACTATAATAACAAAATAGCTTTTGCTGTCTTTTTAATATGTAATATTAATAAGTAAAAAATGTCGAAGGTGCATATTACAAGTGCTACAAATAAATAGTTATAGCCATTTGTGTTTAAGAAAATAGAAATTAAAAGAAATATATTTTAACCAACTCTTGACCTTAAAGTTGTGTAAAATGAATACGTTGATTTTATTACAGACATTAAGCATACAAAGTCCAGCGTCGTCAAACCTCCAGCAGTAAGAGTTAGCGGTTTCTGTGAATTCTGCAGTAGAAGCAAAACAGTTTTCATATTTGCTTTATCAAAATTCTCCCATTTGCAATTATAAACTGCCTTTTCGAAGACGTTACTTGCATCAATCAATCTCTGACCGATCAGACAATCAATAAACATTTGAATAAACGTGTAAGGTAGTTCTATGTACGTATTTTCCAAACGACCAAGAAGTTCTGCTACTATCCCAACGATTATTAGCCCAAATTCTATAGCCAAAGTTATTCGGAATATTCCATCAAATTGTTTTAGTAGAGAGATATTGGTAATATGGAAAATTATAATTTCTTTCAGACGATTTGCTATGTGCTCATTAATAATTTTCGTCTTCAAATGATCTTTTGCTGAAATGACATTTGTTTCTTTCGAGTCTTCATAATATTCTTCCCCTTCATCCCAAAGATTCACCATCTCGTCACTCAAAGCAAGCATTTGTGCTTCGATATATCCCATTAAGAGTACAATAAATGCGGTAATATTTGCTAATATAAAAATACAAACTGATACGGTCACTGATTCTGAGATAAGAGCTATTTCGTAATTTGGCGATTCAAACATTGGCTCCAGACCTGTAGATAGTAATAGTTTTAAATAATTTGAAGAAATTATTTCGCAAAAATCTAAAAAAGTCGCAAATCAATGATAATATAAGAAACTTTCCAAATTAAATGTAATTTTTAAACAAAAGTCCTAGAATATTTGTCGTTATCAAGAAAATATCCCAACTCACCGTATACCACATAAAGGTCCTCCGCAAAATGTCTTCCTGGCGTTAGAAGAGGTTGTGCAACATACGATACACCTAATGCTACGAAGAAACCCCAAGCCATCATCACCCGTTTTTTAATGTCAACAAGTCTCTTATTCAAGTTGATATAGAATAGAGTCCCTTGAATAACTTTAGAATCACACTCAAGATATTTTTGTACCATGTCTTGTACAGTTTCTCTATAAAAATTAAAATATTTCATTAGCCGTATTTAGGTATATATCTGTACTATTTAACATATAGATCTTTACAACATCAACTTGACCATTTTTACTACTTCTTGTAAAAATTATCCAAGTTATTTTTACCAAACTAACAATTTCTGTTTTATTTTTTTGCAATTTTTCTTCGACAATAACTAATGCAAAATTGCATAACTTACTAACATTGAAATAACATTACTCATCTCGCTTAGCTACAGATACGAAAATACAAAATGCTTAGTCAAGTAACTCACTTGTAGAGTAACATGAACGTCAGCCTTGTAGCCCAGGTCTCACTATTGGTTCCAAGCGAGAAGACCACAGCCGCAGCCGTAATATCACCCGTCTGTCTGCAGCGGATGAATACAAACCAGATCATGGAGAAAACGTAAATATATACGTAGGAAATAGCGGCAAAGACTACTAGTACATGGCTCAAGATTGATATTCCTTAAACAAACATTTTGAAAAGGTTGCATTATGAATAAGCCTACTTATACAACATTATTTTCTAGTTAAGTTAATATCTGTGTAATAACTATTATATCAGCCTGTAAATGTTACACTGCTAATTTTTCTTTCCTATTTTTCTTTTTTTCGTCTATAATAATTAATATTTGATATTCTTTTAATAATATAAATTTTGAAAAATTATTTTAGAATATATCATTCCATTAATCATTTTAAATATCGTCAGAAGCCCAACTTTTAGCAAAATATACATTTGTTTTTTTTTTATTTCACTTGCTAAATTATAATGCAAATTAAGAGGTTCCCCCTTCTCAATGACCTTGAGCATTTAGACTTTGCCACACCCCACCCACCCGCACTTCACCTGATCAGTATTACGTAAAGGTTATTAAACTCGGCCATCTACCGGCTCTAGCTTGTACTACTTAGGACGTGCGATTGATCCGTTTCCTATACCAGGAGCTTGCGTACAAGTTGTGATCATCCATAATTATTATTTAATTTTCTTCTTGTCGTGTCGATCATTTAGGCTATAACATTATATTAATTACTAGTTGTTATTTGTTGTTCAGTTCGCAGTTATAAAATAAATAAATTTCTAAAATAAAAGTAGCCTAAGTTACTCCTTACTCTATCAGCTATCTACCAGTGAAAGTCCCGTCAGAATCGGTCTAGCCGTTTCAGAGATTAGGCGGAACAAACAGACATACAGACAGACAAAAAATGTCAAAATGCTATTTTTGTGTATGTATCGTGTATACATCCATATGAATTTAGTAAAAAGCGGTTATTTTAATATTAAAAACAGCCGCTCCAATTTTATTTGTATAGATATACTAAATTTATATTTTATTCTATTATCGGCTCGGAGAAGATCTACTTTAGGTTCGGATCTTAGACCACAAACTAAGCAGCTTTACATTTACACAGCTCAAAATTAATAATTTAAATTATTTTTTTATTTGAAGTAAATACAATTGCAAAATTCAAAAGTAAGTCTGTCTGCCTGTTACATTTTCATGCCTATCTTGGATTAAAAAAAGTAAATAGATTTGCGCGTAAGCAAGAGCAGCGTGCGATGACGAGCGACACAAGTTCCCCGTACAAAGGCCTCTGGCCGTCTGCCGCGAGCCGCCTGTCGCCCGGAAAATAACCAGATATTATATTTTTACGATTTTCTAATAAAATACTGCACTTATCAAAAAACCCTTCTGTAGAAATATTAAGTACAGGATTCTTAATTAATAAAAAAAATATTCACTATTGTAAGTAGTAAAATTAGAAAGCCTATACGATTTTTGTACGCGAAAGGAGGTCCAGGTAAACAATTATTTCTCTTTATTTAGAGAGTTTTATACAATTATCTTACAGTCACATTAATAAACTGAATCCGAGTTACAACATATATTTATTTGATATTTTTAACGTAACTTTAACGTATACTTTATAGCACATGAAAACGGCCGAATTTGTCTGGGATCCCCTTAAGCGTTAATTTTTTCTCGTATATAAAAGAAAACAAAAAAAGGCAACACTAGAGTAATGGTGGGTGTAGGCGCCTAAACACCGGCTATCGTGATTCGATTTCTGTTTAGTGTGCACATTTTTATTTGTACCAATTTTAATTTACGGTCTGGGTCCCATCGTAGTGGGTCTCCCCACCGTGTCTCGGTGAGCACGTAACGCTTTTGGTCCTGATCATTAAAATAGTCACCTAATACCAATCGTTACTCATAATAGGAAATATATTCATCAAATCGCAGTGTACCAGCATTCAGCATGTTCGATAAAGCTTCGACCCTTCTCTTACATAGAGAAGAGTCCTTATATACAGCAGTGGGATCTTACAAACTGAATCAGTCTATTAATCAACAAGAAGAAGAGGCTAACGCCTAGAAGTGGAATATTCATACGCCTATATACTTACGTTTATTACAGTTTTTATCAATATTGACAGATACGAGGCGCAAAAAGAAGTTGACATTATCAAACATCGTCGGCAAGTCACAGTGCTTCAATCCGAACTTCCCGAGAGAGATCTTCATTATTTCTTGACTAACCCTAAAAGAAATAACTTACATCGTACATCTTACATATGCTTTAGTATTACACTATACAGTTCACAGACCGATATATAGACAAGCTGCAGTGATTTTTTTTTCTATCACTAGATTGGCAAACAAACGTACGGCTCACCAGATGGTAAGAGGTTACCGTGGCTTATAGACGCCTGCAACACCAGAAGCATCACAAGCGCGTTGCCGACCCAATCCCCAATCCCCCCCCCAGGAGCTCTGGTCACCTTACTCACCAACAGGAACATAATACTGCTTGAAAACAGACACAACAAACAAACACATTATTTAGCTGTGATCTTCTGTAAGGTCGAGGTTATACCCCAGTCGGGCTGCTCCATATTTTGAGCAGGAAATTCCTGTTGTGCCCTACCTCAGTCAAATTTACGGAAATGGTGTCAATTTTACGGAACTATATCACCTACTAGTGATATTCTTTAGAATTTCTTGTGACATATGACATTTTTCTCACAATACTTTTATCATCGACGAAAACGAGATGAATTATTAATTACAAGTTTAACTTAAAACTACTGCTAGTGGTCTTAAATATAACCATAAGCCGTTATTCCACCACCGACCATTATGTTTGTTTTAATCATTAGTGTTCATATTCAACCCGCTAGATCGAAATTTTTGATATGATGATTTTTATATTCGGTTTAAGTGAACCGTGGCGCCGTCTATAGTGAGCTCTTTACAGAAACCTGTAACTATTCAAATTTTCATATTACAATGAAAATCTTTGACAGGAGACAACACTGTGCTATTTTGTAATATCTACGATTTTATTTTTTGTGTTACCCACACATTAGGAATTCTTAACATTTTTGAATATCGTTACTACTACGGGTACATCGTTCCATAGCTTAATTGGCTAGAGCGCCGACACGGTCAGTCGGAGACACGGGTTCGAACCCCGCTGGAGCGGTCAATTTTTGATATGATCATCCATTTGCATTTAGTAAAAAGCGGTTATTCTAATATTACAAATAGACACTCCAATTTAATTGGTTTGTATAGATTAGGATTAAGTATTAAATTCTTGTTTCATGTAATAAAATAAGTGAACTGTATATTAGTGAATAACACCAAGTATTTCTATTAAAATCGTGTCATAGATGCTACTTACCTACGTGTCAAACTATTAAACTATTACTCGACTGTTATAGTATAACTTAACTGTCATACGTCGGTTTTGCAGAATGTACTCTATTATTAATCGTTTAATTACTTTATCAATTGTCACATAATTTTATAATTGATATACTAATAGAGATATCGGTGATACATTAAACTTAATAACTAACAAATTGTTCCATAGAAAGTCAATACATAATTGAGAACAAAAGACAGTTTGTTCGTCTAAACATATTGTTCTAAGGAAGCACCAGCTTACATAATACACAACGATACAAAACCTGAAAACTATAAATCATAATATAATATAGTCATGATTTTATTTTCTTTTTTATTTACTAAAGACAAAGGGGAGGCTCAGTAGTCACAACGTTCCTCGTTATGTTGTACACATCTACTCAGGTATTTCATCCTAAGCCCTTAAGACATTCCAATGAGTGCAAGATGTTTATCAACATTTTATTATCATTGAGTAATCATTCTTTATAGTCATGATACAACGACAACTCATAGAATTAAACCTGTGCCAGACACACAAACATGACAATGTCTAACTGAAAAACAACAGGAATAGTACCAGTGCCCATTTTGATTTGTCGAATTCGAATAAAATTTTAAGTAAATAATAAATGTAAGGAAAAAAGAAACTGAAACTTATTAGTAGTGAAAATTTGAAGACTAAAAAATATTGTAACAGCTTGTACTTGCGTTTACTTAATAATTTGACACATTTAACTCAATGAGTTAAGTATTTATTAATTACAACCGTATAAATAATTCAGAATTATTAAGCGTTTTTACGTTTCAAGCCTTGGTCAAAGATTGGTTAGGTTAGGTTAGGTTAGGATACGGCAAGGATTTTTTGTTCAGCAACAATGACATTAATGTTCCAAGACTATATGTATAGTCGTAAGTACAAAAATAATGCTGTAATTTTTGAAGTAAAACTTCTTGGGCGCATGAGGGTCAAATTTTTAATATTTGATGAAACGGCAATGTCTATATCGATGGCGCTGGAACGGAAATCTAAAGCTTTCATCCCTTCAGCCTATCGTAGTCCACTACTGGACATAGGCCTCCACAAGTTCGCGCCAAAAACGGCGTGAACTTGTGCCGACATCTATCACGCGACATATAAACTACGTAACTAAGAACTGACGTATCCTACATCGCGATATCAAAGTTATCAGAACGATTGAATATATATTCTTGTATATATATACAAGAACCCGACAACAACTATCGGGGCAGTAACCCACTTCCAAAGCCCAAGCTTTAGATCTGTGTAAATATAAACGCGACTTAAAAATTAGTTTACCAAAGAAGTTTTACTTCTGACATGTGTACTATGTACGCGCCCATTTTTTTTTTTTGACCCGACAATATGCCGATATTGCTATATATATACATCCGCAAAAAAGTAAACTAACATTGACAATTCTATGGAAGACACATCTACATACATTTCCTACTGGGTCTCCTGCTACTGCTGCTACTGTGCAATGCTACTAATGTGCTTTGACCCTTAGTAAGCTATCCTTATAACAGATATAGAATTCTTACCTGAATGTATTAAGTACTGTACTGATTGGTACATACGCGTAAAGTACCTACGTGTATATGTACGAATTTAGATATTTGATTTATAGGCATTGTAATAAATAAAAATGACAGTCAGAATTTTAAATATTAATTTCGAAAAGGGAAAGTTGGAAAATGGAAGAAAAACGAATTGACACATTCTTATACAATCTGCTCGGTGGAATAAGTCTTCATTTCTTTTTAACTTTTGTAAAACCTTATGCCTTAGTCCTTGTGGGTCTCCTCACCGTGCCTCGAAAAGCACGTTAAGCCGTCGGTCCTGGTCGTTATCATGTACACGTGATAGCGATCGTTACTCATAGTAGGGAATATATTTGAAAACTGGCATTGAAGCAGAGTGGTGGATTAGGCTCTCTCGGTTCTCCTACATGCAGAAAGATGCCTATACCCAGCAGTGGGATATTACAGGCTGAAGCGTAAAATCTTATTCTATTGCGAATGAAAAAATGTAAGTATAATGAATTAAAAGGTCAGTTTGGGTTTCCTCATTTAGGTTTTATTTAATTTTAATTATAAAACCATCTACATAATACTACTCTCAAATGTCCTTGTGGAGAGCAAGGTGGCCAGAGCACCTGGAAAGGTGTAGTTCTAGCTGCGGCAGCAGGAAATATCTTGTTCCAAATTTGGAGCAGTCTGACTGGGAAAGTACCTCGATCTTACAGAAGATCACAGCTAAATAATACTGATTTCAAGCAGTGTTTCGAGTTTTTTCCTGTAGTGAGTAAGTGGTGATCTCCAGATCTCCTGGGTTCGTAGTAAGGTCGGCAACACGCTTACCAAGCTTTAGTTGTTGCAGGCGTCTGTAGACTACAGTCGTATAAAAAAATATGTTTGGTGAGTTAAGCATTGTTTTAAAGTAAACATGTTCTTTCATTCCAGAAGAAGAAGCCTTTATATATCAGAAAACATGAAAAGGTTCTTGCAATAAAATATAGTATGCTACCTAACTAGCAGCTAGTTGGCGTGTTAAGATTAAAGTTCAATGCGACATCTATTATACATAATAGGGAACTCCTGGCATAACATCCAGTGTAAAAAGGAGCGAAACAAAATCATTATAAAATGCTGACTGTCAATTAATTTTGCTTCTGAAATGTTTTCCTAAAATATTCTTTACTATATCTCCAACAATTTTAAGTTTAAAATGTTGTTACAAATGAGAATATTATAGAACAAAGCTTAACGTAAAAAAAATATTATAATTGAATAATTTCCTTTTTTTTAATAAATGAATTGTCTAAAGCCTTTCTAAACTGATATTTATTTCGCGCTTCACTAACACAAAGAACCTAATTTTGAGTAATTGAGTTCGACCAACTAAATAATAGGATCAATGTATTGATGGAAAAAGACATCAGATAATAACAAAAAAATATCTTCGTTTTTCTAGATTTTTACATATTTTTTTTAAATATTCTTAAATTTGACCCAGCGTGGCTATGGGCAAAACACATGAGTTCACGCCATTTATGGCGTGAACTTTTGGAGGCCTATATCCAGTAGTGGACTGCGAAAGGAGTAAGTGTTCTTAATACATTTATCTACAAACTCGCAGTGGAGCAGCGTGGTGGATTGGGCTTTAATTTTTCTCCAACATGTAGAAATTGGCATACGCCTAGCATTGGGATGTAACAAGGTGAATCGAATATAACGATAAACTTAGATTTATTAACAACAGACAAATCTGTATGCAATTTATCATAGGATGCTCGTTTGGCGCAGTTTGTAGTGTTTTGTAGTTTTTTTTTTTTTCTCTCTAAAAACTACACGTCACTATTTTCATCACTCCAACCTTTGCCAGAATTTGTATTGGAGAAATAAAAAACTACCATTGCTTATACTTATCCATAGAACATATAGGGAGTCGCTTATACACTCTAGTCCCATAATAGATATTTTCTCTTTAGACACATGGGTAAGCAGTATTGATCTAAGTCAAACTATAAGTGCTAATATTGACGGAGTTAGTAAGGCAAAAAGATTGATTAATGTATCCGATCTCAAATCTAGTTGCATTAGAATGATAAACAAAAAGTTTAACCGTCATTATAAATTGTTTACTGATGGTTCTAAGGATGGTTTAAATATAGGAGCTTCTTTCTTTGATCCCCAGCTTGATGTTAAAGCTAAGTTTAAAATCAATGCCAACATCTCGATCACGAACTGTGAACTCGTAGCGATCTCCGAAGCCCTATCATACATAATGCACATAGATCAGGAAAACTTTGTGATTTTTTCGGATTCTAAAAGTAGTATTCAACATCTGGCTCGGATACCCTCGAGTCTTCGAGGGATACCGATAGCCGTAGTCATTATAGATACTATCTGCAAAATCCGTGCATTAAATAAAAATGTTGTGATCCAGTGGATACCCTCTCATGTTGGCATCATGGGTAACGAAGAGGCTGACTTATTAGCCCGACAAGCAGCTTACGAAGGGATTGAATATGCATGTTTGCCGTTACACTCAGATTGGCTTAATAGCTTAAAAACACTCTGTAGATCCAAATGGCGCGAGTACTTTGATGAGCGTTCGCGATTGAAAGGTATTTGGTATAAAACAGTACAGTCTGAGCCACTTCGTTACCCATGGTTCGAGGAGAATAAGATGGACAGAAAACATATAGTGGCTTTGTTGAGAATGCGTACTGGTCACATTCCATCCAACAAGTTCATACATTTAATGGGAAAAACTGATTCTCCAAATTGTCCAGTTTGTGATGTCATTGACGATGTTTATCATGTGTTGATGGAATGTGACCGGAACGTGTCGGAGAGACAAGTGCTAGGCTGGGGATCAGATGTAGGAGCTTGCAACAGCGCCTTGGCCTCTCCCTTTTCGGAGGATGCTATGGTGCTGTGCAGGATGTTATTTGCTATATATCAAAGATAATAATTAGGGTTAGATCAATCATATTGTAAGTGTCAAAAGTTAGCATATGCGGGGGACCAAGAACAAATCACACATAACTGTGGCTTTGTTCTTGGTCTGTGGCCTATTATTATTTTTTTGTTAACTAAGTATAATGTTACTTATTGTTATATGGCTATGTTTTTGTTGTTGTCATTTTGTATCATTTATGTTACGGGGGTGACATAATCACTAAGTGATTAAACTCCCATTAAATAAAAGATTAAAAAAAAATATATTTTCATCACCTCTACATCTCAACATTGACAATATGATATCAAAAGCTTGGACAAGTTAGAAGACAAACATCAGAAAATTCGGGCTGAACTACGATAACTTTCCAACTATGATGGAGAATGACAAACATAGAGAAATGACAAACATATATTGCATTGGCCATACAGATGTTTGTTGTGGTCTGGGTGTTTGTGCGGTTCTTATGGGTCTCCCCACCGTGACTCGGAGAGCACGATAAGCCATCGGTCCCGGTCATGTGCACCTGATAGCTATCGTTACTCATAGTAGGGAATATATCCGCCAACCCGCATTGGAGCAGCGTGATGGATTAAGCTCTTATCCTTCTCCTACACGGGGAAAGAGACGGAATACATATAATAAATATATGATTGAAAAATGATGAATACTAATATGACTTTTTTCAAATATTATTATGAAAGTATATTCGATTATTTTTGTTTTTTTTTTTCGATTATTTTTGATTATTTTTATTTTTGTTTATTTTTTAATTTGTTCTTTGTTCATTTCAAAACTCTTTTAATTTTAAATTAATTTAATAACAGATAACACTATGCAATTAAATTATAATGTGTTACAGTGCTATTAATGACTGACGAAACAAACAAAGCTTTCCTGTGTCAAACTGATTTTAAAGTAAGATAAAATTTAATGTTGACTCGATAAATATACATAAGAAATCGATTGTACAAACTGTAATTGCGATTCGTACTCGATACGAATAGGAGTCGGGATAGTCAATACTTAGCACTATTATTCAATATACTAGAAATACCCGTGCGAATAATTCGCACTAAAGAAGTAAAAAAAATTACCGACTGTCAATCATGTTGACGGAGTTTCAAAATTAAAGCCGGCATATAAATAATTTTTATCAATTAATTTAATTTACAAAAACAAAAGCAAACATAAGTTTTTTTTGTTATGGATGCCGGTAGAGCAAGCCATTATCTATAAAATTATAATATAATTAATGTGCAGTAATTGTGAGGCTTTTTCTAAAAAGAGAGGTAAACATTACATAAAAAAAAAACAAAAATAATAATACAAACATAATTTAACCTTAGTGTATTAATATATGAATATATGATTTTCTCATAACTATGTAAATTTAAATAATACAATTATTTTATCTAAAACAATAAGAACAAAATATAAAATTATAGACATTCTTATTTTTGAATAAATAACGGCAAAATTGAATGACTGATGAATGAATGAATGAAAATGAACATGCTGACAAAAATTTGGACACAGTTAAAAAAATTTGGTCTCGACTACGACGATTTTCCAACCATGATAGACAATATTGGTCTTTTATTGTGGATTTTGACAATTAATATCCAAAAGAAATGGACTCACAGTAAGAACCATAATATTTTTTCTATTACAACAATAAAATCAAAGTAAATAATATCTTCATTTTCTGGGAACACAGAATTATTCGCTTTGTAGTCTTAGTTAAATTATATTATGTATATAATATGTACTTGTATTTTACCGACCGATGGCGGGATAACCATCCAACTGCTGGCTTTGAAATACACAGGCCGAAGACGGGCAGCAGCGTCTTCGGTGTGACAAAGACAGCCCTGCGGTCACCAACCCGCTTGCCTAGCGTGGTGACTATAGTCAAAACACATGAGTTCACGCCATTTTTGGCACGAACTTATGGAGGCATATGTCCAGCAGTGAACTGCGATAGGCTGAAATGATGTTTTTATATATAACGTAGAGATGTTATTCAGATTTTGGCTCAATTCAACGACTAGCAATGATTGGTTGGTTCAACCTATACTCCTAATGGGCCTAGGCCTCTTATTTCATCTAGGAAAAAAGTCAAACCTCAATCCTTCATGATGTTCCACTGCAAAATAGCAAATATATTCCCTACTGCAAGTAAGGATTGCTGTCAGTGTCAATGATAACAACCGGAACCAATAACTAAACGTGCTCTCCGAAGAACGACGAGGAGATCCACAAGGACAGACATCCAGACCAAAAATAAATATTTACATAGTAAATATCTATAAACTAACTTCGTTTACTGTATTTTTGGCTTTGTAGATTAGAAAAGTAATCTGCATGTTTATATTATAGAATTATTTATTAGTTATATTAAATTATGACATGTCTTCATTTAATAATTATGTTTCATTTTTTTTTTATACAGGTATCAATTTGATGTTTTATTTAATGACTACAATAGCGTTTTCGAGTTATTTCTATGTGTATGTTTTCTCCATGATTTGGCTCGTTTGCTTTCATTATGGCAAAGATGACGTTAAAGCGACGTCTGTAATCCTCGCCATTGGCTTAAATAGTATCATTTCTGGTACTAAAATTATTTTCATGAAAGTAAATGCGTAAGTATATTATGATTTATTTAAAACTATTACTAAAAGGGGATTTAAGTAAAACTAACAACATAAACGTAAGCAAAAAGTAAAAATACAATATAAAGTAAGAATTGAAATTTAAATTCTGCTAAATATATATTTATTTATTCAGAGACAAAATCAAGAGCACCGTTCAAAATTTCTTGGATTGCGATTTTCAAGTGACACCAAACACAAGATATGCCAAAAACCTACGTAAGAATTTAAGAGTGGTAAAGAAACGGTCGCTTATAATCTGGACTACGTTCGCGACTAACGGTTTAGCTTACCTTGTTTTACCACTGGTGAGGCCTGGAAGACATTTCACTATAGATTTTTTTTTACTTTATGGTAAAAACTCTTTTTAACGCATTAATTATTTAAATATTTTGTATTATTTTCTTTTTATAGAAGATATCTTTTTAACTTATATAAAAGCAGAGATCATTTAAATAGAAGCAATATATCATTTAAATAAATAAATCATTTTATTTATTTATTAGTCTTTAAATTATTTTACAATTTTCGTAAATTAAATTAAGACCCTTGCAACACCAGAAGAATCGCAAGCGCTTTGCCGACCCCACCTCCAATCCCCCAAAGGAACTCTCGTTACCTTATCACCACAGAAACACAACGCTGCTTTAAAGCAGTATTGTTTAGCTGCTATCTTCTATAAGGTCGAGATACTTTCCCAGTCAAGCCACTCCAGATTTTGAACAGGACATTTGCTGCTATGTCCTACCTCAATTAGCACGTAGTTACCTATAAATAATTGTTGCACTCTTTATAGGTCTGGAGCCAATGACCGAAACCCCAAACTATGAAATAGCTACCATCATTTTTACTATCACTTCTGGCTTTGCGGTCTACTCCATGGTCAGCATCGCAATATACGTCTTAGTCATTGTAGGTTACAATGAAGCACAGATGTACGCACTTAGTGAAGAATTAAGAAACGTCTGGGATGATAGTCAAAATTTCTACAATAAGATCAAACACAGGATAAGTGACAAAAGACATGTCATATTGATGAAACAACGGGTAACCAATGAATTCGTTAGAGTACGTCTACGAGATGTGACAAAATTCCACATTGCAAATATTAATCTTTTATCTGAATTTAATCAAGAATTCAGAGTTACATTAGCTCTAGAGTATACTCTCTTAGCTATTGCTATAATAGCGGAACTGCTTGGTGGTCTAGAACATACTTATCTTGCGCTGCCGTATACAATTGTTAAAATGCTGATGGACTGTCTTGCTGGTCAGCGAGTGATAGACGCAAGTGATGATTTTGAGAAATCAGTGTACTCTTGTCGGTGGGAAAATTTTAACACAAGCAATCAAAGGACTGTATTGTTAATGCTGGTTATGTCACAGAGAACTATGATACTGTCGGCCGGTGGATTCGCTACACTGAATTACAGTTTCTTGATGGCCATACTAAAATCAAGTTATTCGACATATACAACATTGGAATCAACTGTGAAGAATCATGCTTAAGAAAAACGGAAATTATTCAAACACTGTTTTCTACGTTGATGTACTTAACTGTCTGATATTTTTTTTTTCTAAATATTGTGTTATTAAGTAATTATATTTATTATATTGAGTAATTTAATTCAAACTTAATAATAACATTGAAAGTATGTTGCAGTTGTGAATAAGAAACGATATTTAACCCATGTTAATATTGACAACAGTTAGCATAAGATTTAAGGTTAGCAAAATTAATATAAACATTTATTTAAGTAATAAAGTTTTGATTTTCCTTCTCTTCTTCCTCCTATTTATAAATAAAGGGTACCTCAATAAAGGTTCGCAATAACACGCATAAGTACAATTAGAGTTTTCGCATATATTATTTTAAAAAATAAATTTAAAAATGTATTCAGGGTGTATACCTAGTTATAATTAATATATTTGAATAGCTAAAAATAGCTTACACGTACTTCGTACTTAAGATGATTATACAATTAGTGATTTGAGGGCCTTTTCTACGTTCACGACATTTCGTAAAATTTGTAAAAAAAAAACTTATTTTTAATTTCTTTGTTTTATAGTCAAATTTATTAAAATTTTTACCCTATAAATGTTTGATTTATTCATTCAGCCTGTAAAATCCCACGGCAGCGTTTTCTATGTAGGAGAAGAATCTTAGCTTGCCTAATTCAGCACGCTGCTCCACTGTGAGATGGCGGATAAACTCCTTACTACAAGTAACGATCGCTATTAGGTATGATAAAAAAACGGGACCGATAACTTAACGTGCTCTCTGAGGCACTGTAGGGAGACCCACAAGGACAGACACCCAGATCGGAAACAAATATTCGTACAAATTCAAATATCCATGAATCCATCCCTAGCGGATATCGAACCCCCGACCGCCGGTATATAAGGCACACGCACCACTACACCAGAGCGGTTACAATATAACTATTTAGGTTACATAAAATCATGGGTTACACAAATTTTTATTACGAGTAAATCCATATATAGAATGGTCTTACATTTAAACATTCAGAAGTTTTGATAATCTAACAATAAGAATGAATTTGTTTAAAATGTTTCCATTGTTTAGACTTGTATTAAAATTTCGTACACTATAAAAGTCAAAATCGATTCTAATCTAACTGTAAGCTAAATAAACATCGATGAATATGCAAACATAGTCGTTGAATTAAAATCCAACTTTTCAGTCGACATTCCAACCACGAGCCAAGCAAATAATTCTTTTCTTTGTTATATTGAACTAAACTGATTTTACCAAAGATAAAATTGTAACTAATGTGCATAGGGAATCGATTGAACAAACTGTAAATAATAATGGCTGACTCGATACGAATAGTAGTAGTAAATGTACGCAATGAAAAGGAAATGTAATAAATTTGTAAAAACACTGAGACGTTAAAAGGTTCTCTAGTGGTCAATCTAGTGGAAAAAAATCTGTATAATTAGAACGTTTTCAGTTTTAGTCTAAATTGAAAAAATAAAATAGATGAGCCTAGACTAAGACAAATACATGTGTGACTAGAATTTATTGGTTCTATCTAAAATACTTACAAGCCACAGCTTTCAATATTTATTTTGGAATACAACATGAAACCCAATATTTTGAGGAATGCATGGGTGCAATTAAAAAAATTTGGTCTCGACTACGATGACTTTCCGACCATGGTGGACAATCTTGGTCTTTTGTTATGGCTTTTGACAATAAACATCCAAAAAAAATGGACTCAAAGTAAGTATTGCATTTAAGTATTTAGTATTCATCTGTTTCCAAGAAAAATTCAAAAAAGACTTTATTAGACAATTCTTTTTAAACAATAGATAGACTGCGTTTTAGTTTTGTCTAATCTAAACTGCCAATTGAAGATAAATTTTACACAGTTTTCAAGTATTTTTGAATTTTTTTATGCTTGTATGGGATACCGCACGTTCAGCAATTTAATTTTCTTTGCAATCTAATAACCTCCTTTAATTAAGGTGGTTTCTTAAGAAATAGTTGTTTGCCTGATGCGGATTACGTCAATACTTTTTTATATCAACAACAACTCAAAATAATCTTAATAACCTTAGTGTTAGAGCGACTTTTATTAGGTTTGGTTTACTTCAAGACCTTCTCTTAAATGTCGTCTCACATTCAACTGTAGACTATACCATACAGTAATTTAGTCCTTCGAGCCGGATAAGGAAATACATTGATGTATTCCTGGAGTCGTTAGGTTTATTGTTAGTTTGTTTTAAAGTATAAGTACGATTTGCGTCTGGGTGTCATTTAAGTATTTTTATTTTTGACGTTGCAGGTGTACATATTATATTCTACATTTTATCTACAATAGGCGTTATTACCTATTTATATGTGCATGGTTTCTCTATGATTTGGCTGGTATGCTTCCGTTATGGTAAAAAGGAAATAGAGGCGACGTGTGTCGTCCTTGCTTTGAGTGCTTGCAGTATCACTAGTGTCACAAAGTTGGCTTTCATGAAATTATATGCGTAAGTATTTATATAGTTAAAGAAACACTTATATTTCGTGTACTGTTTAAAAATGAACAGACTACATTTATTAGAATAAAATATTTTAATTATTTTCAATGTGTCGTGACAAAACTTTTGCCCGGGTACATTTTCAATAATTATTAAAAAACGTTTGTGATTTCTTGTTCTCGTTTCACAACTTTATCTTTATTTAATTAAATTTTAGCAAATTTGCTTAACACTTCAAAAACCAACTCAATTCTTAAGGTTTTGTTCAGTCAGTCAGTCAGTTCAGCGTATTGCACTCCACTGTTGGACATAGGCCTCCCCAAGTTCGCGCCAGATATCCCGGTTTTCGCACTTCTCATCCAGCCTACACCGGCAATCTTACGTAGATCGTCCAACGGGCCGGAGGACGTCCCACACTGCGTTTGCCAAGACGCGGTGTTCAATGTTTTGTTCTATGAATTATAATCTCATAACATAGTGTTACATGTTAGGGTTCGAAGGATTTGGAGAGAAAAACCTGCTGACTCTTTTCAAGACTTTATTCACAAGCACTAGGTCCAACACAAAGCACTAGGTTCAAACACTAAGCACTAACAATGTCCTAAGTCGTAGCCAATGTCGTAGGTTTCGCTGGTACCACTCTTGATCACTAGTTTTCACTCTTGAAATCGCCTTGAAGATCGCTCAAACTGAACTGAACTCGCTCGCCTACCTGCGGCTATTTATATCGGCCGACACGAGGCCCAGACCATTCTGGAAAGTTCGCGCATGTACCCGGTTTTCGAGACTATACTTCTATATAGTTCCACAGTAGTTCCTCTAACGCCATCTACACTCGCGTGCAACTGAATCGACTCAAGCCGTATATTGGTATAAAACTTCGATTTTTAGAAAAATGGCTTATCCGATTTTCTTGTTCTTTTTTTTTGTTTGAAAGCCTAATCTTTTCTCTTAAAAATGCTATCCTAATGAGAAAAATCGGTTGAGTATTTATTGATAAAATTTAATTTGACAGAAATGCATAAAAATTGAAGAAAATGAAAACAACAACATAATGAATAAAAAATTATTTTTGATAGAAGTAAGGAAAATTAAAATTTTCAATACTTTGTATTGCCTCCCCTAGCTTTTATAACGGCTTGCATGCGATTTTTCATTGATTTTATCACTTTTTTGATAAAATGTTGAGGTATCGTATTCCATTCTTCCTCTAGCGTAGTTTTGAGCTCGACGATTATTGATGGAGCCGTATCTCTAGCTCACACCCTCCGTTTGAGCTCATCCCATAAATGCTCAATGCAATTCAGATCAGGACTGAGGGCTGGCCACATCATCGTCTCAATATGCACCTCTTAAAGAAACTGGCGAGTAACACTTGCTGTATGACACCGAGCATTATCATGCATCAATAGAAAATCTTCTCCTATGTACCCTGCATAAGGTACAACATGATCGAGGAGAATGTTTTCCACGTACTTTTGAGGTGTTAGACCACCACTCCGACCACCACCAGGCATGAAAACAAGCTCGGTCTTCCCTTCATATGATATTCCAGCCCACATCGTGACTAAACCACCGCCATATGATACTGTTTCAGCGAAACAGCATTGCGAGAACTGTTCCACTGGACGCTTGTATACTCGGTCTCTTCTGTCATTGCCATGGAGACACATTCTGCTCTCATCAGTGAACAGGATGGAGCTCCATTGCTCAATAGTCCAATTGAGTTGTTCACGAGCAAATTAAAGTCGGGCTTGACGGTGACCTGCGGTCAGTTTCGGGCCTCTGGCTGGCCGTTTAGGAGTTAAAATTGGATTTCTTCAGCCGTCTTCTAATTGGCCACTGACTGACAGCCACTCCTCGAACCCTTCTGAGCTCCTGTTGCACATCAACGCCCGTGAGATAACGATTTCTCAACGAAGTTGAGACAATGAAGCGGTCGTCTGTCTCAGATGTGCTCCGGTGTCTATTGGTTTATGGTCTCCGAACGAAGCCACTGGTCTCTTGAAACCTTCTGTATACTCATGAAACAGCTGATTGGCTCATGTTAAGTTTACGAGCGACTTGCCTTTGATTATGGCCCGCTTGCAACAAACCTACAACTTGGACCGCTGCTTCTGAGGTAGTGTCCATTGGATCGCGATTAAAATACTGGGTGCTTAAGGAGATGTGTACCTGTCAACGTCTGACGAGTGATTGATAAGAAATATGGGTCACGTGAGCTCTTATACATGATTTAGTCTCGCAACTCATGGGTACCGCAACGGGTAATTTCTGTAACGCTCATGTTTGACCGTATTTATTTAAAAAGTTTTTTCATTGTTTATTTGAAAATGGCTATATTTATGAAAAAAAATATGTGTCTTTGGAATAAAACAATCTTTTACAAAAATCGGATAAGCCATTTTCCGAAAAATCAAACTTATATACCAATATACGGCTTGAGTCGATTCAGTTGCACGCGAGTGTAGTATTGAGTAGAGAGTTTCATGCGGTCTCTGTCTTTGCGTGGTTTCAATGGTTACCGCTAGATGGCACTAGTTTCTTTGTGTGTCCTTAACACTACTCCCCTCTTAGAGATGCTCGTCCCGAGCATCGTCGTTACTGCCATGGTAACGCGCCAGACGGTCTATGTGTACCACTTTGAATGTCCCTCTTGGTTGCTTTTGAATCCTGTAAGTCACATCATTCAGTCGGGTAACCACTTTGTATGGACCGTCCCACTTGGTCTGCGACTTTGGCGATTTCCCTTTCCGGCGGGTTGGGTTATGCAGCCAGACCAGTGACGCTTCCTTGAAGCCGCTCGTGTTCGATTTCCGGTCGTATCTGGTTTTCATGTTCTCGCTTGAGTGTAACCCATTTTCCCGAATCAAGGCGTGTATATAGCGCAATTTTTCCCTTAAATCGCTGACATAGTCTTGTACGGTATTTGGTCCCTCCGGTGCGACTCCAGTTAATAGGTCTACTGGTATTCGCAATTCTCTACCGTAATTGACATACGCCGGGGTAGCTTTTATGCTCTCATGCTCGGCGGTTCGGTACGACAGAAGGAAGAGTGCTATATACTTGTCCCAATCCTTTTGTTTGTCGTCTACCAATTTCGCCAAATGCCTCTAAAGGGTCTGGTTAAATCTCTCAACCATTCCATCAGACTATGGATGGTACGCGGTGGTACTCGTCTTATGCATACCCAAAATTCTGCACACTTCTTGGAATACTTGCGATTCGAAGTTCCTGCCCTGATCAGAATGGATTTCTAGAGGCACACCAAAGCGACATATCACTTCTTCGACTAACTTAGAAGCGACTGTTGTAGCTTCTTGGTTTGGTATGGCGAACACTTCGGGCCATTTGGTGAAGTAGTCCATGACGACCATAAAATACTTGTTTCCCGATTCCGTTACAGGAAAGGCCCCGCTATGTCAACCGCAATTCGCTCCCACGGTGCACCGACGTTATACAACCGCAGGTTCCCACGACTCCTGGTCTGTGGTCCTTTTACAGCAGCGCAAGTAGTACATTTGCGGCACCAATCCTGTACATCATCTCGACAATGCAACCAGTAAAATCGTTCTCGCACTTTTGTTAACGTCCTCTTGACACCTAGATGACCTCCTGATACGCCATCATGTATTTCACTATCTGGGTCTTCTTTTGCGGACAGTTGAGCTGAAGATGGCCCCTCTCGCCGCACTTGTAGCACATGACTCCAGAACTTTTCTTCGTAGGAGCCTTAACTACCTTAGCTTCCTCAGAGACCTCGCGGATCTTAGGGGTCTGCCTTATGTCAAGGCGAACAGCCTCGACCTCCAAAGCATGCGCCAATGCTTCCTTTAACGAGGTGTGGTGACGAAGCCTCACTGCAGCTCTGACTTCCAGGTCTTTGATTCCGTCGACAAATGCTTGAACAATATTCGTGTCAACCATCTTGGTGTCTGCTCCTGGGTGTGCCTTCCTGACGAGTTTCTCAATTTCCAACGCCCATTGTCGTAGTCCTTCTCCTGAGTGTTGGACTCTGTCACGCAATTGGGCACGGAACACGTACTCCAGGTGTCGCTCCCCGTATCGGGATTCAAGTGCCTCCATCAAGTCTTGGAACCCGTTTCCTGTATGTGGCAGTGTTTCCAGAACCGACAAAGCTTGCCCTCTGAGCGCAACAGTAAGAGCGGTCAGGCATTGCTCTTCCGTCCATCCGTTGGCAGTAGCAACAGTCTGGAATTGTCGACGATAAGCGTTCCACGAAGTAGTGCCGTCGTAGGGAGGCACTTTCACTCTTGGTCCTTGCGCCACTCCGGTACTTCCACTAGACATCGCGACTCCCATGGTTTCAAGGCGCACTACTTTCTTTTGTAGTTCAGCGAAGACGGTTTTCACATTTTCCACATCTAATCCTAACCTGGTAACTCGTTCTTCCACTACGTCGACATCTTTTCGAAGCTTAGTCACCGCGTCGCTAACATCTTTTATAGCCCAAAGCGTTTTTTCTTGGAGCTCTTTTTGTTCATCATTACATCATCATTACAGCCTATACAGTCCACTGCTGGACATAGGCCTCCACAAGTTTACGCCAAAAATAACGTGAACTCATGTGTTTTGCCCATAGTCACCACGCTGGGCAGGCGGGTTGGTGACCGCAGTACTGGCTTTGTCGCACCGAAGACGCTGCTGCCCGTCTTCGGCCTGTGCCACCATTTCAAAGCCAGCAGTTGGATGGTTATCCCGCCATCGGTCGGCTTCTTAAGTTCCAAGGTGGTTGTGGAACCTTGTTATCCCCTAGTCGCCTCTTACGACACCCACGGGAAGAGAGGGGGTGGCTAAATTCTTTTATCTATGGGCGGGGCCTGGGGGCGTGGTCAGTGGGCGGGGCATGATAGGCGGGGTCAGTGGGCGGGGCTTGGTCCACGGTGGGCGGAGCTTGGACCACGGTGGGCGGAGCTTGGTCCCTAACGACATCTAGTATTGAGTAGAGAGTTTCATGCGGTCTCTATCTTTCCGTGGTTTCAATGGTTACCGCTAGATGGCGCTAGTTTCTTTGTGTGTCCTTAACAATAGCATAGCATAGTTTCAGCTTTTTATTTTATTTAACGCTTAAGCATTGGGAGTATTAATTAAAATTTAATTTCTTTCACATCTTTAATAAATACAGGCTTTCTCTTCCGCTTCCAATAAGACGTGCTTCTACTCCAGCCTGTTTTAAGCAACATCTAAAGAAGTATTATATATCCCTTAACATATAATAATAGTCAGAATTTAAACATACATATTTTATATCAATATATATTTTACATTTATACGCGTATATTATACTATCTTGATTAATTATGTATGGATACTATATTATATGTATTATTAAATCATACGCTATTTTTAATATTGTACACTGCCTATCCGTCACTACTATATCGTGTCGTGTGCCAAAGGTTATCTGAAAGAAATCGCTCTTCAGCGATAAGATAGCCTTTGTACACTTTTTTTTAACCGACTTCCAAAAAAGGAGGAGGTTCTCAATTCGACTGTATTTTTTTTTTTTTTTTTGTTTTATGTATGTTACATCAGAACTTTTGACCGGGTAGACCGATTTCGACAAATTTTGTTTTAATCGAAAGGTGGTGTGTGCCAATTGGTCCCATTTAAATTTATTTGAGATCTAACAACTACTTTTCGAGTTATATCTAATAATGCGTTTTTACTTGACGCTTTTTTTATCGACCTACGTTGTATTATACCGCATAACTTTCTACTGGATGTACCGATTTTGATAATTCTTTTTTGTTGGAAAGAAGATATCTCTAGTTTAGTACTATGATAAGGAAACCAGGATCTGATGATGGAATCCCAGAGAAATCGAGGGAAACTCTTGAAAATCCGGAATAACTTTTTACTGGGTGTACCGATTTTGATAATTCTTTTTTTGTTTGAAAGAAGATATCCCTATTTTAATACCATGATAAGGAAACCAGGATCTGATGATGGAATCCCAGAGAAATCGAGGGAAACTCTTAAAAATCCGCAATAACTTTTTACTGGGTGTACCGATTTTAATAATTTTTAATTTAATCGAAAGCTGATGTTTGTCATGTGGTCACATAAAATATTTATTGCGATCTGATAACTACTTTTTGAGTAATCTTTGATAACGCGTAGTTAATTGACTTTTTTTTCGTCGATATACGTTGTATTACTCGTCGATGTAATTGAAGTCGGTTTTTTTTTTTCGTTTGCGAGCAAACACAATTATTGTCACTACTGTTTGTTTATATTTTGGTGTACAATAAAGAATCGCCTTTGTACATCTTTTTTTTGTCGCTACTGTTTGTTTATATTAGGTGTACAATATTATAATTATTATTATTACAGGAAAGAAATCAAGATTACAATTCAAAGATATTTAAAATGCGACTCTCAAGTAATACCTGATACAAGATTTGCCAAAAATCTCCGCAAGAACCTTAGAGCCGTGAAGAAACGATCCTTAATTATTTGGATTTCTCTCGTGACAAACGCCTTTGCATACCTTGCTAGACCATTAATCACTCCTGGAAGACATTTTTCTGTCGAATTGATGCTACTCTATGGTAAAAATATAAGCTTATAACTTTGCATTATAATAATAATAATAATAAAGCTTTATTATCCCTTAAGTTTTACATATTTTTACATAATAATTACTTAAAATAATTATATTTATTAGTACGGTTAGTATAATATCTTAATTCCTATATTAGTGTAAGATTAGTCGTAAGGGCCGCCGATGGCGGTAAAAGCCTCCTCCAAACCACTCCAGTAAGCTCTGTCCCGCGCCAGTCTGGTCCACAGCGTTCCAGCCGCTTCGACCAAGTCATCACTCCATCGCTTGTATGGTCTACCTCGTCTTCTTTTCTTATCTCGTGGGTACCAATCTATTATACTTTGTAACCATCTCGTTTCAGTTACTCTCAGAATGTGACCAGCCCACCTCCATTTCAGTGTCATAATCCGCCTTACGATGTCCATGGCTTTAGATTTTTTCCTGATTATTGTGTTATTTATTCGATCTTTTAATTTTATATTCATGTTACTTCTTTCTAATGCTCTTTGACATGTTCTAATTTTATGTAAGTGGGTTTTTTTCAGTGTCCAGGTTTGACATCCGTATGTTAAGGTAGGGGCTAGGCAGATGTTCATAGCTTTTGTTTTTAAATTGATGGGTAAGGAACCTTTAAATATCTCTTTCATAGACCAGTATTTATTCCACGTGCATTTTATTCTTCGGTCGACTTCCTTGTCCTCACATGACTTGAACGCTATGAGATGTCCCAGGTACACATATTCTTCTACATAATCAATTTTAACTGTTTGCATCAATATGGGGTTTTCGTTTCTATTTGTCATGACCTTAGTTTTTTCTCTGTTTATTTGTAATCCGACCTTTTCGCTGTAGTAGTTAAGAGATTCTAGCATATACTCTAGCTGTGTTGAGTTTTCTGAAAGTAGAACGATGTCATCTGCGAATCTAAGGTGTGACAGGAACCTACCATTTATGTTGATGCCAAGGTTGTCCCAGTTGAGATTTCTAAAAACAGATTCTAAAACAGATATAAATAGTTTTGGAGATAGCGGGTCACCTTGCTTTACTCCTCGCTCTATTCGAAATTTAGGTCCCGGTTTTTCTAACCGTACCCGTGCCATACTTTTCATGTAGATCTTTTTTATAAGTTCTATGTATTCGCCTTCAATTCCTTGCTCGTTTAATGCGTTCCAGATAGAGTTGTGTGATATAGAGTCGAATGCTTTTGAATAGTCAACAAATGCGATATAAAGAGGTAAGTTATATTCTGTGTATTTTTCCAATATTAGTTTCAGAGTAAGTATGTGATCTATTGTGGAGTAATTTTTCATGAAACCAGCCTGCTCTATCGATTGATTTTCATCAATTTTTTTTGTTAACTTTGCATTACTTTTTATTATTATATACTATGTTACATTTTCAACAAAAAACCATTAATATTTTGACATTTTTTAATGATTAATTTTTTTCCCAGGACTAGAACCAATGTTCGAATCGCCTAATTATGAAATATGTACATTCATCTTAACCACCGGCATTGGGTTTGGCGTCTACGCTTTAGTCGGTATTGCTGTATACGTTTTGATTACTGTAGGTTACAACGAGGCTCAGATGTATGCCCTCAGTGATGAACTGAAACATGTATGGGATGATAGTCGCAACTTCTACAATCATATCAAACATAGAATAAGTGATAAGAGACGGGCAGTATACATAAAACAAGAGACAATGAATGAGTTTATTAGAATACGACTAAGAGATATCGCAAAATTTCATGTTGCCAATATTAATCTCTTACGTCATTTAGACGCTGAGCTAAGGCCTACATTGGCTCTTGAATATTCTATTTTGGCATGTGCTATTACTACTGAGTTACTTGGTGGTCTAGAACACACGTATCTTACGGTACCGTATACAGTCGTCCAAATAACAATAGACTGTCTTGCTGGACAGAGGCTGATAGATGCGTGCGATGAATTGGAAAGATCATTATACTCCTGTCAGTGGGAAAATTTTAACGTTAGCAACCAAAGGACAGTACTATTGATGCTGATGATGTCGCAGAAAACTCTGATGCTATCAGCTGGTGGCGTCACAAAATTGAATTTCAATTGCTTGATGGTCATACTAAAAACAAGTTACTCTACATATACCACATTGAAATCAACTATGAAGAAAAACGCTTAGTATTAAGAATTGTTAATTATAAATTTGCTTTCTAATTTTGATTTATGTCTCTGAATAAACTAATTTGTAGTTTTATTATTTCATATTTTTTTACATGGATTCAATGATACTTTATAGTTACAATTACGA
Organism: Melitaea cinxia; assembly: GCF_905220565.1. Lineage (NCBI taxonomy): Eukaryota > Metazoa > Arthropoda > Insecta > Lepidoptera > Nymphalidae > Melitaea > Melitaea cinxia. The sequence continues at coordinate 1,636,536 of NC_059408.1, read as the reverse complement.
TACGACTTAGTCTGTAACATTCCACTGCTGGGCTTAAGGTGCTTACCCAGGAACGACGGGAAGACCCACGAGGACAAACGACCAGATCGGAAAAAAACATTTGTCGAATACACAAATATCCATAAAGAGTGGAAATCGAACCTACAATCGCCGCACGCACCACTCGCATCGAGAGAGACGAATTTATAGTTAAATCTTATTGCTATAAATGTGCAACTGAGGCAGGACACAGTGTAATCCTGCTCAAAATCTGGAGCAACCTGACGGGGGTAGTAATTACGACCTAACAGAAGAGCACAGCTAAATAATACTGCTTTCAAACAGTGCTGTGTTCCTGTGATGAGTAAGGTGATCAGTGCTTCTGAGATCGATGCTTCATCTATAAACTACTGTAATCGGTTATTAGTAGGTGAGCTAGCCGTACACTTGTTTGCGAAAGAGTAGATGGATGTTTGGTACTCAGTTAAGAACCATACTATACTCGTAGCTGGTTTGAAATAATACAAAATTACTTTATTATTCCAGAAAAAAATATGGTTTTTATTAGATTGATTTTTTGCCTTTCATATAGCAAGAGATCGTCAGCAACTTTGCACGAAAAACTCTCTACCCTGCTCCCTCTACCCCCTGAGTCTAGGTATCAGAGGATTACATACCAACTCTACTTTCTTTTACCGGATAATATTTACTTTCTATGGAATAGAACAATATCACGAATAGTTAGTAATAACATTAATAATACGAATGATAATTGTGTTTGCAGGCAAACGAAGAAAAACCGACTTCAATTAGATCGACAATTAATACAACGTAGGTAGACGAAAAAATATTCAAGTAAATACGCATTATCAAAGATTACTCCAAAATTTGTAATCAGATCTCGATGAAATTTAAATGTGACCACATGATAAACATCAGCTTTCGATTAAATCAAAAATCATTAAAATCAGTACACCCAGTAAAAAGTTATGCGGATTTTCGAGAGTTTCCCTCGATTTCTCTAGGATCCCATCACCAGATCATGGTGATCATGTATCATGATAAGGAAACTAGGATCTGGTGATGGGATCACCATGAAGTACCATGGTACCAAACTAGAGATATCTCCTTTCCAACAAAAAAAGAATTATCAAAATCGGTTCATAAATGACGGAGTTATCCCCGAACATACATAAAAGTAAAAATAAAATATATATACGGTCGAATTGAGTAACCTCCTCCTTTTTTGAAGTCGGTTAAAAAATATGATTATCTTGCCTTTAATATAGATGTCGCTAATTTGGTAACCATAACATAAACGTTATCTATAGCTCTAGACATTTATTTTCCTCGAATTAAAATCGATTATTATTATTTGAAATAAATTAAATTCTTCATACCTTCTGCTCTTTTTAATTGTCTTTTCATAATATGTCGTGGGATGATACAATTTGTTTACATTGTGCCGGGTGCTAATTTTAAATTTTAACTTTGTTTGCATTGAAAAAAATTCATATCATGTGTGGTTATTGTAAGTCTAATATATAAAATTCTCGTGTCGCGGTGTTTGAAATTAAACTTCTCCGAAACGGCTTGACCGATTCTTATGAAATTTTGTGGCATATTGGATAGGTCTGAGAATCGAACAACATTTTTTTTTCATCCCCCTAAATGTTAAGGGTAGTCCACCCCTAAATTTCTTTTTTTAATTTTTAGATAAATTATTTATTTTTTATTTTAATATGATTTGGCGTTGAAAAATACATACAACCCTAAATTTTCACCCTTATACCACCAACCCCTATTTTTAAATAGCGTTTAGTGGCAAGACAACGTTTGCCGAAACAGCTAGTAAATAAATAAATATCTTTTAACGTACACACACGGTCGTCTGTTCCTATGATAAACAACTTAATGCTTGTGTTACAGGTAACACTCGACTGTTATAACTGTATATTTTTTAATATACATAGAATATAATACATATATAAATATATAAATACAAATATTACACCCAGACTCAGGCGGAAATCGAACCCGCAACACGCGGAACAGAAAGCACTACAAACTGTGCCAACGGGCTAGTCAAATTTTATGTATAGGTTATTGTAAATAAATTATTATATTTGTAAACATAGCGCCAAACTTTTACCAACGCTTTTCAACTTTTCTTAAAAACGACGCATAATTATCTGTTCACTAAATGTTAAAATTTATTTATTTTATTTTCTGCCTGTTTACCTTGAATAAATTGTTTATAAATTCGTTTTAATACACCTTACTGTACTGATTTGACAAAATAAGTAAAAGATTCAATAACGAAATAGAAGTAACAGAAACTGTTGCTTATTCTAGATTCTGGTAATAAAAAATTTCGATTATTTATGCAAAAAGTATGGTACATATGTATATCCAATGTAATAAATAAACCTTAAAAAATTGTAGCGAATTTAATTTGTGTAGAATACCAAGTTAATAAGTAAATATTAAAATTACTATAAAACGCATTTATTAAAAACGAATAAATAACAAACAAAACCCTAGTTGTAAAGAAAACAAAAAAAATTAACAGATTAAATATTCATTAGCTCAGAATACTGGAAAATTCACGTAAAAACACCATTCCTTATTACTGTAATTAAATGAGATCAACGTCAATCAAACAATGTGTTCTATAGTGAAGTAAATTTTATTCATAATTTTCATTTTGTAAGCAATCATTTTGAAATTTAATTTAATAAAGGAAGCATTCTTAGAAGGATAACTTTTCAATTTTACAAAAAAATCTTAGAAAAAAAAAATCAATTTAGAAAAAACATTAATCATCTTTTTTTAAGGATTCTTTTATATTTATTCTTAAACACGTTAACAATCACGTCAGAATAAAAAAAAATCTTTTATTTTTATTTTTATTTTTTGTTTTTAAAGTATAGAACTTACAAGTAATTTAACAAAACTCTCAAAACCAAATTAACAAATGTGGGCGCAACTTAAAAAGTTTGGTCTCGACTACGACGATTTTCCGTCCATAGTGGAAAATGTTGGCCTTCTATTATGGGTTTTGACTATTAATATTCAAAAAAAATGGACTCAAAGTAAGTATGGTATTTAGAACTGATTAAGATCTAAAAACTTTAAAAAAGTTGCATCGCTCCTTCTGAAAAATCGCATTTCGTATTCATTACTTTGGAGTTACTTTTTTTTTAATACGATTGCTTCTTTTATTGTCCAAACAATTAATCTTTTTCCATTTCACTTGGATTGTTTCTGATTTTCTCCAATTTCTTATAAAACTTGCTACATATAGGTACTAACGCTTCTCTTTTTCATCTTGTTTTGCAGGAGCTCACTTGATATTCTACTTAACGACCCCTATAGCATTTTTCACTTATTTATATGTGTATTTTTTTTCCGCCATCTGGTTGGTATGCTTTCATTACGGTAAAAACGATATAGCAGCGACGTCTGTGATTCTCGCAATTGGCTTGAACAGTATTATCTCTGCAACTAAGTTCCTTTTCATGAAAATTTATGCGTAAGTGAAAACATTTTTAATAAGAAAGGAGAGAGCAAAAAAGCGAAAACATTCTGAATTTTAATTGATTGTACTATAATATAATCAAAGAAACACATTTAAAAAAAAAACAATATTTATAACACAATGATTTAGTACACATCAACATATTCACTGACTTTTCACAAATTAAAATGGTTACAAACTTCTATGGACCCAAATTTTTCAAACAACCAACCAAAAGCTATAATAAGCAAAAGTAAATTTTATCGAAACGAAAAGAATCTTCTGATGTGACATGTTCATATTAGAAATTCATTTCTTTATGTTTTCTCTATGTCTTTACATCTGCAATAAATTGTTATAAATTACACTTTGTATAGAAATCATTTCTTATTTATTGTATATTACAATAATATTCTTTAAAAAATTCAGGAACGAAATCAAGGATACCGTAAATGATTTTTTAAAATGTGATTCTCGAGTAATACCTCACTCGAGGTTTGCTAAAAATCTACGCAAAAACTTAAGGGTGGTAAAAAAACGAGCCTCACTTATCTGGATCACTTTCGCGACCAATGGCTTAATTTACCTTATTCTGCCACTGGCCACTCCTGGTAGACATTTTACCATTGAATTGTTCATACTCTACGGTAAGAATATTATTTGAAGACACTTCAATTGTGTTATGTATTTAATAATTATTGTATACTAACAATTTGAAACAATTACATTCCAAAAATGAGTGAATAACTTTTCGTACAATTTCCAGGTCTTGATCCGATGTTCGAATCACCTAATTACGAAATAGCTACCGTTATTTTCACTATTAGCTCTGGTTTTGCCGTCTACTCTATGGTGGGTATAGCAGTTTACGTTTTACTCATGGTCGGTTACAATGAAGCACTGATGTATACTCTTAGCGAAGAATTGAAAAATGTATGGAATGACAGTCGAAAGTTTTATAATCGTAACAAACATATTATAAGTGATAAGCGACAAGCCATAGTCATGAAGGAACAAATAATGAATGAATTTATAAGGATCCGTCTGAAGGACATCGTAAGGTTTCATATTACAAATATTAATCTTTTACGTGAATTGAACCGAGAATTACGACCATTGCTAGCTCTTGAGTATACACTATTGGTGGTGGCAATAATATCTGAATTACTTGGTGGTCTAGAACACACTTATCTTGCGCTGCCATATACAATTGTTCAAATGCTGATGGACTGTCTTGCTGGTCAGCGAATGATAGACGCAAGCGACGACTTTGAGAGATCAGTGTACTGTTGTCAGTGGGAAAATTTTAATGTAATGAATCAGAAAACTGTGTTTTTGATGCTGATGATGTCTCAGAAAACTCTAATACTGTCAGCTGGTGGATTTGCTACACTAAATTATCAATTCTTGATGGCCATCCTAAAAACAAGTTACTCTACTTATACGACTTTGAGATCAACTGTAAATTAAAGTGTATTGGGAATAATATTTATAGCATTTATTTAAAAATTTTAACAGTTAAAGCTTATTATTCGGTGCAGGATTTCATAGACGATAAGATGTGTAGACTTAGTGACTGTATTTCATGCAAGTTATTACTAATTTTGTACTAAAACACAGTTCCCATATTATTTTTAAAAGAGTTAACTGCGAAATTTCTTGCCCTTTCGTCTCTGCAGAATCTACATTCCGAATCAATAGTAGCTTCACTTGTAAGAATAATAATTATTTTTAAAATTGTAATTTGTAAGATGACGAAAGGTGCTGTTGAAGCCTATTTGAATTAAGTATTTTTGATTTTATCAATACGTTTCTAATTATTATTTATGAGTTTTTTTTTCAATTACACGATATACCTTATATCATAGTTATAAATTTAAATAGATAATAAAATATTATAAAGAGGTAAAGTTTATAACATTGTTTGTATGTATAATAATAATTAATGCCCAACGAAGTTGGCACGGGTCGGCTAGTAGATAATAAACTACTATAAAAAATTATTCACAATTATGAAATGTTACTTTTTAACCGACTTCCAAAAAAGGAGGAGGTTCTCAATTCGACTGTTTTTTTTTTTTTTTTTTTTTTTTTTTTTTTATGTATGTTACATCAGAACTTTTGACTCGGTGGAGCGATTTCGACAAATTTTCTTTTAATCGAAAGGTGGTGTGTGCCAATTGGTCCCATTTAAATTTATTTGAGATCTAACAACTACTTTTCGAGCTATATCTAATAATGTGTTTTTACTTGACGCTTTTTTCGTCGACCTACGTTGTATTATACCGCATAACTTTCTACTGGATGTACCGATTTTGATAATTCTTTTTTTGTTGGAAAGAAGATATTCCAAGTTTAGTACCATGATAAGGAAACCAGGATCTGATTATGGGATCCCAGAGAAATCGAGGGAACTTCTTGAAAATCCGCAATAACTTTTTATTAGGTGTACCGATTTTAATGATTTTTAATTTAATCGAAAGCCGAAGTTTATCATGTGGTCACATTTAAATTTCATCGAGATCTGATAACTACTTTTTGAGTAATCTTTGATAATGCGTTGTCACTTGACTATTTTTTCGTCGATCTACGTTGTATTACTCGTCTATGTAACTGAAGTCGGTTTTTTTTTTTCGTTTGCGAGCAAACACAATTATTTCAACCATGTTTGTTTCTTTTTTGTTATGTGTTGTTTCTTGTTTTAAAACTTTACACCTCAAAAGTACCTCCTCCAAATAAGTCCGATATAAGAGATCTCTTTTAAAACATATAGTTACATAAATTCTCTCTGCTCTGAGGAAAATATGGAAAAATAGCAAATTTCAAAATATTTCTAAGTTTCTGTTCGGACCAAAAATACCCTTAACATTTATTTCTTCTGAACACTCATAAATTGAAATTATAATGTCTCTGTTAATATACTATATTTAAACTCCATAACTAATGTTTAAATTTCATATTTTATTTGGCGGTAAATGGCAACATCTATATATCTATACAAATAAATAAAATCGGAGTGTATATTTGTAATATCACAATAACTGCTTTTTACTAAATGCATATGGATGTATACACGGTACATATACCAAAATAACATTTTTTACAATTTTTGTCTGTCTCTGTCTGTCTGTTTGTTCCGGCGAATCTCTGAAACGGCTAGACCAATTTTTGACGAAACTTTCACTGGCAGATAGCTCATGTAATAAGGAGTACCTTAGACTTTTCACTTTTATTTTAGAAATTTATTTATTTGGCAACTCTGTGAACTGAACAATGTTTTGTTATTCCACGCGGATGAAGTCGCCGGCATATTACATAAATGCCATTTAGAGTAATACACACCAATATTTCTTCAAGTCACCGTAATTTGATACGGCTTAGAATCAGTGTTGTCTTTCGGTCATGTTGAATTTATCGTTGCCAAATAAAATATTTGAGTACTCTCGTAAATTTCTCTCTCTCTTCGACCTTTTAGGCTTATTACATCTGAAAACAAAGATATTTTAATAATAATTTGAAGTAAAAATATAAACAGTTGAAACTTTTCATATTTCAACTGTTCATATTTATGTAAATGTAATGGATAGGTAGACAAATGTTTTTACATTACGATTAAAATGTTACGAAGACAAAAGTTTGAAATCTTTGGACAAGCGACTTCATCGTGCTTTATTTCGAAACCTGCAGATTTATTCACGAGGCTTACTTTTACTATCAAACAGAAAATAAACTTTAGGAGGAAAAGAAGGATAGAAAAGAAACGATGCCATTGCGGACCAATCGTCTGTTCATTCACTTGTTCTATTCACTGACCATTTGATTTTTGTAATAAATTATTTGTAAGCACTCACAAAACATATTTTGTTAAATAAAGATCTTAAAAAAAACCTCAAAATATTCCCATATCTTATTCGTAAAGTCAATTTAATATTCACCAATTTCTAGAAAGCTCGATCGCCGGCCGGCCGAATCGATGGCCGGTAGTAGTAGCTCAAGGTAAATTAAAGATTTAATAAAATAACCAGTGTGCTTTAAACCACACGACTGAAGTAAAACTTACGAAACGTAACTCTCTCTCTTTCTATCTTCACTAACTTATATCTCCCTCTCAACTTCCGTTCGCTTCACCCGATCACACTTTTCGTAAGGCTCTCGTCTCGCATTCATCAGCTTACTCCACAAGTCCAGCTTGCGTAAAGAAGTTTTCTTCAAAAATTAAAGTTAATATTAAGCAAAACGTAACAGAAACTGTCGTTAATTCTAGACTCTGATGATAAAAGTTCCCGATTTTACAGAGAAACTTTATATCATAAAAATAACGATTTGTAAATTAAAGAAATAACTATGATAATTTCATAGCTGTTAAGGATACTTTCTGTGTAACGTCGTAATCTTGAAATTTGTAATTGATTCCGATAAAGGGGGCGGTTTTATAGCGCGTTATCTTGAATAATTTTAAGCTGATTAATTTTATTATTGTAACCAAAAGTTTTTATTGCAATATGTAAAAAAGTTACCCATAGTTTACACAATCTATTTATAATCCTTGTATTATTATATATTGATTTTGTGCGTATAGATTATATATCATCTGTCGTAATCTTTATATATATATTTCTTGTGTGCGTGTGTATGTCACTGAACTCCTCCTAGACGGCTGGATGGATTCTGACGAAATTTTTTGTGTGAGTTCAAGGGGATTCGAGGATGGTTTAAATTCACAATTTGGTCCACTGGAAAATGTTTATTTAACTAATTTTTCATTTATAAGTAGTTGGTAATTTTGGAATGTTTTACATTGGATCCGGTAGACTTCGCTACCATCGCAGCATCAAATATTAAATATTCTTCTATTTTAATTTTAGTTTGTCCCGACAGTTGGTGCTGCGATCAAATTGAGAAAAATATTTGAAATTTTGTGTAATGGCAAAACAACGTTTGCGAGGTCAGCTAGTAAATATGTAAAGCTTAAAATATTGACGCGAGCTTAAATTTTTTAGTATAACAATTAATGAGTAAATATTTAATTTAATACCCAAGCATATTATTAACTTATGTATAAGTAATCAAGCACAGATTGCAACGAAAGGAAAAAACATACACAGCTATAGAACCCAAGGAAATAATACGTGTTACAATATTCACTAGCTCAGAAAATTGGAAAATTCACATAAAAAACACCATTCCTAATGACTGTAATTAAATGAAATTAACATCAAACATAATGTCTGTGGTTCCTGAGATAACTGATACGAGTCGAAAATGATCATTTTACAGGAGAACATAAGCAAGGTTTCAAAAATTCTCGTTCGTGAAGTAATTAAACTAGGTTTGATTGAAGTATCTTCTTTTGTAGCGTAAAAAATTATCTTTCAATATACGAGTATATATTTAGTTTTTTCTTTGTAAACATTTAATTTTAAAAGTAATTTACGAAAAACTGCTTTTGAGTTGTATCTTTTTTTACAATTATTAAGTGCTAAAATGATGTGATAAATATACTTGTACACTTAAATTATTTTACATCTATAACTTGCATTGGGTAAACTCCAAAATAATGATCCTAGCGGGATGTTCCTCAAACAAATAATAAATATATGGCCGCATGTGAATAATTTAAAAACAATATATAGAAATAAATATTATTTATTATTTTATTATAACTTACACTATCTATAATTATTATTATCCTTAACTATTTTATGTTCATTTTTTCAATAATATCCACATGTGCAGCCAATTATATTTGTGTAGTTTAATAGCATATTTTATAATGGTTTATAATATATTTAATCCTTTAGTATTATTACTTTAGAAAGACAGTGCACTGTTAAACTGTTAATTGTTTTTGCTGCACTGTTTATCCCATAAATTGTATTTTTTGAAGTTACACTTTTTTGACGCGTTAAGGAAAAATGATGAGAAGAAATTTTTACAATGCGCGCGCACACCCTCACGAAAAAAAAACTGACACCCTGAAGTTAGCTATTCAACGAAGAAGTTAGCAACGTGAAGTTAGCTAGCCAATGAAGTATAACTTCTTACGTACGTAAATAACGTACACTCTTTTTTTTTGAATTAGGGTTTTTTGGCGCGAATTGATGGTTGACACACGTATTAGAGAGATTGTTGTCGCTTAATTTATTTTTATTAGGATTTATTGTAATTTTTTTAGTTAAAATAGTGGGTAATTAGTTGTATTAGTTTCTAGTAACATTTGTAAGTCCTGGTAAGTGCTTTTTTTTTGTATTTTAACTAGAATAATCAAATAATTTTTTTCTAACTAAATTTTTTTTTTTTCTTCTTCTCTTTCTTTTAATTATAATGGACCTAGACAGACCTCCGGATCCACCGGACCCTGGTGATCCTCAGAGTTCTCGAAAACGTCTAGCAGCCGATGATCTGTCCACTAATCCCTCTCCAAAAATTACTATAAGCGATCCTACAGCCGCTATTCCCTCTATACAGACCGTTTATGTTCACCCCTCTTTTTCCGAAGCTCCTAAGAGCTACGCAGAGGACGACAAAGGTCCTTTCATAGTCCATGTCTCACGAGAAGTCTCAGACCCAGCCTCAGGAACTACGATCCGAGCCATTAAATTTGGTCAGTTCTTACATACTAATAAAATTAAATCCGTTGTTAATGACGGCGTTAAGAACGTTGGACGAAATAAAATTTCTGTACAATTTACTTCTGCAGAAGCAGCCAACTCTTTTTTATCTAATCCGGTTCTCGACTTGTGTAAATATAAAACTACGGTACCGACATACAACATCACTAGAATCGGCTTGGTTAAAGGCGTACCAGTAGACTGGTCTATGCAGGAACTAGTTGAGTCCTTGGAGCTTCCCTCCGGTTGTGGACAGGTCATGAAGGCTCGACGTCTAAATAGAAAAACAATAAGCGAAGGTACTGTTACTTGGGTACCTACTCAATCTGTTGTCCTGACTTTCAGGGGGCAAATGCTCCCAGAAAAAATATATTCCTACCATACATCCCTTCCCGTAGAAATTTATAAGTTTCTGACAATCCAATGTCTCAGCTGCTGTCGTTATGGTCACATAAAAACTCAGTGTAGGTCAAAGCCTAGATGCTATAAATGTGCGCAGCCTCATACTGGTGAGTCATGTGAGGTTTCTGAAGATAATGCGACATGTTTACACTGTTCAGGCAAACATTTTACTATCAATAAGTCCTGTCCAGAGTTTTCTCGTCAGCAATCCATCAAGGTCATTATGGCTCAGGAGAGCATTTCATACTTGGAAGCATCCTCCCGTATCCCCCCTTCCACTAAATCCTATGCAGAAGTAGCCAAAGAAATTTTTTCTCAAATCAAATACTCCCCCTCTATCCCCCAAAGGACCAGTTCTACTCCACCTATTGTACCTACCTCTTCACCTTACCATTCATATAGAAAAACAGATTCCCGAACTCCTCGTCCCCGACCTGCTTTGGGAAAAGGGTTCAACAAACAGGCTCATGATTCTATTATTTCTAATTGCCCCACTTACTTACTTTAATCTCAATCTTTTACAAAGTCTCACCCAAATTTTCATTTCCATTGCCACTAAGTATACTGACTCGACACTACCGACCAACGTTGCCTCTCATTTATCCTATATTTTAGATTCCCTTTACCAATGGCTCAAATCAACTTCCTTCAATGGAACAGCCAAAACCTACGTCCTAAACTACATGAACTCCTTTTATTAATTAATCTTTATAAACCCATCATTATTGCCATCGCTGAAACGTAGTTGGTTCCAGGTTCCCGGTTCCGGGTTCCAGGTTTCACCTGTTTGAGGGATGACAGGAATGATGGGTATGCGGGTAGTGCCATTCTTGTCCGGCACTCCACTCCCTTCTTCCAAATCCCTCTTCCCTCCCTCAGTCCTAATTTAAATGCCGTTGCCATTAGAGCCTTCAACATTTCTTTCCTATCTCTGTATATCCCTCATCCTCGCTCTTCTCTTGGCCCGGAATTACGATCCATATTCTCTTCCCTCCCTAGTCCTATCATTATCATGGGAGATTTCAACACTCACCACACTTTGTGGGGTTGCCATTCTTGTGATGGGTTTGCCCAAGTGTTGTTGGACATTGTTGACGATGTAAACCTTTGCATACTCAATGATGGATCGCCGACGCGCAGGGTTTGCCCTAATCAGAATGCCATGTCTGCTGTTGATCTGTCCCTATCCTCTACTGCTCTTTCTTCCCGAATTTCCTGGAAGACTCTATCATCTACCTACGGCAGCGATCATTATCCTATCCTTCTCTCTCTCATTCAAAGTTCCCCACCACTTTCCACTACAGTCCCTTCCCTTAAAAAGTATAAACTCCACAATCCAGACTGGCATTCTTATGCCGCATCTGTTGATAGCATGTTAGATTGTCTTCCGGATTTTGTAGATGATAAAAATATCTTTTTTTATTACAACCATTTCTATAGTGCTCTCATTTCTTCAGCTGACAAATATTTTAACAATTTTTTTTTTTTTTTTTTTTTTTTTTTATGACAATTAGGCAGGCATTTGACCACTATCTCACCTGATGTTAAGTGACGATGCGGTCGAAGGTGGAGCATGCCTGCCTAATAACAGCCTATTCACTCTGGCCTTGAAGGCACCCAGATTGTATCGTTCGGGAAACACAGACGCGGGCAACGAGTTCCATTCCTTAGCTGTGCGCATCAGAAAAGTAGAGCCAAAGCGTTTTGTGCGCGTAGGTGGCATATCGACGACATAAGGATGGAACGATCGACCGCGCCTAGTGTCCCGATGGCGGAAGGTTGTTGGGGGAATTAGATCGTGTAATTCCTTCGCACACTCACCGAAATATATTTTGTAGAACACCGACAGACGAGCTACCCTACGCCGATGATCGAGACTCTGCAACTTGGTGTCTGTCAGAGTAGGGTCACCTATGAGTCTCTTAGCTCGTTTTTCCACCGAGTCCAAAGTTGCCAGTTGGTATTTGGCGGATCCATCCCAAAGATGGCAGCAATACTCCATACAAGACCGAACTTGTGCTTGGTATAGTTGAAGCAGCTGTTCTGGAGTGAAGTATCGCCTGACCTTAGAGAGAATACCTAGTTTTTTTGCTGCAGTTTTTGCTTTGGACTCGATGTGTTGCCCAAAGTTCAGATTGGACGATAGCTCTACACCGAGGAGCTGTAGGGAGTCGGTAATTTCCACAGAAACATCCCGGAAAGTCGGAGCCAGGTGTAAAGGGCTCCGTTTAGAGGAGAACACACACGCCTGAGTTTTTGTAGCGTTGAACGTGACCAGATTGGCATCGCCCCATTCGGAGACTGCCTGGAGGGCGACGTTCAAGCGGCTGACCATATCCTCTCGACAAGACTGGATAACATCCTTACTAGCCCTCGCACCCGAAAAGTATCTGTCCGTCACTGTGCAGTCGTCAGCGTACCCAAAGGTACCGGGGACGAGCAGATCGTTAATATGCAGCAGGAAGAGGGTAGCGGACAAGACTGATCCCTGAGGAACACCAGCGTCGATAGCCTTTTGGTCCGACGAGTACCCGTCAAGGACAACTTGTATTGAACGTTCGCTCAGGAAGTCAGAAATCCAAGTGCAAAGGCCAGGTGGAATACCATATGAAGGAAGCTTGCTTATAAGGCTCGCGTGCCAAACCCCGTCAAAGGCCTTCGAGATATCGAGAGACACGGCAAGTGCTTCGCCGTGTTTGTCAATGGCCTCACTCCAAATATGTGTGGCATACACTAGAAGGTCCCCAGTCGAACGGTGCTGGCGGAAACCGTACTGCCGGTCGCTGAGGAGATCGTTACCTTCCAAGTGGGCCAAGAGTTTGTTGTTTAGTTCACGTTCCATAGTCTTACAGAGTATGGATGTGACCGAGATGGGACGGTAATTGACAGGGTCTGCACGACTACCTTTTTTGGGCACAGGCTGCACGTTGGCAAGCTTCCAAGACTTCGGCACTTTGCCAGTCTTAAGTGACAGGCGGTACAGGCGTGTAAGAGGTGGAGACAACTCAGGGGCACAGGTACGCAGGACTATCGCTGGTATACCATCCGGTCCGCTGGCCTTGTTTACGTCTAGAGTTTGCAGGATTTTAAGGATCTCTTTTTGGCGTATGCGTACTTCTGCCATAATGCAGTCAGCACGAGTTGAGATTGGTGGTGCTTTTCCTGCAACAACCAGACGCGAGTTCTCAGCAAAAAGAGATGCAAACAAATCCGCTTTCTCTTTTGCAGAGTGGGCCAGTGATCCATCAGTCCTCAGCAATGGTGGAAGTGACGGCCGACAAAAGTTAGATTCAACGGCTTTTGCCAGGGACCAAAACGCTTTGCTCCCAGAAGGGTAAGAAGCTAGTTTGGCCCCAATGCGGCTGATATGGTTGAATCTAGTCCTGCGTAACGTCCTTTTACATGCCTTGGCGGCTTGGTTAAAAGCTTTCTTCAAATTCCGAGAATTTGGAGACTTGCGCGCTCGAGCTTCAGCCCATGCAGTGTATGCCGACCGCTTTTTGGCTTCTGCACGATAGCATTCCGCATCAAACCATGGGCGAGCTTTTCCATTCGTCGCTACGTCGGAGTATGGTATAAAATATTCCATACCCTGACGTATTACCGCGGTAATGGCTTCAGCGCAGCTCGACGGATCATCAGAAGAAAAGCATACCTCTCGCCAAGGATAGGACGAGAAAAAGTGACGCATCTCATCCCAATCCGCTGCCTTATATCGCCACACCCGTCTTGGGCCACATGGGGATTCTTCGGGTGGGGAACAGACGGATATTGATTTTACCAGACAGTGGTCAGAAGTACCCAGTGGTGCAGAAACTGTTATTGAGTACCTGTCTGGATCAGTTGTTAAAAATAGGTCTAAGCAGTTGGCGGTATTAAAATTAATTTTAATAAAAAAATTTACTACGCTTCCACTCCCTGGTGGGATGAGGAATGTAGCTTGTTGATAAGGGAAAGAACAGAAGCAGAACAAGCGTACACACTATCTATGACTGTTGAAAATTTCATCAAATATCGTCATATCGAGGCAAAGTGTAAAAAGCTTTTCCGTAAGAAGAAAAAAAGTAGCTGGATTAAGTTCTGTGAGTCCCTTTCCCCCAGATATCCCGCACATATAGTTTGGTTGAATCTTAAGAAATTTCGTCGATCCATTAATTGCGCTAATACCACATCCAATGATCCAGTGGCATGGCTTAACGATTTCACAGACAAACTCGCCCCTCCTTATGTTCCTTTCAAGGACAGCTTTCCAACTCCCATAATTCCGTCTGTTTCTAATACTATGGACGCACCATTTTCTTTCGCTGAATTAGAATGCGCACTGAACGGCCTTAAAGACTCTACTCCCGGGGAAGATGGTGTACCCTATTCATTCGTAATAAATTTAAATGATAAAGCTAAACAAAATTTTCTGAATATAATTAATGCTTGTTTCACGACAGGAATCGTCCCGCAACCTTGGAAGTCACAAATAATTATTCCAATTCTGAAACCAGGCAAAGACCCACTAAATTCTAATTCATATAGACCCATTGCTTTATCATCCACTTTGTGCAAAATTACTGAACATCTTATCAAAAATCGACTGGAATGGATAGTGGAAAGCAGAAAAATTCTCTCGCCCTTTCAATTTGGCTTTAGAAAGGGTTCGAGCACCATAGATAGTTTGAGTATTCTATCAACAGACATTCGAACTGCTTTTGCAAAAAGTGAGTTCCTGGTAGGTATTTTTCTTGACATCACTTCTGCATATGACAATGTACTTCTTCCGGTGCTCAGGCAGAAAATGCTACAACTGAGTATTCCTCCGAGGATAGTGCATTTCATTTACAACCTGTTGTCTTGCAGAACCATAGTGGTTAAACACCAAAACCACTCTTTTCTCCCCAGACTTGTCTGGAAAGGTCTACCCCAGGGCTCAGTCCTTAGTCCTCTGCTGTACAGCATTTACACTCACGATCTTGAACTGTCTGTTAATAGCTTTTGTAATATCCTTCAATACGCGGACGATATTGTCCTGTATCGTAGATCAAATTCCCAGGATGATACTACTTTTCGGCTAAATTTTGCTTTGCACTATCTTGACCAGTGGCTTTCAAACCATGGCTTATCCCTTTCCGTCCCTAAAAGCCACGGAGTTGTGTTCACAAAAAAGAGGAATATCCCGTCCTTTGATTTGTATATTAGGGGTCAAAGCATTCACTTCACAGATAAGGTCAAATTCTTAGGCATTGTTCTCGATTTCAGACTGAGCGGATTTTCTCATGTAGACTACATTATTAAAAAGTGCGAAAGAAACATTAATACCCTTAGAGCAGTATCAGGTGTTTGGTGGGGTGCCCACCCTTACACTTTAAAATTAATTTACAATGCAATAGTACGAAGTCATCTAGATTATGGAACATTTATCTTAGACCCCTTTAACAAGAGTGACTCAGAAAAGTTAAATAGAATTCAGTATAAATGCCTAAGAATTATTGTTGGTGCAATGAAATCTACACCAACAAATGCCTTACAAGTAGAGTGCGTTGACCCTCCTTTACATCTCAGAAGGAAATATCTGTGCGATCGTTATGTCATTAAAACTCTCCAAATTTCTTCCCATCCCTTATGGTCTCGACTAAACGAGCTTTCCCTTCTTTGCTCCAATAGTATGAGAACCCTCCCATCCTGCCTATTAGACAGCTTTCTTAAATTCACCAGATTACCCCATCCTCTAGCATCATATCCCGCTAACCCTATTTTTAATACTTCCTATCAAGCTTTAGTATATCCCTCTCCCGTCATCACAGATCTTGGTCTAGTTAAAGGTGCATCCGATACAAAAACAAAGTTTCAAGAAAAGACTTATCAAAATTGGTCAGACTATCTTCACATCTATACAGATGCATCAAAGCTCTCCCCAGATAGTTGTGTTGGTGCTGCCTGCTGGATTTCCAAATATAAAATTGTCCTACAATTCAAATGTCCTCCTCATTCGTCAGTATTCACAGGAGAAGCTGTGGCACTGTTGGAGGCAATTTTATTTACACTTTCTCATAATATTCCAAAATCTGTAATTTTTAGTGACTCACTAAGTTGCCTGTTAGCGATTAAAGCTAACCCGTTTCGTAGTAAATTAAGAATTTCTATCGTTTTAAAGATAAGGGAGGCTTTACTCTCATGCTATCATAAAGGCTTAGAAGTTTTACTGGTATGGATCCCTGGCCATTCTGGTATTCCAGGTAATGAGACTGCAGACTCTTGTGCCAAGTCAGCGGTTCAACTTGGTTCATTAGAACATTTTTTTAACTCAAGTCAAGACCTGCGATCGTTGGCGAAAACTCATCTGGACAAATCCTGGACTTCATCATGGGTTGAGTCAACATCGGTTAAGGGAAAACACTACTCTGTCATTCAGCCTAATATTCCAAGGCGCCCTTGGTTTTTTCTTCATAGACATGCCGACCGCTGGGTAACATCAACAATTTGTCGCTTGCGCCTTGGTCACTCATGTACTCCAGTGCATTTAGCAAAAATTAGGGTGCGTGATCACTCACTGTGCGAATGTGGCCTCGACGAAGGTTCAGCATCCCATATCCTTTTCAACTGTCCCAAACTCCTTTACCCTATTTACGATGTCCTTCCCCCTGAAATCCCCCGTCCTGTAAATATTGTTTGCTTATTGATGCTTGTATTTAGTCCTCATTGTACATTCTTGTGTAGATATATCAAACGTAATAGACTTAAATTGTAAATAAATTAGGTGATTGGTCTATTATTTAATTGTTTATAGTGTAGATGTAAATAAATTATTAATAATATTCTTGTTTATGTATATAGTATATTTTAGTGCTTGTGTTGTTTTAGGTTCATAGTTTGATATATAATACCTACTATTTTGGCAGACTTCAAAATTCTACTGAGGTTGCTACCTCTAATTCACCGACCAATCTCCGTCGTGTCTTCTCCATCTTACGTGACATTGGCGAAATCATCTGTGCTATTCGGCACTAGTGAAAGCCATTAATTCTAAATTCATTCATTCATTCTTTTTTTTTTAGGAATAAATAAATAATTTCAACATTTCAATTGTAATGTAGATACAATTTTATGTTCTTTGTATACATCACATTAAAATTAGAAATAAATTGTTCTTATTTACCTTAAATAATGTAGAAAATATCTTTATCGTTTTCATATGTACGAAAAGTATAGGACTTAGTTATTATTCGTGGTGCCTCATAAAAATCCAAAAAAAAATCCTTGAAATATTCATAGCATATATCAAGTTAAGAATTCATGACAAGTTGATCGACGTTAATAGCAGAGTTGTCGCTTAATAGCATGTTGAAAGCGCATTTTCTTATTTTCCGACTTTATAAATATTTAAAATACATCAGAGAGGTAAAAATATCTATGAATATGTGAATATAAATAACTTACGGCGGATGCAATCGTTAGGAACCATTCAACCGATTTGATAGATTTTTTACTATCGTGTTTATAATTTCTGGATCAGAGATTTCAAGCTTTTGGTTTAAAAACAAAAAAAAATTAGACTGGTATAGATTTTTTTAATGTTCATTTTCGTTTTACAACACTTTTGTTATATCTTCAACTTCAACTTCTTTAAGTTTCATGATTCTTCCTCCTCCAACTTGGAGTCAAATACAGAGAAACATCTCCCAGATACAACAGAATCCAAAAAATTGACTGCAAAGAATGCCTTATTAGAAATTATTAGCAATCATAAAACACCAACAACCAGAAAACAAATAAAACTAAAAACAGCTTGCAAAATGTCACCATCACAACCTCCAAGCCGACTGGTCGTCGTGAAGACAAAAGACCATAATCCTCCAGAGTTAAAAGAAAGAATGCTCAAAATTGGAAGATTTTATTAAGTTGGATTAATATTAGGTCCCTTGGATCAGAAAAAAAAATTCATTGAGCTGGTATAACTACTCATTACAAAAGAAAGAAATTGACATAGTAGGTTTAGCTGAAATTCGAAAAATGGAATGCAAATTAGAAGAACATGAAGACTATATCTTCTGCCACGAAGGAGAAGCTCCAAGTTTGAAAGGAGTGGGCTTCTTAGCTAAAAAAAAAAGCATACTAATAATAACTAATATTTTTATTAGTAAAACCAAAAAGATAAGAAATGAAAAAGTATTAAGTGCTCTATACAAAACAACAAGCAAAGCTATGGAAAATGGTTAAAAAAACTATAATACAAAACAATAGAATCAACCTACAGAAATTTAGAAGTTCAAAAAAAGCTGTCAAGCAACTGGAAACACATTAAACTTGAATCCAGAACCTAAAAACAAATAGTACCGAGACTAAAACTAGAGACGGACGAGAGACGGTGTAAAACAAAGAATAGGGAAATGCGGAGTAAGCTGGAGCTCATCATTTTTCTTGACATATTTGACAGTTTACCATATATGATTGCTTTATAACGCTCCAACATATCTGATGGCGAGGAAGTAAACCGGCTCCCCGCCTGCATCGGCTAACGGCTTACTTAGTAACTACGGACCCTCCCAGTAAGCTGGAAGAGGCCTATAGGTATACCAAATATATATATATATATATATATATATATATATATATATATATACATATACGTACTGTGTGGCTACGGTACTAAAGAATTTAGCCACCCCCTCTCTTCCCGTGGGTGTCGTAAGAGGCGACTAAGGGATATCACAGTTTCACTACCACCTTGGAACTTAAAAAGCCGACCGGTGGCGGGATAACCATCCAACTGCTGGCTTTGAAATACACAGGCCGAAAACGGGCAGCAGCGTCTTCGGTGCGACAAAGCCAGTACTGCGGTCACCAACCCGCCTGCCCAGCGTGGTGACTATGGACAAAACACATAAGTTCACGTTATTTTTGGCGTAAACTTGTGGAGGCCTATGTCCAGCAGTGGACTATATAGGCTGTAATGATATACATATATATATATA
Source organism: Melitaea cinxia (assembly GCF_905220565.1). Classification (NCBI taxonomy): domain Eukaryota; kingdom Metazoa; phylum Arthropoda; class Insecta; order Lepidoptera; family Nymphalidae; genus Melitaea; species Melitaea cinxia. Next base: position 1,617,064 of record NC_059408.1, on the reverse strand, counting down.
TACATATATATATATATATATATATATATATGTCGCAGGGTATGAATACGGAACGTCAAGTGTTTGACTTGGGTGTATTCAGATAATGTCAGTTGTCAATTATTAGCTGTTAGAGTAGTGGGGTGATCGACGCGCCACCTAGCACATCGTTCGATAGTCACCTACCCTCAGTTATTATATTACTCGAATTGTTCTGACGTGTATAAAACGAACGGTGTCACCTCGGCTAAGGTAGTCTTGGCTCTGGCTTGGCACGATACCCTAGTTGTATCCTGCTAGTAGCTTAACCTAGACTCATTCGATAATTAATTTGTGCATACGAATTAATTGTTACATATTATGGCGGATAACTCGAGCAGTGAAGGTGAGCGTTGATACGTATCCCAAAGGAGATCTCCTTAAACCTACACCTGGGTCGCAAGTCCTAGGCACTGCTCTGAGTTACTCCCTCTGCCACACGATGGACTCGGTACCCGCACGGTGAACCGTGAATCCATCGAATGCTAAGAAGTTAGTCTTCGCCCCCTTAACTAATAACTACCCGCCTTCCGTACTACGTACCTTTCTGTTAACCGATTCCTGTGTTATAATAATTTGGTGATATCATTAATTGTGTTTACTTGTGTCAACATTACCCACTTATGCCCACAGTAGACTGAGTGAGTACTCCGAGACGATGAGAAAGAGAAATATACCTTCAAGCCGAAAAGTATACCTTCTTTCTTTCTTAATATCTGACATCAGAAGCGGGATCAGATGCAAACCCACTTTCAAAATTTAATTAATTTAGTTAGTTACATTGAACGAACAAATGTCTCTCTTCGCTTCCGGTATGGAAGCTATTATTCAGAAAATATGTGAAGTTATAGGCCTACCCCCTGACAATACATCTGTTTTTAGCAAGTGTGCGAGTTAGTTGCAATATTTTGTGGTGATTGGTGGGTACATCGATATTTTAGTTCTTTTCGGTCGTTCTGTTGTATTCTTATCGGTGTGTAAGTGGTTTTTGTTCAGTGTTCGATTACGTTATTCGATTTACCGGTTATTTGTTGAATTTAGTTTTGTTTTAATACGTGATACGTAGGTAATTGTGTAGCGATTGATTTTGCGATTCTGTTTTTGTTTCGATTCAGTTACAATGTCAGATTGTGAGCGTGATCGTAGTATCGAGCCCCCGTTGTAGTCGCAACCCCAGTCGTGAGTGTCGCCGCAATAGCCGTGGTTGTCACAACGGTCATGAGTCGAGATGAGTTTCAGCGTCGCGGCAATCCCGGCGGCGCTGTAGCAGAGCGACGCGTGGATGTCTGTACAGTGGCAGGCGTTTGTGGAAAAATACAACAATCTTGTGAGTCGTACTATTTTTATCTTTATTCCAGTGCCGAATGTTATCTTGTTAGACAAATGTTGGTCGTAACTTCATAGGGCGATTATTCATTTACAGGCTGTAGGTTATGCTAATGAAGATTGTACTGAACAAGTCCTTTGTGACGTGTTGATTAGTGGTAGTCGTTTATCGATTCTACTTCATGTGATTGCCCGATGATTGTTTCAAATATGACGTAATCATTGGTCGAGAAATATCAAAACAAGGTGTACAATTAGCATTACTGAGTCGTTTTTTTAATATCGCAAAATAAAAATCTGTTGCTACCTGTACTTACGAACCGGGACTCTTGTACAATCTTGACGATATCGACATAGGTATTCTGAGTAATGAATCTCTGCTGTCCTTGCTTAAGGAATTTGTTCACGCTTTTATTGATTGTTTACCCCACACGCGTGTCACATCTAGTGAACTAATAATTAGATTTCATGATGCGAATCATACTGTTTTTCGTACTGTTTAACGTCTTACAGGCTCAGTCCAGATGAAAGGTAGATAGTGCGTTCTAAGATTAGAGAGCTAATAGGAGCTAACATCATTTGCCCCAGTCGGTTTCTGTTTGTGAGTCCTATACTACTTGTGAAGATATGAACTCTAACGCGGTGCCAGATAGGTTCTCTTTGCTTTTTATAGCAGAGTAAGTGGCTAGGAACATAGAAACGAGTGCGAGTTACGACAAATTTAGATTTAATAAAATTAAGGCTAAAATTTTAAAGTTTGACATTGGTGACTTGGTCTTAATTCAAAACGAAGAGGTAAATCAGACAAAATTAGAACGTACCTACAAATTTACTCACGATAGGTTAGGGAAAATACCAGTAGGTCATGTACCAAGCGAAATTGATGTAATTTAAAATCTTGTTGATAATGAAGCTTAAGAAACTTGAGTGAATGACTTTATCGACCGTAATGTGTTTGACCGTACCAGTAGTTATTTCGTAGTCTTAGTCCGTGGGTGTGCGATGTGCGTTTAACTCTGGCGGAGGTCGTGGTCTATGGAGACCGTTGTGAGAGAGTAATGTGTTTGCTCTTCGGCTAGAGAGCCGTGGTGTTAGAGGTATTCACTCGGAGATTTCTGAAAGCTTGGTTGTAACTTGTTGTGGAAATAGAGTACGTCTATAGTTTTGGTTGTGATAACGTCGATGGTACATGGCTGTGGTATTTATGTGTAGTGATTAGTTATGACTGAGATTATTGTAAAGTTCTTCAAATATCGTAAGTTTAGAGCGTAGTTTGTTTACTTTCCCCTTTTACGTAGAGTTTGACTGAGTAGCATGAGCTGCTGTCGCTCGATTTAGGTGACAGTATAGCGACTCTTGATTACGGTTATCGTCACTCGATGGAGGTGGCAAGGTTATCGTCACTCGCTGAGTGGTATGAGCTGCTGTCGCTCGATTTAGGTGACAGTGGCGACTCTTGATTACGGTTATCGTCACTCGATGGAGGTGGCAAGGTTATCGTCACTCGCTGAGTGGCATGAGCTACTGTCGCTCGATTTAGGTGACAGTAGCGACTCTTTACGGTTATCGTCACTCGCTGAGTGGCATGAGCTACTGTCGCTCGATTTAGGTGACAGTAGCGACTCTTTACGGTTATCGTCACTCTCTGAGTGGCATGAGTTACTGTCGCTCGATTTAGGTGACAGTAACGACTCTTTACGGTTATCGTCACTCTCTGAGTGGCATGAGCAACTGTCGCTCGATTTAGGTGACAGTAGCGACTCTTTCAATTACGGTTATCGTCACTCTCTGAGTGGCATGAGTTACTGTCGCTCGATTTAGGTGACAGTAACGACTCTTTTAATTAAGGTTATCGTCACTCTCTGAGTGGCATGAGCTGCTGTCGCTCGATTTAGGTGACAGTGGCGACTTTCTTCTTAGTCGTTCACTCTTGACAGAGTGGTCATGGTTGACGACGATTCATTGGCTAAAGTAGCCCCCGCTATACGTCTCCACTTGATGCGGTTTTCGGCGTCTCGAGAACTCTGGACTATGGAGGTCTGTGTCGCAGCTTTGATAAGGTCTGTCCAGCGCGTAGGTGATCGACCGCGTGACCGCTTGCCTTCTACCTGCCCTTGGATAACGAGTCGTTCTATAGATTGTTCGTTTCGAACAATGTGTCTGAAATATTTCAGGATTCGAGTTTGCACAGTCGACGACAATCTCTCCTTGATTTTTAATTCCTGTAGGATCGAAATATTGGTCCTAAACGCTGCCCCAAGGGATCCGCAGCAGTCGCCGCCAGCACCACATCTCGAGTGCGTCGATTTTGCGTCGGTCTTTGAGTCTAACCGTCCACGTTTCTGCGCCATAAAGGAATATCGGGAAGGTTAAGCTTCTCATTAGGCGGACTTTCGTGGCTCTGGTGATATTACGGTTGCACCAGACTCTTTTAACTTGCCAACGGCAGATCTTGTAATAGCACATCTCCTTCGAATCTCGTCTTCGCATCCTCCGTTGTTTGCAATAGTGAAACCAAGGTACACATAAGATTGGACAACCTCACAGTTGCCAATCATAGAGATGTCAGGATGGTTTAGTTCGCTCGATCCACTATCATCATTTTGGTCTTATCTCTGTTGATCGTAAGTCCGAAGGAGAGGCTTGTTGTCTCTAGAAGTGTCAGCAGGTGTTCCATGTCCTCTTTTGTTTGAGTGAGAAGAGTAGTATCATCGGCATACCTCAAGTTAGATATTTTTCTATCTCCCACTGAAATCAGTCTGTAGCGACTTTATGTAGAACTAATAATGGAGTCCTGTTCATACCAATCGGGATTGGTTAATTTTGATTTAATGATAGTTTCGCGTATGGTTGTATGGTGTGTTATCAAAAGTGGTTGTACTATCACTTTATCCTTGATTAAGTGTGAATCAGGATAGGCCGAGATGAGACTTTGATACCGCAGTACCTTTTCCTTTTTACAGCATCACACGAGGACGTGTGACTTGTCAAGATGGCCGTGTCGCAGGGTATGAATACGGAACGTCAAGTGTTTGACTTGGGTGTATTCAGATAATGTCAGTTGTCAATTATTAGCTGTTAGAGTAGTGGGGTGATCGACGCGCCACCTAGCACATCGTTCGATAGTCACCTACCCTCAGTTATTATATTACTCGAATTGTTCTGACGTGTATAAAACGAACGGTGTCACCTCGGCTAAGGTAGTCTTGGCTCTGGCTTGGCACGATACCCTAGTTGTATCCTGCTAGTAGCTTAACCTAGACTCATTCGATAATTAATTTGTGCATACGAATTAATTGTTACATATTATGGCGGATAACTCGAGCAGTGAAGGTGAGCGTTGATACGTATCCCAAAGGAGATCTCCTTAAACCTACACCTGGGTCGCAAGTCCTAGGCACTGCTCTGAGTTACTCCCTCTGCCACACGATGGACTCGGTACCCGCACGGTGAACCGTGAATCCATCGAATGCTAAGAAGTTAGTCTTCGCCCCCTTAACTAATAACTACCCGCCTTCCGTACTACGTTACCTTTCTGTTAACCGATTCCTGTGTTATAATAATTTGGTGATATCATTAATTGTGTTTACTTGTGTCAACATTACCCACTTATGCCCACAGTAGACTGAGTGAGTACTCCGAGACGATGAGAAAGAGAAATATACCTTCAAGCCGAAAAGTATACCTTCTTTCTTTCTTAATATCTGACATATATATATATATATATATATATATATATATATATATATATATATATATATATATATATATATATATATATATATATATATATATATAGAGGGAGAGAAATTGGTAATATTAACAAAGAGGAACTAAAATAGTGTAGTCAATACATTACAACAATTTACAATTTCTTCAACCGTGCTCCAATCCATCAATCAACCCATCAATCAAGAAATTTTAGTAGTTGTAATTTATTCATAATATATTAAAAATTGGCTGATATATTCAAAGTTCAAGTAAACTAAACTGACAGTCTTAATAGTAGAAACGAAAATTTATTATAATTTAAATTAAATTCTACTAATATCTAATGCTAAAAGATGGCTAAAAGTGTAACAAATGGCAATATTTGTTGAGTGTCAACAAGTCAACGTCAGCAAAGAAAAAAAAACGATTGTTGTATTTTGGCATAATAATATTTACATTTAGAAATATGAATGTAAAAAGAAATACGCAAATTTTCGATTTGTACTGGGAAGATATATTAGTGTCGAATATCATGCCATACTTAACAATCAGAGAATGTTTTAATTTTCGCTGTGTTTCCAAAACTTGTGTCCAAATAATAGATATGTATTTTGCGAAATTAAAATCATTGAAACTGATGAATAAAGGATTTTCGCCGCATACATTCCAAGTGAGTTTGCTTATTATTATAATATAATACTTATATTATTATTAATTATTTATCTTATCTTTTATTAAAATAATTGTCTTAGGTATTCACATTAACATGCAGAAGATTAAGACTTTTGAATTTGAGCCGATGCATGACTATCACCGATAAAGATATAATGCCCATGCTAGGACAGAATCCAGAACTCATAAATTTAAACCTAAGTCAATGTAAAAATTTGACTGCCAAGTGTCTACAGCCAGTTATATTATATTGTAATAATCTGCGAGTTTTGAAGCTTTCTAAGTGTCCCTGGCTTACGACGGGTGCTATGGAGGCTCTCGCACTTCATCAGAACCAGTTAGAAGACGTAGACTTGTCATTCTGTGTGTCAATTTCGGAGAGTTGTATCCTTGTATTCATAAAAAAATTTAGACTATTGAAGACTTTAAATTTGGAAGGCAATGTACAGATAACAGATAGGTGTCTGTTCACTATGTCTAAGTATAGTAATTCTCTGAAGCTACTCAACTTAGGAGGATGCCTGGAAATTTCAGACAAGGGTATTATGTAAGTAAATATTCACACAATGCAAAATATATATAATAATAGTCATATTAAGCTTAAATGTTAAAAACAATAATTATTTATACTAACAAAAAAAAATTTACCATCAATTTTTTAACCAACTTCAAAAAAGGAGGAGGTTGCTCAATTCGACCGTATATATATAATTTTTTTTATGTATGTTCGGGGATAACTTCATCGTTTATGAACCGATTTAGATAATTCTTTTTTTGTTGGCAAGGAGATATCCTAAGTGTGGTACAATAATACGGGAACCAGGATCTGATGATGGGATCCCAGAGAAATCGTGGGAATCCCACGAAAATTCGCATAACTTTTTACTGGGTGTACCGATTTTAATGATTTTTAATATAATCAAAAGCCGATGTTTATCATGTGGTCACATTTAAATTTCATCGAGATCTGATTACAACTTTTGGAGTAATCTTTGATAATGCGTATTTACTTGACTATTTTTTCATCTACCTACGTTGTATTAATTGTCAATGTAATTGAAGTCGGTTTTTTTTCGTTTTCCAGCAAAACACAATTATTGTATATCATATAAATCTGTTATTCATGTAATTTTCAGGGCTTTGGCGTTACACTGCCACAATCTCGAAGGTCTTCTCATAAGAGGATGTACTAAGGTGACAGAGAATAGTCTGCGACTAATGAGAAATAGAGTACATTTAGACAGAAGACCAGCAGAGACGCCACCTGTACCTATAAATCTGCCAATTTAAAGGTTGTGCCATTTTCATCATCATCATCATTTCAGCCTACCACAGTCCACTGGTGGACAAAGGTCTCCACAAGTACACGCCAAAATGGCGTGAACTCATGTGTATTGCCCATAGTCACCACGCTGGGCAGGCGGGTTGGTGACCGCGGGGCTGGCTTTGTCGCACCGAAGATGCTGCTGCCCGTCTTCGGCCTGTGTATTTCAAAGCTAGCAGTTAGATGGTTATCCCGCCATCGGTCGGCTTTTTAAATTCCAAGGTGGTAGTGGAAATGTGGTATCCCTTTGTCGCTTCTTACGAAACCACGGGAAGAGAGGGGTGGCTATATTCTTTACTACCGTAGCCATACAGCGTAGTAGCGTGCCATTTTAATTTTTTTTTTCAAATATATTAGTAATGTGACAAGATGGTCTACACAATGACACAACATTAATGTCTATGGCTACAACTCGTAAATGACTTTTTTTGTAATTATGTACATCCTTCATCAACTTTGTAACATAACATCTAAAAATATATATTGACTAGCGACCCGCCCCGGCTTCGCACGGGTGCAATGCTGATACTAAATATACTACAGAATATCTTTATTTATAGTATGAAGCTAGCTTATAGCATGGTTACTAACATAATAACAATATTCAAATATGCGTCGTTAGATTACACGTTGTTACAGAATGCGTTGAAGAAATAAAGATTCACTGCTCGTTCCCCGTAGGTGATAGCGTGATAATATGTAGCCTATATGTTGACCCGACTTCTTAATAATATTCGTGCCAAATTTGAAATAAATCCATGCAGTACTTTTTGAGTTTATCCCGGACATACATACAGACAAACAGACAAAAATTCTAAAAACTATATTTTTAGCTTCGGTATCGATTGTAGATAACACCCCAAGTATTCTTTTAAAAAAATATTCAATGTACAGTTTTGACTTTTCTACCATTTTATTATATGTATAGATTAGAATTTTTATAGATTTAATTTAAATTTGAATTTTTATTTCAATGTTTAGAATACAAATTTTAATATAGCGAAGATTTTATTTTGGTTTAAAATTTGTTTTAAATATTTTTCATATATGCATTAAATAGTATTAGCGTATTTTTTTTTTTTTTCTTGTTTAGAGAGACATGATGTGATGATTTAAGGACTGTGACAATACTATATTTTTTATAACATTTAAGAAGAAATATTTTTAGACGGTTAACAATGGTAAGACGAAAAAATTGTAATGGATACTTTTTGTAAATCTATATACATTATGTAATGATAATTATACATTTTGTAAATATCTTTGTATAGGTGTTACTGTTTTAAAAGTTTATTTTAGTAAAATATAAATAAATTATTACCAAAAATAAAAACGAGAATAAGGGGCGTTTAGGTATTACGTAACGTAATTTTAGGCATTCTTATAAAAAGTTACGATGCATACAAGCGCGGGTAAAAAATGCGTTCCTTAGCTTTTTATTTTAATATACATATAACGTATATAACGATCCTAAGATTTCCCCATATCCCTTGTTAGAAATTTCTCGATTGTAACTTAAGCAAATGTTTATTAAAACAATAACAAATTAAAAAAAAGTTTGGGTTGACCACACGACTGAAGTAAAACTTCTGCACAATAGGCCTGCACTATGTGATGTACGAAATGACTTAGATATACGAAACGTTCTGGGTATGAGCAAAAGAGAGAAAGAAATGTGTGCTCGCACCTCTCTCTCTCTCTCTCTCTCACTCCGTTCGCCTTGTCTGATCACACTTTTCGTAACGTTCTCGTCACGCATTCACCAGCTTACTCCACAAGTCAAACGTGCGTAAAGCAGTTTTACATCAAAAGCGTTACGGTTCACGTCTTTAAAATTTGCAATTTACACTCTTCATACAAAAATAAATTTGTAGTACAAAAATAAATTGATGTCGTGGCTAAATAATTTTTATAATATACCTAACTGCAATTGTATTCAAATTAAGTAGTGCTGTGTACTTACATTAAGAATAATATTACTCAATTATGAATTTTCGTAATAAGTGTAAATATTGTTGTTGACAATTGTATTAATTATATAGTGTGTTATTGTTGTTGTATTATTTTTGGAGAAAAAAAGTAAATAAAATGTGTAGTCTTTCGACTTTTTGGAAGCTCCTATTCTATATTTGCAAGGCACGGGCGTAGGTTATACTCGCACTCTTTACAATACTATGTAGGTAGTACTTAAAATGATTATAACAAAATTGTAACGTCCACCGAACACGTGTCTATCGTGTGGCAGAGGGAGGTAACTCAGAGCAGTGCCTAGGACTTGCGACCCAGGTGTAGGTTTAAGGAGGCCCCCTTTGCAATGCGCATCAACGCTCACCTTCACTGCTCGAGTTATACGTCCCGCCTAGCCAAATTAATCGTAATAGGTAATAATTAATTCGATTGCACAAATTAATTATTGAATGAGTCTAGGTTAAGCTACTAGCAGGATACAACAAGTGTATCGTGCCAAGCCAGAGCCAAGACTGCCTTAGCGGCAGTTGCACTGCTCATTTTATACACGTCAGAATAGCTTGAATAATATAATAAGTGAGGGTAGTTGACTATCGAATAATTGCGTACGACAGTGCTATTGCTGACACGGCCAACCCTGACAATCGCACGACCTCGTGCGTCCATGTCGTGCATCCGCCAACTCGGCGTTACTACTCTCGACCTATACAACAGTAACGGGTGACATTAATAACTGTTCGGCTATTCCTGACCAAAACGCTAAGACCGTAATTCACTAGCGGGTCGGGCGTACCGGGCCCCTTCATCCCTTCCTAACATAGCATGGCCCGGGCGTACGTGGCCCCTTCAACCAGCTTACTAACCGTGGGTCGGGCGTGCTAGGCCCCTTCATCCCTTCCTAACATAACGTGCCCCGGGCGTACGTGGCCCCTTTAACCAGCTTACTAACCGATGAGAATCCAACAGAACGAACGGAAAGAACTAAAATACCGATGTACCCACTAATAAAAGAAAATAAAATGATGATCGATGTACCCACTAATCACCACCAAATATTGCAACTAACTTGCACACTCGCTAAAAACAGATGTATCGTCAGGAGGTCGTAGGAGGGCCTATAGTTTCAGCTATTTTCTGAAATAGCTTCCATACCGGAAGCGAAGAGAGACATTTCTTCGTTCAATGTAACTAACTGAATTAGTTAAATTTTGAAAGTGGGGGTGGATCTTATCCCGCTTCTGATGTAGTCTTTCGACTTTTTGGAAGCTCCTTTTCTATATTTGCAAGGCACGGGCGTAGGTTATACTCGCACTCTTTACAATACTATGTAGGTAGTACTTAAAATGATTATAACAAAATTGTAACGTCCACCGAACACGTGTCTATCGTGTGGCAGAGGGAGGTAACTCAGAGCAGTGCCTAGGACTTGCGACCCAGGTGTAGGTTTAAGGAGGCCCCCTTTGCAATGCGCATCAACGCTCACCTTCACTGCTCGAGTTATACGTCCCGCCTAGCCAAATTAATCGTAATAGGTAATAATTAATTCGATTGCACAAATTAATTATTGAATGAGTCTAGGTTAAGCTACTAGCAGGATACAACAAGTGTATCGTGCCAAGCCAGAGCCAAGACTGCCTTAGCGGCAGTTGCACTGCTCATTTTATACACGTCAGAATAGCTTGAATAATATAATAAGTGAGGGTAGTTGACTATCGAATAATTGCGTACGACAGTGCTATTGCTGACAAATGCGTTACAAAGAAGTTTTGTAAATAAAACATTACGCGCAAGCATTTAAAAAATATAAAGATGTTATTCAAATAATTTTTTTGAAATTCAAATAGCCAAATATGTGACGTCAGTCATGACTTCCACAAATATGACGGCAACTTAACTTTAAAATTTAGCATTATAAAAACAACAAACTGAACAACCGCTTTAGTGGTTTGCGGGTTCAATTCCCGCTCGGTATGGATATTTGTATTTTTAACCGACTTCAAAAAAGAGGAGGTTACTCAATTCGACCGTATACATATTTTTTTTGATATATATATGTTCGGGGATAACTCCGTCGTTTATGAACCGATTTTGATAAATCTTATTTGTTGGAAAGGGAATATTCCTAGTTTGGTCCTAAGGAAACCAGGATCTGATGATGGGATCCCAGAAAAATCGAGGGAAACTCTCGAAAATCCGCATAACTTTTTACTGGGTGTACCGATTTTAATGATTTTTAATTTAATCGAAAGCCGACGTTTATCATCTGGTCACATTTAAATTTCATCGAGATCTGATTACAACTTTTGGAGTAATCTTTGATAATGCGTATTTACTTGACTATTTTTTTTGTCTACCTACGTTGTATTACTTGTCGATATAATTGAAGTCGGGTTTTCTTCGTTTGCCTGCAAACACAATTATTACAAAAAAATTTTTTCCGCTTTGGACGTCTATCCTTGTTGGTCTCCCCACCGTGCCTCCTACATAAATACCTGATAGCGATCGTTATACTCATAGTAAGTGAACATATACGCCAACCTGCAATGGAGCAGTGGTGCGAAGTAAGCCCCAATCCGTCTCTTACATGGAGAAAAAGGCCTAATCCCGGCAGTGGCACAGGCATGTTACAGGGTAAATCAAAAACAATTTTACTTTCTCAACAAATATACAATGAATGAATGGAAAAGATTGGATTTTTTTAAGTATATAAGTGACCAAGTTGTGTTGTATGTAACTGTTATAGTTTTGTATCATAAAGCTTGATGTTTCTCTACTTTTTCGTGTCTTCGCCTAGATTAGAGCTAGTCACTGTATTTTAACGTGTAGATTTTAGTTTGTTACTTGATTGCCCCTTAGATGCTCAACACTGCTGTAACAATTGTAACATTAGTAGCCGGGTTCATACGTTTAAAAAACTATGTCAAAAAACGAATATAGTGCGTTTTACTTGGCAAAGTAACTTAAGGACAACGCCATCAGTCTGTTAGGCTTTCTTCTACAGGCCGTAAGAGTACTCGCAAGCGATTGTAACATACAATAATCATTAGTAAAATTTAATTGAACGTTTATACAGGCTTGATATTGGCCAGTGATTGAGAACCCGGCATAACATTGTGATCTCAAATTACTAAGAAATCATAAACAAATGTATTTTGTTATATATTTTAAATTAATTATTTTTAATAAAGTTTTATAAAAGAGTATATAGTTATTTATTTTGCAACCTATTGAAAATTTAAGAAAACGAAAATCCTGCTGTTACGGAAACTAAGTGCGTGTGTGCTACGTGTAAAGAATGAAAATCATAAACACCTTTTATTAAAAATTACAAGAAAATTTGAGTAGACACCTGATGATATTTAAAAAATCAAAGTAACAATAATAATAATTCACTTTATTGTACATCAAAAACATACATAATACGTACATAGCAAAGAAAGCTGTGGCTACGATATTAAAGAATATAGCCACCCCCACTCTTCCCTTGGGTGTCGTAAGAGGCGACAAAGGGATAACACAGTTCCACTACCACCTTGAAACTTATAAAGCCGACCGATGGCGAGATAACCATCCAACTGCTGGCTTTGAAATAAACAGGTCGAAGACGGGCAGCAGCGTCTTCGGTGCGACAAAGCTAACCCTGCGGTCACCAACCCGCCAGCCCAGCGTAGTGACTATGGGCAACACATGAGTTCACGCCATTTTTGGCGCGCACTTGTGGAGGCCTATGTCCAGCAGTGGACTGCAATAGACTGAAATGATGATAATGATGATGATGAGCAAAGAAAAAATTTTTTTAACAATATATTCATTAGGTACAAATGGCGGCCTTATCGCTAAAAAGCGATCTCTTTCAGGCAACCTTAGGGCAAAGGAAATCTAGCGTCAGCATAGGTGTACAAGTTACAATAAATTTATAATAAATATTCAAATAATTAAACATATACATACATACACATTACATATAAATAAATAAAACACAAAAGGGAAAAATCAAACACATTGCAGATTTATTCACAAAATTATATTTTGTGTCATAACACCTGCTACAAGTCTTAATATTATATATTTACAATATTTTATATACTACACATTAGTAACAAATAACATTTATAACCTTAAAGGAGCAGATCTTAAAAAATAAATTACTAATCTAACGGATACGGGCGGCGCCGCGCTTGCTTTGTAACGTATGAGCCTATCTATAAGACCGATGTTCAACTCAACTAACTTAAAGATAAGTGTTAACATTTGGCAATAAATTAACGACGATAACACGAAAATAATTCTTAAGTGCGAAGCGTAAAAAAGAAATTATACTTTACTACATACTAAATATAAAAAAAATCACTATCATTTAGGCTTTCCTATGCAACTTATCCAAGGGAAAAATAATCCATTCTTTTTCCATATCATTTTAATACTATCACATTGATAAAATTTAAAAAAAAAATGTTATTTTAATACAAATATCCTAGTGTTACGGTACTATTTATACAGCCTTGTGTTAAGTAGAAGCAGTACATTTACAATATCTTACACGGAAATTAAGCATAAGAGACGAGAAAGAGGCACTTCTGAGAAGAGATTAAAATAAGATAATCTAAATCATAATTACATACAAACTGTACACATTTTAAAATAAAAATAGTATTACATGATATACATACAAGGTAGAGTTTTAACATGGTTAAACATAAAATTTTCTTTGCCTTGAAATCAATTGCACCCTTATTCTGACGTTCTTAAATAGATGATTCTTTGGAAAATAACAAATAAATATTAATAATTTATGATGACGTCAGAACGAGCTGTAACATCGATGACAATCAAATGATTATCACAGTGCTAGTGCTGATTTAGCCGAGCTTAAACAATACTTTATTGCTGGACGATATAAAACATGCAATTTTTTTTAAAAAATTCTACACTTATTGCACTATTTTATTATGCTACATTTCCCTGACATAGTTCTCATTATTATATAACAGTTTCTAAATACATTTATCAGCAATTTTGTACTTTATTCAGCTTTAATACCGGGCACTATGTACGATAAATCATTTACAATTTACAAAAAATATAAAAAGACGATGTTACTTTACTGATAAAACAGAAGAACGAGGTCCGACAGTGCAGAGGATAAGGCAACCGAAGTGGTGTTAAAAGTCAATCGTAATTACAATAATACATAAACGTTATATACAAACAAGGTCTTAAAAGCTTTATGTTATTTGTACTATGCCTTATACATAATATATCATACAATCCTTTTTGGTCAGGGTTTTAAAATTGTCTATTCAAGATAGTTCATAAAACGATAGAAATACCAAAATATAAGTATGCTGAGAGTTCACTGTAACGTCGGTGTAAACCGTCTTATTTTCGATCACTGAAAACTATCACTGTTTTCGACACTGGGTTTTCGGTCGAGGCTACCGACGCATAGTAGAGTTAAGTGTTTGCATGGCCAGGGTCGGAGGAGGGTTGATGTAACCCGCATAAGCGTAAACGTTGGGTTGCTGGGCCCTCGGATCTGGTCCAGGGTATTGGACCCCTGGTTGGACATTCATCATCTGGACGGGTAGGTTATTGAACTGCTGCTGAGGTGGAACCCGGTAACCATTGAGTCCATACTGGCTAATGATGTGAGTGTTTAGATTCGGTGACATTCTTGATCCGGGACCCATTTGGACATGTTGCATTGGACTTAGATTACCTGGAAATGTCATTACAATTGTAGTTAGGGGTTACAGTTAGTCAAAAGCATTTCTGGTTTCCCTTCAAAACGCATAAATCTTTCGCCTTTTAGTCAAAAGCTGACATATCCCAGTGTAGACTCATGTGTTAATGTCATGTATTGCTCAAGTTACAGCCTTGCCTTTGAAATACATATTAGAAAAAATTCAAGTGCTTATTACAGTTACTAAAATAAAGTTTTGTGACTAAACAGATAAACAGTGAAGTCACAAGTCAACTCTCTGTTGTAAGACAACAATGTCTGTTCAACGTACAATTATTTCACTAATTTTTTATTTAGTGTTGTTGAGAACAAAACTTCAATTAATAGAATATTATCAGCAACATGTACGTCCGATACTGATATTTAATTTTATTTTATTAGTATTTTTTTAACATAAGTCATCTGTTTCTAATGTAAGCAACTTAATGTGTGTTATAGGTAACAGCTTTCTTATTGGTGAATTTTTTTTTAAATAAATATCCATAGAAATAATACATATATGAATATAAATATTACACCCAGACTTAAATGGGTATCGAGCCCGCATCCCACGAAACAGAAAGAAGGATCAGTAGGTACAGCGCTACACCGTACGAATGATACCAGTTCGATACAATACACGAAGGCAATGTGTAAATATGTATTTATGCATATTGTTGTTCATTGATCTGTACCGTAGACAGGATATTGTAAGCAATCGTTCGTTCATTCAGCCTGTATCATCCCACTGCTGTCTTTCTCCACGTAAGCAAAGGATTGGAGCTTAGGCGACTACACGCACCACTACACTAGAGCGGTCGTTGTGGTAACTCACTGGTGGCAAGTAACTCACTGGTGGCAAGTAACTCACTGGTGGCAAGTAACTCACTGGTGGTGTTCCGCGTGTTCCTCGGCGACTCCAGTTGGTTGTGCGCGGGCGCGTAGTACTTGGGCGCGTGGTAGTGGCCGGCCGGCGGCGTGCCCGCCTGCTGGGTGTACTGGAACATGTTGTACTATTAACATGTAATTACTACTGTTACCGGCACCTGCAAGTGCGAGAGCATCGCGACCCTACAATCCCCCCCCCCCCCCCCAGGAGCTCTGGTCACGTGTCCCTCTGGGTGTGATCCAGTTATATCGTTAGATCAAGACCAATTTACTAATTTTTACTATTAGAAAGTTTCCATATTGAGAAGTTATAAACAGACGATAAATAGCAGTAATAGGTTTTCAAACTAAGCATATGAGATAACTGTATCTAAATTCTAATTTGATATTTATGTCAAATTCTAACCTCAACTGGTACAACTTTCTCGAAACCTCGAACTAAAATATACGCCACGTGATCGCCTAAAATTAAAAATTTGGATATTTGACTGTTCTTCCCATCATGCCTCGGAGAACACGTCAAGCCATCGGTCCCGGTTGTTATCATAAACAACTGATAGCGATCGTTATAGTAGGGGAACATATACGCCAACCCGCAGTGAAACAAAGTGGTGAATTAAGCCCCAATTCTTCTCTTACATAGAGAAAGAGGCCTATGATCAGCAATGGGACGTTATTGGCTTAAGGACGCTATCACATTTTTCCACAAATGCCAGTGATTTTCGGGTACAATTTTAATTAATTTGAAGTCACACTGCAAGGATATCTTGGTTTCAAATGAAAGATAATATATTCATCTCCAGAGTAACACCATAAAAATTCTATAACCCCATACAAATTTTTCACACAATTACTTTTTAACCATCACAGTAATCTCAAAAAATTAAAAAAGACGGGTCTGAATAATCACCAGTATAGCTAAATACACTGCATTAAGAATTTTTTATATAATAAATAGACATAGTTATCAGCGGGGAAAACCTGTCAAATTAATTGCGCGCCTACGCGCAGCTTATTTAACAGATTTCCACCCTAAACCCTTCTCGGTGGAGACTAAGGAGGGGTTCGTGTTGGTTGCTTTTTTTTTGTGATAAATCGATTTAGTTGTCAATTTATACTTCAGAATGGTAGAAACTAGATACAGCGTTTGAAAATCAAACTGCTTCAATATTTGTATATAAATAAATGCTTAAACATTTGTATTCGTAGATGCTACGAATTCGGAGATTTGGATAAAAGACAAAAAAACTACACACGTAGCACTAAACAAAAGTAATGAGACTTTGTAAGTATTTTTATTCAGAAATCACAAATCTATTTCAGCGTTTTAATATGACTTGTATTAGAAAATATATGCTTTTTTTTATTGACAGGGAGAGCAACTTCGATGTCTCCGCAGGTGATGATGAACAAAATGAAATTTCAATTGTAAGTTGTAACAACGTCTATTAGTAATTTGTTTTATTTGATTTACCTTAGGTAGGTACCTAATAATAACGTTATTTATTTTCAGGAGCAGGATTGCGCAAGCAAAGAATATAAGCCAAAAGGCAGAAGAATAGTCGAGTTTGGTTACCTGTTTGAGCAGCTACTCCAAATAAGTAGCCACACTTCTCTTTTTAATTGCAAGATGGAGTATCTAAGCATAATTAAAGAAAAAAAAGATGGCCTTAATTCAAATTTTGAACTTCTTTGCAAAATGTGTAGTGAAAAGTTTACGCTTGAAACAGTGCGCAAAGACGATAATAAAATGGACATCAATCAGGAAGTTGTAGCTGGATTTATGTCCACTGGTACTGATTATGCTCAGATAACTGCTGTCCTTGACCATGCCGACATCCCACCGATATCTCTGCGGTTGTATGAACTCACACACGATCAAGTTTGCCAATGGTGGGAACAAACGACAAACCATTGCATGATTGAGGCAGGGAAAGAAGTCGAGCATGCTAAACGTATCGGGATTGTGACACCTCAAGGGGTGCGAATGATAGCTGTAATTGCGGATGCATGTTGGTGTAAGCGATCATACAGAACAAATTATAATGCTTCTTCTGGCACTGCTGCAATTTTTGGACAGCACATCAAAAAAGTGCTTTACAGTGGAATGAAAAATAAATATTGCGTGACATGTTCTCGTTCAACAAATAAAGAAATGGAGCCTCCAGAACACGCATACTGTAAAACTTTTAGTGGTCCTTCAACTGCAATGGAAGCTGCAATTATAACGGAAGGTTCCAAAAGTTCCTTATCTGACCATGGACTTATTTATTCCCACTTAATTGCAGATGGAGACGCCAGTACCTATGCTTGCATTAGGAATGCCCGACCATACGAAAATTTAACAGTAGCTAAAGTAGAATGTAAAAACCACCTTTTGCAGAATTATTGCAATGCACTTCTAGCATTCTCCACCAACACTTTTTACCACATTAGAAGCAGAAAACTATTGAAAGAAAAGTATTTAAAATTACGTTAGAGAGTCGATTCGGCCATTAAATACTGGTCTGGACGAGATATACCATTCACAGAAAAAGTAACCAATATAAAAATGGATATCCAAAGTGGGCCCTACCATATATTCGGTGATCAAAGTAATTGTAAACCATATTTTTACAAAAAAAACCCAATAGCGAAAACTTTTTTGTTCCCGAAATGACAGGTTTTGGATTGTTTCAAAAAATTATAGATTTGGCGCATAGATTATCTCTTCATGCATACAATTTTGCAAATAATGTAAAGAAATAATTTAGTTGAAAGCTTCAATGCCAGAATCGCAAAATATGTAGGCGGAAAAAGAGTTAATAATGCATTAAAAAGGTCATATAGCGGACGATGAGCTGCAGTAGTAACATTCAATACCAGCGGCATATTACAGACATATATGCACAGATTTATTTTTGGGACTGATGCAAATGCACGAATAATTTAGTTAGAAGATAGACGTAGGAAAATAAATTATTAAAAAAGGAATGTTAAAAAGAAAGTCTTTTAAAAACTACGGTACAAGACTCTCAATTATGGCGAAATTGGCCAGAAGCCCGACATGGATGAACGTGAGTACAATGTCTGCAGAAGGTAAGCAA
Organism: Melitaea cinxia; assembly: GCF_905220565.1. NCBI lineage: Eukaryota > Metazoa > Arthropoda > Insecta > Lepidoptera > Nymphalidae > Melitaea > Melitaea cinxia. The sequence goes on along the minus strand of NC_059408.1, from coordinate 1,598,349 downwards.
ATGGTTGAAAGAAGCACAGTATAACAGAGTGCAAGCCCCATTTGGCTAGAAACTAGGAGGAAACTTTTGACAGCATCCTGGTTTGCCAGAGTTTGCAAGAGGCGTCCAAATACCAACTGTGCCCCTCTTGTTAAACAAATACTGTATGGCAAGGATCTCAGCAACGTCCCTTCTATAAAACATGGCAGGAACAATTAACATACAGTGCTTCAAGAATTAAAAAGTGCTAAATAAGACGGTCCATTTTTGGATGAATCATAGTACAATATATTAAAAAAACGCAGAAAAATAGTGAATTCTATTAAAAATAAAATAGTTCAATATTTTATTGTAAATAAGTTGTACAAATAATTTTAAAAAAGGCTATATTTAAAAAAATCAATATGGCAACAAGGTGGCGTCCTTTCAAGCAAAGAAAATCACCTTGGAATACATGGAATACAGACCAAACAGTCAATACAAGAGACAATACAGACAATGCTATTTGCTATAGGTTTCCATGTAGAATAGATAATCGAGCACTTATTTTTCGATAAAACAATTCTACAGTGTAAGAATAGTTCTACTTATCACCAAGAAGGCTTAGGGTGTATTTAACAGTGATATAAAACCTACTATAAATTCTTATTATAATATTTTTGTAAATTCAGTAGTGTTCTAATTATTGTATTTTAATTCACTTTTTTAATGGACATTTAACTGACATTTTTGTAATTTACTGTTTACTGATTGCAAAACTAACTTGATGACAAGTCTTGACACAAAACGTCAAAATTGACTTGCAAACTGCAAGCAGCCATTATCAAGCGACACCTATCTAGTGTTTCTTTCGTCAGAATATAAAATATTATTGTACAATAAAATGAGGATAAAATAGTGAATTTTATCACTCAAAAACGGTTTACATTTACATGTTAATTAATTCTTAGTAGTGCACAAGGACCACTCCAGAGCTTCATACATTTTTGGACCGTCTCCTTTGAACATCCAAGAATGTGGATTGTTCATAGACCATGAGTTTTCATTTCTGGGTACTACTCCGAACGGCAAATACGATAACGGTATTGTAGAAGTGAAGTGTCCATCATCTGCTTTTAATATGGAACCCGACGAAGCAATAAAACAAAAGAAAATTGACTTTTGCTTTTATAAATCAAACGCGTTACGAAGTTTACGAATAACTGGTAAAAACATTTGTATATTTGCAGTGGACAGGAGATGGAAAAATGAAATATGAATTCGTAAAAAGAGACGATTAGTTCTGGAAGGAAAACATGGAAGGACCTTTAGTAAAATTCTACAATAACTGTTTACTACCAGAACTAGTTGATCCGCGATACACGAGGTCTATGAATCTTAGACATCATAGCTCACACATACGCCCAAACATACTAACGGAAACAAAATGATATATAAACAAGATGTATGTAAACATCAATATTTTTTTATCAGATTATTGTTAACCACAAACACATTATCATACTAAATACACACACATTCATACATACTTAAAACATCAAGCTCATCTCTGCTCCTTTATTGTAAGCTTTTATGTATTGTCTTTTTACGTGACGCGCAAATTCCCAGGCAATTCATAACTTTCTTCCCAATCTATTGTCTTTTCAATGCATTTGGTTTATATTTAAAAAAATAAAAAGAACAACACAACAATCTGCGCCATCTGTTGTCTTTACACTGCATTTGTTTTTTTTTTTTTTATATTTATTTTATAGACAATTACTATTGTACAAAGTTAAATATCAAATCTAAATAGATAACCGAATGTATGCTTTTGTCTTCTATTGTACTGTATCTATTATATTATAATCTATTGTTTTAGAGTATTAGAGAGTATATTTTATTATGCAATCCTCAACTTCGCAACATTCTTTGTTACTCCGTTATTACCAATTGTCTACGTAAAGTATAAAATGTTAAATATAACATTTAATCGTATGCGATTTTTAATTATAAAATAAAGCGTATTATTATCTATCATGTTTTATTATATAGTGGGGCGAACAAGTAGTAGGTACCCTGACGCCTTTAGACATCCTCTTATACAGAGTAAGAGAGGTGCCGTGAAAGGACACGCAGATAGTAGGTATTTAGTAACAGTTAGCAAGTTTGACTGTAAACTTACAACTTTACTTAACCAATACCAGTAAAATTAAAAATTAATAATTTCAAGTACCAAAATTAGTTACGTCGGTATAAAATCTAGTAGACAGCGGTTTCAATGTGTGCGTACGCTTAATGTTATACTGTGTTGCGTTTTAGATAACTAAACTTCAGAGTTCAAAATGTGCTAGCGTCCTTAGTAAGTATACATATAAAAACAAATGTACAATATGTCATCTTCTGTTCTTTGACTTTCTCTTTTATATGTCTGCCTTTCTATCTCTGCTGCTAATTTTAAAATCGGGAGGATTCGACCGTAGGGTGCATGACAAACAATGGCATATAATACAAATGACAAACGCAGAATGCACATCACCAGCGGACACAGCGTTTATTTATTGATGTAATGTGACAGGTGGTTTAACTGAGGTAGGGCACAGCAGGAATTTTCTGCTCAAAATATGGAGCAGCCCGACTGGGGTAGTACCTCGACCTTACAGAAGATCACAGCTAAATAATACAGCTTTCAAGCAGTATTGTGTTCCTGTTGATGAGTAAGGTGACCAGAGCTCCTGGGGGATTGGGGATTGGGTCGGCAACGCGCTTGCGATGCTTCTGGTGTTGCAGGCGTCTATAAGCTACGGTAATCTCTTACCATCAGGTGAGCCGTACGCTTGTTTGCCGAACTAGTGATATAAAAAAAAAGGTGGTACCTGCGGCGGGGCGGGCGGCGTGTGCGGCGGGTGCTGCGGCGCGTCCGCCATCTGCTGCAGCTTGGCCAGCGAGCAGGACGGCGCCCAGCCCGCGTGGTACTGCTGCTGCTGCTGGAACGACAGGTAGCCGCCCTGGTAGCCCGAGCCGCCCTGCATCACCGCGCCGCCTGCAGCGAGCATATTGGAAACTATAATGCATAATAAGCTTTATTGCCATAAACATTTCTAATAATTGGTATCAATTGAATAATTTACTTGTGCAAAGGGTTTAATTACAAAAAAGAAATTGTGTTCAGACTGAACATTCTATATGGATTATTATTAGTATAATCTGTGTTGAGGATGATCAGCCGACTTTGATACAATATATAATTTTGGCACAAGTTCTATATGAAGGGGTAGACAACTGCCCAACAAAATTGTGTTTGCTCGCAAACGAAAAAAAAAAAAACCGACTTCAATTACATCGACAAGTAATACAACGTAGATCGACGAAAAAATAGTCAAGCAACTACGCGTTATCAAAGATTACTCAAAAAGTAGTTATCAAATCTCGATAAAATTTATATGTGACTACATGATAAACATCAGCTTTCGATTAAATTAAAAATTATCAAAATCGGTACACCCAGAAAAAAGTTATTGTGGATTTTCGAGAGTTTCCCTCGATTTCTCTGGGATCTCATCATCAGATCCTGGTTTCCTTATCATGGTACCAAACTAGGGATATCCCCTTTCCAACAAAAAAAGAATTATCAAAATCGGTACATCCAGTAGAAAGTTATGCGGTATAATACAACGTAGGTCGACGAAAAAAGCGTCAAGTAAAAACGCATTATTAGATATAACTCGAAAAGTAGTTGTTAGATCTCAAATAAATTTAAATGGGACCAATTGGCACACACCACCTTTCGATTAAAACAAAATTTGTCGAAATCGGTCTACCTGGTCAAAAGTTCTGATGTAACATACATAAAAAAAAAGAATACAGTCGAATTGAGAACATCCTCCTTTTTTGGAAGTCGGTTAAAAAGCAGTCAAGCATATACAATGCTGTGTGTGGTGCGCGTGGCACTGACCGTGCGTGGCGGGGTGCGCGGCGTGCGCGGGGAGCGCGGGGTGGGGTGGCGTGGCGCGGTGGCGCGCGGGGGGCGTGGCCGCGCCGCGGCCCGCCTTGTTGTCGCCGCCCGAGCTGCTCGCTGTATTCCTGCACATTGTCTTACTGTTACTGTGTCGATTGTCGATGTCTATTTCGATACACACTCTTTATTTGATTGTTCTGTAAACCAATCCCTACACAGTTTTTGTTAGTTGGCAATTGCAAAATAAAAATAAATTAATACAAAAAAAAGATTTAATAAAATTTAAATACTTTTAAGTGTTCATTATAAAAATTTATTCATTTTGTGTAAATGTTCAAAAATTGCCAATTTCAAACAAGGTGAAACACAAACTCACCTATTCCTGCTGTTAATCTTCTGCTGCTTCGCCGGCTGGTTGGGCTGGCTCATGATGGAGGGGATGTGTATGGAGGAGTGCGGGTACTGCGGGCTCGGGGCCGGGTGCATGTGCATGATGGAGCAGGGGGACGCCAGATCCGAGCCTATACTGGTCGGGGACTCCAGCCCCAGCTGGCTCACGTCTAGCTCGCAGGCCGGATATTGAACCGAGTGTACCGAGTTACTTGTTGAGTCGGGAGTGTACACCCCCATCGATTGTAAAGCTGGACTGACAGCCTCGCACATTTCTTCTTTACTTGTATCCTTTAATGATTCGTCTTTCTTCTGCTGCCGCGACTTTTTCTCTATTTCAGACTTCTCTTGACACGGTCCATTCTGATTGAAACTCTTGCAGCCCGGAGACGTCATCACTTGCGAGCTCTGTTGCCGAAATTCGGCACAACTTGTAACGACATCTTGTTGTTTGTTAACCTGCCGTTGCATCATTTGCTTCATTTGTGCCTCAGTTGTGTTATGAGACTGAGATTTTTTACTCTCGCATTGAGTTTGACAGGCGGTCGTCGTTTTCGACTGCTTCGTCGGTTTGCATTCGTTTTTTTGCGTGCAATCGGAAGCTTTCGACGTTGGTGCTTTCGTTTCCTTAAAGTGCGGGAGACCCGTTGTTGCGTATATTCCGCTCGAAAGAGCTCCGTAGGCGATATTGTGGAAGTCTTTTTGATCGTACTTAGTATGCAACTTTTGTGGCGACTTTTGCATCTGATCTAGGTGAGGTAGATTGAAACCTTGAAATTTGTCTAAGTAGTTCTTATCATTATTTTTCATTTCGAGAAATCGGTTGTGGTCCCATGTCCTAGTGGGGTCCCACGGAGGCCACTGTGACATAGGATATTGCGCGGGCGTAGTGTGATAGTTGGGGATTTGATTCATGGCGTAGTCGGCTTTCGGAACTAATTCATTGTCGTACTTAAACTTTGGAATCATCTTATTCAAATCGTTCTGCTCGGCTGCCTTTAAGTTGAGTTGAGTTGAACAACTTTTATCGTGTTTAACAGACGCATTCTTCGATTCGCATTTGGCTGCATTGGACTTTTCTTTCTTAAAATAGTCTTGTTTCTTTGGTGCGTCACTAGTCTTCGCTTCCAATTTACTAGTGACTGAGACAGTGTTGATTACATTTATAGGGACAGATGTTTCGGGTTTCCTCACATTTGTATTTTGTTCCGGAAAAAACAATTTAGGCTCCGGCGTGCTCCTAAGCGTTTCGTTTTTTGCCGATTTCTTATCCGATTTTTCCAATTTACTGTGAGCTGAATTAACTCTTACATCCCGCAGTTTACTCTTTTCTCTTGGTTTTTGATTAAGATCATTTTTATTATCTTGAGAATTTGTCTGAACTATACTCATTGAACTGCTCAAGGTGTTTTGCAAGGCATTAGTGGTGAAATTAGAATCTAAATCAGTTCTTTCCATTCCTAAATTAACAGCTGCATTAGCACTTTGGCATCTTGGTAAAAAACTAATGTCAGTTACATTGGGCACTTTCGGTATAACAGGATTTACAATAGGAGACGTTATTGGATGAGGAACTTCTAACTTAGTCGTACTTTTGCTTATCACAGGCAGAGAATCAGACATATTATTAATTGTCCTAGTAGGGTCACTAGTTTTGATAAGTACTTTGTCAGTTTGAATTGCTTGAGACTCTTTACTCACACTATTTCTATGATTCAAGTAAGGATGTTGCATTTGCAACGTGTTAATTGGTTGTATTGTCATAGAATTACTAACGGAGTTATGATAATTTGGCATGGCGTTTTCTATGATACTCCGCGAAACAACTATTTCATCTTTTCTAGTAATTAACATATCGTTTCTAAACGATATCTCGCTTTCTTTACTGGTAATAGGTATTTGTAATTTTCGAGTATCTATCTCGTTATAGGAGTCTACTTTAGGTGCTGTGTCAGGCTTCTTCAAACTATTTGATAGATCTCTGTGGAGATCCAAATTCTGTATAATAGTTTCGATTTTAGTAGGTGACTTCTTTTCAGGCACTTTGGCTTCTTCATTTGTCTGATGCTGAATTACCGTCTCTTTACGCATTTCAGTCTTTTTCTGTTCACACATCATTTCCGAGTTTACTTTCTCTGGTGATTTCTTTTGTTTAGGAGATTCACTTATCACGGACTTGTCAGGTTTTTTAGGAGATACACCGGTCTGTGGAGATATAGCAGCATCGGACTCTCCCTCGACGACTATAGTCTCGATCTGATGCATACGCGGGACGATAAGATCGACTGGCGGTCTAGATATTGAAGAGTCACCTGGCCCTTTCGCATCCAAAACTATATGAGAATTTTCCGTTGAGACCACTGGTAGTATTTTTGAACTTTGAGGACTATCTTTTTCCAAAACATCTTTAGATTTGAACTCATCACTTTGTGCGGGAACTAAGTTACTAGGTTTCGGCGACGGTAGAGGACAGCTTTGGCTGTTATTGTCATCAGATTCTGATATTACTATAGTATCTTTATCCTCAAGTGTTTTATCAGGTGACTTAATTTCTCCATTTCTTGTTTCAGGTGTTTTCACACTTTCAATGTTATTTTGACTGATTTTTGATTCCATATTTTCTTCAGTTAGAGTTGTAATTGGTCCATTTTCGATTACATTAATTTCTTCTTCAGTTTTATCTTTATTTGTCTCACTTATGACTTGATCTTTTTCGGCTACAGATTTTGGGGAGTCCATGTGTATGCTATCGAGTTCCATGTCGCTAGTGTGATGGTCAGTGCTATTTTCTTCCACTGGACGAGGTGTCGCAGGTTTGCTCGGGACACTGGTTCTGTCATCTCCTTCTTCAACGTCCATCTCATCATCAGCCTCTCCTGAAGAATCTTCGGAACTTTCACCCGAATTTTTATCTTTCTCTGGTTTACTTTCCTTTTGATTCTTAGCGACATGATTTTGTACACTCGCAGGAACGTTTTTAGCTGATTCGTCGACGGAGTCATTAGTTTTATAATCATTTTGGTCCTGCTTATCTTCGTCAATTTTAGGTTTCTTTGCGACTGAGGGTCCACTACTTCTTCGAGCAGGTTTATTGCTAGCTTTTTGTCGTTTTCGTCCCTTCCAACGGAGCTGTTTCTTAGTTTTTGATTTCGAGGCATTAGATGGTGTATCAGGAGTTTCAGTCTGAATGTCATTGCTCTCTTGACTTTCCTGACTATCGGACACATATGCTGGTTCCTTGAGATTTTTCCTTCTATTTCTTGGTAAAATTTCCTCGTTATTTTCATCTTGCCCAACTTTCGATCTTGCAACGCTTTTACTCCTTTGTCTCCTTGAAGTTGCTTCTGGCTCTTTCTTTTCCTCCTCCAGGCTTTCAGATATTTTTCTATTGGTTTCACGTTTCCTTTTACGATTACCGTCACTCAGTGTCGGTGTTGTTTGATAAGTAGTTTCGCTATACTTAAGCGGCCGCGTCCGTCTCCTACCCGATGACGTAACCTCAACTGGAGTTTCCTCAGCCTCATTCTCAACTTTAGATTTAGTCTCAGCCTTAGTTGCTACAGTTTCTGGTTCAGTTTCAGTGTTTTCACTCTCCGTTTTCATTTCAGCGTCGTCGTTTTCGGTATCCTGATCTCCAGATCCTTCTTCTGGCGATCTGAACGGATTGACTGTCGGTGCCAATAAAGGTGTCCACCTAAGACATTCAGGATCGATTTCTAGGCGCGGCTTGCTTTTCAATTTTTTCATATGATTTTCAACCCTATTCCAATCAACACAGATTCCTAACTTCACAGACTCATTGCTAGGAACATATCTCATAAAGCCTAGGAGTTGAAACGTAACAGCAATATCATTCATGTGCATTCCCGTCGTTAATGCTATGTCTTCAAACGTAAACGGAGTGTCTCTGTGGTCATGTAGAAATTCTAATATAACTGATTTCCAATAGGCATGATATGAAACCCTTCCAAGGTCAGAGAGAGGTTTTTCGGGAGTACCTGGTTGCCCTTCTTCTTTTGATAACAAGTAACCTGCAAGAACATGTTTTTATTAATATTTAACGTCTATGTAGGTGACACAAAATAAAACTTGTATGCTACAAAAATATATAAAAATAATTCCACCACTCACTAAAATGGATGAGGAATCTTCCATATCCCTGCCTTTGATACTGTGGCATGGTCATAATACAGGACACATTATATTTCTGCTGACAATGCTTTTCTTTTGAAAAATAACCGACCAAATGACATCCTTTGCTATCATTCTTCGTCAATACATAAAATAAAAATGGCTCAACGTCATAATACAGTGTTTTATGGTCCAGAAATAGCTTGGCGAGTAAGCAGAGGTTCTGACAGTATATCTTGTTAGCATTCCCATCGACTTCGAACACGGAAATGTCCCCGCAACGATATATTTCAGTGGCGGGCGGGTGTCGCCACAGGCACTTATCCAAATGCCGCATCAATACAGCTCGACTTTTCGCGTACTTTAGACAAAACTCGCAGAGGAATAACTTTGGCAACCTGAAAGACGAATGGAACAAAAGTATTATATTTTTCTTAAATCAAATTTAACGTAAAATATATTTAATAAAAATACTCTTATATTATTTACGCATTTATAATCACCTGGCATATTCCTGTGGGAAGGGACTCGAATACCAAGTTTCGATCTCCCACTGCCCGAACTCGATAGCGGAGGGGCTCCGGGGCGGGGGCGGGCCGGTGCCCGGGCCCGCCGCCGGCGCGGCGCCCTCGGCCTCCGCCCCCGACGCCGCGCGCGCCTGCGCGAACAGCTCCGCGTCCGCCTCTGTGGCACCGGGGGGCAGGCGCTTGCCCTCTACGGACAGAGAGAACGGTCACCACTGGGTCACTGACACAGGCCACGGTGCGTTGGCTCGGACGAAACGACAGTTAGAAGAGGTCAACAGAATCAAAGCAAATAAAAGATAAGACAACATTAAACAAATATTCAACGCAACATTTCGGTCGACGGAACGATAGTCATGTCAAATAAAGCGAAACAAAATTTAAAAAATACACAAACAGGAGGGGACTTGGAGACGGGCGCACACCGAGCGAGTTTATCGTTTCTACATTGGCTCCGACGGCAAGAAGCGCGAGCGAAAGTGCACGTGTGGATACTGCCGACACCCGAACGACAACCGTTCCGCCGCGCCGGCGACCGAACGGAGCGAAGCCGACAGCACTCACCGAGTCCGAACAGAGATATCGATAGGAAAGCGAGCGCGATAGAGACGGAGCGCCGGCCATCAATCAGAGCGAGCGACGGTCAGATCCACCACGACACTTTCACCGCGCCTCCCGAACCCATCTTACCCGTCTGATTGGTGGCCGGGCCCGGCGCGCGCGCCAGCTTGTGCGCCTGCGCGTCGCCGCCCCCGCCGCGCTTGCCCTCCGCCGCGCGCACCACCAGCGCCGACGCGCTCAAGCGCAGCCCTACCCCCCGCCCCGCGCCCGCCCGCGTCTCCGACAGCGCGGCCTGGTAGCGCTTGAACGTGCTGCGCGTCTCCTTCAGCACCGGCACCTGAGCTTGAACTTGAACCTGCGCCCGAGCCTGCGCCTGCGCCTGTGCCGGGCCGCGCCCCGGCTCCGATACACGCGCGCGCGACGCAGACCGCGACGCCGCGCTCACCGAGTAGAACTCCGACAGCCCGTCGAACAGCGTGGTGAGCAGCCTGTCGCCGCATCGGCTCCTGCGCCGGCGCCTCGCGCTCTCGGCGGTTACCGTCTTTCGGATCTCGGGCGACCGCCGCTCGTCGAACGACCTCTGCGTCTCGGGCGATCTCCGCTCACCGCGGATGCGTAAAGTTTCTGACGAGATACGTGTTTCCGGCGTAAGTCGGTCGTCGGGCGAAAGTCGCTTGACTGACGAGGCGCGCTTGAATGGCGATCGGTGTTTTACGAGCGTTTCGGGCCCGTCGGGCGATCGTCGGACGGCGGGTGATCTCCTCCTATCTGACGCCCTCCGCTCGTCGAGTGAGCGCCGATCGTCGGGCGACCACCGCGTGTCTGGCGTTCGTTTCTTTTCGAGCGTACGCTTTACGGGTTCGTCGACGCGAGCGTCTACCAATCGCTGCTTCTGCGCCTCGGCGGCGAACCCCCAAGCTCCGCCGCCGTCCGCGTCCGAGGCTAGGCGCTCGAAGATGGTGGGCTGAGGCACGGAGGGCGCGGGCTCCGCGTCGGACGAAGAGTGGTGGGAGGGCGGGCGGCGCTCCAGACGCAGCTCGAGGCGCTGCACGCGCGTGACTCGCACGCCGCCCCACTGCGACCCCTCCCAGTCCTCCCACTCGCTCGACGACTCCCTACACCGGCGCCGTTTCACTAGATTGAATGCTGAGAATCTGAAAAACTTTTGCTTCTCCTTCGACATTCTCTGTTCGGACGGGAGGCGCGCGTACGGCGAGTCATTACCGTCGGAGGGCTCGTCGTCCGTTTCGATGCGTCGCGCCGGCGTCTTCGGCTTCCGCTTCTTCGGTGTCCCCCCCATCGTCGTCCTGAAACGAGATATTTTCGATTTTAGGCGTTACAGACGAGAAAAAAAATGTAAAAAATATGTCGCGTACCCACGTATGCATGAAATATTCCTCTTTGAAGTTTATATCAAACCTCATTATAATATTTTTACTAGAAATAATTTTGGTCAGTCAACAATTAATATTTAACATTTATCATTTCGATTTATATTTTTTACATGGATATTAGCTAAATAAAAAATGTTCAGCCAAAACGATTCAGCCCGTAATGTCCCACCGGCGGGCACGGGCCCCTCGTAACGCAAGCAAACGGAAGCAGCTCGCGGTCACCTGGGCGCGTGGCGGTCGCAGCGCCAGGGCGGGCGGCGGCAGCGCGGGTGCGCGGCGCGCGCGCAGGCGGCGCAGCGCGAGGCCCACTCGCCGCTCAGGCCGCACGCGCTGCAGCGCGCGCACTCGCCGCAGCACCAGCGCGCGCCCTGCAACACCGCGACCCACTCATTAGCGACACTTTTACCCAATTCAACGACACTCACCATCTTTCGATTAAAAAAAAAAATTGTCGAAATCGGTCCACCCGGTCAAAAGTTCTGATGTAGTGTGATGTATGTATACATTTAAAAAAAAAATACAGTCGAATTGAGAACCTCCTGCTTTTTTGGAAGTCGGTTAAAAAACAAGCTCTCTCAATTCGACTGTATATATATATATATATATATATATATATATATATATATATATGTGTGTGTGTGTGTGTTCGCAGATAACTTCGCCGTTTATGAACCAATTTGGATGATTCTTGTTTAGTTGAGAAGGCAACTCCAATTTGGTACCATAATAGAGAAATTAGTGGTATCTATGATAAAAATCGTAGTAGCGACTAGCGTGTTCATTAATTTTTTTTCATCTACATATAAACACTATTCTTGTAACTCTACTAGCTCGCCAAATTTTTGAAGTAAAACTTCTTTACGCAAGCCTGACTTGGGAAGTAACCTGTTGAATGCACGACGAGAGTGTTACGAAAAGTGTGATCAGGCGAGGCAAACGGAAAAAAAATTACACTTACTAAGAATTTTAATTTTCACGAGAAAATAAAATGTACCGACTTCAGAAGGCGACAGTGGGGAAGAAAAGAAAAACGAATGTGCTTTAGACCACACGACTGAAGTAAAGTTTACGAAACGTAACTCTCTCTCTATCTTCACTACATTATCACTCACTACTGACTCTACTAACTCGCCTGCTGCGAATGAACCATTATGCTTTGACAATTCGTTAGTCGTGGTTATGCAGCGAAAACTTCACGTTTATAAAAAGATTTATAGGCGATTTCAATAATCTATCTTTTGTTTTGCTTACTAGTGATAGATTTTTAACATAATTTGTATAGAGCTAAGTCAAAATAATATCTCTAGTAAGCCAATTCACTCACATAGTCACCCTCTACTCGCCCAACTGACTTGCATGCTGCAAACGAGGCTCTACGCTTTGACACTATAATACGAACTTCTCAGACAATAAATCTATTCAAATTTTGTATGTTTACATGTTTACTTTGACTGTCTATTATTTTTATTATATCTCTATTAGTTGTTTTTTTTTCTATATTTATACTTCTATCATTTATACTTTAACTAGGTCGGAAAACAATCACTCACCTGAGGGTAAGCGATTGCCATAACTTATAGACGCCTGCAACACCAAAAGCATCGCAAGCGCGTTGCCGACCCTATCCCCAATTCTCTCCAGGAGGTCACCATACTCACCAACAGAAACACAAACAGTCAGGCCGGGGTGTACTACCCTAGTCAGGCTACTCCATATTTTTAGTGTCCTACCTCAGTTAGTAAAAGTATTTAATAATAACTCAGTCTCTTAGTTTCTGACAATATTATGTTTGTATTTTCATATATTTCTTTTTAAGATAACAGAAAACCGTATTCTATATATTAAAATTATCCCATAAAAATGTTTAAATGTTAAATAAGCATCATTTATTTATTTTTTTAATTTAAATCAAATTATCACAATGACCAATGTTACCCTAAATTTTTTTTCATACCACTGTAATCAAATCAATACAGTTGCCCAAAAAATTTCCTATATCAATTTTTATATTACTGTGAAAAAAAAAATCAGTAAAATAAAACTTCATTAAAAGAAACACAAACAGCTAATTTAACTATCAACAAAAACAATATAATTACCGCTTAGCAAATTGTCGACAAACTGGTGTTTATACAGGACAATGCAAACAGGTTCATTGAGAGCTTGCACAATGTACATACTACGTCTGAGGCTAGCACTTATTAAAATTTATGTAATAAAATCTATAGTAATATTACAAACAGTTAAGTCACTTGGATTGTATGAGTGTGCAAATCTTAGGAATGAGTGAAACAAGTTTTATTATTTCTTTCTGTATGAATATAATCTGACTATTGACTTTGTTACAACTGCAACAGTCAGAAATGAACAGAATTACCAAAAATGTCAAACAATTTGAAAGAATCATAAGCTAATGTTGTTTCCTAATTAAATAAAAAATAAAAAATTAAACTGAGATATTAATTTATAAAAGTTTAATAACATTGATAAAAGTTTTAATGCTGTACTTTTAAATTAATCAAAGGAAATCAATCAATCAATCTTATTAAAAGAAAAATCATAGTAATAATACAAATATATTGACAACTAAAATGTACTACAGCCCTGTGAATACTCTTAAAAACTTATATATATATATCCAAAATCAGTCCAGTCGTTTCCGAGGAGTATTGTAACTAACATAGTGACACAAGAATTTTATATATAAGATATATATATATATATATATATATGTTGTTTACACCATGTTGTGTTCACAATGAGACATTATCTTTAACTAACAATGCGCTTGATCTTTTTCATGAAGTTTAAGATCTCTTAAAAACGAGCATAAGATAAATACAACCTATATAGCCGACTGCTAATTCTTTTATTACATATGTAAATGAAAAAGGTTCAACATGTGTAACATAGACCAGGTGTATAGATTCACAAACACAAATTGTTATATGTTTAAATTATAACAACAACTGAGTACTAGATATTTCATTGTAGATAATCATTGCTATGACCCTGAATGATCAGTGTAAACACTTATCCTATAGTATTATAAATAATAAGAATAGCTTTATTTAAAATAAACATTTTAAAAAAATTTGAGTTCAAACTGATCATCCTATATAGATTATAGATATAATCTGTGTGTCAGACACTGTCATTGTCAAATAGCGTTATCCACAACTGTGAAACAAGCCCTTAAAATATAGTATTGTAAAGTATTATATAATATACTAGCTGACTCGGCAAACGTTGTCTTGCTGCTAAACGCTATTTAAAAATAGTGTTTGGTGGTAGAAGGGTGAAAATTTAGGGTTGTGTGTATTTTTCAATGCCAAATCATAAAAAAAACATAAAAAAATTATCTAAAATTTAAAAAAAAATTTAGGGGTGGCTTGACCGATTTTGATGAAATTTTTTGTGCTTACCCGGTATCTATGAGAATCGGCCAACATCTATTTTTCATCTCCCTAAATGTTAAGGGTAGTCACCCATAACATTTAGGGAGATAAAAAATTGATGTTGTTCGATTCTCAGACCTACTCAATATGCACACAAAATTTCATGAGAATTGGTCAAGCCGTTTTGGAGGAGTTCAACTACAAACACCGCGACACGAAAATTTTATTAGATTACTTATTAAAAAACAAAGAAAAAACAAATTGTGGGTCCTTCATTAGTTACCTAATATAAAGATTTTTTTATCAATTTTTTTTACCTTTAGTGTTGATAAATTAATGTACTCAAGGAGGTTGAGACACGTGGGGTGAGCATACGACTTGCACTGTACACAACAGATGAGGCTCTCGCTCGCTCCGAGACGGTTCTTAGCATCGGTACCAAGGCACTCCGCACACACCGGCACACCTGCTGGACTTGCTTGCTTCTGAAAATTATCATTATTTCTATTTTATTTAGCATTTATACTTTTCTAATGAAGTGTATTAGTTCTTTAATTAGTTGAGTAGTTATACTACTAAATGACTTTATCCAAGTAGGCTTCAAAAGCACTTTGATCACAAAAGCACTTTTTTGGCAATTGATGCCATTTTACAAATAAATATTATACTTGTTTTAATCAATTAAGTTATACTTTAAAGTGAAGCTAATGTTACACTCATTTCTTAATAATAAAGTTTCATAATCAAAGAATTTTATTGCAAAAAAGCATCCCACTACAGTGAAATTTATTGTCAATTTTTATTATTGTCAAATCTTTTTATCGAAATACACGATTTTATATTATATAATATCTTAAGCTATATTTAATAAGAAAATAAAAAAAATAGAGTATCTGTTATAATATTAAAATAACCACTTTTTACTAAATGCATATGGATGTATGTATACACGGTACATATACCAAAATAACATTTTTTAGAATTAATATCTGTCTGTTTGTCCGGCTAATCTCTAAAATGGCTGGACCGATTTTGAAAGGGGCTTTCCTGGCAGATAGCTGATATAGTAAGGAGTAGCTTAGGCTACTTTTATTTGACTGAAAATAACTTTTTTGTTAAATTTTATGTGGACAAACTCGCAGGCACAGCTAGTATTTAATAAGATTACAATTATTTAAAAATCTAAACAATAGTTATAATTTGTTCACATCAATAAATCAACAAACCCATACTTCAAACACGGCATTTAGATAAATGGAAAATTACTACAATAGTTAAGTGATAAAATTAAGCAACTTTTTACTTCCTTGAATTTTACGCATCAACTTTTTTTTATTACATGATTCATAACTGATTCATAAAAATCTCCATTATATGAATCATATTTCAGTGCACTGGACATTAGATAAAGACCATCTTATATCTATTGCTTTGATGTTTAAATTGTATCACTTAATTTTTCACATTAACATAAATATTTCATTTTTATTCAAACACCAGTGCATTGTAATATTATGCAATAAATTAAATCATAACAATTCATTCAGTGTTAGATATGAATGGGTTGTAGTGATGTTTATTTTTATTTATAGATAAGAATGTTTATGAATGGAAGTATGTTTATTGTTGTTGAAATTTACAATACAAAAAAAAAAACAATGTTAATAATTTTTGTTTCATTGTAACGATTTAATACTATTTTAATTTAAAGCTGAGTTAAGTAAATTTTGTTAATATACAACTTACATCCTCCGGACTCTCCTGCAACTTTCTTTGTTTGGCAATTCTATCAGTCGCTGCCAGCGGTCGTTCGGTCGCCTTATAGTTCCCCGCGTGGTGAAGCAGCAGTCCTCTGGCCACAGCTCGCTTGGCAGCGGCCCGTAAGATACTACGCACGTCTGTGTTATCCTCCACTGACACCTGGTACGCTTGCCGCAAATGTTTCTCAATTGTTTTTAAGTTGGAACCGTCTCGTTCCCCTAACTCGCGCACTGCTTTAGCGACCGCGCGCGATACGTCCACATCGGCAGCTATTCGCAAAACCTTGCTCTGCAACCCCCCTGGATCCTTGTACGAACTCTGTCCCTTGTTATATACCTTCAGTACTACACCCTCGCGCACTGCGCACTCCAACCGCTCCGAAACAACATCTTCGTGGTAGTTGTGGTGCTGTCTTATTGCATGACATATCCTCTCCACACTCGGTCTCTGTTTTTGTGACCTTATTTTATGTATCGCCTCAAGAATCCATCGCTTCCACACTTCTTTTCCAACGTCGTCTGGGTCGCTCATTTTTATCAACAATTATTTTGTTCGGCCGTCAAAGTAACGGTACGGTATTGCAGCTAGAGATGTGTCAACACCCATCGTATTTTGGCGCCTCGAGCGAAATTCCATTTTACAAAATGGAACTTCGCCGGAAGCGACCGGTAAAATCGGCCACGGTGAGAGACGCCAGTTTACAACATGCACCAAAGATCGTCAATGGATGACACATCGGGCCTCACGAGCGGGTTTTGGCGGAGCGGGCATCCGATGGCGGCCATCTTGTGGCGATCTCAATTTACGTAGCGAACAAATACACGCGACGTAAATAAGGTTCTTTCACCTAATTAGTTCACTATTACGATTAAATAAAACCATCCACTATCACAGTTAGCGTCCTGAGATACACAAATATGAAAATAAAACTAAAATACGGCACAGTTCGTTCCGGTTATTTTTTCACAATGCGCCTTCACCAAACAAACAACACTGTAACGTAGTTTCTATGAGAGTAATATTTTATTTTTATATTGCATCACATGGATGCATCATAAGGACGCATAATAATATTCATGTGATTTAATTTTTATCAAAATTTTGTTGAAAACATTCACAAAACACTAACAAAAGGCTCTTCAAAATGGCTATCAATCAGTTTCATTGCTATAAGAAAAAATAATTTTGATATCCTGTCCGTCACATTTGTATTGCCATTTTTAATTGAAATTTACTTCATAATTAATCATATCATTGTCTATGGTTAAGTAAAGGTGAAGAGATGAGGTTAATTACATTTTGAATGACAATCACGTATTAAAAAATAATAATTTTTATACATGTCTGTTCCAAATCGAAACAAGTATTTAATAATATATTTATAACGATAAATTACTTATTGAGTGTTCATGTATATAAAAAATACTTTAAATTGGCATATTTTATATTTCAAAGAAATAAAGTATGAAATTTAAAAAGGTTTAATCTAGAGCTATATTTGTTTTTTATTTATAACAATAACGATGAGGTCGCTAACAACGATGTGAATTTCAGTTTACGCACTAGTGATTTATAATTTTTAGACCAAAATTAAAATAAACGAGAAAATCATTATATTAACGCTTTACATATCAAAATAACATTTTAATGAAAATAGTAAAGTCAATAGGACGATAATTTTACGTGATAACGTCATAAGGAAACATTGATAAAAAATTGCATACTTTTATGAATTGAATTATTATCACTGAATTATCATTATTATGTATAATACAAAGGAGTTAATTAACAAATTTATTATGTGTCTGTCACAAAGGTCTGTCATAAGCCAACGCTTGGGCCGATCGTGCCTCTCTATCGCTTGTTCCGCGCTCTCGCTTGCACACTCAGACTCAGGCGGAACGAGACACTTTTTCGTGCATGAAGCCGGTGTGCATCGATTTATAAGACGTTATCACATCACAAATCCATCCATAGAAATTAGTTTGATCAGTTCCTAAAAAAAATGTTTTAACTAGTGTTAATTACTTATATATTATCATAATGTTTAACGTGTAAATGCATTATAACTAGCTGTGCCCGCGGCTTCGCCCGCGTTGAAATCAGTGTGTCACAAAGCTTTCCCGGCAAACTTCCAGTGAAAGTCTCATCAAAATTGGCGTAGCCGTTCCGTAAACCTTCTTCGTGAAGCCCCGCCTCCATCGTTGAAACCGCATGAAAATCCGTTCTGTAGACTCTAAGCGAATCGATCACATACACTTTTGGGGACTTTGTTTTATAATACACTAACCGTTGCCCGCGACTACGTCCGCGTGGTTATAAAGATATGCAGTACTATTAAGATGTTTAAAGCAAATTTTTTATTTTATTTCAGTCACTTGAAATGCTTATCACACTGTGAGTAACTTTTTAAAAGGCACAATTTAGTATAATTTAATAGTTATTTTTATAAAACCTCTCTATACACCACATTTTTAGTTTTATTTTCAGGCTGTATATGTTTCATACCAACTATCAACCCCAATTAAAACCCCTTAGCGGTGGAATATCGCAAAATCCGTTCTTAGAGGACGTCTACTTACTATATCTACTCCCTGCCAAATTTCATCTTTGTCCATCCTGGATGGATGGACCATCCAGCGGTTTTTGAGTTCTCGTGATGAGAGAGTCAGTGACCTTTCACTTTTATATATATATATACATACAGATTAAGATGCATCATTTGGACATCTTCTCACCATCTATAGAGCATACATTTTAAATTTCAAGTCTCTTACTTCAAACACATATTACTTTCTACAAACTTCCGACCCCCGTTTTATCCCCTTAGGGGTCGAGTTTCATAAAATCCGTTCTTAGCAAATGTCTACGCCCTATAAAAAACCTACCTGCCAAATTTCAAATTTGTAGCTGTTATAGTTTCGGAGATTTTGTGATGAGTGAGTAAACCTACCATCCCCCGTTTTAACCCCAAAAGGGAGTTGATTTCTAAAGATACATTATTTGGACACCTTATCATCATTTATAAGGCATACATTTTAAAATTCAAGTCTCTTACTTCAAAAATATAGGACTTTCATACAAACTTTCGACCCCCGTTTTATCCCCTTATTGGTTGATTTTCGTAAAATCAGTTCTTAGCGGATGTTTACGCCCTATAAGGAACCTACCTGCCAAATTTCAAGTTTGTAGCTGTTATAGTTTCGGAGGTTTCGTGATGAGTGATTCAACCTACCATCCACCGTTTTAACCCCAAAAGGGAGTTGATTTCTAAAGATACATTATTTGGACACCTTCTTATCATTTATAGAGCATACATTTTAAATTTTACGTCTCTTACTTCAAAAACATAGGACTTTCATACAAACTTCCAAACCCGTTCTACCCCCTTAGGGGTCGAGTTTCGTAAAATCCGTTCTTAGCGGATGCCTATGTCTCATAAGGAGCCTACCTGCCAAATTTCAAGTTTGTATGTGTTATAGTTTTGGAGATTTCGTGATGAGTGACCTTTCGCTTTTATATATGTATAGATTATTTAACTTAGTAAAACTCTTTTAAATGATTTAATCACTTAAATTATTAGCATAAACACAATTTTTTTTTGTGATTAACAAAAAGAATTTACATTTAAAATAAAATTACTTACTAAGAAAAACGTTCAAAATCAAAGATCAAACTAAGATTGCGTTGTCAGCGACATTAGCGCGCTTTTTAGAAAAGTTTATTTTGTAAACAACGTCAACCGCATTTTTATTTTGTCTTTATTTATAATAAATGTGCTTCTTATAGTAAAATTAACGTATTTAACAGAACCTGAGACGTGTTTTAAATTATTTTCGCTAAGACAGTTGTGAAATCATTAAATTGCTTTTATTGCAAAATTAATTTCGTCATGGGGTAAGTTTCTTGAAATATACGCCCATACCATCATACCATACTCACTAAACGATGCCGAATAAAAATAATATTATATAAAAAGAATATTAATTTTAACTACCAGATATTTATTTTTTAATTTCAATTAAAATTTTTCTTGATAATATTTATGATAATGCATTTGCTTAAAATGAAAAAAAAAAAAATGTTATTGAATTATTGTAGTGATTATTTTAACTATATTGTCGTAAGAGGAAAAGTAAATTTTACGTAAAATAAAATAAGATTAACTCAAACGTAAACCAACATCAAATTTTATTAATAAGACATTTTGGACACAATAAAATAAAAATAAATATTAGAAAATGTTTTATTCACATCAAATACAAACATAAGTACAACAATATTTACTTATATGTGGTAACAAGTACTCACTGATACTTTAGCTAGCTTAGCTAAATAAAAATCACATAATTATTGCTATTACATTACAGGAAGAGAAACATACCGAAAGCTAAAGATATTAATGCAGTACCAAACTACATCTGCAGGATTAATCCGGATAAATATTCCATTCGTGTCACTCGTAGGATAAGTAAAATTATGAACTCAATAAACAATTTTAATATTATTGAGGTGTACAGATGTATGCCTCTTCTGGGGGATGAAGAGAAAATACCAAATTGGCAAGTCCATTTAATTAAATATTCGATAGTGTTTAAAGACGTGGAAAATTGATTTATTTTTAAGACAATTTTATAACATAGAGATATAAAAACTTGACATTTGAGATGTATTATTATAATTTCAGAGGTAATTTTCAAAATTGGGTTTTTGTTTTTTTTTCAAAGAAATTTAAATTTTTGAAGCTAAATTTTTTAAATATGGAGAGTCGTAGTATTGAGTTGAAACTATTTCTAATATAATGTAAAGTACTAAAATAAAAATTTTAGTGTCCTTATTTGCGTTAAATGTAAAGTGAACTTGGACTAGTTTTGAAAAATTCCTTTCTCATTTTTGTTTTTATTAATTAACTATTATTACAACTACCTCTGATATTTCTTAAAATTGACATTAACATTACCATTAAAAAAAAAACAGTATTATATAGATAGTAAACCAATTGTAGATATTGTTAAAAAAAAATACACTTTTTGTGTAGTTTAATTAAAAAGTAATGACTTGGATTTGCTTTATCATTTCATAATTTAGTTACTTTGTTGATTATTTTTATATTCTTTTTGTTATTAGAAATTAATATTTTATATATAAAAATTATATTAAGACATTTTCATTCAAATGTTATTCTTGATTAATGATTATTTTTTGTATGTTTTGTTACCGAAGTGACTTGTTTTTTTTTTTTTGTAATGTAAATATTATAACAATAAAACTTTTTTATAACTGTTTAAGATTGATGTATTTTTAATGCTCCTTCATATTGCTTTTGTTATTATCTATACTAAATAAAACCCACAAACATAAGTTGTTTTCAACATTCTAATCTCATAATTGCTAAATCAACTTTTATTTACTACAACACAACTTACAAGTTAAATTTTTTAGGATTACATCTGATCATAGAGGAAAGCTATGACCCATATAAGCATATGTGGATGCACTCATTTGGAGAAATCTAGTTTTATTTTTTACAAATGGGATATTTAAATACTTGTCAGTAAAACATCATTTTATTAATTCTTTTACACAACTATAATTCCTAATGAGAAATAGATAGTTCAACATTTTTGTTTTATCGGACAATAAAAATTGAAACTGAAGAATTTTATTTAATATCTATATCTTAATTTTCTTTCTGTGTGTGTATTTGTCACTGAACTCCTAAACAGCTGAACTGATTTGGTTAAAATTTTGTATGTATATTTTGGGTTCATGAATGGTTTGCAAACACAATTGGAGGTGGTGTAGGTGTTGCTGCTATCGGTATGTCAGCAATCAAATTCGGTAGCTGTATTCCGAGCAGGACGTCTGCCGGATCCGCTAGTTCATTTCTATATTTAAGAAAACTTATTGTTTTTAATATTCTTATGCCCAAAATACTAACCAACAGAAATTATGAAAGTTAGTGTAACAGTCTACAGTCTGTAGGCACAATTTTGTTACAAGACAAGAATTGAAGATATGTATAGTTTTATAGGTTTATAGCGGGCTGTTGATGACCACTGGTAGATAGACACTTTCAATTATGGATATGACCTCTAAAGTTGGATTCAATGAATAAAAGTTTTAAGTTATGCAATATGCAATAAAATATTATCTGAGATCTTGATGACATTTTTAATTGAATCTTTACATATAGGTAACATGTAGTCTTTTAAGTATGGATTATCACAACTATATACCGTTATTATAAACCATCTGAGCTATGTAAATACGCTAAAATGTGGCTTATTGTATATTTTACTTCTAAATTAAGTATATGCATTTATAGTACACATTGTACAAAGTTAATTTTCGAGTATTTTAGCTTCAATACTCTTCCAATATAAAAATGGTCTCTTATATAACATAATAATTTCATATTAAACTTTATCTTTTAGTATTATTGTTCAAAACAATGTACACCTAATTACACGTTTTGATTGTCTACAATAAACAAAAAAATTAAGCAACTGATCAGAGAAATAAATCTTATAAAAGTTGAATTGCATAGTCACTTATTACTATTTATTGCATTATGATATGTATAACCCACCAAACCTACAGTACTAGCTTTCTCTAAAATCACTGTCGCCGCTGAATGTACAGCCAGAATGCTGTATTATATGAGTTGCGGAGTAAATACCGCACTTGACACAAGTCTCCCATGACTTTCCTAGAACCATTTGACTTAGGAAACCTCCTGTGAACGCATCTCCTGCACCGTTTGTATCCACAATTTGTTCCCTGGATAACTTTTCCACCGGAACAAGAGTGACCTTTGTCCCTTCTACGAGGATAACCGGGTCCTTCCCCTGGGTTATAACAACCACTCTTTGCCTGGCTGAGTTTACTTTTGGTAGCGCCGCTATTTTTAAAGCGACTTCTTGAAGATTGGCTTCTGTTATGTTGAATGCCTTCGCAAATGCATCAGCTTCCTGTAATATAAATTATTAATATTTTGTCAATTTATATACAATATTTCAGGAAGAGATATTCGAAACGAGTCGAATCCAATTTTTCAAAATTTTACATGTGACAACATTGGACGATTTTTTAAATCAAAATAAAAACAAACTTAAGACACTTATGTTCCATAAGATTTGGTTTAAAAGAAATTAATTAAATTCGGTTCCAATTTTCAGTAAAGCATCTGAAAAATTTTGTTGGAAAATTAAATTTCACATCTCACCGATTCGTTTCCAAACAATACGTCAACGTAGGGCATCATCTCTTCCAAGGGCTCCTTGTAGAACTGCGACACGAAAGGCGCACTCAAGTTCATAATAAACGTATGTCCTTTGTCGTGGGCGTGCTTCGCTAGTAACATTATAGATTCAGGTGACACAGCAACGAAGAAACCCTGGAATATTTTTTTTTTGTAAACTATTAATAGTAGTAGATGCAGGCTCTCTGACTGACTAGATGGCGAATGCTAGCGCGACCCCATCTCGCCCCACCCAGGCGGATGACTGCTAACACGTGGTGGTTTTTAGTCAGTAGGAGTCTGACATAACCCTCTGGCGCCCCCGCGCTGGAGGGTATCCATGATGGATTTTCCCCACGTAAAAAAAAAGGCTCTCTGACCTATCGTCAACTCTGAAACTCTCTACTTCGTACCAAATCACTTAAGTTGTAGATGCTCCCATAATCTTAAAATGCTAATGGTTGCCAATATGTAGTGGTATATTAACTTTAAAAAAAAGACTGGTGAAGATAAATATAACATACACGCACGGTCATCTGTTCCTATGGTAAGCAACTTAATTGTTGTTACAGGAAACAGCCGACTGGTATAGCCTAGCGCTATAGGTAACACGATGGTAACCGATTTGTTAATTTTTCTAATGAATAGAAAGAAACACATATTCTACAAACTGCGCCAATATATACCCATGATCCACATTAGTGTTTCCTGTACTTTACTATTTTCTTAAGCTATTTTTTAAACCCCTAAGTTATAAGAGTGATTTTTTTTTTATATTATCATTTTGTATTTAAAAATACACACAACCCTGAATTTTCACTGTTCTACCACCAACCCCTATTTTTTAATAGCGTTTAGCGGCAAAACAAACGTTTGTCGGTTATACGTATATAAAAACTTACAGAATACTTAAAGTATAAAAAAACTTAAAAAAACTCTTAAACTTACAGAGGCGTAAAAGAACTTCGCACTCTCGATGCTCTTCTGGCACTCGTCCTTAGCCAAATGGTCGGGAGTGAACTTCTGTGCTGCGGCCAGATTGGCGCACAGCGAGCGATGCGTGCCCGTCACCAATACGGCACAAGTGCCAGTCGGTGCTTCCTCCGTCACTTGATACCGGACTGTTACACCGTCCGCACTTAAAATTTAATATATATTCTTTATTACACTTAAAACATACAAAAAGGTCGAACTTATCTCTAAAAGAGAACTCTACCAGTTTATCTATAGGAGTGAATAGTGGTGTAACCACGGGGTACAGAAGAACAAAAAAAAAAACAAACTTTTGCTATGTGATCAGCAGTTAAGAATACAGCCACCTCCTCTCTTCCCGTGGGTGCCGTAAGAGGCAACTAAGGGATAACACAGTTTCACTACCACCTTGGAACTTAAAAGGCCGACCGATGGCGGGATAACCATCCAACTGCTGGCTTTAAAATACACAGGCCGAAGACAGGCAGCAGCGTCTTCTGTGCGACAAAGCCAGCCCTGCGGTCACCAACCCGCCTGCCCAGCGTGGTGACTATGGGCAAGACACATGAGTTCACGCCAAATTAAATGCATAATATGGATGTATATACGGTACATATACCAAGATAACATTTTTACAATTTTTGTCTGTCTCTCTGTCTGTTTGTTTCGGCTAATCTCTGAAACGGCTAGACCAATTTTGACGGGACTTTTACTGGCAGATAGCTGATGTAATAAGAAGTACAATAGGCTACTTTTATTTGAGAAATTAATTTATTTTGTAGCTCTCCGAACTAAGTTCTTAAGTTCATGCGGAATAATATATATGTGTATATATATATTGATTTAAATCATTGTAATATGAATTTTTTGGCATAGCGTCATTTTCCTCATTACAACAAGATCTATGAACGATGTTTATCTAAACATTTAACCTCGCCAATCATGTTAATGTAGTCTATTAAAAAGAATCGTCTTTATGAATAAACTGGTGCGCAAAAAGCGCTATTTATTTCATTTCTAACCAACTTCCAAAAAAGGAGGTTCTCAGAACTTTTGACTTGGAGGACCGATTTTGATGACTTTTTTTTAAACGAAAGAAGGTGCGTGTGCGTTTCATGTGGTCGCATTTAAATTTATTGAGATCTTACAACTACTTTTCGAGTTATATCTAATAATGCGTATTTACTTCACTATTTTTTCGACAGCTTACGTTGTATTATAACGCAGAACTTTTTACTGAGTATACCGATTTTGAGGATTCTTATTTTAATCGAAAGCTGATGCTTGTCTTGTCTGATGCCTACTTTTTGTGTAATCTTTGATAACGCGCATTTACTTGACTATTTTTCGTCTACTTACATTGTATTACTTTTCGAAGTAATCGAAGTCGTTTTTTTTTTAGTTTGCGCGCAAACACAAATTATACAATGACACAAAAATCAAACAACACAAACAACGAATCAATAATGATTATTCTATATATAAAGCTACCACATGCCTTTATTTATGTAGAAGTAGAGAATGAGTATATATAGCGTCACACACACACGATAATAGAATAAAATAAGACAATAGACAGAGAAAATAAACAAGCCTTCATTAAAGATTAGGGTTGCATGTAACAAATGCCTCAAACTTAGCAGCACCCAATTAAATATGCTCATGTATTTAGGGTCCGAAAACATATAATACAAACCCAAACGCATAGACCGCTATAAACATATACCTGGCTTTTACAAATACTTATTTGCCACGAGCGGGAATCACAAGCATGACCTAACAAGTCAGTGCTGTAACTTTCCTAACAAAAAGGCAGCTATAAAAGGAGTTTTATATAGAGAAGTAATTTATTTTAGTGTTAGTTACTCATTATTATTATACTATTTCACTTCAATTTTATTTAGAACACCACGAAATAGATGGCGGTTGTTGTAGCGATTTCGATTTGCGCGCAGAAGGTATATTTGTTTTCGGTATTTGGTCATATTGGTCTCCTCGCTGTGCCTCAAAAAGTATGTGAATCGCTAATTCTGGTTATGAACACAAACACCAGCAATTATCGTTGCTCATGAGTCATAGTAATAAAATTATCCGCAAAATTTTCGCTCAAATCCCTTATGTGTAGGGGAAAAAAACTATGCCCAACTGTGACACAATTAACAAAAAGCTTTGGAGACTCAAAACATATGAGTAAAATATATAAGCGTATTAGTGAAAAAATTATACGCCAAAATATAATTGATTTAAAATTCATTATCAAGCCGTATAATCATTCCGTAATAAGTATAAACTAAAACACAATGCAAATACTACTTACTATGACACATAGCATAAGAACTAGGCTAATTAAGATAACAATGAGGCTGCAAATTACCGTAACTCTATTAAAATTTATCATTATAATGGATATTCAATTTGATACGGCCTTTCTCTAATTATAATCTTGTATATAAGTAATAAGATATCAATTTTTCCTCCATTATTATCATACATAATTATTTAGGCTTTGGAGATCAGAAAGGGTAAAACGCATCTAAAAACACAGGCGACTGTTAATACTATTTCATGTATAAAATTAAATTTCTATGGAAAAAATGTCATAAACCCATAAAAAACATGGACAAATGCAGACCAAATTCTCATAACTCAGATCATCAACTGCCTTCATTTTTTGTTTTAACAGGTGTTCTACTAATTCAGTTCATATATAATTTTCTATCGAAATGTTTTATCAAAGTATTGATATAAGTCGGAATTACTTACGACTTATGAAAAAAAAAAAATTATCTACTCTCAACTAGTTCAGATAAATTATCATTTTATCATATTCGATAAATGTGTACGTAGTATTTATATGATAGTGTATGAAGATATGAAATCACAGGCATTTATTTCGTTGGCTTTAAAAATTAATTAAAACAAAACTTAATAGGTTTTTTATTATCTATAACATGTATAATCTGTTCCTAAAGTATGCTTTTGTTATAACAACCGACTGATATAGCTACACATTTTTTCATAAATACATACAAAATACCAATGTAAATAAATACATAATTATATCACACCCAGATTCGAGGCGGTACTGGAACCCTATCACCGGAGACGATAGCAGGGTCATTGCAAACTGCACCAACGGGTTAGACAAAATGTTCATGTTGATGGTTTTATAATAGAATCTTCTAGATACAAACCTACATTACTCGTCCAGATAATAAAATATCATCATCATTATCCAAATAATTTGAGAAATGCGTATGTAAGTATTATAAGGTGGAGATATAATTATAGACATTACGTTATTTAAGAATTTAACCTTCATGCGATAATGAAAACGAAATACAGCAGTTGGTTGAGATAAAACGGGCAAATGTTATCACTATCTGTAAATGAGACAATGAGAGTGCCGATAGATTTCTAGACTTCGTTCAAATATTGATAAATATCATCATGGCTGATGGACATTTTGACGTCAGATAAGATGGAAACTAATGAGAATAATATTTTCATATATAATTGTGTTTGCTGGCAAACGAAAAAAAAACCGACTTCAATTACATCGACAAGTAATACAACGTAGGTAGACAAAAAAATAGTCAAGTAAATACGCATTATCAAAGATTACTCGGAAAGTTATAATCAGATCTCGATGACTCGATGAAATTTAGATGTGACCACATGACAAACATCGGCTTTCGATTAAATTAAAAATCATCAAAATCGGTACGCTCAGTAAAAAGTTATGTGGATTTTCAAGGGTCATCTGGGATTCCATCATCAGATCCTGGTTTCCTGATCATGGTACCACACCTGGGATATCTCCTTTCCAACAACAAAAAAGAATTATCAAAATCGGTTCATAAACGACGAAGTTATCCCCGAACATACATTAAAAATATATATATACGGTCGACTTAAGTAACCTCCTCCTTTTTTTAAGTCGGTTAAAAATGAAATAAAAGATGGTTATGTATCGGTACCTTCATATTAACCCCTAGCTGTGCCCCGCGATTCTTTTTTACCCGCGTTAATTTGAGGAAAAAATGCCTTCTTCGGTAAATTGACTACTAGATACAAAGACGAATTTTTCAATTTGAACCAATAGTGCCTGAGTGTTGCGCGCCTAAACAAACTAACTTTTCAGTTTTATAATCTTAATATATATGTATAAATTACGCGTCACGTTGCTTATCTGCGATGGACTCCTAAACTACTTTACCGATTTTAATCAAATTTACACAACGTGTGCAGTTTAATCTAACTTGAAAGTTTATATTTTATTTTGATTCTAGCTGCCCAGACAGACTTCCTTCTGTCAAAAGTTTATATCATCTTCCTGCCCTTATCCCACTTATGTAGGGTCGGCACAACATGTTATCCTCTTTCATTCCTCTCTATTATTCGTCACTTCAGCGCTTACTTCTTTCTCATATCCTGAACTCACACAATCCATCCATCGCTTTTTTTGGTCTGCCGATCGCTCTTCCTCCTTCGATATTCATCCCTAACATTCTTTTACCATATAGCGTTCATCCCCCCTCATTACATGCCCATACCACGCTAACCTATTGCTCCTCATTTTTTCCGTCACGGGTGCTACTTTCAAACTTCTCCTTATAAACTCATTTCTAATCCAATCTTGCCTCGTCACTCCACACATCCATCTTAGCATTCACATCTAGGCTGCGTAGAGTACGCACAGTCTTCTTTCATCCGTCACTTTAATTGCGGAACATTCTGATCCATACATTACGACAGGTCTTATGATCGTTTTATAGATTTTCCTCTAAGTTTAAGGGACATTCGTGGATCACAAGCTGTTCCAGAGACCTGTCGCCTTTTCATTCATCCAGCAATTATACGATAGGCTACATTGTCGTCATTTTATATTAATGACCCAAGGTACCGGAATCAAACTGGATACACCATCTAAGGCAATATGGGAAAAACTGGACAAGCCGCTGAAACCTCCTACCTCAAGAGCATTATCTCTGACAAGAACAACGTCGTCGGCAAACAACATAAACCAGGGTGCTTCCTCCTGTATGTCTGATGTTAGAACATCCATAACTAAGAGGAACAAATACGGGCTTAAAGCCGATCCTTGGTGCAAACCTACAGCCACATTGAACTTGCCCGTTACTCCGACTTCGGACCGGACATGGGTGCTAGCTCTATCATACATCGCCTGAATAAGTCGTACATACTTCTGTGGCACTTTTTTCCCTTTCATAGCCCACCACAGAACCTTACGGGGGACACTATCCTATGCCTTTTCCAGATCTATGAACACCATATGCAAGTCTTTTTGTGCGAGTCGGTATTTTTCACAGAGTTGGCGGAGTACAAATATGGCGTCCGTAGTACATTCTTCTCTCATTCGTCGCGCTATCACTGTCTCCCGTATCTTCATACTATGTGACACGAGATTTATTCCCCGCTAGCTGCTGCAATCCTGTATGTCACCTTTATTCTTAAAAATGGGCACCAGTGAACTGTTGCACCATTCCTCAGGTATAACTTCTTATTGAAAAATAAAGTCAGCCACTTCCATCTATCCGCATTCAAAAACTTCCACACTTCAGCTGGTATACCATCTGGCCCAACTACTTTTCCATTCTTTTACTATGCACTGCCATCTTCACTTCCTCTATACTTACCTCTTTTACCATTCCTTCATTACTGATTTGACATTACTTTAACTGAGGTAGGGCACAGCAGGAATTTCCTGCTCAAAATATGGAGCAGCCCAACTGGGGTAGTACCTCGACCTTACAGAAGATCACAGCAAAATAATACTGTTTTCAAGCAGTATTGTGTTCCTGTTGGTGAGTAAGGTGACCAGAGCTCCTGGGGGGATTGGGGATCGGGTCGGCAACGCGCTTGCGATGCTTCTGGTGTTGCAGGTGTCTATAAGCTACGGTAATCGCTTACCATCAGGTGAGCCGTACGCTTGTTTGCCGATCTAGTGACATAAAAAAAAAAAAAAAAAAATTACTTCGTACATTACTTCCCCGCTTCGTCTTTTATACATTTCATATGGTTTACATCTCTTGCATTCATCTCTCTCACTCTTGATATTCTAAAAAGATTTTTTTGACCTTGTGGGCTCTCCTAAAAATCGTACGACTTATCTTGAACCTTGGCCCTTGCGATTGCGACTGTTTTCTTAGCCTTCTTTTTACTATTTTAATATTCTGATCTTTTTATTTTCTTTTCTCTTTCATTTCCATCTTCCACCCTTTTCCATTCTTTGAAAGCATTCTTATTTTCTTTCAAAATCGTCTGTACTTCCTCATTCCACCACCATGTATCCTTGTGTATCTTCCGTTTCCATTTCGTTTCCCCAAAAACATCCCTTGCTATACTTCGTACCCCCGTTGCCATCTCACTCCAGCACTCGTTTACTTCCATCTACGTCGTATCTCCCATCTCTATCATTTTGCCATCCACTCTTTCCCTGAATTCTGTAGCCATCTCCCTATCATCCAGTCTGTACCATTTCGTTCTAGCTGGGGGCTTCGGGCTCTTATTAAAAGGCTGAACTTTCAGAGTTAAGTCAGGGAGCAGTAGCCTATGCTGGGAAACAAGGCTCTCACTCGGTATTACCTTGTACTCCTTGGCCGATTTTAGCCTTTTTCTTCTTAAAAGAATGTAGTCAATTTGGGTAGAGTGTAGACCACTACGGTATGTGATAAGATGTTGTTCCCGTTTCTGATAGAATGTGTTGGCTATTGCTAAGTCAAAGGCCAAGGCTGCTTCCAGTAGAGCTTCACCGTCTCGGTTCCTGACTCCGTGACCTTGGCCCCCATGCACTCTCCCATACCTGTCATTCATCCTTCCCACATGTCCATTAAAGTCCCCCCAATGTATATTTCCTCACATTCTGGTATTCTCATTATTACCGCATCAAAATCGTTCATTCAATCATCATTCGGGCTTAGCAACATTCATTTTTATTTATAATATATGTAATTGTTATATTTAAGTTAAAAAAAAAATAAGGCGATACGAGTTTTGCCAGGTCAGCTAGTTATAGTATAGATAATTAATTTATTACAGATATTTTTTTTTATAATGATGATGAAAAGTGCTTTTGATGCCTATTTGAATGAAGAAATTTTTGATTGATTGATGGTGTATGGTAGGATGGGGCAATGGCAGTGAGATGGTTCGGTTGCCTATGTCCACTAAAAAGAGCAAATATTTTTAAAATCTTTTTTGGTACAGACTTGTTTGATCGAAATTGAAGATAAGAGATTTCAATATCAAAGGTACGTGAAATCTTTTTGACGCTTTTTCATATTTATAATCATTTTCAGTGTACAAGAAATATTATAATGCTTCATATATATATACACACAAGGTCGTCTGTTTCTATAGTAAGTTGCTTAATGCTTGTTATTTGTAACAGCTGACTATTATAGCTATTTTTTTTTTGAAAAATATAAATAGAAAAAATACATGCATAGATTATATAAATAAAAGACCACCTACATAAAGAATCGAAACCGCAACCTGTGGTTCAGAAAGCAGTCACTACAAACTGCGCCAACGGGCTAGTCATATAGTGGGTAGTTGTATGATTTGGATAATGGATAAAAAATACATATATTAATTTAAAATTAACATAAATTATAAAAATCTACAGATTTTCTTTAATATATTTAACTATATGCATGTAGTGTTTACCGACATGAGTTGTGCACTTAGATTAAGCATAATGTATGTTCCGTTTTGTAATGAATATTTTAGTGTAATAGCTGCTACTAAACCAATAAATAAATAAATAAAAATTATCCCACTTAATAGTCCTAGCTTGCTAGATTTCTTGAACTCTATATAATTTACATATATGTTGCTGTTACTACTTATTTATTTAAAATAGTAATAATATCCAAAAAATTCATTACAAACACACAAAAATAATTTGTTTAATATATACTAAACTTACATGGCCCTCTCCTTTAATATTGTTGCGTAATCATCATTTCCGACACAACCAAAGTAAGTGCATACATTAGGTTTCTTCAGTATCCATTGAGCAACTCTTAAGGAGTTCTGAACGCTGCCTCCAGCTATAAACTCAGCATTATACCTGAAATTGTTATTAATTTACTACATTGCAAACTGTATTTGTAAAATAAATATATATTTGGCCATCTTTTTCTAGATGGGCAACTTGACGTCTTGGTTTTATGGTAAGCGGTTACTGTAGCTTATAGACGTCTGTAACACCAGAAGCATCGCAAGCGCATTGCCAACCCTATCCCCAATTCCCCCCAGGAGCTCTGGTCACCTTTCTCACCAACAGGAACACAACACTGCTTGAAAGCATTATTATTTCGCTGTGATCTTCTGTATGGTCAGCAAGAAATTTCCAGCTGTGCCCTACCTCAGCTCTTCTGTGTTTTTGGTAACAGCCGATTGATATACATTTTTAAATATATATAGACCACACACATGGGCAGGAATCATGTTAACAAACCTGGAGTGCAAAGCCAGTGAAATGATAAGTAAATTAATAACAATTTCTATGCCTATGTCAATGAGCCAGTAAGACAAAATAATATTATTATTCATATTCCCAGGTGACTTATAGTAATAAAAATGACAGCATCACTATTTGCAATATGTAAAAAATAATTTTATATATCTAAAATAAAAGTAATCAACTAATATTTAATTTTAATTGCTATGTTACTTAGTAAATATAATACATACTTTTCAACGAGTTCACGGTAAAGTGGCATGTGCTTAGGGTCAGCCATGATAGCGTCATCAGGACGAAGATCATATTTCTTGAGCAAATCTTCGTCAACTATTGCTGATATATCTAATAACGGGTTTCCTATACCCACCAACAAACCGCATGTACAGCTAAAAAAAATAATAATTTACGACCATGTGTTATTTTTATTTATTTTATTATTAAAGATTTTATATTGAAACATTAAAGGAAAATTTTATAAACGAAGAAAATTTTATAAACGAAGGTTGAAGTGTGTGCTTGCTTATTGCAATATTTAAAGTTCTCACAATAGGAATTTATGAACACATTAATATTTGAGATTTTGACGTAAATGGCTACGTAGTGATTAATTCAAACACGCTACGTACTTCATGTAAATTAAATACCGGGGAAGGAAGTCTGATATGCAAAAACCTAGCTTACCAAGAATCCATTATGTAATATAAATATACCACAAAGGAAGCTATTAATATTTTCCAGGATATATTTTCAATGATACGTATTTGTATTACTTGAAACAAACAAAATTAATACTATCGCGCAAGAAATCACCGCATGTTTCAGTTAAATTAGTAAAACGTGTAGACGCTTTCCTATCTCGGCGAGGAATAGGTTGACAAAATGGTAACAAAAATATTGTATAAAGTGACGTTTAATGTCAAAAAAATTTAGTCTCTGGTCAACTCAAAACTGAATGATTTTTATTTCAAGATTCTTTAACTTTAGGCTTCGAATTACTATTTCTATTCTAAATAATATTTTACGCTTTATACCAGATACTCAATAATAATAATAACTATTATGTTATTGATTGATTTAAAAATCACCATTTTTTGTTTTAAATATTATCTGTGGTTGGCTGTGACATAACCTACAACCGGCGCATAGAATCACGTTTTGCTATTCCAATAAGAATCTTCGAGAAGTGCGAGCTCAGAGTACTTCGAGTATTCTGTGAAGATCAAAAATATCATTCCATTAAACTCTCAAGATGTTGCGCTTGCCTCGTGTTGTGAGACAAACCGTTGCTCTTCAGAAATCTCACCAATTTTCAAGATTTTATGCCAAAGATGTGAGGTTCGGGGCTGATGTAAGAGCTCTCATGCTCCAGGGCGTTGATGTTCTCGCCGATGCCGTCGCCGTCACAATGGGTCCAAAAGGTAGGAATGTTATTTTAGAACAATCTTGGGGTTCACCAAAAATAACCAAAGACGGCGTAACAGTTGCAAAAGGAGTGGAACTCAAAGACAAGTTTCAGAATATTGGCGCAAAACTTGTACAGAATGTTGCGAACAACACAAACGAAGAAGCCGGCGATGGAACCACCACAGCGACGGTCCTCGCTAGAGCTATCGCGAAAGAAGGTTTCGAAAAAATTTCAAAGGGTGCAAATCCCATTGAAATCCGTCGGGGAGTGATGTTAGCGGTTGACGCTGTAAAAGATAAGTTAAAAAATATGTCTAAGCCTGTCACAACCCCCGAGGAGATTGCTCAGGTTGCCACCATCTCTGCAAACGGCGACACAGCCATTGGTCAACTTATCGCTGATGCCATGAAAAGGGTCGGCCGCGACGGTGTCATCACAGTCAAGGATGGTAAAACACTTAACGACGAACTAGAAGTCATTGAGGGTATGAAATTTGACAGGGGTTATATTTCACCATATTTCATCAACTCGTCCAAGGGTGCTAAGGTCGAATTCCAGGATGCCTTGATTCTTTTCTCTGAAAAGAAAATCAGTAATGTACAGACAATTATCCCAGCTTTGGAACTGGCCAACCAACAAAGAAAACCTTTAGTAATCATTGCTGAAGATGTTGATGGGGAAGCTTTGTCTACTCTCGTAGTAAACAGATTGAAGATTGGTTTACAGGTTGCTGCAGTAAAAGCTCCAGGCTTCGGTGACAACAGAAAAGCCACCCTCAGTGACATGGCCATCGCTACAGGTGGTGTTGTGTTTGGAGATGAGGCTAACCTCATCAAGTTAGAAGATGTACAGCTCTCTGACCTTGGTCAAGTTGGTGAAGTTGTCATCACTAAGGATGACACTTTGATCCTCAAAGGTAAGGGCAAAAAGTCTGATATTGACAGGAGAGCTGAGCAGATCCGTGACCAAATTCAGGAGACAAACTCTGAATATGAAAAAGAAAAATTACAAGAGCGTCTTGCAAGATTGTCAGCAGGAGTTGCTGTTCTACATGTCGGTGGATCCAGTGAGGTTGAAGTCAATGAGAAGAAAGACCGTGTCAATGATGCTTTGAATGCAACAAGGGCTGCCGTTGAGGAAGGTATTGTTCCCGGGGGTGGCTCAGCTCTGCTTAGATGTATTCCAGAACTTGAAAAGCTCAAAACATCTAACTCTGACCAAGCTACAGGTGTTGAAATCATCAAGAAAGCCCTCAGAATGCCCTGCATGACAATCGCTCGCAATGCTGGCATTGATGGATCAGTGGTTGTTGCCAAAGTTGAAGACCTTGGTCCTGAATTTGGATATGACGCTCTCAACAATGAATATGTCAACATGATCGAAAAGGGAATTATTGACCCAACAAAGGTTGTCAGAACAGCCCTCACAGATGCCAGCGGTGTTGCATCACTTCTTACGACAGCGGAGGCAGTAATCTGCGATATTCCACAAGAGAAGGAGCCAAACCCCATGGCCGGTATGGGAGGTATGGGCGGCATGGGAGGAATGGGGGGAATGATGTAAATTAACTAGGACTTATATGCATTTAAGGTGTACAGAACTATATTAGTTACATCACCTGTTTATGGGTAATGCAATGAGATGAATGTGTTACAATTGTGCAGTGAATGTTAATTTTTCTTTTTACTATTGAGTCTGATTGATTTAGAATAGAGACAGCTGTCTTAGAAATATTTAGTTTAATGTTTGCTTCAGTGGAGCAAGGTGTTATTTTTTAAACATAAATAAATATTGTTCATATTTTATTTGTTTTATTTAATTTTATGTATAAACATATTGTCTTCCTTTAAATTTGTAAGTGTAAGCGCAGCCTCCTTGGCGACATGCAATATTTACTTAAAAGAATAAACTTATTTCATTGCATACAATTCTTGAAAAAAAAAAATGTGTTAAAGATAAGAGAATTCACAAAATTTAAATACTAAACTAACTTTTTTTAAATATATGTCATAAAGATAAATCTGCAAATATTCACAAATGTACATTTATGTATGATTTCCAGAAAATGTAATGAAAGTGAGGTCAACAACCCAAGATAATGACTATAAGTAGACAACGATTTAAACTGTAACCTCACTACATTGTCTTACACTTACCAGTATAGATATCTATTATAGTTTAAACTTTCATACATTATTTATAATGTTAAGATGAAATTGTTTAAATTTTATGCAATATAAAAACCATTTTCATTTGGAACGCCGTTTTAAGCTGGGTTGCATTTAACCTTCGCATATTTGGATAAGTTATGTAATCTACGAGAAAAATGTAATCTTTTAGATTACATAAACAATTAGATGTGTTCTTAAATAGTATAATTATAAATTCAATTTTGGTTTACACAATAAAAAGCATTACAATAGGCTGTCTTAATATTTAAAAGATAGTAAAAATTTACTAACATTAATTACAAAATAAATTTCAAGATGTGGAGGTTTGACCAAGGACGTTTTTTTACATAATCGCTGCCAATTTTTTTTTGTACTGTGCAAATTCAGTCTAATTTAACTAATATTGTGTAGGCTGAGATTGCATAAAGCAAAAAAGTTTAAATACCTACGCCAAAAAATTCTATCATAAAATCGATTATATCCTTAATATAAAATACAATAGACGAGATCAGTTTAATAAATTCGGACGAAACATTGACATGTATACCTATGTTTTATATAATAATTGCTACATAAAAGGCATCTCCGAGTCCGATGATCAATGCCCACTTTAAAAACTACTCGTTATTGGTCGCAAGATCATTTTATGTCATTTACGGACATAGCAACAAAATGCGAATATCACACTATTTAAACTTTTCTTATCAGCGCAAATAGTTTTCTGATAACAAGAGACCATTATTTTATCATACATTTCTTGACTGACTTCCAAAAAAGGAGGAGGTTCTCAATTCGATTGTATTTTTTTTTGTATGTTACCTCAGAAATTTGACTGGGTGAACCGATTTCGATGTTTTTTTTTAATCGAAAGGTGTTGCGTGTCATGCTGTCCCATATTTAAATTTAATTCTGATCTGACAGTACTTTACGGGGTATTTACTTTACAATTTTTCGTCGACCTACGTTGCATACCGGATAACTTTTCACTGCAGTACTTGTAGTCTCATTTAAATTTGATCGAGAATTGATCACTTCTTTTTGAGTACCAAATCTTTGATAGTGCGTATTTACTTGACTGTTCTTTCGTCACCTACGTATTTCGATATAATCAACTAAAAAAAAAGAATTATCAAAATCGATACACCCAGTAAAAATTGAGGTAAATATTCATTATTAGATATACTTAACTCGTAAAGTACTCGTAAGGTCTCGACTAAATTTAAATGGGACCATAAGACAAAGACCACCTTTCGACTAAAAAAAAGAATTATCGAAATCAGTCTACCTTAGTAAAAAGTTAATATAAAAAAATACAGTCAATTGATAACGTCCTCTTTTTTCGAAATCGGGTTAAAATTACATGTAAATTGCTAAAACCTCTTAGTTTTTGTGTCCTAACAGGTAGGATAATAAAATAATCAACATATTAAGATAATTGTATTTAAAAAATATGTATATTTATAACAGGTACATGTTAATATTAATCGAATAGGCTTTACAATAATTATTAGTCAAATTGTTTAACGTATATTACAGTATTATAAAAGTGTTAAAAAATACTATTTATAAAAATATTTGCTCTTCATCTGAATCACCGGTGCCGTAAATAAAATGTCTTCTTACTACATTGCCATCGATTGCACTTTCAGTATCAGTAATATTGCTATTTTTACAAGGTGTTACCGGATACCTGACTGGTCCTAGCCATCGCCTGCTTAGACCAAAATTTCTCGGTAAAGCTACGTTCTTTACCGAAGAACTTTTTACAGACTGATTATCAAGGCTATTCAGAGACGACTGAATCGATTTCATCGAAGACTTCGTCAATACAGTTTCGGTTTTTTCATTTAAATAGTCGTCAGGAATGTGAACGTTATTCGGAATGCTTAAACTTAAAGGTCGTCGCTTTGGTCTACTGTTAGTAAGCTGTCCACGCCATGTGTTAAATTTCTGTGCTGATTTTTTCTGTGGCGTGTCTTCTTGTGAAGAATAAATACTTACATCTGACTCTTCGTATATTTTATTCTCCGAGTAACACTTCTGGAGGTTGTTCATCGAAAGATTATTTTGTTTCGTCGATTTATCTTTCATCCTACTTATTACTTTTTCTTTAGTTAGTTTTATGAGCGCGTAAATTGTTTTCAGCGCTTCCTCGTTCAATAGTTCGTCATCCGTTATATCTACATCTAATGCACTAGCGATACTATGTCTTAAATTATTTTCTGAAGTCCTCATATTAGATTCTTTTGCATGAAGAGTATTATCGAAATGTTGACCCATGTAGCTATTTTTAGTAGTATTTTGTAATACAATAAGTTCTACTTTCTGTGGTGCTGATTGCAACATATTTAAAGATTTGTCATATTTCAAGTTAAGTAAAGTTTGCCCGTTAACAGATATAATTTGGTCACCAGGCAAAAGTTTTCCACATACATCTGCTGGACTTCCTGGCGTTATTGATTTTATATACACATTGCCATCTGATCCTTCAGCTACTTGCAAGCCAAGAGCATTCATTTTATCTCTTTCTAAAACAGCTGTAACAAAAACTCTTTCTCCTTGAACACATTCCATGTTATCTAGTCTTTCAAATATGGATGTGTTCATACATGACTCATTTCCAGTGTCATAATTAAAAGCATCTGAGTATACTTTTGGAGATTCTAATACATAAGCAGTTGGTGCTTGAGTCAAGTTCTGACTGTAACATCTCTCTGGCAGTAATTGCATACTATTTATATTACAGTGTTGTCTTAGTTCTGAACTAACATCATCAGAGTCACTATGAACAGTTGCCAAGTCGCCGTCAGACCTTACAGATAGGAGTTTTGATGGTGATCTTGGGTATCTACCGTCTAAAGTCGATTTCATTCCATTGAATACTCTAGTTCCCATTTTAACACCGTGCCTTCTTGGTAAGCTGCTTTCTGATGAAGATAGTCCCTCATTGGAAGAACTCTGACCATATCTAATTGGTGAGTTAACAATAGTTTCATCACTTGGCTGAGGAGATAATATTTGTCGTAATAACTGTTCTGTGCTAGGCTTTTCATTTTCTTTATTTTGAGATTTTTTATCACCAAAAATATCAACTTTAAATCTTCTTCTTACTGGTTTTCTGACTCTCACAGGGTTTCTAACAGCCAAGTTATAACTGTCTTGATAATTGCTGCAGTCCATTTTATTTGGATTGTTATCAACATTCAAGGGAGTACTCAATTCATATGATAAATAATTAATGAAATCCTCTTTAGCATATAATTTTAAATACAATCTGTGATGTAATGAGGCTAACCAAAATGCAAAATAGCTCTTATTGTTTTGCATTTTGAGTTTATATTTGATTCCTATTTTAGACAGACCTGAGTATGCATTAGGCATTATGTAAAGGCTCTTTTTGTTGTAATAGAATGTGTGAATATGATGCCAAGGTAAACTTTGTAACACAATACGATTTGGATTAGAAGTTGATTCTTCAGAAATATTATTTGTTCTCGAATAAATTGTCACACCCCTTGGACCAATAGAGAGCCATACATCTCTACAAAAACCATCTCTGGTAGCCCAAATAGCTGAGTAAAAGTGAGCACCGTAATCTCTAAAGCTCTGAGCCAGAGTAATATAGTTTATAATTGCCTTGCTTCTGTCTAACCCACGTCGTGTTTCGTGTGCCCTTTTCATCCGAAATTTAATGTCAGCCATATCATTAGTTACAAGAAATTCAGGTAAGTAGTGTTCTAATAAAAAATAATCTGCTGTCCCGTGTTCTCTATAACTAAATTCTCCAAATTCAATATGCAACGCATAACCAGCTAGTAAAATGAGATTCTGTATTGTCGAGATCATTTGTCCTTCAACAATGGCCCGTCTTATTTGTAAATATACTCTATACCTCCATTCACCATCCTGAATATTATTAGATATATTAATTGGTAGAAAAAATTTTATTCTGAGAAACAGTATTATGGAAATGTCCTCAGCACATTTACTAGACTTATTGCTACTTTTGTGCCAGTTATCAGGGACGGCTTTTTTAATTTTATAATCATCAGGTAAAAACACAAAATCTCCACCTATCAATATAGCGATACCAAGCATAAAATTATGTTCATACTTCTCACTTGATACTAGAGATTCAAATATCTGCCCAGCCGTTACTGTATTAGCATCACAGAGTACTTCAACCCTCTGGCCGTTAAGGAGTACCACTGTAACTTTTTTCTTTTCACATAAAGCTGAGATTGTCAGATCTAAATGTTTTACAGGTTGAGAAGCCCTAACTATGAACTCTGGCCCTATACAGCTCTCCTTTCCTTTTAAGCTCTCAGCTTTGTATAGTCTTGATGCTGCCCTTTGAATAGGCTTCCCTCGTCTGAAGTTTGAATTTAAATTAAGCGGTTTCTGTCTTATTTCTTCATCTCTATTAAGAGCAGTCATGGATACCGTGTCTTGTATTTGAGATTCAATTTGTGTGCTGCAGGCTATGTTTATAGAGGAATGGGCATTACTCAAGCCTCCCAGTCTTGGTGTATCAAAGACACTAAAAATTGCTTTTCGGTTATTTCGTTTCAGTCTGCAACTGGGAAATGGGTCCTTTTCATCGGGAGATTTGAGTATACTTGCGAAGTTCCTAGGTTGAGTCGAAACCTTAAGGTCAGTTGCTAGATTCTTTGCTTTAGACATTTTTTTCTGGTCAAATTGTTGAATGTCTAAGACAGGGCTAATATTTAACGACACCGCTGAACACGAACTGCGCCCGGAGTCCTCGTCACAATTTCTAGGCATTTTATTTTACTGAAAAGAAAAAAAAATTAAAAAAGAATACAATAAGCTGGTAAGTAATTAACTAAACAATCTATATAATCTTTTTTTTTTTTTTCAATAAAACAAAACTTCTATGACTAATACGTTACTTTTCAAAGTTGTTCGCCTTGGTATATGTAGTCGCATTTTAGACACCATAAATTATTTAGGAATTCTAAATAAATAGGTATATAAATTATAAAACGAATTTTCGTAGATTTAACTCACTTTGTGACAGGGCGCATACTCCACGAATTGTATTCTCACAATAGGTTACGTCTCCAAATCTTACATTATAATGCTACAGAATACACGCATATTTACATATAACTGAATACAATAAGTATTGTAAATAACACTAACTTCAACCTGTCGTTTTATTTCATGTTGTTGTTTTAAAGTTTATCCCCAATAGGGAAAGGCAAAGGACTATAATCCATACAGCCTAGTCTGAATTTGTAAGTTTCGTTCTGATATATCAAAAGGCCGGAGCCAAGTCTGAAGTAACTTTATTGTTCTTCTGATTCGATGACTGGTAGAGTAAGGCCGAAACCAAGTCTGAAATTTCATATTTTCGTCTACTCTTCTTTGTCTATAAGTGATAGGCGAGGTCGAAACCAAGTCTGTAATAGGCCGAAGCCTGAAATATCAAAATAAAATTTCACATCCGATGAATGAAGGTCCTGATCCTGTTTCAAATATCATTGATAGTATTGCAAATAAATTCAAATATACTAGTATAGTTATCCAAATTAGTCAATAAATCTTGTGTATTGTGCGGGACATTTTTTGGTCCAGAAGTTGATAACAAGTTGGCTATAAATAAGAGGCGTTCCAGATTAAAAGCGGAGCATTCAAAAAATATGTGATCTAAAGACTGTGTAGAGTTGTTGGTGCAATGTGGGCAAACGGGCGATGAGATGATACGCATACGATTCAAATGTGCATTAAATCTGCAATGTCCAAATCTCAAGCGGCATAGTATTGTATAATATTTTCTGCTTCTATGTTGATGCGATTTAGTAAACCAAGGACTTTTTCCAATATCTTGATTTATCTGAGCATACCAAGATCCTTTTCTTAACAAGGTTTGTCGCCAAAGATCACGCCAATCAGATAGGATTTTTGATTTAATAGCAACTAATAGATCAGTGTATGGTACGGCAACATTCTCATCAACAGGGCTGCCGCTGTCACTGTCAACAATTGAACGTGCCAGAAAGTCCACATGTTCATTTCCCCTTACTCCTATATGTGAAGGTGTCCACAATAATTTGATGTTGTAGTTTCTTCTGGATAGTTGATAAAGGAGATGTCTTATTTCTAAAATGATGAAGTTTGTATTAGCACTGAATTGATAATTATCTAAAGCCTTTAGAACGCTCATACTGTCAGTAATGATCAGCCAATATTGATTAGTTTGTTTTTTAATGAATTCTAGGGCAGCAGTAATTGCTAGAGCTTCAGCTGTAAATATTGATATCTCCTTTTTCAATCTGACGCCTTGGCCAAACTTCAGATGAGGTACATAATAGGCCATGGAAACATTTATATCATTTTTTGATCCATCTGTGTAAACTTGTTTGAACTTATCAGAGTATTGTGCTATGAGGTTGTAAACTTCCTGGCGCTCTTTTAGCTTATGGTCAATAATAATATCGATTTGATTAATAAGACAGTCAAACTCCTTTTCGTAACACATCCAATTGCTAGAACTGTGTATTTTGTGTTGGTTATTTAGATTTAACATGAATGAATATTCGAAGAGAATAAATGGGTTATTAGAAGTTAATGGAGCATTTACAGGATATTTACTATGTAAGTAATTAAGCTTTTTAATTAGAGGATGATTACTAATGGAAAACAGTTTTAGCAAAAAACAGTATT
Source organism: Melitaea cinxia (assembly GCF_905220565.1). Lineage (NCBI taxonomy): Eukaryota > Metazoa > Arthropoda > Insecta > Lepidoptera > Nymphalidae > Melitaea > Melitaea cinxia. The sequence goes on along the minus strand of NC_059408.1, from coordinate 1,555,299 downwards.
TCAAATATTTAAATCTAAGGTGTAAAGGGGAAATGTTGCACTCGACCTGTAACGAATTAATTGGGGTTGTTTTCATGGCGCCAGTGATAAGTCTCAGGCTGTGATTTTGAATAATATTTAATTTGTTAACCAACTTGTCATTAGCAGAAAAACATAGAAATCCATATTCAAAATGACTGCGTACAAGAGATTTATATAGGGTAAGAAGGATTTTTGGATCAGAACCCCAATATGTTTTTGCAAGAGACTTTAAAATATTAAGAGCCTTAAGAGCTCTATCAACTATGTGGTCTACATATTTGTTCCATGATAAGTTATTCATGAATATAACACCTAAAAATTTAACTTCATTTGTGATAAGAAGAGATATATTATTATAGTTTATTTTAATTCTTTCAGACCCTACTTTATTAAAAACTATGACTTTAGACTTTTCAAAGCTAATGTCCAATGCAAGATAATTAAAATAAGAATTTAATTTAACTAAAGCTTCGTTTAACTTAAGATTTAGGGTAGTTATATTATTACTAGAACAATAGACTACCAAATCATCAGCAAACTGTAAATTGTATATATGAGAGCCTAGAATTAAGTTTAATCTATGTATATAAAGTGTGAAAATCAATGGACTCAAAATGCTACCTTGACATGTACCTTTATGAGAAAGCCTTGGACCAATAAGTCTATTATTATACTTAACAAATACCTTCCTACTGTGCAAAAAATTAAAAATCCATTGTATAACTTTTACAGGTAAACCAATCGCAGCTAATTCCGTGGATAGAATATGATGGTTAACATTATTAAAGGCTCCAACTACATCGAAGAAAACTCCAGCGAGAGCTTGCTTTGATTGTATAGCATTATAAATATCAAGATGTAAGTGAGCAATGCTCTCCCTTGAAGACCTGCCTCTTCTAAAACCAAACTGATTAGAAGGTAAAATATGATTAGACTCTATGAAATGTTCCAATCTTTGTTTTAAAAGTTGTTCAAATATTTTTCCCATGCAAGAAGTCAATGCTATAGGTCTATATGAATCAAAGTTAAACTTGTCCTTGTTGGGTTTTAAGATAGGTACTAAACAATCAACCTTCCAATCCATAGGAATAAGATTATGCTCCCAAAGAAGATTCAGGATATTTAATAAAATTAGTTTAGATTGAGAAGACAGGTGTTTAAGCATTTTATATGAAATGTAGTCAAGGCCAGGTGTAGAGTCTTTTCTGGATGAAATAGCAGAATTTAATTCGACAATGGTAAAAGATTTTATAATAAAATTTTGATTAGGAAGAATATGGCAGAAAGAATTAAGATTAAAGGCTGGCTCTACAGTATCTGGAGTATATTTTTTGAGAAAATCAAAGATCCAAGAATAGTCAGAGTTGTTATGGGAAGGTGGAGAATAGCTTTTGTTAAATTTTCGCATATACGTCCAAATGACTGATATAGGAGTCGATCTGTTAAATTGTTCACAAAGTTTTATCCAACTGTTTCTTCTCTCATTTCTGATAATATATTTTTTGGTGGCTTGTAGTCTTTTAAAATTAATGTAATTAGCCTCAGTGGGATCAGATTTAAAAGTCAAATAAGCGTTTTTGCTATTTAATACGGCTTTGGTGCAATTGAAATTCCACCAAGGAAGAAGTTTTTTTTTTTTATTTAAGTTAGAAGGAGAGCATGAAGATAAAGCTGTATTAACCAAAGAGTGCTTAGAAATAGAAGATGATTTCCACAGTGCTGAGTGTAAAATATCTGTAAATTTTGTGTAGTTATGAAGGGGGTCTTGTGTATCAAGAGAAAATTCAGTGAGCAATAGTTGGACATTTAAATTATAAATGTTCCAATCAACGTTGTTCAGGTTAGGGAAGCAGGGTAGTGAGCTACTATTGGGAATAGGAGTGGCATTGTAATGATTGTTATTAAGTAAAATTTTTGTGATTACAGGAAAGTGGTAGCTGCCTAAGGGATCGTCATGTACTGACCAGTCACACTCTAGAGCCAATGAAGGTGATACTATGGTTAAGTCAAGAGCATTCTGTCTCCATATGTGCGAACCAACAGTGGTCATACTTCCGTCATTAAGTATAACCAAATTATTGTTATTGATAGACTCTAAAATGTCTTTGCCTCGACAATTAGAAGTAGAACAGCCCCAGGCTGAGTTTAGGCCATTAAAATCTCCTGCTAGGAAGATTGGTTCTGGTAAACTTTTAATTAACCTGTCTAGTTTAGATTTAGAAAAAGCAGGATTGCAATTAGTTGGACTGTAAAAGCTTATGATAGTAAGTTCTTTGTTGCTAGAGTATTTTATACGAACAACATTTTGAATGGAGTCATCATAAAAAGTATCAATTTTAGAATAAGAAATAGAGCTATGTATTAATATGGCTACGCCATTGTGGGTGTTTCCTGAATCAAGACGAATTACATTGTAATGACGTATCTTAAATTTTTGACAAGGCTTTAACCAAGTCTCACAAATTAACGCAATGTGAATATTTTTGTCCAAAAGGAAATAATTAAAAATATGTTGATTGTGTAGAATACTCTGAGCATTCCATTGCACAATATTTAAAGTATCCATAAAGTACAAATTATTTATTAGTAACCTTTTTTAATGTATCTTGCAGGACATTTTTAATATTTTGGGAAGAGATAGGTATTTCATTATTTTTGTTTAGTGTTATAAGTTTTACTACAGCTTCTGTAATAGATTTGAGTATTATTTCGGAATTTAAAAGAGATAAGAACTGATCAGTTTTGTTTAATGATGGAAAGTGAGAGCTGTTTAAAACATCAACAAAGCTTTTTTTCTGAAATTTATCTCTGTTAAGCTGGATTTTTTCTTTTTTAACAGGGCATGCAGGGGATATGGCAATGTGATTGCCAGAGCAGTGACAGCAACTGGCTGCAGTATAAGGAGTCTGACAATCTTTAAAATTGTGACCTTCGCCACAAATGCTGCATCTTTGTGAATTTTTACAGAATTTTGCAATATGACCATATCTTAAACACTTTAGACACTGCTTTACTGGCGGGATGTACTGCCGTACTTCGAACCGCCAGCTGTTGAGGTCCACACTATCTGGTAAATTGGGACAGGAAAAGGTTATAGAAATTGTTTTTGTGGGGATTAATTTTATTTCTCCATTTTCTCTTACACGTCGCATAAATCTACGTATAGATATAATATTTTTCGTGCTAGTTAGAGCTGAATATATTTCTTTATTGGATAATTCTATAGGCACATGAGAAATTACCCCAGTGACCTCTGTAGCGGCAGCCGGAAGGGAAGCTTTAAGTTTGTACCCATCAAGATATTTTTTGTTGCCTAAGACCGCGTTAGCAAAAGCAGGTCTATCAAAGATAACTCCAACTTTACTTTTATTAATGCGTTTTAGTTGTTTCACGCCTTTATTATATTTTTTTATGCTATTAGCGAGTGTCATCATGTCTCTTGTTCCGATTGGCTTGTCAGCCTCTGTACTCTCCAGGAATACAATATAGTCAAAATTACCCCCGTTCTCAGGGTAGTGCCGCACGTAATCGGCTACCCGAAACGGGGCATACCTTTCGGCGTCTGTTAGCTCAACAGATTTTATGGACTCGGAGTCGGAGCTCAACGAGTCGTCCTCAGCGTTACCTTCCTCCTTCTTTTTCCTTTTCTTACTTCTCCCCATCTCTTGATTAATTTATAAGTATTTATTTATAAAAAACTCCAGTGAATGAATTATAAAATTAATAAAATATTTTTGAAAAAAAAAGACCGCCTTTTCACTTCAAAGTTCCCGCGCTTTTTCTCGTTTTATTTCACTTGTTGCTCAAATTTTTTTTTTTTTTTTATTACTTTCTAACCATCAGTGTTGCCATTTTTGGACAATAATGTCATAATCAGCCAAAGACCAACACGGAGGGAAGTAGCCATATACAGGCGTTCCCCTCTGTCAAGGTATATGGCCAAATAGCCATATGCATACAATAAAAATAGTTGCAATCGCACTGATCACTAGGCTAAATCTAGTTGCGCGATTGAATCAACGTCCTTCAAAAAATGCCAAATTGTTCTGTTTTTTTGCTGCAAAAAAAAGATCTGCCACATGAAATTTACTAAAACATGGCTCGATTTGTTTACCAACACAGGCCGCTCGCCCTCATACAATATGCGGATCAGTCGAGCGACTGATCTGAGTCTATTTCCGAGAAGTCACTGTCGCCGAGCGATAGTGTTGTTACCGGTTTGTTTGTAGATGGTTATCGATAAAAACGGCAAAGGCAAAAGAAGAGAGAGACATTTTTGAGATTCTGATTTATTTATGATATATTATTGCAAGCTTAATTTTAATATACACAGTTTTATAATATAATTGCATTAAATTAAATATAACACACTACTTACGAGTATTAACACATTTTACTTGAATTACTAAGTGTGAACTTCGACCATAATGTTTTATATTAATTTTTGCAGGTTTCCTAAATATTCAAATTTAAGGACATTACATGGATAAAATTTTGTAATAACAGACTAACCTGGACCCCCACTAGAAATAGTGTCGTTTGCTGAAATCATTTCAATACCTCTGACTTTCAAGTGAGGAACTGGCAAGATTAATAATGGAAAAATATACCGGCACAAGCAAACACACAGAAATGTATTCATCATATTTATAGAAAACTAATCCATTTTAAAAACCAGTAATAGATACAACTATCACTGGTTTTTAAAATGATATAAACATTTAGTTTATTTATGACATGGTAATTATTGTAATACATAATAAATAGCCCGACTAGGGTAGTAGCTCGACCTTACAGAAGATCACAGCTAAATAATGCTCTCAAGCGGTATTGTATTCCTGTGGTGAGTAAGGTGATCAGGGGGATTGGGTCGGCAACGTGCTTGCGATGCTTCTGTTGTTGCAGGCGTCTATAAGCTACGGTAATCTCTTACCATTAGGTGAGCCGTACGCTTGTTTGCCGAACTAGTGATATAAAATAAAAAAATAAAGTCTATCTTTATAATAACACCTTATCTTTGTATCACTTTAAAAACCTAATTGCCCTAACCGAGTACTAAAATTTATTGATAATACGCGTCGACAGTTGTTACAACCACGGCTGTAAGCAACTTGTCAGTGTAGTTGCGGCATACTGTAATGATACAGATAGTATCTATGTGTGTGTGTGAAAACTGTGTGTTTTTAATTTAGTATGTGTATAAGGGTTGTTTATTGCTTGTTAAGTTTAAGCACAGTAAAACGACTTGCGGACTCTTTGAATATTTATTTGTAATTGATGAAGTTCAAAAATTTGGAGATGCAGTGGACTGTATACTTATATATAATTATAGCTAGGATTAGATACTATGCGTTTAAACAATGTGTGAGTTTCGTAGTGACAGGGGATAATTTTTGTGTGGGAATTAGATAAAGTGTGCGTGTGTGTGATTTCTCCCCGCAAAAAATGACAGACAGTTTTGTATCGGTAAAAAACGCTATGGCTATTCTCCTGCATGTTGCTCTTTGATTTTAGACGACAGTTATATTGAATTTTTTAACTCTGTATACTTCAATTTACAATTAAGCTGATTAAGCTGTGTGGTTACGGCAATAAAGAATATAACCACCCCCTCTCCTCTCGTTGGACTCGTAAGAGGCGACTAAGGGATAACACAGTTGCACTACCATCTTGAAACCTATAAAGCCGACCGATTGGGGGATAACCATCCAACTGCTGGCATTGAAATACACAGGCCGAAGAAGGGCAGCTGTGTCCTCGGTGCCACAAAGCTAGCCCTGCGGTCACCAACCCGTCTGCCCAGCGTGGTGATTATGGGCAACACATGAGTTCACCCCATTTTTGGCGCGACCTTTTGGAGGCCTATCCAGCAGTGGATTGCGATAGGCTGAAGTGATACTTCAATTTATCTGCAATTGCTATATTCATACCATACTCCTTATCTACAAGCGCAAGTGTGGCAGGTTTTTTTTTAACTGTTATTTATAGCTTACAGCTGGGCACTTTTTCAACTTTCCTCACATATAAGATGATTCTCCTCCCCTCTAGCCTCCATACCACTCCATACTCTCCATAGTCCATAACTCCATAGTTTTATTCACCACCCATATCTGTAAGTATTACTATACTCTGTGACCCATATATATAGTACCATTATAGTACCATACACATATATTAGTGTATTAACTTATATCCCTAACTGGACTCATACGTAGTGTAACAAGATGTCTTCCACAAAAAGTTCGCTACCTCATTTATAACGCACTTGTTAAACCCCACATTGATTATTTGGTTGAAATCTGGGGCGCAGCAGCAAAATCCAATTTAAATGTAATACAAAGAGCTCAAAATAAATTATTAAAGGTACTATTTAATTATAATTACTTAACGCCTACGAAAAAATTATACGAGAAAACTAAATTATTGAATGTTACACAAATATACACGTACAATACTTGTTTATTAATAAGAAAAATCTTAACGAAAAATATACATACACAAATAAATTTCACTAAAAAAATGCAAGTACAAAAAATTCTCTTGAGGAGCGCGAATAACCTTATATGTCGAGCACCAAGAACGACCTACGGTGCAAAAAATATCTTGTTTCAAGGCGTGAAATTATATAATAAAATTCCGAATGATGTAAAGAACTCACAATCATTACAAACATATAAAAAACGTTTAAAACATTATATAATAAACAATTGCTGAATAAAATAAAAATATTATAAATATAAAATATTTATAATAATATATAAAATAACAAATAACTTAAGTGCCCTGAAATGCCATGCCACTTCTGGTCTGTGTGTGATCTATGTATATTCCACGCATTCGATCGCTGTGTAAACTGATTGTTGAATTTCTACCCACTTTAGTTTTATTTTTTTTCTTTTGTGTTGGACTCGCAGTAATACTATGTTATAAACTACAAATTGTTTATATAGTTGAATTTCTCATGTAATTGAATTTGTTGTAATTCTTTATGAGAATAAAGTTTCTATAACCACATTATCTATGGTTTTATTGATATTGTGCAAAGAGTTTCTAAGAGTAGATTGTAGCGAGAATTTGACGTTTATGAACAATCAACAATATCACTGAATTCACTGCAATTCGGTACATTAAAATTGTGAATTATTCATTGAATATCTATCAATAGTGTTGAGCTATTTATAAAATTAAACATAAAAGAATAATTATCGGTGTGAGTGTTATGTGGTTAATAAATGTTATTGAAATATAATGTCGACTTTGATTCAGTCATATGAACAGCAGTACTCAGTGCTAACAGCTGATATAACAGCAAAAATCGGAAGATTAAAAACAGCTGACGAAAGTAAGTTATATCGTACTTTTAACCGTGTAAGCTTATAACTTTTATATATAATTTACTACTTACAATTGCGTAGAGTAAACGCCTTTAGTAAAAAATATATATTTACTTAGCAAGTAGCTTAAAAACATTTAACAGATTTTTATCGACAGCTTATATTAAGTGAAAGGTTCGTGTTTTGTAGTAATTTTATTTTCAAAGATTATAGAATAGTCAGAAATTTTTAGATGAAAATCTTTTATTTTTGTAATGGTTTTGGTAACTTCATTGTATGTTAGACATCCACCACAGTTTCTCATGTCATGTGAGACACAGATTTTTAATTTTTCATGACTTTTTTGTGTTTTGGTTTTATTGATTTTTTTGTTATCTATATTTGGTGCTATTGATTTTTTTTATTATATATATTATTGTTGCAATCTTTTTATTGAATTGTATTTAAGTGCTGTTAATCTTAGTCCTCTGTTTCTAAAAATTCTGATTTGTTTGATAACCCAAAAAATGTGTTTCTTTCTTTCTTTTAAATATTTTATACCCTGTTGCTTCTAGGTACAGTTTGAATGATGAAATATTTAATACAATTATCCTACATTTTATTACTAATCTATAAGTTAATTTATTTATGTTATTATTTATTGCTTATTTTATTATCTTCTTTAGCCTTTGGCTCAGTGTTTAATTTTATTCACATACAAGTGTCAGCTGTTTTACACCCTGAGTTTAGCTGGTAGAGTATGCTTGAGCATTTTGTATAATTAAATAATGTAATGTATTATAAAGCATAAATAAGTAAATATATAAACATTAAAAATAATATTTAACAAAGAATTAGTTTAGCTATTCAAAGGGGTAACGCTGCCAGTATCTTCGGAACCTTGCCTAAACGGACTCCTTTTAATAATATTTTTTAGTTTAATGTAATTTATCTTATTATTATTATTATATCTTTTTATTCCTAATTAAATGTACATTGAACAAGGACTTACATAGTCCTGTTCACATAAATTCATAACAGAATTACACGTCACGTTAACCAACTTTAATCAAAATTGCACAACATTTGCAGTTCGATCCAACTTGAAAGATAAGCTATATTTTATTTCTTATAATTATATATACGAAGCCATGCCAGCAAGTTAAACTATAAAATAATAAATGAGATACTCAATATTATTACAAATTTTCAGACGATCGGGAAGATTTATCTATAGAAATTCAATCAAATTTTGAAGAAGCAAATGATTTGGTATGTAATATCTTTTTCTTCTTAAATTGCTTTGACCTATGTTTTATTATTTTTCATTATTATTTGTGATGACTTTTGTTAATGATTAGTGTGAAGACTTTATTTATTTATTTTTGTATATTGAATTGACCAATAAATTATTAATGAGCTGGTTACAATGACTGACTTCCAGTAAAATAAAAATCCTGTATTTGGGGTGGAAAAACACTCAGGCTCCAGCATGTACAAATCATTAGTCATTTGAGGGGATTAAATGTATAGAAAATAAAAATTAAATTGAAACCCTATTTCTATTAGGTAATGTCATGGCTGATTTAAGAAATGTCTTACAAACAGATGGCCACTAGATGTCTTTGTTACAGTAAACTGGGCAGTCTGTCTGATCAACTTTACTAGTATATAGACGAAATAATTAAATTTCTCTTACAGTTAGAGCAGTTGGAATTGGAGTACAGAGGTGCGGGAGCTGGGTCTAGGGTGGCAGCGTACAGAGCTGAGTTGCAGAGGGTCAGAGAGGAGTACCGCTCTGTTGTGAGCAATTCTGCTTCTTGTAAGTATATTTATAAATCATTGAGTGTATTACTATATTATTATTTTTGAAGCAGTTTTTGAAGTAATACTTCTTTACGCACGCTTGACTTGGGAAGTAAGCTGGCGAATGCGTGACGAGAGCGTTACGAAAAGTGTGATCGGGCGAGGCGAACGGAAGTTGCGAGGGAGATATAAGTTAGATGGAGCTAAAGAAGTTTTATTTCAGTCGTGTGGTCTAAAGTATACTTGTTAACCGACTTCCAAAAAAGGAGGAGATTCTCAATTCAACTGTATTTTTTTTTTTATGTATGTTACTTCAGAACTTTTGACTGGGTGGAGCGATTTCGACAAATTTTCTTTTAATCGAAAGGTGGTGTGTGTTATTTGATCCCATTTAAATTTATTTGAGATCTAACAACTACTTTTCGAGTTATATCTAATAATGTGTTTTTACTTGACGTTTTTTTCGTCGACCTACGTTGCATTATACCGCATAACTTTTTACTGGATGTACCGATTTTGATAATTCTTTTTTTGTTGAAAAGAGGATATCCCTAGTTTGGTACCATGATAAGAAAACCAGGATCTGATGATGGGATCCTAGAGAAGTCGAGGGAAACTCTCGAAAATCCGCAATAACTTTTTACTGGGTGTACCGATTTTAATAATTTTTAATTAAATCGAAAGCTTTGTCATGTGGTCACATAAATTTTATCAAGATCTGATAACTCCTTTTTGAGTAATCTTTGATGACGCGTAGTTACTTGACTATTTTTTCGTCGATCTTCGTTGTATTACTCGTCGATGTAATTGAAGTCGGTTTTTTTTTTGTTTGCGAGCAAACAATTATTTTTAATACTACCACAGTATACCTATCCTAGTTTAGCAAAAATAGAAAATTAAGTGAAACATTAATAAGCTTAACAATTAAATTAATAACTTACAGTTTCTGTTTAAACTTGATAATAAGTAGCCAATGTTTTTTCAATCTATACTTAAAGTATGACTTACTTTTAGTAATAAGCCCACCCATGCACTACACAAGCATCGTGAAATTGTATTTTTTTATATCTTTTGTGTGTTGGATCTTCTATTTTAAAGTTTAGACTATTAAAGATAAAAATAGCCTTTATCACTAGAAAATACAACTTGTGAGTACGCGCTGATATTTAGTTTTATTCATTTTTCTAATGCTGCTGTGTGGCTACGGCACTAAAGAATTTAGCCACCCCCTCTCTTCCCGTGGGTGTCGTAAGAGGCGACTAAGGGATAACAAGGTTCCACAACCATCTTGGAACTTAAGAAGCCGACCGATGGCGGGATAGCCATCCAACTGCTGGCTTTGAAATACACAGGCCGAAGACGGGCAGCAGCGTCTTTGGTGCGACAAAGCCAGTACTGCGGTCACCAACCCGCCTGCCCAGCGTGGTGACTATGGGCAAAACACATGAGTTCACGTTATTTTTGACGTAAACTTGTGGAGGCCTATGTAATGATTTTTCTAATGATCTTTGTTATTGGTTTTACTTTTGTCTACTACTTTGTTAATATAGGTATTCAATGATTCTTTTTTTTTTATTGGAATGTAGTGCGTGTCATGTGGTCCCATTTTAAATTAATCGAAGTACTTTTCGAGTTACATCTAATAATGCGTATTTTATTTATTTATTTTTTTGTTTATTTTTTTTTTTTGTTTACTTGACTATTTTTTCCCCGACTTTCTCCTTTGTGGAAAATTACGCAACTTGCAACTGTAATTTCTTTACCCAATAGATTTTATATTAACGTTTTCTCCAAGGCTTCTTCCAAGGCTTCTTCCAAGGATTTCTAACAAAGATTCATCTCTTCTAAGGGTGTGGGTATTAAAAGTTGCTATGTATATGTTTTATGATCTTAGAAGATTTTGGTCTAATTCTCCACGAGGATAAGCTGGGATTGGCTGGTTCCTGTTAGCTTTGTTTTATTTATTGTTGCTGTGGTTCTTGTTGTAATTTTTTTCGTAATATGTATATCTAGTTTTTTAACTGTTTGCCATTGTCTTTCTTAGCTTGATATGAATTGACTTTCGAGATTTTCGTGGGTTGTTTTTTAGGTGACTCATTGATACGACGGAAGCGCTCTTATGCTGTCGAAGGTGGTGACGATGGTACTAGTTTTCTTTTTTTTTTAGGATAAATTCTTATACAATTAGGGATCCGTTTTTAATAACTGCATATTTGCCTGCAAGTCTCGCTTCTCTCATTTTCGGGCTTAGGGCCTTGTTGTCTGAAATTATGTATCTCGTTGAGTCCTTGTTAGGACACACTTTATTTGTAAAAATGTGTTGTTATTCTATCAGCTGGTCCTGATTGGTTCCCATCTCTGATATTCCATGTAAGAGTAAATTAATTTGTTCAAAATTCTTTCTAGTTGTGTGATTCATAATTTTAGTTGGGCTACTTCTGTTTTTAATTTAATGTTTGAAGGTTTTATTTTTGCGTCAAATGTTTCCGCTAGGTTTTTATTTATTTGATTGATTGAGTGGTTTAATGGCTTTCATTGTCTCGGTTTGTATTTTCAACTCCTGCTTCAGCTTCTCAAATAGCATCAAAGTTTGTTTATCCATTGTGAACATTGTTTTGGTAAAACCAAACAACACTATGAATGTCAATACCTCAATCCAACATGCAGTTTCCGTTGACCGTCTGTCTAAGCGTCTATAATTGTTTATGGTCGCGGGAGTGATTTGAAAGAAGCCTCAAATGGTTATGATCATTAAAATTTTTGAGGTTTTTCTTGATATTTACAGTTTTGAAATACGCAATCGCGAGTTTTTTCTTAAATTTTTTTATTAAGATAAATATAATATAAAGAAATATAACATACACACACGGTCGTCTGTTCCTAAGGCGAGCAACTTGGTGCTTGTGTGATAGGTAACAGGCGACTGCTATAGTAATTTTTTTCCACAAATATAACATCCAGACTCAGACGGGAATCGAACCCACGCTACAAACTTCGCCAACAGGCTAGTCTAAATTATAATATGTTTCAGTTATTTCTTACATTACTACACTTTTTACGTTCGTTGTTTTTTCACGGAGTTAATCAGTATAAATTGATAGCCGGAAGTTTACACTGTTACTCTCAATGGTTTGTGGCATGTGATTAATTTATCACCTTATCTAAGTCACTTTATAGGTTACTGTACGGTCAAAGCCACCTTTACCTGTCTATTATTTAGGGGAGACCCCTTTTACTAAAATTCTGGTAAGTAAAAAACATCTTTACTGAAATGTTTCAGATAATATAGATGAGGAGTATGACGATTGGTCGGTGGTGAACGACCAGCGTCGTAAGCTGCTTGACAATACTGAACGTCTGGAACGTACCGGCAAGAATCTCAACGAAGGTTACAAGGTGTTGCTGGAGACTGAACAGATTGGAGCTGCGGTGTTGCAGGACTTGAACGCTCAGAGGGAGACCATTCAGAACGCTCGTGGACGGGTTTGTGAAATTTATATAATTTACGTCAGGATTACATTTTGTCTTTTTTTTATATAACTTGGAAGACATTTTTCATGACAAACAAGAATACAGCCCACCTGATAGTAAGCGGTTACCGTCGCCCATATATGCCTCAACACCAGAAGCATCGCAAACGCGTTGCTGACCGTAACTTAGACCCTCCCCTCTCCGAGCTCTGACCATCTTACTTACCACAAGGACACAACATTACCTGAAAGCAGTATTATTAAGCTGTCATCTTCTGTATGTGTGTCTGTCGAGCTGCTGCAGATTTTGAACAGGATGTTTCCTGCCGTGACCTACCTCAAAAAAATACTGATTAAATGATGTATGGTAAACTAGTGGACCCAGCAGACATTCTTCTGTTCCATGTTTTTTATTTTTATAATTTAGATTTAGATTTACGTAGGTGTGATTGTCCAATCTATTAAAATTCTTTAAATTAAGTGGGTCTGAACTAAATGTCACGACTCCGTTTATATTGCTTAATTTCGCTTGTCAATTTAAATTTAAAAAATAAAAATCTGTCCACAAGGTCAGTGGGACGTTACAGTCTTAAATTGTGATTGTGATATATAACTAGAAATCAATTAATTTATTTTTGCCTCCAGCTGCGTGAAACGGACGAGAATCTAAACCGATCGTCTCGGCTCATGAACAGCATGCTAATGCGAGCCTTACGCGAACGCGCTGTTCTTGTCGTCGTACTACTGACCATGTTGGTCCTGAGCTCCATCGCCATATACGCCTTGGCACCCTAGCGGTTACCGCCCGGTCCGGTCCCGGCACCGGACCGGTTCGGATCCGCCGACGGGCATGAAACATTCAGTGCTCCGGCTCCGGTTCCGGTACGGTCCGGACCGACTCCGTTTCGATATGGACCGGTTTCGTTTCTGTTAAGGTCGCTTCTTAAGGGCAAACGTGTGACTATAGGGCCGGTCGGGTTCTGTGTGTTCTGCGTGGTTGCCGGTTGCGTCACCACTATGACTGCAGTTTACTGCCTGTATATGATTCGGCGTTTTGAGCAAATGATGCACGTTGTTCCGAATCGAGAGCAACGGATGTGTTTCCGTTGGCTGTTCATTACATAAATTGGTCTTCAGCATAAAATGTCATATTGGTGGTTATTCTGATGACATAATATGAATTAACATCTTTGTAAAATCTATTCACATATATAAAAAGAGGATTTATTTAAAACACTAAAGAATCATCAGAATATTTATTACTATCAGAATTGAGACCATTGTATTTAAGGTCAATTCTGATTTGACTTATCTGTGTGACTTCTTATTGTATTTTGACTGGACTGTAAATAATGTATACTTTCTTCTTAATATGCCAGAAAATCTTGTGAATATTTTATGTAGATCAGACATGAATTTGAACTGCTCAGTGTACCCGCACAAAAATATTTAGACATACTTCATGGGCTGGCATACATAATTTATTGACTTCTTTAAAATTAAAAAGCCCTACCATAACTCATGGGCATTATAACATTTACGCCATTATCATTCTATCACATAACTTGCTCAGAGATTTAGAGATGATTTGCGATCTCCTTATTATGTATAAAAATAATTATAAATATATTTTATTTTTTATTTTTAGTAATAAGTAAGTTATTTGGTTCGTTGATGTCAGCTGTAGTGTTTTATTCTTTATCTGTGATTATTTAAATTGTAACACTATCTTGTTGTTTATGGTAAATATTTAAAAGTCAAATAATGTAAGATTCTCAATTTATATAATACAAATAATTAATATTATTTTTATCACAATATTATATAGTATCCACATTCATTTATTATTAATGAAAAAGAAAGAAAAAATTAATAGAGATTTTTTAGGCATTTTAATATGATAAATAAATGTATCCTAAATAGGTTGGTCTAACCTCTATAGTAAATAACTATGTGTAATATAAGAGGGCATTGTGAAACTTTGAGGTTAAAATTCTTTGACTTCAAAAATTGTAATATTAAAATATTCACTACGTCCTCGCATATACCTTTTATTTCTTTCTTCTATAATTCCGTCTTTAATAGCGTTAGGACAGTAAAAATAGTCATATTTTTTTTTGGTCAATCTCGCACATGAACCGGGTTTTCTATCTCGGCCGATCACTCATTGTGGATTAATAATAATAAAACCCAAAATACACAAAAAATTTGACAGGAAATGAAAGATGTAATTTTATTTCTCTGCAATAATGGTCACAATAACTTTTGTTACCCTTAAATATTAGTTATATGGTGCTTGAAGGTCCACCTGAATCTGTCAGCATTTTGTGATTTTATACACAGTAAGTGATCTCAAAACTTATAAATAAATAAAATTGGATCGGCAATTTAGTGCGAGGTTAAATTCTACTTTTACATGCCTATGAATAGCAAAATGATTGTTTAATTTTTTAATTTATTTAAAATAAAATTTAAGTTTCTCTTAAAAAACTTATTTATTTAGGAACTAAGAATCAATGTAGACGTTATATGTTAAACTTGTTTTTGAACTAGTTTTAAAAAAAACGATGTATTAAATAATTTAATAAAATATAATCAAATTTATGACATGAAAAGCCTAGACGTAAAGTGAGATTATTTATACGTACATTATAATAAAAATTATATTTAAGCCACTGAAGAGCAGGTACCGAATAACAGTGAAAATGTTTCAGAACTTGTAATTGGTAAATCTTTTCATCATACTTAAAATTAAATGGAAAAAAAATTGCACGCTGTATAAAGACCAGTGGCTAAGGCTCATTGATATATAAACAGGGTAAAAATGCAATTTAGCTGTATTGTAGTTGGGTAAACAAATTGCTATCTTTAGGTAAAGGTAAAAGGTACATATATTTATCGGTATCTGCTTGAGGCATCACAGTTTTAAAATATAGTTGTAGTGTATAACTATTTAGTAAAAGTTTAGCGTGGACTGATATAAACGTGTGCGAAGTTACATCAGCACCTTGACAAGGACACTCTTTCCTTAGTCCCCGAAATCCTCAAATTTCATCAATCGGAGGGTAGCGGTGATTACAACGTCCTCGCTGTTGCACTTAATTCCCTTACGAGGCCCTAAACGTTCACTTTTTCTGACGTTATTTTGCCCCCTCTAAGGTCGAAGGCGAGGGCTCACTTAGCCCACCCATAGTTGTGCCACTTTTAGTTTCACCACAGTTTCGTCTTAGAAGATGTAATAAATGTGGTAATGGTTTTAGTATACTGTATTTTTTTTATCAATCAGTTAAGTTATTGCTATATCTGTAAATCTGATGTGAGACTATCATATAGGTATTTCAGTTAGAATATATATAGATACATAAAAACACGCTAAGCTTTTTATTTATAATGTAATAAATGTCGAGCATATTAATTATTGTTTTATTTTTTTCCTCAAAAATTAAAAAGAAAATCTTAATATAAATTACGATTACGAGTTAAGTCCAGTGGAGTGAACAAAGTCTAAAAGTCTAAGAGTCTGGGTAGATTAAACTTGGATTTAAACCTTTAACATTCAAGTGATAAATTGTTTAGAGGTTCATTTTGTATTCAGAGGTTAGGAAAACTTTCTGGAAAATATACTTTAGTCGAACATGAAGTATCGTGGTAGATGAAGTTAAAAATTTTTTTCTTTAACAAATGATGGTAGTGCTTATAGTGATTCGACTATGCCTGTCAACAACTTGAATTATACAACAATTATTATTACAAAATTGAGTATATCTCTTATATACGTAATACACAGAGAACCTAAAGTTTTTGCATACATAATAAGGGGCGATTTTATATTGAGAGAAAACAAAAAATGTATAATAAATTTATTTATTACAATAATTACATAATTATACACTTATAATTTATTTATTTACGAACTATGAACATATTAATATACAATATTTATTTTTAACCACACTACTCATTGTCATTAGAATTTGAAAACAATATTGAAAATATTAAGCAACCAAGATAATGTCGACACCTGATATAAAGGATATTGTATCTCATTTTGTTGTTTCCAGGAGAGCGTTTTACAATTTTGTTGCATTTAAAAAGAGGCCAAGTTATGTTAAATAAAGCCGCACCCCTAATGAAGTATATTCTTCTACTATTAGTTTATTTCATTACGGATATATATTATTGCTTTCGTAACCGAAATTACAATGTTTTTTTTTAGCAAAAATCTGAATTATCTTGAATTAGAACGATTTTTTGTTCATATAAAAATCGTTCTAGTGGTCGTATAAATACGGTTCCCAGATTGATAGATATCTTTTTTCCCCTCAGTATTTTCATGGTATAGTTAGAAAACACTTACAGTTTCATTAGTTACAATGTTCTGTATACCAGGTGTCGATGGAGGCTCTGTAGATTTTACATATGAACACATAGTAAGTACATATAATTTTATTTTTAAACTTGAATATCATTTCTATCTACCTTTTGTCTCAATTAATCCAAAATAAGTAAAAAAGACAAATTTATTTTTATAATTTAAAAATAAAATTACAAAATTTTTGCATAAAATATTTGTGTTGTTTGGTAAACTTAAGCAACCGTATGGTCCCTTAAAAATTACGATTGTGAATAACACATTGTATAAAAATCTAGGCTCCGAGGTCCTTTAAAAAATGTAATTTATTGATTTCAAATAAGCTAATTTTATTCCAGACTCAGATCATCTAGAATTAATGTAAATGTGTATTAAATTTGTATTTTAGTCGCCATTTTTGGTTTATCAATTCAAAAAATTTGATATGGACTAGAAATAAAACAACAGAAAATAAACATCTTATGAACTTACTAACATTCCGTACATCAATTAAATTAAAATCGATTGGAATAATTGAATAGTTCCAAGCGAATTATATTAATTCTTTACGCCATTAATCTTATTTATAATCAATTACAGCTGGCAACACTACGTCAAGTTCTCTTCTGGTTCGATGACGTTGTCCTCTTCAACTTTCTCACCCAATCTCATTAGTTTTATTTTATATTCGTTTATTTTTACATCCTGTTGAAAATATATTGGTTATGTTAGAGAGTACACACACTGCTGTATTGTATTTGTCATCCTAATGGGGTTTATCGAGTAAATAAATAGAATTATTTTTTTACTTATCAATAAATAAATAAAAAATCGGGTATACTTTAGACCACACGACTGAAGTAAAACTTCTGCACAATAGGCCAACACAATCTTTAGATATACGAAACGTAACTGGCTATGAGAGAAAGAAAATGAGTGCTCACACCTCTCTTGCTTCGTACGCCTCGCCCGATCACACTTTTCGTAACGCTCTCATCACGCATTCACCAGCTTACTTCCCAAGTCAAGCTTGCGTAAAAAAGTTCTACGTTAAAAGAGAAGTAGAGAGCGTAAAAGTACAAGTATTTTGTCAGAGATAGATAGTTTTGATATTTTTGTATATTTAATCTATGAAATTATCCAATGTTAGTTTCAAGTAATTGTACTGTTTGCAAAAGCGTATTCTAATAACTACGACAGAACGGATAAATTTGTCCACCAGTCTGTAAGGGGTTTAAAACCGAGCTGAAACTACTTTTTTTTAAGTATAGATTGTGCTTGGGTAATTTATATATTTGGGAATATATATTTATTATATAGAATATAATTTGGGAATAAATTCTGGTAAATGGATATCTATAAACAAACTGAAGCAAAAATGCAGATTTAACTTATACAGAAGAATTGGATCTTTTATAAAAGGAGAGGCTATTGTCCAACAGTGGGATGTCGCTAGATTGTAAACAGGCAAGACCAATAAATATTGGGATAAGTTATCATCCCTACCACGTTACAGCAGCCATGTTCGGTGTTTTTTTTTAAATATATATATATCTAGGTCGGCAACATACATACGGCACACCTGATGGTAAGCGATTACCGTATCTTATAGACAGCTACAACACTAGAAACATCGCAAGCGCGTTGCCGACCCTCCCCCATTCTCCCCAGGAGCTCTGGTCACTTTACTCACCACCAGGAACACAATACTGCCTGAAAACAGTATTATTTAGCTGTGATCTTCTGTAAGGTCGAGGTATTACCCCAGACAGACTGCTCCATTTTTTGAGTAGGATATTCCCTGTTGTGTCCTACCCCAGTTTTTACTCATATCAATAACAAGCGACCCGCCCCGGCTTCGCACGGATGCAATGCTGATACTAAATATACTACAGAATGTCTTTATTTATAGTGTGAAGCTAGCTTATGAAATGGTTATTAACATAATAACAACAACATTAAAATATGCGTCGTTAGATTACACGTTATTATAGAATGCGTTGAAGAAATAAAGGTTCACTGCTCGTTCCCCGTAGGTGATAGCGTGATAATTTGTAGCCTATATGTTGACCCGACTTCTTAATAATATTCGTGCCAAATTTGAAGTAAATCCATGCAGTACTTTTTGAGTTTATCCCGGACATACATACAGACAAACAGACAAAAATTCTAAAAACTATATTTTTGCTTCAGTATTAATAGTAGATCACACCCACGTTTTCTTTAAAAAAATATACAATACAGTTTTGATTTTCCTACC
Source organism: Melitaea cinxia (assembly GCF_905220565.1). Taxonomy (NCBI): domain Eukaryota; kingdom Metazoa; phylum Arthropoda; class Insecta; order Lepidoptera; family Nymphalidae; genus Melitaea; species Melitaea cinxia. The sequence continues at coordinate 1,536,078 of NC_059408.1, read as the reverse complement.
ATTTTATTATATGTATAGATAATGAAAATTCGCTCACTCACCTGATCAGCCAGCAACTCCAACAAATCGTCTTGATCCTTTCTAAGTTTCTCCAAGTCATCATTAGCTTTCCTTTGACTTTCTTTAGCCATATTTAATTCTGAACTTAATCTTGTAATCTCATCTGCTAATTGTTGTATCCTAGCCTCATATTCCGCTGTTTTTTCTGATTGAACATTTGGTTGTGAGGTTGGAATTGAACTGGCTGAAACCTGGGCCTTTAGGAGTGTGTTCTCGTCTTTCAGTAGAGAGTTGGCTGAGAGCGAATCGTTCAATGCACTCTGGAAAAGTGATTTGGAAGTGTATTTCACATGTTATATAAGTTTTTCATTTTGTAACTGATAAAGAATGGAACAATTTGTAAACACACAGGAAGATTGACTCAACTGTCATTGTATTTGCGGCATATAATAGTTCAGATCAAAACAAATATTGGCTACCAAACTAATACCCGCCAATAATGGGTTATTTATCCCAAACTCTGGATTAGAGCAGATTATAAAACATGTAAAGTATACAGGAGGGCACAGAATATTCCGTCAGACACGTGTGGATGTCCAGTTAGCATGGTTTCAGGGCAATCGCCTGCTGCACGCGCAGCAGGCCGCTGCGCCGCGCCGCACGCACCTGCAGCGCGGCGGCCTGCTGCGCGTGCAGCAGGCCGCTGCGCCGCGCCGCACGCACCTGCAGCGCGGCGGCCTGCTGCGCGTGCAGCAGGCCGCTGCGCCGCGCCGCACGCACCTGCAGCGCGGCGGCCTGCTGCGCGTGCAGCAGGCCGCTGCGCCGCGCCGCACGCACCTGCAGCGCGGCGGCCTGCTGCGCGTGCAGCAGGCCGCTGCGCCGCGCCGCACGCACCTGCAGCGCGGCGGCCTGCTGCGCGTGCAGCAGGCCGCTGCGCCGCGCCGCACGCACCTGCAGCGCGGCGGCCTGCTGCGCGTGCAGCAGGCCGCTGCGCCGCGCCGCACGCACCTGCAGCGCGGCGGCCTGCTGCGCGTGCAGCAGGCCGCTGCGCCGCGCCGCACGCACCTGCAGCGCGGCGGCCTGCTGCGCGTGCAGCAGGCCGCTGCGCCGCGCCGCACGCACCTGCAGCGCGGCGGCCTGCTGCGCGTGCAGCAGGCCGCTGCGCCGCGCCGCACGCACCTGCAGCGCGGCGGCCTGCTGCGCGTGCAGCAGGCCGCTGCGCCGCGCCGCACGCACCTGCAGCGCGGCGGCCTGCTGCGCGTGCAGCAGGCCGCTGCGCCGCGCCGCACGCACCTGCAGCGCGGCGGCCTGCTGCGCGTGCAGCAGGCCGCTGCGCCGCGCCGCACGCACCTGCAGCGCGGCGGCCTGCTGCGCGTGCAGCAGGCCGCTGCGCCGCGCCGCACGCACCTGCAGCGCGGCGGCCTGCTGCGCGTGCAGCAGGCCGCTGCGCCGCGCCGCACGCACCTGCAGCGCGGCGGCCTGCTGCGCGTGCAGCAGGCCGCTGCGCCGCGCCGCACGCACCTGCAGCGCGGCGGCCTGCGCGGCGAGCCCCTCCAGCTGCTGCAGCAGCTCGCTGAGGCGCGCGTCCTGCAGGCGGATCACCCGCTTGTACTGCTGCAGGTCGTCCGCCGGCCGCTCGTCCGCGCCGTTCTGTTGCCGGACCGCCAGGCTCTGGACGAGGACGGCTGGAACGATACATCAGGGTCACACACGTAAAAGAAAGTAAAAATTATAATCTATAATGTAACTTTGAACTCTGAACAACTCGTGGCAAACTAATGAAAAGTAAAAATTGTAGAATTCTTGGGAGGAAAATCGCTTCTCCTTAATACAGATAGCTCAGCTAGCTAGCTAGGAGAAGTAGAGATCATAATAGTATTGCTTTCAAATTACACCTAGAAACTGATTGTTCCTTTTTTGTCACTTGTTACTTGAATATATTGTGTAAGTACGGAAATAAATATATAAATATATATGGACTAAATTAAACAATGTGTTCATTGAGAGTTCTCTCTAAAAGGAATCAATAACTGGAGAGTTTTTGTAATAGCCAGCAAAGAATTTACGGCTCTTCTAATGTTACATGTATTCAAGCTGTGATTAGAACTGATCAGGAGAATATAATGGTACTAAGAATATAATGAAATTAAGATTAACGAGCCCACTTCTTCTAGGAAGTCTCTCTCGAGACTTTATGTTATATTATTTTTTATTTTTTCAATGTACAGAAGATAATTTCAGCATTTGAAATTATATTTGTCTTTGGAGTTGTATCAGCTCAACATAGCCAAACTGATTTTATAAAAACAGTTTCAAGATTCTAACAATACACAAAATTAACACAGAAAGTATTAACGTATTCAGTAGATCATACCTTCCAAACTCTTAAATAGCTTGCAGAACTCGTAATCGATGAGCACTTCGGCCGGCGAGTTGACCCTCAACTGAGGGTGTTTGGCCGCCTTATTGTACAGTTCGTGTCTCGACACTTCGCTGAGCTTCGCCGTGAACGTTTCCATGCCTATCCGCTTTACGAGCAACTGTCGGAGAGAATCCTTCGAATAGTTCTGCACTGAGTCGTCGTTGAAGTGTATACAGATCGCCAGTAGGAAGGCCGATAGACCTGGAAATTATAATATTCAGATTAGTTTCAGAAAAAAAAAAAAAAACGAGCGTGTTTTAGATCATATGACTGAAGTAAAGCTTCTTTAACTCCATCTAACTTATATCTCTCTCTCATTTTTCGTTCCTCTCGCCCGATAACACTTTTCGTAACGCTCTCGTTACGCATTCACCAGCTCACTCTCCAAATCAAGCGTCCGTAAAGAAGTTTTACTTAAAAGCCACTGAGTAAATGGTAACTAAGAAAAACATCATTGCTTTAATCGACCGAATACCTCGAGACTATTTTTAAATATAACTGCTAATAAGTTTCTTCGTTTCTGATTAGTGCCTGGCGTTAGAGGATACGGCTCAAGTAAGTTTAACTGAAATAGGGCACAGCAGGAAATTTCCTGCTCAAAATATGGAGCACCCTGATTGGGGTATACTTTACAGAAGATCACAGCTAAATAATATTGCTTTCAAGCAGTGTTATGTTCCTGTTGATGATTAAGCTGACCAGAGCTCCTGGAGGGAGTCGGGGATGGGGTCGGCAGCGCGCTTGCGATGCTGCTGGTGTTGCAGGCGTCTATAAGCTACGGTAAGCCACCAGGTGAGCAGTTCGCCTGCTCGCCGAGCTAGTTGGGAGTAAGGAGTTGGAAGTAAGGAGTGATGCAGCAGCGGCAGCGCACCCTGCAGCAGGCAGTCGTTGTCGTCGGTCTCGCCGGCGCCGGTGAGCCCCACGAGGCCGGCCACGGCGCCCGGCGCGCGCAGGAAGGCGCCCACCGCCGGCCCGCAGTGCGCCGTCCACGCCGACAGCAGCATCAGCAGCGCCACCTGCGGCCCGCCATTCTAACCATCCGGCGTCTAGACTTTCTGGCCTCGACGTTGTTTTCGACAGCTTGCATCGTGCATGTCTTTAGATTCATCATTACAGCCTATACCGTCCACTGCTGGACATAGGCCTCCACAAGTTTACGCCAAAAATAACGTGAATTCATGTGTTTTGCCCATAGTCACCACGCTGGGCAGGCGGGTTGGTGACCGACCGTGCATGTCTTTAGATTATTTTTTTTTTTATTGCTAATTATTTCACAGATTATTGAGTCATTGATATTGTATTAATAGGGGATTGAACAAATTTTCAGGAAGCGTTTCAAATTAATCTTTATGGACACTTATTTCGATAAAAAATAGAATTTTATTTATAGCCTTTTAGACACTCAAAATCATGTTTTAAAAGCCATTCCACAATTTTTCGCTCTGCAAGTTTAGGTAAATTTGGTCGCATCTTTGTGCTACTTAGTAAAGTGTGACAATCAAAAAAACCATATTGATCTTTTTCTAATGTATAATAAAAATTAATAATTAATAACTATGGTATAAAATATTTTTTACATAATTAATTTGTTAAAAATTTCAATTTCAACAAATGTTGTATAACAACAGTCAATTTTAAAATAAAAATAAAAAATCAATTTTATGAAACAATTTTTTTTAATTGATTTTGTTTTTTGAGTTTACGAATGAATCTAATAGGTATATACGATATATATAAAATAGCATTTTATTATGGCCCAAAAAATCTGAGTGTGAATGTGAGTTGCATAGTTTTGTTTTAATTTTTTTATAAACTCAATATGATACCGACAAACATATTAATTAACAAATAACAAGACAAACAGATTTAAATGCCTATTTTGTATTGATAATGTGAGAAAAAAAAGTAAATTATATATTTGTTTACATAAATTATCATTATATTATTTTACAGTAATTTTCGCATATTTTTTTATTTTTATTTAAGTATCAAATGCGGTTTATTACACTATAACAACAAGCGCTTTGTTCCTAAATGATGTGGGTTTACTTAGGTAAAGACAGTTCCTTAAAATTTCTTTGTTTCCTAAGAAAAATATCGCTTTTAAATGGTACTTAATTGGAAAATATTTGTAAATTTAAAATTTTATTACGGATTAATGGAGATCTAATTGGAAAAAATCTGCATTATGTATCAACAAAAACATATTCCACATATTACCATATTTTTTATACAGTTTTACGTTAGAGGTTATAGAAAAATAGGACATCAAATTATGTATACAATGTGCTGTGAGGCTACAGAACCAAAGAATATAGCCACCCCCTCTCTTCCCGTGGGTGTCATAAGAGGCGACTAAGGGATAACAAGGTTCCACTACCACTTTGGAACTTAAGAAGCCGACCGATGGCGGGATAACCATCTAACCGCTGGCTTTGAAACACACAGGCCGAAGACGGGCAGCAGCGTCTTCGGTGCGACAAAGCCAGCCCTGCGGTCACCAACCCGCCTGCTCAGCGTGGTGACTATGAGCAACACACATGAGTTCACACATTTTTGGCGCGAACTTGTGGAGGCCTATGTCCAGCAACTGCAATAGACTGGAATGATGATTATACATTTCAACCTTTTACACAGAGGGCTGATGAAAAGGTTAATAATTTTGTACACACGATATAAATCATAATTCTGATCCATCATCTTACTACAACAAAGGTTGCTCTATTATATTTCAAAAATATAAATTACATTATTGCATCCAACACTGAGATTAACGACCTTAACTGTACATAGATTATTAACAATGTTTGGATGTGTTTGTTGTACTTTGTATGTTTGTGTCGTTTTAGGTTACGGGCTAACTATTAAATACCTACTATTACTGCGACCTTCAATAGTATTTTGATGCCGCATTCTCAACCGCACCGATTAATCTCCTTCGTGTCTTCTCCATTCTACGTGACATTGACGAAATGATCTGTGCTAGTCTAACGACTAGATTAACGACGTCCAAATATTACAATTTCGCGTATTGTTACCGATTTTTGTGAAATGGCTCTTAATATTGTTTGTTTAAAAATCCCGCCAAAACGCCACGTTATGTCATCTGAGAGCCCATCACGTCATTTGTGGTAATAAAAAAGGGCGCGTTCCACCTAAGGCCCAAGACGCCATCGATCACAACCGCTGAAATTGCCGTTCCACTAACGTAAAAAATGCCGCGGATGTTGTGGGCGAATTTTATAAGTAGAACGCATATTTAGGCGCTGTCAAGAGTCATGTGTCACCTGTATGCTCGCAATATGGCGGCATGGTGAAAACATGATGCGGGCGTTGCGGACGCTTAGTGGAACGTGGCCAATGCAACCCACAAATGGCGTCACACACTGTAGTTAGTGTTTCAGTACAGATTAAAAATATTGAATTATTATTCGATAAATAATCGTAAAACAGTATATTTATTTTATTTAAGTACATTATATATTTTAATCTGATTACTGTCCGATACCCTATATACCCTAATTTAATTTTTAATTTTTATCAAATCAAATAATTATATTTCCCTTTAAAAATGTATATCAATTTATCTAATTATATAATTCAGGTTTTCCCATTTTTTTTATATATTTACCGTTTGATTATTGCATTTGATGATTACCTTTAAAAAGAAATACAATTAAACTTGTTTAATCTTTTATGTAAAATATTTATTTTTGTGTTATTGTTGTAATTTCTGTTGGTAATCCTAAAAAAAATAAAAAATAAAGGAGAAAGTTGGAATCGTCGATGGACGTCCCGTTATTGACAATTGAAATGTTACTACTGTCGCTTTGTCTCTAGTTATGTTTCAATTCGTTAAATTCCCGTTGAACCTCTGTCAATAACCGTGTGTAAAAGTCTAATGAGCGACGATGAAATCGTGAAAAAAGAAGTTAAAAATTTATAAAATCATTATAATTTTCATTTAGATAATAGACATGGACAGGTCAAATCTATCTTTATACGTTTTCTAATTAATACGAAATGATACAATTCAGCTTGTTACACCCCACTGCTAGGCATAAGCCTCTTTCTTCATATAGAAGGATTCTAAAATATAACTATACTATTTAACTCATTCACAACGACTAACCTTCGACTGTAACTTGGTGGTCTGCTGCAAAAGCAGCGTGCACTGATGCAGCAACGACACCGGGGTGCTTCCTATGTTAGTGGCCAGCAACACTCGTAATAGCTGTTCCTTTTGTGCCGGATTATCTATGAGGGCGTGCATGAGGGCCACCGCTGAGAACCAATTTGATAGAAGATCGGGCGAGAACAGACCTCCGCAAAGGATCTGGCCACTCGTCAGACTAGACACGTCCGTGGACGACGGTAAGAGGGTCTGCACTAGGTTTGCTTGACTAACTTCATTACGGTAAAGGTAGCATTGGAAGCAGTAAAGAACGGCGCACCTATAAAGAAAACAACATATAATGAAGATAGTACAGGATTAAATACAAAATCAACCGATCAAGATGTGACAAAGTCGAGTCTTCGAGTGTTCGAGTCAATAGAAAGTTGATATTGGAACCGTTTGTTACATGAACTGAGTTGAATTCTCACCTAAGAGAAAAAGGTTGCTTCTCATTGACCATAGACATGAGAAGCACGATGATAGCCGGACGCGGCGGATACGAAGGAGCAATAACTGTCCCAATAAACTGCTGATTAGTCGCGTCTCCCCGGACGACTTCACCTACAGTATTTATAGTTTCCGTCAAAATATCGGCTGGGACTCCGCTCGCCATTAGAATATTACATAGCGCGTTTAGCACACCAACATTGTTCATGATCTTCTGGCAGTTCGATACGATTTGCGCGGAGTTACTCGGTGACACTAACGTTCTGACAAGTTGGAGCATACAGTGCACGTTGGAAACCTTTTGCGGCGACCAGCCGGCCTCCTCGGCGTTGTCCGGAATTGTAAACATTGGCAGCATCTTCTGTATGTAGCTACCTTCTTTGAAAAAGTTAATATTGCTACTGTTATTCTTCAGCAGATTCAACATCAGCAGGAGGCAGTCTTCGACAATGATTCCGCCGTCCGAGTAACCCTCGCTGCTTACTATTTCGAACAACCTGTCAAATGCGTTTTCGAAGGCCACGATTTTCTGTATATTGGCATTTCCCTTCGTCAATTTAATTAATAAAAGTAACGTTTCGTTCCTTATCACTTCTCTGCTATCAGATAAGAGATCCATCATTTTAGATACTCCCATTGGTTTGTCGAGAATAATTTCTTGTATATCCTTTGTTCTATTTGTTAATAGGGATATTAAAAGCTGTACAGTCGAGAGCCGGACTCTGAAGTCATATTCGTCTAAAAGGTCTAAGAGTAGCTGTATGTTGTGCGGATCCTTTATGAACATTTCTGTGAATTGATCGCCAATGTTCATTGGTATGTGGGGTTTGTCTTCTTCTTCTTCAAATTGTGACGGTGATACAATATTGTTAAGAGTATCGAGTGCATAGTTTACTGTCTCATTATCAGCTCTGTCGAGTTCTAAAATCTAGAAAAATTAAAAAGGCATATTAGTGGGTAGACATAGATATAGATTGAACAAGACCACGAAAATAATGCATACAAAAAATAAACGAAAAAACATCTAATTTAAAAATAGAAACATTATATTTAGTATTTATATTGAACAAATATTGGTCAAATTTAATAATAAATATCTTATAATTAAATTTCTATGCTACACTTGTTTTATTGTTATAGGTCTACTAGCTACTCCTCGTCCGTGTTATATAGTAACATGAAAAAATCCCAATTTTGAAACATTCTTCGTTAGTGCTCCGCTCCTATTGATCTTAGCGTAATGATATATAGCCTATAGCCTTCCTCGATAAATGGGCTATCTAACACTGAAAGAATTTTTCCAATCGGACCAGTAGTTCCTGAGATTAGCGAGTTCAAACAAACAAACTTTTCAGCTTTATAATATTAGTATAGATTTTTATACTTATCAATATTTTTAACCCTAGTATTAAGAACTGCATGCATCATTCCTAGTCAAACTACAAGATAAAGCATAATTAATAATTACTTATTATTAGACAATTGTACGAAATTTATTAAGATTATAGATACTAGAAAATACTTTATTAGCAAACCGCTTTGAAATGAATTGTATCAAATATTTATATTAATATAGGTAATGTAGTCCTAATGTACAAGGGCAGTCTTATTAACCGACTTCCAAAAAAGGAGGAGGTTTTCAATTCGACTGTATTTTTTTTTTTTATGTATGTTACATCAGAACTTTTGACTGGGTGGAGCGATTTCGACAAATTTTCTTTTAATCGAAAGGTGGTGTGTGCCAATTGGTCCCATTTAAATTTATTTGAGGTCTAACAACTACTTTTCGAGCTATATCTAATAATGCGTTTTTACTTGACGCTTTTTTCGTCGACCTACGTAGTATTATACCGCATAACTTTCTACTGGATGTACCGATTTTGATAATTCTTTTTTTGTTGAAAAGGAGATATCCCAAGTTTAGTACCATGATAAGGAAACCAGGATCTGATGATGGGATCCCAGAGAAATTGATGGAAATTCTTGAAAATCCGCAATAACTTTTTACTGGGTGTACCGATTTTGATAATTCTTTTTTTGTTGGAAAGAAGATATCCTTAGTTTAGTACCATGATAAGGAAACCAAGATCTGATGATGGGATCCCAGAGAAATCGAGGGAACTTCTTGAAAATCCGCAAAACCTTTTTACTGGGTGTACCGATTTTAATAATTTTTAATTTAATCGAAAGCTGATGTTTGTCATGTGGTCACATATAAATTTTATTGAGATCTGATAACTACTTTTTGAGTAATCTTTGATAACGCGTAGTTATTTGACTTTTTTCGTCGATCTTACGTTGTATTACTCGTCGATGTAATTGTGTGAAGTCGGTTTTTTTTTTCGTTTGCAAGCACACAACACAATTATTTTTAAGTAGTGATCTCTTCCAAACCTTTAAGGAAAATATTGAAAGTATCTATAAAAATCAATATTATATAAAAAAAAAATTGTTTAAAACTACTTAACTCATATAATTTGGCAAATTCTATGCAATACCTGTCTCAATGTGTCCATACCCTGAGCACCAACTTCCAGCCTGTACTTCCTTGACATAGCCTTCAAAGCTCTGCAAGCATCTCTTCTATCTTCCAACAAAGTGGAGTTACTTGCACGTTCAACTAGTCTTTCCACCTGTTCAGAAAAATAAAAATAATATAAACTATATCTATTATACTACTAGCAGTTGGCTACAATGTCGCCCGCGTAGTATATAATAATATTTATACAGAGTGTCTAAATTAGCATATAACCATTATAATACAATAATATAATTATATTGGTAGTTGTTAAAAAATAAAAGTTCCTGCAATTATCATTAAAAACGATTGATTACTGCATATAAAAATAAATGAAACTAAAACAGAATCTTTGCATACAATTTTTTAATATTATCAAAGCTTATTATTAAGACTAAGCTGCAACATTTTTCTTCCAATAGAAAAGGTACGAGATATTGGCCAGAACAACAATTGGTGTTTCATTAAAAACAAGCTGTCTAGTTAAAAAAATCTTCTTCTTTAAAGACTATGGCTCCATCAGCTTTTCGCCGATGATTTTGCCAATGACAAGTGGATTAAAGTCCGGAGACAGGGTTAGATTTTGACAGTACAACAGTGGGTTAAGCTGCTTTAGCTGTGGTTACTTAAAATATTTGAAATGATTATTTTATTTTTTGGTAAATTATAGTTTTATATCATTGATTTTCATAAACTTAGCTAAGACAAAAAAATATATATATTTTTGTTATTAGCTTGGCCCAAATAAACTTTTCATTTTTATATTAAAATATATTATTTTTAAGTCATGAACATGCAGAGATTTATATAATATGCACAAAAAAAACATGATACCAAAAATTATTGTTATGAACAAGATAATGTTCATTTAAAAAAATATAATAAAATAATGCAATTTTATTATTTGTTACTTTGTTATGTAATACATTACTTTATGAAATCTGTGTCTTAATGATATATATTTATTAAAGATTTAATTGAGTAATAATTTAAGCAAATTGATCAATGCAGTGAAACTAGTACAATGCAATCATAGTTAAGCTTACATATGTGATAAGGCACATGTTTTAAATAGCAAATGTTTCTTTTAAACACAGTAAATATTTATAAATAAAATTGGTAAGTTTACTATAGATCATTTACATATGATTAACATTCAATCACTCCATCAAAACAACTTTTATCTTAGATTAGCATACTATTAACAGAATGTCACAGACAAATACCATCAACACCCACGCCTAAAAATCTTCAAACCCATGCACTGGTACGTTTATAAATAGGCCAATTAATTCTTTATTCTGAAAATATATGAAACCGTCACCGTTTCAGCGACCGACGGCTGTTGTCCAGGTTCCGGTGCTCCGAGAACGGTTTTCAGTCCGCTTTTCAAGAAATCCATTTTGGTAGTGTTCGTATAACTTTTACAGAGCACTCAATAATGTTATTGTGAGAAAATCATAGCTTTTAATCGAAAAAATTACAACAATATTTGATACGAAGACACGTCAGGTAATCACTAACTTTGACATTTACTTTTGACATTAGAATGGCAGAATCCATAGTAGGATCCGACATATCTATAGCCTATAGTAATGTATCGATAATTGTTAATATTCGATTTTGTTTGTATGTAAAAATTCTACTTTCTTTATCAATATTTGCTTTAATTTCAAATAGGTTTAGTTATTTTAGTACATGACAATGTACTTAAATTTATAATTATAGTTGAAAAAAAAACACAGTAGAAAATTTGTCATTTCATTTAACGAGCAATACGCAAGCAAGCGATTAATTGAATACGAAAATGCTGTTTTCATTAATCAAATTATGAAAGTCAAACTTTAAGTTACGTTTTATTTAATTTTGTAAAAAAAATCGTAAATGTTAACTACTACCAATTTTTTTTTGTAGATTTCAAGAAGAAATTGATTCTTCTACAATTGTTGTACTACTTTCAGTACCTACCATGGAGCATTCTCTCTATGCTCCATCGTACCTATTATACTTTCACACATCCCTATCTATTATCAAGTCAAATGTCAATGATTCATTTTTCATTTCAATATCAAATTGTCAACAAATAATATCGAAGAAGATTACACTTGTTTTATTTACGATACTTTTATTAGATAATTCAATAAATATTACAATTACTTAACTTAATAAAGAAAATAACTTTGCAAGTATTGTGACATCTACTCTTTAAGTGTATCGTTTTAGTATTTTTTATAAATATTTTCTCATACAATGGCTACAGATTTAAGTGCTAGTTTCAACGAACAATATATCAACATAAACACTAAACTAAAAAAGTAATAAATATATATATATTTTTTATTTGTATGACAAAACATAATGACAATAATACTTAGCCAAAATGATATAGCGATATAATTTTCAGGAGGTTCATGAGGAAGCCGAATATATCTGAAGCAACTAACGAGTTCATAGCTCTCGCGATACAGTGCGAGAATTCTGAACAACCTGCATTCGCGGGGCAGACGTATATAGGAGCTGCCAAATGCGAAGCTTCAGCCGGAAACTTTCTGGGTGAGGCTGAGCAGTATATTGCAGCTGCTAGGCAATTTATGAAAGCTGAAAAAAAGTTAGCTGCATTAAAATTTTATAGCCCGGATAGAGAAAACTTGGAGGTAATTTGAAATCTATTTAATGCTTGTTGTTATCATTCCAATTACAATTGCTTTCTTAACTTTTAAATGGCTATAAAGTCAAATATAATATAAGATATATTAATTTTTTTTATCTTCTTTAAATATATTTTTTAAAAAAGTTACAATTCTTTCTATTAATGTTGTAATCATTATAATGGAACCATTGCAAGCCAACACTACAAATATATTGTTATCACTTCAGCCTATCGCAGTCTACTGGACATAGGGTCCCCCAAGTTCGTGTCAGACTTATAATTATATATGACGTGTAATTTATATATATATATATTAAAATTTTACATTTCAACATAGTAATTTTATTTTTGTATGTTAAATTGTGGAAAAGTGGCCTTAACTAGTTTTAAAAATTACCACTTGAGACATTTTCATAAATAAATAAAATAATAAAATTGTAATTTAATTTCAGGCAGCGATAGGTTGCTACATGCAAGCATTTAGTAAATATCCTGAGAAGTCTCCTATCCGTGTATCCATATTATTAGAATTGGCTAAAGAACTAGTAGAATTGGATCAAAAACTTGAAGCCTTAGCTTATTATGAGCAAGCTGTGGATATAATTGAAGATAGTACTATGAAACTGATGTTAATGAAGAACTTGGTTAACTTACTCATTGAATGTGGTAAATAAATTATTAGTATATATCTTCAACAAACGTCTTGTTCGTATATATAACATAAGTGAGCACCTGTCTTTTAAGTCGCAGCCGGTTAATATAGGTGGTATTATTTTCTCATTATCTCTCAATTTAAAGTTTCAATTTATGATCTTATAATTTTTGTTTGTAACTCTCAGCATTATTTTCGAAACAATCTTAATTTTTAATTCTATTTTATTTTTAATAATAATAATAATAATAAAAGTAGTAATAAGTTGTTGAACTTTCATGATAAAAACAGTATAAAGATATATTTATATTCTAGGCAAATATGATATAGCTTTGGAGACAGCTAACAAAATTTGTGATTCCAATTTCCATATACCTGAAGGTGTACTGACCGAGTAAGTTATATACTATAGATTTGCTTTTAAAAAACAATTCAATGTGACAGTTGTTTTTTTTTTTTTGTTAGTTTTGTATCACAATAAGTAAGCAGCCTAGTATTTTAACCTATATTTTTTTCGCGATTTTTTTTAGCTTTATTTAAAACAAATTTTTTCTGACAATGATAAAAAAAAGAATTATCAAATTTGGTGTAAATGTTCGTAATATACGCGTGTACATTCAGGAGAATCATTTTCATTTATCAAGGTTTATATGTTGGTTCATTCCTCATTTTTAGAATACAAGTAAGCAGAGTCCTATTGGTCCTTCTTGTTAAACCAGATGAGGATTCAAAATCAGAATCTCTGAAACAGTTGTTAGATCATTTGCTACATGATGAAGATACTGAAGGTAACAAAGTGTAAATGTACTTTTAAAGGCGAAGCTCATATTGAAATACTTTATTTTAGAAATTCAATGATTTCTGCACTATTGCCAACAGTAAAAATCGTACAAAAATAAACATAATAAAAAAATAAATTAATTAACAAGATCATACTTTGCAATATAAATTATAAACTGTATTTTTTTCTATAGTATTATAGCCTATATTTAGGCGTATTCACAATGAGAAACCTATTGTGTGTATAAGTAGTTTGTTGTCTCTTTTTATTTAACTAAAATGCTTAGAACTCATATAATTGTGTTTTTTCAGCAATTCCATTCAACATAGATTTGCGATTAAAACTTCAATCAATAATTATCTCAAGCAGCAGCATGGATCAACAATCTCTCATTAGCATTGCGGCAGACACTAAACCATTCCTTACTATGCAACAAAGAAATCTCCTGGAAACGCTGATCGTTGAGAAAAAGAGTGATTAAGATAATTCTATTTTGATTTATTATAGATATATTTATGGAGTACAGTATTTTTTTTTTTTATGAAGAAAGCTTTTTGCGTTGTACTTATTTCATATATTATTTGGTATTGTATATTATACTAGCTGTGCCCAAGACTTCATTTGCAATCGTCGTCCCTTCCAGTCGCACTTATAAGATAAAATATGTACACTAATGTTTTGTAAATTCTTGGTTAAAGTAATTAAATAATTCTTCGTTTAAATTAATAGTTATAATTAGTTAAATTAATTAATTCTTCGTTTGGGTTCTATGCACTTTTTGTTAAGAGGTGGGAGGGGGGGGGTCGATGTGTGACAAAAGGGTGGGCAAAGGTTCAAAATTTTGCGACATCACATTTCTACTAGGTGGTAGGAATCATAAATGTGACCATGTGACAAGGACGGTGGAGGGGTCTCGAAATCGTGAATTACGTGACGTAATTAATGGATGGTCTCTAATGGTTATCGGAAAACATTAATGAATTTACAATTTAATTGTAAATTACACATTTTAAGTTTCATCCCTTCTAACAAGAAAAGTGGTCAAATAAAAGGATAAAAAGTTCATATTGATTGATCAGTGTCATATTGTTTAAACTTAAATAAATGCAAACTGATCATTAATTATCATTATTGGGCCTTTCATTAAGTAATTTTGTTGTCATGTGCGGTTTAGATGGACAAAAAGAAAATACATTGTTGGCTTCTGTATTTACTAGAATATCTTCCAAAATAATTTTTTAAATATCTTGAATGTATAGGTAGGTATATTTTTATTTCCCCCATCATCTCAATTACCATTTCCTTTGCCCTAAGGTTGCCTAGAAGAGATCGCTTTTTAGCAATATGGCCGCCTTTTGTACCTAATGAATATATTATTAAATTTTTCTTTCTTTGCTATATGTAATTTGTTTTTGGTGTACAATAAAATGTATTATTATTGTTATTAGAATAAGACAAACAATTTTGAAATTCAATATAACACCTGTATGCTTTAAATCATTAAATAAATAATAATTAAATATTTTTGTCACTTAATAATGCGAAACCAAATAAAAGACAGATCTTATTTTGCCCTTTTATTCCAGTACCTTTTTTTTCTGCTTTATAGGCTTTTTTTCCTTGTATTTTTATTAAAATACATCTCGTTCAATAATTATTTAACATAAAAGTTTATTGATTGATTTTTATCTATGTCAATACTACTTATATCTGCATCATTTTTAATTACGTCAGCCGTGGGTGTTGCCACAGCAACGGCGATTATGTTACCAAAATTGACTTCCTTATCAATCACTTTATTGTCAATGTTGAGCTCATTGCCAAAGTCGGCAGCTACATCAACAATTTCATTCTGTTTAGAATGTGTCCACATTTCATCAAACTCATCTTCCTCAGCACTACTGTCACTATTTATTTTTTTATTGTCACTGGTTTTTTGCCAGACATATTCAAATGGATATTTAACATTCCTGTTGTCATCTGGGGCTATTTCGAAACGTGATGACAAAGAGTTGTAGAAAGTATGAACACCTTCAAGCATATTAATATCAACCTCGGCAAAGCCAGTTATAGATTTGAACAGGTCTTCAGCACTTTTGACATCTGGTACACCTTTCTTTTCGAAGAACTGTAAGTGAAATTTATAATTAACACTTAAATAGAAAAAAACTTCATTAATATAATAGGAACTTGAGTATCTAAAGTTGGTGTACATATTTAAATTATTGTTAGTTTCACTCTTTATTGACCAATAGTTTACAAAAAATAAACTGTTTGAACAAGAGGCAGACTTAAAATGCCTAACATACTGTAAGTACAGTATTGTTCGAATTAATGTGAACACAAATGATAATTTGAAAAAATCAACATTTATTAGTCATAAGACAAAAAAAATAGAGAAATGAATACAATTTAAATTGTTTTAATAGAAAATGTGTCCCCCTTTGGCTTTTATAACTTCTTCAACACGTTTTGGCATGGAATCGACAAGTTTTTTACAGTTTTCTTTTATTTGCTGGTCTCGAAACCATGTATGGATTACAGCCTCAATTAGTTTTGTTTTTGTTGTGCAATCCATTTTACGAAGTCTAGCTTTTACAATAGCCCACAGATTTTCAATGGGATTAAGGTCCGGCGAGTTCCCTGGCCATTCAAGGCATGATATATTGTTGTCCTTGAAATATTTCTTCATGATCTTGGACACGTGGCATGGAGCCGAATCTTGTTGAAAAACTTCTTGACCGTTAGCATCAACTTTTCTTAGTTCAACTTCCAATCTTTGTTCTAGCAAGTCTCTGTATTTTTGCGAGTTCATCATCCCTTCAATTGGCACAAGGCATCCGGTACCTTTATAAGAAAAGCAGCCCCAAAACATCTTCTTTAATGGATGTTTAACAGCTTGATCAATATGAGCTGCCGTAATCTTTTCGTTGTCACTTTTTCTAACGAAACGAGATCGCTGTCCTTGTACCAAAAAATGGCTCTTATCTGAGAACAACACTTTTCTCCAATCTTCAACAGTCCAGCTCACATATTTCTTTGCCCAATCATATCGTTTTTTCATCATAGCAGCAGTCAGTAACTGTTTTTTTTGAGGTCTAATTGTTTTTCTTCCCCCTTCAATGAGTCGTTTTCGTACGGTGGAGTCATGAATAATAACTCCAGCGTGTGCTAAGTCTTGCTGAAGGTCTTGGCTGGTTTTCCTAGGGTTTAATTTACTTTCTCTAATTAAAAAAACTTCGTCCCTTGCTGTTGTCTTTCTTTTCCTTCCACATTTCCCTTTTCTGTTTACTTCAATCGTCCCAGTGTCCCTTTTCTGTTGCAAAATTTTGTTGACAGCTCCTAAACTTACACCACACTCCTTGGCAATATCTCTTTGAGTCATGGAGGTGTGTTCATTCAAAGTCACAATTTTAGTACGCTTTTTGGGAGTAATATCCATCTTCACAAATAAAAAGCAAATAAAGCCTTAGTTCACTCAAAATACAATAATTCGCAAAAACAACAAATGCAACGCGTCTGTACCTTGTTATATGCTATTACTTACTGACCAATTACTGACTGACAAAACAGTAAAACAAAATGGCCGCTCCTTTGACATAAAAGTATTGCCAACTGTGAAAAAAAGTTAAATTGTGAAAAATGTTGATGTGTTCACGTTAATTCGAACAATACTGTAATATGTAAAAGTTTTATACTCACATTGACAATATTCTGACAATCTTTCAGTAAGAATTCTAGTCCATTAGGATGATCAGGTTGCACGGACTGGGAGACGTCAATAAACCAACACTTGTTTTCCCACCAAAGAATATTATATTCGGACAAATCAGCGTGAACTAAATGCCCCACATTGTATAACTTGTGCATAGCATCTACAATTTCATCGTACACACTCTCCCATTTATCAGGCTTAAGAATGACATCCTTTAGTTTGGGAGCACGTTTACTGTCCTTCCCAATAAATGACATAACAAGAATATGCTTCTTCAAGCAAATTACTTCAGGGCAGTTCAATCCAATCTTTTGTAATCTCATTAAGTTATGCATTTCTTTCTCAGCCCACATATGTACTACTTTCCTAGGATTCTGTTTAGAAAATCTATCTTTAAATCGGTAATCAGCTTCAATATATTTATCACGAGTTTTGAACTCATTCAGAGTGGTCTTAAAGACCTTAATTGCACATTCTTTTGGTAACACCATCTCTGGATAGGACTGGTCACTGTTAGCGTGTAATACAACTGATTCCTTTCCAGTTGATATGACTCCATTGATGTCTTCTAGCATCCCTTTATTAATAAGTTTGTAAAGAATAAGTCTCGTGGGCTCATCAAGCCCCAACACGGCAGTCTCTTGGCTTGCTTTCCTGTCCAACATCTTGTGCTTACGAGCTTGGTTAACTCTAGTATGTTCCTTTAAATGATTGAACACTGAATTGGAAAGTTTCATGTCGAATCCAGCGCCGTCACCTGTACACACTTCAGGAGGAAATGCCATGACTTTGCAAGCGTTTCTTCTACCATTTATAACACTGTCGTGTTTGGTGACTATTTCACCATCTTTCATAATGTACCCGCGTTTAGGTAGACTTGCGAATTCTTTCTCATTTGTTTCGAATCGATCCCAATCTTTTTTAGACGAGAAGCCAGGGTCCTCGTCGTCAGATTCAGAATCGTACACCAGGTGTTCAGGGATATTGCGATAATTGTCTAAAGATACGGATACCTTTGCAACTCCATTTTTCTTTTTTTCGACCCTTTTTATTTCATCATCGTATTCTTTGTCGAACTGACATTGCAAAACTTTCGCAATAATAGCATCTGAGTCGCAATATTCTTTCACATTCGATTCATCGATCTGCTTAAGAATTTCAGGTTGGAGATCCACAGACTCTTTGCTGACATGGGAAACTGATATTTGTTCAGCAAACTTTAACTCCTCTTTAACCTGCAGTCCCTTAGCGTATTCCTCCGACATAATTTCTGATAAATTCTGTACATCTGTCGACGCTGAGACTTTCTTCCATGGATTCGACATTTTGTGTAAATTAAAACTATATCACAGCTTTTAAATAGTTTTTAAAATAAATATATCTTAATAAGTCTAATTAAAAAAAATAATTTCACAATATTATTTATAATACCCACAGACCACATAAAGTCAAATAGTCAATGTAGTATGTACTCTTTCTGTGCCACAGACGAATCATAGATAATACATGATAAATGATAATACAATACACTTCATTATACATTAAACATATACTCTTTGCAGTAAACTAGCTAAGATGAATGATGTGATATCAAATACCTAATATATTTATGGTGGTATCTTGATATCTTCATAATTTGACAATATTATGTCCAATAAGAATCTGTTACCTATCTCTACTGCACCGACCAATTAATCTCCTTCGTGTGTTCTCCACTCTACGTGACATTGGCGGAATCAACCGTGCTACTTTGGCACAACTGAAAGCCATTAAACCAATCAATCAATCAATCAATTACTATCTAGGGGTTTTACCTATATACATGTACATTTCTACTTCTTAAATTTACAAAAGTTCAACAACAGATAAATAAAAAGAAATTGAATATTTGAATGAAATTTATATGTAAACTGGTCGTACCAACTCATAAACTTTTGTGGACTCTTGCACAACAGTTTGCTGAGGATCGTGATATAATCAAATGCTTGATTTTATAAAGGACATACAGCTAGAGACCATGTATGAAAATATTACTTTGTTAGTTAAATTTCAAACTAATACTTATATCTTTAAACTGAAAGTTAAATGGAAAAACCAGTTCTATTTTAAGATACTTTTTCGATCCTTTCTAGAGAAACTAGCCCAAAAGACAACATATAAAAATTCATTTGTTGTCGCTCCTAGTTTATAATTTTTTTTTTAATACTTAAATAGATTGTTATTCAGACTGTATCATCCTACTGCTAAGTATTGGGCCAGTATACTGGCATAAGCGTCCTTCTCCGTGTAGGAGAAAGATCGAACTTCGTGTAGGAGAAAGATCGAGCTTTGTGTAGGAGAAAGATCGAGCTTCGTGTAGGAGAAAGATCGAGCTTCGTGTAGGAGAAAGATCGAGCTTCGTGTAGGAAAAGATCGAGCTTCGTGTAGGAGAAAGATCGAGCTTCGTGTAGGAGAAAGATCGAGCTTCGTGTAGGAGAAAGATCGAGCTTCGTGTAGGAGAAAGATCGAGCTTCGTGTAGGAGAAAGATCGAGCTTCGTGTAGGAGAAAGATCGAGCTTCGTGTAGGAGAAAGATCGAGCTTCATGTAGGAGAAAGATCGAGCTTAATCCATTATGCTAATGCACTGCGGGATGGCGGATACTTTCTCTATTATGACTTATGAGTAACGATGGCTATCAGGTGTCTATGATAACAACCGGGACCGATGGCCTTAATATGCTTCGAGCCATAGTGGGGAACAAATACAAATATCCATCGCGAGCGGGAATCGAATTCGCAAAAAGTTTAAGCGCGTACATGGCACACGCTTCGCTACTCCAAAGCGGTTGTTGAGCGAGTGACTTACACATGAGCATTTCCATCCGGAGTAATGGAAGATGCTACTATGAACTTTTATAAAACGAGGCAGGTTTCGTGAATTGTAGATTGTTTCGGTGACAGGTGGTCGTCATTAGCGTGATGTTGATCTTGAGGATAAGGTTTGATTCGAGTATTTTACGTTGATAAATTCCGATAATTCCGGTACATATTTATTAGTATTGGGACTAGAAACCGAAGTTTGGGCTACATTTTAGGGCTGAAACTTCAGTTACATTTAAATATGAAAAAGATGTGCCTAATGAAGTCTTGTTTTTGGTCTAAACAGTTCTTCTAAACTTTCAATTTTGATTGCTTTAGCAAAATATATTAACTATTTATTAAAAAAAATCTATACTAAAATATTATAAAGCTGAAGTTTGTTTGAACGCACTAATCTCAAGAACTATTGGTCCAATTTAAAAATTCTTTCAGTGTTAGGTAGCCCATTTATCGAGGAAGGTTATGGGCTATTTTTCAACTGAGGTAGGGCACAGCAGGAATTTCCTGCTCAAAATATGGAGCAGCCCGACTGGGGTAGTACCTCGACCTTACAGAAGACCACAGCTAAATAATACTGTTTTCAAGCAGTATTGTGTTCCTGTTGGTGAGTAAGGTGACCAGAGCTCCTGGGGGGATTGGGGATTGGGTCGGCAACGCGCTTACGATGCTTCTGGTGTTGCAGGCGTCTATAAGCTACGGTAATCGCTTACGATCAGGTGAGCCGTACGCTTGTTTGCCGACCTAGTGACATAAAAAATCCAACACAACTTCCAAAAAAGGAGGAGGTTTTCAATTCGACTGTATTTTTTTTTTATGTATGTTAAATCAGTACTTTTGACCGGGTGGACGGATTTCGACAAATTTTTTTTAATCGAAAGGTGGTGTGTGTCAATCGGTCCCATTTAAATTTATTTGAGATCTAACAATAACTTTTCGAGTTATATCTAATAATGCGTTTTTACTTGACGCTTTTTTCGTCGACCTACGTTGTATAACTACCTACCGCATAACTATCTACTGGATGTACCGATTTTAATAATTCTTTTTTTGTTGTAAATTCCGTAATAACTTTTTACTGGGTGTACCGATTTTGATAATTTTTAATTAAATCGAAAGCTGATGTTTATCATGTGGTTACATATAAATTTTATCGAGATCTGATAACTACTTTGTGAGTAATCTTTGATAACGCGTAGTTATTTGACTATTTTTTCGTCGATCTACGTTGTATTACTCGTTGATGTAATTGAAGTCGGTTTTTTTTTTCGTTAGCAAGCAAACACAATTAGTTCAAATTATCTCGTGTGAAACTGCGGGGTACAGTTGGTATATTATATTACTAAGGGCCTGTTGCACCAGTTGCGGATAGTTTAATCTGGAAATAGAGTTTAATAGCAGGAGAGAACCTGTTTCTCTTCAATTACAACTTTAAGATTCACGTTTGAGAATAGAAATATTTCGTAATATAGTGGAATTTGATGGTAAAAAAAATGTCAAAAATCTGTTACATAAGACTTCATACAGACCATGGTTACACGAGTAATGAAACAGATTATAACTTTCTTACAAAAATAGTTGGAAGTATACACGACAAATCTTTATAATCTTAGAAAACTAATAATAAAATTTAAGTTAGTAATTATTAGAAATTAATGTTGTTAAAAAATTATTTTTCGTTAAACTAAAATGTCACTGTAGGATGGGTACAAAGACAAATTTGTGTTCAGTGCACCTAAAGACAATATAAAAAATAAATTTAAAATATGATAGTCCAAGAATCTATTTAAGATATAAGTAATAGGAAAAAGGATATACAAAAATAAAATTGAAAATTAAAATTAAAAACAAACACCATTGGTTTTAATATTTTTATTTACATCCTAATGTTCATTTTGCGGCCTTCCTGCCAGACTTGACAGTCGCTTGCTGTGCCTTAAGAACCTTGACAATCTTCTGTTCTTCAATTAAGAAAGCTCTGACTATGCGTTGTTTAACGCACTTATGGCAGAGAACTCCACCGTACACTCTCTTGACGGTCTTTTTCCGGTAGCAAAGTCTTGATCGCTCAGCGGGCCTGGCGGGCTGGATGCCTCTGAGTTTGCTTTTACACTGTCCACATCTCGGAATCTTCTTGGGCTTCTTGACGTACTGATAGACCAGACGTCCTCCAGGAGTCCTTACACTGCAATCATTTAAGAGTATTTATAGTACATATAATTTTTTTTTTTCAAAATGATGTATGCTCGACTATATTTACTAAGCACTTGACCAGCCAGACTTTCCTTCATGTACATTCATTTATAGTTAAGCATTGCATGTCATTAATTGCAGCAAAATTAGTGATCAGTTCCAATTTATTATTTGTCTGTACAATAGAATACATTATTTGGGTTATTCTTTCATTATTTGGGAACCATCATTTTGAAGTTAAATAGTCGAAATTATGTCAATAAACGGTCAAATTTTGAGCTTAATTCGACGGTTCTTAATCTAAAACCTTACCGAAATATAGTTTTAACATAAATCCAACATTAATCATGTGCAATTTACTAGAGAAGTAAGTAAAATCATGAATATGTAGTCTTATCCTATAAAGTGGTTGTAAATCTATAAAATCTATTATAATAACTAAGTATAATTATATAAATGTTAATTTTTATGATTAAGAGGTGAAATTCAGTATCATATAACCATTTCACCTTTTTCATTGGATACTGTCAGTTTTTGTATTTATCATTAAATTACTATCAACAACAAGATCATACTAAAATTTACGATGATTTACAAACGAATACATGAGATTCACTTTGTTGACTAAAGATCAGCATACAAGATTAAAACAATTTTATACAATGCAGATTAGTTTTATAGAGGGTAACGATGATAGTAAAAGTTCATGAAACGTTTTCAAATCCCCATTTTATTTATAAAAGAAGTGGATGAAAGAAGAGTATGAAGCCCATAATTTAAGGTTAGGTTTATGCACATATCACATTCTTATAATTTTTGTACAAAGATTTTCTGAACAATATAGACAAAATGAATAAGAGCACAGTCATTTATAAGTTTTGACTAATAAACTCACATTCTCCTCTGGTTAGACTTGGTGTTGTACGACAAACGTCGCCTAAATGTAAGGCGCTGTACCATTTTGAAGCTGAAATATAAAACAAATTATGTGTAACAGGCACTGAGCTTAACAAATCACCATAGCACCGGCGATATTTTAAATTATTAAAGCACGATTTAAATAGATTTCTTTGTACTCGCACAAATTCCGTACCTTTTTGACAGCTGTTAACAAGAAAAGAATAACAACAAGTTTTCTATGGCAACAATTCTGTTATTTTTTTAGATATTGCAATTTTAAAAAGGCATCGAATTAAGAAAGTTTTTAATTTGTATAAAATATATATCTAATTATGAAAAATAATATTTCAATTATATAAATATGGACATTAAAATAACGCTGTTTTAACTAAACTTATTTCAGATAAAATATTACATTTTGCACTTGAAACAAAACATAGTTATTTCTTTTATATGCGCAAAAACTTTATAAGGTAAATAAGCTCAATTATAGTTATTTAAATATTTATTAAATAAGATATTTAAAAATATTTACTTTATTGCATTTTAATCATTTATTTAGGTATTGGTATGGCAATGTTGATTACAAGGTTAGTAAAATGGCTGACATTGTGTGATGTTTTTAGTGTTTGTGTTGAAATTTGAGTAAAATCGTGTTTTTCCAAAAAGGATCATCAAAAATGGGTAAGTTTATATCACTAAACATGTTTTATGCTTTAAAAAATAATATGTCCCTAGGGCCATCTTTTTAGTCATTGACATTCCAAAAGAGATAACAGATGATTGGGTGTCTATCAATCAAAACATGAAATTAACTAGTTTAATAATGAAATGTTTAAGCTGTTTATTCTAGAAATTTATAGGAAACATGCGCAAGTTTGGTCTGCTGTGCGTTTTAATGCTATATTTTTTTAGGTAAGGCGATATTTATCTACTACATTTGTTTACGTAGTTTTTCTTACGATCCAGTTTGTTTTCTTGTTTTGAAATCCTTGTTTCTGTTCCATACTACTTTCTTTTTATTTTTATTGTGCTTTAAAGTTAGGAATTGTTTTTTTTTATTTCATTACATCCAACATTTAAATAAATCGCCGAATAGTTTAATTTTTTGACAACAGATGGCATATGTTATCAGTGTATAATGATAAAAATTATGATATAAACAAAGTAATATTTAGCGGTTTAAGAAAAATTATATTTATTAAATTATTTAGTTAGAAATAACTAATGCAACTTTTGAAAATATATATTTTGATAAAATTTAAAAAATAAGGATTTAAGTACATAAATATCTACTACTACTTATATCCATATTATATTAGTTCTATACTTAGTTCTATCATCAGTCACTTTAGCCTATTGCAATCAACTGCTGGATAAAGACCCCCTTAGTTAGTATATAGAGTCAGTTTAGTATATAGAGTCACTATTACTTTTATCATCACTTCAGCGTATCGCAGTCCACTGCTATACATAGACCTCCCCCAGTTGGCGCTAAATATCCTGGTGTTCCACAATCCTCATTCAGCAATATTATTTTACTCAATGAAATTAAACAACATATATTATCTATAATCTATATAGATAGTTATACGAATAGTAGAATAGAATAGTATACGAATCTCAAACCACAATGTTTGTCCAGGCTAATTTCTGAAACTACAGGGCTGATTTAAATGAAATTTTGAATAGATATATAACTTTCTCCTACTTAAAATAGAGGATGTTGTTTGTTGTTTTGCACGGGCTGTTTTCCGCAACTCGACGTCTTAGTGCGCCTTTTTTGCATGATTGGTAAAATATAGGAGATATTTTGTTTTAATATATTTTTCTTATTCACAATAAAAATGGGCAGTATGAAGTTCGCCAGGTCACCTTGTAATACATATAAATTAACTTCAATAAAGTTTCATTTGTGCAACAATGTGAATAAATGTGAATGAATGGGAATAAATTGATTTTTATTGTATGGATCATAATATGGAGTAAAACTTATTTTTGTCTTAAGAGAAATGCAGGTTACACTGACTTTGGAAACTACAAAACTATTTTATCTTTCTTTTTAATATTTTTTTTTTTTGATACAACTAAGTCAATAAACATATTTTCTAAGTTCTATTGTACAGAAATATGCGGATAATAAATTTTTTTGACTCATTAATGGATTTAAAAAAGATTCCAAAGATTTCTCATAAATTAAAAATATTTCTCTTGACTTTATATTGCATAAGAGCAAGTGATAATAATGGGGATTATAAGTTTTATTACTTGTAACATTTACATTTGCTTTGTATCTATGAGCAAATGTAACAGTTGCAAACATTTTCATTTATATTTAGATGACTGTTTGATGAACTTACCAACAGAAACCGCAAACTAAACATGAAAAATTTTGTTATTTACAGCAGCTATTATAATAGCACACATTTATTTCAATTATGTATTAAGCTAAGGTAAAAAGATCTTTTTTGCATATGATTTTCGTTTATGTTACATGTTGGTGGAAAAAATAATTTTTCTATTAGAATTAAATCTAAAAATATTTGTATCCTGTAAAATTTCTAGTTTTCTATGAAATGTTTCATATTAAAAAAATTAGAAAAAAGTTCGGCTAGAGTTGTTCCATTAGGGTAGAGCCTAGTTCAGAAAAGTCGATTATAATAGAAATGTTATTTACTAATGTGTGGCATTGTATCAAAATGTTGCCAATACCAGGCTATTTTTATAGGAAACAAAATTTTGACTATAATCCTTTATACAGTTATATTTACTCATACTTCGAAATAATGTAGTAATTAGAAAACTGAAATAGAACTTATTTGTACACTAAAATACCATAAAAAATACAAGAAAAAACAACCATAAAGTATTATAAATTCAAAAGTTTGTGACGATAAATTATTATACTATTTATTATTACTTTTACGCAAAAAAGCTACTAAACTGTCTGCTATAATCTTAATACGTACATAGCTGATGATTTAGAGTACGTCGTAGGCTAATTTTTATGCCGATATTAACAGAGGGAACCGGTAAAAACGCGCCCGAAACCGCGACGCGCAGACATTACTGTGATCAACTGTGATCGAAAATGCATATTTTTTTTATGCATCACTTATATGGTTTAAAAATTCTGTGTCAGGAATTTAGAAACATACAACAAAAAACCCTAGACAAATCCAAATATATATGGCCTATATCTTATACTATTAAACGAGCAATTCTTGTATATATATATATATATATAATCTGAATCTCGGAAACGGCTCCAACGATTTTCATGAAATTTAGTATACAGGGGATTACGGGGGAGATAAATAAATCTAGCTAGGATTCATTTTTAGAAAATGTCGTTTTATCCCTGTTTTTAGGCAATGAAAAAATGGCTACAATATCGTTAGAATAAGAAGGTAAATTTCGCATCTGTCAATAAAGTTGTAATAGCTCAGGGGAAATCGGCCGATCGCGCTCGGCCGAAAAGATCATGGTTCGAATCCTCACGTAATCCAGATCGATTATCGTTTTTTTTTCTTTTTTTTTCTAAAAAAAATAAAATCGAAAAATATTATTCATATTTTATCAATATGTAATTCGTATTTAAATATGATTTTCAAAAAACACGATTTACTAAAAATACCGAGCTAAGCTCGGTCATCCAGGTCCTATTCTTTATAAGTAGACGCCGAATGTCATCGCTGCAGTGCTATGAAAAATGTGCCGAATATGGGATTATTTGAAGGTATTTATACAATGCAGGTGAAATTGCGGGCTGTAACGAGTATCCTATAATAAGATTATAATCTAAAGCTTATATTATATTAATGGTCGTAACCAATTGGGAATTTTGATTCGATGCTCGCGGCCGCCGACACGGTGCTCGTGTGCGTTTGCCCGCCATGTTTCATTCGTGGTGTCAGAAATAAGCCTTTATAGAATGTTCAAAGGCGTTTAAGATATATGTTACGGGGAGGGTGGCCATGGACTTTTATATACAGGATATTTTTTTCGATTGAGTTTCAATTTTTGTATGCTGTTTATAAAGTTTCGATTTTAACTTATATGTAAGATGATGTTAAATGTTGTGTTTAAATTATTGATAATATTGACATACCTTATGTTAAAAGAGTAATGTCTTCTATGGAGACTATTGAGAGCAAAAACCTTGTTGTTGTTGTGATAGATGTGATTTAGAGGATAAGTTGTTGCTTATTACGATTTATATAAATTAACGCCCACAAACGTCCTGACGACAGTAAACGGAGCTCCTAGCATTGGGGGTAGGGACGGCAACACGCTTGTGATCCTTCCGGCGTTGGAGGCGTCTATAGGCTACGGTAATCACTTACCATCAGGGGATCCGTACGCTTTTATGCCGTCCTAGTTGTATAAAAAAGCTGTGTTAAAATCTAATAAGGGATTATTAGCGCAAATTGGGATTTGCTATTGTCACTTCGCTAAACCATCGTCTAAGCATTATTATCGTTTATCAAACTTTATAAATATATATTTTTTTATACCGTATCCGAAAATTTAATATTTGATGGTGATATTATTCAAAGGCGAGAGAGGACTCGATTCGGGGAATCGTTCGACATTGAGATGGGTCATTTTGTAATAACAATAGCGGGGTTGTCAGGGCTGCCACGTGTATCGTATCCGTAATTCGTAAATCGTAAATCGTAATTTTACAAATTAAAACTATATTTGCTTTTAATAAATTAATTATAGTAAATGTGAAGCTACCACTGATTCGGAATGTAGATTCTGCAGAGAAGAATCGGCAATAAACTCCGCAGTTATTCTTTTAGTACCAACGTATGCATCAATTATTAAACAGTTTACCTCATTACGTATAGGCTATATTACGTCAAGCTATATAAAGTCTCTTTTCCCGGAAAATACAGACGAAACAGGTCGAGGTCAGGCATGTTAGTCAGATAACAGTAAATATAATTAATAAACAATAGTATGACAAATCGTACTTAAAGTAAACAATTGTTTCATTCACAATTCTGTGATTCATAATATTCTGTAAATTTTGAATCCAATTATGAGAATAACGTCTCGGAACGGTCGCGTGGAAGTATTCTTATCTAGTGTTTTTCCGCGGCTTCAGCTTTGATAGATGTGTGTACAAAACGACTTGGTTATAATTCCACTACAATTTGTTAAAATCAAAAATAACTTTATTCAAATAGGCTTCAAAAGCATATTCGAATGATTATTTTACAAATTTAATTATAAGGTGAATTATAAGGTATAATAATAGTTTATTTTTCCAAAAAAAAAAAGAAGATTTACATTTGTACTTAAATGTAATGTGTTAAAAAAACAAACCAATTTCACAGTAACACAGTATTTAGGATGCCGGCATGCAGCGCCAATCCCCCAGATAATGACAATAAGTATAGCTACTTGAACGACATATGATATAATATGTAATATAATTATAAAAGTGAAGCTACCACCGATTCGGAATGTAGCTTCTGCAGAGAAGAATCGGGAAATAAATCTTCAGTTAGGTACTGTAAAAAAAAACTATATTTTATAGAGAAATAACTCCACTTTTAAACAAATAAAAATTATAACAGAATTTTAAGTTAGACTTTCAGAATCACAACTGCGGTGACAGCGACCAATTTTGCGCAGCAGATATTGTTTAGGTAATGCTTGAATCAATATACAAATATACAAAGGGAGACAGATATCAATAATAGTTTTGACTGCTACGAATATCCTACACCCATAATTTTATTTATAAGTATAAAGGTTTGTACAGTCGTAGGCTTGTTACAATTGTAAAGCTGATTACTTATTAATTTATTTATTTATTTATTTATTCTTTATTGTACACCGAAATACAGACATATAGAAAAGATACAGAGCAAGATGTATATATACAAAGGCCATGTTATCGCTAAAGAGCGATCTCTTTCAGATAAAAATATTGTTAATTAAATGTTTAGTGGTGTCACGAGGTGAACTATTTTCCATGTTTACCTTCATAAATTGCTCAGTTCTTCTAATATCGAACGTCAGCTAGTTTTACAGCCTTTTAATAACATATAAACAAATGATAATAAAATCATTAATATTTATCTTACTACTAATATTAATACAAAAGTTTGTAAGTTTTGATGTTTCTTAGAAAATTACGCCATTTGGTTGAATTTTTTTGCAAATTGATTGGTCTAGAATAGCGCAAGAACATTTTTTAGTCGAAAATAAAAACGTTCAGTCCCGTGAAATGGATTTGAAATAGGTTTTTGTACGCAAGGGATTGTCATAAGTTTTCGTATTGAGTGATGGTGATTCGTGATGGAGAATAATATTCTTTGTCATTCACTTCAGCCTTTTACAGTCCAGTCCGCGTCACATAATCAGTCACAATAAGCGTCCACAAGCTCGCGCAACACATTCCGGTTATCTGGATTCCTCATTTAGCCTTTGCCTGTAATTTTACGTACATATAGATTTTCGGTCAAGCTGACCAGAGAATCCCACACAGAGCCCAAACCACGTACTTTGTATCCCGGAAAAATGCGTGGCTTTTATAAGATAATATAACAAATTAGATAACATTAAATCATTCGGCAAAACTCGAATGATTTTATGTGGGATCTTACTGATCTTCGTAATTTATATTCTTTTATTTATGTATCTTAATAAAATAAAAGAAATAATTAAAATTTCCTCTCAAACAGAGCCGTTATAAAACCTAGTTCGTACTAAAACGTAATGTTAAGTCAATTGAAAATTATCTTCAATAGTAAATATTTATAATCTGCGTGGCGTCGTGATGCTTTGGAAAGTTTTCAGTCGTGTGTCACAGATTTGAAATTGTTTTAAAAATAGTTTTTATTGTGTGAAGTAATAAAAGAACTAAAACGTAGGTGTTGTGACTAATAAAATTCTTTATTTACGAATTGTTATACGTTTACGTTTAGGAATAGTTAGTAAATAAACGCCCCACATTCACTCCAGTACTGGGGGCCCAGTGGGATTCTGTATAGTGGATCTGGAAACAAATAAAATACAAATACTAATACTAAAACCTAGACTAAGATCATCTGCATCGCCTATACAAAAATTTGTGAATAGGAATAAACTGAAATAAGAGAGGATCTAATGTATCCTAGCGCTATAGTTTGTTGATGTGACCACCAACTGACCGTCCAAAAGGTCAAGAAATTCGTTCAAAGTACATTTTACGTCTGTAAACATGTTTCATAAGCGCATTTTATGTAATTCCTAGATAGGTACATTACTCGATCGACGGATCGCAATGGACATGCCTGATATGAGTTTCCCTTTTTAGCTCGCTTCGCTTCGCATAATTATGATTGTGAGTAATTGTTTGATCAACTCACCATTATAAAGCTAACAACTAACATTGTTTTGAGTTATAAGGATATGTATAAGAATTATTGAAATTAATTTTATTATTATTTAACTCGTGACATGCGGCAGCCCTTAACCCGAGTTGCGCTTTTTTTCGTTTTTCACTAGAGCGCGGAGCCGACACCTCGCGACAATGGGCGCCCTCCGAGCTGACGCTGCTATTGTTCCCCACAATATAGCCTCTTAAGAAGATCACATTTAAGGGATGCTTTATATACAAATGTGTCTCGGTGCTCTTTTATTGAACTATGTATGAAAAGCGTTTCAACCAAACGTGTTTGGTTCAAGTGTATGAAGTGACTTAGTGCATTATGAGATTCTTGGAATATTATTTTACTCAGTCGGTCAATTGAATTCGTTTGATTTTGAAAAGTATTTTGTGTTATATAGCACTATCTGACATATTAAGAAATTAAGAAAATTTTGAATAATTGTCCTGCACTAAAGAAAAAAAAATCATCTTAAGATATTTTCTTGTGTGATTTCAATAAATATGCTTACTCCATGAGATAAAGGTTGTTTCTAAGAAGTTCGTTTTAAGCAGGTTTTTTTTTTTAAATGAAACTAAAAGTCGATCACATGATTTGTAAGAAAAATAATTTAAAGGGAAATAAGAAACGGTTGCTTAGCCGACCCAAAAGTCTACTTATATATGAACTTAATATAAACTTAAGTGTTTATAATAATTTGATAATTAAATATAATCAACAGTCGCGATTTACAACTGCTTTTGAAGATCTCAAATTGATATTGTAACCTTTATATAATCATAGAGTGCATCTATTTTCTCTTCATTCATCAATCTAATATTATCAGTCCAACAAAGAAGATATCGTTAACGAATCGCCATTGTCGAAGTTAGATATTAACTCGTTTAGGAAATGATAAAGTTTCCACAGATCGGTTATATAAGACCTCATTAGTTGCGTTTCAGGGCGTAGGATGAAAAATGATTTGTAATCTATTCGCGTCCTACGTGGTACGGACGTGGGGTTAGGCGATAGTACTTAAAAACTTTCGTAGAAATATTAACCGTGTGAACGTTATTATTAAGCGATTGCAATTAAATGCATTTGTATTTTAGACTTTCTTAATTTATAGTTTGGGGGCTGGAGTAATATGCAAAATTGTGTCACATCAATTTTTATTTTCTTTATGAGTAATGTTAGTTACTTTGTTGAAACTATTTTTGCCTTTATATATTTGCCTTCTGCTCTTAATTTATGTTAGTTATTAGTGATAACTGGATAAGTTATTGTGTTCTCTTGTTATTTTTACGCAGTTTAAAAAAAATATTAATAAAAAAAAATAACAAGCAAAGCAATGTGATACTTAGAAGTATTGTTGAGTCAAAGATGTGTTGAGTGAATGAAAAACTAATATAGATTATTCTTACAGCTATGAATAATACCTACGTACATCTCGTTCATAGTCTTCTTTCTAATAGTGACATTATGTTAAATTTATCAATGAGAGTACGTACAGGAAAATATTTTAGAAATGGATTAACATGTGACGACATCTATCGCGTAACATACGAACTACGAACTAAGAACTGACGTATCCTACATCGCGATATCAAAGTTATCAGAGCAATTGAACCCGTCAGCAACCGTTGGGGCAGTAGCTCCCCAGACTTAACACCCGTCTGGTTGGAGGATCCTCCCTTTTCTATGGGGGATAAGGAAATTTACCTCTATTCCTCATACCCCTAAAAACATAATAAAGGTCATCGATTGTCGATTAGCTAACTCACTAAACTCTGTAGTAGAGTGTGGATCATCAATCTTACTTGAATGTAATTATTTGCGTTTAAGTTGCTTTGCAACAATGAAACAATCTTCTTATATATAAAATTCTCGTGTCACAATGTTAGTAACCATACTCCTCCGAAACGGCTGGACCGATTTTTATGAAATTTTGTGTGCATATCGGGTAGGTCTGAATCGGCCAACATCTGTTTTTCATACCCCTAAATTAAGGGGGGGGGGGCATTAAGGGATAACTAACATACACACCAAAATCAACGTTTGTGGGGTCAGCTAGTTTTATTACAAAACTATCATCCAATCAAGCTACATTTAAAGTAAAATGATAACATCTAGAAAATGAAAATGATGTAATAATGATTCAAATGAAAAACGTTTGAAATCTTCTGAAGTCGATCTCGACGGCAATTAGGATCGGGTAATATAAAATATTTTCAATGGTCATTTACTTTTGCCGAGACGAATCGGAAACTGTCCGTAATGTGTTCGTGTGGTCGTTATGATATTCCTGCGTCGGCATTTTTTTATGTTCATGTTCATTTCTTATTAGCCGATGATTAGGTAAACGCTTGGAGGATCCTTCGAAAATTGTTCAAAATCAACCACGACTAGTTACATTTAATATTGTCAGGAAAGTTTTTTTTTGTATTTTTTACCTACAGAACTTAACTAATAATTACATCCATAGTTATTTTGTATTTCTAACAGATTTTTGTCGGAAAGGTAGCGTATGTGTCATTGTTGTAGTACACGTATGTCAAAAGTTAGAGAACAAGAGTACTTTATAGACAATGTTAAATTTACTGATACGATTCTGTAATCTCCCACTGCTGGGCATAGGCCGCTTTCTCGGTGTAGGAGAAGGATCGGAGCTTAACCATTACGCTGCTCCAATGTGGATTGGCAGATATATTTATTGATAACTAGGCTGATACTAAATATAAAAAAATATTTGCAAAAAAATGTGTTTATTTACGAGATCACATTAGAAACCTCTAAAACTAATCAGTGTTCCTCCACTACATTATGCATGCATTATACTCATAAACCTTCCTTGGAATCACTCTATTTACTTAAGAAAACCGCATCAAAATCCGTTGCGTAGTTTTAAAAATCTAAGCATACAGACAGCAAGAAACAACTTTGTATTATACTATCTAGTGATAATGTTTTTTTTTCATTCACAAATTCTTGTTGGATGACACCCGCCTCTCATACTCTAAAACGACCCGTCTTTCTGGCGAATAGTATCAAAATTTTTCGTGCAAGAGCGATGCCTTTTATCATGATTGGCAGTAATTTATTAAAATTAGTAATTGCGAAATGTCTTGCTGATAAACATGAAATAATATTTTTTTAAATATTAATATAATTAAAATAGACAAACACAAAAGTGCTTTTGTAGCCTACACGATTAAAAAGATTTTTTTGTTTAAGTTGATCGTTTTGTCAAGAAATCGACAACGTTATATACTTAGTTCATGTAACTGCAAAAGGTAGGGTAGATTTATTCGTCTTCACAAACTTTAATGTTCATAGTATTTATACGGATGTTTGTTATTGACATATCCAGCGGAAACTACGATAAGTAGAAGACGAATGCAGTGATTAGTATGACGACAAATGACAACTGTTTGTATATTTTGCTCTTAATCAGATATTTTTTTAATTTCTCATTCTCTGTTTATAAGAAATGTTGAGAGAAAAAAATCGAGTGTGTTTTAGACCTCACGACTGAAGTAAAACTTACGAAACGTAACTCTCTTCCTCTCTTCACTCACTTATCTCCCTCTTAACTTCCGTTCGCCTCGCCCGATCATACTTTTCGTAACGCTCTCGTCACGCATTCGCCGGCTTACTCCCCAAATAAAGCGTGCGTAAAGGAGAAATACCACTTTTAGCCTTGCCTCCCAACGTCAATGATTTATATGATTCCACATTCCATATATTTCTTAAGAAGTTAACTATAATAAATAGAAAAATGTAAAAAATAACTATCTTGTCATATATTTCTTTATCTTCCTTCTGTATTAAGACCAAAAGTATTTTTATTTGATCATTTAATTGATATGCATTCCTAAATTTATGATTTATTTGCTTAAATGTAATAAAACTTAGTAAAAAATTCTCTTGCAACAGACAAAATAATGTCACATCAATCAGAGCAATATGACTGTGACAAAGGCGACGCGGAAAAAATTAATGTAGATTTATTGCATTCTTACAGCTACAAGATTTTTATTTTTGAAAATTTTATTTTTATAAAAAAAAATCGAAAAAGTTTTATTGTATCGTAAAATTTTTGATGTTGACAATTTCTTAAGATATATGGACCCCACGTATATATCTGTGATGTTAAGGAAAAAGGAAATATTTCAACAACCATTTGATTGTTTTATGTTTTATGTTTTTTTATGGTATTTTATTATAATTTCTTTTTTGTAACTTGAGCTAAATAACTTGAGCTATAATCTATTAAATTAAATATTCTTTAAAAAATCTGAAGGTACAACTTATATTTCTACCTTTTGAGGGTAGTTATAACGATATATTACGAAATAATGTAAAACGTTATACCGTAAATTAAAATCATATTTATGGATTCTTCTAAGATCAATTTAAGGTTATTTTTTTTTCAAATCTCTTTGATTCTAGGTTGAGTATAATAATATCAAAATTTCGGGAATTTCCAAAGAAAATTACGCTTACGTCATGCACACTTACGACTCGGTTGTAACGTCCAAATACTCGTATATTTACGTGTCGACGACCTTTAGTGAAAATACTAAGAACGTATTGTTTTAAGCATAACACAGTTTACAATCTGGGCCGTTACCCCTCTAAAATGAGGTATTTGTAACAACAATGCGTTGTTCACATTATAAACACCGCATCGCATTCCGTTCGGATTTCCTTACGTTTTCTGTGCAAACATTACTCATGTACTATTCGATAATTTGCGTTCGTTGTTCGAAATGGTCTCGAAAAATATTTCGGTGACGTGAGCGAATGTGACGTAACTTCTATTGATGTAATTGTTTCTATTTTGAAGTTAGTTGTACCGGTTTACGTACATGAATGAATGTAGATGTTGAGAAAGTAAATAAGTCGAAGTTGTATTGGCGTGGTTTTCGAGGTTAGTAAGAGTAGTATTTTAAATAATTTCCCTCCATAGGTTTCACTGGTAAAAATGGTTTGTTTATTTTTCGCCACTATCACTAACTTTTTATTGAATTTATTTCTCGGTCAGGGTACAGAATTGTGCAATTGAAAGCAAAAGCAAGCGATTTCTTTTTGTTTATATGAATTAAAATTGTTTGTAAATAATTATATTTACCTACTTTTATGGTGTGAATACGTATTAAAGTTCAGACGCAAACATCTTTATGATCTAAACAAATAATTCTAATGTTCGGGAATCGAACCCGCGATCGTCAGCTCACTAGTTTCTGGTATCACAACGCCCAGGCATCTTCTATAATCTATAACTCTAATTCACTCTATAACATAGGCCGCTTTCTCAACATGAATTTACTTTACCTGGTCAATCCAACTCGCTATATAACGTGGGCGTACGCTTATAAGTATCATTTATTACACATACGGGAAAACTTATGCTAGACGATGGTATCTTGTATGTTTAATTGTCATCGGTTTATAAATGTAAATAAAATTGTCTAATAAATAGCTGATATCGACGAAAATGCCACAATAAAAAACCTTAACAACAGCCTATTAGTTTTTGAAATGTAAATTGTCGTGATTATAAACGTTGATGACGTCTAAATATGTTACACGATTAGCATTATTATTGTGTCTAATATTTTATCAGTTACACCTTACTTTAAAATCAATTTATTGTCAGTTATTTGAATAGATGCGAGTGAGTACGGAGTGTGAACGTACGTTTTATGAACATTGTGCTTTATGTAGTTGATAGTTGTTGGAAATTTTACAAAGCTGGTCCGTATCAGATGAAGAAATAAAGATAAACTAAAGGCATTCTAAAATACGTGAGCCCCCGATCGTAGGTCGTTGGAACACGGGAGATTTGTGTCAAATGCGTCCGCCTTTGGAAGTATGCGAGAGATCAAGGAGATCTCACGATAATCCTTATATTTATTCGTCCTCCCCACGCACCTAATTAGGCGGGCTTAAGTCAGCCTTCACTAATACCGGCACATTTAAAAGTATTTACTTAAGGATATCCCATGAATTCTTTCGATCTTATGCTCTACTTTATGGCTTATTTATGTCGCTGTATATATTAGAAGGGTACAGCCTTACAAAAACACCTTGTCCACGTTGCTATCTGATGTGTGTATTTATACCGTGTCTCTTTAATCTTCTTCAAGCTTACTAGTGCATTTAATTTTTATTTTTATTTGAATCAAATCGATTCCGAGAATACATGAATTTCGATTCATTCTCTTTGAACTGATTACACAGCGTTTATCCTAAACGCAAACTGGTACGTTACTCCAAAAGATTGTATATCGATGTGCGTGCAGCGAATGTTGTGCCAGTTTTTGCGGTCGAGCGTTGAATGGCTCGACTATTGCCTGCAATTTGTTCGTACGTGCGAAGAGGGATTGCCTTTCCTAATTGCAGTTTGCGCGCACTGCGCCGACGGTTGTGTTCATATAGCATAATTTTCATTTTCATTTGCCTCGAATGCGATTCTCGGAAGAGTACGGTTCAGTAATCGTTCCTCCGTACGTTTGATTATATACAGCAAAGGTCGGCAAAGGGGTGACACACTGCGTGCGTGCGTTACACAGAGTTGACTAACTCGATTTCCCATGTACCCATTTAAGATTTTATAGAATCTTGATAATTTGATCTCCAACTAGGGAAGTGAGTGCTCGTAGGAGATATGAGCGCGCTTATAAGGCATGAAAATAGTCGCCGACGCAGAGGATTGACTCTGAATGGCGAATGCCGAGGCGTGTTCGGGCTTTGGTTAACTCGATGGGGTACACGTCGTTTTTTGTCGGTCGGGCGTTGCAAACGAAATTATGCCTCGTACGGCGCCGCGCGGCCGTATCCACTCCTCTTTTTACATCGTCCGCGTCGAATTTTATTATTTTTATTTAACACCTGCGCCCAGTAATCTGTATTCGAAGATCTCCCGAACGCTTAACTCTTTTTGGTCGGTTTTTTTGTGTCGGGGCCGATCAATTTATTGCGTCGGAGTTTTGTCCACCAAAAAGTGTCGTTTAATTTTTCCTGCCGTTCCGTTGACAATCGATTAGGTTCGCCCTTGATTAAATTTCTGTTAGGGCTGACGGATACAATTTTTTATTTATTGTAATAAAAAATCTTTTTAATTCAAATAATGCGTCGTAATAATTATTATATTCTCGTTGTATTCATATTTACTCATTGAT
Source organism: Melitaea cinxia (assembly GCF_905220565.1). Classification (NCBI taxonomy): domain Eukaryota; kingdom Metazoa; phylum Arthropoda; class Insecta; order Lepidoptera; family Nymphalidae; genus Melitaea; species Melitaea cinxia. Next base: position 1,498,207 of record NC_059408.1, on the reverse strand, counting down.
TAGCGATTTATGATTGGTCTTAATTGCGATGTTAATTGTCGCCGGCTTTTGGCACGGGGGCAGCGCTGGCGCCGTCTGACCTTGTTATTTAATCGCGCTAGATTTGTTCGAAAACACGTTGTGATAAAAAATTCTATTATAATTAATATCAAATTAATTTTCATAAAGCTATTATACGTTGATGTCACCAGCGAATGAAACCGTGATAAAGAATTCAACTCCAAATTGAAGTCTTATCGCAAACTTAAAAATAAGCAATTTATTTCATAAAAATATCATTACCGTGTTCACGTCGAGATAAGGTACAAGGGGTCCGTATTTGACGGTGGAATTTTCGGTAGTAATTAGTAAATGCATTTGTTTAATTTTTCTGAGAACTACAGTAACGTTATCGATCAAAGTCTTGTGAGTGCGACCCCAGGTTATCTCGTACACGTTTTAACTAATATATAATATCTTTTATAATTAGAGATATGTACAGCTAGTATAATCATATATATATATATATATATATATATATATATATATATATACTAATTGTGCCCGCGACTTCGTCCACGTGGAATCTAACAAAAAAATTATTGTTCAGTTCGCAGTTTCGCTATAAAATAAATTTCTAAAATATAATTGTGTTTGCTCGCAAACGAAAAAAAACCGACTTCAATTACATCCGATTAGCCGGAACAAACAGACAGACAGACAAAAATTGTAAAAAAATGTTATTTTGGTATATGTATCGTGTATTCATCCATATGAAATTCATTCATTCCATATAAAATTCTCGTGTCGCGATGTTTGTAGTTAAACTCCTCCGAAATAGCTTGACCGATTCTCATGAAATTTTGTGTGCATATCGGGTTAGTGTGAGAATCGAACAATATCTATTTTTCGTCCCCCTAAATGTTAAGGGGAGTCCACCCCTAAAGTTTTTTTTATATTTTTAGGTGATTTATTTCTTTTTTTATTTTATTATGATTTGGCGTTCAAAAATACATACAACCCTTAATTTTCACCCTTCTACCACCAACCCCTATTTTTAAATAGCGTTTAGCGGCAAGAAAATGTTTGCCGAGTCAGCTAGTATATATATATAGAAAATAAATAAAATACATACCTTTTTCGAGTGACACTTCTAAAACCCTTATTAGTTTTTTTGCTCTATAGATTGGTTGGCTTTTTGAAGTACTAGGTAGGTACCTAGGTTCATCTACCCTCGTTCATATGGTTTTAAAGAATCATTTTCAATAATTATATTGTAATATTTTTTATGATTATAAATCCATGAACAGAACAAATTACAACATATAAATAAATAAAAAATTCGTCTTCTAGACTTTTATGGGTGTTAAATCTCTTAAATAAAAAAAAATGGGTTGTCCAGTGATCGATATTAAAATCGATTACTTAGCTTCGTCCGAGTTGTGTAAAAGACGATGTAACGATTACTGAGCAACCAGGTCTAGTTCCTGTTGCATTAATTTTAATCCTTATTTCTCACGACATAAAGTCAATTTCTAATTAATAAATCAACAGAAACTATTAACGTCAAATGTGAATTAGACGTAAGCCTAGGATGAAATTATCTGATTGTAATCTGGACATTTTAACTAATTAACGTTTCGGAGAATTATAATTTAAATAATACATTATTTCAAATATCGACTTTTTCAAATTACGAAAGTAAGGTTCGTAATAGATTACTTACTCTTTTACTACTGTATTAAATTATTATATGTAGTGTATTTTGATATTTTGTGAACGCAATTTATGCGATAAAATATAATATCCCTAATAAGCGCTTTCGTCTCATCGCTCAGTCGTCTATGATTTAATTAATACCCACAATCTTATTAGATTAATAATATAATGTAGCTATTTTGGTATGTTATATATATATATAATGTTATATAAAATTTTTAATAGTTAAAACAATTTTTTTTCTTTCATTATTTCTTTCATTAAAAAACAATTAAAAAGCGTTAGCGTGCATTTAGTGCATATATAATTCATATGAGCTATATTTTTATAGATAAAATTAAAATCGAAGAAATAAAGGAATGGTAATGACGATCAACGAAATCGGCTCTTTAGATAAACGCCGGCTACTGTTAAATTACAAAATTACAATCCCAAATCCGGGCGAGTTAACAAATACTATAATACCTCAACTCCGCGTATTCTATGTGTGCGTGCTTTTGTAATAATACGGCTTTGATTTGTGTGACACTGTCATGACAGTGATACAGCAGTCTTCGACCGAACAACATGTGTTTTTCGCTTTTTCTTACACAAAAAAAAAACTTAACATTTTTATGAGGATGTTTTGTGTTATTTTAAATTTGGAAAAATTTTATTACTAGATATTATTTTATATTCATTTATTTATTGGAAATATATTATCGTATACAAAAACGCACTGACTAAAAACCTATATAATGGTTGTTAATGATGGACTATAAAAGCTTGACACTCACACATAAAAATGTGCCCTCAGATGATTTGAAACTTCATACCTGATTTTTTTCTCCGACCGTCGATACACTTGATTTGTGGTTTTGTATCGTTGGCAATGATTTATATTTGTCTTGGAGCACCTAATTTTATTTAAGATATAGATTTTACTCTATGATTGTTAGAGAAAATTACTTAAACGTATAATAGTAGTGTTATACAATAATAAATTTTACGACAGATTTACGTTTTTCCTACTGCATATATCTATAAAACTATAATTTTCTAGTATATGTATACTAATATTGTTAAATGTTTTAGGTGTGATATTTACCGGCGATGATGCAACGTTATAAAACGTTAAATTAAAACGGAATGCTATTAATTTCTCTAAAATTAAACGAAGATAAATAATACAAAGAGAATCGTTGTAATCAGTATCTCGAGAACAGAAGCCTTAACAAGGTAAACTAACGATTTTGATAAAAATGTCAGCGATGGATCTTGAATCCTCAAACACGTTTTGTACAGGACGACGTATTTTTTTCTGTTGAAAACATTTTACGAATAACTTTATTACTTAAAAAATATCTTTTTTTAGTAGAAATCAATCCGCTTTTGACATTGTTGCGACGTATTCTTTTAATTAATTCAAATTTATTAAATGTGAATTCTAATTTGATTCATGTAACATGTCACATGCTTTGCCGTTTGATCATAATTTTTTTCTTTCTAGTACATGTATTTTCCGTCATCTTATAAAATAAAAGTTTTTAACTAACTTTCAAAAACAGAGGAGGTTCTCAGTTCGACTGTAATAGTGGATGTACATATGTTACCTCAGAAGTTTTTACTGGGTGGATCAATATCGATGATTCTTTTTTTAATTGAAAGGTGGTACTTTTGGAGTTACATCATGTTATACGTATTTTCTTGACTATTTTTTGCGCCGACCTACGTTGTATTTATACCTCATAACTTTTTACGGGGTATACCGATTTTGATAATTCTTGTTTTAATCGAAATCTGATGCTTGTATTGTAGTCCCATTTAAAATTGATTGATATTCGATGACTACTTTTTGAGTAATCATTGATAACGCGTATTTACTTGACTATTTTTTCGACTACCTACGACGTATTACTTGTCGAAATATATGAAGTTAGTTTTTTTTTTTTTCGTTTACGAGTAAACTCTATTTAAGATTCACAGATTACGAATCGAAATCTGAACGTTAAGTAATATAAAAATATTTGTAGGTAATATATAATATGTCAAATTTAATAATTTTTGAGATTCATAGTAACAATAATTTTTAGAATAACGTGTTACTTAATAAGTTAAAATTTATTACATTAATCCTTAATTAGAAGTGGTATTTTGCAAAACTTAATACCAAGAACTAAGCTATACATAAACTTTGTATATTTTATTGGCCATTAATGTTAAATGTTCGAATATAATTCTACCTGTTGTATTCATAAACTCCGACGGTTTCAATAATCGGTATTCCAATCCCATATCAAATTATAAAACGAAATAAATCTCGTTGTGAAAAAACTCCACTTGTGGCGCCTGCGACGGTCTCCCAAAATCCTACCTACGGTTAACATCATCCTTAATACCTTGACTTTAGATTTATTTTTGGGTTTTATAACTATTTTGTTAATGTCGTGAGCGTATAAATCAAATTCTCCACGTTTCGTTCTATGAACGTGTGTGTTTTTACACAAGTATACCTCATCAACAGATGGAATAAATATGGTATTTTACTAAAAGCGTCTGACGCTTAAAGGGAGGAATATGATTTTTTTTTTATTGAGCTAAAATTATAGTTGTTCATAGAAAAATATTTTTTAAATAATAAATATTACAAATGTAAATACATTCTTGCGTTAAAAAAGTGTAATTACGTCTTCGACGTATTTTCAGACTTGGCAAAATTTTACACATAAAATTTACAACTTCCTGTGAGTGATGATTAAATATCTAACGAGATTAATTTAGACGAAAATTTTTTTTTTCAAAAGAACTTATTTAAAACTTATTATAACTACGTAGTTACGTAATATTTTGCGTCGTTTGAAAAAAATGTATTTAATCAATTAATCGATCTCTTAATTTGAATAATATCAATAAAATATTATCAAAAATAAAATTCAATTTTTATGTTAAATTAAGAATGAACGCTTTAACATTAATGAGTATCATTCGGGCGATCGTAAACACTTGCTAATGCGTAAGCGCCGACCAAACGTCGGTTACAATCAAAGCGAACATCCTGTGTTTTTTACACACCTATTAAAGAATCGCCTTTTTTTAGTATCGTATCAATTATGCAGAATTAGATTTTTTAATTATAAACGAAACTTGACAGTAACTGTATTCGGAAACGACCTCGCCTACTGGAATTTAAAGGCTGTAATAAACCTTTTATAGCGCTATGCTGATAAGTCGATAGCTAAATACAGTTTCATGTTTATGAACACAATGTTTTCGCTCAGTGACTGTGTTCTTTTTCTACACCGGAACTAAAGACGTTTGTCTGTCATATCTGTACATTATTTACGGATTATTATACATATTTGTAACGTACGCAAGGTAGTGTTGTAGTTTTGTAAATCTAGATATTATTATTAAATACTAGTTGACTAGTTTTCATTAGAATTTTGATTAGTATTGGTATGTGATTTGGTAGACATTGATATTGATTATAGAATAATTGTGTTTGCTGGCAAACGAAAAAAAACCGACTTCAATTACATCGACAAGTAATACGACGTAGATAGACGAAAAAATAGTCAAGTAAATACGCATTATCAAAGATTACTCCAAAAGTTATAATCAGATCTCGATGAAATTTAAATGTAACCAATTGATAAACATCGGCTTTCGATTAACTGAAAAATCATCAAAATCTCTTTTTCTCTGGAATCCCATCATCAGATCCTGGTGTCCTTATCATGGTACCACAATTAGGAAACCTCCTTTCCAACAAAAAAAGAATTATTAAAATCGGTTCATAAACGACTAATTTATCCCCGAAACATACATAAAAATAATATATATACGGTCGAATTGAGTTACCTCCTCCTTTTTTGAAGTCGATTAAAAAAACGTTTGTTTTCCCTATACATTTAGTAATAATTAAACTTCTGTTATTTGTGTAGATAAATTAATTTGTTCTATCATATTTGTACGAAAATCTTCAAGGCGTTCGTGTGATGATTTTAATAAAGTATAATAGGTACTCAAGTTTCTATTAAACCTCTCTATAAAGAATCTTTTGATACTAAAAAAAGAATAATAAAGACGTACAAAGTAGAAATGTTAGAGATTGATATAAATGGACTCGATAACGGTCTGAGCTTCAAAGGCAGGCTCGAGGCTTTGTCCGATGCGAACAAACGTTTGATTGACGTTGCAGCTGCTACGTTACATCTCGAAACTTAACGTGGGTCGCTTTTAATTCTTTACAAGTCTGACTGAGATTGTTCGATGATTTTATTATACCTTGGAATGAAATGTCAAGATATGAGAGATCGAGTCTGAGTATCGATATCGTTAGTGTAGATACATTGAAATTGGAGTGAAGATTGTTATTTAGGCTCAGTTTTCTGTTGCTGATTTTTATAATTTCCTTGCATCTTTAGAAAGCTAGGATCTTGACATAGTGTGTATGAAATCAAACTAAAATTTATTAACCGGAGTGACATTGAAATAGCAAGGCGAAGGATTTTTGACGATATGATTGCTACGCTGTGTGGCTACGGCAGTAAAAAATATAGCCCACTCTTCCCGTGGGTGTCGTAAGAGGCGACTGAGGGGTAACACCACCACTACCACATTGGAACTTATAAAGCCGACGGATGGCGGGATAACCATCCAACTGCTGGCTTTGAAATACACAGGCCGAAAACGGGCAGCAGCGTCTTCGGTGCGACAAAACCAGCCCTGCGGTCATCAACCCGCCTGCCCAGCGTGGTGACTATGGGCAACACACATGAGTTCACGCCATTTGTGGCGCGAACTTGTGGAGGCCTATGTCCAGCAGTGGACTGCGATAGGCTGAAGTGACGATGATGACGATTCAGCCTGTAACATCCCACTGTTGGGCATAGGCCTCTTTCGCCATGTAGAAGAAGGATTAGAGCTAATCCACCATGCTGCTTGACTGTGGGCTGTTGAATATATTGGTAATCATCGTTATCAGGCATTTATGATAATAATAGGGACTGACGGCTTAACGTGCTCTCCGGGGTACGGCGGGAAGACCCACAAGGACAGACATTCAAACCGGAAATAAATATTAGTTAATAATAATCTTTTCATATAATTATCTACCCTCAAACATCAACTTTTGAGATGTGTAAACAAGTGTCTGTAATCTCCTTCCGTTGTCAGTGGCGCACTCCCTGTCTCCGGCCGTTCGAATACAAGAACACGCTTCCTTATGTTCTCCTTTCTACACGGTATACATACAGTTAAATTTTATATATTAAAGTTAAAGTTTTAATAATTGTAATTACATTCGTAATTATGTTATATGTCATAATATTTTTTTTTCGTTTATTTTTTAGAATGTCGTCGGAAAGTTGTAAAACCATATTTAAGTTATGTGATTAACTGCCTTGAGATATTAATAGTTTAATTTTGCCTGAGTAGTCCATAAATAACTATATTTTGTAAATAAAATAAAATTAATGCAAACTTTTCAAATAATGTAATAATATTGCGTATAAAATGTATAATTATCTGAACCGATATATGAATATGATGAATAGTTATCGATTTAAGTACTCTTTTTTATTGTTGTTTTATTTTCACATTTATATAACATGTGCAGTTATTTATCTTGAAACACCAACGGAAAGTACACTACATTTACATAAAAAAATAATAATAATAAACGTAGAAAGGACGTTCTCAATTATGTATAGGCTAATACAAGCGTAGATCTATGGGGGGGGCATTTGCTATTAAAATTTATGTAACTTTTATCCTTTGAGAGACTTTTTATTCATCATAAAGTACGACCTTGACCAATTTACTTTTTTTTATTGTTCTTTGCCAAGTCGCTTTCCTGGATGATCGCTATAGTAGCGATAAGTTCGCCTATTGTATACTAATTGTTACTTGTTTGCAATATAATTGCTTTGTAATACAATCATTCATTCGCAAGTTATAATATTGTTTTACAGTTAAAGTGATTTATTTTGGATATAATATTTGATAGAGGTCTCGTTTTTTATATAACAATAACTACATACCTAGTTACCTACGTATATCTACGTACATATAAAGTCCCATTGTAAAATGTTCTTAGGTATTTTAATAGTCTCAATCTTCTCAAATATCTTTCGTTCTTAATTGTATAATTTAAAAGCGTTTAGGTTAATTAACGTTGATTTGTTTGGGACTCGAGTTACACCATTAAAATTGTATACTTCATCTCGTACGGTTTAATCTTTCTCGTGTTATGGGATTAAACAATAAGTTTTTTGTTTGTTTTGTTACTAATATAATACTTTGTTTATTAACTTTTGTAGTCAAATTAGCGTGTCTTTAAGTGTTTAATTTTATTTGTGTGTGTTTTTTTTAAGTGGTTAATTTATGGCTAAGTTGGTAAGGATTAAAGAAAATATATTGATAAGTTAAAGTTAGAGTTTTTACATACTAAACACGATATGTGTTCGATTATTAAAAATGCGTTAAGGCAGTGGCCACAGCGAGCTGATGTCTCAACAATCACGGGTATGATCCCAGCGTATGACAAATATATAGGCCATACGCGTGTCTTTTGTGGCCTGATTGCTTGTGTTTTGATGTTATGTGATCTAGGTCATAAGTTGGAAACAGGATTGAAACCCAAATGTGACGACTGTTGGATGTTAGGCGTTTATTTACAAAAAAAAAAAAAAAAAAAACGGCAGTCTCGACGTAATTTCCTAACGAGATATACGCTGTCGTTTTTTAATCGTGCGGAGTATTGTTTTGTATGAGGAGTGCTTTACAGAGGTGTTTGGAAATGAACGTGTCAGTCCGCTTGATTGACGGCTGGCGCCAGTCCGCGGTACCATACGATTTAAAAATTATTTTTTTTTTACACGCAGCCATTGTTATGGGCTATGGAATATTCATGGCTATAGAAGGTGTACATGTACTGTAGTGGAGTTGAATAAATTGGGATATTATACTTCTAGGAATTGATAGTTTGTGGTTTCTTTATTACATTGTATTATTATTTTTATTATACATATTATTTGTATTTATTATAAATTATAATCGGAGATTATTTCTAATGGATGATGAAGTTGTTTTGATAATGTTAATAGTTATGTTGCTTTTTTGTATCTAGCATAAATATTTCAGTAGAAAATTAAGGAGGCTTATGTCTCTTACTCGTAGATATTGTGAAACTAACTATTTAACACTGACTATTACTAAGAAAAGTAGGTACCTACTTCACCATCGGGTTAATCAGATAACTACGTTCAAATAAGAGTTCTTATTGCTTAATCTGAATATGTTTCGCATTATCTGCGAAGCGATTACTGGAAAATAATTAGTTACTATCCGCCAACCCGCATTGGAGCAGCGTGGTGGATTAAGCTCTGATCCTTCTCCTACATGGGTAAAGAGGCCTATGCCCAGTAGTGGGATATTACAGGCTGAAGCATAATTAGTTACTAGTACGATGACGTACCAGTAACTACCGAATTTTTAACCGACCACAAAAAAGAGGAGGTTCTCGATTCGACTACATTTTTTACCTCAGAACCTTTGACTCGGTGGAAAGATTTCGATGTTTTTTTTAATCGAAAGGTACGTGTCATGTGGTCCAATGTAAATTTAATTGAGATCTGACAAGTACTTATTGAGTTATAGCTAACGCACTAGCGTATTTACTTGAAACTTTTTTCGTCGATCTACGTTGCATTATACCTCATAACTTTTGACTGGGTGGACCGATTTCGAAAGCTGGTGTTTGTCATGTGGTCCCATTTACATTTGATCGAGATTTGACTAGTGCTTTTTGAGTAGATAATCTCTAATAATGCGCATTTACTTGACTACTTTTTCGTCTCAGTTGTATGACTGGTCCATGAAACTGAAGTCGGTTTTTTTTTCATTTCTAACAAACGATTATATGAATGTGGGGTTCGAAAATATTTCTTAAAACAAAAAGATGTATGAATAACTAAATAATTATCAAACGTGCATTTAAAATGATAATGATTTTGATACTATTTATTTATTAACTCCATATACCGATAAAAATTAAAGAAAAAAACAAGTGTGCTTTTAGAGCACACGGCTGAAGTAAAACTTACGAAACGTAACTCTCTCTCTCTTTGTATCTTCACTAACTTATATCTTCCTCTCAACTTTCGTTCGCCTTGCCCGATCACACTTTTCGTAACGCGCTCGTCATGCATTCACCAGCCTACTCCCCAAGTTAAGCGTGCGTAAAGAGATTTTACTTCAAAAATAACTTAGTAAATAACAAAGAAAAAAAAATGTAAATGTGAATTCGTCACGCTTTAATAAGCGATTTCCTTTCCCCGCGATCGCTGAGGCGGCTACAAAGGTTCTCATTAGGAGAATCCAACACCGGACCTAATCCTTTCGTTAGACCCCCATTGTTGGCTCGCGGTGCCGAGACCTCATCGTACGTTGAAAAACTGTCGTTATTTATAACCACAATATATCATCAGGGAAGGCGACATTATCCTTAAGCTTATTTATTTTTTACGACTTAATTTTTTTTAAATCAAGCCTATTGTTATTAAACGACCGAGTTCAAGTAAGAGATAGAAGTTCAAGTAAGATAGACAGAGTATTAAAATATATCGTACTAGTAATATTAACTCAATGATCTATCTCTGAATTTGCTTACTAGACATATAATTATTCATAGAAAGTGGAATTAGAGCATTGAAAACGTAGGTTCGTCCTAAGTATTTACAATTCTGTGTTTGCATTTTTTCTTTAGTGCAAGTTAAAAGTTTATTATGCGTAGGTATACATACATTTTATTTTTTCTAATTCTAAAAAGAGTATTTATGGAATTATACGATACAGAAAAAAAAAACGAATTCAGAATAAAGACGGAAATATTTTACCAAAATACATGTCAAGTTAAAGAGTTATAGTAATGCGTGCACTTCGAGTCAATTAGTCAGTCAGTCAGTCATTTAGTTCAGCTTGTTGCAGTCCACTGCTGAACATAGGCATCCCCAAGTTCGCGCCAGACATCCCGGTTTTATAAAAATATTAATAATTATTTATTTGAAATTAATTTAGAAATTTGAAATTTAAGACTAGTTATTAAGGCTTCTGGATTCTAAGTTGCGGTGAAGTACCGATGCATGTTAAAAAAATAATAATAATAATATATGGAATAACAAAGGCACGGGTATAATAAGCCTGTGGATATATAACATAATAAAAAAAAATAATAATAATTAATTATTATTAAAAATTATTGTAATTTTGAGTTTAAATGAATACGAAAACGCAGATTACTAGTAAGTTGAGGAATTTATTTTTGAGTCTACTTCTTAACGCCCCGTCAGGCTGAAACATTTTTTTAACTTTATCACTTGCGCTACTGTGTCCCGCGATAACATCGTTCCTCACCACCATGGGTAGAGATAAGTTCGCCTTTGCCGATATCCTTTGTAAAACTGATATAATTATGTTTTAAAAGAGCAATAAAGAATATAAAAGTTTCGTTTTTTACACAACTAGGTCGACAAAAAAGTGTATCGCTCACTTGATGATGGTAAGCGATTACCGTAACCTACAGACCTGCAACACCAGAAGCATCGCAAGCGCGTTGCCGTCCCTATCCCCAGTACTGCACGAGCTCTGGTCACCTTACTCAGCACAGGAATACCATACTGCTTGTAAGTAGTACTATTTAGCTGAGATCTTCTGTGAGGCCTCAGTCGGGCTGCTCTAAATTTTGCGCAGGATATTTCCTGCTGTGTCGTGCCCTACCTCAGTTAAAGGCAAATATTTTATACTACCTACTTATCTAGACAGAGTTTAATTTGCAAGCGATGAATGATAATTAACTTCAATTGGAACGAATGTTACAACTAAACAAATCGTGGCATATATTTGTACCGTCTATGCAATTTTTTTTTTCATTAGTGGGAAACCTGCTTTCTGCTCGGAGGTTATGGGTTCGATTGCCGCTACGACTCTGGATAAAAAAACTATATTAATATGTATATTTATCAAAAAAAAAAAATGAATATCGGCCGGCTGATCGGTTACCTAAAACACAGACATTAAGTTGGCTTGCGTGTGTTTGTTATATATGTATATATATATATACATATATATATATATATATATATATATATATATATATATATATATATATATATATATGTGTGTGTGTTATGGTATGTGGTATGGCTAGTCGTCTAGATAGGTTCACATTTGCAAAACGATGAAGTGAGACAATAAGGCACAATTGAGACGAATGCCTAGACCTAATCAAAGCGTGACACACATCGCGGCCAAATATTTACTGAACGATCGTCGTGTATTGATATGATGTCATCGCGGGTGTCTTTTATATTCGCGTTATTGTCAAATGTGCGACAAGGCTCGAACAAAACATACGCAACGAAAAAATTACGATGTAGCTCGTATTAGGTGTACAAATAAGTTTTAGAACAGTTTTCAAAAAATTCAAGATTTATTAAAAACGAAGTAAAACACAGTTATTTATCGAAGTAATCTCCATCGCACTGAATGACCTTCAGCCATCTCTCAGGTAACTCGCGGATGCCTTTCGCAAAGAAACTTTCGTCTTGCGAGATGAGAAATTTAGCGACCCATTTTTCTACTTCTTCAAATGTTTTGAATCGCACGTCAGACAAATCGTTCTGCATTTTCCGGAATAAATGATAATCGGATGGGGCTAAGTCTGGTGAATACGCCGGGTGTGGTACAGCTTCCCATCCAAGCGCTAGTAACGTATCCTTGACCGGTTTACCCACATGAGGCCGCGCGTTGTCATGGAGCAGTTTTACTGGACGTTTTCCTTTACCAGAAAATGGACGTTTTTTCTCAATTTCTTGATTCACTTGCATCAACTGATGACAATAGCGATCGGCAGTAACTGTTTGACCAGGTTTGAGAAGTTCATAATACAGTACGCCTTTCATATCCCACCATATGCACAGCATGACTTTGTTACAATAAACATTGCGCTTTGGCGTGGATGTTGTCGGCTCGCCGGGGTCAACCCAATGATATTTACGTTTTGGATTTTCAAAATAAATCCACTTTTCATCGCCGGTCACAATTTTCCACAAGAAAGACTTTCTATGTTGCTTGTTGTAAAGACTCACACAAATGTTAAGACGGCTGTTTTTATTTTCTTGAGTCAGAAAGTGTGGTACCCACTTTGTTCCTTTTCGAATCTTACCCATTGCTTTTAAACGATAAGAAACAGTTTGTTGAGTTACTCCAAGCTGTTCCGAAAGTTGTTTCTCCGTCTGACATGAGTTTTCATCCAGCAACGCTTGCAGTTCCTGATCGTCCACCTTTACAGGAGGCCCGGTGCGTTCACGGTCACTAACGTCGAAATCACCTTCTTTGAATCGCTTATACCAATACTCACATGTACTTTTAGATATAATGTTGTCTCCAAGAACAGAACATATCGATTCACACGCTTTCCTAACACTTTTTCCTTGGTGGAATTCATAGCGAATGCAGTGTCTAATAAATAGCTTATCGGTCTGCATGTTTAATTTACAGAATTTATAGGTTATGTTTATGACTCCTTTACGTTTCGATACTACATATCAAGCGCCATCTATGATAAGTGAGCGGGACCTTTGAATTAATTTAGAATAGCTGTTATGATACAAAATCGAAGTGTCCTAAAACTTATTTGTACACCTAATAGATATCGTTCTGGTGTTGTGTCGCAAAAGTTCCAATGTCACTAACAATTTCATTACCACTAGAAACTGTATTTATGTTCATACGAATATTTTTCTCTATTCAGATTCTTGTGGGTACCGTGCCTCAAAGAATACGAGGAGTCCTGATCATGATCTCGAATATCTGATGATGATTGCTACACCTAATAGTAAAATACGTCAAACCGATCTGTTCAAAACCAATAAAGTAGCTTGGTGCAATAAGCAGACATAAGCTACAGGTCTACTCCCATATGAACCGCCTGCTTAGTATTAGAATCATTATGCTTATTTTGTTTGAGTTCGGTTCATTTAAGATTCAAAAGCGATAACCCAAAAATGTCACAAGTTTCTATTCCATTTCAAATACACGAAAATGTAAGAAATGGTTCGATGTAAGTTAGTTTGAATACGGAAAGGCTTTTAAAATTCGTAGACTTTCATCTCGAAATAGTTTCAAGTCACCGTATCTAAAACGGGCAGTTAAAAATCATTGCTACCATTTTTTTTTCGTTTGATCTGATTACGTTGTGATCTTTTTCGAAGCTGTTTAATACGGCCTCAATCCGATCTCGTACGCGGCGGCATCAAAGACGGTTTTATCACTCGTTGACACTAACAAAATCCTTTTAATTAGTTCGCTGTTTCGGAATCACCTACACCGCTACCCGCTTCTCCCACGCTCATATAAACCTGGCACCTTTTCAATGCCCTTTGTTTTTTTTTGTTTTGTGGTTCGTTACCTGGTAATGAACCGTTTTATGATGTGCAAAGTTTTATAGATTATTATCTTTGTAAAAGTTTGTGTTTTTATATCTAGTAATGTTCCTTTGGCTAAATATTTAATACGTTGTTATTATTCATCATTAAAAACAAAGCAAAAACAGTAGTGAAGATAGATGTGCAAAGTAGTTCATATCACCAGGAAAGTGATTTCTTAAAGACAAAATTTGAGTACAGGATCTGACATAGAAAAACCGTTAAGAAGTGTACAAATATTTAATTAAATTCACTCTTTATTGTACACATAAAAAGAAGTTTACAATTTATAAAAACAATATACAAAAAGAAATGTACAACAGGTAGGTATATAATTATGATAGAAACCACTGTATATTACGTTGGCTTCGTATATCTTAATATATATAAATCTCGTGTCACAATGTTCGTCCTCAATGGACTCCTAAACTACTTAACCGATTTTAGTCAAATTTGCACACCGCTATATTTTATTTTGATATGTTATTATTATATTTCAGAAAAAAATTAGGTGATACGAAGTTCGCCAGGTCAGCTAGTAAATAAATAAATACACAGGCGGGTCTTATCGCTAAACAACGATCTCTTCCAGACAACAATTACATGACAGACAAATATTATCTAGATAATCTAGACTTTACTTAGTAAAATATGATTAATATATTTTACTCAATATATAAAGAAAGTATTGTTAAAAATATTCGTATGTAAATGCCCATACATATAATTAGATATTAAAAATCCTATTACTATATGAGAATAATGAACATAGGCGAGTTTTACGCGTCGTTTTTCTGGTTTGAATTTTTTTTCTTCTAAACCCGTCGACAGGGATATACGAACGAAGGGTATTCGATTAAAACGAACAAATTAAAATTAAGTGATATCTCAATAAATGCTAAATTATTGTAAGTTCATGCTAATGAGTTTTTAATTAAATTCTGATAAAGACTAATAAACTAATGTGCAATTACAGAAAAATACATTGAAAACATTAAAAATTGCCATTTGAGACTAAAATATAAAAGTAATCAGGTAAACCTAAAAAAAAGACGGAACAAACCTGACCCTTTTTGATACAAAACCAAAAACACTTTTTTTCCACATATTTTATTAACCCCTTTAATCCCGCCCCCCCCCCCCCCCATAATAAATTAGGGTTGTGCAAAAAAAGATGTTGGGCTATTCTCAGACCTACCCGATATGCACACAAAATTTTATAAAAATCAGTCCAGCCATTTCGGAGCAGTATGTTAACATTGGGACACGAGAATTTTATATATAAGATCTACATATGTCTTAGCATATTGCATTATTTATATATAAGATATATGTAGTTAGGTATGGTTAAAAATCAAGTAAGCGCTTTCCAAGGTTTTTAAGATTGTCAGCTATGTACCTTCTTGTTTATTACAAAGACTGTTGTTAAAGAAACCTTGTAACAGTTCCTAAAAAAGCGTGAAGAATTTGTGTGAAATTTATCAAGTTAAGTGAATTTGACAATTTGCGTTGTTAGCATAAAGAGATATAATCTTTATTTATGTGCTAAGTTACCTTTTTATCGCTATGTTATCTAAACAAAACATTATTTTGAATCCCCGACTTGTTAGTATCATTTCGCATGTTATACACGAATGTTCGTTTGAGTTTTGTTATATTCAATGTAAATATTAAAATATCAATTCTATTACAATGTATTTCGCCTCGCTGAGGGGAATCTACACCAGTTTGTTTCGACCTATCGCAAATCTATTGTGAATCTTTCGTTGGTAGCGATAAGGTCCCTAAAGGCCCGTCGTAGATTTCGTCGGGTGGTCTTCGTCATAGTTCGCTGAATGAACGTAATCGGTGAACTCGTAAAGGACGGCCTTATCGGCCGCTCTCGTCGTAAAAGTCTGCATAAACTTTGTGCCGTTCGCTGTATGAAAACGATGGGTTATTTATATACTTGTGGATTTACTGCCGACTGCCGAGGAAGCCTATGAGCATCCGCTCGGACCGAAATACACGTTCGCCCGCTAGATTCCGCGACGTCTCGCTGGGTCGACGAACTCCTAATGAAACACTTACATCGATAATATATTGTCGACTAGTGAATTTTTAGGGTCGAGTGACCGATAGTTGTTAATGTTTTGATATCGAGATCGTATTCCGTTGATTGATGTTCTCTCAAATACGACGCGAGATGTATAATTAAATCGATTTATCGATTTGTCGCGACGTTCATTGCCCTTAAATATTGATTGATAATCCATTAATCCGTACCGAGTCGTTTAACTGTTAGACTCGGTACGAATGTATTTAACTTAGTACCAATAAAACAGTCAATAAACGGTAGATGAAAACATTTCGATTAAAGCTAACGTCCACGAATTCCATTCCCGAATCATATATTACTTTCATTCGGATTTAGATCGTCAAATGCCGTATTCATTTATGTTGATACAATTTTTTAAAGATGTTTGCGTCTCTCTTTAACTCGAGTAACCTTCCGGCGAGGTGAGCGAGATGTACTAGGAGTGTCGAGAAATGGTTGCGAGGATGGTGTGAAGTCCTGTGGTGTCCAATTATTCTGACGGCGGTGGTCGTCGGTTAGGCGCCTCGCCCCCTATCGCGGCTCGCCATCGATAATGTGAACCGGTTCCTTTTTCGTTTATGGACCGGACCATCTCGATACGTACTCCGAAGGACCACTTGAACTCGATAAAATAAAAAGAAAATGCTTCAAACGTTTTCGTAACAAAAAAGTAGTCGTTGAAAGTTATCCCGTACGAACTTATTCCAATTGGTTCTGTTAAGTCGATTCGATTATGTTTTTGTCATTGAGACATTTTATCTAACTACTTAACAAGGCTTCGTAAATGCAATTAACATTTATTATTCAAGATCTAAACAAGGCACAAGACTTGTTATACTGCATATTAAAATAATTAAAGTTGTTAATTACAGGTCTACGTTCGCTAAAATTCTATGTGCTAAACTTGCTTAAGAGCTTGCCACTCGCTAGGTAATAGCTTGAAAGAGAAACTAGCTCATATTAATAATGTTTTTTACTCCCACTACCGTTTATTACGTTTGAGTATTCAATATGTTACTCGTGATTAATTCCCACAACGTTTATGGATTCCTGTCGTTCTACAATGACAATTTTACTGGAATTCATTATTTGCACAACGATTAGTTAAACAAACAAGATCGTTACTCATAATTCGTTTCAACAATTCCTTACCTTTTATTAATGAGTAATCGATACGATCGCGGAATTACAAACGTAACAATGTGGATATAATTGTTAATTAACGATATCGCTCGTACCGTCGCTAGAGGGTCTGTTAATCTTAATTAAATACCGTAATGGCGGCGCTCGCATGTTTCTAATACCTCCTCAACTTGGAGATTGTCAGATTTACCTCATCTCGTTATAAATAGCATGATTCCAGTTAGTCACGTTGTCATTACGGCTTAGTATAATAGTATTCGTGTTTTTCATTCGGGTCTCTAAAAAGGGTTTATCGTTCGTATCGCACACGACCCTCGTGACCGTGACTTTACGTGGAAATTATATTATTTTAAATGCGCTCGTTCGGAACAGAAACGGCGATTTCGTTCCCATATGACCTCGTGCCGTGGGCCGTGAGATAATCGCAAACGGTAGTGTCCGAGCACGTACTAGCTAGGTCCTTATTAGGTTGACGAGGTTTTTCTCTCCAATCGCCCACAGAGACGAGCCCTGAGATCGAGCACGCATCATCGGTAATGTTTACTGAGAACGTTGTCCAGACGTCGTTTAATTTTAAGTTCTCCGTTTGAAATAAAATCACGTTTGTTTTTTGTATCGCTCAAAAGCACCAACCGCAACTTTTTCTGTATTGTATGTTTTTTTTTAAATTTAAAAATTGCTAGTATATTCGTATTGTGTGGCAGAAATTTTTAATCTTTTTATGTAATAGGCAACACAAGTGCGTGAGCAGTAATCTCATTTCGATCGACTTAATCTTTTTTGGGTATGTTTTGAATTCAAATAGCTCGAAGTCCGAAATCATACATAAAAACCTCCTTTTCGCGGCACATATGCCATAAAAGTCAACCGAGAGCGTTACGGTGAAATATATTCCTTTTACGCAATGAAATTGAGAAAAACAACAAAACTTAAAGGTCTGGCGCCAGCGGACCTGCTGCCAATGGACTCATACACGCTCTCAGTTTTTACGTCCGTTCAATAAACGAACATTTAAATGGTGTGGATTCGCGCTGTTCTGTCGTAATCCTAACCTATTGCCTTGATACCTCGCGGACAATACCGGCGTCGTATCGCAACCGACAACAATGTATTCGCGGTAACGAGACGCTGTTACGACCATTAATCATTTCGATCGTTATTGAAGGAATATGATTTACGGAACGTTAACGAGAGCCAGCGGTATAATAACGCGTGCGTATCGTCTACCGTTGCCAAAATAGCGATTTATAAAGTGTGTGTTTTGTGGACTGGTCCAAATTAGTCGCTAGGTCTTCGGTCGTAAGTTCGTCAATGTCACTGTCAACCGTCGTTACGCAATCACCATAACACCTTACGCGTTTCGCACATTCAATTTTTTTTTACATTCCACTACGCGTTATAATAAATGGTTTTTATATAATGTTGTGTATTATAATGTGGCCGTTTTAGGTATGCCATAAAGGCGCATATGGTAGCCCGGAAGGCCGGTTCCCTCGCAAATCGGTCCGGTAGCCGGGCGGCCCTTATGAATTATTATCCAAGCGCTGTGGCGACGCCGTCCGCGCGGCGCCTGAGCAGCTCTAGTACGAATGCAACTGTAAACACAGCGAGAGATAATAAACTGACAAATGTTTGTTCACTCCTCTGCCCCTCATCTGACGTTCCAACGTCTCGTCGGATTTGTACTTCGCCCTAAGACGGATTATGAGTAAAATATTAGCAGTTGCGAATATTCGACACCAAAAATGTTGTATGAAATATTTTCAGTAGTATTTGTATTAAGATTCTGGTCGCGGTGCCAATTAGCGAATTGATTATGTCCAGCGGCGGTATGCGCGATACATACAATCGAGTTTTAAGCGAGCCGTGTCGCGTATTTGACACACATTTTACTGATATGTTTTAAGTATTAATTAATAATGAAGATATATTGGCAGTGTTTATAATAAGAACGGACTGTGCAGTTATTGAAGATGTACGAATAAATGTTGTACTCAAAACTAAAAAGTACTTAATTATGCGTAAAATATTTTCTAGGAGGGGAACAGATTCATTCGTAATTAGCAGCTTTATCTATCTATATTCATGGCCAGAGTTTAAAACTTTTGCCAAAATAAAGTTATTAGTATCGACAGATGGTGTTAATTTATTAATAATAATAGTTTTTTTTTTTTGTTCAGAATGGCGGTTTACTCTAAAATCTCAAATGACCAGTGTCGTAGTCTATTTGATATTTAAATCTTTAATAAATTGTTCAATCACCGTAAAACAACGTCTGGAGGCTGGAAGAAAAACTATTTGTGTAAACCAGTCTTTGTTCACGACTCATTGGTCGTCAATACTAACCCGCTTCGCTGAGCACGATACCCGCGGACGAGTTTAGCTCTTATTTGCATACAATAAGGAACGTACTTGTATAATGGGAAATGTTTGAAGATAATTTACTTGTTGTACCGTGTACTATAGGGGATAGAAGTTTAGTTGTTAAACGTTTGTTTATTAAGTTTCTTTTGTATCTTCATTTACATATAATTAAATATTAAACGTGTTGGTGTCACGATCACAGCACTGGTTTTTAGCTGTCGCGCTGGCGGTTGCGGGTTCGATACCCGCACATGACAAATTTGTTTTGGGCATACCGATGTTTGCCGTGGTCTGGGTGTTTGTGCATTCCTTGTAGATCTCCCCAATGTGCCTCGGAGAGCACGTTAAGGAATATATCCGCCAAGCCGCATTGGAGCAGCGTGGTGGATTAAGCGCTGATTCTTCTACATGGGAAAGGAGACCTATGCCCAGCAGTGGAATATTACAGGCTGAAGCGTAAATAGTAAACAGTTGATGTCTGAATATGAGATATATTTTTGAAAAACGAACTTTAAGACTCAAATGAAACTAGAAACATTATTTTTAGTATTTTTGTCTCTATTCTATAATGTAAATAAAATTAGTATGATTACTAGTTATGCTATAAATAATAAATATAATACATAAAATTACACGTATGCATCCTTTAGTCATAATTTTGTTTTTTAATCTGCATCAGTACGGGTACAATGTTCTTAACTGTCAATGCGCTAAGATAACACACACACACACACACAAGTAGTGTATTTGTATGCTTTGTATTTTTATAAAACAAGGTAAAAACGGTTATTAAAAACAAACTTTAACGTAGTATAATTTGTCTTGAGACGTAATGTTTGAGGTTTTTACTACGTAACATGACTTCTGTTATGACTAATACACATATTTGTGGGAATCGAGACTTGAATTCGTAATGAAGAGTATAAGACACCAGAAGCAAGCCACTGTGTCGTGTAGGTTTATTTGTATTTGATTAATACGCTTAAAATGTGTTTTAAACTGACTCTAACTTAAACAGGAAGGTCTAAAGTATGTACTGAATTTGCTTTTTTTTTAAAAAATCGTAATAGAAACGTTTAAAATGTTCTAATCTAACTTAGCTTTAACTTTAGCTAAGTTTTTCTATGTATGTTATTGATGTTTTAATTCCATCAAATGACAACATTAAATTATTAACTTTATTGGTTACTAAAAATTTGTTACAAAGCAAATTACAAAAAAAAAAAAATATTAATTATTTTGAATTACATAAAAATATTTCCTGGAAAGTTAAAATGAGCATACAAATTAAATTAGTTTAGATAATACAGATATACATATGGAACTTAAGTTTCGTTGCTGGCTCTAAGAGGTGGTTCATAGAAGAAAACTTAAAATAGTGTAAGAGACATTGGCCTCAAAATAGCTTTCATATATTCTACGTTTCTTATATTATGATCATGGTGCAAAAATCCCGTGCCGGCTCTAAGGAGTGTTTTATAAAAAGGAAGTTGATAAAATTAAGGACTTTTGCGACTACATGCTATAAGACACGCATATGTAAGTACTACAGTTACTACACAGTACCTAACTCTCATATAAATTTAATGGTATCCAGATGTAGCTTAATTAGTATTACAAGGCGTAACGACGATAAAATAACCTGTAGTTGTCAGTTGATCTATCTTGATCGATTCTTTAGTAAGTTTAATGTTTCTGTTTGTGTATACTCCCGATATCGTATTATAATGGAGATTGAAAAAGCGGAAAAAAACTGAGGAATTGAAGACATATTGCTTTTTCGTTTTTCTTTATATTGTCGTGTTCATAGTCTGTTTATGACTTTTCTCGGGAGCAGTACGTAGATCTTAATCGACTGTCCGTAAACGGCATTGCAGCTTGTTGCCTCGTAACAGGGAGTGCTGCAGAAGTGCTATCTGTAATTATTGTGTCATTTAAAATAGCTGTCATATTTTTATGAAATGTGATTGACTTTACACAACATAACTAAAACTTGGCTAGATATTAAAAATGTGTTTAGTTGATCCAATACATAATTTACAACAAAACAGCATGGCACAAAAGTTATAAGTTTAATTCGTTTAATATTACAGCCCGAAGAGCATAGCTGGGATTTTTTTCTGCTAAGAAGGTATATACCTTATAAGTAGTTTAACCACACCACTTCGATGCGAATTAACAGTGTTTTTCTCAGACTTCGTCGTTAAGGACAAGACAAAACGATCTGGGTGTCCATTGAGCCTCCTAAATTCGATGCCATTTCTCGCGTCCTCGTTCTGAGGTTCACCGGTTATGCACAAGTAATTGTGTACGCCGACAGTTTCGCTCTACGATCATTACGTGACGCCAGTCAGGTGCCGAGGAGACCCATGTTTCAATTTGTATAAAATACTTATATTATAAAAAGGAAATTTTGTAAGGATGGATAAATATATATTACTTCATTTTTCATGCAAAAATTAACGAACTGCTTGTAACGAAACTTTATACGTTAACTATATATTGTTACTTCCTCAAAATTTCCAATTTTGTGAGTTACGTAGAGATGCTTTATAATATTCTTTATTCGTTCTTCAGCTGACTTTATGAACCAGAATGGGAGTTATATCTAGTAAATTGTAGGTTAATAATAAAAGATTAATAAACGTTACGTTAAAATTTATAAAGGTAGTTAGTTGGTTCCTTGTATTATAAGACAAAGACCGCTATGATTGTTACGGTGTTGACCCTATAAGGTTTTTGACCAAAATAGGCTCTATAGCTTGTAATACTTCAAGCCTCTGATACTTCTATGAATGCGCAGACAAAGAGTAACAATAAATAAATAAATGCTTCACACTCAACAATTATTCTAGGATCGTGAGTTGCAATAACGTCGATATTTCTTTGTATTTATAAAGTAACCGCTCTGAACTTTGAAGAATGTAAATCTTGTCGTCTGGTTATTTCTGTGATTTAGTGCGTCTTGTCCAATATATTACTACTTTATATTTCTTTCTTTATCAGAACAGAATGAACTGTTAAAGTCCCAAAATTTGTTGGAGCTTAATCTACCATTCTTCTCCACTGTAGATTTGGAGATATTTTTCTATCATGAAGTAAAGATTATTATATGCTGTAAATGATATGCAAAATCTATGATTACGTGTACTTACAATGGTTGGGAGACCCAAAAGAACACACCCATTCGAGAAACAACTACAAATTTTCTTCAAGAGGGCAACCGTCGGTGTTAAGGTGACTTCTTACACCACTACACTTTACCACAAGTATAGTATAGCATATATTTCATAAAAGCAATTAAAAATAACCCGCGGGATATTTATCAAATAATGACGTAACAAAATTATCGACGTCAAGTGTTAGATGCGCGAGATAATGCAATAGCAGTAATTTGGGTTAGGTTATCAGTTGGCTGTTGGTACTGTTTTGCCTACTTGTTTTCATTCACTAGCCGACTACCCGCCTGACGTAATGATCGTAATTCGACTTGATTGTTGTGATCGTTGAGTAAATAATGTACGGACGGGTGAGAGACGCTGTTCGCGAGTCTTTGGGAGAGATTGGAGTGGATCGGGAGTGACTATTAGTGCGTTTGTCAATTTTTTTTTTGTCAACTTACGTTGTCTATGTAATTGATGTCGGATTTTTTCGTTTGCGAGCAAACACAATTATATATTACTATATTGTATATTAATATATAAATTGATTGTTGATTGTTGAATGAATAAATTATGTTGAATGAACGTTATGCTTTTAAAAATGAAGGTAACCGTGTTTTATTAATATATCATTGTCTTAACTTATTTATACATATTTTATCATATTTTATACAAGGTTTACTTAGTCGTTCTCGTTTAACTGATACGCATAAATTTACATTAGGATAACATTACCTCGAAACATATAAACATAAACATAGTACACGTAAAATTTACGTTACACGCACACATTTACGGAAGTCAAATAATTACAAAAAAAAAAATCGCAGAAAAATGTAAATTTAATATTCCGTGATAAGGAAAAAAAAATATTAATTCAATTTGAATTTTAGAAGTAGTAAATGTAAATGAGTGATAATTTTCGTTTTACGAGTCCGTCTGTCGCGAACATCAAAATTTGCATCGCAATCAAACTTAATGACCGGAAGGAGAGATTTGTAATCAAATTTATATCCATTTTTTATCGTCGACACGTTCTTACTACTTGTAGTAAAACGTCAAATAAATGTATATAACGTAAGTTATGATTATGTTTGTGTCTGTTGCTTTATTTTTGTTAACATTGTCAGTTTATGATCGATGAAGATAGTCAATTTGGAGTGATTGTTTATTCATTCCTTTGATGTAATGGCTTTCAGTAGTGCCAGGATAGCACAGATGATTTCGCCAATGCTACGTAGAACACGTAGAAACGATATGAGATGTTGTGGTCGAGGTTTCAAATAAAAATAAAAGCATTGATTTTCATGAATTTTAATTTTGCTTCTTGAGAAGTTTGAATCTAAGCCTAAGTTAACCTAACGTAATAATCAGTCATTCTAAGGTAGTTAATAGTTGTTTTTTTTATACAACTAGGTCGGCAAACAAGCGTACGGCTCACCTGATGGTAAGCGATTACCGTAGCTTATAGACGCCTGCAACACCAGAAGCATCGCAAGCGCGTTGGTGATCCTATCCGCAATACACCCAGGAGCTCTTGTCACCTTGCTCACCAACAGGAACACAACATTGCTTTAAGTGTTTCAATATTATTTAGCTGTGATCTTCTGTAAGGTCGAGGTACTACCCTAGTCGGGGTGCTCCACACTTTGACCAGGAAATTTCCTGCTCTGCCCTACCTCAGTTAGTTCAGTCAGTTAGACGTCCACCGAGAATGGAATTTTGATAATATTGATGAATTTGATAACATTGATGTTAAAGAGGTAACCGAGAAATGATTTGTTACGTGTTTTATGGTATGATTTTGTTTATAATTATGAAACGAAATTTCACGGCACGTATTCACGCCCGTATATTTAAAGTTAAACCTTTGATGTGATGTACGGCGCGTGCGCGGAGATTTGTTTTGACATCTATTAACCTTTGAACGATGAGCGATGCACTGTCAGACGTTTTTTTTTTTATGTTTTGTAAATATTACGTCGTCTTTTTTTTTCTCTTCTAGCATATATTTTTTTAGTGTTGATGTAACCATGTTCACGTATACACATATAGTGTGTGAGTGATTAGACAGTAAAATATATTCCTGTTTTTCTTTTATCTGTCATCTTTTTTGATTTTGGGCCTTATTTCGTTAACTATTCACTGTCGCATTAAAAAGGCGATCGTCTTAATGTCAATATAATTAAGCTGTTCAAAGACACACGTCACGTTGCGACGTCACGATCAGTTTCGAGTCAGTTTTAATTGGTTCGTCAAACGAATTTAACCGTTTAACGGAATAATTTGATGTAAATCTATTAACATTCGAAAAATTTACTAATCGTATCAGTGTGGATGGCGGTCGTCACACATTTTCAAGGGTCGCATATGCGTTAAAATTAACAAACGCTGCCGTTATCGAATGATTATAGTGAAAAAAAATATTAAGAAGTCTTTTAGGAATTCATAATTGTTTGGCACATTTTATCAAAGTAAACTCTAGTTATTTATTCAAATCAGTTCAAAACTTTTGATGATAGTTTAACTGACTTCCAAAAAAGGACGAGTTTCTCAATTCGACTGTATTTTTTTATTTCTATTATCATCATATTTAAATTATTCGTCCAGCTGCGGGCCGCACAGAAACGGATGTGGTCCCACTGGCCACAAACGACAACCAAAAGCGTAGGGTGTGCCTGTCTCGAGTATCATTTTAATTTTAACTCATTATAACTGATCATGTACTGTGTGGCTACGGTACTAAAGAATATGGCCACCCCCTCTCTTCCCGTGGGTGTCCTAAGAGGCGACTGAGGGATAACACGGTTCCGCTACCACCTTGGAACTTAAAAAGCCGACCGGTGGTGGGATAACCATCCAACTGCTGGCTTTGAAATACACAGGCCGAAGACGGGCAGCAGCGTCTTCGGTGCGACAAAGCCAGCCCTGCGGTCACCAACCCGCCTGCCCAGCGTGGTGACTATGGGCAAAACACATGAGTTCACGCATTTTTGGTGGCAACTTGTGGAGGCCTATGTCCAGCAGTGGACTGTATAGGCTGTAATGATGATGATGATAACTGATCATGTCCGTAAATAAATATGTTTATAATGATACAAATATCATCTCGAAAGTTATTATTAAAAGCGATCAAGCTTATATAGCAAGTTATAAGTTCATAACGAAAATGCTTTGTGTATCTCTCTTGTCTAGATTTAGTTTTGATTCTAATTGGCTACATTCGATCATCCTTGAATAGTCATTTAAACAAACGATTTTTAAACGTGCCCTTTATGGATATCTAAAATATTGTACTATCTTTTATAAAAATCGTTCGATCGTTTTGATTTGTCTTTATTTCGCTTATAATTTCATATCCGCAATCCGGATCCAGAAATAAAAGTAGTCCAAACTCCAAACGGTCACGTAAGCAGTTATCACACCGATCGTCTAGAGGAGCTCCCGAGAGTATGCAGTAGGTATACACATACATCAACTACCCACTATTTTATAAACACGATAGAATTCTCTAATTGGTTGGACACATTTAAATTTGTAATTAACTTCACCATGCCGTGTTATTAATTTAATTTATTTTATAGTTTAGACTTGATGAAAGACCGTTGCTTTATAATGTGATCGGTACGGCGTTTCGGTTGAATTAACTAACAATTTATCGTAATTTAATTATAATTTAACTTCGTTAATTATGTTAAGATAGAAATTAGTTATTTGTGATTGTAAATTTCGTTGGGCAATCAATGAAATCAATGGGGGAGAAATATTTAGTATATTTTAACACGCGGTATGCGTGTAAGGGCTTACTGGTTTTAACGAAGTTAGGACTAATATAAGTATGTTTTTTTTTTTTTTAATTTATTTGTAACATTAAGAAAAGCGTGCATTACATTACATTTACTTGCAAAAGTCCTTAGGCTTGTCCGCAAGTAACAGTCTCACACATAAAGTGATGAGTAAGTAGGTATATGCTGCATGTATATGCTATATAATATATAAGTCAAATCGTTTTGAGGAAAACTTCTACATCTTATTAATATTATGTTAAAGTTTCTGAGGATGGATGTATGTATATATGTTTGTTTGATACTCTTTCACGCAAAACTACTGAACAGATTTTGATGAAACTACAGTAATGTAACATATACTTTTAATCCCGACATTCCCACGGTATTAGAAATTACGCGATAGAAATCGCGAGGCGAGGCTTGTTGAATATAACTTCAGACTCCTCAGAGTACTCTAAGTTTTGTACTTATGTATTGTGGAAAAGGTAAAAATTTAATATTTTTTGTGTTTGCTTAGAAGTAAAGCTTTGTGTAATTATTTGGCACGTTTAGTCGGAACTAATCCTATAAAGAATCACTCTATGATATTTGTGATTCATTTACTCGTGAGCGAAACAGTCACAACCATATTAACCTTGGCAAAACTGCGCAGGATGTTTGTAGATGATGTTCTGAAATAACATAAATTATCTCACGTAAAGTAGAGAGCAGTAACTAGTTGGAATACATTTATGGTGAATTTCAAAAAGCAGACAAATTTTTTTGACAAAGTTGAGCTACCATTTGACATCGTCGAAAATAATTATAACTTGATTTGATTTGAAAAAATGTCCAATACTAATTTTTTTAGCGAAGTGGTTCAATTATACTCCCACATGCCCTATGCAAAGAGGTGTCCTGACCCTCGAACACGCACGTCGTCCAGAGCACGTCCAGTAACGGGTAATTAGTTGGATGCACGTAGATTACAGAAACCAGGCCGCGTACACGCCGATAATTGATTGTAATGTGTCCCACGGACTCGTGAATTGTCCGCTACGGGCATTGGCGAGGAATACTTAATGTGTAGGACTAGTGCAGACCGCAGAACAACTTAGGGCTTAACGTTAGTAATGTTTTATGGGCAAATTTTACCTCAAACGTTTTATAGTTTTTGGTACGATTTCATTGGTAAAGAATAAGAAAAAAAAAAGGGAAATATAGAAGATTCCAAATTTAAAATATGTATTTATTTATTGTTAAGCCGTATTTTATTTTAATTAAATTCTCTTTTTAAAAGTAAAAATAGAACAAAAGAGGCTGTTAACTTTTAACAAGAAAAGTATTTTTTTTAAATAATAGAATTAGATGGAAAGTTCTTTGTCTTCTGTGTCTGTGGTCATAAACAATCACGTAGTTTGGTGATTTATCGCCTAGGATGTTGTTTTTATCTATTGACCTATTCAGGGCAAATTATGCGATTCTGCTATTGGAATGCTATCAGTATCGTTAAAGGCTACGATCGATAAATCAGCCGGTAATGCCGATTGAATATCTATGAATGAAAGAAGAAATGAGAGAGGTTGAACAAGTCCATACATTTACTGTGAAATTAGAGAACGGATACGGATGAGTCGTTCGTTATTTAAATAATAAAAAAGTTGATTAGCATCCGCTGACATATAACCTTTTTGTTTGGTTAATGTCAAAAAAAGTAGGTATATGTAACAGTCTTTGTAGGGCGTGTGAACTAGTTAGTCTATGAGAAGAAAGTGCAAGTCAAATTGGTAACTTTAAGTGTTTGTATGTATGCGTATATGTTATTTTTATTCGACTTCAAAAAAAAGAAGGAGGTTCTCAATTCAACAATATTTTTTATGCTGGTTACCTAATAACTTTTAACAACCGTTCTGATGTATTGATGCATGCGTAGTCGCCTAAAACACCGCCTGCTTGCGGGTTTGATTCCCGCTCGTGATAGATATTTGTACAAATTTATGGTTATTTGTATTTGTCGAAGTCGAGTCGTACTTTCCGGTTTGGATGTATTGCATTGTATTTTGTATGTATGTTTGTATTTTGTTTTGTAATTTGTGTTGTACAATACTTTTCAATGTAAATTTCAATCGTTTTTTTTTTGTTTGAAAGTAAACACAATTATTATATCTTAAGTGATATGTAATTATATAATGTTTAATCCTCACTGTGTCTGTCCCCTCATCTTTTACTCCATCTTACCCCCTTCATTTATTTATCAGCAAGACAAAGTGCAGTCAACGATGATGCGTGGCTTTGATTACGGAGTATCACGTGACCCGCTCCGCTCGATTTAACACAAATCTGACCATATGTCCGCTGAGCTCATCGGCAACATCTCACGCCGTGTACTTTTTATTTTTTTGTTATTCTTATTTATAATGTTTTATATATTATATAGTGTATGCTCTGTTAACAATATATAAGTAAAGTCTTCCGTGGTACTTGTTTATATTTTCAATATTCCATCTATAGTCTGCACTAATATTATAAAGCAAAGTTTATAAATGTTTGTTTGTTCAAGCGCGCTAACCTACTGGTTCGAATTGAAAGTATACTTTTATTTATTTATTTATTTTATATTTATTTTTTTATTTTGTGTTTTTGTTTTTGTGTTGGATAGTCAATTTTATCGAGGACGGCTATTATAGGCTATATAAAATTTCAGCAATTTCCTTAAATTAACGCGACCGCGACACAACTAGTTCGTATATATTTAGTTCGTATAGCCTTAGGATGAAATTATGTCTTTACCGTAAGAACCTTACCAAAATCTGGTACATGGCTATGGTCTGGTGCATGGCTGGTAGAAAAAAAAAATCACTACTCGTACATTAATACCAGTACATAAGAAATTGTTCCCTACATTTGAAGAGCATGTCGACATAGTCTAACATTGTTTGAAGAAGCTAATGTCAGCTGTAATTCGATCTCGTTGATAAAAAATGTTTTCGCAAAATGACTGATCGCTAGAAAAATGTTTGATAAAAAATAAAAATAGGTAAAAAAACTTTTTAAGTTAAACGGTTTTATGTTAAACATACATTGCAATGTTTAAGATTAATGTACTAAAAACCAAAAAATAATAAAATAGATACAGTCGTGGGAATTATAAACATATGCATAGACTAGACTAAAATAAAACCGTGGGGCACGTCAATTGTCTACAAATTATCGACTTAATGTGCGATAGAAGAATCGTTTAATTCGTCGTTAAAATAGGCAGTTGGCCCGCAGACGGTGAGGAAATTACTTACTATTTTCTTGCTCATGGAAATTCCAATAGTTATACACTCCATGTAAATAAAAGAGATGTTTCAACTAGTTTATCGTTGGACATTCACACTGCTGGCTGGCGATGAATCGTTTCACTGCTCGTAGTTTGTCTTTAATCGACAAAACATATGATAAAAGTACTACTCGCTCACCACTATGAAACCCTAAAACTCGCTTATAATCGAGCTTGCTAGCTTGTTTCCACATCCTAGCCCTACTTATCATACGTCCATCGTTGTCGGTTGAACAACTGCCTAATTATAGTGTAACATTACAAAACAAACATTTTAATCAACGATTGTAGACAATTGACGTGCCCCACGGTTTTATTTTAGTCTAGTCTATGCATATGTTTATAATTCCCACGACTGTATCTATTTTATTATTTTTTGGTTTTTAGTACATTAATCTTAAACATTGCAATGTATGTTTAACATAAAACCGTTTAACTTAAAAAGTTTTTTTACCTATTTTTATTTTCTAGTTTTTAGTTTTTATTTCGCATTCTGTTCAATTCATTTAGTGCTTCATTATTGCAAGGCCCATCTTAAATATTGAGGTTCTATAGTGCACTGTATTCTTCTTGTCAAGCCCTTTTATTTGATACCCATATTGGTGGGATTGATAAAAAATTGTTATCAGACATTTGGTAGCGGCGGCCAGCTTCGATTTCAATTTTGCATAGTAAATTGTATTCTACTTGTTGAGACCTTTCATTTGATACCCATGTTGATGGGATTGATAAAACCTAAGTTATCCGCCATTTTGTAGAGGCCGCCATCTTGGATTTTAATTTTATATAGTACATTGATTATACTGGTTGAGCACTTTCATTTGATACCCATATTGATGGGATCGATAAAACCTACGTTATACGCCATTTTGTAGCGGCCGCCATCTTGTATTTCAGTTTTTTATAGTATATTGTATTCTGCTTGTTGAGCCCTTTCATTTGATACCCATATTGATGGGATTGATAAAACATACGTTATCCGCCATTTTGTAGCGGCCGCCATCTTGGATTTCAATTTTTTATAGTATATTGTATTCTGCTTGTTGAGCCCTTTCATTTGATACCCATATTGATGGGATTAATAAAACATAAATTATCCGCCATTTTGTAGCGGCGGCCATCTTGAATTTATAATGATAATGAATAAACATAATTGTATTGTCACCAAAATCGAAAGTGGATACAAAATTTCAGATTAATCGGTTGACAGGAAGAGGGTGAAAATTGAATTACTAAATTTGACCCAAGAATAATAAAAAATAAAACAAACGGGGTGAGCTAAATAAAACCGTTTAAAAAAGATGTTCATATTTCTCTAATGGATCAGTTTAATTTATCTAACAAAAGATCTCCTTTTCCGATCCGTGGACCAATTGTAAATTGATGGGATTTACCCTTCGAGTAACTTGTTTGCAAATAATTGCGGTCTTTATTTTACGTAGGGTTCGAAAGGAAAATAAATCGGGTTGATTTGCGCTTCGATTGTTGTCCCTTAGAGATACGTCCATAATCATTATTTATTTTAGGGAGAATCGTAGTGACGTAGAAATAGCAAAATTAGGGACTGTATAACTAAAATTGGGGAGCATTGATGTTCCATTTATAAAAGCGTATAGAAGACAAAAAAAAATTAAACTTATAAAAACTTTTTATTTATAGCCTGTTTTGTAGTTTCATCTTTCATATCGTAAAAATTAATTAAATTAGAAATATTGTTAATTGCTTTGGTAAAAAAGTGGGGTAAAGTTTATTGAAAATAATTGCGTAATATTTATTTTAAATAATTTTAAATTAGTTAGCATTAATATACCTTATACACATTATTCAAATCAACATGATCTACCTAAATAAGGTAAATAATAAAGCAATAAATTACATTGTATAAATCGGCGGAGAATTTACAAATCGTGCAAAATGAATTTGAGATACAATCGGTATTTTAGCTAATGTAGTCAGTTACGTTACGACAACGAAAGGTACGCAACCGTTCCGCTGCGTTATTTGTTGCAGGTACTTCGTCATAGTAAATCTGTCCCTTTTAGCAAATTGCATATCTCGTTGGTACGAGCTCTTAGTAGTATTTCACGATCTCTCCTCACCATTTGATTGAATCTTAAATATGTACCTACATATTTCAGAGCAAGGGAATGCTATTGAGGCATTGTTTGAAAAATGCCATTTTATTATAAGCCGAATACGTTAAATAATGCTTTGAAAATTATGTTTTACGTTTAAATATCTTTTCTTTGGCTTTAAATGGATTTTGTATTTTTTTAATGAAAGAAAATATTTATCAATATTATGTTTAGTTAAACAATCAAATCATTCAATAATATCCATTAGGATAGTAATAGGTTCGATAAATAAGCGTATTCTGATAGTTCGTTTAGTACAGAAGGCAACCCCCAAATGTTTCACGGAAACGTTTCTCCAATATTGAGTAGATTGTGACAAATTTAATAGTCTTATGTTTGAAGGCGACCGAGAATGTATTAAGAAATTTGCTTTAAAAGCACAGAAGCTTACAGGTACTTAGCGATTGGGTACGGGCTTGCCACGAAATATCAGTTGAGACGGCGTCGGGCACTGTGAGGCCAGTTGGAGCACGTTGAGCAATAGTTAAATCTAGGATATTGTGAATGCATTTATATATTCAGATGCAAATAAATGCGCACATTAAGGTATTGTAAGGTAATACGAGATGTGTAGGTGTTGACGTAATGAAATTTGAGACGACCAATAATCCACATAGTTTTTTTTGCCTAGATATTTTTTTTTGGCAATTAAAATATATTGTATTTATTGCAAGGAATATTTATAAAGCAATTTTAAATCGCTGTTTTACATAAGACTTTCTGTTGAGAAAAGACGTCAAGAAAATCAACAGCTACATTTTTGAAATATATATTTTTGTGTCTTTTTACATCCTTGTGTTTCACTCGTCAAATAGATTGAAGTCTCACGCAATCGCTGTCACAACAATAAATCCTTAATAACAGGTATCTAGGTACTGATATAAAAAATAAACGAACGGTGTGCTCGTTAACAATTGAATTAAATTGCCAGCAAGGATCTCTGACAGCGAGCTGATGACGTACGATGAGCGATGATGGATCGACGTCGGCGCAGCGGCGCGGCCGCATTGATTAATTGTTTCGCGGGCCGGCACTCACATGTGATTGACATATATTGTGATCGCTGGAAACTTGATCGTTATTAACATGCAAATGTGTTGCACGTATCTCTTTTTTATACAACTAGTTTTTTTTTTACCTTTTGAGTGATTTATATTTCGATAGAAAGAGTCGATAGCTATGCCCTAAAAGTTAAAATAGTTTATGCTATTACCAATTTATTTTTATACAACTAGGTCGGCCATCAAGCGCACGACTCGCCTGATGGTAAGCGATTACCGTAACATACAGACGCCTGCAACACCAGAAGCATCGCAAGCACGTTGCCGAACCTACCAGTAATCTCCTCCATGAGCTCTGGTCAATTTACACACACTAAAGGGAAGCAACATTGCTTAAAAGCAGATTATTTAGATGCGATTTTCTATAAGGTCGAGGTGCTTCCCCAA
Source organism: Melitaea cinxia (assembly GCF_905220565.1). Classification (NCBI taxonomy): domain Eukaryota; kingdom Metazoa; phylum Arthropoda; class Insecta; order Lepidoptera; family Nymphalidae; genus Melitaea; species Melitaea cinxia. Next base: position 1,464,622 of record NC_059408.1, on the reverse strand, counting down.
ACGGGCTGCTCCAGATTTTGAACAGGTTGTCTCCTGCTGTTCCCTACTTCAGTTAACACTCCCTCTGTTACGATTCGTACGTTACTCGTACTAGGAATTTTAATATACAGAGTGTTTTTGGTACACATATTAAAATTGTCGAAATTGTTTTGAAAAATCTTAATGTGATTTTGTTTTATCTTTAAATGCGATTTATTTGCACAGATTTTTGAGTTTGTTTTGGCTAATCTTTGATTTGTTGTTGAGGTTAAATTAGCATATGTTGATAAATCTGCAAAACAAAACGTTATCCACTAATTTATCTTAAATTATAGAGACCGGTTTCATTAGAAAGGTCAACATTGTAATAAATGCATTAGTATCAAAACATTCACGACATTTAGTATTACAGATGGTTCTGAAAATTTCGTTTATGGATAATACCGTTCGTAGTGTTTTACAGTACTAAAGTTCCTATTTAAGCGTTTGAAATGAAGCCAAAATGTTTGTTGCTTTCACGTAATGGCCCATTCGCAGCCGTTCCCCGGTTATAAAATGTTGGTTTTATTCTTAAATACGCCTTTATAATAAGCTTGTGTACTGTTGTACATTGTAACCGATGTATTTTGAATTTTTTATTTGTTTAAGACGAAATTGTATTAATTTAATGATGACATGAAACGGTCCTGTTACTTTAGAAGGGGAATAAATGTGAAGTATGTATATTTAATTGGTTTTCGGTCGGTTTCAATAATCTGTCTCTCTGGTTTTGCCTGCTAGCGATAGATTTTTGACACAATTTATAAGGAGCTGTCAAAATTATATCGTTGGTAACCAATTTGTAAATTAGCTTTCGGATTTTAATAATATTATAAAAAAAATTTATTTTAAAAATATGTTATTGATATTTTTAATGTGTGTTTCTTATCTTATTGTTTGGAAAATGAAGAAATAAAAAAAAAATATTTAAACGTCTGTGAATCTGATGCGGATTTTGGGGCCTTAGCGGTTATTTGTAATTTTTATTTTAAAAGTATTACTAATATTGTTTGTTAAAATTGATAGTTAATCTATATCTATCTATAATATATATAAACGCGAAAGGTCATTCATCACGAAATCTCCGAAACTATAACACCTACAAACTTGAAATTTGGCAGGTAGGCTCCTTATAGGAAGTAGACATCCGCTAAGAACGGATTTTACGAAACTCAACCCCTAAGGGGGTAAAATGGGGGTTGGAAGTTTGTATGAGAGTCCCATGTTTTTGACGTAAGAGACTTGAAATTCAAATGTATGCTCTATAGATGGTAACAAGGTGTTCAAATAATGTATCTTTAGAAATCAACCCCCTTTTGGGGTTAAAACGGGGGATGTTACGTTGACTCACTAATCACGAAATCTCCGAAACTATAGTGCTTACAAACTTGAAATTTAGCAGGTAGGCTCCTTATAGGGCGTAATCTATTGCTAAGAATGAATTTGACGAAACTCGACCCCTAAGGGGGTAAAACGGGGGTTGGAAGTTTGTATGAAAGTCCCATGTTTTTGAAGTAAGAGACTTTAAATTTAAAATGTATGCTCTATAGATGGTAACAAGGTGCCCAAATAATGTTTCTTAGAAATCAACTCCCTTTTGGGGTTAAAACGGGGGATGTTACGTTGACCCACTCATCACGAAATCTCCGAAACTATAACAGCTACAAATTTGAAATTTGGCAGGTAGGTTCCATATAAAGCGTAGTCATATTCTAAGAACTGATTTAACGTAACTCGACCCTTAAAGGGGTAAAACGGGGGTTGGAATTTTGTATGAAAGTCCTATGTTTTTGAAGTAAGAGATTTGAAATTTAAAATGTATGTATAGATAGTAAAAAGGTATCCAAATAATGTATCTTTAGAAATCAACTCCTTTTTGGGGTTAAAACGGGGGATGGTAGGTTGACTCACTCATCACGAAATCTCCGAAACTATAACAGTTATAAACTTAAAATTTGTCAGGTAGGTTTCTTATAAGGCGTAGACATCTGCTAAGAACTAATTTTACGAAACTCGACCCTTAAAAGGGTAAAACGGGGCTTGGAAGTTTATATAAAAGTCCTATGTTTTTGAAGTAAGAGACTTGAAATTTAAAATGTATGCTCTATACATGGTGAGAAGGTGTTTAAATAATGCATTGTAATCTATAATAATATATATATATAAAAGTGAAAGGTCACTCACTCATCACGAAATCTCCGAAACTATAACACCTACAAACTTGAAATTTGGCAGGTAGGTTCCTTATAAGACGTAGGCATCCGCTAAGAACGGATTTTACGAAACTCGACCCCTAAGGGGGTTAAACGGGGGTTGGAAGTTTGTATGAAAGTCCTATGTTTTTGAAGTAAGAGACTTGAAATTTAAAATGTAAGCTCTATAGATGGTGAAAAGGTGTCCAAATAATTTATCTTTAGAAATTAACTCCCTTTTGGAGTTAAAACGGGGGATGGTAGGCTGACTCACTCATCGCGAAATCTCCGAAACTATAATAGCTACAAGCTTGAAATTTGGCAGGTAGGCTTCTTATAGGGCGTAATCATTCGTTGAGAATGAATTTTACGAAACTCGACCCCTAAGGGGGTAAAACGGGGGTTGGAAGTTTGTATGAAAGTCCTATGTTTTTGAAGTAAGAGACTTGAAATTTAAAATGTACGCTCTTTAGATAGTGAGAAATTGTCCAAATAATGTATCTTTAGAAGTCAACTTCTTTTTGGGGTTAAAACGGGGAATGGTAGGTTGACTCCCTCATTACGAAATCTCCGAAACTATAACAGCTAAAAACTTGAAATTTGGCAAGTAGGTTCCTTATAGGGCGTAAATATCCGCTAAGAGCTGATTTTATGAAACTCGACCATTAAAGGGATAAAACAGGGTTTGGAAGTTCGTATGAAAGTCCTATGTTTTTGAAGTAAGAGACTTGAAATTTAAAATGTATGCTCTATAGATGGTAGAAAGGTGACCAAATAATGTATCTTTAGAAATCAACTCTCTTTTGGAGTCAAAACGGGGGATGGTAGGTTGACACACTCATCACGAAACCTCTGAAACTATAACAGCTACAAACTTGAAATTTGGCAGGTAGGTTAATAGATGGCATAGTTATGGGGCGTAAACATCCGCTAAGAACTGATTTTACGAAAACCGACTCCTAAGGGGATAAAACGGGGGTCGGAAGTTTGTATGAAAGTCTTATGTTTTTGAAGTAAGAGACTTGAAATTTAAAATATATGCTCTATAGATGGTGAGCAGGTTTCCAAATAATGCATCGTAATCCATATATATAAAAGAGAAAGGTCACTGACTCACTCATCACGAGAACTCAAAAACCGCTGGATGGTCTATCCATCCAGGTTGGACAAAGATAAAGTTTGGTAGGGATGTAGATTATAGTTAGTAGACGTCCGCTAAGAACGGATTTTACGATATTCCATCGCTAAGGGCGTTTAATTGGGGTTGATAGTTTGTATGAAACATATACAGCCTGAAAATAAAACCAAAAATGTGGTGTATAGAGAGGTTTTATAAAAATAACTATTAAATTATACTAAATTGTGCCTTTTAAAAAGTTACTCAGTTTGATAAACATTTCAAGTGACTGAAATAAAAAATAATTTGCGTAAAACATCTTAATAGTAATACATATCTTCATAACCACGAGGACGTTATCGCGGGCAACAGTTGGTGTATTATTAACAAAGTCCCCAAAAGTGTATGTGATCGATTCGCTCAAAATTTACTGAACGGATTTTCATGCGGTTTCACCACTGTAGAGGGCTCCACCATTGGCAAGAGGAAGGTTTACGCAACGGCTAATCCGATTTTGATGAGAGTTTCACTGGAAGTTTGCCGGCAAAACTTCGTGACACACTAATTTCAACGCGGGCGAAGCCGCGGGCACAGCTAGTAAGACTTAATTCGGATAATAATTTAGACTCTATTATTTTCTTCTATTATATTAGCGTGATAATAGAATAGACGTATAAAGATTGCCGAATTGTGTTTTCTTTTCTCTCTCAACTTGAGTTCTATTATCGAAAATACATAACAAAGTATGTTGGACGTTAAAATATATTTAGTTATATAATCGGTTAAATTTAAGTAATGAAGAAATGCCATACAACAAGTATATTGTTGTCTCCTATCGTGAGTAAAATATTCGGTGTAAAAAAACCTGGTGCGCTAATGTATACAGGTTATGATCTTCGATTCTCGGAGACGCAGTTACCGGGAAATACGTAAGTGCCGTATCGAATGTCTCCTGGCATTATGTTCTCATGTTTTAGGTGTTTACCTATTTATAACATTTTTGTTAATGCATCCCGCAATTTAATATTTCAGATGTTCATAGACGGCAGTAACTATTTCATATCAGGTGGCGTTGTCTGCTTATTTTTGTCTCTATGTAAAAAAAAAAATAGATCTGATGATCAATATTTCAAAGGAGAATGATACGATTCCATACATTCTTGGGCCAAAATGTAATGAAATGAAAATGGTATCAATTAATACATTTAGGCTTATTGCTTCCTCGCTGAAAATTATCTATATTTTGGCTATCTGAGAGTGGAGTTATTAGACTTTTTGTAAAAGTGAGGTTATGTTACAATGTCTATAAAAAACGCGATCACTAAGTTCTTGTAGCATTAATATTTGTTATATTTAGTGAAGACTGTTTGAAAACTCACTACGAATATTGATATACACTTGAAACCATAAATAAATATCAGGAATGGACTCAGAATGCATCGGAAAACAGTAAACACGAAACGAGTGACGGACACAGTATTATTGTTAGTCAGCTGTCAAAGCTGTCATTAAAAATATGATTTATTTTAAATCGATATAAAATCGATAATCATTTTGGTTTATCTGATATTAATTGATATTGTCGGTATTAATGTAACTTTATTTAAATGCACTTTATTGTTTACAGCTTTAATTGTGCATCTAAATATCTTGAGTTAATTAACTAGTGCAAACCTTTTTTTTTTTAAATTCTGTAATCGATTATAGTTGAATCGATACCCAAATAATTTGATGAAAACTATCTTTCTCAATTTTCTCCGCTTCTAGATTCAGAATTGAGCTGATATTTTATATTTTAAAATAAAAAAATATGACCAATTTTTTAAACAATATCTCTACTCATTACATTTTGGCCCAAAAGTACCATTCTCCTTTATTGTTAATGATGAAGTTCTTAAATTTATTTATAATGATGCAGTTCTTATAAAGGTCAAACTTTATAATATTAATAAATTAATTAATTCGTAAATATAAGCTGGAATATAAATTAAATGAAATAATACCAATAAAGGTTGACTTTACATATATATTAAGATAGTAACTGCGATTCAGTTATTCTAATATAATATTTAACTTTGTGCAATAAAATATATCATTGCAGTTTAATCTGTAGGTGGGAGCCGACAGCAGGACCTTGTCCCGATGCATTCTAACTAAAGCTACGGCCAGGTGCAGATATTGCATGCATTATGTATAATATTAGCACGATTCGAATGAAATCCGTTTCATTGATTATCATACGTCCATCGTTTATTTGTTGTTTCAATTTGATGGATTAGTTACCTTTTTTTAAATATTCTTTGGAATTTTTCGTTATGTACTTTTTTGTATTTTGCGATATATTTTTAGATGCCTTTCGTTGTTTTATTTACAGTAATTATAAATTTAATTCCTGGCAACAGCAAATTTTTTGTTTTCATTTTTTGTGATACAATTTATCACGCTGTATAAAAAGTATACTCGCAACACAAACTTATTCTTTATTTCCAAATTAAAATCTTCATTTTATATATCTTTGTGAGATACAGTTTTTCTTCTAGTTCAGAAAATAGGTGCGCTTTAATAGATATCTCTCTATCTCTTTATAGATATCTCTTTGTACTATATTATTAGTAAAAGTTCGATTTGTTTATGACTTCATGATTTTGCGATTCATACCTAATGGTGTCAATATGTGAACGATAGAAATACATGTTATATGTATACTTTTATTGTACTAACAAAATAATATACAGAAAAATGACATGTATGGTTAATGGTGTGCTTGTCCTTAGAAGAGATCTCTTCCAGTCAACCAATAGTCAAGTGAGAGTGTCATATAGCGTAGTAGACAGTGCAAGAAATAACAGTGTAAAGATACATACATATAAAAGTGTTGGGATAGTTTAGTACATACGTGTGATTACGCTGTGCGGTCTGTTTAATAACGTCGTCATCAAGTGTAGTGTTACACGCAATCTGTTCCGTATCGAGTGTTCAACGCGTTGACACCGTCATTTTGATTTTTTTTAATGCGATGAGCACGCTTCACTTTGACATGGAGGCAAATTAATCGAATTGAATAGTACGCGACAGTTTAGTATTACTTTTGTTTTGTATTGAATTATTTTCAGTTTTATGGTCTTTAGTTGTATCGCTTTCGATGTTGTTTGATGGCTAGTTATGGTGCAAAATAGCACAGATAGTTTCGAAAATGTCACGAAGAAAAAGATAGAGGATATAGGAAAGATATTATTATTGATTGGTTCGGTCAAGACTACAAGTTTCGTTTAATTTTGAAGCTACAGAAAATAACCCACTATTTAGTAATTAATAAACCATGCTCGACAGTGAGAGATCGTGGCAGGCGGCGGTCTCCTTCTGCGTCATTACCTCTTCGCTTCTCAGGAGCGGGCTAGGGAGAATAACGTCTCCGCTGACCCACTCTGGCGCAGACGTACGAGGGCAAGGAGGAGACGGTTTGCCCACCTCCTCCCCTCTCGTAATAGTGGGGTTGCCGGCCGGATGGCACGACTCCACATGTCTGTCATGCCTGAGGGGTGGCCTTGTTGTGAGCGAGGCAACCCTAACCATTGTGCCGGGGCCCGGAGGTTTCGTCCGGGCCTACCGCCGGGGCGAGGTGGCGAATGCTAGCGCGACCCCATCTCGCCCCACTCAGGCGGGCGACTGTTCACACGTGGTGGTTTTTAGTCAGTAGGAGTCTGACATAACACTCTGGCGCCCCCGCGCCGGAGAGTATCCGTGATGGATTTTCCCCACGTAAAAAAAGGATTGCGGAAAACTGGGATGTCTGCTGCGAACATGGGGAGGCCTATGTCCAGCAGTGGACTGCAATAGGCTTAAAAGACTGATTGACTGACATTAATCATTTGAAAATTAATAGTATTTTGCAAACCAATAGATAGTAAAATTCAAAAATGTACGCAACGTGACACGTGTACCGAATTGGCCACGGTACGTTCCCACTAAAACCCGCGGTCGCACCGGAAACCGCGACTTATCCATCACGCTACCGACATAGCTTATTAACCAACGTTGATCTTATGTTGATTCACTTGTTAGCCTACGTGCTAAGACTATTGTAAGGCTGTTTACAAATTAAGCGTCTTGTCTTTTTTTTTTTAATACTAATGTGGCAAACAAATGTACGGCCCGCATGATGGTAAGCCTAACTTATGCACGTCTACATAACCAGGAGCAGTGCCAGCGAGTTGCCGACCTTATCCCCGACCCTCCTTAAGAGTTCTGTATATGATTACTCTAGACCTGTTGAACACGCGTGCCTAATAATAGTAGGTTTTGTATACATTAGTAAGCTAAAAAAGTAAACTGTACAGATTCAAAAGCTGTCAAAAATGGGAGTTATGCTTTAGGGGATTGGCAACACAAAACAAAGTACAATAATAGTATATCTGTTGTTAAAAATAATTTAACTTGTGTTCGCTAGCGTACCAGCCAGTATCACAGATACTACTACTATTGTGCCGACTATTAGTAACATTGCAAGGTCTGGATAATAAAAGTGTGTCTCTGAATATGTTCGGAACGGTAAGTCTGTACTCAGCTTAACGTCACAGTTACACCGATGCGATTTGCTTTTTAGTTTTTAATCTCCTGCGTATCTATTCCCACGGTGTACCAAATTAGCTTCTGCTTCATTACGTTTTTTAGAGTTCCGCTCCCCGAGCAATGTCAACGTAACCTTTCCGCTATGACTCCACATCAAAGCACAAAATTAAAATACTCTAAAATAAAGGTACTTTATAGAATTAAAACTTTTCATAAGATATGAATTTTCAACCTAACCTTCTTGTCTCTTCAAGCAGTCTTGAAAAATATTCTTGAAGCATCATTTTACGTAGTGTATTATATTGTTATATTCTTAAATTTGTTACAATAATGTAAGTTCCCATCGATTTGGAATATAATTTACAGATAATAATTTTATTTCTACGATTTAATTCGATTTTTAAAAATATTTCTGTTATATTCTATTATTATATTTGTTTACTAGTAGTAAGTACGGAACTCTTCGAATTTGACCTTGCTCGATGATTTGAATATAATTTCGTATATATTTAGCAGGGGATAATGCTTCGTTTATTAGGAATTTGTTTTGATTTTAAAGATAGCGGAAGGTATCGGCTGTTTAACGGTTTAAAAATGTAAATTTTTACAGCGACTTTTTTAGGCGATTCAAAGAACAAATTTGAAAGTATTGTCTAGACTTACAGTAACGGTAAAACAAGTAACTTGCACTTAATAGCTCGAAATGAGCCTTCCTTTACAACAATTTGTGTCGACTCTACAATTCAAGGTCTAAAATAGGTAATGATTTATTACTATTATATATTAATACAAAATCAGTCAATTAAGGCAAATAAAAATACAAACATTTACACAGGTATATTCATTTCGTATTTTACAAAACTGTATTTTAAACGAAAATTGAAGACTATAAAAATGTATAGCGACTGCAAATATCGTTTCATAGTTTTGTCATGAAAATTAAAAAAACAAAATCAAGTTCGGTCACGATATACATTCTTACTAATTGAAAATTGTTAGAGTAATACAAGTTTTAATTTGAATTTTGACTTTCGGTTGATCAGTAGTTTCACTTTGTCGCGTTTAAGGTTGCGAGTTCGATTCTCGAATATAACAGTTTTTTGTATCATTAAATTAGATGTTATTATGGTCTGTGTGTTTGTCTATTTTTAGTAAGTATCTTCGAAACGTTGATTATAACTATTTATTAAGTGTCCGTGCATCATCAGCGCACCGAAAAGATTACTCTTTACAATTCCCATATAATAAAGGTGAGATTATATTATAATTACACAGTAGGCACCGATCCCTCAGTGTAAATAACACACGAGCGATCATTAAGGTTAATATCGTTGATCGCGTCGAGAATTTCGCGGTTTGTGTACCAGACGCGACGTGAATCTACAAATAGATAAAATTGGAATGTTTGATTGTAATATTAAAATAATCGCTTATTTTCTAAATTCATATTTTTGTAATATTTTTTTTTAGTCTGTCTGTCTGTTTGTTCCGCCTAATCTCTGAAACGGCTAGACCGTTTTCTAAGGGACATTCACTAACAGATAGCTGATGTAATAAGGAGTAACTTAGGCTATTTTTATTTTAGTTTTATTTTTCAAATGTTATATCTGCGAACTGAACAAATTTGTTAAATTCCACGTGGACGAAGTCGCGGGCACAGCTATTTAGTTAATATATCCATGCTATACGATGTTTATCGAAGAAATACATATGAAAAAAAACATGTGAAAATTACGCGTGTAGATCGATTTTATTAATTTGCTAATTATGTCTTGTTATACCACGTAGATGTGTTCACGATACGACTTCGTCACGACTTCAGTAAAATTGTTTATAGAGTCATAATTATACTTCAAGACGCTGTATAAAAATCACCTCAGCGCGATTTGAAAATATATCTGTAGGATCAAATCCTTGTAGCCTGTACCTAATTTCGTATGTTATCTAATATATAAAATTCTCGTGTCACAGTTTTCGTTGCCATACTCCTCCGAAACGGCTTGACCGATTTTGATGAAATTTTTTGTGCTTATCCGGTATCTATGAGAATCGGCCAACATCTATTTTTCATACCCTTAACTTATAGGGGGGGGGGGGTTAAGATGGTTAATAAAATATTATGAAATTTCGTGTGCATATCGGGTAGGTCTGAGAATCGGCCAACATCTATTTTTCATTCCCCTAAGTTATAAGGAGGGGGGGGGGGGGGGGGAAGGTTAATAAAATATATGGCAAAACAACGTTTGCGGGGTCAGCTAGTATACGATATATTGTTATTTATTTTATACGATATAAATACAAACTAAAACTCTGAAATAATCCTTTTGGCCTCCTTTACTCTTATATACTTTGATATTTCGTTTTCCTAAATATATTTCATAATAGCTGTGCTCCGCGGTTTTACACGCGTTATTAACAAGAGAAAATAGCCTTAATCTTCCACGATAAATTTACTATCCAACACAAAAAGAATTATTCAGTTCGAACCAGTAGTTCCTGAGATTAGTGAGTTTAAACAAACAGTTTTTTTAGATTTATAATATTATAGTATAGATGAATATTCATTTCTAATTTTCTACTAATTCGAATATAAGATACTGATTGACTATCAGACACTTTACTAGCAGCGACACCAGAGCCATGTCTATAAACAGTAATTAATTACGTAAAACATTTAAAATCAAATTGTTGTACACCTAAATGTAAATAGACCAACGACATTTAATACATCATACATACATAGTAATATTTCTTCCATCCACTAGGCAGGCAGCGAAGAGTAAGCGGACAGGTTTGACATGATTAGGCATTACCACGAGTATCGCATGGCGAAAGGCTGACCGCAAATTTATCGCCAATGGGCTGGATTACAGGCGGGCATCGGGCGGACTTATTTCTTCATTAGGTACTACATTTTATGTCGGATTGATTGAATAGAATCGGATCTCTGAGTCTCGGGTTTAGTTTAACGTTTCATAGGAAATAGATTGTATAACATTTGTGTTCAATTATTAAAGATTTCAACTATATATATTATATATTTGTTGGGAGATATTTTTGAATAATCATTTTATAATATCGCATTTCACTTCAGCCTATTGCAGTCCACTGCTGGACATAGGCCTCCACAAGTTCGCGCCAAAAATGGCGTGCACTTATGTCTGTTGCCATAGTCACCACGCTGGGCAGGCGGGTTGGTGACCACAGGGCTGACTTTGTCGCACCGAAGACGCTGCTGACCGTCTTCGGCCTGTGTATTTCAAAGCCATATTGGATGGTTATCCCGCCATCGGTTGGCTTTATAAGTTCCAAGGTGGTAGTGGAATTGTGTTATCCCTTAGTCGCCTCGTACGACACCCACTGGAAGAGAGGGGTGGCTATGTTTTTTGCTGCTGTAACCATACAGCCATGTATTTTAAACGAATATTAAAAAATATAAAAATGTATAGCGACTTTAATTAAATAAATAAATGTACAATTCAATGTCAGTTTTTTATTGTTAATAAATCGAGAAATATGTGCAAATTAATTTTTTAATAGCTTGAATTATCTTTATAAAACTATTTTCATAATAATACCTCCGCTATTGTCTAACGTAACACAGTCGAAAGTCTTCCACGGGTATCCGCTATCTAAGGATTAACTTGGTGTCGTGTGGCGGGGAACTGATCTTGGACGTTTACGATGTTTACATTAGTTCCTTTGATAACATCAGCTCGGCGCTCGTATATCACGGATTTAGTTTCTCAGAACAATGCCAACAATTCGTCGAGCGTAACTCACAAACATCTGGGGATAATCTACATCATGTTCAACATATTTACAACAATAATAACAATGACAAACATCTGTATGATCAATACAAATGTATGCAGTGTCCGGGGATCGGACCCGCGACCGCCAGCGCCACAGCCGCAATCCAGCACTGACAGTTGCGCTAAGGTGTCATTTTTTTTTTTTTTATTTAAGTTAACAAACAGTGTTCACAATAAAGTTTTGCATAACAGACTTACAATACAAACATTATTAATCGTGACACCAACATCGTCAACTCCAGATTACAATTTTATAATAGTAAAAAATGCACATCAAGGAAAAGAAATGGTAGGTATCTAATATACATAATACATCACAAATACATTTTTTCCCTAAATACCATCAACCAAACACTAGTGATTATTATTGTTATTATTACTCAGCTAAAAATACATACTAAGCTTAATATCATTTAGTTCTATAGTATCTTCGCATCGCGGTTTCACCCGATATAACAAAAGTTTCCGATTTCGACAATATGTCGCGATAAAAAGCACCTTATTTTGTACTCTGAATTTTCGGATATACATATATAATGTAACCAGACTTCCCGTTTTGAACGGGACCGTTCCTTCCTCCTCCGTCCCTCCGAATGGCGCAAAAAAAAATTGTAAATAGAGAATAGACATTATGAATATAATACACATGATTAAGAATAACTAAAAAAGAAAAAAAAAACTACTCGACGCTACAAGGAACAACAGGTTTTGGATAAAAAGAAAATCATCAAATAAGTACACCCAGTACATTTTTGAGATAACACACATAAGAAAAATACAGTCGGATTGAGAACTTCTTCCTTTTTTTGAAGTCGGTTGATAAATAGATAAACCTTATTAAAAAACTGATGACCCGCTTTGAGTCGAGACATAAATGGGTACGTTATTTATATTCCAAGTTTGTTACGATCAGTTCAGACGTGTTTGTATATAAGAAACATCCATCCATTTTAAACTTTCGCATTTATTATTGTAGGATGTACTATATATAGCTTAAATATGTTAGCGATGATAGTATAGTAAAAATATTTTGTTTCTCGCAATATATACGACCGTTTTATCTAAATACATTCAAAAATTTATGAATAATAAGACATTTGTCATTAAACGTGACCTTTCAACTTGTCTCCACTTAACATCGCTCTCGTAATACATTGATAACGATCGGAATTGTAAATGAGAGGCGAAAGGCTTGCCCATTATACAAATTCCACGTTTATTGAATGCGGTTCAATCGTTTAACTACACGTTTTCACGGCTAAATATTGAAAATTTATTTTTATCATTCGGAATAATTGTCATCGTCGAGTACGTGAAGGCAACGCTTTAAGGATTTCGTTAATAGCGTTCGTGGAATGCAGTGTGTTATTTGTGACAAGAATTTTAGGTACTTAAAAGTTTTCTTACTTTCGGAATATTTGTGAAAGTGCCATTTACTTTGATTTTTTTTGCATCTTTGTTAAAGGAACGCTTTATAGTAGAGGAATTGTAATGTAATTTTGTCTAATACATCTTAGTTATAATATTTAATGTCGTCTTTAACATTTTTTTATTCATAAGTGTAGAAATATTATTTGTTTTAAAATTATAATAATGATATCGAAAATAATTACATTTGACCAGCTCGTTGGCGCAGTTTGTAGTGGCCCTGCTTTCTGCTCCGCGGGTTGTGGGTTCGATTCTCGCCTGAGTCTGGGTGTAATATTTGTATTTATATTTATATATGTATGTAATATTTCTATGCATATTTATCAAAAAAAAAATAGCTATATTAGTCGGTTGTTACCTATAACAAGCACTAAGTTGCTTACCATAGGAACAGACAACCGTGTGTGTATGTTATAAGATATTTACTAGTTATATATTTCACTAGCGCACCCAGCAGACGTTGTCCTGCCCGTAAAACAGCTACCAAATTTGATAGCTAACTTACCGATAGCAGCACCACCTACCGGGTCCAATAGAGATAAAAACCCCCGCAAGAATATAATAAGTAATGTGAAATAGCTAGTTAATACCATTTTTACTGTATGTAAATTAAATTAAAATGCGGTCTACGATTTAGATAAATTTAATCATTAATAACTTACGTAAAATCGCCCTAATATATCATTTAACACGTACTTTATTGAATAGCAATAACAAATTGACTCTATATTTTAGTTAGAAAACGTTTGTATGGGAAAAACAAATGCGCTGATTTTAGGGTTTTCCCGGAAACTATTCGAATTTTAAGTAAGAACGATCCTCGTACTTCAAGGAATATTTTAAAAAAACAATTAGCGAAATCGGTCCAACCGTTCTCGAGTTTTGCGCTTAGCAACATATTCAGCGACTCATTTTTATATTATAGATTACATTTGTGGTGTAAAATTTCGTTTTTACAATATCACTGATGACAGTAGAATTACTTCACCTACTGAGGTAAACTAATCACATTTTAATGATAAGCACGTTTTGTCCAAAAAGTGAGCGATTATTATGCAACACGTTTTTCGTCATCCTCGCCCAATGCCCAATTATGGTAATCCTTCAAAATGAATCGCCTCTGCTCGAGCCATCAATCTTCATTCCGCAACGCTTGATAAAAAAAAAAAAACAAATAGCTTATTAAAATATTGTTGGTATTTTAATTTCAATGTGAGCTGTTCGATGTCTTACGTGATGTGGTTGATTTGATTTATTTTAGATGCCTGAGATATTGTTTTTACTGTATTCTACACTACTTTACCAATACAATATGCTACAAATCCCAAATTAGGGCTATTTCAAGCGTAAAAGATGATATAATAATATAATCGTTTTCTTTATTGAATTTTAAAACAGTTTTACCTAATTAAAAAAAAATAGATGTTCGTCGACTGCTGAACTAACTGGGTAAAAAATCAGGGTAAAAATTTTTAAGAAAAATTGTCAGTGCTGTAAAGTAACTGTGTCCCACGGTTTCACGTACGTAAATTTGAAGAGAAACATCATCATTATCATTACAGCCTATACAGTCCACTGCTGGACATAGGCCTCCACAAGTTTACGCCAAAAATAACGTGAACTCATGTGTTTTGCCCATAGTCACCACGCTGGGCAGGCGGGTTTGTGACCGCAGTACTGGCTTTGTCGCACCGAAGACGCTGCTGCCCGTCTTCGGCCTGTGTATTTCAAAGCCAGCAGTTGGATGGTTATCCCGCCATCGGTCGGCTTCTCAAGTTCCAAGGTGGTTGTGGAACCTTGTTATCCCTTAGTCGCCTCTTACGTCTTTGAAGAGAAACATAGCCTATAACCTTCCTCGCAAATGAGCTATCCAACACAAAAACAAATTATTTTTGCGTACCAGAAGAACCAGGGAACTCATTTTTGTTTGTTAATAACATTTTTTTATGAATAACGCATTATTATTATTTTTTCAATTCGTGCTAGAAGTTCCTGGATTAGCGCGTTTAAACAAAAATACAAACTTTTTACCAAATAATATTAGTATCTATCGATTCTATAACAAAAAACCTACTTATAATAATATGCTTATAAAGCACGGCTATTACGTAGCATGATTTATTCCTTTCACGTGAAGTTATGAGTTGTAAAAGAGGGAATGAGTTTTCACTTCCATTTTATTGTCGAATATGAATGTATGAATAAGTTAACAAGTCCTCGTTTTATTTCACCTATAGAAAAGTTTTTATAGGCACATTTATATACGTTTGTACGTTTTATAAGTATAATATATTACAGAGTGCAATAATATACAATTTAAACCATTCCTTCAAGTTTTATTGAGTTGTTCAAGAGATCGGTAATTTCAGATTTCCCCCACGGTACAATTACCAATGAGACGTTACCAATTTAATTTCAATTGAGATTGTCTCCCGAGATCATGACGGATGCAGCCACCCCGAGGGTCCTCAATTGGTTTCCGGTCATCTTTCAATTATTTCTCCTCTCTCATCAAATGCGGGTCCTCAATAAACGCTCGAGCAGAGATTACTGGTTCCAATTGATCTGATTGCCTGGTGGACACCGGTGATGTCATGTTTCCTTCGTCCTGGGTGAAATGTACTAACTTCCATTTCAATACCAAAAATATGTCAATGTCTATTTTAGATTTAAATATAAGCGATTATTAAAAATATTGAATGTAACATTGTATTGTTTTGTAATGTTTTCGCGGAACAACTTTTTCGGATTTTGTCGCGGTTTATTAAGTTTTTTAATGTCGATGTTTCGGATACTTTCTAGCAACCATGTTCATGGGAGGACTGAGGTGTTAGACGTCCTAACGTTACAAAGTTATTCGCAAATTTGCATTTTACGTGAATGTGATAACGAAATAATAATTATATCACATAGGTACATATCTTGTTCAATGTATTATTTGTCTTAATATTTCTTTCTCAATAAATTAAAATATATTAACGTATTAGTTATATATGTCGTTTATCAATTTTAATTATTAAGTTACATGACGACGACGCGTTCGCGCAACGGTCACAGCACTGGTTTGTGACTGTTGCGGATTCGATTACCGCACACGACAAACATTTGTATTGGGCATACAGATGTTTAAAGTGGTTTTGGTTTTTGCGCAGTCCTTGTGGGTCTCCCCACCGTGCCTAGGAAAACACGTTAAATATCCGCCAACCCGCATTGAAGCAGCGTGATGGATTAAGCTCTTATCCTTCTCCTACATGGGGAAAGAGGCTTATGCCCAGCTGTGAGATATTACAGGCTGAACCGTAGCGTAAGCATATTAAGTTACATTATCAATAGTTACATTATATCTTATTTAATTGAGCTAATGTGATTCCTATTAATATTTAATATTCATAATCTATATTAAAAATACCAAACATATAAACTCATACATTGTACGGCTTAGAACACATACAAACAAACAAACAATTATTATGTAACCTTATTCGCATAGCAATCATCCATTCGAAGTGTAACACATGTACTGTCGTTGTTCGTACGTACGAGCCGCGGTACGTTATTACGTATGAAATTTACAACGTTTCCAGTTTCCTCAGATGGATATAATGATGATTAATGACACCTCAGAGGCTGTTGTTTCTAAAAGATTCTTCACACAGAATGCGTTGTACGGTTCTGTGAGTTAAAAAAATTTCCTATTGAACTTCTAAGAAAATATAAAGCGTTGCGCTTAATTTGTGTGGTCTCAAATTAGTCTTTATTTTTTAAATCAGGTGATGATGAGAAGTAGATTGAGGTAATGTTATCGTTGTTTTCTTTAATAAGCTTTTAAACTAAATAGTGAATGTCAATTATTCCGTATGATAAATAGAAAAAAAAACTTTCTTTTATAAAATCTAGTAAAAAGGTACTGCAACCTCAAGATTAGTTTGTATATAATAAAGTCCTACACGAAATTATGCAGCCGCGATTATCTAGCGACGCACCGCATGTTGTCTGTAAATATCTTTAGGGAGCTCGGTGCTGTCGAGCTGTGCCTGTCAATGATAATTTGAGCAAATCAATGCAATACCGAGAAAGCTTTCAGCTTAAACACGCCGTTGATACAATGTTTCCTGAAGCAGTCAACAGAGGCGTAGAGCTCGAGGCGAATGAAGAAATTACGAACTACTCGCTAAAGGAAATTATTTTTATGTTTGCGATTTATAAGACACTAGATGCACCCTGCGCGCGTTGCTACGACTTTATTGTTATTATTTTTTTGGTTGTACCAACTCAGACTCATACTGTGTGGCTACGTTACTAAAGAATATAGCCACCCCCTCTCTTCCCGTGGGTGTCGTAAGTGACGACTAAGGGATAACACAGATCCACTACCGCCTTGGAACTTAAAAAGCCGACCGGTGGCGGGATAACCATCCAACTGCTGGCTTTGAAATACACAGGTCGAAGACGGGCAGCAGTGTTTTCGGTGCGACACTGCCAGCCCTGTGGTCGCCAATCCGCCTGCCCAGCGTGGTGACTGTGGGCAAAACACATAAGCTCACGTTATTTTTGGCGTAAACTTGTGCAGGCCTATGTCCAGCAGTGGACTGTATAGGCTGTAATGATGATGACCAACTCAGAAACCTTCGTGGGCTCATGTACAACACTTTACTGATGATCATGACATGATTAAATGCATAGTTTACGATTCTATAAAGGACAAACAGAAAACATTCATTTTGATATATATAAGATTGAAGTGAAGTTAACCAACACTGAATTATAGAACTAAATGTTACCTTATTGTTTTTGCAACATAATCTATTTCAATGTGCAAAAATTTGATAACAGGTACCTACAGGTACATATAGAACATATTATATTATGTTATATTTAAAACTTTTATGTACTGTCTAGATGTTTTTACTTCTATTACATTAGGTACATGGTTGAATTTTAAATTCTACGTGTATGAACTAGCGCGAAGAGCTGGTATTTTATAAATATGAAAAAAAAAAACGCTCTTCAGTGAAAAATGACACGCAGTGATAAATAAAATATAGAAAAACTTCTGGGAATTATGTTCTTACATACATCATACAATAGAGTGAATTTTATTTTATATTCTCTGCGGGTAGTACAGAAAAAAAATGTGTTCTAGTTAAATTGAGTTACTAATACTTAATTCATGTCGTTTCCTTGCTTTTACGACATATTATCCATACTACATATACATGCCTAAATGTTGACTAAAAATGGTACACTCTTGTGTTTTACCCATAGTTACCACGCTGGGCAGGCGGGTTGGTGACCGCATTTATGATTATAATTATAATTTATTATTATAGCAATTAAAAATATGTACCTATATAGCGACGAAGGTTACTCGCCATAAAAAGCGCAACTTAACTATAAACAACCTCACTGGTTAAAAACAATGTAAAAACTACAAAACATAAATAAAAATATTTAATTTCACATTAGGTGTATCGACTAATATTTTCTACATGTCACTTTTACAACTATTTTCGAATTATGGTTATTAACGTAAACATCACATCCTACGTACGGCCTCGTTCCGATCACTGGAATTATCTCAGCTGTATCATTACGTGCACCTGTGTGGTGGGAAGTGTCGAACTATCGTTTGCCAGTCAGCCTCGCGACTTATTCACAAGACTTGTTACCGATCCCTGCCATTAAGGAGTAATTCTGACAATCGCCTTCAGCTTGTCGACTTGCCAAGACAACTTGAATTATAAATCAACTCTTTTGTTCACTATTAATACTTTTGGGATTATACAGTTAACGCCTAACGGCCCGGCTTTATTTAACTTTATTGACACTAGATTGATCGATGTGTTTTTGTAATAAAATATACGGTTATTCGTATATATCATGATCTTTAAATAAATCATTTGATATTTCAACACAACTATAAATCAGAAACCTATTTACGTATTTATAACCGTTATTGTGCAAAAGTAAATGACTGTATAATCTAAGTAAATTGTACAAAATATAGTTTTTACAGTTAGCGTAACAGCAGGAAGCTGGTCGGTGACCTTAAAATATCATCACGTTTATGTTGTTGTAGAAAATTGTAATATATCTGCGCAGATCGCGACTGCGTTTCCGCTTCTTAATGGTTAGCATGCACGCCACGTTCGAGTCGAAAGCTCCCGCAGTCGTGTCTCTTGCCGAGCCGACATCGCTCCGAACAAAACTCCTTACAATTCCGACAGCCATAATTCTCTAGTTTTTCTCGCTCCGGTCACGCCGCGGGGCGCGCGTTCGCAACACCTTACCCGAATAAGTACACCGATTTACACACAAACCTTCGAACTGTACGATCCGTCGAACGCTTCACCTAAAATCTCAGACTCATAACCATAAAAATCGTATAATCGGATTTGAATAACGTCCGCAATAAAATACTCAGGCTCATCTCGTGTTATGTTATTGTACACTTTGAAAATCTCACACGATTTATGACGGGTCTCGGAATAAATTTTTCAATAGTCGACAATGAAATGCGTAAATGTTTTGAGTTTCGGGTCGGTCATGTTCGATAAATCATTTGAATGTGAGCGGACGTTTGGTAAGACATGAAAGGTCGAAGTTTCTTTAACACTTGTCTTGTTTACAACGCTGTGTAAATTAGCTGTTTTCCCTCGATGTCGATAATTTGTAACGTGTCTGATACCCTGTTAAGCGGGATTAGCGCTTCATCTGTGCATAAGTAGTCTTTTAATCGTACAATGCCAAAGATCTGAATGTAATCTTTTTAATTCTATTTTCAATAAAATCTTCTTTGTTTATTTCACTTTAAAATTTTGTGTCCGTATACAATTTTGTATAATATTTATATAAATACGTTTTTAGCATCTATTAAAAAAATCTTTACTTAAATCAATTGTAGGAGTCATATTTCATAGCAATGAATAGTGGTATGCTTTCGTCTTTGTAAATTAACCCGTTGTTTAACCTAGTTAGTGCTGTGTGGGCTACGGCACCAAAGAATTTAGCCACCCCCTCTCTTCCCGTGGGTGTCGTAAGAGGCGACTAAGGGACCAAAAGATTCCAAGGTTCCACTACCACCTTGGAACTTAAGAAGCCGATCGATGGCGGGATAACCATCTAACCGCTGGCTTAGAAACACACAGGCCGAAGACGGGCAGCAGCGTCTTCGGTGCGACAAAGCCAGCCCTGCGGTCACCAACCCGCCTGCCCAGCGGGGTGACTATGGGCAACACACATGAGTTTATGCATTTTTGGCGCGAACTTGTGGAGGCCTATGCCCAGCAGTGGACTGCAATAGGCTGGAATGATGATGATGATGATTAACCAATATTATTTTATTATGTTTACAATATAAAAATAACTTCAATTACAAAACCGAATTAAAGACTTGTCGCCTTACAAGTATCGGCTTTAGATAACTCGAAACCTACACGTGTTTTAGAAATTTTAAGTGATTAATGTAACACAATTCGAATGATAATATCCAGCTCATTATAGGGACCTTATTTATAGAGTTAAGATAATAACAAGCAACGCTAATACTTGTTTACAATGATACTAAATTATCAGCTGACTGCGATTTCCTAATAGTAACAACGGAGGCGTTGTTTCGGTACCGCTGTGTGAGTGCCTGAGTAATGGGCTTTAGAATTAGTAGGGCTATAACAAAAGTTACGTTCTATGGCAAGTGTTGGTTTACGGGGAAATTGTAGTAACGACTATCGCGAAAGTCAATTCATTCTAGTTTCTGTTTTTTACCGTTGATTGTGCATAAAAAAAATGTGTATGAGAATATTGAAATCTAAGGAATTTTGAAAATTGTTGAATTTAATTCTAATTTTTAAAGACGTGTTGTGTCTAAGATTGACAATAAAACCTGTGTCAAATTTTTTGGTCAAATAATACAGTAATTGTTTTTTTTTTTTCAGCCATATCAAAACTGCCCATTTGTGAGCAATCTGGACAAATCTTCTTTTTATAATTTTGGGCTTAGGCATATTTATTCTATTATTTGTGAAGCGACCGCTATCGTACGTTATAAAACAACGACATCGTACGTGCGTATATCCAGTACGTCAACTGTTATCTTGGCATTATAAAGAAACTAGCGACCCGCCCCGGCTGCGAACGGGTGCTAAAACTATCAGTGTTCCTCTACTATATTATGCATCTATCTGTTTGTAATATTAAAATAACCGCTTTTTACTAATGCATATGGATGTATGTATACATGTGGTACATGAACCAAAATAACATTTTTTAAAATTTTTATCTGTCTATCTGTCTGTCTGTTTGTTGCGACTAATCTCTGAAAGGGCTAGACCGATTTTGACGGGACTTTCACTGGCAGATAGCAGGTGTAGTAAGGAGTAACTTAGGCTACTTTTATTTTAGAAATTTATTTTATTTTATAACTGCGAATTGAACAATAACTTTTTGTTAAATTCCACGCGGACGAAGTCGCAGGCACAGCTAGTTACACATAAACATTCCTCTGGAATCACTCTTTTTACTAAAGAAAACCACATCCAAAATCCGTTGCGTAGTTTTAAAGATGTAAGCATACAGACAGCGGGAAGCGACTTTGTTTTATACTACGTAGTAATCTTGGATTATGCGACAGCAAAAAAAGGCGTCGACGCTAATCAAGCGGTACAGCAATGTGCACGATCGACTGCTCTGAGGGCGGTCCTTAATTTGTTTAGTCATAGATTAGCGGATTTACATGTCTCAATGTATCACGGGATGTTTTTACACATATATGGTATTTGTATTTTTTTTAATATAGACTAATCTTAATATATATAAATCTCGTGTCACAATGTTTTTCCTCAATGGACTCCTAAACTACTTTTTCCTAACCGATTTTAGTCAAATTTGCACACCGTGTGCAGTTTGATCCAACTTAAAAGATAGGCTATATTTTATTTAGATATATTATGTTATTATTATATTTCAGAAAAAAATAAGGTGATACGAAGTTCGCCAGGTCAGCTAGTAATATAATAATAACTTGGGGAGGCATATGCCTAGTAGTGGACTGCAATAGGCTTAACTGACTGACTGACTGATAGACTAATAATTTCGGTCTGAATGTTGTCCTTGCACGTTGTCGTTGCCGTGCCTCGAAGAGCACGTTGTCTGTTCTGGTTATTATAATGCACAATTGATAACTACTACTACTAGATTACGACTAGTTTGTTTATCTATTTTATTTTGTTAATGTAATTTATGTAACATTGTGTTTTCCTAATTGAAATTCGAATTTTAAAAATGCGAATTTTGATCTGTAACTTTGGTTTGTACGATGTTTCCACACCAGGTCAAAAATGTGAATAATTCTGAATATGGTAGGAAAGGCATCGTGCTACAATAGTTACATCGCACATAAATAGTCAGCCTAATTTTAGCGACCAACGGCGTAATTGCGTTGACCATTAAAGAGGAACTGGTGAGAGGACAATCGTGTTTCATTCGTTTTATATGGAAATGTGGCGCGGCGGGTGTCGGTTCAAAGGGAGCACTTAATAAGGACGTGTCCGACCCGCCGCCCAGCGCGCTCGCTAACATTCCAACAAGGGTTTGCTCTCCGGCGAGAGTATTATAGTGTTTGTCGTGTGTCTCTCGTTTTTCTCCCTCCCCCATTTCCCACCTCGCGTCGGGAATTTAAACGAGCAGACCGATTTCCATCGATCAACCCGTGTTGCATTCTGTGCGAGAAATTTTCGGTCAGTCGACGATTTAAAAATACGTCGTCGCCTTTGAAATTTTCGAGCGATGCGTCCACGTCGTTTTTTATATTGCATTCTTTTTGAACGAAACTCTTATAATGTTACGATATTGGACCGTGTTAGCATTCGAGGGTTTGTTGTGATCATCTTTTTTAACGACTTTGAATTCTACTTTAGGAATTTGTCATTTAACTAATTGTGCTATTAGAAGTTTATTTCGTCTAGTGAACTTTTCTGGAGGTTTCTTAATGAGTATATCCGATACTTAGCTCCGCTGAAACTGTGAATGGCAAAGTATTTGATACTTTTTCCTTTTCACCGTTCATTGAATCTCATTGATCTTACGATATAAATATTGTTTATACAAAACTTTTCAAAGATTTATTATAACCGACCGCTCTGATGCCATTGTGTCCGAACCGGTATAATATTAAATCGCGTTTTTATTCCGGCGCTCGTGTTGTTCTTCGTTTTGGCTCGCGATGGACAAGGATTAACAAGGGCGTCGGCGCCAGGCGGGGCGAAGTTGAATAGCAATGCGGCGCGGTGTGCGGCCGCTATCTAGATGAGCGCGCTCCTGTGACGATACCATTGGACATATGCCACACGTCCTGAATTGTATTTACTGCTCTCGTTGATTCGTTCTTTACGATTATCTGTTTTTATTTTACACACGCGGTCCCTTTATTGTTTCAAAACAACGTAAACGAAGCGAAGCTCGCAGTTCAACTTGAAGTGTTTAAGTTCTAAAATATCGAAAAGATCAAGTAACGGAATTTACTTCGCGTTTGAACTTTAGGCACGTTCTGTTTTATAGTCTACGTTTTGTTTACGTAATATAAATTTTTTCCTGGAATAGTTTACAGCTATTAACAGAGGATATCTGATATCAGCGCACGACTCGACGAAAACAGTTAATTGAAATCTCGAAATATTTTATAACTAAGACTTTAAATTAGCTTAAACCGCTTTAAAGTCTAGATAGCTAGATAAAGTCGTTACGGCGACATAAATAGACAAACATTACGCTGAATAAGTGCGCTGTTGGATGAATTATTCCGTACTTTATCCAATTCGCGGTGCATGTAAAACTGTCAACGTAAGTTGTCAGATCCATTTTAGTACATAATTATTTCTCGGAATAGGTGCAGTAACCCTTAGGATTCCATAAAGGGCCGGCGAACATATGAGCCTCGGCTGTCTGTCATTTATCATCGGATTTATATGGAGCTTGGGCGGGTGCAGCATCCATGTCTGTAGCTGAATTGGATATATGGTTTTTGCCTTTCCGACTAACAGAAATTATAAGCTCATTAGAGACGGGATCCAGACATTAATCAGGTCTTGCACGAAACAAATTTGTCAGTTGAACAGTTTCTGCCCGATCGGAGTATGTTTCTTTTGTAAATAGTCGTTTCTTTTGTTCGTTAAGTTTTTGTTTCCGAATGTTTCTGTTGTGTATGTTGTAATGTATAAAATGCGTTGTCAAATAGTTCGTCGAATACGGTCTGTATCAAATTGTATTGAATGTGCAGCTGTACGTAATATTTTTTTTTTATTGTTAGACGTGCTTTCGATCCTAATTGGCTTTCTTGATTATTTAAGTAATATTTGGTTATTAGATCTTTTGTATGATAAAGAAATATATGTACTCAATAAAAAAAATAAAAAATTTTATCACGAAAATAAATATAATTTAGCGCATTATACCAAACGTGATGCGAGGCTAATTGACACGCGCTCGGCGTTGTTCCTTCAAATTGTCGTCAAATATTTGCGCGTCGAGCAAACACGTCCACAGAACCAGCCAGTGTTTGCTCAGGCCAACGAGCCACGCTGTTTACCTCCGTACTATC
This sequence comes from Melitaea cinxia, assembly GCF_905220565.1. Lineage (NCBI taxonomy): Eukaryota > Metazoa > Arthropoda > Insecta > Lepidoptera > Nymphalidae > Melitaea > Melitaea cinxia. Next base: position 1,439,890 of record NC_059408.1, on the reverse strand, counting down.
TGTGGATCGTCTCTGACGTTTTCTTTTTCCACCTTTTAAGGTGGAGAGCAGGTTGACGTGACCATTCCGAGAGGCTGGGAATTAGGATAGGTTTACACTATACACACACTATGCATATAGACCTTTTTTTAATATTAGTTTTTGAAATGCTGTGAATAAAAGAATATTTTTAACGTACTCACACGGTAGTCTGTTACTAAGAAAGTACAACTTAATGCCTGCTTTATATATGTATATATACATATATATGGTAACTGCCGTCTTCGCTTCATTTTTTTTTGATATATACCCTACATATAAATAATACATATACTCGTATAAATAAATACATGTAGTACAATCATATTCCGGGCGGGAATCGGACCCGGTAGCTCCGGAGCAGAAAACAGGTCTTTGCTAATTGCGTAACGGTCTATTAAATTATAAGAATAGCGTTATGTAGTATCCAAAGTAGTTTTTTTTTTCTTTTCACTTCCGTCTTTTGACGTGACAACGTCTAATGAATCGATGAACGCCGGTTTCATGCTCGAAAAAGGAAGACTCGTTGTAGCGTTACGCACATCGCGACGATGCATCGTCCCGTTACGCCCATTGTACGCATGCGCCGCATCGATTGTCTTCCACTCGATTGGCCTATGCGTCCGGGGAGATATTTTGTTATGACGTTGTTGTCACGTAAACTATCGTCCGTAAACCAACATTACAGACAACCAGTTTTTTGTTGACATAATTATCTAAGTGCGATTGAGTCTATGTGAGGCTTTTGTTCCTATAACCTTCCTGAATTATTAAGCACTATTTTAATTACATTACTTACCTCAGTAAAGAGGCTTAGTTAAGGCTTATAACGTTTTTGAAATTGGATTAAAAGATTTCAAAAATAGTATGTGTAAAAAAATAAACAAACCCTTCGTTTTTTTTATGCATTTGAAGATAAATATTGTGATAGGTAATTTAAAAAAAAATTGACTTACCTGTGAGTTTAGTTGCTCTTCTTTTTTTTGTAACGTCGCCGTACTTTTTCTGTTTGTTATGTTGCGGATTTCCTTTTCTTATAATTGACGCTAACGCCCTGGGTCGAACTTTGAAAAAAAATTCTAAGCCTCGAATTTGTTTTGTACCAACCCACTTTACGTTATATTTTGGTGGGTAATTAGTTGTTTTTTTCTTTTTAAATCAGTGAATTGATTCGATGTCATTTTACATCTAAACACACACGTTAAAATTATCATACGTTAGTAGGCGTAGTAGGAAGTTTTGTCCGCCTTAGACTTAATAAGTGTACGTTAACATTAATTAATTTAAATATTTATTTTCTGTTACAGGTAAGTGTTGTGGACTACAGATGATATTGAAATCTAAAGACATTTTTTTAATTGGTAAGTAGTGTTCGTAATGTCTCCAAAGACGTTTAATGGAAATTGTTCAGAATACAACAGTGTAACATTGGCTACGCTATTTGCTTAGCAATAATATTAACGGAATGAGAAATACTAACTAAAAAAACTTAGAACTAAAACTGTAAGTTACATATATTTATTCTGCCTAAATAATGATTTTATAATAACAAGTAACTGAATCCACGATATGTGTATATTTTTATATCATATACGGTTATGATGTCATCTCTCGACTACACGGAATTCTCCCAATATAGATTTCTTCATGGTAAAACGTTGCATGTAGGTATGCCTTAATTTGAATATTTTGCAAGCCTAGATTCTAGACTTCAATTACGAGTGGCGTTTAAAATGATTAAACTTGTTTTTAAAAAGGTGTTACTGCTTTTACTGTGTTAAACGGATTTTAGAGTCTTCATGTAAAAAAAAATTTTGCCAGCTTATATGTATTGCAGTTTATGTATACCTATTGCTTTGTACAAAAAATTGTTTCTTTCTGGCTGCGTGTTATCGACAAAAAATTTATAGTTCGTAGACAAAACACCTGCTAAAAATATGTTTTTTAATTTTACGTGTTATGAAAAAAGTTTTATTATATTGAATAGCGTTGTACAAGTAAATTATCCTTCTATAAAATTATTTAAAAATCCATGTTCATATTTTTAAATGCTACTCGTGTTTGCCAAAATCCAAAGTGTGCAATTTTGTTTTAAAATAAAAAAATCTAATATGTTTTAAGATAACTTCAATATGAGGTATATTGAAGTGGATGGTGCTATGGTTTTGGATTCCCCATGAAAGCGGAGCAAAAAGAATTCTATACATTTTTAACAAGCTTAATGCGCAGCTGATGCGTTCGATTCTTGTATTATCCAACCTGACTATGATAAATTGGACTTCTGATGAGTATGATATCACAAACCGAGTTTAAGATTAATGAGTGAACAATGTACTTAATTAACTATTTGCAGTTAATGTGAAGCTACCGATTGGGAATATAGACTCTGTTGAGAAGAATCGTCAAATAACTCAGCGGTTACTCTTTTAACAAACCATCAATCAGCCCAACTAAATATTTATTATTTATGTAATCTCGTACAAAATAATATGAATTTAAAACTATTTATATTGTAGTTGTCGAAATTCTATCGCCATCTCTCGACAAACAATTTAACACTCGGTGAAGTTGAGACCTCAGCTATCAACACTTCATTTGTCAAAGTCAGTCAACGTGTTGGTTCTGTACGAGATAAGCAAATAGGTTTTACATCGATTAACCTATTGATTGTGCTATTGTTTCGAGGCTTGTTGAGAAGATTTTAAACTAGACATTTTTCGTGGTTTCACCCGCGTACGGACTTACTGTTCTTATTATATGATTTGTTAGTGTAATTGTTCTAAAACTAGTGTAACTTCTGGACAATGTTTAACGATGTAATAAAAATAAAAATAAAAATTATAAATACGTGTTTATATGTATATTTCGCATGAATTATTATGTTTTTATATTTATATGCCTTTGGAATTATCTACTTTTGGCGGTAAATCGTTTCTTTTGTACATTAAATAACGGTTCTAAGTTTGGGTGTAGCTGTAGTTGTGATATAGTATAAAGTCAACCTATTGCTACATGTGTTTTGTAAGAAACAACAAAAAGTTACAAAGAATACCTTTTAAAAAAAGGAAAAATAAAACAAATCTCTCAATGTATCTAAGTACCTACAGATCCGCATCGCAGCCGCGCGAGTCGTTTTGTTATTATCATGATTACTCCGATAGCGATGAATAATGGAGACTGAATTTTTATCGCTCGTGTACCATCTTCATCCCAGCTTTAGTACTGGAATTCTTCTTGACACGATTGTAAAATAAATATTCGTCTAAATTAAATTAAATGAATGTGCGGTTCTCGCTATTATAATAAATATGGTAAGATTAGGTTGTGGTTTATAGAATTACTAGCGACCTCTGTCTTTGTTCATATTTTTTTACACAATAAGTAATCACCAACATATATACTAGAACCTTCTCCGAAACACGCTGCATTTTATGGTGCAAATATTATTCCGATCGGTTCAGTAGTTTTCGCAGTATAACCGAACAAAAAAAACCGGCGCTCCATTTATTAGAATAGATACTTAGTTTCTGAAGTGATATATCTACTGTATCGCTTTATGTTTGTCTGCTTGTTACTCCAACGTGTAATGGATTGTTTGTTACTTTTATTTACTTGTTGACTTTACCTATGATCGGGTATATTTAGAAAACGATTCGTTTTCACGGACAATCTTTAATTGGTTACTTGCATAGGTAAATGATTGGTTTTGACTAGCCCGTTGGCGCAGTTCCCCTGCTTTCTGCTCCGAGGGTTGTGGGTTCGATTCCCACCCTGAGTCTGGGTGTAATATAAATATTTATTTATATATTTATATATGTATTATTTATAAGTATGTTTATCGAAAAAAAAATATGTAGCTATATACCAGTCGGCTGTTACCTATGACACGAGCATTAAGTTGCTTACTTTAGGAACAGACGACCGTGTGTGTTGTGTAGATATTTATTTATTTATTTATTATTTATTAAAAAAATGATACATTTACTTAGGCTATTTGATTATTGTTGGTTATTCGATTGTATATAATTTTGATCGTATATGTAATGTTATATAATGTATCTCGACCCTATAGAAGATTACAGCTTTTTTTTTAAACAACTCGTCGGCAAACAAGCGTATGGCTCGCCCGACGGTAAGCAATTACATACGGTAATCGCTACTATTGCCTATCGACGCCTGCAACAATAGAAGCATTGCAAACCTACAATCCTACCGCCGATGCCGCCCAGAAGCTCTGGTGACTTTACCTACGTATGATCTTCTGTAAGGTCTATGTATTTCCCCAATCGGGCCGCTCCAGATTTCGAACAGGATGTTTCCTGCTGTGCCTTCCTCACTTAATCTAAACCGCCAAATAGTGTTGTATTCCTATGGTAAGGTAGCCAGAGTTTCCGGGTATGCGCTGTGTTGTGAACAGTGGGGAAGAGTCGGCAATACGCTTGTGATGCTACTGGTATTGCAAGCGGCCGCTTTAGAGGCGGACCGTAAACATCTCTATTGATGCAACACTCATAAATTATATCTCAAACTATGTACTACGAGTATTAATAGATTTATATTCGCTGATTCTCTATTCTTTGCAAACAAAGTCAAATAAAAAAATGTCAATGAAGTTACACGCTATTTCCTGTGCGTTCCGCTCGTTTCATTTGTAAGTGTAGGTTAATTGTTCCTTTAACTTATTCTTACTCTTCTCGTTCCCGTTTCTTTTATTATTTCTAAACTTATTTTATGAATGGAAAGAATTTTTTGCTTGTATTGAGTGTTTTTTTCCGGAAAAATATTTGAATCGTACTTTGTAAGCATATTTACTAAATTGTATTGTAAATTTTAAATGTAATTAAGTAACGTTATTCTTCAATACTACAGTTGTGGTGCTACCATCCGTTCAGAATGTTGATTCTATTAAGAATTTCTATAGTTATTCTTTTAAAAACCGTCATTCATTACAAATCCAATCATATATTAAGAATGTGTTCCACTGTGTGGCTACGGCAATAAGAATAAAGCCATCCCCTCTTTTCCTATGAGTGTCGTAAGAGGCGACTAAGGGATAATACGGTTCTACTACCATCTTGGAACTTAAAAAGCCGACCGTTGGCGGGGTAGCCATCCACCTGCTGGCTTTGAAATACACAGGCTCAAGACGGGCAGCAGCGTCTTCGTTGCGACAAAGCCAGCCCTGCGGTCACCAACCGTGACTTGATTATTTTTTTACTACATATTTGTATTTTTTGTATTACTTATCAAGGCAAATTGACGTTGGTTTTTTTTCATTTGCAAGTAATCACAATTATGTATATATAATATAAGTTGCTTGCGTAAATTAATACAAACGTCCGATAAAAACATCGTTTATGGCTTGCGTTACCATTTCCAGCGGTCATCACGGTCTACCGAGTTCCTATATTATCTTTATAAGGAAGTATTCAAATTGTATCGTTACAATAGCGATCGGTTCTGAGGAACTGTGAAAGAAAAAATCCTTTGCTTCGTTGCTCGAATTGTGTTTTATTTTCAACGGATCCGTTCCTGAGGCATGACTGAATGCAGTTGGGATTGAAAAGAATATATTCAACGTTTGAGTTATTAAAATATTATAAAAAATGTGTACTATACGCTTTTGTCGTCGAGTACTATACAGTACTGTACCATGTTACCGTAAGGTAAAGGAATTTCATCCTAAGAAGAAGAGTTCGAATAAAAGTCCGTTGCAGGCTAGTTGTGCATACAATTCATTTATGTTTGTGTTTACGTCTCATAATTTTTTTAAAACGTTAAAATAAGGTTACACTAAAATAGACTTTAAAAACTTTCGATTATATTTTATATTACAAGGTGTACGTACTTAATTCATAAAGAGACAATCTCTATTAGATATTTTACACAATTTAATAGTTAGGTTAGAAAAAAAAGGCCAGGTCAAGAGTACCCTTAACCGAAGAACATGTATGGAGGGAATAATCAAAGTGGACGAAGCGAAAGAAGTATGTAAGGTTCGCAATTGGAAAGAATTGGTCTCTGTCTACCCCTACGGGAAAGAGGCGTGATTTGTCTGTATGTATGTTAATGGTTAGTACCATTAATTTTATTATTCCAGAATCAATTCTAAAACGCAAACGTATGTATGTTGTATTGGATTCGACTGAACTTTTGAGGTTCTGTCGTAGATATGTTCACATCGTAATCTCATAGCTCCTATGTGTTACAAATGAACAAATTAATTGGACGTTCCTACACGATCAATCAAATTTGTCTTCGTCAGCGTAATGAATATGCCTCACAGGGTTATGTATCGATGATGATAACACAATAGGTATTTATATGATGTGCACATCGTAAAAGTTTATCAAGTCAATCAATTTTTTTTTTTTTAATTAAGAAGAATAATTACTTATATCGACGTTATAGGTATTTTTAAGAATACAGTCATTAAATGTTCGTAAAAAGAAAGTTTTATTTTTTACTCTTTTTTTGTTACTTTATTTTATGTCAAATTTATTTTTGATCAAAAGTATATTGACATACTTTCATATTCTAAAAACGAAATACTTCCTAAAAAGAGTTCACGAAACACAAACTTCGTCAATATCTATTAAGAGTGTATGCTACCTCAAATTGCTTATTTTCCACTCGGCAGGATGTCCATATCTTCCAAACTACTAAATATTTAAGTTTGAAATTTATGTATAATGAAGTTCAGGACATAAACTATCTTTCATATGTTTTGAAAACACGATTCTATAAAATTTTCTCGATACAAAAAAAATCACAAATTTACCTCTATTTTTGTATTAAAACCTTAATATCTCAGTAAATATAGAAGTTATGGACTAGAGATTAAGCATTGTAATTGAAATTAGTATGAAGAACATTTTATATGTTGCGTTTTTTTAAAAATAACTATTGATAATGTTTGTGGGGATAAAATACATATAATTCGCGCGATAAACAACCAAGCGCTCTCAATTCTCATGTGTATTTAGTACGAGTGAAATCTGAATTCGAGCTGAGGTAGTGTAACCCCTTAACGCAAATATAACTATATTTTTATTCTAATTTTTATAAATCGAAAAACAGCTAAATTAATAGTAAATTTGTAGTATCTTTGAAGTATGTTTTAAAATGAAAATCTCAGAAAATTGGACGAGATGTCAATACATTACCTCGTCGGGGCACGCAAGTGGCCGGCGGGCGATGAAGCGAGGAGCTCACGAGCCGGCACGAGCGTCGACCTGTCTGCTCGACTCCGACACACCAATCTATATTTATGTAGTAATATAAATAAGAAATGCTTTTGTTTGTACTCAGTAAATACTGATACTGCTAAACTGATCGATACAATTTTTGCAAGTAAAATATACTATGTATATCCCTAAGTTTCTTTGAAGAGGAATATTTGATTGTCTTTTCAAACGTAATATTTGAAGTAAAATTTCTTTACGCACGCTTAACTTGAGGAGTAAACTGGTGAATGCGTGACGAGAGCGTTACGAAAGGTGTGATCAGGTGAGGCGAACGGAGCAAGAGAGAGAGGTGCGAGTACACATTTTCTTTCTCTCTTTCTCTCATAGCCAGTTACATTTCGTATATCTAAGACACAGTGTAGGCCTATTGCTTAAGAAGTTTTACTTCAGCCGTGTGACCTAAAGCACACTCGTTTTGTTTTTTCAGTCACAGTATAACTTAATTAAAAAATCTTTTAGTGTTAATAGCCTGTTTTTTTAAGAAAGTTACTAGGCTTAAAAATATCGTGGTGTGACTCATAGGCATGAAAGTACGAAATATAAAAGTAAACTGTAAGTAGACGTTACGGCGAACCATTGTATTTTGTCTATAATTGGTATTTAATCAAACATTTTCTCCATCAGATTTACAGATGACTCTAATGTTTGTTACGCAAGTGTCATGGCCTCACTAGATCTAAAGAAAGGAACCAAAAAAAAAATTAAACTTTGACAATTGATATTTTTATATTTTACACAATTTAATTTAATTTGAAAGTGCACTGGCTTCGAGAATAATAATGAAGTGAAAAAACAGGGAACAAGAGCTACGTCCGTGACGACTAAAAAGGCGTGAAACAAGTATGCGTCTGGCGCGACACAACCAAACTTGACATTCAACAATTCGTGGTTTCCATTCGTACGTTTCCACGGAATCCGTCTTTGTTGTGTCGATGAAGCGTCTCCTGGAATTCCATCGGATGCCTCATTCTTATTGTCGTGTTCAAGACGATCTACGAGATCAGGGTCGTCGCGTTTTTGGACATTATTATGTATTTGTATTCAGGATTAGTCAAGAACGTAAATAGTTGGAGTCACTGTCATAGACTATGCAATTAAGAAAGTTTTACAGTTGGCTATATGACTGAAATAGGGTTTGGCCGTTTTTTGTATATCATAGAAAAATTGCTGGGTAAACCTTAATTAAGTCCGTAAACTAAGTGCCTATTGGTCCTTATTAAAAAGAACTTATTATGATATTTTCATTTAGAAACTGTAAAAGTTGTAAGAAACTTTATAAGTATTACATATTTTTTGCTAAGAAATTTCGTATTATTTCGTATTTTGCTAACAATGTCGTTAAAATTTTACTCCGCAAATAAAGTATATTATTTATGTATAGATAACAAAGGCAAAGTCGCAGATTTCAGCTAGTTTAATATGTAACGAGTGTATACTATTACTTAGACTAGTAAAAAGATTTTATAAGTAGTTGGCAGCTTCTGAAAAATGTAAAAATGTACTACAGAAAACATTTTTGTCTGGACATAAAGATTGCGCATGTACGAGCTACTTGTTGAGACGATGCGATGTTATCACGAAGTACATCAAGAGTTTAAGGAACTCGGTTCACTTAATAATATAATCACGTAATAATATTTTATGTGGTTGCATAATTTCATTTTTGTCTTTTAGAAGTTTGCATAAAACTTTCGTGGATTTATGTTACAAATAAAGAAACTAAAATAAAATTCAAATATGGCTTCAATGTCGCTTCTATATCGCCCTCATAAATTATTTATCAAAATAATCTCAATTTACAAAAGTAGATCTGTTGTTGTTTATTACTGAAATGCAATTACAATATTTACACGGTTAGACGTAGATTATGTATGTGACTGACTGAGTGACTAGACTATATTTTATATATGTACATATTTTTAGGGTTTTACTGAAACTCCTTTAATAAAAAATAAATTGTAGCTTGGTTGTAAAGACAGTCTAAAACTAAATATAGAATTACAAAAACACAGAAAAATATTTCAACGTTTTAACAATAAAATACAAGACAAAATCTAGTCGTACGTCCTGAGTCTTGTCGCGACCTAAACATTCCTACATTCGGCCGCTCGTGCGCGCTCGGCCACTTTTTTTATTTCGCCCTCGCCGCCATCTTTCCGAGAAGTTGTCTCGAAAAAATCCGAACACACCGTCGGTCTGCAAAGGTGTGAATATAATTAATGGTGTATCAAAGGATCCGCCTACGATGCTCCTTGTACGTCGAATTCGAACATTTATCCGTTTAGCTCCTGATTTTTGATTCACTGATTTTAATTTTTTTCCTTTTGCTGCAAACTGCATATAAAAACTCGCAACAGTTTTGCAGTTAATAAGACTAGTGGTCGCCCAGTGGTCGAAATTCGACCATAATAAATTTAAATTATAAGTTTGAACATTATTAAGTTTCTGTGTCCAAAGACTACTTCTATGATAATAAACAAAAGAGTATATATGCGTGCGTGTGTCAAATACATGGTAGTGTGTGTAATGTATTTTTTATTGAATTAATGCATTTTTTATGCATAATTTAAAAAAAAAAATATGAGCATTCTGCACGCCTCTATATAAACTATAAATGTGTGAAATTACTTACTCCTCCGTCCGCGCCATTTTCGTAAAAAGTTTTTGCTTCTCGTATTAATATATAGATATGTTCAGAATTATCTTAGTGTTCTTCGATTGATTCGAATTAATTTGAAGACGGGTCGGCGTAGAGGTCACAGGAAATTGTTGTTCTGCTAGCGATCTCTTGTTTTATCTTCGCTCGTGGAGATGTTTGGTCAGTGTCTAGTCGTTTGTGTTTAAGCTGTGTGTAACTCACACAACTGGGAGAGCGGATCAGCTGAGTCTAAGGCATTTATTTATTGATTTATTTTTGTTCTGTCATACATCTATAGGCTCCATGTTGTCTTTGATATCATACACTGAAGCTTTAATTTATTCAGTCATCGTCATTAATTAAAGGTGTTAGATTATGAAACTAAATTTAATGTATGCCCTTCGTTAATCAAATAACTAAACGGATCTAACTCCGCGACTGCACTAATTACTCACGCCGAACTCGTTATATGACACTTGCAGGTTGCATAACCCGCGTGTCGGTAAGTCGGTACCGTCATATGTCCAGACGGTTATTTCGGTAGCTCGCTCGTTGTCAGCGATCCTAATATACTTGATAGTTATAACTTTTCTTCGAACCGATGAAACGTTCTCTGCGTTTCCGTTGACTAGTAAACTGTACGAATTTGTTCTTAGTCGATAAGCACATTTGAGATTTATTGCAATTTTTTTTTTCATAATCAATAGCTTTCAGACTAGGTTTATGCAGTTATCAATTATTATCTTTTAAAGTTTCATTTTTATGAAAAAAAAATAAAGTTAAAAAAAATTGAAATAGTGAATTTATATTTTTAATTCTTAGAGGAATAAATTTAGGAAGATTAATCAACAATGGCTAGAGCCCACATTTCTCAATATTTCATTATGAGCTATCCATGCAAAAAATAAAAAATAATAGATATTAGTAAATGTAACAACATTTGACAACGGTAATGTTAGAGGACAGTTAGAACACATTGTATAACATATTGGCTATAAAATAATACAAATAAATATTGTACTGCACGAAGAATGTTATTGTAGCCACGTTGTTATGATTTATGCGAAGTGTTTAGATACTTCCGTTCGTTGTCGTTTAATGTTCCCAACGAGGTATTGTCTGTCTGCTTGCGTTCAATAACGTTTAACTCGGTATAATGCAAAGTCTTTCTTTTATACATTTGTATATACAAGATAAAAGAAGCGGTAGTTTCCTTTACAAACTTAAATGCTCTTTCTGACTGATTTTCTATATACAGCTTCTTCTTGGCCTTTAAATTTAATGTAAAGAAAGAAAGAAAACTTGTTCATTGGCCATCCTCTATCCACCAGTCCTCCCGTAACCATGGTTGCTGTAAAGAATCCGAAACGTCGGGCGTGATGGGATAAAATCCGAAAAAGATATTTTGTGTAAATAAAAACTTTGCAAATTATAAAAATAATTGCTTTCAATAGAGAATGTGTATAGTGTTATGAAATTTAACACCTTTTCTGACTGACTGATCTTTTAATACAATTGATTGGATATACAGTACATGAATAAGTAATTAAATTGATTCGATATACAATATATGATTAAGTAACCAATGGCAGAACTAGTGCTCGCTTCAAATCCAGCAACCAGAATGAATCCTCCGTTCCTTCCTCAAGCTTACCAACAAATTATCCCCACTTAACATACCCCCACTGTAATCGATTCCCATTGGTTTAAATGACATTTAATTTAGTTGCCAGATTCTTACAATATTTAATAGTAAAATTAAAATTAATTATAAGTTTTAATGAAATAATACAATCTTTTTATCGTAAATTACAATTATATTAATAAAAATCACAACAATAGCTTAGAAATGTTCTTTACTATCGATCAAATAAAAACAGTACTTTACGTTCAATTATAAACATCTTATGCCTAAATGGTTGCTTTTTTCGAATGATTGTTAAGGGTTTGATTTAAAGACCCTCGCATGTTAACATTGTGTTTTACGTACAACTTTGGGCTATTATAGTTTACTTAGGGTTCACGGTAACAGTTTTCCCGTCTTCAATATTGGGCATTAAATTAGACATCTAACCCAAAAACGACTTACAACATCAGACTGAATCAATCTTAATATCAGCAGGTTGTAGCTATAAATATAAAATCAATAAAAATCTGTTACCTTCATTTTTATGTTTTAGGCAAAAAATAAATACTATAATTCATTTGAGCCTAAATTTACGACATTGATAAGGTCTCTAGAATATTATTTCTAAATATTAAAACTTATCTATATGTCTTATCTTTGATTCAAAGATGTAAAATTACAACAGGTGGATCCGGCTGCCGTTTTAATATTAATAATGTAATTATTAAAATATTTTAAAACTTGTCGCTTGTTAAATTCGCAACTTCTATAGATGCTTATAATTGATAAAAAATATTTAATATTTTTAACCGACTTCAAAAAAGAAAGAGGTTACTCAATTCGACTGTTTGTATATATATATATATATATATATATATATATATATACTTTTATGTATGTTCGGGGATAACTTCGCCGTTTATGAACCGATTTCGATAGTTCTTTTTTTGTTGGAAAGGAGATAGCCCAAGTGTGGTATCATGATAAGGAAACCAGGATCTGATAATGGGATCGCAGAGAAATCGAGGGAAACTCGAAAATCCGCATAACTTTTTACTGGGTGTACCGATTTTAAAGATTTTTAATTTAATCGAAAGCCGATGTTTATCATGTGGTTACATTTAAATTTCATCGAGATATAATTGAAGTCGGTTTTTTTTCGTTTGCCTGCAAACACAATTATATGTACCAGTAATGATGTTTGTATTTTAAAGAATGTTTTTATCTCCAGCTATTGCGAAGACAACACTCGCACGGCAATAGCAAAATAATATAAACCGCGTTTAACAATTTCTCGTGTTGACACACCCGACATCATTCACGCCGAGTTAACTTATAATAATATATCTGTGTATGAAGCCAAACCCACACCAAATCAATACACTCGTCGCTTGAACAACCTTAAATTTTTTTTCATTTTAATTTCAAAATTTTTAACGATATAAAATTCGAATATATATCTTCTAATATGTTCCAACAATACCTCATCAGTATCAAAAGACATTGTTAGATCGGTTGTCACTACGGACAATGCCTATCGTGCCAGGCAGGTAGTGCAGGTTGTTCTTTGTGTAGCAGAGTGTTCACGATTTGGACAACCGTACTATTGTCCCCCTCCCCCCCGCCCCCGACGACACTGAGTCTGCCAGATGCATCTGCCATTGTGTTGCCTATTCGTAGATTATGTGATTTTCCAAGAAATACAGCGTTTCGATGCACATGTGCATTTTTAAATAAATTTTATACCTGTTCCCGTAGCTCGTAAAGATGCTTCCTTTTTATGTGATCTCGTGATCTGTGCTTATTTACAGCGGTTTTTGGATTTATATATACTGATTTTTTTTTTATCTTAACGTCCTATGTTGTATTGGGTTTCACGTAAATTAGTTTTATTACCGGTTATAACGATGAGAATTATATTATGATCTATAAAAATAAATGTTCTAGCGTAACCTGGAGAGAAGTGAAGGGCATAAATTACTACCCTTTTTTATTTATTGAAAAAATATCAACTGAACGCCATTAAAATATATTTCATGCAAGATAGGATTAAATGATTAATAATCGACAGTTTTTGAAGTAAAACTTTTTTTACGCACTCTTGACTTGAGTAATTTGGTGAATACGTGACGAGAGCGTTACGAAAACTGTGATTGGGCGAGGCGAACGGAAGTTGAGAGGTTGATATAAGTTAGTGAAGATAGAAAGAGAGAGAGTCATGTTTCGTAAGTTTTACTTGAGTCGTGTGGACACACTCGTTTTTGTTAAAAACTGTGGATTTTTTCATTTGATCATTTCTTTGAATTATCTTTATTTCGGATTGGTGGTAGCTTGATAGCTTCTTCCTAACTATAATTTGTTCTTTAAACACAAGTACGATTTTAATTTGTAAAATGACGACTTAATAGTACTTTTAAAGCCTACTTGTATAAAGACATTTTTGATTTTGATTTAGAAAAAGTTTCTGCTGAAGCAAATGTAATGTACAAATATATAATTTCGCTCTGATGAATGACTTACTATTTAATTTCATGAAATACTTACAAGCTGTTAATTTGACACCGGAGCGGTGATGCCAAGTGTTGCTTTATTTCAGCGCCCGCGCACCGGATCGTCTCACCGCTAACGCTCGTCGTCGGTAATTAGCTATGAGTCGTTGTCGTCGGGGCCCATGCTCTACATTTCGCTTCAAATTGACGTTAACTGATTGGGTTTTGCCTTTGATTTTACAGCTGATGAGACTTTAGTCGTTATCGGTTGGGATACATTGTCAAAAAACATTACAAATGTGAATGGAATACAGTAAATTTGATTTCTGCAAGTATAACAATATCACCTAAAGAGACTTAAGTTATATCAAGGTTTAGGGACCTCAAAGCCTGTTTCATTTCAGTTAATAAACTAAATTATTTAGATTTACAGATTGCGTATATAAATCTGACTTATAAATTAGAGGTTGATGGTAAAAGAATAATATATCAAAAAACTTTGTAAATTGAATAATATGCTGGTTGTGAAATAAATGAATAAATAAATGAACTTTAAGCTCTTGGTTGTTATTCGTCAGATAACTTTGTCAGCAACTTACGTAATGGTTATAATGGGTCTAAAATTAAGATTTGCATGTTCATACCCTCTTAAAATTATAAAAAAAAAAAAAAAAAACTGGTTCATTTCGTGCGGATGTTGTATTTTAAATCGTCTGAGGAATATGGGACAGTTGTGAAATACTTGACCGTTATATATATATATATATATTTTATTTCGACGCGTGAGAAAGTTTCGAAAAGAAAAGCTGTCGGTCGCTATTTGCGGACCGTCTGGTCGGAAGTGCGACCGAGCCGACTCTCGAGTTTACTCGACTGACAGCCAGCGACGTCGTGAGAGATTTATCTGTTGAGACTGGGTTAACTCAAAATCTGTATATCGCAACATTCATCACAAATCTTCACAATTCTTACTTACGTACTTTTTTGAAGTCTTTTTAATAGTTTCACCTTTTATAAGAACGATAAAAATAAAGGAAATATATCGAATTATACTTAAAAACGAATTATCGCTGTAGTGTTATGGACGCTGGGTATCTTTAGCGAAATCTTAGGAGGTTGTCTGTAAGAGATTACTACACTTTTTGTTATTTTGGTTATGTAACTTCAAATGTGCAATAATGTTTTAAATAAAAAAATAAATAAAAATTTTAAAATCTTGAGGATCCATTAAAAATTTTGTTTATACTTAGTCATTAAGGATATCCTGTCAGATTTTCTTTTTTAAATATGAGACCAATTTAACTTTTGAAAAAGATCCTTATCTTTACATGTTCTGCAATATATCTTTAGAAAAAAATCTTTAGAAAAACGTAAAAAATTCGTGGGCAACCGACTGAGTATTTAATATTACGCCTATAATTAACAATTTCCTGTCATATTATTGCTCTCAAAGGACCAATGATCTTAATTCGATCGTATTTAATTAAGCTCGGTCATGCTAGACCGGTGAACCGCGGAGGAAGCGACGGTATAATTGGCTCACGAAGTGGTAATAACGAGCGGTGACGTAAACGCAGAAATGATCGACAGCGCCGTAGTAAACAAGCGTAGCCGTCATTCACAGATGCGGCCGGATGCCGGCCGTGTGTGAGTGGCCGTGAGCACGCGGCGAGCTCGTGTGCGGGAGAAATTATGAAGTCATTCCAATACTGATGATGTCCAGCCCTGGTACACTCGGGCGCGTGTTGTTATGTCTCCTGCGTGTGGAGTTATGTCTATCGTTCGACCGCTTACAATGTTCGCTCCGATATTTGTAACGTTATAATGAACTAAACATGCCTTGCATTTTCATTGGAGTTGACGTTTATTATTATCGTCTTGCTTTGAAAAGTTATATCGTTATGTTTCATAGCCTTCGTTGTATTTTGGTAACGTATAAAAACAATTGCAACACTATTTTTATACATTACAGATATTATGCAACGTTTTATAGGGTAAACGATACTGAGGCCAAAACTGTATTGATATTCGTTCATTCTATCCGTTTATATCTTGGCCGAAAATCTTGCAAAACTGCAAAATTGGATTCGAATGTACGTATCACGCTATATGAAGGGCACTAGATATTTTTTATGCCGAAATTAGTATGCTTCTCTTTGCCGAGTTGAGGCAAGTCAAAATGTTTAATTATAAACGAAGTCGCGAGTACTTCTTGTGTTTAAATATAAATGTATTGTGTACATTAATTCAAACAAATAGCAACGCTTAATGAACACAAATAATCAACGAGCCCACACACACTGACGACAGTAGAGCATTAATTTTTTAATTCTTTAATATTTCGTCCAGGAAATATTTTGTTACTAATGACAGCAATAGCGCGAATCAAGTTTGGATATTACGGGTAATTTAGTTTCTCACAGGTGTTTAAAAGTATTAAATCATTCGGCGGATGGCGCACCCATTATAATATATTATATATAACTATAATTGTCTGTTGATTTTTTCTCTAATGAAGTTTCGCGAACCGGTCCGACGTTCACATGTCGAGACTTGATCAAATATTGTTAATGAAAGCAGTTATGGTATGTTCTACTTGTAGCTGTTGGGGTAACGGTCGCGGGTTCGGCCCTCGGTGTGTGGTGTGACAAATGTTTGCAGGTCGTAGACATATTTGTGTGAGATGATCGAGGTTGTGTGTTCACGATTCCGTATATCTGACACAGGATTTCGTCATACTAATGGTGGTTGAGTATGAAACGTGGATTGTTCTATTTTTATGTCAATAAATGTCCATAGTGTTATAATAATATAGATTAAATTTAAACTACCTTAGATATTTTAATGATAGGAGATTCTTATTTCCCAATGTTTGTCTACTATTAAGCTGATTTGATATATTTATATCAATAAAAATACTTATATTGTTATAATAAGTAATTAAATGTTACGATAAGTTTTACAAAATAATATCGAGTGACTGAATCAGAAAATGTTTGACACTTATCCACGAATAAATGAGCTGCACAGTTTAAAAAATAACTTAAGATTTTATCAAAATATCGAATGAAACCTCATTTATTAATACGCCTATCTTGTTTGATAAAAAACTCGTTATCAGAATTTTATTAAAATCAGATTCTCATACAAGTGCCACGAGCAGTCTCTGAACCGTTATGGTCACAGAACCGAGAGGCCTGTGGAAGTTGTACCGTTGCGTATATTTGCGTGGTAAATTGTCTGTTTAATTGTAGTGACCCTGTGCTTTCTGATCTGGGGATTGTGGGTTCGACTCCCACCCCGATGGATGTAATATACATATTTATTCAAATATGTATTATTTACCCCTATCTTGTTTCATGTCTATAATATTTTCACATGTCACTTCTCAACAGTCTCTGTTCAGTCAGCCGCTCGATGCCAGTCAATGAAACCAGCTCGTTTGCATAAATTGCCTCGTTTCAACGATATTCATTCATTAGCTCTTCAATGTATCGGTAGGCGTGCTTCGATCCACATTCACGTTGCCGACAATCGCACAGACCTGTCGGATGTTGATGATATTAAGACTTGATATGATTTTGTATTTCCTGTAGCTTGATTTTTATCTTTTTGTCAACTATCAACCGTGCTTGTATAGTGGTATAAGTAGTCGCCCAAATGAAGATCATCGCGGATTTGTTTTCTACCTAAAGCAAATTTTTATATTTGTTTTTTCTAGTCTGGGTGATAGTGTGGACTACACCGTAATTCGGGCATCCTATTTCTATCCTTTCTCTATTAAAGGGTAAAAAATGTTAGAAAAATCGCATTGCATACTTAGCTCCAATCATAATTATCGTTTTCTTGTATAGAGGTATAGGACACACCTCAGGACACAGAGCAGCAGGATATCTTACTCAAAATCTGGAGAAGCCTAGGAGGGGAAGTACCTCAACCTTGCAGAACATCACAGCCAAATACCACTGCTGTCAAGTAGTGTCGTGTTTCTGTGATGAGTAAGGCGACCAGAGCTCCTGGGTCGGATGTAGGGTCGGTATTGCAAGCCTATAGGCTCAGGTAATCGCTTATTATCGGGTCGCCCGTATTAAAAAATTTCAAAAGCCCTAATAGGACAAAAGTTACTTTATTAATTGCCCACCAGTAGTATAATAAACTCGTTTACAGTAGATACAGTTATATTTTAATAATGTAGTCGTAAAATTATTCATATCTTTACTTTAATTTACTCTAATTAGGCGACTGAAGATATCTCAAGTAACTGTACGTCTTCCTGTTCGTGTAAGTTCAATTAATTTGAGACGACCCACTGAGATTATGTTTAAAAAAAAAAAAAAACATATTTGGCCGAGCTTTTCCGTTTTATATCATCATCTGTTATTTACCTTTATTATAGACTGACGTTTTCTTAACGATGGTGTCGTTATCAAAGATATATCTGTTAAAATATTAGGTTTTCGTGGAATATTAGTTCTCACTTCAACTTATCTCAGTCCACTGCTGGACATAGGTCTCCACAAGTTCGCGTCTAAAATAGCGTCAACTCATTTTGCCCATCATTTTGCCAGTCACCACGCTGGACAGGCGGGTTGTTGACCGCACGGCTGACTTTGTCGCATCGAAGACGCTGCTGTCCGTCTTCGGCTTGTGTATTTCAAGGCCAGGAGTTGATGGATATCCAACTGCTGGAATCAGCTCGCTCTACAAAGTCCTTTTAACTATAAGTTATCGCCTAATTTTATTTAAACGAATAAACAACCTTTAGCTGTAGGTATTTAAGAAAATAATATTTGCAATATATCGCTGAGATTATTTTGTTTCATAATCCCAGCAACAATAACTAAACAGTAATTGATTTAAATACATTTGTACATAGACCGAGTAGCAGACCTAAGGAAGATTTAAATTTGATTGTTTTTTTTTATTTATGATTGATATACTGAAGTATTTACGATTTTATTTTTGTGTTACCCACACATTAGGAATTCTAAACATTTTTGAATATCATATCAAAAATTGACCGCTCCAGCGGGGTTCGAACCCGCGTCTCCGACTGACCGTGTCGGCGCTCTAGCCAATTAAGCTATGGAACGATGTACCCGCTTAGAGCGAAATTTTTGATATGATGATTTTTATTTTCGGTTTAAGCGAACCATGGCGCCGTCTATAGTGAGCTCTTTACAGAGACCCGTAACTATTCAAAGTTTCATATTACAATGAAAATCTTTGACAGGAGACGACACCATGCTACTTTTAATATGTACGATTTTATTTTTGTGTTACCCACACATTAGGAATTCTAAACATTTTTGAATATCATATCAAAAATTGACCGCTCCAGCGGGGTTCGAACCCGCGTCTCCGACTGACCGTGTCGGCGCTCTAGCCAATTAAGCTATGGAACGATGTACCCGCTAGAGCTACTGAAGTATTATTGTAAAATATATCATACAACAGAATTAATATTTAATATTTAAACCATTTTTCAATTCAACATATAAAGACGGAAAAAATAAAATTGTTGACAATTACATTTTCAAAGAAACACGTAAAAACTGTTTAAAATGTCAGCGAAAGAACGTATAATTGCGGTGACAATTACGAAAAAAATGATAAAAACAAAAATTAGCTTAATCGTTGTGTTTTGTCAGGCGGAGTTTTTCGATAAAACAGGAATAAATTGTTTGTGAAATTTGTTAATGAGAGAAGTCGGTCTTGACGAAAAGTCCACGGCTCGCTGTGATGTTAATTAGCCGGAACAGGTTCGCGACGGAAAGATTTTTGTGTTCTTTCATAAATATTATTTTACATTTTAGATGACAGGTGTCTGATGACGTCCGTTTGTGGTGGGATTGTCAGGTGATCTGTTTTGTTACGACACTCTAAATTTTTCGTTTCTTCTCTTTTGTACGTAATATTTACACAATCAGCTGAAGTAGGAAAGGAAATATTCAAATTCTGGAGCAGACTGACCGAGGAAGTACCTCGATGTTACAAAGAAAATCACGGCTAAATTATTCAAGCAGTGTTGTGTTCCTTTGGTTAGTGAGGTGATGAAAAGATCTGGAGTAGAGGCGGCATCGTGCTTGTGATGATTTTGGTGCTGCTACCGTCAATAAGCTACGGTAACTGCCTACCATCAGGTGAGACGTATGCTTGTTTGCTAGTTGTATAAAAAAAATCAGCTGTCTATTAAACTTATCCATAAATTATATTAAATTTCTAGTAAAAGTGTCGATTTCAAGGAATTAGAAACAAACACTTCACGTTCAACTGTCAACCAGTAAGATCTGAAATCTGTGTTGTATCGATGTCGGCTACCAAAATCAAACACAAGCGAACCTCCTACGACAAATATCTGTAATTCTGTATGCAATAGTAAAAAAAAAGAGAAAAGAAAAATACACTGCAAGACAAAATCCAACGTTACGATTAAGAGTGAGCACACGAAAGATAAATTATATACAAACGGCCGTGAAGACGTTCGGAGTGGGCATATACTGGTATATTTAAAACAGCCGCGGACAGACCGAGTGTTATGCGATTGTTTGTTAGCTTTTTATTATTATATTACATGTGTTTGCGTGTAAATATTTCTTTGCATGTATCTTTTTGAATACGCGTGTGTGTGTGCGTTTCGTATACTCTTGTTTATTGTGTGGAGAACCATTCATCATTTATATAAATAATATATATGTCACACACACTCACACACACACACACACAAACACGCACACACACATACCTGTATATATAAATGTATATATAAAAATTATTTATTTCATTAAAGTAGAAAATAAAAATATAAATTATAATATTGATAAATTTAAATATCGTACAATGTAAATGGACTCGGCCTATTATTAACTTCATTACCGATCAATTGTTTTTCGAATCTACCGACATAAAAATTGTATATATACTTGCTTACGTCTCGTTTACGATCTATGTCTTCGCTTGCTAATTATTTAATATTTAAGTGTAATAAGTGTGAATTGTTAGTGTGTCTTTCAATGTACTCTAATCTATTGTGTTGTGTATTAAACTGTCTCTTAGTGCTGTAATTGGACTTTCTTTTTTGTGTACGACGACCCGGCTTGCATAAAGGTACCTACACCGAAAATTACTACACACCCCTACTGAATTATAATCATAAGATATAGTGTAGTGAGTAATCTCATCATAACCACCACTACCACCATACCATCTAACTCCATAATTGGACTGAGTTTATATTGTGAGGATACCGATTCCAGTGTCCATAGTTCGAAGTTTAGAACTTAGTTGTTTTAGCGTGATGATCAACCAAAGTACAGACGGACAGGCTATTAGAATAGATAAACAGTTTTTATTCTGACAGCTATTAGAGTAGAAAAACAAGGAGCACCTTGTTGAGTCGTTAACCTTTAATTAGGCGCGCCAATAAACTAACATTGTTAGTCGCGCGGGGTCTGCAGTTACCCCAAATTGATAGGTATGAAATAAGAAACACTTTAATTAATAATCAACTTTAATTGTTTTTATTCTACTTATTTCTTATTAAATTTTTAGAAAAATACAAAAAAAATTTAGAAAGATATTTTGAACAATAGAAAAATGTGTTTTTCGTAAGTACTATTATAATCCAACAATTATCACAAACTTTCTTTGTATGATCGCCACAGATAAAATTGTTGCACTTATTGCACTTTGCGGTCGTTTTCCTGTCGCCTTTTCGTGGACAGATGTAGCACCTTCCTCTTTTTGCTGGGAGCAATCCTGTGTTAGACGTTGAAGGAGTCTCAGCCTCAAGTTCTGATAATCACTTTTTCAAAGCACTAGGCAGGGACGGAACTAGTGCTCGCGCTAATCGATGTGCTTTTACTAATTCTGTTGATAGAAACTTTAGGAAAATTCGTCTGTTTTTTGTTACCTCATTGTTATTGAAATTATAAATAACAAATGCATTTATAGCAGACACATTGAATAAATGAAAAAAGATAACCATAGGCTATCTCTTTGTCCGCCGAGCAACGTTATATGTGGAACACAGCTTTTCATTAGTGTCATTTAGTGCTCTTATCTCTACCCAAAAAATACGTAGATGAATCGGATGGTGGTTGGGATGAGGTCGATGTGGATGGTTCTTCAGTATCACTTATTTCTGAGTTCGATTCATGCTCTGGCTCCCAAAATGTATCTACGTCTCCTTCTAGGCCCAAGTCATCGTCAGTCTCATCGAAAGCTTCTTCTTCATCTTCAAGAATCGCACTTATTTGTTCAAGTCGAAGACTCTGCCTATTTTGGGCCATGTTGAAATAATTCTGTAAAAGATAAATAACTGTTAAAAAAACTTGATAAACTAAAAAAAGTCATCGTAGTTTATACGCATAGAGAAAAAGCAAAACGTAAAAGCGTTGTGTTTACCACACAAAAACATAAAAAATTACACAATTTCGTAATTTACATATATCTATAATTATGTACAGAGCGGTGGTAAATAGTTAAATATTTTCGAAATTGACATTTTAAGGTGATATATAAATATTTACTTACCTAAATTTAAACTACACTATTAGTCGCGCGGGGTCGCCGCGACCCCAAGCCCCTCCGTGCAGTGCGTGCGATCAACTCCGTGGCGCGGGCAACACTGATTCGAGTGCAGACCAAAGAGTTAGGAAGCTAGCAAAAAAATCGGGTTGCCAGCTTCAATAGCTAAAAAAATAACTTAACTTGAAAATCACTTGGGGTCGCGGCGACCCCGCGCGCCTAATTAAAGGTTAAGATAATATTCTTTTTTAATTTTAGCTTTTCGAAGATTAAAGGTAAAAATAGAGCCTGGCCTATAAATGGTATTATCATACTTCTATAGCACGAGAATTCAGTAATGTATTAGTACAATAATAGACAGAGGAAATTAACTGAATGGTAGGATATATAAAATAAAGAACGAATATAATTAAAAAAAAAAACTAGAATCTTCACGTTTTTTTTTTTTTTTTTTGTTAATTTATCTGTGCCATACCGGATTTAAACTACCTACTCAGTACTCAGCTTTTGGTTAAGGAACACGTGTTCTATCTACACGTCTACATCAGCTAGTGTGTTAGTCACTTAAAATCGTTACCTCATTAAAAAAAACTCCGTCATATAAAACACAATCGAGGTCTATAATCAAGCATGAAAACGTTTTAATAAGCATCGATTTCGTCATTTTTAAACGAAATGGTGCAAGTTGGAATGTGGAATCGTTTTTCTTATGTATGTATATCGCTCTAATGATGATTGTGTCGCCCACCTATGACCCGGCACGCGACAGGCCCATGGCGTTTCCTAGAAACATCGAGATGGGCCTTTCTAAAATTGTCTTATTATGTCAATTCCGTTATTATAAAGCTTTCTTTGGTCCATGAAATAGGCGACACTGATGTTAGACATTTTCTATGCTAATGACACTAACGATAAGACAAGTTATTTATACATAGATTACAACTGCTCTGGCTCAAGTGATGCGTGTGTCATGTACGGCGCGCCTACACACGGGGCGGCGGTTTGTGGGTTTGATTCCTGCTTGGGAAGGATATTAGTAGTTGTACAAATGTTTTTTTTCTGGTATTGACGTATGTCCTTGTCGATCTCCCCACCGTGACTCGCAGAGCACGTTAACCTGTCGCTCCCTCTGTTTCTGCGTTTATAGTTGGCAATATATCTGTGAACCTACAGTGGAGCAGCGTGGTGGATTAAGCTCTGATCCTCCTCCTACATGGAGAAAGTCGCTTATGTCCGGCAGTGGGATGTAACAGGCTGAATCGTTCATAGTTTGGGCTATGACAAACATTCTTTTTTATGTCAATTTGTGTCCAGGACAAGACAATTGTCTCTTATTGAGACATTTATAGTGACGTGAATATTAGTGTCACCTCCAGCGTGATATATGTGGATAAAATGTGCGCAGCGTAGAAATTAATGCAATCATATTTTAAAATTTATCTCATAGTATTCCGTAGTAAAGTCATCGTCATCATCATTATAACTTCAGCCTATCACAGTCCACTGCTGAATTATTTTTCTTTAAAAATGAATCTTACGACTCTAAAGAACAAATTTAATACCTACTGACAAGTATAAAAGCCTGTAGAACTTGCAAACGTTGGGTTATTCATTACTTTCCTGGCATAACGACTGGGTGACAGATATAAACAGGTATATTAATTATACGAGTATATTGTTTTTGTTACTTTCACCCACGTGCTTAGTAAATAAATCTTTTATCAGAATGAGCGCTGGTTTATTGCGAATACGAAGACATAGGGTTGCCTGTCTATAGTCTGGTTTTAATGGCTATTGCCGAAAATAATATAGCTTAGCCAAGAACTTCCAGCCAATTTTATCGTAATTTATCTTTAACATACTTAAGATAATATTTAATATTTATCCATTAAGCAGATGGGTGACGTCTAGTTTGTATCTTAGACTAGTATCAAATATCAAAACCATAGATCCCAAAATTCAAACATTAAAACAATTGAACAGACCTATTTTCAAGATTATAATATGAATACATGACGTGTTAAAAATGCCCTAATACCCAACGAGCGGCTCCGCCCCGGCCGCGCCGCTAATAGGCTGCACTTACACGTCATTTCGCAGTGGTCATCAATTACCGTTGTAATTGCTGCACCCCAGCTTCAGGAAACCTGATCAGAATTCATTGCCGCCGTCACGATCTGGAGGCCAGTGAATCGCGTCGATTTTTCGTTCTTTATTTCAAGGTGTTGGGGGGTGTGTAATCGATACACAAATTGTTAGGATTTTGATAGATATTGATGTTTCGTAATGAAGACTATATTGTTATTAATTCTTGCACTATGTTCCCCGCTATCTGACACTCTCTCTCATGAACATTGGTTGACTGGAAGAGATCTCTTCTAGAGATAAGTCCACCTTTGCCATCAACTTTATGTATAATTTTTCTGTACATTATTTTTAGTGCAATAAAGTATATAATAACAAATAACGTATGCAAAGGCGGCCTTATCGCGTCATTACTCGTCGTTTATTCGTCGTAATTCGTAATCTATAATATAAAAATGAGTCGCCGAATGTGTTGCTAAGCGCAAAACTAGAGGACGGTGGGACCGATTTCGCTAATTCTTTTTTTAAAATATTCCTTGAAGTACGAGGATGGTTCTTACGAAGAGAAAAATTCTAAAAAAAAAAAAATTAAATTTCCTGAAAAAGTCTAAAAACAACACTTTTCTATACTCCCATACAAAAGATTTGTGATAATACTTAAAAGTCACTGTTAGGCGATACGAAGTTCGCCGGGTCAGCTAGTACTATAATAACATAATCAATGTCAACAAAACAAATGATATTAATATAAAATTTAGACACAAATCCATTTATAATAATGATCAGCTAAAGAACATCATTATAGCTGCGAACGTAAGCCGATATTATTTTAAAATTTTAAAAGTATTTATTCAAATCGTCTCGATCGCCTTCTAATTAATTTCGTGAGTCGCTAAACGCTGTGTCTTCAGAGCGAGCGGAGGGGTGTGGGCGTCTGACCTCTCGCTCGCGTGGGTCGGCTTTCTAAGGCAATCCCCCAACCTCTCACTCACTGCAGAGGTTACCTAACGTTTTTTGCGTTGGTGGCGATCATCCGTACGAAAACTATGTATATCCTACGCCTCTGTAGAAACACTGTCAAAGTTTACTGTTACCGAGCTATTGAATATTGATTTTCGTTTTTGTGTTTTATTTGGAATATAAGCATGATTTCACAGCAGATGTCGATTAAGAATATTTTGTTACCTTACAAAAAAATCTAAGAAATGTAAAGGAAATATGAGTGTACCTACTTGTAGCCGTGATTTTTTTATCATCGCTGGGTTCGAATACCACGTCTCCAGTGATAGATATCGCGTTACGTATTTCACGGGCTTAGCGCTTAATATGAATATATTTATGTTATAAACTAGTCCAATAGTTAATATTTACATCCATAAACTTTATTCAAACGCTCCCAGTTAGTTAAAGCTCACCACAATAATACGAATACCGAGAGAATATTTGTGACACAATATTTTACAAATAATCGCCCATTAAAGATATTTCCGGACGCATTAATACAAGTTTATAGTAATTAAAGTCCATAAGGGTACGTTATAAAAACTCTCAAATCTTAATTTGTTTAGTAGATTGGAGTAGATTTGCGTATAGATGGCGTTTTGAGGCACAATAACATTTCTAATAGCCGGTCGGGGGCGCGCCGTTAAGCAGTCGGCCAGCTAATGACTGTGAAGACGCCCACGAGATGATTAAAAAGTTCGATCTCGAACGGTGAACGATGAGGGCCACTTCAGTTTGTTTCACTCACATTTCTCTTAAAAGTAATTCCTATTCAACTGCATTAAACGATTTTATATGTAGGTATATTTGTGTCGAAAACCTTACGTTGTTCTAGTTTTTTTATGAGATTGCTCAATTTGTTTCGTATTTAATATGGGACGCTTCTATGTTTAAATTTCTAATAATGTTTAAATAAAGATATCGTTTTATTTTATATTGCTGGAATATTTAAAGTAATGGGTTCGTGTTGATCGCGTTTAAGTTGTACGAAAATTGATAAAGTAATATAATTAAGTACTTTGAGTAGTTTTCAAAAAAGAACATAAAAATAATATTTTGCCATTAAAAAAATGGTATACAGGTTTTGTAATTATAAGATTATAGATATTATTGATATTTACAGTAAAAATATTTTATGTATTTCTATTTCCACACTAGTTTTAAAAATATCATAAAACTTATTGAGAAATTTCTACGAAACCGGAACAACACGCCCGAGCGACCGATGTCCGGTCAAAAGTTCGTCACCCACGCGCAGATTACGACGCGATCTATCGTTACATCGATCCGACTAAAGTTTGTAACTTATGACTCGACACTGTAAGACAACTTTTCTCTCTCTTTTCTTTGCAATTTTATTAGAAATTGTTGACTCTAATTCCACGCTGCTATTCATTTAAATTACAATCAGCTGGCATTATTTCTTTAGAGTTAAATAATAGAAGATTCTCGAAAACGGCTCCAGAAATTGGGTTATGATTTTCAAAATATATCCTAAACCAAAGGAGGTCGTAGGATCAGCGAGAGCCATTACGTTCTGTCGAAGATTTTCTGTCCGTTTCTGGACGTGGCACATAACGTCCTTCTCTACCTGAAGACTGCCCATCACTGCTGGGAGATATACAACGCTCTTTCTTAATAATACGGTGTAGGCGCTACCATTACTGTTCGTGCTAAATTATGCAGCTTAGAACTAGCGGAATATCGGAAAGTGGTCCCAGTATTCCGACTAACAAGAGGCCAATCGTCCTTCAAGCTCTCCATCTTCGTTTCAAACATAGCCAAAAATATTTGAT
Organism: Melitaea cinxia; assembly: GCF_905220565.1. Lineage (NCBI taxonomy): Eukaryota > Metazoa > Arthropoda > Insecta > Lepidoptera > Nymphalidae > Melitaea > Melitaea cinxia. Next base: position 1,412,459 of record NC_059408.1, on the reverse strand, counting down.
AAAGTGAATAGCAAGAACGTGGTATAATATTTTCATTTATGGGTATATTCCTAAAGAGTTTGAGTAATTCCGAATCCAATGTCTCTAGTAGTATAATACTGAGGGTAATGGCCTTGAGCTGTTGAATTTCGCCAAGGCACGCCAAGGCATCATCTTCACTAGATGTGTCAACAAAAAACTTCTTTTGGAGCTCTTCTTGATATTCTTCATTCTGTTTTAATTTTTAGTTCTAAATTTTTCTATTTTTTTATTACTCGTCTGCTGATTCTTTGGCTATGGAGGCCGCTCTTGTACGTCATTTTCAAAATGACTCGGGGTTTCCCCAACGATGCTTTCTAAAACCCGAAGGTTGGCCGAAGCCGGTACGATTTTATTGCTGGAATGTTCTACGCATATTGAAAACTTTGTCTGCCGGAAATCCACGCGGAAAATCGAAATATTTGCTACTGGTTGCTATTTAAGACTAGTGGCTATATTCAAAAGAGTAACTGCGAAGTTCTTTGCCGATTCTTCTCTGTAGAATCTACACTGCGAATCGATGGTAGCTTCGCTTCGAATTATAAATAATTAATTAAAACTAACTACTATATTTTAATGTGTGCTTTTAAGTAATTTTTATATCTTGACTTTTTTATTTATTTAACGCTACATTAGCAAAACGGACCGTTTTCTGAATACAGTAATCGTATATTAACTGTTGAGCGTGTCGTTCGGTAATGTATTCCGCTCACGCTGTATGAACTTTGTAACCTCTACAAATATAATTTTCGTGTTCGTATGTTTCGATATCAATAATATCTTGTTACATTTTTTATATTTTTTTTACGTCGGACGTAAAGAATTTTTCTATTAATTTATTGTGGAAATAATTGACCTGTGTCGTAAGGTGTGACCTATAGAAGAGTGGGTTTTAGAAAACTGTTAGGTAGTAATTAATAAGTTTCTTGAATCAGTTATGTATATTTCATTGTTTAGTTTGTAGTTGTCGTCCGAATTACGTGATATTATTTTTTCCATTCCTCATTCCTTAGTTAGGGCCTCATTTCAAATAGCAATCATTTTTCAAATCGTGCAAATTTTAGTACAACATACAACATTCGAAACTGTGTATCATATAATCAATTTTTTAAGTAATTCTTGCTCCCAAGCCTCCGAGTCACGTTCAAACAACGTTTTTAACAGATTGATTGATTTTAGAAAACTCGGAAGCCCGTAAAGTTTAACGACAGCGTCGACTAATGGCGCGTAATAGTCGTATCGATAAAATCTGGTAGTTCTGAAGTATCTTCGAGATGACGTGAACATTATTATTTACAACGGTAAGGCAGTCGCATGAATTATTCTTGCATCGACACTACATGCTTGTGATATATTGAACATGAAGTTTGACAAACAGTCTGCGCTTACGATTTCAATTAATTTTAAATTTATTTTCTGTCTTCAAAAAGAGGACTGAATGAGAGAATTAGTTTTTGAAACTGATTTATTTTTGGTTGTCGTTTTCGTTAACCTAATTAACGCGAACAGTCAAACGCGTAAAGTTAATAATAATTAGTTTTCAAACAAAATTCATCCAGTTTTCCTTACTTAGAAAAAAAGTTAAAATGTAATCGGTCAAATTTCATGTAATGGCAATTACCAAAGAGAGTAGGAATTAATTTTTATATACAGAGATTTATTTAAGATTCTAAGTATTCAATAAAATATTTATTGTAGTGTATTTCGTGAGAGTAAAATTGTAGATAAAATTAAGTATTTGTATCGCTATCGTAGTAATTAAAATGTCACTTGTAACGGAGAAAGGATTTCAACTGATAATAGTGACAGATGTAGGTGTTTCTGCGAAATTTTCTTGGTTTTTTTATTTTATTTTAATTGATTATTTTCTAACCGTTATTTTAATTTTTAATGGGTTCAAGATTATATTTGTGACAAAGATGTGTATGACTTTAGGGGTGTTGTATTTCGTGCAGGACGTGAGTAAATTTAGAATGATATACAGTTTTTGAAATACAACTTCTTTACGCACGCTTGACTTGGGGAGTAAGCTGGTGAATGCGTGACGAGAGCGTTACGAAAAGTGTGATGAGGCGAGGCGAACGGAGCAAGAAAGAGAAGTGCGAGCACGCATTTTCTTTCTCTCTTTCTCTCATAGCTACGTTTTGTATGTCTAAGACACAGTGCAGGCCAATAGACACAATAGTGCAGGCATAAAGAAGTTTTACTTCAGTCGTGTGGTCTAAAGCACACTCGTCTTTTTTTAAGTGTAAATGCGGAGATTTTTTCCCGATTCTTTGTTGGTAGCTTTCACATTAAACGTATTTAATTTTACAAAAATTAACATAATCATTCTGTAAAATAAAGATTTTTTTAATATTCAATGTGTCATTTTTGCATAACAACTTCTATCTTCCTATCTATATATGGTACAACGCGATAGTGACTTTCACGCTCCGTGGGCGTCACCTGTCGTGCTTTACTATTATCTCCTATCCGCTGTATTTTATTTTCAAGAACTAACCAACCCACGCGGTTTTACATGCGTTCACTATATTTAAATAACAAGTATTATATGTAAATAACTGTCAGTGGACCGTTTTCTCTTGGTTTTGTTTTTGTTCTTTGATAATAAGGTTTGTATAAATGATAAATAAAAGTTATATTCACGAATATAACAAAAATAGCAATACGAAGTTCGCAGTCAACTAGTTTTTAATCATTATTAATTTTCCAGATCCCTGACAGTTGTTAAGGCTCTGTTCATGTCACGTGGGCGGCGGTAATTGTAACTTTTTGTCGTCGTTTCATTTAAAAGCATTTGTCCATTGTCAGTCGTTTCGATACGCCTGACACGGATCAGTTTGACTGACGGGCGTTGTTCGATCAGTGCATTATCACCCACTGTTGAGCCATATCTGCCGATTGATCTCCATTCAAGAGTGGGCCGGCTATTATATTTCTAATTTCGATTGAATTAAATGTCTTTGATATATAAGAAAGGTAAAAGACATGAGTTATACTTCCTGGTATTATAACTTATTTTTTATTAAATAAATAATGTCTATATACAGTATTAAAACTGAGACAAGAAATGTCTATTAAATTATATAGTCGAAAATAAACACCTCACAATTAACGGCGTCGATTAGGACGAAACTCCTAAACAACAGACAAATATCGATCTAAAATATCTGTTAAACCTATGCAAACATTTGTCATGAGCGGGTATCAAATTACGATCGCTAGGATAACAGCCAGTTGCTCTGAGCACTGTCCTAATACATAGTCAAACATTCAAAATTGTTTTTCTAACTAAATTATGGGATAATCTACTAATATTATTATAATCTTAAAATACTTATATTTTATTTTTGAAGAGCTACACTGAACCAGAAAATATATATTTTTTTGATTGTAAGTAAACAAGACACTGTGTTTAGGTATTTCGTCGTTAGAGGTTTGGAATTTTCGCCCTAAAAGCGGTTAGTTTATAAATGTTTGCGTCATCTGTGACCATTACGGTTGCCACATCTTCAAAATGTCATTGGTTTCAAAATGACAGTCCCGGTAAGTCCGGTAGAATCAAAATTGGTAAGTGACCGTAAATGCCTAGAAGCTTATATAGTCGCGTTCGTTTTTTAAAGTTTTGAATATTGCTACATGTCATTGAAATGATATTTTATGTACTGTGATCGTGCTATCACCGTCAAGGCCGTCTCGTAATCCGAACAATCAATACGATAACGGGTATCAGCAGCCGATGACGTTTTATTGTTCCAAATGATTCTGTATGGACATTTGGAGGAACCGTGCGTTTTTACGTATGTACTTTGTAACCTTGTCTGATTGCCAAATTTTTTGTTCTGCGTGTTATTTGCCCCGAATGTGCATGTTACGCGTCTGTTCTTTATCAATGGATATTTTTTTCTACTTACTACTGAGATAACTCTTTTAATACTACGGTTTGCCTAACTGTATGGCCGCTTGATACACGATGAAGATTGCAAGTAAGTACGTTGCCGACGTTAACCTCTAATAATTTAAACCTCAACTCTCCTCAGGATCTCTTGCATACTCACCAAAGGAACACAACGCTAGTCGAGAGCAGTATGTTTTAGTTGACGTAAAACTGGAATCAAACTTTAAACTTTAATGAAAGGCATAGACACATGTATGTTTAACTGAGGTAGGGCACAGCAGGAATTTCCTGCTCAAAATATGGAGCAGCCCGACTGGGGTAGTACCTCGACCTTACAGAAGATCACAGCAAAATAATACTGCTTTCAAGCAGTATTGTGTTCCTGTTGGTGAGCAAGGTGACCAGAGCTCCTGGGGGGATTGGGGATTTGGTCGGCAACGCGCTTGCGATGCTTCTGGTGTTGCAGGTGTCTATAAGCTACGGTAATCGCTTACCATCAGGTGAGCCGTACGCTTGTTTGCCGACCTACTGACATAAAAAAAATAAAATAAAAAATGTACCTTCGCTCACACGGATAAAGACATTTAAGGAGTTTAAATTATAGCTTTCTGTTAGGTTCGGAACTATAAAAACTATTTTTCATATATTTTACTCAATTTAATCAGTGTTGTAATAATTCGACAAGGACTGAATTTTAAAATCACAACGTCATCACTTCAGCCTATCGCAGTCAACTGCTGGACATAGACCTCCACAAGTTCACTCCAAAAATGGCGTGAACTCATGTGTTTTGCCCATAGTCACGACGCTGGACAGGCGGGTTGGTGACCGCAACGTCATATTTCTAAAAAGTTTTTGAAGTGAAACTACTTTGAAATTGTTGTGATTTAAAACAAACCTGACCTTTTGAGACCTTATTCACGAGACCGTGATCCACGTTAATAGAGCAAATGGCAACTGCCTACCTTCCTACGATTTTCAAGAAGCTTCTCTTCTGCCGTGTGTGTATTGCACACAAACACGTACACTTTTTAACTGACTTCCAAAAAAGAGGAAGTTCTCAATTCGGTTGTATTTTTTTTATGTATGTTACCTCAGAACTTTTGACTGGGTGGAACGATTTCGATGATTTTTTGATGCGTTTCATGTGGTCCCATTTGAATTTAATTGCGATCTAACAAATACTTTTTGAGCTATCGCTAATAATGTGTATTTATTTGACAATATTTTTTGTCAATTTTATCAGTGTTGCTATACTTCGACAGAGTGATGGATACTTTTTGAGTAATTTTTGATAACGCGTATTAACTTGACTATTTTTTTCGTTGTATTACTTTTCGATGTAATCGAAAGTCGGTTTTTTTTTCGTTTGCGGCAAACAATTATTTTTGTTTTTCAAAATTTATAATACGTTTAGTTTCAACATAGTATTTGTTACCATATCAACAACTGCCTTTAAATCTTTATATTTTGTGTTTACATTTCCTAAACTCTTAACTATGTGGTATCGTTTATTACCACTTGATAAGGTCATGAAGTGTGTCCATTATTTAGTACTCGTTGTTCAGTAACGCGGCGCGTGATACAACCGAAATAGTCTTATCAGAACAATTCAGACACCTGATGCGCTCTGACACTGATAACGGCCGCGCCCTCTAATTTAGATTATATAAACGTTAGCTGGTAAATATTACTGCGCAGTTTTTGTTTTGACGAGTATTATCAGAGATATTTGGAACAAGTTTAATGTACTTTAGGTGAATTTGTTGCTTTTTTATACAACTAGGTCGGCAAACAAGCGTACGGCTCATCAATTCACTTCACCTTATCGCAGTTCACTGCTGGGCGTAGGCCTCTCCTAGATATTATGGCGCGAACTCATGTGTTTTGCCTATAGTCAAAAACGTTGCGTACAGCTCACCTGATAGTACATAATCGATTACCGTTGATTATAGATGCCTGCAACACCTGAAGCATAGCAAGCGTGTTGCCGATCCTATCCCCGAACCCACCCTACTGGGTGGGTTGGCTCTGGTCACTTTACTCACCACAGGAACACGACACTACTTGACAGCAGTATTATTTAGCTGTGATCTTCTGCTTATAATGTTTTAATATGTCTGCCATATAAATGTAATAAACGCCTTATACTCAACATTCCTCCGTAGGAGGGGGATCCGGAAACAATAAACACAAACATCTATATGAATATTTCAAGCCTTTATTAATCGTTGTTGTGTGAATTGCGCTAACGCATCGTCAAGTCAAATATATTAATTTGTGACCTATTGAACAAATACATATAAAATCACCCGATGATAGACAGTATTATTTAGCTGTGATCTTCTGTGAGATCGAGGTACTTCCCCAGTCGGGCTGCTCCAGATTTTAAGGCGGATATTTGCTGCTGTACCTACCTCAAAGAAAAACTAACTGCTATGTATATTCTGCTGCTACTAATATATACTATTTCTAATGTAAAGTAAGCTATTCCTTTTACTGGGACATAGAGTTGATTACAGGTTATTTGTTCCTTATCGTATATGTTCGTAATAATTTCCTAAAAGCTTACATACACATATTACACCCAGACTCAGGCGGGAATCAAACCCGCAACCCGCGGAACAGAAAGCAGGGCTACTACAAACTGCGCCAACGGGTTAGTTAAAGCTGATATTTTTTCTAATGATCTCAGATATTATAAATGTGACACTTAATTTTTTTATGATAAGTTAGTTTAGGTGAATATTTAAAGAGTATAAAAGAGGTTATTAAAAAGAGTATATACTGATGTTTCTTTAAGCTCTTTTCAATCTTTCGATAATTTGATCGATCAAAATAAAAAAATTCTATATTCATGTACGCTTCAAAGCACTTCTGAAACGTCGCTAATTAACGACTTTATTTACTGCGAACCTATCACCCATTCGGAAAGCAGATTCTACTTACAAGAATCAGCCGGAAACTAAACAGTTACTCTTTCAAAATTTACAGGCGTCAGTATTTTATCGCGTTTTTTACATCGGATGCTCCTGCGACGTTTGTTTATTACGAAAAAGTAGGTCTTTCGAATTAATCTTTGAAATTTATTGAGGATGAACATTATAATATTTAATTAATGGTGTTGTTTGTGTACTTTGATCTGCATTTATGATTCGTGTACACATACTGATATTACTCAAGGCTTTTAATTGCTGAATTGACTTTCTTGTGATAATTAATTACAATTTAATATCTCTATATGAAAGGAAAAGTAACTCGCGACATTTATTTTTAAGATTATTTAATGTAACATGTATAACTCGAATGCACCGATCAATTTCATTCGCGTATTCGACTACTTCACATAATTAGATAATATAATGTGAAGTAGTCGAGATTCTCTATGCTTTTGGCATTGTGAAAAGTCATGAAATGATTTTATTATTTATTTTTATAAAACATGGCCGACAAACAAGCGTACGGGTCACCTGATGGTGAGCAATTATCGTATCCTATAGACACCTGCAACACCAGAAGCATCGCAATGGCATTGCCAACCCCACCCTCGATCTCTCTCAGGAACTCTGGTCACATTACTTACCACAGGACAACAACACTGCTTGAAAATAGTGTTATTTATTTAGCTGTGATTTTCTGTAAGGTCGAGGTATATCTCCAATCGGGCTGCTCCAGATTTGAGCAGGATATTTTCTGCTGTGTTCTATCTCAGTTAGGGGGGAATTAAAGAGTATTTCGAATTACTAATGAAAAATGAATTTGCGAGGAATATGCGTCTTAAAATATAATAGATTATAACTTGACATTAATGTTGACAACGCAACATAATTAATATGATAATAAAAAATTTGGATTACTTAATATAAACTGATAATGTTGAGAAATGAAAACACTGTGTTATAAAAAAATAATATGTTGCAAATCCAGGCTTTGTAATAATTAATGTCTAACAAAATAATCTATTTAAGGATATTAATATTTACTTTTAACTAGATTAGATAATTTGCGGTTTTACTATTTTTGAATTTTGTCGAAATTTAACGTCAAATGATGGATGGATGGATGGATTCATGACTAACAAGTTTTGAAACAAGCAGTCAATAATAGGTAAAATAAAAGAATTATACAAAACACTGCATAAACCAATGAAATATATTTTATAAATCACAAACAGTAGTATAGAAGAGGCCAAAAGCACACGTTTGTCTGAATTAATCGAAAAAATGCAAACGGTAAATAAAATAAGACAAGTTATGTAAAAATTAGAGATTGATCGGTGCAGTCGAGGTTACAACCGCAGTATAATTTTGAAGACCGTAGACATTATTAGGATTTTTTATTTTATTTTCTGGTCATAATAATTATTAGTACAGATTATAAATCAGTCAACGTGTCACGTGACATTTTTTGCCATTTTCATACTTTTTGAGATTTTGATATATTGAATTGCCAATCATTTTGCCTATGAACCGGGACGGAAACGTTCTGTGACGCAATTGATAGTCGCTGTCATGCGTAAATGTATTATGAGCGTTACGGTCGAAGTGGGAAGTAAACGCATATTAGTCATTGTGCGGAATGCCTAGTTTTCTGTACTGCGTAAAGTTTGTCTATCTAATAGCTTACCGCCCGCCATATTTTGTATATAAATGCCTGTTAGAAAAGCTTGGTTGAATAGATGTTTGTTAATCAGTCAACTCTGTCTGAATGGGTACGACAAAACTATGTACAGAGAGAGGCTACAGTTTCAAATATTCTAAAGCTACTCGTTTTCCTAGAAAATCCGCGAATGGGGAATTGGTTTCTACGGGAACGTTGTCGCGGTCAATAACTAGTATGTAAATATTTTGAATGTTGTGAATATTCAATACGCGACTTCGTCTGCTTTGATTTTAGTAACAATGTTTTTTGTGTGCTGAGTACAAAATTACATAAAATATCGGAAATTATCTTTATTTTTGATAATTGATTGATTCAACGTTTAAATCCCATCTTCCTCAGTGTAGAGAGGTGGAAGATGGGATGGAATTATTTATATAATAACTTATTTCAAGCACAAATTCTAACAAGCTTGTGTTTAATGGAAATATTACAATACTACCTTAAGTTAAAAGACCAAGTAAGAAAAAAAAAAAAAAAACGCGTGCTATTTAGACCCCACGATGAAGTAAAATTTCTTTAGCTCCTACAGTAATATACGATACATAACTCTCTTTCTATACTAACTTATATCTTCCTCTCATCTTCCGTTCAACTCGCCCGATCACACTTCTCGTTACACTCTCGTCACGCATTCATCAGCTTACTGCCCAAGTCAAGCGTGCGTAAAAGTTTTATTTCAGAAATAGAAATTTAATTGAAATCTATTCAGTATTTTTCCCGTGATACGCGGACGTCAGTCCTCTATTGATAAACGTTCCAGGCATTCCGTCGAACGTCCAGGCATCACTGAGCGGTTTGCCGATGGCACGTGGAGTGCAGGCGGTGCCGTGACGCGTTGTATTGTTATCTCGTGCATTTGTAATCGATTGCAGCCGACCATTCATTACTGATAGCGCTCTGTTGTGGCGGGCGACGACTGTAGCGTGTTTACTGGCGGGGAGAGCCGAGATCTGCTTTTATGAGTATCATTTTATAAGTAAACTATTTTAACAACATCAAAAATTAATATAATAATATTATGAAGCTGAAAACATTTTTTTTTTGAAGTACAACTTTGTTACGCACGCTTGACTTGGGCAGTAAGCTGGTGAATTCGCGACGAGAGCGTCACGAAAAGTGGATGCGAGGCAAACGGAGCAAGAGAGAGGGGTGCGAGTACACGATTTCTTTCTCTCTTTCTCTCATAGTCAGTTACATATATTGTATATTATCCTATATCTAAGACACAGTGCAGACCTGTGCAGCCTATTGCTAAAGACGTTTTACTTGAGTCGTGTGGTCTAAATAAAGCACACTCGTTACTTTGTTTTGTTTTAGCGCGCTAATCTCAAGAGTGTTATATAAGAGACTTGACTATCTTTTATTGGGTTAGAGAATAGCATGCAATGACTGTGGAAGCACAATTAATGTCACAGAAGATTGTAGCAATTAATACTGCTTTAATCTAGTGTTATGTTCCTGTGATGAGTAAGATCTCCAAATCTCCCGGGATGCGGTTTATTCAGATGCGGGAGTGAAGTCAACAAAGCGCTCTCGTGATTGTGATCCAAGGCTACGGGAACCGCTTACAGTCAGGTCGATAGTACGGTTGTCAGCGTAATAGATTATTTTTTAAAGTGGACGGTATTTATGTAAATAATACAATTAATTAAGTAAATGTAAACGTTTAATTGATATATTTATCAAGTCAGCTCGTCAACTCGACTGCTATTTGGGGTATATAAAGAGAGATTTGAATTGTTTACATTATAGTGTTATCTGTGCCACTTGTTGGATTGTGTTATTTATACTATACACGAAATCATATACAACGGTTTTGGAAGATTATATACTTTATTTTACTTTATTTATAGAAGAGGATTTGGTCGCTTAGCGACTATGTCAGCCCCATAGTTCTGCATAACAAAATCATTGTACTCTTCATCATTATCATTACAGCCTATACAGTCCACTGATGGACATAGGCCTCCACAAGTTTACGCCAAAAATAACGTGAACTCATGTGTTTTGCCCATATTCACCATGCTGGGCAGGCGGGTTGGTGACCGCAGGGCTGGCTTTGTCGCACCGAAGACGCTGCTGCCCGTCTTCGGCCTGTGTATTTCAAAGCCAGCAGTTGGATGGTTATCCCGCCACCGGTCGGCTTTTTAAATTCCAAGGTGGTAGCGGAACTGTGTTATCCCTTAGTCGCCTCTTACGGCACGCACGGGAAGAGAGGGGTTGGCTATATTCTTTAGTACCGTAGTCACACAGTCCTCTTAATCTAACCAATTTTGAAAACAGCCAATACATTTTGATCGCCAGTTCCGACGTAGGATCAGAAAGAATCGATTCGCAAATTCCCACAAATTTAATACCGATTTCCTCTTCCAAATCTTTGCGTTCGGCTCCGACCCGCACACATTCCACTAAAGCGTGGTATCTTCTCGCGTGTTACATACTGTACAATTAGGAGACTGAAAAACTTTCATCATGAACCCGAATGCATTCAATGGAGTGTGCTCGCTTGGATGATTATATTTAATATGGATACAAGTAATATTACTAGCTGACTCGCCAAACGTTGACTTGCCGCTAAACGCTATTTAGAAATAGGGGTTAGTGGTAGAAGGGTGAAAATGTAGGGTTGTATGTATTTTTCAACGCCAAATCATAATAAAATAAAAAATAAATAATTTATCTAATAATTTAGAAAAAAAATTAGGTGTGGACTATCTTTAACATTTAGGGGGATGAAAAATAAATGTTGTTCGATTCTCAGATCTACCCAAAAGGCACACAAAATTTCATGAGAATCGGTCAAGCCGTTTCGGAGGAGTTTAACTACAAACACCGCGACACGAGAATTTTACATATTAGAAGATCATATACTATATTATTCAATTAGCTATATTATTTAATTAGCTGAAAAGTTTGTTACTTAAAACGCGTTAATCTCAGTAACTGCTGTTTGAATTGAAAAATCTTTTTGTGTTGGATAACCCATAACTCAAACGTCCAGACCACAGCCATCATCAGCATGACCTGTACAGATAATTATCTTTATCAGGGCATCGAACCCGCGAGTCGTATCATCGGGCAATTGCTGTGACCGTTGCGTCAATAACAGAATTTACGTCCTAAAAAGGTTGGAGCGTAAGGCTTTTATTTGTTTATATAATTTAGTCATTAATGTATTTTTCTAACTCTAGTTTCTTTGATTTAATTTCTTTCTGTAATCGCTCCTTTTGAGGTATGCAGGAGGTGTATCTTCTAAAACAAATAAGGCGATTTTTATACGCTGTTTACGATTAAAGAGTTGAAGGAAAAATAAAAGTATCGTCAATTTGCAACCAGTTGACTGTTACTACGCACCACAGTTTTATTGAACCAGGAACTGTGAAAGGTTCTAAATAAGCTAAGCGGATTCCTTAGTAACGGATCAGGTGATCTTCTCTGAAACATGTAAAACGCATTAGCAGGCAGAGCGGTGTCGACGTTTTGCGACCGAGAGACCGAAAGCGAGGGATTCTGAATAAATTTATAGACTTGTTGTTACAAAGGCGTTATATGGGGCTAGTATGTGCTTTACTTTTAAGCAGTCTAAACTAAAGGGTTGTAAAATAAAGAGGATTCTCAAGTCTTGGAGGCAAAACAGGCAATAAGTGGTCTACTTTAAGGACAGACCACTATGCAGTAATTTTATGCTCAAAACATACAACCGCGTGTGGTAAACATAAAAATATAACTATTGTAATATATTACGAGTATACTGTAGCGACCCATCCCAGCTTCGCACGGTTGCATAAGCGATCAGTGTTCCTCTACTATTTTATGTATGTATTATATATATGAACCTTCCTCTGGAATCACTCTATGTGGGTACTAAAGAAAACCGCACTAAAATCCGTTGCGTTGTTTTAAAGATCTAAGCATACAGACAGCGGGAAGCGACTTTGTTTTATACTATGTAATGATAACAAATTTATATAACATACTGCCTAAAACTTTTGCTCGTGTTTTTGTTTTTATCGCGTACACTTCTGTTGACGACTTAATAGATAATTTCTATTTTTGTTGCAAATTTTTCCATAAAACGACTATAACTGAATGATAATATTATTTATCGCGAGTCTAATTATTTATTTATTCAATTTTGTCGTTTTTGTTATTAGCCGAATTTAACGATAACACTCGATTATTAATAATATAGATATAATCGTTTCGATAAAAGAAATCTTGGAAAGTATTCGTCCTTGCACTGAATCATATACTATTGTGGACGAACCCAATCAAGCAATAATTCTGTTTCATATACAGCTTCTGTTTCTTTGGAATAAGGTTGTTTATCCTTTGTTTTAATTATTTCATATGAGAATTAATTGAAGTGTGTTTTTTTATCGTATCGTTTTTTGATAATCAATGCAAATTAGAACGCTATCCTATTAAAAGAAATTTGACGTACGTGACACGCGCCACGAGTCATCGCTATCGTGTCGTTACCAATTGCTTTGCTTTTGTCTTTTAATTGTTATCGCAAGTTGAAGAAATAGAACTGACCCAATTTATAATGTATTTTTACTATAATGTTAATCGATTGCAACTTATCTCTGCTTTTAAATGCTTTTTGTTTAATCGACTTTGCTACTGTTTGTAATAATACGATCATCATTTATATACGATGCTTCCTAATCTTTTTTTGTGTTTCCGACATCTGAATCTCTGTTGCGTGCTCTGGGCGTGTTCCAAGGACGATATGGGTTAATGGTTATAAATATGATTTTAATGTAATTCAACGTTAGATTTGCGTTAATTTTGATTATCATTGTGAAGTGTCAATTCATTTGAACTTTATTAAAATATTTATAAGAGTAAAATATATTTATATAATATCTATTAAATATTAACCGATAGCGCGCCGGGAGAGGTTCTTAAACCCGATACGGTAACAGATAAACAAACACGTAATAATTCTCGAGCCGAGGCAGGTAACGAGATAACGCTTTTTATATAAACACATACATAAATATTGAGATCCTGTTATTTGCATCGGATTCATTGAACTCGGTTACTACACGGACGGTTGCAAAATATATCGATATACATCAATAACGTAAATGTGTCTGTACTATTAAAGTACCTACAGAATAAGATATTTGTAACGGAGATAGTTTAGAATGGTCTCCCAAGAGAATCATACAGAATTTTGAGATTTGAGAAAATTATCCTGTATTCTACCTCGTTGATCTTCCTAAGATCGCTGGCGGAGACTAGATTAGGATTACGAAGAACCGGGACATTTTAACGCCAGCTTTAGGAAGCCTATGTCCTATGTCCTATGTCCCGACTTGGACTGGGATAGCTGAAGCGACGTCTTGAGGCACCTTGAAGCTTGACGAACATCGAATTAGCAGAATACCAAATCTGTCTACCAAACCATGACAAGTAATATCATTCTAAAGGTATTGAGCTACTGTGATCTACTATTGTAAGAAGATTGTAAGAACAGAAGCTTAAGTAGATGAAATTGTAAATGTTGGTTTTGTGATGAAAGTAGTCGGACTGACATAATTACAACTCCATATATTAACAGATAATTGTCAGGTATCGAAGTCTTTTTGCCTCAATAATCTTTGCTCTACCGGAAGAAGCGGATTTTCCTTAATGCTACGTAATTTACACTCCCTAATATTTAAGCAGATCTTAGTAAACAACTGTGTACTGTGTACTGTGTGGCTACGGTACTAAAGAATATAGCCACCCCCTCTCTTCCCGTGGGTGTCGTAAGAGGCGACTAAGTTACATAGTTCCGCTACCACCTTGGAACTTGAAAAGCCGACCGATGGCGGGATAACCATCCAACTGCTGGCTTTGAAATATACAGGCCGAAGACGGGCAGCAGCGTCTTCGGTGCGACAAAGCCAGCCCTGCGGTCACCAACCCGCCTGCCCAGCGTGGTGACTATGGGCAAAACACATGAGTTCACGCTATTTTTGGCGTAAACTTGTGGAGGCCTATGTCCAGTAGTGGACTGTAAAGGCTGTAATGATAGTAAACAACTCGTCTTAAGTAAGCTTACCTAAAATTTATTACATATTAAACTTTTTCTACTACCAGCTTAAAAGTGTAAGGGTATATCTATTTATTTATTTATTTATCTATTTATTTATTTCAATCGGATCTCGGATCGATAATCGGATTAATAGTTTTAGCGAGATTCCAGAAAAGAATTTATTGTGTGTTTGGTTTAGAGTACTTAAAAAATTTACTTGGATTCTATTAACATTGAAACTGAAATCTTTTTCATAGCATGGCGTCGAGGATAGTGAAAAAATGTGTACTTTAACGAGAAGTAAATCTAGATGTTCAATATTTTTCTAGATTTATCCTTAAAAACGATTTACTTTAATTTTGTTACATAAATATTAAAATAAACAAGCAACATTGCCGTCAACCACGAGTTGCTAAGAAATTCATAATTTTGTACAAACAAGCCGCTATAGAGGGTCGTCGGAAGGGAAGAAACGTTTGCGTTATCTCGGTATCATAGAGTCCTTATCGTTCACGACTCCAAGCTTCCATCGGATTTCAAAATAAGTGATTTAACGTCTGCCGTTTAGATAAACTTGGAGCGTTATTTGTTGTTTACACGATTTATTGTATATTTGTATTTATGTAATTTCATTACAATACTATGACTAGGGTTTGGGTTCTCGGACACTAGGAGCGATCCCCGTAGCGGTGTTCTTAGGAGCGTAACTCGGTCAGTAATTGCGATGTTGTCACAGTGTTCTATTATACGATCATTGTAATCGTGATCGTTAGTTTTGTTAGTTTTTGTAATCTACTATCTACTTTTACACACAACATCTACTTTCATTATTATTCAAAGATAGTTTACTTACAAATACTGTACGCTAGTAGAGTTAAATTGTAGAAGACGATCATAGTACCTATAAATTAGCTTTCTTTGTCTAGCGTCTTTGAATCAGAGACGTAAACACAGACGAGGTGAAAAAAATGTTTTAAATTTAAAAAGTCGTATATTTAATCCTTTTTTAAAATTAACTTGTTTATTATTCATGAATATAACAAAATATTTCACATATATTTTATAAATGAAAGATTCGAAATCGAAAACGAAATAAAAACGAAGAGATAAAAGCCGCGGGGCGCACGGGACAGCGTGATTGAGGGTGTGTAAAATCTATTACGGAACCTGCATTTAGGCTGATACACTCTAATCCAAGCCCACAAAAAATATGGAGATCCAGTTTGGAGTGCGGGGGGGGGGAGGTGTAAGGACGCGCCACGGTGCCGCCGAATTGCCCGAGGTCCGAAGACTAGGAAATTGTTCTCTACGAACTTCGTGAGGCTTTAAATAGATTTACGAGTCGATTTAACGTTTCTGATTATGTTTATTACTAATTAGTAAACTAGTTTAGTGTAATAATATTTAAACGATGTTATTTGTTATAACTCTGGGAACTTGAGTTTCTATTTTAACTTTTCCCTTTAAATGTGATTAGATTTAAAATTTATTCATGGTTATAACAGTTAACAGGTAGGGTAAGCAGTGCTGAAATTACGCCGAAACAAACCACGCGGTACAACTGTAAAGATTGTAAAAGAATAAAGAACAATTTGTGATGACAGTAGGTATATCATTAATGGATAAAGTTTTTGTTGTTTGTTGTATATTATACCCACGAGCGCCCATACTTGCACGTTCGAAGGTTAACTTGCAGAAAATAACCAATAGCCTCAATCCCGCCTTTTATTAATACTTCAAAGAATAAATAAATAAATATCTACACAATACACACACGGTCGACTGTCTCTAAAGTAAGCAACTTAATGCTTGTGTTATAGGTAACAGCCGACTGGTATAGCTACATTTTTTTTTATAAACATACTTAGAAATAATACATATATAAATATATAAATAAATATATACATTACACCCAGACTCACGGTGGGAATCGAACCCACAACCCCCGGAGCAGAAAGTAGGGTCACTCCAAACTGCGCCAACGGGCTAGTTATAATGAAATTTAAATCAAAATGAAAACAAATAGTTTTGGCTTATGTAAATGTATTCTTTTGTCAAGTGAATTTATAGTTATTAAGCAGTTTGGTTACCAAAAAATAAAATAATTCGTTGGTCGAAAGTTTCGCTTGTAATCTAGTGGGATAATCCACGGGGTCGCGTCGGCCGGCGCCGCGAACGCCGATGACCCTGCAGCCCGGACGGGGCATGAACGAAACCGAATGCCATTTGCAATAGTCACGACTCTGCCGATAATAAAACCCGTGACACGCCGTGCCCCGTTTAATTAGTGTCTAGTTGACCGTTATTGTGTACCAATCGAATCGAGAAAGTCGCTATCGTTGCGAGACGAACGACAGAGCGGTAGAGCGGTTTAACCGCATGTTAAAGGTTACTGGTTCAAATCTTGTACTATTAAGTGACTATGAACATGATTTACGAATATTTTATGCTTTAATGATGGATCAAAGTAATATTGTTTTAAAACTAATAAGTACGAGGTTGATCTCGAGTAGAAATTTTTTCGTCTTCCTTAGATGCTGGCTACCAGGCATGCCTGATCAGGACTAGATAAGGCATGTAACGCAGATGATTGGTCTGGACCTGATCAGGATCAGATGAGATTTCCTGATCTGGACCCGATCAGGAAATCTCATCTCATCCTGATCAGCTGGTTCGGTCCGGTCCTTTTAAAAAACACGAATATAATATTCTTGAACAAAATTGTTTAACAAAAAAAAAAGCAAATTGATATTATAAATATGTTACTTAACATTATTATTATGATATTTTTTTTTTTTTTTTTTTTTTTTTATGTCACTAGGTCGGCAAACAAGCGTACGGCTCACCTGATGGTAAGCGATTACCGTAGCTTATAGACACCTGCAACACCAGAAGCATCGCAAGCGCGTTGCCGACCCAATCCCCAATCCCCCCAGGAGCTCTGGTCACCTTACTCACCAACAGGAACACAATACTGCTTGAAAACAGTATTATTTTGCTGTGATCTTCTGTAAGGTCGAGGTACTACCCCAGTCGGGCTGCTCCATATTTTGAGCAGGAAATTCCTGCTGTGCCCTACCTCAGTTAAATATTTCCGTATAGTTATTATTTCCGTTTATTTTTTCAATGTATTATTTATTTTTGTTTTTACTTTAAATATTAATTATATTTATTAACTTCTAATAATTAACCACTAATTAACTATTTCCTATTACTTACAACTGATCCACTGTGTAGAAATGGACTCCCTGCTAGACTGTCCTGATAACTGTATATACTAAATGCGCTTAAAAACATTAATAGCGCAATTCAGGCTCAGTTCGCGTAATTTCTTTCAGTCTATCCTGATCTGGACCGGACCGGGTCCTGATCCAATATGCCTTACCATACTTGATTATATTTTACATCAGGTTATCCTGATCTGGAGCGGACCGGGTCCTGATCCAGTATGCCTTACCATACTTGATTATATTTTACATCAGGCTCTCCTTATCTGGACCGGACCGGGTCCTGATCCAGTATGCCTTACCAAACTTGATTATGTTTTACATCAGGCTATCCTTGTCTGGACCAGACCTCGTCCTGATAGAGCTTGCCGGATATGGCATGCCTCATTCTATCCTGATCCGGTCCAGATACATGATCTGGTTAAGCCTGACCTTTTATCTAGTCGGGATGATTTAGTTACTTTGAATAAAGTTTTCACTCATGAAGGGACTGGATTTTCTTTGTATTCAAATTAAAAGAAATCTACAATACTATCCCAATCTAAAATCTTCCAAAAGTTCCAATTGCAGCTGATTTAGTTTTTATTTTTATTTGGAGTCGTTGTTGATTTGTCCTTTGCTGCCTTTAAACTTTGTGCTTTACATTTGCTTTTGATATATTTTTATTTTTTATTTTGTATCAGTGTATAAAATATAACACGATTAATACCTGTTAGTTGTTACGTAAGATTTTAGTGCTACATAAGACTACCTTTTCAATCGTTTCTCACTCTTGTTTTTCTGTTCAGCTGAAGCTGTCCATTGCTCGTGCTAATACCGCATTCTAGTAACATTCCAGTGTTGTAATACCAATACAGATATTCCATTCAGCCGTTATCCTAAGTGTTTCTTCAGCACGAAACATTTCGGACTCTGGTCGGTCCGGTTACTCATATCTAAATCTGATGGAGCTCTGCACGTACGTCGGTGCTATCTCGACGGAGCGCTCTTTGCCGGTATCTTTATTACAAATCGATTTATCGGTAGCCGTGGGCACTCGATTCGTTCGCGTTCGTTTAATCGATGTAGTTATCAGAAATAACTGTGTCGTTCACTAAATTGAAAGCGCTTGCGCATTCAGACGGCTCTATCCGCCAAGATGTTACCGATCTGATATCGCTGTTCACTACTGTTACACAACTACCTCTCCAGCCGTCTCTGTCTGTATGTCGATCTGTTTTTTCAGTATAAACTACAAAAAAATAAATGCTGATTTTCATGCTGTTTTCACTGATAGAAACTAAATTTAAACGGACGGTGTATAGGTGTCTAATTTGTTGGTTGAAATATAACGATAATTATTTAAAATGTCGGAGTACATTGATCCACCTGTAAGCTTTTATAGAAAACGCTTCCTAATCTCCTTGAGATTTTATTACTATAGAAAGCTTATTTTGTGCAATCGAAAATATTAAAAAAATTTACTGCATGCAGACTCATAAAAAATTAAGAAATTAAACCGATATTGGCAATTTGAGAGCCATCAAAAAGTTTATAGTTTTCGTAATAGTTTACAAATTTTAATAAAAGTAATATCAGAGCCGGGTAGACTTTATTAGAATGTAATTGATTCGTTATTTTATTTCTAACTGGAGACTTGCCCCAGGTCCAGCATTGGTGCCATTTACTAATGAACTGTGAACAAATTATTTATTCAATTTCGATTCAAAAAAATTGGTTATTACTTTTTTTTGGCTAAATTTATTTCATAATCTTTAGTAATTTAGGTTGTTAAAACAAATGTCCTATTTTGATAGATTTGCTAAAAATGTTGTTGCTTTGTAAGTCAGTTGTCAAAATAGGGCATTTGGTTTATTTTCCTAACATATTCTTTATATGCTAGAAAAGCATTTTCTGGACTGGACATATTAACGCCTAACCTAAACCACTGAATGACTGAATGATATTTAAGTGTAAAAGATTAAGAGAATATTGATTTTATATTGAAAGTATTATTTAAGAAAGGGTTTTTTTTCTAATTCTTAATTATGGGCACTAAAAGTAAAATAGAAGATGAAAGCTTGTTTGGAATAAAAAATAATCTTATTCACTGTAATAATTTCCAAGTTGGTAAAGATCTTACAAATAGTCAGCAACTGTTTCTTTTTTGTTTGTTTAAAAAGTAGATTAAATGATGAGAACATGGTCTACATTTTAATATATTCTAATAAGCAATAGTATTGATGTATCTAAATAACAAGCCAAGAAATGTGTATCGACTTCGTTTGAAACGGTGATTACGATCGTTTCGTTATCAATATTGTATTTATCCAATGTCCGTTGCTTTCTACGAACGTTAGTTTCAGATGTGTTTGAGATAAATATAGTATTTAGATTGCGGACGGAAATTAAATTGTGATAGCTAACTTTTCCTTTGTTATTGTGGTGCGTAATTGAGGGCTGGGACTTGAGGGCTTCGGTTGCTAATAAAATTTAGTTGCTATATGTGACTGATAAGTCTATCAGAAGAACGTAAAATGGGTCTTTAGGGTTCCTTTTTTTTACCTTATAAACTACAGCTTTTGGACTCGCAGGTTGCTTGTAAATCAAGAAAAAAAATATATATCTTAAACTTTAGTATTTTGTTACCCTATACAATTTTTTTTTTTTTTACCAACTGGTGAAAGCCATTAATTTTCTGTATAAAAGTAGTAGTCGTTGTAAACAATAATGCCCTAATTGCATAATTATGTTAGTTTGTGTCCTAAGCGAGCCGCGTGCAAGTTCTGTCTTGAACGTTCATGGAAAACTAAATCTCACCAATTTGACTATATTAGATAAGGAGTGACTGACAAAAGGGGCTCGGTGAGAAATTCGTGCATCAGACATAATCGCGACGACACCCGGTCTTCCCACGGGAAAGTGACTTATTTGCTGTTTGTTGGATCGCCTTGTCAGCGATCTACTTAACCATGTCGAATGTATGTTTGTTGTGTGCGACTCGTACGAATACACCGTTGTGGGACTTTACCAACGATGTGACTTTTGTATTATTGGTTTTAAGAGTTATTTCGCGGTTAAGACTCTTAAACTTCGATAATTGTGGTTTTCAAACAAATTTATATGCAAACTGTCAAACGCAAACTTTAGGGACTTTGTTTATTTTTCCTATTTTCTGCGCAACTTTCTTAATTTTTCATTTCGTAAGAACTGTGTACAAAGTATTAGAAAATTCATACAATGCTGTTTATGTTTTATTAGATGTTTCTTTTTTGTTGGACAAGTCATGGAAGACTATTGTTCTCAACATAATATTTCTGATCTGACAGACATATCGACTTCGTCATAATGGATTAATACATTAAAGTAATGATATATTAAATCACATAAATGTTATGTTTTTTCTGTTACTAAGTTGGGATTGATTACAAAAATAGCTCTAACCCTAATAATTTTTACGAAACGACAATTTTAAACTTAAAGTAACTAATTAGAATGAAAGAACTAAATATATACTTTCATGTACACATGATACATCAGAATTCGTACTAATTTTCTCATGATTATTATGATATATAATTATTTGTAAAGATTTTAGAATTCAATTTCTATTTTTAATCACTATTAAACGTGTAGTAGCGTTGTTTATTATTATGTAGATTTGGTAACACTATAATCTATAATGCCATCAAAGGAGCTACGCCAATACATTAACCAAATTACACCAATTGAGACACTAATGATTTATAATAATAATTTGTTAAGATTTCAGCATCCAGTACTTTTATTCTAAACGGATAAAAAAAAAATCGTTCATTACTATTTGTTAGAGGCGATTGGGTGGGTGATATTAAAATTGCAATGGTCATCAAAGTTGTAACTCTTACATATTGACGATGAAATGCTCGTAATATCATCTTCATTAATCAATTCACAATCCAGTCTCTGTGCATGAATTTGGCGAGCATCCTTGAGTTGCATTAATGTCGATGATACGGTTTTACCGTTATTCATTGCGGCAATTGGACGGGCACGTGAGCGATCGGGATGACGTCTCCAGGCATCGGCTGGCCGGCGCGCCGCTTAGGATTCGATGGTCGTTTTAAATGTTTCTGCTTTTGTTTCTTAATGTCTGAAGTCTGATGTTGGGATACTTCTACCTCTTGTTTCTTCTTTTGTTTTTCTTATCTAACTAGTATGATTGGCAAATTGTGTTGCTAGTTGTTAAATGGATTACGTATATTGTAGTTTTATTATCGGCAGTTTTACAATTGTAACCAATGATGGTGCTGTAGACCGCATCTATGTTAGATTTTTTCGGTCAGGACATTTGTTGCATATGCGACTTTAGTTGGTAAAACATTTATAGCTTAAATATGATATATGACTTTAATGTGCTGTGCTTATAATTTACATTTAAATTTAACATGCAAGTAATTGATTAATTGCAGAGCATTTTGAATGATAAATGTTAGCGGAAGCTATTTACGTAAACAAGATATGAATGAAACCGAATATGTCTATTAATAAAACGTAAGAGTCTTATACAACGGTGATTACCGATTATTTACAGCGAGCACGAGTTGTCTCTACGAGAGGAGATGTAAATATACCTATATACGTGAACATTTATCCGGTCTCGTGACGCGAAACCTCACCAGATGATGCGTTCGTTTTTTAATCATAAAATTACGAAATTACTTTTAAATGTCATCGTTCACAGTTATATATTTTTGTTTACAAGTTCTGGTTTACAGCTTTCTTGTTACTGTTTTTCAATATCATCCTGCTGTTGAATATCCTTATCTCGAGAATGAGGTATTCAGCTTAACCTAACAGAAGCTTCTCTGCGCTTTGGTATAATTATTTATGTATTACTCTTAAAGGTTATTGCGAAATGTGCATATTATATATATTTTTTAATTCTTGTATTGACTTTTTTTATGATATTATATCTTATAATTATCTCATAATTTAAAAAGCTATTTTAAAGACAAACTATTACCAAAACTTAACTATGCCAGTCTAAATTTTAACTCGGGTCGTCTAGTACTGGGGTAGACACGTGTTTTTAAAACTTTTAATATTTTAAATAATAGATTATGATTATATTAGCCTCATTATTATAAAGTTTTAATACAAGCCGACATCGCGTACAGAAAGCTGATGTGATGCTAAAAGAAGAAAAAAACAATAAAACGCCAAACACGTTGCAGTCGTAAAAGAATCTTTAATGGCTTCTTGATCAGCTCAGCGCCATAATATTTATTGGATGATATATTGCTATTTAATGTGTTTTCTCCTACGACGGCTACAGGAAGAATAAATGTTAGCCGTAAAACATACTCTTGAGAGTTTTATAGATGATTAAATCGGAAACATATCCCGCTAAATTTAGACAATATGTCCTCATTATTTTGTCTTGCGAGGAACCGGCCGTCTGAATGTTTCGACACAACATCGACCATTCAGTATGAAGAGTTTCACTTTGTATCATTCACTGATATTGTTAATGTTATCCAAAAATTTTAGCTTTTTTGAAAAAAAAAAAAATATAAGCGTTTCGATTTCCCGCGTAATCGACGTCCCGCCCGCCGCACTAGATTGTTATTATTTTGGCCGTACGCCGATCTAATGTTTATGTGTCGTACAAACGGTTGGCATTATCTCGGGCGGCGTCAATGAATCGTGTTCGACTCGCGTGCCCCGAATCGCTCGCGTCCTGACACCGTTCGCGGCTGGCCCATGTTATCTCCGACCATGTGGAGGCTGCAGCGGTGCATAATGCACGGAGCGCGGTCGGGGCGGGGGCGGCGCCGTGGGGAAGGGAGGGGGGACTCTGGCCAGGGGGACGCCGCGCGCCGCGCGCCAGTCATTCGCACCGCGAGCGCTGCTAGTGACGCACGCCCGACTCAGACTTCGCGCTCTTGCCGTTTCCCGTGAGACGGCGTGCGTTGTCATCGTCCGTGCATAACATCGCCGGTGTAAAAATAAAGCCGGCGACAGACGGCGGTGTCTCGAGTTAAATTTAAATGATATCGCGGACGTCGTGCCGGTCCCGTCTCGTACGCTCGCCGACATGAGACTAAGTATGTGATACCTTCGTATCGATATATCAGATCTGCCATAATTATGTATCGTAAACTTCGTTTATTTAGTAGTCGAGTGTTTACAAATGTGCGTCTCTAGCGAGCATCTGTGTTGGAAATGTGTCAATCTTGTTCGACGGTTCACTTTCGATGATTTGTGTTCTCGCAGCGGTCAGATCCTCCAGTTCTCTCCGTTTTTCGCATCGTGAGAGGTTATCAATCGCAGTTTTGGTATTTGAGACGTGCAAGTCGTAAGTAGAGTCTAGAGATTGTTAATAAGGTCTAATGGTCGTGATAGGTTTGTGTAATTAAATGATAAATGAGCAACAATACATTACGAGATATCTCGTGCTTACGATTATGTGTAAACTTATGCTCTGCTCTGACTGAACTGATATATTTGATGGACTAACATGTGATTGTTTTTGAGTTTTTGCCATTTCCGAAATTCAGTGATGAGTTTTAACTCGTATTTAATCACTTAAGTGCTGTTTAATAGTCTGTAAAAACTGTTTAATGATTTTCTGTCAAATGTCAATGTGAAAATATTTTTAGAAAATTATAAATTTTCTCATATCTTACAGTAATTTGTACACATTATTATCCATGATTATTAGCACTGTGTTATATAACTAACTTTATTCTATAGCAGAGTGTAGCAAACATCACGAAATAATATTCATAAGTTTGTACAATTTATTCAGTTTCATTTTCTCTGCGCCGCTGAGCTCTACCTGCCATCCCCATTGTTGTTCTTAGAGCCTTTTGTTGTGTACCTCACGCTATCCTTATACGGATAGAAGGGCTGTCTGGTACCTGTCGGGCCAGCGCGCCGAAAAACTTAAAAGTCTATCAACTTTAATTATAAAACTAATCCCGCTCCCAGACGTCGCTAGTTACAAACATTCTTGAGTGTTATCGATTTAAACGTACTGTTTCAAAATACTCGACAATTTCTGATAATAGATATAAATTTATCATTTGATTTACTTCGAGTGTCGTAATTATCCTTATTAAAAGGAAATGCATGTTTATAATTGTTGATAAGATGTGAACAGATAAATAATGAAGTAAAGCATATATATTTGATACGTAGTCGTAAGATACGAATCATTGAACAATTCACGCTCTCTGACAACGACGCAGGATATCCGACGTGCAACATCCTATCTTTGAAGATTTATAGCGCGCAAAATGTACGCGCAAATTTTGCATTGCATTTTCGAAATAGATTTCTGACTTGATCTTAGTTACCGGAAAGCGTCTGTATGTCCTAAATATTTTTGTTATGTACTTTATTAACAAGTAATTATATAATTTAATTTTAATTATACTTTTTTTATTTATTTATATATAAAAAGAAATAGACCTGTTATAATACTTATAAATTAAGTGAAATATATTGATTCCTTGGTAATAAAAATAAATTGAATGACTAAGTTATCAAATGGTAATTATCACTGGCATTTTATTCTTAATTATTTTATTAATAGAAATAATACAGAATAATCATATATTATTCTCAGTGTAACGAAAATGTTACGACATAATATTCTAAAATCCGCCTTCTACAATGTCTTAATCATGTATAAATTACCAAACAACTTGTGTTTTAAATTTTGAATAATAAATATATTAATAACTAAATGCTTATAAATGGTAATAATAACCTCACAAAAAAAAGTCGATACTCTGTTTAAGCATTAACTAATGATAGGCCTTATTTTTTATACACAGCCTACATGGATAAAAATGTTAAGTAATCGGAAAAACTTGTACTTAAAAATACTTAAAGATATCTTAAGAAACCTGGTTAATTATGGTGATAGACTCATTTTTTAACCGACTTCCAAAAAAGGAGGAGGTTCTCAATTCGACTGTATTTTTTTTTTAGAGACAATTTCGTTTTATATGGCAAATCAACTATTCTTAGACATATATGACGACCTACATAGATTCTAGATACAATGTGAATGAAAAACTAAGGCGATGTGGGATGTCTTGACAGATTTGAATATCAAGGTTCAATGTTTCACGGTTATTTCGATTATTCTGTCAAGCTTTCGTTTTGTTTCTCGTCATTTATCAACATATTATGTTCGGGTTTCGTAAATATTAATTAATTTTCATGTATCGAAAGAGTTATATTTTGATTTATAATTTAGTTTTATTAGGAGCCGTTGAATTATTAATTTCATGTAATATTAAAAACATTCAGGAAGACCAAAAATTGATTTAATCTTATTGGATTTTATTTCTTTAGAGTTTTAATAAGTTTCTATAACTATTTAGCTAGTGTTACGTTATTAACTTAAAAATATTTTAAATAGTCATACAATATACCGACACGGTCAGTCGGAGACGCGGGTTCGAATCCCGCTGGAGCGGTCAATTTTTGATATGATATTCAAAAAATGTTTAGAATCCCTAATGTGTGGGTAACACAAAAATAAAATCGTACATATAATAACATCTTATAATATAATAGATTTTTTATTATTATACGGCTCTAAATACCAGTATGCCAATATTTTTATTTCTTTTTACTTTTAGTTTAAACGGCTATTTAGCCTAATTAAATGTAACGATCTTATTGATTACGTATAAAATGTAGTGAAATCGAAACGGGATCATTTCGAGTATATGATTATTTTTTATTTTGTCTGTATCTGTAAAGGCAGTGAAGGATTGCATATTCTTAATTAACGAAGTGCATCTTTCGCAAAGAATCTTAGACATACCGCAGATTAAACTCTTAAACCTTTTTTTGAACTAAAGACGTACCAAATAATGCAACGCTTAAAATGATCTATACCTAATTCTGCTACTGAATAAAATATGTACGTGTAGATATCAAAAAGTGCTAAAACTATTGTAATAAAATTTTGGATAGTAGCTTCCGTAACTTAGCTTAGGTTAAACATCGATGTTCGTTGATCATACTATGTGAAAAAAAATGTGGCAGCTAGTTTTAAACAATCACATATTACCGCAGCATTAAATGTAATGCCTCCGTTTGTTTTCCCCATCAATGTTTAGTTATTCTCAGCGTTTTAAATACACGTATAAATCTTAATTAAGAGAAAGATAAACAAGAAGAAAGTTTATTGAATTAACTTGTACGTGTAATGCGATGCCGCTAAACGAGTTACATTTATTATTATTGAAGCTTGCTTCTTCCTCTGTAAGTCAGGTGAATTCAGCCATTTTTAGTTATGGAAGTAATCCTTATAGATATTTGCAGTTCTGATTACTTTTGGTTACAGATATTAATAAAAAGTTTCTTTATATTTTATACGATTAATTTTATCGTTGCGGTAGATTATTGGGTGTTTCTATTGTGTCCTAATTATTAAAACTTTCTTGACAAGGACCTGGCAAAATGGTCACAGTAAAAGTAGTTTGTTAGTATTGTGATATTTCTAAACTTCTGACATTTTTTTTAATTTTTTTATTATTTTTTATTATGCATCTAGCTCGGCAAACAAGTAAGTGTACGGTTGCCTGATGGTAAGCCATCACCGTAGCTTATAGACGCCTGCAACACTACAGGCATCGCAAACGCGTTAATTGCTGACACTACCCCATTCCTCTTCAGGAGTTCTGGTCATCTTACTCACCACAAGAACTCAACACTACTTGAAAGCAGTGTTACTTAGCTGTGATCTTCTGTAAGGTCGAAATACTTCACCAGTTGGACTGGTCCAGATCTTGAGAGGGATATTTGTTGCTGTGCCCTACTTTAGTTATTTCCTTATATTCATCGTGCTAGAGGCCATTGAATACAAGACGCATAATTCGTAAAATTGACGTGCCTACATCAGTTCTACTTATGGCTATCTTAATATATATAAATCTCGTGTCACAATGTTTGTCCGCGATGAACTCTTAAACTACTTAACCGGTTTTAATCAAATTTGCACACCGTGTGCAGTTTGATCCAACTTGAAAGATAGGGTATATTTTGTTTTGATATGTGTAATTATTATATTTAAGAAAAAAAAAATAAGGCGATACGAAGTTTGCCAGGTCAGCTAGTAGTTTATTAATACATACGATTACATACATAAACGTAACTGTTCTTCAATCGTTTTCCAATAAATCAGTCGGATATAACTGACTAACATATTGGTGTGTCATAAACGTAAACCGGTAATTAAGGCTATGTGTTTTCCTTTTAATCTATTCACAGAATTATCCTCATACTCATTTTCGTACTAATATTATTACGTCAAACGCTTGTCGAGCTATCGTTCACCTGATACCATTCAACGTCGAAAGCCAAATACATATTTAAATCCGGTTTCTATATTCGGTAAACGGTTCGTATTGCTTACGATCTGTTAGTTGTTTTTTTTTTCAGTTTTCTGAATATTCTAATATATGCAGAAAACTGAAATACTTGGCCGTTATATTATTATTGTTTGATTTATTATATTTATATAAGTTACCGATAGATCAGTAGGAGTGAACATAACCTTAGGATTTATTTCACTTCAAAGAATAAATTAATACCTTTGGATTCATCTGTTGCGTATAAATGCCTCATGAGTAAAGTGTGAAAAGGAAAAATATATTTTAAAATTTTGTCTAGCAGATAATTTTATCAGCAACTGAAGCTAACCTTATTCTATAATATCCCGTTCCGTTCTAAATTACCAGTTATGGTTTCATCTTTATTTCTAAACTAGCGCCCCGCCTCAGATCCACACAGGTGCAATTTACTAAAGAAAACTTAAAAAAAAAGAACATCCATCAACTTTTTATACACAGAAGTTTCTTAAAAGCTTACCATGAAAATTAACGATTTATTGTTTTGGGGGGTAGCCCAAAAGTTTCTTTCACAAAATATAGTTAATCACAAACAAGTACAAAAAATTTGCAGAACTTTTCGAGCAGTTCTCAAGTGATGATCTTTCACACGTGGCTATTAATTTTTTTTATATAAGTTGTCTATTTCCGCCAATCTTGATGTTTCTTTAGTGTAAAATAATGGACTTCGCGCCTTACCAGCAAGGACTAACCTTATCGTTAGAAAGTTAGTATTACTGGGAATTTTTAGCAGACCAATGTCGCAATATGATGTCTCAGTAATGTTCTGAAAATTTTTCGAATGATTTTGCAGGCCACATTTAGATATGTTATATAATACAAATTGTTTATGAAGACGTTTGCGTCTGTTAACATCGTGTAAGTTTCTATTTTATGAGAGTTTAATGAATCAGCTCGTACTAACATCTGTGCTGCATTTCCGTATCCGTGGCAAGTATCCAAGTTTGTCTCGGTCAAGTTAAACTGTCTATATTTTTCTTCAGTTCGCTATTCTAACGTTGTACCTGCTTTTTGTCCGTGATTTGGTAGAATATTTATATTCTATTCATGTCCTATGTCCAAAGATTGTCTGGAAAAGATCGCTCTGTAGCGATAAGACCGCCTTTTGTACATTTACATTTTGTTGTTATTTATTTCTTGTCTATTTATTGGTGTGCAATAAAGAATATTTGCACTTGTGTTTGTATCTTTGTTCCGATTGGATGTCGTATGCTTTAGTGTTTCTGTCGACAATCGTAGTTTCTTTTTAACTGACTTCCCAAAAAGGAGGAGGTTCTCAATTCGGTTGGGATCCGAACATCCGAACACCGAAATCCGACATGTCGGCACAAATTTCGATAAAAAAAATTATCGAAATTTGTGCGTGTCATGTAGTTCTATTTAAATATAATGTAGTCCTGAAAAGTTTTTTTCGAGTTATATCTGATAATGCCTATTGACTTGACTATTTTTTCGTCGGCCTTCGTTGTCCGCATCAACTTTACACTGGGTGTACTGATTTTGACGATTCTTGTTTAAATCGAGACCTGATGACTTCTAGGAGGAATCTTATATGACGCGCAATTATTTGACTATTTTTTCGTCTACCTACGTTGTATTACTTTTCGATATAATTGAAGACTGTTTTTATTTCGTGAACACAATTATTAAGTTTAGTTGTTTTTACTACTAAGACAAAAACATCATTACATTTTAATTAATTAGCGTTAAAATTGATACTCGCATGTGGGTTATTTTTGAGATAAATCGCTTTGACATTGTTTTATATCCTTTTATCTTTTACGTTAATTTGACACTTTATGGATATTTGGGTATTAATTACATACAGTCAGAACCATTCGTTTTTAGGAACAAGAGTTGAGTCGATGATATCTTAATTAAATTCGCGCGAAACGAGTCGTGAGATCTTGAAATCCGCGTTTTATTTAAAGCTACATTGAAAACAAAGCAAATAAAACTTTATCGAATGTATCTTAAGGTTAACTACTTTTTTTGGTAAAAAATGTCGCCGTATTCGTTTACCACTTACAGGTTTTATCCTTCGATTATTTTCTTTGCTGTTGATTACAGTCAGTTGTAATTGAAAACGTAAACCGAGTGCATACATCATGTGTTCGTCATCACTATCGTCTATTCTTTGATTATAACATATGTGAAAACTGGTGGATGCTTGTCATAGTAAATTAATGTTATTCTAGCGGATTCAATTCCTCGTAACCAATGCACTACAGTTCTTCTCGTTTGCATTTGTTATTTGAGTTAGCGAATCCAGTAGTCAGGATTTTTATTCTTTAGAGTAATTTTCTGTATATTCTTTTTTTTTTTAGTGCAATGAAGTATATATAAAGCGTAAGGTGTCTTGAATAATTTATTTTTCGAATGCGTTTCCTGCTCTTGACTGTTCGTTGTATTTGTCTTATTCTGATTTTATACTTATGTTTATTTAACTACAGATAATTAACAATGTTATATTTCCATGATATCAAAGTTATTGCTAAAGGAAGTTTTCTGCAACTTGCAGGTCGGGGCATAGTGTGCGAGTGTGCAGGTGTGAGCGCGTGCCCCGACGGCGCTCCGAACGGCACCTGCACCACGCAGCCCGGCGGCTACTGCTTCGTCACCGTCGAGGAGTTGTACGACGAGAATGGGCTTATGGTTCCCGAGCGGACCGCGGGCTGCCTGCCGCCTGACGAGTCCGGTTTTATGCAGGTGAGAAGCTTTGGTTTTTCTTTTAAATATATATGACTAGGTCGACAAACAAGCTTACGGCCCACCTGCACCATGGTAAGCAGTTACCGTATTCTACAGATGCTTTAGCGCGTAGTCGACCTTCTTCTGCCCGCGAGCTCTGGTAACCTTACCAAAGGAACACAACATTACGTGAGAGCAATATTTTTTATCTGTGACCTTTAAGCTTGTGGTATTTATTTCCCTTGACGGGCTGCTCCAGATTTTGATCAGTATATATTCTTCTGTGCTCTATCTCAATAAAAATTGGTGCAGTTATTCCCGACAGATTTGGCGACTATCACTTTTGCATTTTATTCATATCTTTCAATAAACCAACTTAGAACATCAGCATTGTATCTGAGCAATGTGTTTAAATTTAATAGAAGTGTGCAAGAAGTTTAGACGTGAAACTAATTCTGAACCCATTTTGTATTACAGTGTAAAAGTTCACAAGTACCGCATCAAACCCCGAAAGTAATACAATGCTGCGAGAAGGACCTCTGCAACCGGCGGCTGCACCCGCAGCTCCCGGAGCCGCCGCCCGACATGGCGGACGCGCCCCCCGCGCCGCCCCCCGCGCACACCGCTCTGCTGGCCGCCGCGCTTGGCATTGCACTTCTCGCCTTCTTTGCCGCCTTCTGGTTACTGCTCCGGAGGCGGCGACGCGGTTGCAAGCGACCCCCCTCGCCCCCCGCCCCCGCGACCCTCGCCGACGTCTCTTCGGGCTCCGGCTCCGGACTGCCCCTACTGGTCCAGCGCACCGTCGCCAAACAGATACAGATGGTCGAGTCCATCGGCAAGGGCCGCTACGGCGAGGTCTGGTCCGCTCGCTGGCGCGGCGAGAAGGTCGCAGTCAAGGTGTTCTTCACCACCGAGGAGGCCTCCTGGTTCAGGGAGACCGAGATATATCAGACGGTGCTCATGCGACACGAGAACATCTTAGGGTTCATCGCGGCCGACATCAAGGGGACCGGCTCGTGGACTCAGATGCTACTCATCACGGACTACCACGAGAACGGCTCGCTGTACGACTACTTGCAGACGACCGTGCTCGACCCGCAATCGTTCGCGACGATGGCTTACTCGATAGTCAGCGGCCTCGCGCACTTACACATGGACATATTCGGCACCAAAGGCAAGCCGGCGATCGCGCACCGCGACATCAAGAGCAAGAACATCCTCGTGAAGAGGAACGGCCAGTGCGCCATCGCGGACTTCGGGCTCGCCGTGCGCCACGTGGCCGAGCGCAACGAGGTGGACATCGCGCCCAACACGCGCGTGGGCACGCGGCGCTACATGGCGCCCGAGCTGCTGGACGAGCGCCTGGACGCGGCCAACTTCGAGGCCTTCAAGATGGCCGACGTGTACTCGCTGGGGCTCGTGCTGTGGGAGCTGTGCCGGCGCTGCGCGGCGCCCGGCCCGGCGCCGCTCGTGGAGCCCTACGCGCTGCCCTACCACGACCGCGTGCCGCCCGACCCCAGCTTCGAGGACATGCACGCCGTGGTGGTGGCGCGGCGCGAGCGGCCCCCCGTGCCGGCGCGCTGGGGGGCCGCCGGGGGGGCGCTGGGCGCCGTGGCCGCGCTGCTGGCCGAGTGCTGGCACCACAACCCCCCCGTGCGGCTCACGGCGCTGCGCGTCAAGAAGACGCTGGCGCGCGCGCGCTCCGAGGACGCCGGCAAGCTCGTGTGACGCGGTGTGACGCGAGGGACGTGACGTCAGTGTGACGCGGTGCGACGCCCGACCGACCGCCGTCGTATATCTCAGTATTGTTAAGTTTATTCCTCCCGATTTCGATCCCGTTCTGTCGAACCTGTCCAGAATCTCCTGTTTTGATTCGTTTGTTTTAAATTGCCGTTTTATTTTAATTTTTTATAATATTGTTAACTTTCGTATTATCTAGGATAAGATGTTCGTGTAAAATATGAAAATTGTCTTCCGTTTCGATAGGCGACTCGCTCGATGGCAGCTCGGTGGGGAATGGTCGTGTACGTGAATACTCAGCTCTGGCGATCCGGTCGAGATTTAATACGCGACGTGCATTGTGATATTTCGACAATAAGAGAAATTTTATTTTGTATCAAATTGCCTCGTGACCGTCTGGAGTCAAAAGTTGGCGAATGTCCGCAGATGAGATCGCATATCGGTTCGATAGTACTTAAAGTGACAGAGACTAATATTGTGGGAAGTATTAGCGATATTGTCAAGTGCAGTGTCTTATGAGATGCCTTCGATTAGTATTAAAATGAAGTTTTGTAACGCGACGCTCTCGGTTGCAAACTTGTTTTTTAAACGATAAGTGATAAAATCACTCAAGACTGCTTCACTAAGACTTAATGTTGATTGTGTATGACATGCTATATTTTTCTAGTTCCTAATGTCATAGAGAATCAGTTGACGTACCTACGTAAAACTCAAAATAAAATTAAGATAACAAAAGATATGTATGTATCGAAAATGTAGTAGAGGTAATGAAGATAAAACTGTGTATCTGTCGAAAAGCGTCATACAAGTGACGCTGCGGGTAGCCTTGATACTAATTTAAACTTGTCACAACAGATGGCGCTACCATCGCATCGCAAAAAGTCCCCTCACTATTGTGGTCAAGAAAAAAATTAAATTATTTTAATCAACATACTTCAGTTTAAATATTTGAACTCAGAACACTTAACTCAGTTAGTTCATATTGTAGTTTTTCTTGAGCCAGTGTCATTAAGGTGAAATTTTATATTTTTGCAGTTTACCGCTGGAAAATTTTTCAATTGATTCTCACACACAAGTCGTTCTTCCTTATCTCTACTCTTCATAGTGTTTATATGTTATGTAAATTATATTGTAATATTATATTAAGATTGAAACAAATAATATATGAAATGGAGTTTGAAACCGAGACATCGCTAGCATTTAATGTGCGTCCGCGCGCCTGTACAGTGTTGTGTATATATAGCGTTAGATAGTACCTAATACATGTTGCTAATTAAGTTACAAATAAATATTAATGGACAAACTATAAGCTTTTTATTACACCGTTGAACTTTTATTATCTGTCTTTATTAAAGACAGTAATGACATGGCAATACTGATAAAGTAGTTAATATTATTTATAATGTATATAATATATTTATAATATATTTATTATTTAAAATATGTATTTATCAAAATAATATTAAGGCCGTTCGTTGCATTCGTAACGTTTTTGTCCGGATTAAATAGGACGTAAAGTTATGGAAATATCTTTTCATAGTAGAGTCCGTCACGGACGACGGTAGACGGACGGGACGAGAACGTGAAACGCACGTAGGGAAAAATATCGTCGGCGACGATGTTTTAATGTCAGTAAATCGGGAAACAAACGTAAAGCTCACCTGATGGTAAGCGATTACCGTAGCTTATAGACGTTTGCAACACCAGAAGCATCATAAGCGCGTTGCCGACCCCATCCCCAGTTCCCCCCATGAGCTCTGGTCACCTTACTCACCAACAGAAACAAAATACTGCTTGAAAACAGTATTATGTTTCTGTATCAGTGATCTGTAAGGTCGAGGGTACTACCCCAGTCGGGCGCTTGCTTCGTTAATTATCTACTGTTACCGAGTTACTGTCACGGGGCGTATGCTTTAAAAATCCCCGTCAGTGTTTGCTGACTTTGTTCCGACCACGTTTGAACGTGGTCTCGTACAGGTTACGTATACAGCGGCCTTTAGTCAGGTTTAAATAAAATTATACGTCAAAAGTATACATTGAAGCCTGTTTTGGAAGATTAATATAGCTCTACAATTTACTTCAGAAATGCTATATATCATTTTAATTACTTATTGATATGATTTTAATTTAAAGACAGATTATAATAACTGAATTTGAACACCATACATTATTGTCTGAAATATTCTACAATATGAAATTGAACATTTCCTTTTTTATTGTAACTTATTTTGTGTGTACGTATACTTTTGTGTCTAATGCATAGGTAGCTCATAGTGCAAGTTATTCACAGTAATATATAAGTTTTACGTTAGCGAGTTTTAAGTACAAATGATATTTTCGGTATCCATCATAACATCACATCATCATCATCACATCAGCCTTTCGCAGTACACTGGACTGCGAAAGGCTGATGTGATGATGATGGACATAGGCTTCCACAAGGACACTGGCTTCCACAAGTTCACGCCAAACTGGACATAGGCTTCCACAAGTTCACGCTAAAAATGGTGTGAACTGATGTGTTTTGCCCATAGTCACCACGCTGGGCAGGCGGGTTGGTGACCGCAGGGCTGGCTTTGTCGCACCGAAGACGCTGCTGCCCGTCTTCGGCCTGTGTATTTCAAAGCCAGCAGTTGGATGGTTATCCCGCCATCGGTCGGCTTTTTAATTTCCAAGGTGGTGGTGGAACTGTGTTATCCTTTAGTCGCCTTTTACGACACCTAGCAGGATCCATCATAAGACAAGGTCAAAAATAGTTGAAAAATTTTAATTTACAAATTTGACTATGGGCAGAAAAAAATTTCAAATTTTATTAATTTTGTTATAGATAAATTGTCCTAAATAGCAAAAAAAATAACGAATAAAGAGTTCGAAACGTATATGTATGCTATTATATTACCGCTCTGGTGTAGCAGTCGTTTAAAATACCGACGGTTTGTGCGTTCGATTCCCGCTCGAGATGGATATTTTTATTTGTACAAATATTTCTTTCTGCTCTGCATGTCTGTCCTTGTAGGTCTCCCCACCGCACGTTGAGCACGTTAAGCCGTCGGTCCTGATTGTTATCATAAATATCCGATAGCGATCGTTACTCATAGTAGGGAACATGTCCGCCAACCTGAAGTGGAGCAGCGTGGTGGATTAAACTCCAATTTTTTCCTACATGGAGAAAGAGGCCTATGCCCAAATGGAATGTTACAGACTGTATGATTATAATGATCAACTGATTTATAATTAGTAACTGTGGAGTTTTTTGCAGGTCCTTTTTTGCAGAATCTGAATTCCGAATCGGAAGTAGTTTCACTTTTAAAAATAATTAAAATTTGAATTTGTAAAATGACAGTTCGAAGGTGCGTTTGAACTTCAAACGATTGTCGTTTTGAATATGAAAAAAAAGCCATAACACTATCTGAAGTTTACGATTATTATCGTTATGATACTCATCGCAAAAAAAATAAAACTAGAAAAATTCAGCCAGATGAGTCAGAGCCAGGTTAATAAAAGAATACCTTATTCTGGACAAGAAAATTTTCGCACAAATGTTTATTACCCTATTTTAGATACTCTTGAGTCTGCAATTTGACCAGACGTAAAAGAGCGTATGAAAGGTTTACGAAAATTTCTTTGATAATTTATCGAAATACCGAATTGAATAATCTTGGCAATAAACTAGTCGACAAGTATCCTGACGATTTAGAATAGACATTAGGAACCGAATGTATTCATTTAAATTACCAACTATAAAGATTCGTCAGCAAATACGAATGATGTACGCTCTGCACAAAATATATGCAATGTATTACATTCACGTAGTCTTCGAGATGTTTACCCAACTGTTGATATTGCTTTAGGCACTTTTTGAGTATTCCGGCTACAAATTGTTCAGGAGAGAGATTTTTCTACTTTGAAGAGAGTAAAAACCTATTTACGTGCAAGTATAGTTTGCTCTTGCATTCTTCTCTATTGAAGCTCCACTAGTCCAAGAAATTGCTTAATTATGATGATATAATTGATATTTTTGCGCGGACCAAAGAAACGAAAAAGAAAATTTTAAATTGATTAATATTTAAAAGGATATTTATTTATTTGTCTAACGTTTATTACTTACGTTTCTGTAATATTTATTAGATATAATTAAAAATTGTATCCGAACGGAATAAAATTATTTTAAATTTAAAATAAAAATACTGTATCAAAATCAATTAAATTTATTCTAAAATTAAGGATGGCACGATAAACAGCGCCTAGAGTGGCATCAAGCCTATATCTATCACTGGTTTGAAGCCTATTTGATTAAAGAAATTTCTGTTTCTTGTACATCAATGAACATTGATTGAGGAAAACGACTATGATTAAAACCATTGGCCTTTTTAATTAAAAATCTTTAGGACTTGAGCAATATTTTTTCTACTTACCTGTTCTTTGATTAATGGCCTTTAGTAGTGTCAGATTGACACATATCATTTCGTCAATGTCATGTGGGATGTAGAACACACGGAGATTGCTCGGTGGATTTGAGAATAGAAGTTTAGACCTATGTAACTCTAAAACCTACTTGTAGGTACTTCAATCAAGATTTTTTTGACTGTCACTGTACTGAGATGTCATGTTAAAAAAATGATGTGATGTTAAAAAAAAATGCACTGAGGAACTTGTTGGAAGTGAACATTAGAGAAAAATTGCATTTGCAAAGGTGTTTTTGGTGCATACAATCCCTAAGTGGACTTATGGATTTATGAATTAGGCCATTCAATTGCTTAATTGTTTGCAAGGAACCCCTTTTAAATTTGCTTGGAGTGTTAAAATCAAAAAATAATGAACTTAATTGAATTTACATATATTGACATTGTTGCTTAATCTTTGTATCTGTCCATATTGGGTGAAAAGACTCAAGTTTAACAGAGGTTTCATGTCACTGATAAAGTTTGAACTTTTGAAGCAGTGTTAGTTATCAAATCAAAAACCAGGCATTTCCTCAAGCTTTTTTTCTGTAAATCGGAAATCCAAAAATGCCTACTTAAAAACATGGACAATATTTTGGAATAGATTTCTATCAACTTGGTATTATTGTTTCACAAAGAACAACTAAGTTTTGCGTAAAGAAACAACAATAATACTTAAAAATGAAATTTATTATTAACCTATTTACACTTTCATCACATTTCGTACAAATGAACGCAGCCATGCAAGACACTTAATTTAGACGAAAATCAGTCACTTGACTTTAATATTGTCCTCTATCTGTGCTACTAGCGGGAATAATTTCAACTTCATATTACAATTTACCCTACAAAATATTTGGTTAAGTATACTAAAGAATATAGAAATGTATGGGAAAATAAAATACTAAACAAATATATTGTTGAGATGAGATATGTTACAAGAAATTCTGCGATTGTCCAATATGATTATTTAATTATTCACACTACACACAGTACTGAGTTCTTGGAGTGTTAAAATAATTCTATATAACACATGTCAATTGATATTGAACATTCTTTTAGTACGGGGCGTATCTTCTTGGAGGCGAAGGACCTCGCATCCCCGGCCTGCAAATAAATAATTAATAATTAAATTTTACATCAAGTAATCATTCAAAATGTGTCAAAAGGAATTTGTTACACACCAAGTAAGGGCATCAATAATTACTGTAGAGTGATGCGATGTAGACGGATGGAGAGAAATTACTATTTCTAATTATTTCTATAAACTGAGCATTACTGTCATTAAAACACGATGAATATCTTGCTAAGTCTAGAAAAACAAAATTTGGCAAAATTTAAAACAATTTCTAATACTCATTCATACCAAAGCATAAATTTAACAAACAAACATACACCATAGACAGAATATATTTGAGTAAAAATGTTAATAAGTTTTTTTTTGGCATCCTAAAGAAGTTTTTGAGTTGTAACACTATTAATATATGTAACATTTAGAGAGATCAGAGACTGGTAACTTTTTCTTGTCAACTTCTACCCAAATAAACCACGAAAAAAAAAAATATGTTCCAGCTTCACTTAAAGTTTAAGCTTAAGTCATGTTACCATTGGTTTTTTTTTTTTAATATAAAGTAAATTGTGATTTACATAGCTGGCTTTAATTGTCTCATAATTAAAGCCAAATAAAAATTTAGAGATTTAAATATGAGTGACACATGCAATTATTTTTACCATGTTTAGTTTGATCTAAAATAATCTGCAGAGCATGCCAACAAAGCCAAGGTTTTAAACCAGACATGCACTGATCAATTTGTCTTGACTCAATATTAAGTAGTAATACTTAAGATTTATAAAACCTACCTTCTATCATCAAATGTGTCTCTACTGAAGTCTTCATACATTCTGGAATATAAAATTGTTATACATATTTATACCCAATAACAATTTAATTTATTAACAAAAATTTAACAGTTTCTGTACAAAGGTAAGTATAACATACCCTCTCGACATTTGTGGTCCACGCGGAGGACTCCTCCTGCTGTACATAGCGTCGTAGGAGGATCTCATGGAACCCATGCTGCTCCTCATGGGAGGCAGATTGGGCATGGGGGGCATGGGCTCTCTGCGTAGTGGTGGCGACACGAAGTCTCCCCGTGCGCGGGAAGCACCCATATCTAGCCCCCGGGATGCACCCACCGGGTAGCGACGCTCGAACAAATCCCGTGGACTCTCACCAAAACGAGCTCTATCATAGTACCCATCGTATGGATCCTGTAGATAGAGTAGCAATTAATACAACAGAAATCAGTTTACATTAGATCACTTTTGAATACATATTTCCTAACTAAGGTTTTAGGGATAAATGTAGCATCGAGTCGATCGTATCGGCCGGGGTATAAGTACCGCGTGTCTACGCTCGGCCTACTGGATGCACGGAACGCGTTACGAGTAAGGTAAGGAGAGCGCGTTACCCCGAATCCTCCCATCATGCGATCGCGGAGGAAGGGCGGCGGCGGCGGCGGAGGGTAGGGGTCGCGGCCAAACGCCCGATCGCGGAAACCGTTGCGGTCGGGACCCAGCGCCTTGGGGCACTCCTTGGACCAGTGCCCGCCGCGCCCGCAGCGGTAGCACTGCTCGGGGTCGCCCATGCCCGGCCGCTGGCGCACGCGGCTCGTGGACAGCTGCACCTTCATCGGCTGCCCGTCCACCATCATACCGTTCAGCTCTTTGATAGCCTCGTTCACGTCGCCCGACGCGTCCAAGTGTACGAAGCCGTAGTTACGAACGATATCGCACTCGACGACCGTGCCGAACTTCTGAAACAGCTCGCGAACCTCGGGCGCGCGCGTCTTGTCCGTTAGGTTACCGACGAATATTTTAGTAGTTGGCGTCGACGGGGCCTTTCGGCTCTTGGCCGCTTCTATTTTGATCGCCTGCCCGTGAACTATTTCTCCGTTAAGGTTCTGAATGGCTTCGCGGCCGACTTGTTCGTTTTCCATGTGTACGAAACCGTAATTTCTGACGATATCGCATTCTACGACCGTACCGAACTTTTCGAACAGCGGCCTGAGATCGGCGTCCGTCGTTTTATCGGATAGATTCCCGACGAAGATTTTGAAAGTACCGGCGCCCGGCATTTTAGATTCTGAAACGCATACATAATGTCACGAAATGAGTTAGCAGCGTCCATGCCACGGTGTGATACCGACGGATTTCTATTGAATGCGTATTAGATTTATATACTTACCTATTATACTATTTAATAAAACACTATATAACACTAGCAAGGCTAAATTTATACGATATTATCACAGAAAATCTTCTGCGCACAACGCACTCAAGATCAGCTACAAAATGGCGTCCACTCTGCAATTCTGCATTCTACCAAAGACAAGCGGGAAAAGGTTAACGAACGGTTCATCGACAACGGATGTACAAATGAGTGAATGTACGATAACGTGAAACCATAGTTTAATTTGATATTCGTGTTTATGCAAAACTTAAATAGAAAATAGGCAATATTAAAATTTTACTTACATTTATTAGTAATATATACTTTATACTGTACCATTTACTTTCTTTTTACTATTTTTTTGTTGAAATGATAGTTGATTCAAGTAGATAATAATTGTTTCAAAACATATCACAAAAATAAATCATTTCTATATGCTATGGACTACATTTTATTATATGTATATTATATATATATATATATATATATTTATATGTGTCGGCACCTGTGCTGTCGTAGGCAATTAGCAAGAGACTTATAAACAACAGATGCACCGATCACGCCAACTAACACATCATTCTATAGTCACCATCGTTAGATATAAAACAATCGGTGCAACCGCAGCTAAGACAGTCTTGGCTACGGCTTGGCACGACGCACTTATTGTATCCTGCTAGAAGCTTAACCTAGGCTCTTTCATTAATTAATTTGTGCAAACGAATTAATTATTAGATATTATATTAAGATCTGTAATTTAGCGAGGTGGCCAACTCGAACAGTGAAGGTAAGCGTTGATGGGTATCTCAAAGGGGTCCTTTCTTAAACCTACACCTAGATTGCGCAAGTCCTAGGCACTGCTTTGAGTTTCTCCCTTTGCCACACGATGGACCCGGCTCCCACACGGTGAATCCATCGAATGCTAAGGAGTTCATCTCTTCCTCCTATAACTAATATTTATTTTGTATTACCTTTCATAATTTTATTAACCAGCCTGACCACCTGACTTCATTCCTACGTATATATTAATTTTTAATTATTTTTAATTTATTTATCAAATTAACAATAGTGTAACTTATTTATCATAAATAGCATTAAAAAAAACAATTAGTATTACATTTCTAATATAATAAATCATGAAAGATTGTTGACTAAAATTGACACATTTTTCAAATTCTATTTATCATATTTATGTGACACGAAGTATAGATACAAGGAGTCCGAACGGTATAGGCTTTTCCGTAGTATTGATGTACTCAATAATAAACCCAGATCTTAGTTCTCTTTTCTGCCAATGACTGCGCTAGTACTTAGGATGTACTAATGCTATTACTGTTGGGTATGATGAGCATAAGAAAGAATTACCAAAAAGTAAATAAATAATATTTGTTAATAATACGGATTCATTTTTTTACGGATTTCATTTTATTTTTTAACAAAACATCCGCGTAAGGATTTAAGCGTGTTTCGTGTTTCTTGTAAGTTGTATGTGTCTATACTTGGTGATATTTATCATAAAAATCGAAAGTTGAGAACTTATAAATTCAAATGAACTATTTATGTTTTATTTAACTAATATTTGCACACCAAAAATCTGTAGAATATGTTGGCTAACTATTAAAGATAATCTGTAATTCTGTATACCATATTCTGGCAAAATAAATAATTTATTATTATACTCTTTGGTTGAGAACTAGCAATACTTACAAAAACGTCAAAGAGCGACATTCGGACATTTCCCGTCAGTCGACACAAAAAATATAAAACTATCACCAAATTATAGAAATTAATTGCACATATGTAGTGAGTTCCTGATATCAAAGAACGTTGCGTTTATTCTTTCCACCAAGCTTAGTTGTACTCGGTAAGTGTTTTATATTGTTTGTTTAGGTTTACATTGAAAACCGAAATGGATCAAATTTCTTTCAATTCTGGAATATTTATCTTATGAGTACCAAATACCACGTATGAATTTATTGTTAATGTCTCTGAAATTTCATAATCATTAGTGTAATCATTATTATTTATAAGAATATAAATCACACCACTATCTTTGTCAACGTAAATAAAATAAATATAGAAATCGATAACTCTTTTCGTTTGTCCGATTTGTAAATTAGAGAAAATCACTCCCATTTTTACCAAAATGAAAAGTTTCAAATTAGAGTAATTAGATTATCTGTGTTATTTTTATTATTAATGATAAATTTGCACGTAGGTATATAATTACATTTTCTGTATTCTCACAATATATTTGAAATATCTTAGTCAATAATGTAACCAACCTTAGCTTTACTTTTTTAGTAAAGTTAAGAGAGTGTCATATTGTTATACACTTCTGAATTTGTACAGGTTAATCTCATCCTATCACTTTAAATTTTTATTTAAATTTTCAATGCTAAATATTGAGTGAGCATCAGTGTTTCTTCATTATTTAATTACTAGTATTATGGTTTATGGAGTAGTAGTATCTATTTTTTATATCTTTTATCTCAAGATATTGATGTCAAACTCCTAGTGACAAGTTGTTTAGTGTATTACTCATAACTCGTCATATGATAAACTTGTTTGTTTTTATAAAGCGAATTTAGTATTTCCATTGATATCTGTTTGCATTTTTAAATAATTTTTACATAACACCTACTCTGTGAAACAGGTGTCTTGGTTACTGACTCGACACTCAAACTACGTTAGTTCCAAAAATGAAAAAACACTCATAGTTTAGTCGATTATTTATATTCTCTTTACCTCTACCCGAACTAATTTATTTTAAATATGTCGATTTTAAATTTTATTAGT
This sequence comes from Melitaea cinxia, assembly GCF_905220565.1. Lineage (NCBI taxonomy): Eukaryota > Metazoa > Arthropoda > Insecta > Lepidoptera > Nymphalidae > Melitaea > Melitaea cinxia. The sequence goes on along the minus strand of NC_059408.1, from coordinate 1,369,319 downwards.
AATGAGGATTTAATAAAAAAAAAAAAACATTTTTTTACATGTAATTTGAGCTATGGTATGCCTACATGTATTTCATTAAGCCCCTAAACAGAAGGAAATACCTATATTGTCAAGACAATATATTTTGATACTTACATACTTTTCTCCATACTTTTATTTCAAATATTTAGGACGCTTCAGCCTGTAATATGCTGCTGTTGGATATAGGCCTCTTTTTCCATGTAGGATAAGGATTAAAATATTTAGTGACTTACAAAAAATGTTATAATGACTTTTGTAGCAATTTTTTTCAAGAACTAATCAGTTCTTTTGCTGGATAAATGAACTGTATCAAAATCAGTTAATTTGTTCCATAGATATCATCAAAAAATTTCCAAAAAATGTTTTTTTTTTGTCTAATTGATTGCTTGATATTTGAGTGCTTGATATTTGAGTGATATTATTGCATTTAAAAAACTAAGTCGAATTTGCAAGATCAATATTGTTTAATTTACGCAAGAGATATCACAGTTCCCTTTGATCTATATATTTTTTATTTATAATTTGAAAAGTTTTGTGATTGGGGAATTTTTTAATTTGGTTGTTACTTCCGTCGTTACTTAATTCGACCATATATAATGTTTATATACCAATTTTGATAATTCTTTGTTGGGTAGAAGATATTCCAAGGGTGGTACCATGATAAGGAAACCAGGCTTTGATGATGCAGTCCCAGAGAAATCGAGGTGGACAACTAGTGCATTTGTTAATATTTTTCGTATACTTACATTGTATTTATTACTTGTTGGTGTAATTGAAGTCGGTTTATTTTCGTTTGCTAGCAAATACAATTATTTTTTCATTCATATCAATGGGTCCAACAGCGAGGTTGATTTTGCCATTGGACACACAAGGAATGAAGAAGACTTGATTCTATTTGTGAGTTGTTATTGAGACACATACACAAACAACATTTATAATTTGACACAATTTAATAGCCATTAGTTGTAATTAAGATTTGTAAAAACCAGTTGTTTATTGTTTAGTCTACATTAAGTCAATTGAAGTTTATCTTTAATGTCAACAGGATATTCATTTTATTAATGTCTGTAAATGATGAATAGCAATTGTTCATTTAGGGTTATATACCAATATGTAATATTTGTTTTAAAATATATTCTCTTTTTAACCGACTTCAAAAAAAGGAGGAGGTTACTCAATTCGACCGTATATATATATATATATATATATATATATATATATATATATATATATATATGTTCGGGGATAACACCCTTTTTGTTGGAAAGGAGTGTCCCTAGTTTGGTACCATGATAAGGAAACCAGGATTTGATGATGGGATCCCAGAGAAATAAATTGAAACTCTCGAAAATTTGATGATTTTGATGGTTTTTAATTTAATCGAAAGCCGATGTTTATCATGTGGGCACATTTAAATTTCATCGAGATCTGTTTACAACTTTTGGAGTAATCTTTTATAATGCGTATTTACTTGACTATTTTTTCGTCTACCTACATTGTATTACTTGTCGATATAATTGAAGTCGGTTTTTCTTCATTTGCCTGCAAACAAATTAATTTTATAAAACTGTTTTTCTTTTTTTTTATTATATATTTCCAAGGTTTACTGAATTATTTCAAAATCCTTTGAATCTTTTGATAGAGAATTTAAAAATAATAAAGTATGCCTTGTTTAAAAAAAATCCTTTTTCATGGTCTTTCTATATTTTTGTTTTAAGATATAAGAGCTCTCTTAGTTTAGTTAATCTATACTAAAATAGTTCAAGTGAATGAGTTAATTTATTGTTACTCGTTTGAAAATGTTTACAGGACATGTATTAGTATTAATGAAGTCACTATAGTGATAAAAAAAAGTTTAAAAAGAATATAAAAAACACTTGGGATTACTTTTAATATTGAGTTAAAAAATATCCTTCAAATGTATCAATTAATTATTTGACTACACTTTCCTAATTTTTTGGCAGAGTGCGAGAATGTTTTTTTAACATTCCCACTCTGCCTTGCCTTGTTCGTTTTTTATTTCTGTTATTTAGCTACTTTATGTAGCCATATAGAAAAATAAAATCTAAAACAATTAATCTTTAGAGTTTATAGGAAAGCAAAATCGATATTCAAGCGAAACTCGTTTCTCTTCCGATATGGGATACCCACACATAATATACAAACTTTTTAAATCAGAATAGTAATTAAACCTTATTTTTTAAATTTTTTAAATGTCAAGAGTTTGTATTTTGAATTCTTCTATTGTTTCTTATGTTTGACATTTTATTAATTTAATTTTATTTTGCTGTGATCATTTATTTTAAATTCTATTATTCTTTAATAAAAAGTCGGTGGAGATATCGAAGATGTTATTATTACTTCATTCGTTAATAGTAATTTGCTATTTCATTCGCTAAACCCAAAAAAAATTTAATATTTACATAAAATCACAATCAATAAACGAACGGATCCAGTCAAGAATTTTACCGTACCTCACAACAACAACCGTAATTTAAATCTATAAAATGAAATTGCTCGGATCAATTTCGTGTCGTACGTACAAAATCAATGTTGGTACGCGAATGATATTTCGCAAATTAGTTATGCCTGTGTATGTTTCCTGGACGTCACTGCCGCAACGTATTCAGATCGAATTGAGTCTTCTATTGTTCTGTTTACATTGCCGCTTCTCTTATATAAACTCATTATGTTATTTCGTAGTGACATCAATGAATAGTCGGCTATGAAAAGTTCTCGCGACAGTTACGTAGGGGCTAAAATATCGTGGTTGGAAAGGGACTGGTGTATGTGCGAGTGAGAGGGTAGCGGTTCGATACGCCCACGCTGAAAGGGCGCTCAGTGCCCCTAGAACCGAGTTTATATAATTTAGAATGTCCTACAGATGTAATTGGCTTTCATTTATGCTTGATTTTTTGCATGGAATGATAGGCTGATGTGATTCTACTGTAATTGGGGATTGGATTAGAAATGGTATATCTCTCGTAATAATAATTAAGTTTGAAGTGTTATCGAAAAAGGCTTAGACATACGAGTACCTATATTAAATTTTTAAATGTAATACTTTTTCTAAAACCAATTTCAACATTTTTATACTTATATTAGTCTCAAAGTGTTATGTTTTTAGGAAAAATAAAACAATACTTGATTAATGTCTGAAAAAAATTTGTACTACAACTAAACTTTAACTTGGGTGGATTGTATTTGCCTGTCAGACAATACTTTAGTTCAGAGTCACTTTTAAGTAACTTTTAACGATAATTAAAATTAAAAGTTGTAAAATGAGGATTCGAAGGTGCTTTTGCAGATTTTGAGTGAAGTTATTTTTAACCGTTGTATGTTAATGTATGTTACATCAGAACTTTTGACTGGGTAGACCGATTTCGACAAATTTTATTTTAATCGAAAGGTGGTGTGTGCCAATTGGTCCCATTTAAATATATTTGAGATCTAACAACTACTTTTCGAATTATATCTAATAATGCGTTTTTACTTGACGCTTTTTTCGTCGACCTACGTTGTATTATACCGCATAACTTTCTACTGGATGTACCGATTTTGATAATTCTTTTTTAGTTGGAAAGGGGATATCCCTAGTTTGGTACCATGATAAGGAAACCAGGATCTGATGATGGGATCCTAGAGAAATCGAGGGAAACTCTCGAAAATCCGAAATAACTTTTTACTGGGTGTACCGATTTTGATAATTTTTAATTTAATCAAAAGCTGATGTTTATCATGTGGTCACATATCAATTTTATCGAGATCTGATAACTACTTTTTGAGTAATCTTTGATAACGCGTAGTTACTTGACCATTTTTTCGTCGATCTACGTTGTATTACTCGTCGATGTAATTGAAGTCGGTTTTTTTTTTCGTTTGCGAGCAAACACAATTGTTTAAATAATATTACGATCCGTACCATAACCTGTACTGTGACTGTAACCGTAATTTTACGATTTTGTAAGATCGAAAAGACGTTTAAAGGCCTATTGTTATTATTAGTAAAAAGTGCAAATATATTATATTCTCCATTAATGCGTAAATGTAGTTCGAAAAAGAAGAAAAGTACAGTAGATGAAGCAAAATGAGTGAATTTTGTTAGATGAAGCAAAATTAGTGAATTTTGTTAGATGAAGCAAAATTAGTGAATTTTTACCGACTACCTACTAAGGCACTTTTTAACCGATTTCCAAAAAAGTAGGAAGTTCTCAATTTGATTGTATTTTTATGTATGTTATACTGGTGGACGATTTCGATGATTTTTTTTTTTAAATCGAAAAGTGTTGCTTGTCACGTGGTTCCGTTTAAATTTAATTAAGATCAAAAAAGTACTTTTCGAGTTATATTTATAATGAGTATTTAATTGACTATTTTTTCGTCCATTCGGTTTTATTTTCGTTTGCAAGCAAACATAAATATAGTGTTGACATTCAGCTAGAAGGGAGTTTTAGTATCGATTTTAAATAAATCACTACACAAGATAAAACAAAAACGCTTGCCGCAGTCTGTATGCTTAGATCTTTAAAACTATGGAATGGATTTTGATGAGGTTTTCTTTAGTAAATAGAGTGATTTTTAAGAAGGTTTATATGTTGGTATAATACATGCATAATTAATAGACGAACATGATAGTAACATGATAGTTTTTGCGCATGTATTTATTTATTTTATATTTAGTCTTAGCATTGCATCCGTGCGAAGCCGGGGTGGGTCGCTAGTATTATTATAATGAAACAACTTTTTTCGGATTTTATCGCGGTTTATTAGGTTTTTTAGATGCCCTACGTTTCGTATATTTTACAGCAACCATTGCAACGGAAGGACGTAAAAAGTTTCATTATGATTGATATTCGCGTAAACATTAGAAAATGGATATTATTGTTTCAAATGTTAATTTCAATTAATAAATATTACATACAGAGATAACTTTCTGTTTATGTTTTGTTAAGACGAATGTGCTACGTTATATGTGTACGTATTTTGCATACATTTATGCATATTTGAAATTGGTTTGTATATTCAATTGAAATGCAAACGATCGGACCATACCATTTCCACTACATCCCATTCTGAGTCGAATGCAGTAAAATGAATCGTTTCATTTCATGATGAATGGGCTCTCTTGTTAATATTACGTTAAAAGATTAATCTCTTAATACTTACCATCACTTTTTCTTTGTACTTCATATTAGCCCTTTGTAGTACTTTTAAAATTTAAAGTAGCAATTGCTTATGGTAATTTCATGTCTTTCTTCAAAGAATCTTCTTCACGTAACTGAATCTCAAATTTAGCAGTATTCAGCAGCAAGTTTATGTATAAAACTTGTAAGAGAGGAATTAATTTTCTTTTTTGAGAAATTCGCTTACTAATGTATCGGTATTACACATTAGATGAGTCTATTGTTTTTAAACATTCTCAGTTTTTTTTTATAAATATAATAAGGCTTATATTTAAGCCGTATTGTATCTATTGGAATCCCTTACACGTTTCACAGACATAACAGACGTTCTGAATCTCATCTTTGATATTCACATGACTTGTAAGATGGTATCCCAATTATTCGATTTATATTACCTTCTGGAAAATAACATTGAACAGAAACATATGAAAATTGTATACAATTCAGAAATTTCTGGGGCATTGTAAGCAAGAAGCTCACATTATGACATATCTTAATGGCAAAACTTTGCATTTGAATTAGCTACTGTTTGATTTTGTTAACAAAAGGACAGTACTAACTGCCTCTGAGTAGAGTTTTAGGACAAAACATTCTTTTTGATTGGCAAATGCAATTCAACAGTTGTCATTAATACTGTAAATTACCAAATTAAATGTATTACATAGTAGAGTTTTATAAAGAAATGGTCAAAAGAAAAATAAATGTGTTGCATTAAGATGCCTAAGTCGTTTTGTGTCTGCCCAAAGTGCCTCGAAGAGCACGTGGAGTCATAAATATCTAATAACGCCTGTTGCCGAATTATGCTAAGTCGGGAAATTATCTGCTATACGGATCTATGCAGTTTAGGTCTAGCTTTTTTCCTATACCAATCTGCCTTTGCCCAAACGTAAGATGATTACAGACGTCTAAATGTTGTTGTAACGTCCCGTCTCATTAGTTTTCTGTCAAGCACATATGTGTTTTAAATTTCTAATCAAAATAGTAATTCCTCGAGTGGAAGCTCTGTCTCCGTATTTCCGGCAAGCTCGATTTGTGCCACACGTTCTGAGATGATTAAGCTTACAGCAGTGCAGTGCAGTGGTTGAATAACTTGCATTCTCCGCTTCGTTTTACTATATGTGTGTTGTGTAAGACCACTAAATTCCGAGACTCCAGTATTCCTTTTGTGCTTTGTATACTGTATCTATAAAATTTTGACAGTATATTTAGAGTGAAATTTTGGCCATAATAAATTTTAGCTTTAAATACAAACATTTATTGGTATGAGTTTGAGAAAATATGATAATGCAAAATTAAGTTCTTTCTTTAAACTACATGGAAGATATTTATAACGTTCAAACTGTCATTGGTTTTTAATAGTTTTTTTTAAATGTTAATTTCGAATTTGCCGATAAATATAAAATTATTATAACATTGATAGTGTTGATCTGTATATAAAATAATACGATTACATAAGGATTACTAAGAACTATTATAAGTAAAGTGATGTGTAAAAAATGTTTAAGTAATTTTTAAAAGTAGATACATAAAGTTTTTCTAAAGCACGCGATGACAAAGCCCAATAAACACTTGTAAGCCGAGCCTAAAATTCATTTTTTATGTGCCCAAACAGCAATAAGCTATCGAGGAATAATTCGTAGCATTCCACGGCGTCCTACCCTCCGTTATTGCACAGCGGGAGGGGTTGCGGGGGTGACGTCAGTCCCATTGATCGCCTTGACGTCACCGCTGCAGGAAGCACGCCTCGCCCGGGACATAGGTTTCGGATATGCCCTAAAGGCTATTTATGTCGGTTGATGACACACTTAGAAATGTATGTATGTAATGTGATTTATTACGACTTTAATTCGAGTGTTTGGGTAATTTTTTTAGTTGTTGCGTTGTTAAGCTGTCGGAGAGTAGGTAGTTAATGAGCTTTGTAAGCTTTTGTTGACTTCCAAAAAGGGAGGAGATTCTCAATTTGACTGTAATTTTTTTTTATGTATGTGACTTCAGAACTTTTGACAGGGTGGACCGATTTCGACAAAAAAAATTTTAATCGTAAGGTGGTATGTTTCATTTGTTCCCATTTAAATTTATTTGAGATCTAACAACTACTTGTCGAGTTATATCTAATAATGCGTTTTTACTTGACGCTTATTTCGTCAACCTACGTTGTATTATACCATAATTTTTTACTGGATGTACCCATTTTTATAATTCTTTTTTTGTTGGAAAGGAGATATCCCTAGTTTGGTACCATGATAGATATAGGAAACCAGGAGTTGATGATGGGATCCTAGAGAAATCGAGGGAAACTCTCAAAAATCCGCATAACTTTTTACTGGGTGTACCGATTTTAATAATTTTTAATTTAATCGAAAGCTGATGTTTATCATGTAATTATTATCATTCATTATCATTCATTTATATCATTTAAATTTTATCGAGATCTGATAACTACTTTTTGAGTAATCTTTGATAACGCGTAGTTACTTGACTATTTTTTCGTCGATCTACTTTGTATTATTTGTCGATGTAATTGAAGTCGGTTTTTTTTTCGTTTGCGAGCAAATACAATTTTTTAGTATACTTTTTAAATTATAAAAGTGGAGTCTTAGAAGTAGTTTTGCTCACATATTCACATATTGCAGACAAATTTATTGGCATATTTTTTTTTAAGTATTTTATTGTAACCCAACTTTAGATATAACGTTTTCCTCGTTCAGACTTCGAGTTATTTTATAAAATAAAACAAACTTGTTCTGCTTTGATTTTATAGATCTTTTGCTAATCAATTTACTTAAACTTGAATAATAAATTGTATTAGATACTTTTATTTACGTTTAGCAGTAACCCGTTGAAAACAAAGGGTAATTTGAGATTTTATTTTCGAAGTAATTAATAATTCGTTACGTGTCAATTTTAAACGTGACAATAAAATCAAACGCACGACCGAAGGGACGATGCCGAAGGCCGGTTAATCATCCCTCAACCCGTTTCTGATTTACGAAATACTTTAATGCATAAAATTTTCACGTTCATATTTGAATAAATAAACCGAAATACCAATTTACATGTATTTAGATTTTTTAATAAATCAGGGACAAGCAGATTACTTATCGTGGAATTTTTATTACGAACTAGCTGACCCGGCGAACTTCGTATCGCTTAACACAAACTTTATCGTATGGTATTAAAGTTCAAATTGACTTTTAAGTATTATCACAAATCTTTTGTATGGGAGTTTAGAAAAGTGTTGTTTTTAGACTTTTTCAGGAAATATAATTTTTTTTTTTAAATTTTCTCTCCGTAAGAACCATCCTCGTACTTCAAGGAATATTAAAAAAAAAAAAATTAGCGAAATCGGTCCAACCGTTCTCGAGTTTTGCGCTTAGCAACACATTCAGCGACTTATTTTTATATTATAGATTACTTGTAGCGGAAGGGAGGGCGAAGATTTGTTTGAATATACGAGGTTATTAATATATTATTTTTTTAAGAACCAGCGTTTGGCTATATTCGCGTAATTAGGTTAAAAAAAAAATAGTTCTTATTTTCTGACATTACCATTGAGTATACCTTTTGCAATTATGAAAATAATTTGTTGCTTCTCATTTTGACAATACAAGTTTATTTTTGGATCTAATTGGGAGTTGTAACTTGTAATAGGAGACAAAGAAGGCAATTAATCGACCTTCTTTGAAAGTTAAGTAAATTTTTGTGGATTTCCAATTTGTTGGATGATCCAATATAGTTAGTGCTTATGTAATATTTCAAGTCTTGCTATGTAAGTATTTAAAGGTAGATGGGGTAGATGGGGTGGGTGAAGTATGTGTCTTAATGTGGAGCTGCTAGAACCTTACAAAAGATTACAGCCAAATGATATTGTTCTCAAGTAGATGTAGTGTGGTAAGTAAAGCTACTAAAGCAAGAAATAATAAGAATGAAATAAGAATGGGCGGTAGGGTCGCGTTCGCGTAATCGCGTTTGTGATACTTCTGATCTCGTAGGCTTCTATAAACTACGCGAACCGCTTACCATCAGGCGGTCAATACGCTTTACCTGCCACCCTAGTGATATTAATGTTGATACGACCTCTAACCCTGACTGTCATAATAACTACTTTTTACTACTTAGAAGAATTTGACGATGCAAAGTCGTAAGACATACTTAACCTTAAGATTGCTTTGATTGATATGTATTATCTACTAACATTTAAATTTTAAACATTTGGCATTTAACAAAAAAGGTATTGTTCAGTTCGCAGAGTTATAAAATAAATAAATTTCTAAAATAAAAGTAGCCTAAGTTACTCCTTATTACATCAGCTATCTGCTAGTGAAAGTCCCGTTAAAATCGGTCCAGCCGTTTCAGAGATTAGCCGGAACAAACAGACAGACAGACAGACAGAAATTGTAAAAAATGTTATTTTGGTATATGTACCGTGTATACATCCATATGCATTTAGTAAAAAGCGGTTATTTTAATATTAAAAACGGACATTAATTTGTATAGATATGTATTGATTTAGTTGTAATAGAACGTTAATCCTGATAAGCCGAGGAGCTTTGTTCAATCAGTCTAATTGATTCTGTTTATCTTATATTAAAATACACTAATAATAGTTTTGATAGTTCGATTTCGTTTACTATTTACAAGAAAGGATTAATCTATTAGTTTTTGCTTAACTGCTACACTTCGTAGTTTGATAGCAGGAGGTATTTTGAAATAGTAATTGAAGGTCATGATGACATTTAATAGTTGTTTGTGCTTTTTTAATGAGATAATAATTTCTTAAATTATTTAAAGCTCGTGCCTTGGAAAGGAAATACAGTTGTTTTTCCTGGTCATAATGGGAATATATATTTTTCAATTGATATTAGAAGAGCGAAGTAGATTAAGTTCCGACTCCTCTTTTATGAATAAAGAGACCTATGCCCAGCAGTGGGATGTTACAGGCTAAAACAATCTAAAGCTCTACAATGTAACTTTTTTGGTACTACCAAATTACTCTAAAAATTTGGGTCAAAGTTATCCCCGAATTTTCTACGATAACTGAGGCAATCCGAAACTAATATTATCCATTCCCCCTTCCAAATCCTTATTCGACTCCCACCTCCTCTCTGTTAGTTACCGACCATTTGTCCTTTGACCATTTGTCACGTCCTCTGGTGCTCTAAATGTTCTTGGACTATCAAATATGTCTACCGAGACAATTGTTCGTTTGTCTAATAAACATCTTTTAACAAAAATACATCGCAGTATATAAAATTATTCAATATAAGATTAATAATCTTAATCTAAACTGTATTTTACATAACTAAGACTCAAATATATTTTTTTAAACATCTACACAATACACACACGGTCGTCTGTTCCTAAAGTAAGCAACTTAATAATTGTAAGGTAACAGCCGACTGGTATAGCTACATATTTTTTTTTCGATAAACACGTATCAATAATACATATATAAATATATAAATAAATAAATAAATAGATATATAACACCCAGATTCGGGGTGGGAATCGAACCCACAACCCTCGGAGCGGAAAGCGACCTCTAGTCTAGTGACCCTCACTACAAACTGCGCCAACGGGCTAGTCATTAACATAATTTATTACTTACATAACATAATTTATTAATTTAATATTGGCTATTTTCTTTTGAAGAATCATAACATAATTCGACGGGTCCTAACAATAACCGTATGGACAAAAAAAATCTTTTTTTTTTTTCATTTGAATTTAAACAAACAATAAGTTAAATGAACTTCCGTTGTTATTATTTGAACAAATAGTTCTAGTTTATTGTATTTTCACAAAATATTTAAACCTTAATCTGGAATTAGACATCTTAGATACAATTTTTTTATCCGCCAACCCGCATTGGAGCAGCGTGGTGGATTAAGCTCTGATCCTTCTCCTACATGGGGAAAGAGGCCTATGCCCAACAGTGGGATATTACAGGCTGAAGCGAGTGAAGCGAGATACAATTTTCTCGGCATCCATGAAGTTATTGTGATTTTTATGTGATTGACCTTTTTAAAATTGTGTAGAATAATCATTATAATAATATCGTAAAATATGACTCAAGTCTGCTATTTTTCGTATGACAGTATCTAACAGATAAAAGTATATGAATTTTTCTGTTTCACAATGAAATTCCAATTTAAATCTTGTTTTTCTAATCGCAATTGTAAATCTAAAAGTTGTAGTTTATTAGTTTAGTAGAAACATACCCTGATGACTTATTAACCTCTTGGCCGTCTTGCGGTTAAAGGCTCTAATTTACTTATGTGCAGGATAAACTTTTAACCAGCGGTGAAAAACGTATGGTTTAAAGATGTAATTTCCCCATAAATATGATATCATATTATAAATTTTTTAGCGAATTGTTATACACGAACCCCAGTCGATCACTGATCGCTGATCACACGTACGTACAGAGATAATCGAATAACACTGCCATCGTCCTCTGCGCGCGATATTTTATCGGAAATTTTAATGCGATACCGAGTTCCTGTTGGAATTTAATAGCTCTGATGGATCGAAAATAAACTACATATTAATGACTGCATGTATTCCGCAAGTACTGTTCTTGTTATTAATTACTGTACGAGCTGTCTCGACTCTTGACTGATGTCTATTATTTATAGGTAAAGCTGAAGTCAGATTTATTAAAAGCCAGCTACGGGCACTTAACATGTTTTGTAACAAGATACATATATTGTAAGGTAAAATAGGGGATTGGTGCAATATCTTTTCTCTTTTTTATTGAATAAAACTTATCGGAATTCGTAATCCGCGGATTACGTTCAGTATCCACGAACACAATAGAAAATATATAAAGACCATGAATCGTCTCGTTGTATGTCTACTAAAGATGATATAAATTGTCTTAATTTGGATGGGCTTAATGGGGTTAATTATATAGGCTAAATATATAAATAAAGATAAGATGCACTAAATGGCTCCTAAAGAATATAATTCTACTGTAAAACTTTTGGTTTACATAAAAATTGTAGCGTGTAAAAGAAAAAGTTTCAGTCATAAAATATTTAGGCATAAAAATGAATACTTAACTGGTAGCAATAAATCATAAAGTGAGAATTCTGTGTAAGTCTGTATAGTAATAACATTCTAAGAAATGGTTTATAAAATTCGGTAATTATATAATGAAGCGTCTGTAATACTTTTGTGTAAAAATTGGGTGCGTGTTAAACTCACATCACATATAAGTATAGTAAAAATCTGTTAGCACGCTCGAATGTCATACTGAATGGGAGCTTATCAATGGCGAAGTTTGCAGCTACTGTACATTATGCTTTTAAGATCGTGGGTTTGATTCTCAACCTGAAATTGGGGGGTATCAATCACAAATCAATCACAACAGCCTTTCGCAGTCCACTACTGGACATAGGCCTCCACAAGTTCACGCCAAGAATGGTGTGAACTCATGTGTTTTGCCCATAGTCACCACGCTTGGCAGGCGGGTTGGTGACCGCAGGGCTGGCTTTGTCGGACCGAAGACGCTTCTGCCCGACTTCGGCCTGTGTATTTCAAAGCCAGCAGTTGGATGGCTATCCCGCCATCGGTCGGCTTTTTAAGTTTGAAGGCAGTAGTGGAACTATGTTATCCCTTAGTCGCCTCTTACGACACCCACGGGAAGAGAAGGGGTGGCTATATTCTTTGATGCCGCAACCTTGCCGCTAGCATGGCAAACATCTGTATAGGCCATATAGGTTTTTGCCGTGGTGATCCAGAGATCATTGTGCTTGTGTATTGTGTTTTTCGGAACCTCCAACAAAGGGAATAAATCCTAGTGTGGGCTGTTGAACGTAAGACGTTTATGTATTATTTATAAATTTTAAACAACATAAGTATATTACATACAATTTATATCATGTGTACAAAAAAAATTACTTAAAAGTCAGTCCAATCAAAGCAGAAATTTCGGCACAAAGTAGGCTGAAGAGAGGGTAAGAGAAGCTAAGTCCTTTATTTCCGAGATTAAGTAATAAAGTTTTTGGCTTAATAATATTCAATGGAAACAAGTTAATTTTGCTATTAGAGCGTGAGAAGCATCACATGCCACCTTCGTGTCAAGGTCTCAAGGTCAATATTAAGTAGCGCAGAAGCTGCCTCACTTATAAATAATATATTCGTACAGAAAACGTTTGTTTATTTTAACTATAATGTACATTTGCTATGTCACTGTTGTCAACGAAAACTATTGAGAATGCTACTTAAAATTTTAAGAGAAATTTGGTACATTTGAACTCAATCGGTAATTGTAAGCGTACCTTTGCTAAGCCTCTTTCCTATACGGGGGCGAAGGTTTTGTATAATATCGTAAATATTGCAGAATTGTTGGAGCTTAATATGCAACACAGGTCAATTGCGGGTAGACGGATAATTTACCATCCAAAGAAAGAAAGTTTTCTTGGGGGTAGTTGAGTGAAAATCGTTTATTAATCTAAAAAAGAATAATAATAACAACCCGAATCGGCTTGCCATATTCCCGAGGCAGCTTAACTGAGACTCACAAAGACAAACCAGAAACAAACAATGTCAAACAAAGCCTTTTTTTATGCAATATTGCTTGCTTATAATATTGCTTGAAAACATTATTATTTAGTATGTGCAAGATGTGAAGTTCAAGTAGTGCTGTATTCCTGTGGTGAGTAAGGTGACCAGATCACTTGGGGTGATTGGGGATAGGGTCGGCAACGCGTTTGCCATGCTTCTTGTGTTGCAGGCTCCTGTGAGCTACGGTAATTGCTTACCATCAGGTGAGTCGTACGTTTGTTTGCCGACCTAGTTAAAAGAGGCATATAAATATCATTCGGAATATGGATATAATAAATATAGAAATAGTAAAGGACTACCACCTATCCAAAATACGAGTCGATTAGAATATTGAAAAATATTGTACATCGTAATATGTATTTGTCATTAGTATGTATTTCTTTGATATATGAAATATACCTCAAGCTGGAGTGGGGCAGCGTCGTGGAAGAAGCTCTAATCCTTTTCCCTTGCAGAAGAAACACCTTTGTCCAAAAGTGGGATTAAAATTAAATCACTTTGTATAATAATATTTTCATATTAAAAAGATATAATTAACTATCCTACTTCCAGAAATATATTTTATAAATCAGTGTTTGTAATTCGATTCGAATATCTATTGCAATAAAAGACATTCGTTGCGACATCTTGTATAATTCATCGAAAGGAACTACGAGAATGCTCTTAGAGTATTAAATATTTTCGACCGTGTAGCGCTTCGTAGCACCTGCTACGAATCTGCTACGAAAGTAGTTGAAGTGTTGTCGATCGATCTTAAACGTTGTTGAACTTACTTGAATTATTCAGTTATAATTGTTTGAAATGGACCCAACTAATACTGATGTACTACTTCAAAAAAAAGAAGGTCTTAATTCGACTTCGACTGCATTTTTTTGTTCTTGTGTGTACCGATTTTGATTTTATTATCCTTTCTTTATTCGAAAACTGGCCCTTATTTATTTATTTATTTAACAATTTATGTACACTAGGATAGCAAAAGGAAATAGCTCTTATAAACAATGCTGGTACAAAGGTACTACTTATCCCATGATGGAATTTCTTCCAGTAGTCCTGCTACAGGAAACTTATAAAACAGTCGCAAAATTAGCGTGTAAAATCTAAACATATAGATAATAAAAATATAATATAAATACATAATTATACAATATATAAATGCACACATACATAATAATGTATACACACGTAGATACAAATAATACGATACTTATACATACACGCATACACATATACGATACATAATATAATACATACGATAATATATTCCAATACGCATAAGGACAATTAAATTGATTTTAGACTAGGATTGATTAAGGTAGAATTTTCTCACTCTTTTCTTAAATAGTTTAGTAGTGTTTTTAGTAGTTGCCCTTGTCATGTGGTCCCATTTAAATTTGACCGAGATCTGATGAGCACTTTTTGAGATATAACTAATAATGCGTATTTCATTTTTTTTTCGACTACCTGCGTTGTACTACTTGTCGAAGTAAATTAAAGTCGGATTTTTTCGTTTGCAGGCGAACACAATTATTTCATACTTGGTAATTGAATTCAATTGTCTAAACCATTATGTTTTTGTTATTCCAAATGGCTTTTCGTCGATGTCTAGTCATATAATAGTTTAAAGTGTACTTGTTTGCTTGTATGTGTATAGTATAAATGTAACGAAAGCATTCATTTATGTCATATCTGCATTTATTGGTATTCTATGCCGACGTCACTGAATACATCTGCACTTGACTTACTCTATGTCGAGGGTCGGAATGGGGTTAGTTTTTCGCGCAGCCCGCGGCGCAGGCACCGCGGCAGTCCGCCCGCGCTGCCCGGGCCGAACGTACGTGGACTCTGTTACATTTTTTTTTATCATAATATCTGGATAAATTGATGTGTTATCGATGACAATATTTATAACAGTGATCATACTATAGTGGCTGTGCCGTTTATCGATCTACCCTCGCTGGTAAGTTGGCGGTTTTATTTCGCATTGTTCGAATATTTCACTAGATGGCGCTGTTTCGCCGCGTCCGTATTGCAGTCGTAATGGTTATATGTGGATCTTTTTTAAAGATATATGCTATTTATTATGTAAGGAATTAATAAAATTTATATAAATAAATACAAAAGTATAGTCTATTTAAATTAATTTAAAACTATTGTAGTTTTAAGTATAGTTTCCCATATGATATGTACCGTATTACTGACCATTTAAATCGATTAATAAGTTTTTAACAAAGACTGTACGACTTTTTATCCACATCATAGTGTTAGGTAAGCCGATTAGATAATTAAAACAATATGCCTATTTATATCTATCTAGACGATCAATATTCTCGACAATGTTAGAACTTAAAGAAAAAAATACGATCGGCCTATTTATAGAACAAGAATGTTAATATAAAAATACGATTCTAAGAAATCTTTTTAGATTTCGCTTTATATATTTTTATGATAAGTAACCTTTGATAAGGTTTTATTTTTAATTTTGTATTCTAATTTTATCTTTTAGGTATTGTTAGATATCAACTTTTTATATTTTTATTATATTTTTGGGAGATCCATTGTATGAAGTCGTTGGTTTTAAATATTTATAAAATTTTGTATCTATTTAGTTTTACTTTTTAATAATGAATGAATTATATATATGTATAGATGTGTAGTGTGTTGAACATAAGCTATCTATAGACATGTATATTTGCAAAGTTATGTAAGTTCTAAGTTATCTGTTTATATATGAGGTTACAAGTAAAAAAATATTCGCTGTAGCCTGTAATATCCCACTGCTGGGAAACTTTCCCTATGTAGGAGAAGAATCAGAGCTAATATCCACGATGCTGCTCCAATGCGGGTTTTCACATATATTTCCTATTCAGGTCTACATGATAACAACCGGGATCGACAGCTTGACGTGCTATCCGAGGCACGGTAAGCACGGCACGGCACGGCACGGCATGGACTAACAATTAGATTTTTTTTGAACAAACACAAATATCCATTCCGAGCGGGAATCGAACCCACGACCGTCGGTGTTATAGTCGCCACCGACACGGCTCACGCACCATTACAGCAGAGCGGTCGTCGTTATCAATAGTCGTCAAATATTAATTGACACTAATGTTTATACACCTACTAGCTTTTACCCGCGGCTTCGCTTGCATCGCTTTTTTTTTAAATAAAAAGTATCCTATGTTATTTCTAATACCTCTAAAAATATGTGTACAAAGTTTCATAATGATTGGTTAAGTAATTTTCGCGTGAAAACGTAACAAACAAACTTACATTCACATTAATAATATTAGTAGCGATTGATAGTCGGATATAAAGACATAATAATGACATTTTTGAATAGAATAAATAAGATTAGATAACTTTCTAGAACATAGACAATTGATAAAATAATTTAAATATCTGAATTCTAAACAATGATTATTTAAAAAAAAAAAAAAACTCATTCAAACTTGGTTTCATATGTATTTTTAGTCGTAGGTATAAAAAATTAACGTCTTATTATTATTTTTTTAATATTATTACATTTTCATAGACGCACTGAGTATGACCATGAAATAAAAATCGAAACTTGGCACAGCTTATTCAGCTGTGACGTAAACCGTTACTGCGTAAGTTATACTACTATTAATTCAACTTCTATATAAGTAAGAACTGGACTGTTCAAAGTATTTTTTAATAGATTCCATAAGCGATTTTGAATCTTCATTAGAGTTAGAACATCTACCGAATTAACGTTACCATATTACGAAATAATTACGCGTCTAAATTGACATATGGCATGGTCTACTTCGAAACCTCTGCTTCAATACTTATAGTGCCATTAACCATAGAGAAGAAAAATACTTATAGTTTTTCTTAGTTTAAAGCTGATATCTACATACTATGTTCAATTGTAACTAAAAAATACAGACTAGTACATATTTCAGCCTATAACAGTCCACTGTTGGACATAGGCCTCCCCGGGTTCACGCCAAACATCCCGGTTTTTCGCTATACTTATCCAGCCTCCATCAGCAATGTTCCGTAGATATGACAAATATAAGGCAGTATATACAAGAATATATAAATTTATACTCTAAACTAAAGAAAGAAACTTACTGACGTAATAATCTTGCACAAGTCTATATGTATTATATACGCTTCAGCCTGTAATATCCCACTACTGGGCATAGATCACTTTCCCCATGTAGGAGAAAGATACTATGAGTAATAATCGCTATCAGGTATACATGATAACAACCGGGACCGACGGCTTAACGTGCTCTCCGAGGCACGGTATGGAGACCCACAAGGACTGCACAAACACCCAGACCACGGCAAACACCTGTTTGTCCAATACAAATGTTTGTCATGTGCGGGGATCGAACCCGCAACCGCCAGCGCAACAGGTACAATCCATGGCTGTAACCGTTGTGCTAACGCGGTGTCTATATGTATTATATATCTATCTTCATATATCAATATATACTCTTATAAATAAATCGCCAAAATATATGTAAGCGGATAACTTTCGAACATAATTCCGTAATAAGTATTTTCTACGCGTAGACTCGAAGCGGGAATTATATCCACATCACCCGGAGCAGTAAACAGGGTCACCGATGCGCTAACGGCCTGTCTAAGTTATTCGGGGACTAGTAAATTATTCATTTAAAATTTCAATTTGACAGTCGACAAAAATTACTTCCCCGATTTTTTTTTTATATCACTAGGTCGGCAAACAAGCGTACGGCTCACCTGATGGTAAGAGATTACCGTAGCTTATAGACGCCTACATTACCAGAAGCATCGAAAGCGCGTTGCCGACCCAATTCCCAATCCCCCCCAGGAGCTCTGGTCACCTTACTCACCAACAGGAACACAATACTGCTTGAAAACAGTATTATTTAGCTGTGGTCTTCTGTAAGGTCGAGGTACTACCCCAGTCGTGCTGCTCCATATTTTGAGCAGGAAATTCCTGCTGTGCCCTACCTCAGTTAAAATAACCCTATGCCGTTAGTAGTAGGTTTATAAACAATCACGCGATGACATTGTCAAGTTGACAAAGTCCCATTAAATGAAGATTATAAAGATCTTATAGCAGGAAGGTTATTACTATTATTCAATTTCCAACGCTTGCTATTAAATGACTTACATCTGACATTCCACTCGGATGTATCCAACTGTCATACGGAAACACATTTGACAAACAAATTAACCTCGACTAATAGCCGTAGGCAAATAACGTGAAACATTTTTACTGTAATTTTTTTTTAACAAATAAATATCTTACAAAATAAACACACGGTCGTCTGTTCCTATGGTAAGCAACTTAATACTTGTGTTATAGGTAACAGCCAGCTAATATAGATACTTTTTTTAATGATATAATTCATAGATATATTATATACATATATAAAAATATAAATACAAATATTACACCCAGACTCAAGCGGGAATCGAACCCGCAACTCGCGGAGCAGAAAGAAAGGCCACTACAAATTGCGCCAACGAGCTAGTCACTTGTTTAACTTGAAAGCGATATTTTTCAAAAGATTTTTCATATCGATGTTCTGACGTTCTGCTTCTTTAAATCGTGTTTATGATAAACGTCTAAAACCATGATTTAAGGTTACATTTGTGGGCGGTAAGCTCTGAATATTAAGGTTGTTTACATCTGTTAGAACTACTCAGCTATTTACAAAATAATGTTAATTATAATTATAACATTAAAGACCTGTTTTACTGATTGCTGTTAAAGTTTATCTTGTAACTAAGTTACTGATAGTCTTTACCAGCAGGAGGAAACAGGCCTGTGGAGTGTGTCACTTCAATTAAAAGACTATCTTTTGGTATCTCAAATTGCGAATAATCTGACGGATAAATTGAAGATTAAAAGTGAAAAAAACAGTATATGAAAACATTTATCTATGGGGTACTGTTATACGTTACATATTTTTAACCGACTTCAAAAAAAGGAGAAGGTTACTCAATTCGACCGTATATATATTATGTATGTTCGGGGATAACTCCATCGTTTATGAACCGATTTTGATAATTCTTTTTTTGTTGGAAAGGAGATATCCCTAGTTTGGTACTATGATAAGGAAACCAGGATCTGATGATGGAATTCCAGAGAAATCGAGGGGAAACTTAAAATTTCGCATAACTTTTTAGTGGGTGTACCGATTTTAATGATTTTTAATTAAATCGAAAGCCGATGTTTATCATGTGGTCACATTTAAATTTCATCGAGATCTCATTACAACTTTAATGCGTATTTACTTGACTATTTTTTCGTCTACCTACGCTGTATTACTTGTCGATATAATTGAAGTCGGTTTTTTTCGTTTGCCTGCAAATACAATTATATAATTACATAATGAGTGATATAAATTGGTTTTGGTTACTCAATCCATCGTTATAAATATATTCACGAAATAAATACTACTGGGACGATGATGATGATTTCAAATACTACTATAAAACAAATAACAATATTATTTAATAACCATTTACTATAAAATTTAAAAACACTAAATAATTTAAATGATACAAGCGTTTTTATAGTGTAGATCCACCTTATTCTCCACACGGAGAGCGTAATGTTTAACTTTACGACGCTATCAACTTAGTTCAGTAATTCCGCTGTTTAAAAACGAAATTTCTTTTAAGGCTGAATTAAAGAAAATCTGAATATTTTAAACTTTTAATTATTTTATTATCAGTAACCATTGAAAAGTTCCGTCACTCGATAGACTATTTTTTATACAACTACCTCAGTTAAAACTTAAAACTATAGTATCTTTTGTCTTAAATCAATTTGCATCTTCTCTTATATAGTTAGAGAAAACGCATGACTTTTATCAGCAGGATATAAAATAGTGTAACCTTTTATTCTGTCACACGATAGACTCACAAATATACCTACTACAATTACTACATTTCTGTTCTAAATCGACTCTATCTCGTCTATCTTAATCGTTAGTAATGATGTCATTAATTTGACAAAGGTATTAAGAAGATAGTAGCCACCGAAGGGCTTAGCAAACACATCCCGCCAGGAAATTACAACAGCCATTCTTGTAACGGAGTTTGCATACACGTTTCTGTAATCGTTCGGTATTCTCTTCTAACGGCTTTTGGGTTTTAATAATTTGACTAGCCCGTTGGCGCAGTTTGTAGTGACCCTGCTTTCTGCTCCGAGGGTTGTGGGTTCGATTCCCACCGCGAGTCTGGGTGTAATATAAATATTTATTTATATATTTATTATTTATAAGTATGTTTATCGAAAAAAAAATATGTAACTATATACCAGTCGCCTGTTACCTATAACACAAGCATTAAGTTGCTTACTTTAGGAACAGACGACCGTGTGTGTATTGTGTAAATATTTATTTATTTATTTATTTATTAATAATAGTTTATTGAAGCTTCGAGAAGTCCACTCTCCTGACTGTTATTACTTTTTTAATAATGTAACGGTCTAAGATGCTATAGCCGTTTGTTTTTTTCTCGGAGCTTGTAACGTTATATAATCCATATATACGTTGTACGATTTAATTTTTGTGTTACCCACACATTAGGAAATTCTAAACATTTTTCAATATCGTATCAAAAATCGACCGTTCCAGCGGGAATCGAACCTGCATCTCCGACTGACCGTGTCGGTGCTCTAGCCAATTAAGCTATGGAACGATGTACCCGCTAGATCGAAATTTTTTATATGATGATTTTATATTCGGTCTAAGCGACCGTGGCGCCGTCTATAGTGAGTTCCTTACAGAAACCCGTAACTATTCAAAGTTTCATATTACAATGAAAATCTTTGACGGGAGACGACACCGTGCTATTTTTAATTTGTACGATTTTGTTAAAACAAAACACCTTATGATCATCTGGCTGTCCTGGTTGTTTACGTTTTATTGGTTACGTTCAGCTCATGAAATATTGTAACAGCGTCGTATGGGCTATAATACCATGGGTGTTTGTCGTCCGGGCTTTTGTGCTTATAGGATTAAATCCTAATGGTGAACATTTGTGTAAGATGCTTATTTGTTTATTTATAAAATAGGATATATTTATGAGGCAAATATGTTCCAGTAGATGAGATAAGTGGATTTCAATCAACGATAACCGAGTTTTGGATTTTATTGAGTTTTCCGTTGGATATATTCAATATATTTCGTGTAAATCTTATCAGAGATCGTACGATTCGGCAAGCGTTATCGAGTTTGTGAGGTAGTAAAGTGCTTACATTTAATTTTCTGCGTGATGCTAAAGAATAACATGATGTAAATTCGCTCTATATTTTTCTTCAGTGGAAAAAGTTGTCGTTTTAACGCATGATATATTAGTATAAGTTATAACTTCAAAGGCATATTAGGCATTTTATTTTGTACTAGCTGACCCGGCGAACTTCGTATCGCCTAACACAAACTTTATCGTATGGTATTAAAGTTCAAATTGACTTTTAAGTATTATCACAAATATTTTGTATGGGAGTATAGAAAAGTGTTGTTTTTAGACTTTTTCAAGAAATTTTTTTTTTTTTTTTAGAATTTTTCTCTCCGTAAGAACCATCCTCGTACTTCAAGGAATATTTTAAAAAAAGAATTTGCGAAATCGGTTGAACCGTTCTCGAGTTTTGCGCTTAGCAACACATTCAGCGACTTATTTTTATATTATAGAAGACAATATTATTCTGTTTTATTGTTTTACTGTACAGTTGAGTCGAGGAAAAGTCATTGAACTACAAATGCTATTCACCTGTTTATCCTGTTACACGGGGAAATCGTCTAACTATTCAATTATTAAATGGCAATGGCTGAGCAATAGCAACAACTATGCGATTATTTTTCTCATATTCAAATTAAACGGCGGCTTCGAGGAAATTAACTAAAAATTATGTAAACAACACATTTTTACGCAAAACATGTATTTTAGATTACAGAGCAGTGGGCAAGCGATTAATTTCTTAGGTTTAAGATTACCGGAGCTCGTGATGACAGTGTTATTATCGCAAATTATTTAACTTTTATCTAATTGTTTTGTGAGCAAAGTCACTGAATAGCTAGAAACATTATTATATGAAATATGAATTTATATTGAATTAGTCTGTTAAATGAGACAAGTTCCAATTCTAACAAAAGTAAAGTAGTTAATAATCTTTTATTTAGTTCGTATAATTGTTATGTTTTATACGGTTACCTTTACCTTACCCTACTTACACTCAGGCGTCGGGATTAAATAGATATTAATCTATTTAAGAATCTAAATCTTTGTAATGATTAAATAAACGTAAATACTAGAATAGTTTTCAATTTATTTACTTTTTCTTTTATAAAATAGCCGCTGTCGTACGCTACGCTGCTTTAGAAACTCTCTCATGACCATTGGTTGACTGGAAGAGATTTTTATAGGGATAATTCCACCTTTGCCATTAAGAGCCATTTCACAAAAATCGGTAACAATCCGCGAAATTGTAATATTTTGACGTCGTTAATCTCAGTGTTGGATGCAATAATGTAATTTATATTCTTGAAATATAATAGAGCAACCTTTGTTGTAGTCGATACTCAGATCAGAATTTTGATTTATATTATGTGTATAAAATTATTAACCTTTTCATCAGCCTGGGTAAACGGTCGCAATGTATACTTTGAAGTCCTACTTTTCAATAACCTCTACGTTGAAACCATTTTAAAAAAATACGTAATATGTGGAATATAATTTTGTTGAATAATAAAACAGAGTTTTATTCCATTTGTATCATTATATACAATTAATTTTCTGTATATACTATTTTTTAGTGCAATAAAGTATATGTATATATATAATAGCAAATGAAATGAAATTTATTTCATCTATATTTTAATGCTCACACATCGCAAATTGTTTAAAAAAAAAGGTTAAAATGCCGTTATAACCTTCGCTAATATTTAATGAAACGAAACGCCGCTTGAATCGAATTCACCGTTAATTATAAATTAATTCCCGCAAACCGGACGCTTTTCTAATTAGAGCCAGTAATCTGAGCCGACGGCTGTGGAAATTCACATTTGATTTCTTATATTGAAAACAAAATCATAACATCTCTACTTATTCTATTGAAAAAATATTTGCTGAATGTGTATTTTTTTTTTTTTTTTTGTACTCATTTTAAATGTGTTATTTTAAATTCAAATGTGTATCTTATTTTCATCAACATTATATTTAATTTAATCGGTATGATTAATTATAGGTAAATATTGAAATATTTTGATTTTTTACGTTTAATTGTTTTATTATGTTTATTTCTGTTTTTCTTTGTTTCTACGCTAATTATTTTGCAGCAGTGGTCGCCCAGTGGTCAAAATTCGACCATAATTAAAAATTTAAATTAAAAAAACCAAAAAATAATGAAAATAACGAACCTAAAAAAATATTAGCATTCTGCAGTCCTTCTCTATATGAACTACTAGTGTACGAAATATCATACTTCTCCGTCCGCGCAATTTTCGTAAAAAAAGGTACAAAGTTTTTGCTTCACGTATATATAAAATTGGAGTATACAAATAAATAAAATTAAAGTGTCTGATTGAAATATTAAAATAACCGCTTTTAACTAAATGCATATGGATATACATGATACATATACCAAAATAATATTTTTTTACAATTTTTGTCTCTTCAATTTCTGAAACCTAATATATACCGTTTATTGATTGTATGGAGCTTGTTTGAAATAAACGATTATTATTATTAATAATTATTAAACGACTTAAAAATGAGAATTCAAATAGGCTTCCAAAGCACTCTAGAATCGTTATTTTAAAAATTAAATTATTAATTAAGCTTAAAAGTGTAGCTACCGCCGGTAGATTCTGCAGAGACGAGAAAGAGATACCTCAGTTCGATTGTATTTTTTTATGTGGATTACTTCATACATTTTAACACCAAAATCAGTACCTACAACTAGGGGTACTGATTTTGTTGATCCTTTTTTTTATTCGAGAGTTAGTTATCAAGCATGTGATGTTTAAATTTAATCGAAATCTGATGAGTACTTTTTGAATTTTGTTCTAATATTCCATATTTAGTTGGTTGTTTTTTCGACTACCTACGTCGACTACCTATGTCGATGTCAATTGTAGACGGTTATTTTTTCGTTTGCAATATATCACATTTATTTCTAAAGATTAGTGTCTGTTAGCTTGCCTAATCTAGTTACGTGATGTGAACTAACTGAACTGATGTTTGAAATGATTTGGTTATTGTCTAAATTACTATTAATAAGTCGCAAGTATATGAAAATTAGAGCTCGTAGCGTTCAGCAATGTAGAGTTCCCATCTCTTAATTACATTAAAATCCATAATTAATTCCCTAATACAAACAAAATTTAATTATCGCATAAACTTAGTGATAGCAGCTAAAACTATTTGTATTCATGAATGCGATAATCAATCGTAAACATAACGCCATTAAGTCGATTTTCAAATGTCCTATGTTTTTGATAGCTTATCACTGTTATAGGATAATAGCCTCTATTATATACAGCGTTTGAGTTCTATTTCGTTTGTTTTCCTGCTGTCAGGATGTTACTAGGTTCATTAGATCCTGACGTTAATGGTAGTCGTTATTTCTTTTTGAACCTTTTCTTGGGGCGGGAAATATCCGTTCCGTTTGTAAGGGCTCCTCCAGACACACTGTATGTTTGGTACGAAAGATAATGATTACTTTATAGTGCTGTTGTACAGCACTGGATCGTTTTCCAGCTCGAAAAGGTACAAAAATTTATTGTGATCCTTTTATTAACACCTATGGATATATTTATCTATATCTTAATATATGTAAATTGCGTTATTTACGTTAGTCACGCTGTTTGTCCGCGATGGACTCATAAACTACTTAAGCGATTTTAATCAAATTTACACACTGCCTGCAGTTTGATCTAACTTGAAAGATAGGCTATATTTTATTTTGATATAACTATGTTATTATTATATTTAAAAAAAAAAAAACAAAAAAAGGCGATACGTAATTCACCAAATCAGCTAGTTGTATAATATTTTCGGAATCATAATGCTAATTTTAAGGTAAAGATTCAAGTCTCTGGATCATGGAGGTTAGTTTTCTCATCAATTAGTTTTTTTTTTTTTCATTTGCATATTTGACTTTATCATTATCAAAACGTTTTATTTAGGATTTTAATCTGTTGTAAAATGAATTCTTTTTCTTGAATGCACTATAAAATATACGAAATCATGGATACGAAAATCTATTAGGTTTATTAGTTATTGTGAACAAACCTTTATCACTATAATAAACTAAACGAAAGTATAATCCATAAAAAGTCTCTAAGGTTAGTGCAGATTAGACTGATTGATGTACTTTTCTGCAATAAGCTTTCCTTATAACTGATAAATGGAAGCTATCCGTTTTATAGATAACGTCTCTAGTTTTACAAAGATCGTGTGATCGTTAGTATTTGGATCTCAAGCTTTTCTTTTAGATCGAATTTAATATATTTTTTATATTTTTAATAGATCTGAAAAGGTAAAAATTACAAAAGGCGTCGTAACTTTAATAGTGTTTACTTTTCATAGAAAGATGTGGGTAGTTCAACAAGTTGGTCAGAGTACCCGTATACAGATTTTTTGTATGAAGTTCAGAAAAAAAAATAACAAGATCGAAACTCCTCTAACGTTAATTGATCTTCGTAACTTACGACCACTAGAATCTCCAAAGGTGCCATAAATGCGTTATTGACTACGGGAATGAAGAGGCGAAGGAAATGGGGACTAGAAAGTGACTCACATAAGATATTTTGATTTAGTAAGATTTCTTGGCAATTTTGTGTGTGATATGTGTGAATATTACTCATATTAAATATTGTTGTGAGCCATTAACTACTGTTGGTCTTTTTGTACAAATGGCTTGATGAATTATAGTGAACAAAGTCCCAGAAACAGCAACTTTATTGATATAAATAAATAAACAATTTTTTTTAAACAGTCCATGTCTAAAATGAAATGGAGTGAAAAAAGTACGTTTTCCGAGAGAAACGTGACATATCCACTAGTATAAATAATACTCTTTGACGGTTCGCAGGAAAGTGGACTAAGGTGCCAATCAAACCACTAATTGCAAATTCATGTGACGTTTCGATCCTTTATTGGACCATCATCAGGCATCTAAAATCCATACAAACATTGAAGAAAGCTGTACAACTAATTAATCCACAGTTAATTAGTTGTACAGCTTTCTTCCACCTTATGTCCACTTTCCTGCGAATTGTCAAAGAGTACTTATAGCAAATGGACGCAACGATAAATAATGAGTATAAATAATGTTGCAGTTTACTGCTGCTTTAGTTGTCTCAGTTGTTTATCTAACCTGTGCAGTTATTACTTTGAAATGTCGTAAATGAAAATGAGTTTGAAATCTCACGCTGATTCAGTCTTGAGTGTTCTCGGAACGTGAGCGCACTAACAATAGACTCAGAAATGTCTTCTTTGTTGCTTTAAATGATAATAATACTTGTAAGAAATAGGCCGGTGAATCTTTTTATTAGTGAAATATGTACGTTTTCGATGAACCAGTTTAACTTATATGAGTTTATTCCATTGTATATATATCGTATGTATTTAAATTTGTGTTAAGCATTACTAAAATTATTATAAAATTTTTAAGTTGTATTTTTCTATTAATTCATAGAATAACAATGCGATGGATTAGGCTTCACAGCCTGTAATATCCCACTACGGGGCATAGGCCTCTTTCCCCATGTAGGAGAAGGATCTGAGCTTAATCCACCACGCTGCTCCAATGCGGATTGGCGTATATATTCCCTACTATGAGTAACGATCGCTATCAGGTGTACATGATAACCGGGACCGACGGCTTAACGTGCTCTCCGAGGCACGGTGGGGAGACCCACTAGGACTGCACAAACACCCAGACCACGGCAAACACGTGTATGGCCAATACAAATGTTTGTCATGTGCGGGGATCGAACCTGCAACCGCCAGCGCAACAGGTACAATCCATAGCTGTAACCGTTGCGCCAACTTAACGAACTAAATGAAACTTATAGCAAGTTTGAAGTAGAGGAGATTAAGAGTAAAAGGGGCAAATCAAGTACATATGTCTCAGTTGTCTGTTTCTAGAGTCCTAGACACAGGGTTTTTTTTTTTACTATAGGGTTGATGAATGTGAAGCGTTTATTTGTGACTGATATACATTGTATTCAAAAAAAATAAAAATAAAAGGCTAAAAGTTAACTCTGAGATAATGGTTTCAATAGATTAGGTTATGATAATGCAGACAGAATGAATTTTTTATTGTATCAGTAATGATGTGCCCTGATCGATACCCTATTGTGTTTCTGTGTAGGTAGCCCGGTAACATAACCTTTTAACCTTTTAATCGAACAGGCATGAATGTAGAACCTACAGACGACCTTTGTTAATATAGATTACAATACAGTCCAGTATCTGAGGCCTTTGAACTTTAACAAACATTTAGTTCAAACTCAGCTTAGTATTGAACTTTTAAAATTATTTTCTTCCTATAGGTCAGTCAAATAAAATATGTATATGTGTGTATATGTCTAAGTATACAAAACTTGCCTACCACAAGACTGCCGTTTTGTTACTTATTTACTTACACTTAATGGTAAGCGATTACCCGTAGCCTGCAACACCAGAAGCATCGTAAGCGCGTTGTCGACCCTACTCTCAATGTCCCAGGAGCTCCGGTCACCTTACCACAGGAACACAACACTGCTTGAAAGCAGTATTGTTTAGCTGTAATGTTCTGAAAGATCGCGGTACTTCCCCAGTCGAGCTGCTGTACCTTATAAGTCCTATTCCTTTTTCCCAAAAGAAAAGAACGGTCAGTGTAACTCGAGATTTGGTAAATTTCGAACACTAACATTGTCAAATACGCCAAGTTCAAAATTATTTCTTACAAAAAAAATATAATAAACATAATAATAACTAAAATTATTGCGTCTTTGTAATATGAGTATAAATAACCTTGTCTAATAAAGTCTAAACGCTTTATAAATGTTTTATTTATTTCAAAGTCGTTACTTCATTAAAATAAATTAATATTAGTACTTAATGTGTCACGGTCCAAGTCAGTAAAATGCACTTTCTGAAGTAATAAATTTTATTTCTGTTCTAGGTAAGGATCGACTTTTGGAGTTTGGTAAGTTACTTTTAACTTATTACCAAAGTAATCCGATTTACTTGTGATATATAGAATTAAATGAAGTAAATACTCTATAATTATTTGCACAATTTTATTAAGAAAGTTATACGTAAATTAAATAACGACGTACGTAGGTGGTGTCTAAGTCAGATACGATGTTATTTTAAAAGTTTTATGATTAAATAGGATTTTGTTTCTTAATATGCCATAAAAAATATCAAAAGAGCAAAATAAGTTAACGTCTGGGAAGATATTTAATTAAACTGATCAACAAAATGAAAAACTATAAGTAAAAGCAATTATTGAAAAATGAAGCTAAAAAATTAAATAAGGTTGCTATCAAGGATGTCGTAATATTGACAAATTTAGAACCATATTCATTTAAGTACAAACACATATTTTCTTCTCGAATTTGAAGTGCGAATTATTTGAGTCTTAAAAATTTAATCAATCATAACAATGTCGAGGCTGAAATATTTATACCTCGAAATTATTTGATCAAAAATTAAATATGAGAAGATTATTTTATGACTGTGTATTCGTATTTTTGTAATATTCATAATGTTACGAAAATATGGAACATTTTATCCAGACGAAGCAAAATTAAAAGCTTTCAGTTTCAATATGAAATGATTTTTTTAGGTGTCTTTCTAAGTTGCTTTGATAGATATTTCTAAACTTGCGCCATTTTCTGGAATACTATTCTACAACCCTAAGAAGAAGTATATTAAAAAATGACATTGTCTTTGACTTTTCTTATCTGTATACTTCTTATTTCTTTGGCAAACCTATAAAATAACATAAACCTACATAGAAAAGCACCTTAAAAATTCAGTTTAGATAACATTGCGACGAAGAGGCTTGTAGGTAAAATTTTGCTGTCTGCGAAGACCGTAAGATTAGTGGTCCCCGGGGGAAATTAGCCAGTGTCGGTATTTATAGTTTATCTCTGAAATATTTAAAGGCAGCAACTCGGAAGAGCTAAAGTTCAAATTAAAGAAGTTTATCCTGTTTTGAAGGAGGGTGGAAGTTACAGTTTTAAACTGCATTTAAACGACATACTATATATAAGTACTCGGATTTATTATTTTTCTTGGAAATGTACTTCAATATTTTCAGGACACGACATCTTTTCTAAACATTTGTTTTTTTTTCACTTAAAGTTTTGTTACTTTTGTCGGTTTTAAATCTATCTTTATCTAACAAAATAACAACAATTTAGTTAAATATAGTTTTATGTGTTTTCACGAGTACTCTGTAGTAGGCATTTTGGGTCTTATTTTGGTAGAAAATAGCAAAACTTTCTAATACAGTACAAAATATGCAGGTGCTTAACAGGATTAAACAAGTTAATGTTTTTAAAAGCACTCTCAAACACTCTGAGGGTCTTGAATAAGATTTTCAGTACGCTTCCTCCAACTTTGGCGCAAAACGGTGCATCTTAGAAAACTTAGTTTGTAACTTAAATGAATTAAAGAAAACTTTCGAGTTCTATCCTCGTTGCTACTTATTTGCGGTTGTTCGACGGAATGTCACTTACAGTTCAGAAGGGCTTCGAGTTGATTCCAGACAAATTACAAATATCGAGAAGTGTAGCAACTGTTTGCAATCATCCTCTTATGTTATTATTTGACTATTTTTAGTATTCGATAGATCTATTGTATAAATATGTTACTGGGGTAAGGCACAGAAGGAAATATCCTGCTCGAAAACTAGAGCAACCCGACTGGTGAAGAACCTCGTCCTTACAGAAAATCACAGTTAAATGCTTTCAAGCAGTGTTGTGTTCCTGTGATGAGTGTGGTGATCAGAGCTCCTAGGGGAGATTGGGGGTAGGGTAGGCAACCCACTTGCGATGCTTCTGGCGTTGCAGGTATCTATAGACTACGGTAATCGTTTACTATCAGGTTAGATGTACGTTTGTTTGCCGACTTAGTTGTATAAAAAATATTGTTTTAATATCGTTACGTATAATAAAACTGTAACAGGTCCAAATCTGTGAAAAATATTTTAGTTTTTTTTTTTTCTTTAATGAATGCACTATTTGTATAACCGGTACTGAAGTTAAAATGGATTTTTGTCTGCCTAAAACGTCTGACTGTTGTATCGACGTCAATGGCTACTGTCTTAGTACGGTAAATTACATATTAAAATCGGTTTATGATATTTTATGTTACATCAAACTCAAAATCTTAAAACTTTATCATAAGTGTATATAAGAGCATTATTTTTCCTTGTGAAATGACCATCACCCTAAAATCATATCAAAAATAAAATACCGTTAATACTGGAAAAAATTTCACAAAAGCATAGCGATGAAACTTTCCTCCTAAAAGACTCATATCTTATGACGCCTACAAATCATACCGGAATAACCATTTCAAACGTCGAAAAAGGTTATACCAGAAAGCGACAATAATTCACTCCACGGCATTAGTTATTCGGGGAACGCTCAATGGTACCCTTGTATCATGGTTTTTGCTTCACTAACCTTAGCTGACAGTTTGGTAAAATAATGCTGATTAGACCCTTCAGCGTCTGTTTTCGGAACAATTTGGGTCTCTTCAAGGCTACTGAATAGGTATTGTCAAGTTGTTTACGAACTTTTATACGTCGGATATATACGAGGAGCAAGATTCTTGAACGTCTTTTCGTGGAGCGTGTTACTTTTGGTGTTTGCGTTTTTTCGTTTGAGGATTAATAATATATGGACATTTTACAGATTGAGATGGTAATTCACTGTGTAATGTTTAAAATGTATATGAGTGTTGCGTATAAAGTAACGGGTAGAAACTTGTATCGGATTTTAAAAAAAAATGTATACAACTAGGTCGTCAAACAAGCGTACGGCTCATCGAATGGTAAACGATTACCGCAGCTTATAGATGCGTTCAAAATCAGAGGCATCGCAAGCGCGTTGCCAACCCTATCTCAAATCCCCCTCTTTAGGAGTTCTGGTCACTTTACTCACCTCAAGAATACTACACTGGTTGAAAGTAGTATAGCTGTAATCTCCTGTAAGTTTGAAGAAATTCCACAGCCGAGCTGCTCCATATTTCATCTTGTGTCTCACCTCAGTATACGTGTATAAGGTTTCTTAAGAGATGCTTGAATTTGTAAGATAATTATGTCAAAGTACGGCAGATTCGCCATATTGTTATATGTGTATTTTATTTTATCTAATTTGTATTACTAAATCTGTTTTTTCTTTAGATTCAATTAAAGACACCGTTTCAATTACTAAACATTGCATCATAATGGCAAACTCAAATGAATGTTCTTTAACTTCGTCCTCAAAATCTATTTTAAATCTTGCTATTTTTATTTTTAACTATGTCTATCTTTCCTTTTAACACTTTATTACTGTATAAAAATAACAAGATAGGTATGCCTCTTGTTGCCAGAGTTGCAATAAAAAAATTCTCTTCATTTTTCGCTCAGATATCACTTCTAATGTCGAAGCAGTTTTTTGAGAGAGCGAGACAAAAGATAAGTATAACGATGTAATAGAGTGAAAGAAATGATCGTCTCTTCGCCTGTCTAGATCGGGAGCCTGAGGCTAAAATGCTTGGTTTCATCTCTCGGGAATTGTCTCTGACTATCTTCCTTCGAACGATGGAAATTAAATTACTCATTTCGTACTAAAGGGAAAGAGTTTATAAGTTTTTCTCTGCTTATTTTACCTAACTGCGAATGTTCAGTGTACTTACCTGGGTAGTCTTATACGATCTGATTGTTTTAAGAATTACTTTGGCTAATAATATTTACTTTAATTTAATATTTGGTAGAATAATGTTAAAGAGTTATGTTATTACTAATGAATTGAGAGTAAAAATCTCTTTAAAAAACAAACTTTTATTTAAATGCGCTAAAACGAAAAACATAAATAATAATACTAAAAATATATAAAAAATAATACATAAAACTTTTACGGTGGGCTACCTTGCTACTGGTTTGCTATAAACAGGTATGTCGATGCCAGTTATCTTCTATATTTTATACGTTTCAAACTTTCAAGTCAGATTAAAATTTTCATATTATCTTGATGTTGCAGTTTTCACGTAAAAAAATAAATAAATAAATAATAATTAAAGCGACAGACCAACATGATTGGCGGTGTCTCGGGAATTAAAGGCCTTATATTGAAATTTCAGTTTGGAATGAAGGATAAGGAAATTTGCGTAACAAATTCCCTTATCACGCCTTAAGATCTGCAAAGATCACGAGTACCTATAATATTTTTTTTATCATCATCGAATAAAAGAAAAATTTTCCTTGCGGAAGAATTGGGAACATTCTACCGAAAAATTAATGTGATTGTCAAATACATACAAATATTAGCTAAACCCGCTAACGTTGTTTTGCCATATATATTAATAACCCCCTTAATCCCCCCCCCCCTCTTATAATAGGGATATGAAAAATAAACGTTGGCCGATTCTCAGACCTACCCGATATGCACACAAAATTTTATAAAAATCGGTCCAGTCGTTTCGGAGAAGTATGGTAACTAACATTGTAACACGAGACTTTTTTATATAAGATGTCTGTCTGATGATCGTTCAAACATGCTTCAGTGATCGGTTTTCTAGTTAAATAAAAATATTATCTTTTCTCGTATATTCTCCTGTCTAGACATTTGGAATACTTTGGTAGACATCTTCGGACACGTGCAAAAATGTCTGAGTCTAATCTTTTGATCGACAGGTGCGTCATTAAAGTTAAATGGATCGGGTTATCGAGTTCAATTGAAGGGATGATACCTTCTTTGTGTGAAAGGATTTATATAACATTGTCGTTATTTGATACCAGCTGTGCTGGCGACTTTGTCTGCCTGGAATAGTGACTACATGTTCAACGTGATCCTCTGTAACTTTTTTATTCATGAACCGATTTACATGCAACAAACACTAAATGTTATGCTAAGCTTGCAAAAATATATTAATGAAAACCACATCTAACTCGGATAAGCCGTTAATGAGATTAGCGTGCCAAAAACGCTCAGACAAACAGACAAAAATTCTGACAATATTGTTTTGGGTGCTATTTCCGTTGATAAAGGTCCCAATAATATTTTTTTTCATATATCTTAAATGTCCAGACAGCGACTCATTACGTTTTTGTCATATGTATTTATAACAGAAGTTTTTTGAGACTCGTATTTTAGTATTGTACTGTTTTCAAGCAGTATTGTGTTCCTGTTGGTGAGTAAGGTGACCAGAGCTCCTGGGGGTATTGGGGGTAGAATCCGAAACGCACGTGCAATGTTTCTGGTATTGGAGGCGTCTACAGGCCATGGTATTCGCGTTATTTGTCGACCTAATACTATAAAAAAAATTCAATGTTATAAAAATAAATGATGTACATGTATGTACATCGCGTATACGTATTTATATTCTACACCATATGATGATTTTAGTTCTGGAAGATTCTGTACTTCCACATTCCGCTTTATACCATTTTTGAACTCAAATAATATACTCAACTATCATACTCAATAAATAAACATGATGTCGGCAACGCGCTTGCGATGCTTCTGGTGTTGCAGGCGTCTATAAGCTACGGTAATCGCTTACCATCAGGTGAGCCGTACGCTTGTTTGTTGAGTTGTATAAAAAAAAAGTACTAGCTGTGCCCCGAGTCTTCACACGCGTTAATTTGAGCTCTTTATTTGAAGTCGGTTTAAAATGTTTGTTAAAGTATTCGAGCTTGGTTTGATAGTTGTAACAAGTGAACATACCCACATCAAGTGGTTTATTCAAGAGCCATTCACGTGTTCAATCATCAGATCATTTCCAGAATCAGAATATTAGCAAACTTTTTTTTTGTCGTTTTACCTAACCATAAAAATTTTCTTAAATTTTAGTTTCAAAATCTTTTTTACTTTATTTCTCAAAAAGAAAACTTCAAGAACTAAATGCTCCATTTTGTTCTATTAGATATATGGTTGTTGGTAGAGAAGCGTAAAAAAAATGAGCGTGCTTTAGACCACACGATTGAAGTAAAACTTCGTAAAAACGTAGCTCGTGAGAGTTACGTTTACTATCTACTATTTCTATGAGTACTCTTTCTATCTTCACTAACTTCATATCTCCCTCTCAACTTCGTTCGCCTTGCCCGATCACACTTTTCGTAACGCTCTCGTTACGCATTCATCAGCTTACTTCCCAAGTCAAGCGTGCATAAAAAAGTTTTAGTTCAAAAATTTAATATTCGTCCAATATACTAATTCTCTATTATATAATCTATTTTTAAACTTCGTCTCAATTCTTAATAGTTTAATTTAAAAAAAAATCGAAATAAAACAATCTAAAAAGCCGTCTGCCGAAAATATCACACCATCGATAAAAATGTCTAGAGACAATAAATATAGCTTTTGTAGTGAAGGTATGACAGTTACGTCTAGACTGGCGGCGCCAGATAATTGTGCCTAGTGTACGGAGAACTATGCGGTGTACAGGTCGTAACACAAGTCTAATCTATAGACTCAAGATATTTATATATAATTCACCTTTGGACAAGATTTTTATAGTTCTTATTATAACTGACTTTGTTACAATTCAGTTTGTAACATCCCACTGCTGGGCATAGCCTCTTTTTTCCATGTAGGAGAAGGATTGGAACTTAATCCACCACGCTGCTTCACTGCGGATTGGCGGATAAATACTGCTTTTGTTAAAAGTTGGTAAATATACTTGCATAGTAATATTTTTTATATAAGATACTAACTTCTATATATTAAAATATAATTTTTAGTATATTGATTACAAAACATTTGTGGACTATATAATTTTTTTAGAAAAACTTAAAAATGTTTAATGAAATACGTATAATTATACTAGCTGACCCTACAAACGTTGTTTTGCCATATATTTTATAAACCCCCATTAATCCCTCGCCCTTATAACTTAGGTGTATTAAAAATAGATGTTTGCCGATACTCAGAACTACTCGATATGCACACAAAATTCATAGAAATCGGTCCAGCCGTTTCGGAGGAGTATTTTACCTAACATTGTGACACGAGAATTAGATATATAAGTTTAATATTGGAATCAACATTATATTTGAAGATACGTTTGTAACTACACGGTTCTCAAAGTGTATTAGTAATTTAGTACATTTGATGGAACTCGTAACTTTTACTATCACTAAATAAAACATGCGCTGGACCAATTACTAAGAAGTAGCGTTGAGTGGTCTCTGAATACATTTTCTAGCTCACCACTTGACATTTTAATACTTCTATTGAACTTGAAGTATGAACCTTAAATTAACCCATTGAATTTTTTTTAATAAAGAATAATTTATTTGACTGAAGTAAGTCACAGCAGGACAAATCCTGGTCAAATCTGGAGCTGCCCGACTGAGGAAGTACCCCAACCTTACAGAAGATCACAGCTAAATCTTGAGCTCCTTTATCTGTTGTAGATATTCTTTACTCGTCTTTTAAAATAGAAGGAAAACATAGTGTTTATCTGTTAAAGTATATTTTATATGTAACAAAATTTTTCAATATTCAAAATATGATACCTACGAGTATATATCAAGAGACATCTATCTTTTATATCCTCTCTATAATATCTATATTTTATATATTCTCTATAATCTATATACATATATATAGATGACAACTAATATATATATAGATAATAACTATTAACCACACAACATACGCAGACCCATTAATCACTTTATTCCTATTTTATGCCAGAATTTATTTTCACTTATACTGATTACGTTGTTGTCGTGATTCCATTCGTTGAAAAATGTTTTAGCTTTGATGTTATATGTATATATATATATATATATATATATATATATATATATATATATATATATATACTTGGGAGATAGGGTAGTTTTTATCTCCATTGGACCCGGTAGGTGGCGCTGCTATCGGTACACAAGCAATCAAATATGGTAGCTATTTTCCAGGCAGGACAATTTATGCCGGGTCCGCTAGTTCTTTTATATATGTCAGATATGAAGAAGAAGGTAGGTATACTTTTCGGCTTGAAGGTATATTTCTCTCGTTCATCGTATCAGAGTACTCAGTCTACTGTGGGCTTCAGTGGGTAATGTTGACTCAACAAGTAAACACGATTTATCATGAAACAGGATTCACTTAACAGAAAGACAACGCAGCACGGAAGGCAGGATAGTTATTAGTTAAGGGCGCGAAGACTAACTTCTTAGCATTCGATGGATTCACGGTTCACCGTGCGTGTACCAAATCCATCGTGTGGCAGAGGGAGTAACTCAGAGCAGTGCCTTGGACTTGCGACCTAGGTGTAGGTTTAAGGAGGCCTCCTTTGAGATGCGCATCAACGCTCACCTTCACTGCTCGAGTTATACGCCTCGCCTAGTCAAATTAATCGTAATAGGTAATAATTAATTCGATTGCACAAATTAATTATTGAATGAGTCTAGGTTAAGCTACTAGCAGGATACAACAAGTGTATCGTGCCAAGCCAGAGCCAAGACTGCCTTAGCCGAGGTGAAACCGTTCGTTTTATACACGTCAGAACAATTCGAGTAATATAATAAATGAGGGTAGGTGACTATCGAACGATGTGCTAGGTGGCGCGTCGATCACCTCACTACTCTAACAGCTAATAATTGACAACTGACATTATCTGAATACACCCAAGTCAAACACTTGACGTTCCGTATTCATACTCTGCGACATATATATTACAGTATTTATCTAGATTTGAAAGTGGTTGGGTGTTAGAAATATTTATGTAAAACAGCCCATTATTTATCACAATCATTTAAGTCGTAAACACGATATGCCATTCCGTGAATGCCGTCAGTTTTTATTAAAGCTGCCATGAAATGGTAGTTTATTAGCCTAGTTACATATTATTCTTATTATTAAATGAGACATGTTATTTTTCCTGTAATCCTAATATATCAAAAAGTTTTCGTCTAGACTGTAATACTAATAAAAAATAAATACATTTTATCTATTGGCCAGACCTAGACTTATAGGTATTGAATTATTGATCACCCGTCCTCAGGGTTTTGTTACGTCACTTTTAGGGAGTCACATTAGCAAGGGGTCGCTAATATGTGCATAGTAATTTTATCGCGAAAGGCACAACCCTCCAGCTTAATTTCAAGCTGAATTAATTGTGGACGTTTTTGTTTGCTACGATTGAGATTTTAATCTGCTTGTCGTTTATTATGTCGTGTTGTGTGCGGGTAATTTGATTCCGGAGTTAATGAGTGAGATTATAAAGACAGAAGACAGTTCTTGCACACACCTGAAGTATCTTAAATTAGTAAAAGATACCAACCTTGCCTGCTGCCGTGGTTAAAATTAATATATCAATTGTTAATCGATCGCTAAATGTCATATCACGTGATGGAATTAAACTACATAAAACTAGCATAGAACAATTTAGTTTCAAACCCATATTTTTTTAACGGGTGGTAATTTCATAGCAATAATTGCAAGATAATTGCTATCGTTCTGCTTTACAAATTTATGTAATAAATCGATTGATTTTACAATGTTAAATTGATGGATTTTTAAACTGGCTTGTAAAGTAAACATGTTTGTTATGTGAAGAAATAAACGTGAAATGCTTTGAAACAAACTTAATTTAAAGCTATTAATTTTTTTTTTACTTATATGGTAAACAAACATGTTAAAATCTTACATTTTTTTTGGGATAGTATGAATTGTAGGTAAAAATCCTCTTTAGTTTCATTAATTTGTTCAACTATCTCACATTTTATATTAAAAAAAAAAAAATACAAAATACACGTTCCCTTTCAAACTAATCCGAGCTAAAATTTGTTATTCCGAGCTTTTCCGAATTTGAATGTTAGTTTTTTTTACACTTTCGTGTCACTTTTTAAAAAAAGAATCAAACGTTTTTTAAAAAAACATTTGTTATGTATGCGAGTTAAAAGTTTAAATTCAGCCAACGAATTACTGCAGTGGTTGTCGTAATCGAATTTTTAAACAGATGAAAACTACATTCGGCTTGAAATTTAAGCAATCAGAAATGTAATCACCATAAATATTATTTTATAACCAACAAACTGCAGCAGAGACGGCTGGTTATATGATGTTAAATGATATGGGCACACGTGATCACTCGCAACTCATGATTTGCCAAAAAAGTGCAACTGACTCGTTAAGAAAATAATAATTATATAATATAAGCTAGAAATAAGGATGAGGAAATAAAAGAGGAGTTAGACTTGGCTTCTGGCTGAGACATTTTTTTGTAAAAAACTTTTTCTAGTAAATTCTAGATTTTCTTAGTATACTCTTGTCTAGTCTAGACTCTGTCTAAGTGTCTTTTAAACTGTCATAATCAAACAAGGCATATAAGAGCAAACAGTAAGAAAAGGCTATTTACTCTACCATACAAAAATAAATCGAATATTCGTATAAATTTCACTAATGTCTCCATTTAAAATTTTACCGAATCGTTTATGGTTTTACCGTCCGCCCTAGCTATAGACCCTCTCTAAACATCAGGAGACGATACAGTGCTTTCCCTCGACTCTGTTTACCCGTCTGCGGTCGTTCCCAGCCGTGTTTGTTTGTTCTAAGCGAGTCATCTCGTGCAGGAACAAACGGGGATAGGCTTTTAACATTTAATACGCTAGTTTGAAGTACTCTTTTAAAGCAACGAAAGTACTAATACTTAATTTCTACTTCCGTAACAAATTTTTGACTTTCTGTTAAAGTGTTTTTTTTTTTACCATCGCTTCCCCCCCCCCCCCCATTTTTCCATTTTTCAGCATAAGTCCATTACAGTGATTTTAAGTTATATCTTAGTTAATAATAAACTTGTTATAACTGTTTCTAAAACTATTTTCAAGTCTATTAAATTTAACATGTTTCAGTTAATTTTAAACGATCTAAATAATTATTGTATACTAATAAGGTTAACACGCGATCCAAATGCGAATTTTCTTAATTAAACAGTATAAAGGTTCCAATTTAACGATTTCCAAATTTGTTACTTTATTTAATTAAACCAAGGGCTTACAGTGCAGCTTGTTGTTTTAACCGACTTCCAAAAAAGGAGGAGGTTCTCAATTCGACTGTATTTTTTTTTTTATTTTTTTTTTTATGTATGTTACATCAGAACTTTTGACCGGGTGGACCGATTTCGACAAATTTTGTTTTAATCGAAAGGTGGTGTGTGCCAATTGGTCCCATTTAAATTTATTTGAAATCTAACAACTACTTTTCGAGTTATATCTAATAATGCGTTTTTACTTGACGCTTTTTTCGTCGACCTACGTTGTATTATACTGCATAACTTTCTACTGGATGTACCGATTTTGATAATTCTTTTTTTGTTGGAAAGCGGATATCCCTAGTTTGGTACCATGATAAGGAAACCAGGATCTGATGATGGGATCCCAGAGCAATCGAGGGAAACTCTCGAAAATCCGCAATAACTTTTTACTGGGTGTATCGATTTTGATAATTTTTAATTTAATCGAAAGCTGATGTTTATCATGTGGTCACATATAAATTTTATCGATATCTGATAACCACTTTTTGAGTAATCTTTGATAACGCGTAGTTGCTTGACTATTTTTTCGTCGATCTACGTTGTATTACTTGTCGATGTAATTGTAGTCGTTTTTTTTTTCGTTTTTTTTGAAATACAATTGTGTTTGTTGTATTGTTGTTTTGATAAACAATTTACATCACTCGATAATAATACTGAATTAGTTTATTGCTACCAGGTCTCCGTTTCTTTAAGATTTGTTTCAACAAAAAATCTCTGCTTAATAATCTGGAGCAGCCCGACTGGGGAAGTATCTCGACCTTACAGTTGCAAGTTTGTTAAGATGGATGATCTTTGTTATTCTTTCACGCAAAAACTATTAATCTAATTAAAGTAAAACTTGGTACGTAGATAGATTCTTATTTGGACCACTGGGTCAGAAACGCGGGTGAAACGGCGAGGTGCAATTAGTATTTAGTAATACAATTTAAATTGCAATGCTGATTAAAAAAATATATATTTAATTATCAATATTCCCATAAACGGATTAATAAACATTTAGCAGTTTTGTGTCACCATTACGAAAATTTATACGAATTATAATATTGAAATTATTTTATCTCCGGGCTAATCTCCGGAACTACTGGAATGATTTGAATGAAATTTTGCACACATATTATGTAAGTAAAACTTAAAATACAGTTAAAAACTTAAAAAAAAACACATAATTTATTGTTTATATCCATGAAAAAAAAATAAGGCGGTAGTTCGCCAAGTCAGCTAGTGATATGCTATACCTCTTGGACCACTTTGTTCTACTGGCGTTGCGGTATAAACATAACTACTCTAACTAAACTTTCACAGTGAACATAGTAGTCAGATTTATGACTGGATTTGCTTAACTACGGATCGTATATAAAAGGGACAAATTCAATTAAAGGTTGTAAAATTTATGTAAGGGTATTTTTTATGTAATGAATGTAAAAATGAGAAATTGTAATAAATGGTAATTATTGTCGTGTAGGCGATTTTGTCGATATAATTTGCTCTACATCTCGTAGCACTGTCGTATCTCGTAGCTTTTTGCGATATTGAACATGTGCTACTGCGCAAATCTTTTATGCCATTGGTGTGAACTTGTGGAGGCCTATGTCCAACAGTGGACTGTATTAGGCTGAAATGATTGATTGATGATGAAATGATACAATAAACAGCACTTACAAATATACAGTAGAGCTTTTTAATTTAAAATCACAAACCCGCACCATAAAACAGAATACAATAATGTAGTAAAATTGACTTACAACGTTACTAAGGTCATAACTTGGCTGTTTGCAAACGAAGTACCGAACCTAAAGAAACCTGTGTTTAGGATATCTGGTAGTTAAATAAAAAAGTGACCGTGTAGGTGCGGTGAAACCTTGTTTTTGGTTTTATTAGATTATTGTTATAAACTTCAGTACTATAGATCTAAATACAATAAATAAATTGTATCATAGATTTTCACTATTAAAAATCGAAACCATAAAGTTTAGTTTTGTGTAAAATAAAAATACTTCAATACAATTTGCACGGATGGCATAATACTGTAACTGTCCGTATTGTTTTCGGCGCTGTTTAATTAAAGGTCCTAGCCGTTAAATCGAACGACTTTGATTCAGATAGCTGCGACATTTATACTCTTTTTTTATGTCTTTTAACGATTACAGATTTTGTTTGTACACATCTATATTTAAAAAGGTAGGCCTTTTTTACAAATTATGTTTCGGAGCGCTGAATTTCCGTAACATCTGTAGTATTACGTTGACCTTGTAAATTTAACGGTGAAATGAATATTTAAACGCAAAAATACATTTTCGAAGTTCTTTTTAGTCGTATCTTTACAAGTCTGTCGCGTAAGGTGCTAATGTATTTGTTTAGCATTTGTATTATTTAATCTTTTAAAATAAACCAAATCGTAACACCTAACACTTAACATCTAACAATCGTCTCTTTCTTTTCTTTCAATCTTGTAATAAATAATATTTTTCTTCACATTTCTTATTAAAGATACAGTGAAACGTTTTATAATTAATTTTTGGACAAATCGGACAATGAAAATTTTTGGACAATGCGGAATATTATAGATAAATATGCCTCTTACGAAACCGATGTTGGTGTGCCGGTA
Organism: Melitaea cinxia; assembly: GCF_905220565.1. Classification (NCBI taxonomy): domain Eukaryota; kingdom Metazoa; phylum Arthropoda; class Insecta; order Lepidoptera; family Nymphalidae; genus Melitaea; species Melitaea cinxia. The sequence goes on along the minus strand of NC_059408.1, from coordinate 1,326,701 downwards.
CTAGGTGTTACAAGTTTTTCTTTACTAGCGGTAACGTTTGTTAGTGTTCCTTTTAAAATCAACAACATTATAATTTACGTAAATTATATTATAAATATTTGTTGATGTAATCTTCAGTATCCATATTTGCTTAATTTTTTTTTTATATAACTAGGTCGGCAAACAAGCGTACGGCTCACCTGATGGTAAGCGACCGTAGCTTATAGACGGCTGCAATACCAGAAGCATCACAAGTGCGTTGCCGAACCTATCCCCTATTCCCCCCAGGAGCTCTGGTTACCTTAATCGCCAACAGGAACGTAACACTGCGTGAAAGCAGTAATATTTTGCTGTGATCTTCTGTAAGATCGAGGTACTACACCAATCGGCTGCTCCATATTTTGAGCAGGAAATTTCCTGCTATGCTCTACCTCAGTTAAACTCAAAGGGATTCCTTACTCTCTAAATTAATAATAATAATAAATAATAAATAAATATCTACACAATACACACATGGTCGTCTGTCCCTAAAGTAAGCAACTTAATGCTTGTGTTATAGGTAACAGCCGACTGGTATAGCTACATTTTTTTTTTTTTTGATAAACATACTTATAAATAATATATATATAAATATATAAATAAATATATACATTACACCCAGACTCAGGGTGGGAATCGAACCCACAACCCCCGGAGCAGAAAGCAGGGTCACTACAAACTGCGCCAACGGGCTAGTCATTAAATATTATTTATATTAATCAAGTGATTATGATGATCATGAGCTTAAATATTTGTAAGCTATAGCTCAAGCGGGTCTTTTTCGAGTTAAAATATAATATCAATGTCAGTTACACCCCAAAGAAATATGATACACGATGCTGAAAATGGCATGAGTACACACAGCTTAATCATATCGATTGATTGTGTGCATTTTCTGATCGCATGTATGAGGCGTCGATTTTTATTGTAAGATGTGATAGATGATCTTCCTATAGTAGTTTATTATCTTAAGCTCTTTTATGACTAAAATGGCTGATATTAATACAATCATTGTTTAACATTATATTTAAAAATATGTACATATTTGTAACAAGCGATTAAGAAATTACGTTTAGTTATGTAAAATCAAATGCATTGTTTACATCTACTGATATATTATAATCTTCCTGATGCTTTTTTGACTTTTACTTCTTGATTTTGGGTTCTTTAGTTATAATACCATGTAATATTGTAATTGTACCATAATTTGTTTTTTTTTTTATAATTTAGTTTATAATGAAAATAGACTAATAGATAATGTTCACCGTAACATAAAGAAGTTCCACTAATTATTTATAGAATATTCTGTGTTTTTTCCTAAAAACAGACTAAGCCGAAATCACAAAGCCTATAATTGTCGTGTTTTCCTTCTAAAGTTATACACTTGTACAGAATCAGCCCGCATTGCATTTATTATGATAATCACCCGTGTCACGGTGTACTCTCCCATCGTCTCTTATTCAGTGATTCAACAGTTCATTAATTACTTTCGTTCTACTTTCCTTTCATATTGCCTTTAGTTCCGGGCGAGTAATTACGCTGTTTTTTAAAAAAAACTTGTTTTTTTTTTGGGTTTCACGTTGGAATTTACAGCGTCTTTTCGTTTGAATTTATTCATTTAAATTTCGTATAAAACATGATTTTCTTTCGGATTTTTAGTTTGGTGTGTTTCAAAACTTGATTACTGCTGCCAGGTAAAAAATTGTTTGCCTTATTTTGCAGATTAATTTGCAGGTTATATTTCAAAGGTTTATTTATAAAGTTAAAATCTAAAAATTAGTTTGAATATATATTATTTAAATTAAATTGTGATGTGATTTAATCAATACATGGCTGTGAGAAAAAAAATTATATACCTCAAAAATCTGTGGCTTATCGTATAGGTAGAAAGCTAAAACCTGTACTTCTAAACGTTAACATTTCGTCGTCTTATTGCAAAATGCTTTGTTTACAAGTGAACAAGAAATCTGCGTTACCCTCCGAAGGTTTTCTACCTACCTCGACCCTAACAATTACCATACCGCTATTTACGCTGTGTCTTAATTTCAAGGGTGAAGCTTCGCCGGAGTTGAATGACCGGAAAGTCGGTTTTATTTTAGGAGTAAAATATAATCTACCCATCTCATCTTGCTATCGCGTTCATCTAAAAAATTCAAGTTTTTTCCTCCGATAACCGAATAAACACATAGTCATGTATTAACTCAATATCCTAATATTGTTTTCTAATCTTTACGCGAATTTTACTCATTTAATTACGTTACAAAGTTATTCGTAACTACCCGAAATTAGGACATTAGGACTGAGGTGTCACACGTCCTAACGTCGACACCCGACATTAGGACTGAGGTGACGACGTTAGGACGTCTGACACTTCAGTCCTCCCGTGACCATGGTTGCTGTAAAGTATCCGAAACGTCGGGAATCAAAAGTTAATAAACCGCGATAAAATCCGAAAAAAGTTGTTTCATTAAATCAATATCCTAATTCATTTTTGAATGTTAATGATTGTTACAGTATGTTGTGTAACAAGTAACAAGTTTTATTAACACAACAATCTAAATTCCAAGCCCGCGCTATCCTAATAACGGAACGGTCGACCAGGTCACTGGTGTGGAAACGAAGCCAATTAGGAGCTACTCAAAATAACAAATGTACGAAACCCTTTCGTAAATAGAAACTGGGTAACTTGGGATTGTATTGTTTTTTACGAGGCGGACTGAGTGGTCCTGATATAATATTACTTACACTTTTTGCGATATTATTTTATAATCAATAAGTCAAATCAATGTCTTTAAAATGTTTTGTTTTTTATCATAGATTAATGAGAGAGTCATATAAAATAATAGTTGTTAAAATTGTCTTTAATCGCGACAAATATAAATTGTATAGAGGAACCCCTCGGCATGCTTAGTATTATTTGACCATGTCCTCAGAGCCCTTATTACTTGTGTATTTTCAATTATACTTAGTTTTCAAACATTATAGCCACAATAGATTATGGTTCACCATATTATATAAATTAGGCAAGTAGCTAAATGATGTTGTGAAGCTTACGACAAGAAAAAATACAAATCAAGGTAATGTTTTGTATACTCCTTATGGTAATAGCGTTCATAAAGGTAATAACTATATTAATCTTAGCTAAATTTGGTCACATTTATTCATAAATGACGCCAGGTTGACAAAAAATAAATATGTTTGAAAAATCTGTCTGAGACTCTACATCTCGTAGCGTTAAGCTACGCTTCGTAGCTCCGTAGACATAGTAACTTATCTCTAACACATTCTGAATTTAATATCATTCTTATTTTAGAACGGATCTTGTATAGACTAACATTTTTTATTATTTATTAGTCTCCCAAACAGGTTTATAAATTTTATCAGTATTAAGAACATATAATAATCATGACATCGTTATATAATTAATTTAGGTTTTATAAATTTCGTTATAAAGGTTTTCTCTGATTATTTATAGTTAAGGTTTTAACCTTCAGCCTGTCTTCTATGTGAAAGAAGGCTTTAGTCCAACAGTGATGTTAGTCCCAACAATTACAGACTATTTGAGTTCAGTTCGGTCTATTGCTGTAATTTATTTATTCGCAACGACATACTATGGAGTTGTTATTTAAGAATCGATAAAGATCTTCTAATGGCTATAATTCTACGAAATTGCGTTGGACAGAAGTAAAACGGAGACCTCAACGAAGGCCGTCCTTTCTTAATTGCGGTCATAAATCCTAGCCCTCATAGCGTTCGTCCTTTGTAACCGTCTTTGTAATAATATAAATTAGTTTATAATGATACAAATTAAGATTACTATCAGTGATTATATTTAAAAAATTACATTCAATGTTTATTAAGAACTTTTTCTATTCACCTTTGTCTAAGTCATATATAGTAAATGTTAAGGTGACAAAACAAAAAGTAATACATACATTGATGTCCCATCGCAATGAAAAACGTCGCTTCTTAAGAAAAATTATACTGAGCTTTGCATGTCAAAAGCATTCTCAATGTTGTGTTGTTGTTGTATCATTTATTTTGTGTTGTACAAGATACATGTATTCATGCATGTATTGAAAATTGGAGATATTTATAAGATTGGCAAAGGCAAAAAATCCGAATGTTTGTTCTTATTTCTACGTTCCTGAACTTAATGTTACATCTCCATATCAAAACAAAAGGGAAACGAAAGCGAAACAAAAAGTAAAACAAGAAAAGAAGTTCTCTATACACGTCAAACTCACATTAATGTCTGAACACACATCCTGTCCGGCAATTGGCCGGTTCATTGACACTCGACGTAGCGAAAATGGCCGCATTTATTTACGTATCAAGTTCTCGAGTAAAAAAAGTATGAGATTAGGTTATTTTAAAAGAATGGTTTATTTGATATTTTATGACAAATATGTTAACATTTTTGTCATAAAATAATTTAACATTTTAACGAAACTTAAAAGTAGAATTTAAAACAAAAAAAAAGAAAAACATAAAAAAGAAAATGCCTAGTGTTGTCCTTGTGACAAAATTACAAGCAAAGCGTCTGCGTAAATTTTTATGTGAAGACCATATGACTATTACATAACATTGATCTTACGCTTTTGAAACTTTCCTAAAAAACGCTTTTGTTATTGCTGTATTAAGTCGTCAATAGCCGATTGATACATTAATCCAGAAGTCTAGAAATATATTTTAGTGCATCATCTTTAAAGTCTGTAAGAAAGGTGAGATATAAGCCTAGAGACTAAACTGTGCACACAGACACCGTCTTTATTGATAGATAGAAAGTAGACAATTTTATGTGCATTTCAGTTTTAATATTGCTGAAACGAATAAAATGTATATTTCTTTTACTTTTTTTCTTTCCCGTCATATTAATATAAAAATCAAGATTAAAAAGGGAATGTAGCTTTTTAATTTTATTTTCTCTTTCTCAGACATCAGATTTAATAAACGTAAAACTTCAAGTGTCAAGCTCGCGTCTGCTCAGTGTCCGGTGATTGTCGAGTACATTCGCTTGGAGCCCGACGTGGGACTCACGTGTACACTTTGAAGATTAAATTGTCTCATTGAATTAGCTTCTCTTGGATTTTATCTACTGTCTTAAGTTTATTAAAAGTAACGAAATTACAAATATAACTTAATATTAATTAATTTGTAATTAGATTAACTGGAATATTATTTTGATAAGTTTTATGGAAATTATATTCAGTAAATTAATGTATTTTTAACCGACTTCCAAAAAAGAGGAAGTTACTCAATTCGACCTTATGATAATTCTCTTTTTTTTGTTGGAAAGGAGATATCCCAAGTGTTGTAGCATGATAAAGAAACCAGGATCCGATGATGGAATCTCAGAGAAATAGAGCAAACACAATTATATACCCGTTGGTTTTGTTATACTTCAAGAGTAGATTTTATTTTCATTTCATAAATCATATCTACTGTGCTAATGCTATCGAGTTTTCCAAAAAACGAATGCAATAGTTTTGTTAGTGTACCCTCATTTTCGTATATTGACTACATAATAAATTTACAAAACGACATACATAAATAAATTGTCTTTTCTTTGTTTATATTTAAATAATGTCTCACGTAAGTGATAAGTAATCGCATGAAGTCTGTTTCATATGTCAAGGGCCTAGGTAAAAGTTTTCAGCGATTGATAAATTCGTTACGTTCATTTCATTCAAATACAACGTGTCTCAAAATTAAGTAAACATTGGATGAGTCACGTGATATTACTTTGATACCTTCCTAAATTTTGAGTTGTTGACGTTGCTTTCGATTATCTAAATATAGCTCCAATTTTTAAACTAAGCCCACGAATCGCACCACCCTGTCGCGTTATGAATAATTTCGTACATTATTAAAATTTCATCTCAGCACACCTTTGATGTATATAGGATGGACTGTATAAAATATATCACTCCGTCCCTTTCTTTCACCCACTTAATTATACCTGTCCCTCTCTTGTCGAGATGAGCGCTGACTCTACGGCGATAATGAAAATAATCCGTTTGTTAGTGGCTCAGAATATTAAGATAATAGAAATGACATAGCATTTTTTATTTTTATCGAATTTAAGGGGTAAAATTTTAACAAAAAATTAAAAAGCAGTTAACTACATCCAATGTAGGAGTAGTTAAATTTAATGTATGTTTCTTTCACACAGCTTGATTATACAATTTTCAGGGGGATTCTTGCGAAATGTCATTCTAAGCTAACTTTATTCCTAGTAATTATTTTAGTACTACCCTAAATAAATATAACTTGGAAAAAGTGACGAAAGTGTCAGTGTATATTTTTAACTAAACACTTCTATAATCGCCTAGTCTGTGGTCACTAGAATCTGCTACGACTTCAATGGATACAGGTCAAAAGTCTTCTCAGAGACGGAACGATATTACCAAGTGGATTTTAAATTAAATTCATTTTAACACTTTATATTCTACGTTGACTTTATTTTCCATTTTTTTAAACAAGCGTAGGTTGTATAATTATGTTGTGAGATATTATATGTAAGCTAAGAATAGTTTACATTGTTTGCGAGTGATAACTAGCGTCGTTTTGTAACATCAAAATGAGTCACTCATCTGAATTTTCTTACTGAGTTTAATGACGCTAAAAAATGTATGACGACTGTTCTAATGTTATGGTGTGTGTGATGTGTCGGTGACACCTAACGGGTCGCGGGTACGATTCCTGCTCGGAGTAGATATTTGTGTTCTTACAAATATTTATTTCTGGTCTGGTTGTCTGTCCTTGTGGACCTTCCCACCGTGCCTTGGAGAGCACACACACCTAATAGCGATCGTTAGTCGTAGTAGGGAATATATCTACCAACCCGCTGTGGAGCAGCGTGGTGGATTAAGCTCCTATAGGAGAAGTCCTACATAGGGAAAGAGGCTCATGCCCAGCATTGGGATGTCAAACACCGAATCGTAACAGAATGTAGAATTACAACGATCAAATAAAATATTTTGTTAATTTAAACATTTCTTCATTTTTAACTTTCAACCTATTTTGCCTCCATATATGTACTTTGTTTATGGGTTCAATCCAATTTGGCGTCAGTTCAAGATACATTATCAACACAATATTGGGTTTAATTTCGGAGCGCACACCACACAAACTGGCACGAGGAGTATATACCATTGATATTTTGATTACGGTAGAACTTTGAGACTGTGGACCGAGTTACACACTATTGTGAGACTTAACGATTTTAACGTATGCTCCGAATATCCTGGACCATGAAAATAACAAATGTTGAGATTCTGCGTCGAATGAATAAAAAGATGGAAATAATGAGGACTGTGAAGGAGAAGAAGCTGCAGTGGATTAAGCTCTGATCCTTCTCCTACATGGGGAAAGAGGCCTATGCCCAGTAGTGGGATATTACAGGCTGAAGCGTATAAAATAAAAATCGTAAAATGGACTTCACGAGCGAGTGTAGATCTTACTGAGCACGTTTTTTCCAGACAAAGCTATATATGGCTAATACGTGACCTGAGCTACAAGCGTTGGGAATTTATAGCCAGTGATATTATATTATAACAACTATTTCGGACCGCAACAAAGCTTGTGAGAAATTTAGCCTAGGATCTCCTTTACTGTTTAAAAATTTAAAACTTAAGTTTTTGGTACAGCATATTAAGTTTTTAAGCGTATATTTAGCATATTAAGGCTTCTGTGTTAAATATATAGAGTTTAAAACCAAAAACGACTTTAGTTTTACTATGCTTAACATTCGAGAACCATAGTAACAAGATATTGTACTATATTTCGTTCGTTATAAAGTCGACTTTACCTATATGAAGGAATACTCTCATTTTACACTTTAAGACATATTCTATGAATATCCTAAAAATAACATATTTTCATATTTCATATAATCAGGTAGAGTGGATAGGCAGTTTATTCTCCAGCTAAGCGCGGTGAGTCATTATTGCTCTGAACGTTTATCCCCCGTAACGCCTTGGGGGGGATAAATTTATCCAGTGTCTCTCTCTACCTGCCCCGGTATCACTGATTTGCATTTTTAATTAAGAGTATTTGTGAACTGGGAGAGTGTAATAAAATCGTCTTTGCTAAAACTTTTACTATCGTCATTTATTTATCTATACAAATAAATAAAATTTGAGTCATCACATCATCATCATCATCACATCTCTTAAACAGCTGGACCGATTTTGACGGGACTTTCACTGGCAGATAGCTGATGTAATAAACAGTAACTTAGGCTACTTTTATTTTAAAGATTTATTTATTTTATAACTCTGAGAACTGAACAATATATTTTTTTAATTTTCACACGGACAAAGTCGCGGGCACAGCTAGTTTATTTATAAGTCGACATCACCAAGCAGTACAACAACAAATACGAAATTAACAAAGTTAACATCGGTATTTACATAATTGTCTAGTTTTTTTTTTATTTTTTTTATAGGTGTTAAATGACTTATAATATCATCAACATTGAAATAAACCGAATGAAAAAATTTCCATGTGGTAAACAGCAATTAATATATTAGATTACATTAAAAATGTTCTTTGACGGTTCGCAGGAAAGTGGACATAAGGTGCCAATCAAACCACTAATTGCAAATTCATGCGACGTTTCGATCCTTAATTGGACCATCATCAAGCATCTAAAATACATACAAACATTGAAGAAAGTTGTACAAATAATTAATCCATACAACAACAAAACAAAGAAAACCAAACCACTAGTACCTTTACATGTAGCAGTCAATCGACATCTCTTCATTAAAGTTCTTTCGTTATAACGATTACGTGTATTTCAAAGCCAGCAGTTGGATGGTTATCCCGCCACCAAAATGTTAATGTCAGAAACTAATTTTAAATAGGTCAAAAAAATTATCTAAAGTCAAAAACATCTAAGATAAAATATTATAATCATGTGATGTCTTATCTGTTTTCGATGTGCACATAAAGGTATTAACAGAGAACGTGACAGGGATTTATTTTAGTTCGTACGTAACAAAAGCGTGTATACAACTGAGTTTTGTTAAGCCGTCGGTTCTGGTTGTTATCATAAATACCTGATAGCGATCGTTACTCATAGTAAGGAAAATATCCGTCAACCCGCAGTAAAGCAATGTTGGATTACGCTCCAATACTTCTTTTACACGGTGAAATAGGCCCATCAGTGGCATGGTACAGGCTGAATGCGCTGTAAAATTGTTTTATTGGAAATTAAAAAGACATTGTAACCATTGTTTCAACTGTAATTATTTTGTTTCAAACATACCGTATTTTCGGGTATTTCTATAGAGATAAATATGGTTTCAATATTTATTGTCATAATCCGGTTAATCCGGCAAAGTCCACGGCTGTTAAATTATTCAGAATTCACGACACAGCCGTGTTTAATTATGTTCGCGTTTCGCTCGCATACTAACGACGCGTCTTTGAGGCCGTGCCGATGAATAATTCCGCTTTGGACACTTGCTTACTTCTCATATAGTTGTACATATTATACATGTAATATAATTAAAGTCTGACGATGCGTTATCGTCAAGGATATTGTTAATTGATATTGTTTTTAAAAATACTTCTATTTTTAACAACAATATCATTTCATATAAATATACCCTTCTCTTTAAAAACTGGTAAAATTGGTGATTAATGATTATCATTTGTAAAAATATAATTTATTAGCATGAAATAAATATTTTTATTCTTTTGTATAAAATAAAAGTTTTAAAAAATTATTACTTATACAATACAGACGCTTTCACTGCGTCAACGTGTACAAAATGATAGAACAATGTGTCTCACCCTTCACTAGCTCGAATTACAATTTCCGTGATTTACTTTAGTTCATCGATGCTCGACTGGTTTTGTTTTTTTTTTCTTTCGTTCCTAAGAATTAGTAACTTAGTAAAGTAACTTAATGTATAACTAAGTATGTATATAGTAACTTAATGTGTTTGCAAATGATATAAAGAATTGTTTGTTCTTTTAAACCATGCACTATAAAACTTTCTTCTAAGTCGTTAAATTACTCACACACTCACACCTCGCTTATATACTTAATAAAATATTCGTCAATATTAAGGAAAAAAAAATCTTATTTTTAAAAACAAATTTGTTTTGATGATAAATATTTCCAAATTTAATAATTGTCAACCTTTTTTATTTTTTTCCAAATTTTGTATTTATAATCCTTGTTTTATTATTGCGTTGTAATCTTTGTATACAGACTAGTATTATTTATGTTTTCGTTATATGAACGCAAAGTCTGATTATGTCACAATAAACTAAATTTTGGGGAAGACACTGTGGCCTGTAACACAGTTTTTTTTAAGCTAGCACGGGTCATAGAAATTAATGGTAACATAATTATCATATACCATATAAAAATATATATAATATATAAGTAAAAATCAGCTCAGCGCGATCAAAATTCATGATAATATAAACAGCGCCATCTATATTTACCGAGTTGAAGCATACCCTAACATACGCGCTCGCACCAATCGTGAATGATGCTCCATGTTATTTGTTTACTGACGGTAGTTTGCGTAGAGTCCATTTTCATCAGACGATTTCGAAATGCGATTTCGTAATCAACACGAGAGGATGATAACATCGGATCAGTCTCCCAAATGGATGGGAGCTTAGCTCAATTCACTTTACTATTTTGAAAGTAATGTCTGTTAAAACTTTTCTGTTGAATATGCATCACAATTTAAATTGATGAATGAACATATTTTTTGAGTTAGCTGATCTGACAGACACAGCGTGTTTTGGAAACTTTAAGACACGCGTCCAGTTAAAATAATCGTACAATATTTTGAAAGGGGTTGTTTCATTTTGGGCCAGGTCTTTGTACAGTATTCGAAAAAATAGTATAAAATCATAGAAATTAAAATAAAATATGCATTTAAGTAGTTTTACAGTGATTTAGAGGTAGTTTATAAAATTGATAATTGGGTACATACGTAGAATGGTAACTCTCGAAGTGCATCCACGCCATCTACCTATGTATTTTTGTTATCTATGTTAGATGAAATGTCACTATTTAAATAAATAAGACATTGAAATATCCGTCTCAGCCCCTTTTCACAACCCATTACTAGACACAGGTCTCCTCAGAATCGACTTGTTGTTGGATGCGTAGGTACCAATTGTTTTAGTTATTTATAATTATGTAAAATGTCATCATGACATTTGTGTACATGTCATTGTCAAAAAGGATGCCAAGTGGTTGCGATTTTAATTCTTAAAATAAAAACTACCTCGTAAAAAAGGCCTTTTAATGAGAAATAATGAAGAAATAATTACTATTTCATGAACCTGAACATTTTAAAATACTGTACAAATACCTAGCCCAGGCTCCATATAAATTTGAAACAACCCCTTTCCCAGTTTATTACTCAATTTGTTACTTAGTTAAATTAAAACATACTGACAACGTGTAGGAGTAGACACTAATCATTATAAAGCCTTGATTAGCCAAGCCTAGAATGAAATAGGAAGAGAGATCTTGAAAGAGTCGGTTGCTAGTTTTTATGAGTGCAAATTCGAAAAAAAAATACTGATACTGAATTAATAATATATATGCTTGTATATAATTGTATTTATGTATCGTACATATCGTAGTTTGATATTGTCATATAGTTTACATATAATATCCATAGCTGTGCTGTCAATAGCGCACAAGCATATTATATCTTCCTTCCCGTATCTTGTGTATCGTTAAACATATAGCCCGTATGCACCCAGACATGCCCCTGTTGAATATTCATGCATGTTAATGCCATTATCTGGAATGTCGTTCATAAAATTGTTATTATTTTTTTAATAAAACTGAAAATAATATTTAATCGTGTATATTATGTAGAAAACGTCATTTTTAATATAAAAATTTGATTATTTTTCGGACTTCATGGAGACTAACACTACGAGTATGTAGTAAACATAATTTTTAATATAAAAATTTGATTATTTTTCGGACTTCATAGAGACTAACACTAAAAATGCAGGTTTGTACATCCGCTGGCTTACAATAGACGTAGACTCATCCGTAGCAAACCGTAGCACTACGAGTATGCATTTAAACGTTGAACTGCTTGTAAGCATTCACGATCTATCGTTTCATTGTCGTTCGGACTTGATAGTACCCAGATATTGGCAATTTTTTTTACGCTGGGAAATACATTACGCACTAGTTCCGCTGCAGAAGGGAGTGTGGGGCTCCCGAATGATGATTGATAGTATCTAATATATAAAATTCTCGTGTCACGATGTTTGTAGTTAAACTCCTCCGAAACGGCTTGACCAATTCTCGTGAAATTTTGTGTGCATATTTGGTAGATCTGAGAATCGAACAACATCTATTTTTCATACCCCTAAATGTTAAGGGTACTCCACCCATACTTTTTTTTTAGATAAATTATTTAATTTTTATCTTATTATGATTTGGCGTTGAAAAATACACACAACCCTTAATTTTCACCATTTTACTACCAACCCCTACTTTTAAATAGCGTTTAGCGGCAAGACAACGTTTGCCGAGTCAGCTAGTAATTATTATATAAGGATATATATAAATAACGAATAAATTAACTACTACAAAATGTCAGTGATATATATGCAATGGCGCAAATTGTTCATACATACTTTGAGCTTAAAGAGCAAAAAAGCCCAAATGAATGAATCCTTTTGCAAAATGCAATGTTTAAAACAATGTTCATTCGATCAATTAAAATTGATGGTCGAACGAAATTGATACACTAAATGTAGATATGTACATACAGCGATGCAATTAATACGATGCAAGCCGAGCTTTTGTCCGGAGCGGGAACCACTATTTGTTGGGTCTTTGTCACGTGCATTGGATGCATATAACGTCTCTATTGTATATTGTTTAATTAATAGTTATCAGATTTCAATAACCGTTCTTGGTGTAGTGGTGCCCTGTCTCACGTAAGGATCTAAACACTGGCGGGTGGCAGGTTCCATTTCCACTCGGGATGGAGATTTAGATTTGTACAAATATTTCCTTCTGGTTTGGATGTCTGTCCTCGTAGGTCTGCCCTGTGCCTCGGAGAGCACGTTGAGCTGTACATCCTGGTTGTTATCATAAACACATGACAGCGATCGTTACATATAGTAGGAAATATATTCACCAACCTGCAGTGGAACAGCGTTGTGAATTAAGCTCCAATCTTTCTCATATATGATGAAAAAGGCTTATGCATGTGGGATGTTATAGGCTAAATCGTGATCTTGAGATTGCGAGTACACTATACTCGTAGTACTTACACTACATACGTGTACGTGTGTGTGTACGTGTATTACTGATTTGAATTCGGGACTGATATATGCAGGTGGTGGGATTATGTTGATCTGAAGTATAAGTTCAACAGTAAATTTTTTAAATTCTTTATGTACTGGTCAGTGAACTATCGTAAAGAAATCTATGTGTCTCGGAAAGTAATTTTGAGAAATCTACGTCCACAATGTAGCCAAGCAACAGTTCAGCTGGTACTAGATAAGCCCAGCACAGCAGGTAGAACTAGATAATTCTCATACCTTCTTTTCTTCCCTCTTTCATCATTACAGCCTATACAGTCCACTGCTGGACATAGGCCTCCACAAGTTTACCCCAAAAATAACGTGAACTCATGTGTTTTGCCCATAGTCACCACGCTGGGCAGGCGGGTTGGTGACCGCAGTACTGGCTTTGTCGCACCGAAGACGCTGCTGCCCGTCTTCGGCCTGTGTATTTCAAAGCCAGTAGTTGGATGGTCATCCCGCCACTGGTCGGCTTTTTAAGTTCCAAGGTGGTAGCGGAACTGTGTTATCCCTTAGTCGCCTCTTACGACACCCACAGGAAGAGAGGGGGTGGCTATATTCTTTAGTACCGTAGCCACACAGTACGTCTTCTCTCTTTAATTATACTTAAATACCGTACGGTACGTATAGGTACGGACTAAAGTCCTTAATAGACGGAAAATATTTATGTAGATAAGAGATAACAGGATCTTTCGTTAAAATAGACCAATCACTATGTTTACCAATTTAGAACAGTTGGAGAACAGTAATAAAACTTGTCACTCTTATAGTTTGAACATTGCCTTACTTATTACACTACAAACTTTTGAATAATTTTCTCAACTATGAACTATGAAATATCTTGAAAAGTTTTCCAGCTGTCTTAAAAGCTAGTTTCGAAAAGTTTAAAGTAACGTTTAGCGAGTTAAGTATTTACTTTCGTGTTGATCTCAGCCGGTGTTGCGTTTAATAGGTATCTCTCTAAAAATTTTCGGTACAATTGTATACGCTTTTGCATCCCACTTAGCAATTAGATTAAATAAATGTATTGTGGGTGAGTTTGAGAGTTGAAAAAATTGTCCGAAAAAAAATCGGGATATTTCAGAAAACGTAACGATAGTTAAATTGCATGTATTTGACATTTTTTAATAAAAATGCAAACAATTCATTAAAAATGTTATGTTTTCTTACAGATTTAATTGCTGAACGTAAACCAGTGACTGGTGAGTACGGTGACAATTTAACCTATTTTTTTATTTCAAATAATCTGTATTATATTTAAGAAAAAATGTGGCGTGTATTCTGTATGTAACGCAGCCACTGTCCAGTAATAATAAACTGATTATCTAGACACCGAGCTAAGACTGAGTTGTTTACAGAAAACGTCAATCGATGGTCTGAAATGGATAGTCCATCTTAGTTTATTTAAAAATATATTTCGAGTTCAGCGGTAAAAGTATATCTATGTTGTATTTCGTAACGAAAAATTGCAAGTCTCGTGAAAACGTCTGAAATGAGTATATAATCTGAAATGAGTGTATATATATAAGGTTATATCATGGACTATGAAGGTTAGCAAATAAAACTATGTTGTGTTGCTCTGAAAATATAAATTTTTATTGTTAAAATTACATTACTTAATCGCGCGATTAACAACAAAAATTACCTTAAAACATATTTAAAAATAAATAAACGACAATAAAAGTTTATTCCCTCCTTCACAGTTATTATTAGACTATTCTTTATTTTTTAAAAGTTATATCATGGACTATGAAGGTTAGCAAATAAAACTATGTTGTATTGCTCTGTAAATAAAGTTTTTTATTGTTAAAAATACAATATTAAATCACGCGATTAACAACAAAAACTACCTCAAAACAAACCTGAAAATAAAGAAACGACAATAAAAGTTTACTGTTCCTCCTTCACAGTTATTATTATATTATTCTTTATTTTCTAAAGGTTATATCATGGACTATGATGGTTAGCAAATAAAACTATGTTGTGTTGCTCTGAAAATAAAGTTTTTTTTTATTGATAAAAATACATTACTAAATCACGCGATTAACAACAAAAACTACCTCAAAACAAACCTGAAAATAAAGAAACGACAATAAAAGTTTACTGTTCCTCCTTCACAGTTATTATTATATTATTCTTTATTTTCTAAAGGTTATATCATGGACTATGATGGTTAGCAAATAAAACTATGTTGTATTGCTCTGAAAATAAAGTTTTTTATTGTTAAAATTACATTACTTAATCACGCGATTAACAATAAACATTACCCTAAAACAAACCTGAAGATAAAGAAACGACAATAAAAGTTTACTATTCTTCCTTCACATTTATTAGTATATTATTCTTTATTTTCTAAACTATTTTACTTTTTATTTTGAAATGATTAAATTATAATTTACGTAAACTTGCAAAATTTGCATTTCTATTTTAAAAACTTAAGGGCATAGATAACATAGAATTTAAAGAAATACAGTGGTATTTCTTTATTCTATTCTTTTTTTAAAAGTAAGCATTTTTTTTAAATACTGATGTAATTGAGGCACAAGTACAAACGTGTAAAAATGGAAATTAGTTATTTACATTTTTTTATGAGATTAATATTTTTATAATTGCAAAGTTTTTATCTGATCAGACGATTTTCTTGTAAAAAAACATCAACGAAGAAATTTAAACGAGCATAAAATAATAGGCTCCGGTTAACGTAAGCATTCAATGCTTAAAACTGTCTCTGTAAATAAAAATCCTTATCAATAACTAGCTGACCCCGCAAACGTTGTTTTGCCATATAACCCCCTTTAATCCCCCCATGTAACTTAGCTTTATGAATAGATATTGGCCGATTATCAGACCTACCCGACATGCGCCCAAAATTTCATAAAAAACAGTCCAGCATTTCACTGATTTTTTTGTTCAATCCCAATAAAATATAGCTTTTGTCACTCCTGAATAGTGTAGCTTTCTGTCAGTGAAAGAATTTTCGTGATCGGATCAGTATATGCGAAGATTATTCCCTACAAACAAAGTTAGAAACTTTACCTCTTTATAATATTAGTATAGATTGTTTCTTGTTCTAAACTAAGAAAGAACTTGATAAAATAAGACAAATTAAATTTCTCTTTTATTTTGTTAGTAAATGTTGTTGTTAACTTTAAACAAACTGTTTTCCCGCAATTCAATCTAGCAGAATTCTATTCTACTGAACAAAGGTCAACAACCCGATCCCAACAGTCCAAACGGAAAGCGCAATATTAATAAATAATACCGCTTTTTATTAAAACGACCTTATTACAAAGTGGGAAGGTATATTTAAGCTTGTTCGTGTTTCGTTTATCATTGGCATGATTGCGAGTTTAACGCGTGACTGAGTAGAGCCTTAACGTTATTTCCTGAGAAATGTTCGTTAAAGTTATCTCGATTTCAATTTTGTTATTAGCGCTAACGCGAAGTATGTGTCTGCATGTGTGTGTACGCGTGCGTGTGTAGTGAATCTGTTTAGTTGACTGGTGTGTGGCAGGTTGGATATTGCCGTTAAGATTAGAATTATTGTTGTTTCTGTTCTTATTGTTGCTTTATTGAGTAGTGCGTGACTATGTGTGTGCGGTGAATATGTTATAACTTCATTGTTGTATGAGAATACCGATATTGTCGTTAGGTTAATTATTATTGTTGTTTTAGTTAGTATCGTTGGTACGGTTTCGGCGGTGGTAGTGTAAGTTTTCTATTTATTGGTTGACTTTGGTAATGGATACTGTTTCACCTTTGCTCCCTTTTCATGTATTGAACGTGGTTTTCATTAAGAGGTGATGTTACAATATGGTATGAGATATACAATACTAAGTTGATTTAAGTTAGATGTTAGCTTGATTAAAGACAAGATGGAAGTTATGACGATGTATTGTCGTGAGCGTAGATAGAACTGAACATATCCTTGTCCTTTTTCTTAAGGTCGTCTGCAAGAGAGCAATCTTTAGCGGTAAAACCGTCTATTGTACATTTTTTTTTGTTTTTCTTACATTTAATAAAGTATAATTGTATTTGTATCACTAATGCAACAGGATGTGCTGTTACCACTGCGTCTACACGTAGCACTGTGAATATGCAATTTTAATGCTGTTTCTGTTTAAAACTTATGGAATAGATAATTTATATATTATCAAGATTAGACTTTTATGTCAGTCAAAAATAGAAATGTATATTTTAAACATACTTTTTTGAAATATTGGTTAGAATATTGTCTATACATATAATAAAATGGTAGGAAAGTCAAAACTGTACATTGAAGATTTTTTTTAAAGAATACTTGGGGTGTTATCTGCAATCGATACCGAAGACAAAAATATAGTTTTTAGAATTTTTGTCTGTATGTATGTCCGGGATAACTCAAAAAGTACTGCATAGATTTACTTCAAATTTGGCTCGTATATTATTAAGAAGTCGGATCAACATATAGGCTACAAATTATCACGCTATCACCTACGGGGAACGAGCAGTGAACCTTTATTTCTTCAACGCATTCTGTAACAACATGTAATCTAACGACGCATATTTGAATGTTGTTATTATGTTAATAACCATGCTATAAGCTAGCTTCACGCTATAAAAAAAAAACATTCTGTAGTATATTTAGTATCAGCATTAACCCGTGCGAAGCCGGGGCGGGTCGTATTTTATAAAATTGTATTAATGTATGTCCGCGGTGTTGTAATATTAGAGACGATATTACGTTATAATAACGTATATCGTATATCGTAATCCCATATAACATGACTTTTACCGTATTTAATGAAAAAACTAATACTGAGTAACCTTTATTATAAATTGGAATGTTAAAAGAACAATGCGCCACAGCCATTTTTGTATGAATTTTATATAAACAGCGTTGGCGAAATTAGCTGGTCGACGAGAAAAGGTTTGCTGTGACTGGTAGCGGGTAAAAATAGTTATTGTACTATAAACAATTATTAAATAATTGAATAATATTTTTTGATACAGTTTGTTAACAGCTATTAAATGTTTTTGTAGCACCGTCTAGTCTACCAGTAGACATGACGTCTAGATTACTTCAGGCTAGGTCATAGTGCCTAGTGAATTAGTCTCGGAAAAAATCTAGTCGGTAAGACAGCCGAATGTCAGCCAAAAGCTCTTTTTAACC
The DNA here is from genome assembly GCF_905220565.1 of Melitaea cinxia. NCBI lineage: Eukaryota > Metazoa > Arthropoda > Insecta > Lepidoptera > Nymphalidae > Melitaea > Melitaea cinxia. Next base: position 1,308,199 of record NC_059408.1, on the reverse strand, counting down.
GACTTCAAAAAAGAAGAGGGTTCTCAATTCGACTGTATTTTTTATGTATGTTACCTCGGAGCTTTTTACTGGTTGTACCGATTTTGACGATTCTTGTTTGAATCGAATGTGTTGTTGTTTTTTTGTCTTTGATAACGCGTATTTACTTGACTATTTTTTTCGTCTACCTACGTTGTATTACTTATCGATGTAATTAAAGTCAGTTTTTTTTTATTTGCAAGAAAACACAATTACCAATAATTAGCTTTCTCCCGTGTCTTTTATCTTTTGTCGGAAGAGACTCTTATAACTTCTTTCTTCAATGATATTTAAAATATAACCACGATTAATAAATAATTAAAACTTTAAGAATTCGATCGCAAAATTGCTTGATAAAAGACATGCATGATGATGACGACTATTCATATCGTTGTATTTTTAATACTGTATGTAATTCTTGAAATGAAATTTTCGAAATGTATATTTTGTTTCAGTTAAAAAAAAAAAGTTTAATAAAATCTAATATAGTAAACCGCTGGTACTGCATCCGTACGTTTCGGTCAACGAGGCGGTCTCCGTCGTATATTAGATTAAATATGACTTTGCTTTATTTTGCACGCCGCACTCGCCCATCCGTTGAAAATTTATGTTCATGTATCTTTTTTTTATAATACTCTATATAAAATAAAGCTTTATAACCTTGAAGTACCTGCTCCTGTTCACATCATCTCATCAGCCTTTCGCAGTCCACTACTGGACTTAGGCCTCCAAAAGTTCACGCCAAAAATGGCGTGAACTCATGTGTTTTGCCCATAGTCACCACGCTGGACTGGCGAGTTGGTGACCGCAGGGCAGGCTTTGTCGCACCGAAGACGCTGCTGCCCGTCTTCGGCCTGTGTATTTCAAAGCCAGCAGTTGAATGGTTATCCCTGCTCCTGTTGTAGCCTGCAACTTTTCCTTTCTATCCAAAACCCATTGAGTAATTCTATCTATACTAATACTATCAAACTGAAGAGTTTGTTTGTTTGTTTCTTTAAACGCGCTAATGTCAGGAACTACTTCTAATCTCAAGAACTAATCTTTCTAATTGAAAAAAAATTTTTTTTTTCGATTTTTTTTTTTTTTTAAATATATAGACTAGCGCTTGACTGCGATCTCACCTGATGGCAAGTGAATATGCAGCCTAAGGTGGTGCGCGCTTGCCTAGAAGATGCCTATTCACTCTTGATTTAAAGATACCCAAATTATAGTTCGTTGGAAAAACGGAAGCCGGAAGGGCATTCCAAATTTTTTTCAAGTCTATTTACCGCGAAAGGCTATAACCTATTAGCTATATAATATTTTAGTACATTTTCCCCTCAAGTTAAAGCTGGTAAAACTGCGGGGCACAGCTAGTCTATTATATTCTATGATTGTTCCTTTACCAACCATTTGACATTGTTTGCTTGCGGTTCCAGAAATAAATGAACCGCTAGGATTTCTTGAAATGGTCAATATACCAGATTTAAAACTGACCTACGCTTTCTTATCATTAACCTTAAAATTATAGTTTTGATAAGTAGGCCACAGCAGGAAATATCCTGCTCAAAATCTGGAACGGCCGGACTGGGGAAATACCTCGACTTTACAGAAGATTACAGCTAAACAAAACTGCTTTCACGCAGTGTTGTATTCCTGTGGTGAGTAAACAGAGCTACTGGGAAGGGTCGGGAGTAGGGTCGGCAACGCGCTTGCGATGGTTTTGGTGTTGTTGGCGTCTATAAGCTACGGTAACCGCTTACCTTCTGGTGAGCTGTGCGCTTGTTTACCTCCTATCCTACTTAAAGGACAAATCTGGAAGATATCCAGATGTATATTTGATAGATATTTTTAGCTGTGTCCTACCTCAGTTGGCACAGCTATGTCAGGATATCTTGATTCCTTATTTGTTAGGAACATGTACTCTATGTGGTTTCAAATATATGCTTTCAAATGTTCCATTATTTCGCAGATAAAATTGAGAACTCGTCAACCGGAAAATACACTGTTCCAACACTAATTAGTTATTTATTTAGTACCGTGTCTCAATAAAGGTAAATAGAAAAACACTTGCCACACACGTGTATAGTGTCAGCTTAAATTACCTTCTTTGAAATCGAGACCGTCTTGTCTTTTGACTTTACTTTAAAATGGCTTTCCGTTTATTTCCTCTGACCGACAAAGACTCGAGTCTTATCAAAGAAACCCTTACCTTAACAAAAACAACACAACACCGCACACGGCACGTAAGCGTTTTCTCGAAAATTCTAAAATAATATATTCTCTCAGACGGTTAATGAGAAACCTTTTAGAAATAACTCGGCCTCGGTCCCGGTGGTTGAAAGCTCCGAGGTCACGTGGTGCCGTCAATTTGCACCTGACGATCGAATTATTTTTCGAATGGATTCTGCCATGTTGCCAATTTCGTGTAATGTAATGTTATATGTGTCGTTTGTTTAATACAAATTTAATTGCATATGGCCTAAATTCGAGATAACATTTACAAATTGGCTGGGAGAAAATGGGCTAGAAACATGAAAAAGTGAAACCTTACTGTATAGAAAATAACAGAGTGGAGTGTGCTTGCCAAAGAATAACCAGTTCGTTCTATTCTTGAAAACACGTTTATGAATGAAAACGACTTGAATATTATTTGGAAAAGATGTGTCTGTCAAATGCAGAATGCGTCAAGGCAATCTTAGCCGATATACCTACCCACCGACGTAACGTAAAACTGTTCGTGGCAAAGATATCTTCACCGTTCTTTACATTGTACAAACTATGTTTGATCTCGGTGTATTTATATCTCTAGAAGGAATTTCTATACCAGTTGGCTGTCACCTATAACACAAGCATTTGCTTACTTTAGGAACAGACGACCATGTGTGTATTGTGTAGATGTTTATATATTTATTATTTATAATTAAAGAAAAGACGTCCAAAAACGTAATTAAGGTTTTATTATTTGTAATAGTACTCACTAGGCATACGTACTTAAAAAAACAGTTGAAAATATACCGACTTATTTCGTAAAGCAATGTAAAATAATATATTTTCAGCGAACGAGATCATTATTACTAATTGGTACACGATGACGAGCACTCGTTATTGTGTAACGGTTTTTTATTCTCGTAATACTAAGATTTAACAAAATATCCAATTATTATTAATTCTTTTCCCCAGATGATTTGTTCAACAAAATTAAGACTTAGAAGTTAAGAAAGTTAAACTTACTAAAACAAAATACGAACTTGTACTTTTATGCTAACATTATAAAGTGGAAAAGGTTGTTTGTTTGTAATGAATAAATACAACAACTAAGTTACAAATTATTTGTTTTTACTTTAAAATTTCTTAGACCGATGTAAGCAATTCGTTTACCATGGAATGCCTGTATTATCACTGAGTGGCGTAGGCTATATTTTGAGACGAGAAGAAAACGAAAGCATAAAAATCGTACAATCCTCGTGAGCGAAGCCGCGAAAGAAAAGTTACTATATAACTTATCGGATAAAACAGAATAGCTATCGTGTAGTCCACGTGAGATAAGCTAGTAATTGTACTGTACAATCTGAACCCGCAACGTCATTCGCGACTATTGGAAAATCCTTTGGTATGTCATCCTCTTTTCTAAGTGAAGGGTATTGAATTTCAGAATAAAAGAATCCATTGTCTTACCACAGTATAGATTTAAATCTTGCCAATTTTCGTTAAAATCATTCCACAGTTCTGGTATAATATGTGGCAATGATTACAGACGAATACACAAACATTGAAAAATTGCCACTTCTATTGCCATTCTTTAGTTTACGGTCATTATTTTACCAGTCGTCATAGTTTGAATAACAGAAAATGACAAAGAGGTATTTACATTTTATTTGTATGTTCACACATCTTTAATTGTGAATAGAACAAAACTATTTGATATTTATAACATTTTGTTTCATTTTCTTACAACATCGGTATCATTTTCTCTCATATCCTCTGTTCGAATTTGCAGATTGTAAAATAGACTTCCGGATAGCACTGTAAAGGCTACCACTAAAGTATTCTTCAAATGCCAGCGATAATATTTTCCGAATAAGGTGTCTTGTTTGCTTTCTCCTTTCCATTTTCAAATGGATTTTGTATTTGTATTTATATATTATGTTTTTTTTCAACATCTGTGTGTTGTGAACTGATTTTGATAATTCTTTTTTTGTTGGAAAGGAGATATCCCTAGTTTGGTACCATGATAAGGAAACCAGGATCTGATGATGGGATTCCAGAAAAAATCCGAACAACTTTTTACTGGGTGAACCGATTACGATGATTTTTAATTTATTCGAAAGCCAATGTTTATCATGTGGTCTCATTTAAATTTCATCGAGATCTGATTACAACTTTTGGAGTAATTTTTGATCATGCGTATTTACTTGACGATATAATTGAAGTCGCTTTTTCTTCGTTTGCCTGCAAACACAATTATATTTATTAGTAAAAAATATGAAAATAGAAAACTTAATTATCAGTGTCTTTTGACCTGATTTACTTAAGCGTAACAAAATCACTCGTGTCAACTTGTCAATTATAGCAGCGTTACAGTAAAAATTTTTGTCAAAATTCTCATGTCGTGGTGTTTGTAGTTAAACTCCTCCGAAACGGCTTGACCGATTTTCATGAAATTTTGTGTGCATATTTGTTAGGTCTGAGAATCGAACAACATCTATTTTTCATCCCCCTAAATGTTAAGATTAATGTCCACCCCAAAATTTTTTGTTTTTAATTTTTAGATAAATTATTTATTTTTTAATTTATTATGATTTGGCGTTGAAAAATACATACAACTTTAAATTTTCACCCTTCTACCACCAACCTTTATTTTTAAAAAGCGTTTAGCGGCAAGACAACGTTTGCCGAGTCAGCTAGTAAATAATATTTAAAAATACGAACGACGGTACTTATCAGTTTGAAAAAGTCATCAAACTTAAGTATTCGCTTCGGAAACTTTCCGGCATTATTGATAAAGATGGAGTTCAAACTAGGATGGGTACCTAGAGCTAGAGACCCGTAACAAATGTCTATTGACGCAATATCGAAGTAGGGCGGGCTGCCTCGGCGTAAGCGTAGACATTCTGCAGTCGTTATCCTAGTTTTTTGAAGTATTTTTCGCGCATTCTCTGTTTTAATAAAGTTTGTCTGAGAGGTGTTGGAAATGTGGTCCGACTGGTGATATTATATTGTATAGTTTTTTCATTATTTCACAAACTGTTATAGCAAGGGATTATCTTGTAATACTAGGCTTTGTCTACATATCTAATATGACTAAAGTTGAAGATAAACATTTGAAACTAAAATACCAAACGTACATTTACATATTGATGTACGTTTGGTATTTTAGTTTCAAATGTTTTGTCTCCAACTTTTGTCATATTAGTTTTTGGATAGTTTTCAGAATATGTAATTACGTCTACGTCTATAGTGAAAGATTTGCGAAGCCGATTCCAATTCTGTCTATGTATTCGGTCATTTTGCCAAATACTTCTTTACAGCGGCTATGACTTCATCATTTGTGGCAAATTTCTGTCCGCCCAAAAAAGTTTTGAGCTTAGGGAATAAGTGGAAATCTGATGGCGCTAGATCAGGCGAATAAGGTTGGCGGGGTAGCAAATCATACTTAAATTCGTTGATTTTTGCCATAGCTTTAACACATGTGTTGCTACGTTGCTTTAGCATAGCACTAGCGTTGTCTTGGTGGAAGATGAATTTTTTTCCGCCAAATCTGGTCGTTTTTGCTGAATACATTGATGAAGCTTTTCTAGAAAGTTGGCGTAGTATTCTCTATTAATTGTTTGACCTTTAGGAAGGTAATTTATCATCAAGATCCCATCTGCATCCCAAAAGACGGAAGCCATCACTTTTCCAACCGACTTTACAGTCATGCCTTTTTTGGAGCCGGGCATCCCTTTTCCACTGTTTTGATTGAATTTTTGATTCTGGCGTGTAATGATGAACCCATGTTTCATCTGTTGTTACAAATCGACGTAAAAATCGGCCTTATTAATCTGAAAACGGTCCAGACATTCTGTTGAGTTTTGCACCCAAATCTTTTTTGATTGTGCGTAAGCAATCGCGGCCTCCCAACGGGCCGATAACTTTTTCATATTTTAATTCCTCACTTAGGATATAATGTACCCGTTCTTTTGAGATACCTGTAGTGCCAGCTATTACAGATAACTTTAATCGTCGATCTTCTAAAACCATATCATGTACTTTCACGACGATTTTCGGAGTCGTGACGCTTTTTAGACGTCCGGGGCGGGCTTCATCTTGGACACATGTACGACTGCGTTTAAACTCAGCCACCCAGCTTTTTACTGTGGCATAAAAAGGAGCACATTCACCCAAAACGTTCTTTAACTCGTCATAGATATCTTCATGCCCTTCATATGAAAAAACTTTGTCACCGCTCTTTGTTCAGTTTTATCCATTTTGAAAGCAGTTGACGAAATATATTTTCAAATGACAAAAAATCAATAAAATTTTCACGACACCAAATTCAAATTTAGAACACAGGTGGCCAGAGATACGAATTTAAAAATGACATATATATTTTTTAATTTTAACTTTTTAAATAGCAGTAGCTAGTTACTTGTCATCCCGCCCTCGTATTAAATTATTTTAATTTACTTACTGTCGTAAATATTTATATGCGTACCTACTTAGCATTATGGTTAGTTTAATTAACCTAAGTTATGGAAATTTTTATCCATTTTCAGAACTTTAACTTTAAAAAAAAGTTACTTCAGAATATTCATACCGTCTCGGTACTCCCTCGGGCAATTTGCTGTATCTGTTCTATAAAAAGTTTCTGTATACCTCCAGTGTATCCGTCGACATTAGTTAGGAAAGTGCTCGCTGCGGTGACTTTATTTCTCATAAAATATACAATATGTACGAGACAACCGGAATGAATGACCAACGGCGACCGTAAAACAGCTGATTGTAAGAATAGGCTAAAAATAGATTTCATAGTTTATAGGTTTTCTTTTAGAAAAATTTCATTTAAGACTGATAGTTTAATTATATTTTGTAATTCTTTGATAGTTTTTTTATATTTTAGTGATTTGTTTTTCGTTTTGATGTTTAATGTTTACATGTAATAGAAATAGTAACAACATAATCGCTGTCTCGAAAAATAAATTTATTATCGTACTAATTGAGAAATAATTCACGTTTATAAATATTTATGGAAAATTAAGTGTCTTCATCTTTTTGCATAAAAATAATAAGTATAACAATAATTGATGATATCGCTGCACGAACGAAATTTTGACTAAGCCACGTTTCCAGGATGCGGATGTGTATCTATATTGTGAGTTGTGAGGGTGGGGGATGAAGTAGAATCAATAGTAATTTCGGGAATTTTGCCTCGTCATTTTTAACCGACTTCGACGAAAAGGAGGAGGTTCTCAATTCGACTGTATTTTTTTTTTTAATGTATGTTACATCAGAACTTTTGACCGGGTGGACCGATTTCGACAAATTTTGTTTTAACCGAAAGGTGGTGTGTGTCAATTGGTCCCATTTAAATTTATTTGAGATCTAACAACTACTTTTCGAGTTATATCTAATAATGCGTTTTTACTTTACGCTTTTTTCGTCGACCTACGTTGTATTATACCGCATAACTTTCTACTAGATGTACCGATTTTGATAATTCTTTTTTTGTTGGAAAGAGAAAATCCATAGTTTGGTATCATGATAAGGAAACCAGGATCTAATAATGGGATCCCAGAGAAATCGAGGGAAACTCTCGAAAATCCGCAATAACTTTTTAATGGGTATACCGATTTTGATAATTTTTGATTTAATCGAAAGCTGATGTTTATCATGTGGTCACATATAAATTATATCGATCGAGATCTGATAACTACTTTTTGAGTAATCTTTGATAACGCGTAGTTACTTGACTATTTTTTCGTCGATCCACGTTGTATTACTCGTCCATGTAATCGCAGTCTGTTTTTTTTTCGTTTGCGAGCAAACACAATTTTTATTATGTAATAGTAAATAGTGATAAAATAGGAAATAGATATGAGCTCGATAACATTTGTAAATGAAAAATATTTATTAAATAAAGTTATCGCGGTTGAGGCAAGGGTCCGCTGGCCAGCTTAATCGTCATGAATAAAAGGCGCCAGCTCCGCGCTAGTTTGGTTCTTCAATCCGCGGCGCTCTTTCTTAACGAAGTATTGTTTCTAACTTTCACCGACTTGAGTCCCGTACATAATATATAAATACATATTTCATCAGTTTTATTTTTTGGAAGCTACGTTATCGTGTGAAAGTTTCGAGTCACTTTAATGTGGAGCTTTTGTCTGAATTCATGAATAAAAAATAATTGTGTAAAGAAAGAGAACGTTTATTTGAACCACAGAAGTCACGCGGTGTTACTTGTTTTGGTATTAGGTGATTATAGTATAATTCCATGAAAAAATGTTCTTTATTTGTACGATTTTATATTTGTTTTAACCGGTTCGCTTCAACTGGATATAAAAATCATCATATCAAAAATTTTCGTCGCCTGTCAAAGATTTTCATTGTAATATGAAACTTTCAATAGTTATGGGTTTCTGTAAAGAACTCACTATAGACGGCGCCACGGTTTGCTTAAACCGAATATAAAAATCATCATATCAAAAATTTCGATCTAGCGGGTACATCGTTTCATAGCTTATTTGGCTAGAGCGCCGACACGGTCAATCGGTAACGCGGGTTCGATCCCCGCTGCAGCGGTCATTTCTTGATATGATATTCAAAAATTTTCTTTATTTATTTATTTATATTACTTTTTTAAAATTCTTGAAAGATGTTCTTTACGTTTCAGTCTGTAATATCCCACAGCTGGGCATAGACCTTTTTTCCCCATGTAGGAGGATCAGAGCTTAATCATGAAACGTGTTCTTTATTTTCACTAAAATTAAATAAATAAGTATCTGCCTTACACTCAACGGCACACTTTAGGATGGGGATGCTCTGTTTCGAATCCGAAAAACGTATCATCACATACACAAAAATTGTCATGTGCGGGTATCAAACTAGTGACCGCTGGTGCATCAAACTGACCACTATACAAGGTCGTTGACTATATTACTACAGACGTAATGTTATATATAGTCTAGAATTATTATACAAACATACAAAAAAAACCGAAGTCATTAATGGCATACCAATAACAATGACCTGAAGACAAAAGAGGTTTCGCTGTGTTAATCTAAAAACACAATATATACAATATTTTAAGTAACTGGGGCGGGCTGTAACGAACTCTTACACTTGATATTTTTTTGTGCTCGTTCAGAAGTATTCGCCGTTTTAAAAGTCTTCTGTAATATTCTTGTAATAATGTCCTTAAATTTTTTCCTTTTATTTAAAATATGGATTAATATATAAATTAACTGTGTAGAGTTGTTTTCCTCGGGGACACAAACTCAATGAAATCTATACTAATAATATAAAAGTAAAGTTTGTTTGTTTAAACGCGTTACATCTCAGAAAGTATTAGTTCAAATTGATTTCTTTTTTGTGTTGTATAGTCCATTTATCGAGAAAGGCTATAGTATAGGCTACGTAATATTTTTCTAGCGGTTAACATCGCTGGGCACGGCTTGTCTAATATAATATGAATTTAATTATAGTTTAATGTTACTTATATTTAATTTAAAAAAATTCTAACAGTGCGGTCTCACGCTTCAGCCTGTAATATCCCATTGCTGGGCATAGGCCTCTTTCCCCATGTAGGAAAATGATCAGAGCTTAATCCACCACGCTGCTCCCATATGGGTAGGCGGATATATTCCTTACTATGAGTAACGATCGCTATCAAGTGCAAATGATAGCAACCGGGACCGACGGCTTAACGTGCTCTACGACGCACGGTGGGGAGACCCACAAGGATTGCACAAACACCCAGACCACGAGAAATACCTGTATGGCCAATACAAATGTTTGTCAACAGTGCGGTCTGCAACACGTAAATGTAAACCAAATTTGATCGGTATGTCATACCGATAGCAGCGCCACCTACCGGGTCCAGGTGTGTTTTCAAACCAACAAATTTTAACCAAATCGATCCAGTCGATTAGCAGGAGTCACGACTCTTCAGTGACAACACACACGCACAGAAGAAATTTATATGTAAAGATTTTTTTTATAAATAACGTTGTTCTGAGTCATAATAGTACAAATGTCGAAAACGTTTGTAACGAAATGCAAAGGTTTTTTGTTGCAACAGTATCATTGTTGTCTAAGGCCTTGTTTTTTTCGATGGAATAAAAAAATATGAATCATTCTTAATTTGTTGCCGTAGTTATTATAAAATAGACTTAGTCACAATGTTCATTATCATATTATGATTTCAATTTCATTATTTTGTTTAATGTATATATACGTTATTATATATTTTTTGAAATATTTACAAAACACATTTGATGAAATAATGACACTAAAGTTTTTTCTAGCACATAAAAGTAGTTACATTTACGCAACATAAAATACACTTAAATTAATCCTTATTGCACATTAAAAAGCCTTACAAGTCCATGGTAATGTGTACATTACTTTGGACAGATACAGAATAAAAATTTACAAGAGAACTTTATTGCTAAACCAGCAACAAGGTTACAATAACTATCGAACAGGTAAAGTGGTTAATGTTGAAAAAAAAATGCAGCATATATTATAAATATATTGTTATGTGTCGGATAGTTTTATCAGCAACTGATTAAAACGGTCCGTGTGTCGACAATACTTTCCTTTCAAGTTTTATCTTTTAGTGACACCAGTTTATATTATATTTACGACGAGATGGATATTACTCACACTATAGGGAGCTCGAAGGAAACTCATAAATATAATGAGAATTTTATTTCTCCGTTCGCTTCCAGGATTTATATATTTTTATGAAATAAACGAAGACTTAAGAAAATATATCTTAACTACAACTTTTTCGTATTTTATTTTTTCATAGTGGAATTTATTCGAAACGAGTTATTAGAAAAAATTAGATGAAAAAAAACCTCTGTTAATGCTATATTTTTTTTCCAAAGGTTTTTTTTTATGTATTCAGTCAATTTTTAATATTTGAAGTCACATAAGAGGAAAAATAAATATTTATGTCAGTCAGTTCAGCCTATTGCAGTCCACTGCTGGATATAGGCCTCCCCAAGTTATTAAATAAATATATTATTAAGTTGTATGTACATAAATATAAAACAATTGCCTTTTTCTCTTGAAGTAAAAAGTTAGTTTTACCGGCACATGAATAATTCCATATCATTGGGTGGTGTAACTAGGCCAAGATGTGAGGCCTATCTCCAGAATCTTCGTCGCGCTGTCGAAAGTTCCTTCTCTATCTACAAGGAGCTTGTTATTCACAAATGGTAGCCTCCATTCAGAATGTTTCTCGTTTTCTGTATGCGGTAATGTTTTATTGTATTTACCATTTAAATATACGAAGGGAATACTGAGAAATTTTGAAATTTTTACGGTCACGATCTCATCTTAATTCTCGATATTTCAGCGACCATGTAATGACAATATTTATTTCGCTATAAGGTGATCAGACACTTAACTAACGTCACAAAAAAATTCTACATTTCAAATAAAATAAGAGTCATGGTGGCCAATTCTTTAGTGTGTTAATGGAAGCGATAAGACCGCCTTTGTACACTATTCCTTATTTTTTAATATGTTTTTGTTTTTATTGTTGTTGCATACAATAAAGAGTATATAAATATAGTAACTAATAATTTCAGTCATTAAATATGAAAACGCTATAATAACAAGCAACTCAGTCATTCAGAAATATCCCGAAAATTGTAATAAACTAGGAGAGTAATTTAACTTTTTTGTACCATGCAAGATTTTCTTGAATTATAGTGAATTATAGCAGAAATTTTAACTTTTTTTTTACTTTTTTTTTTTGCAACGTGAAACGATTTCAAAAACAGAATGTCCGCTTCGCATTAAACCGTAGCTAACATTCGTAAAACTCCAGTAAACTACAGCCTTGTGACACGTCACTGCTTACAATCTCGACTACAATGATGAATGTTCTGCATTTTACGGTACATTCCTTTCTTTAACATCGCAAGCGTCTTCATTGCCCATCTGCCCTTTCAAACGTGAACTTTACAGTTTAAGTTTCTCTCGAGGCTGTACAATGAATGGATTTAATCTTAAAGTTTTCGATAAGAGACGAAATACTAAAAACTGTAATGGCGTTTCTGCCGTTTAATATTGTATGAATGTGGAATGAATTTGTGTTTTGCCTGATGATTTTATATCTTCGGCCTCAATGTTGTTTCGGCTTCAATGTTAAAAAAGATAAACAATTATCTTTTCCGACATTGAATTATAATTTGTTAAGTGACGATTATTTCTACAAAAAGTAATTAACTTGTAAACAAGCGTTTTCTGGAAGAAATAAAAGGCTTTTTTATTTTACTTTATTTATTTAAGTGACAATTCTAGTGCTTTTGAAGTCTACTTGAATAAAGGAAAGTTTTAAGTTTTGATTTTAAACTGACGACTATATAACTGAAACTATTTGTATTTTTTGTCTTGTTTTTATAGTTTTATGATTATGATGATAGTTTTACTTATTTTATCGAATTTAATTAGTACAAACATATTAATGCGTAGAAACCATATCCAAAAGGGATAGACTGGTATATAGACAAAAGAATTTCGTTAAAATAGATTATAAAATCAAAGGAGAGATTGCGGATTACCTTTTTATCTTCTGTTTTCTTTGAATAATTTTGATCGTTAAATCGTTATTTTAAGGCTTTTTAAATAGTTTCACAAGATTATTTTAATTTACTTCGATAAAACATGTATTTAAAAAAAAGTCGATGAAACATGTATTAAAAATGAAGCGAAAATAAAGCGATGATTTTTAATTTTATAAATAGAAATAAAAACGATTTGTATGTAACAGGCCATCCATAAATAACGTCTCACGTTAAAGGGAAGTCACGTTTAGGAAGTCGACGAAGTGTGACGTAGTGTGACAACGGGTGGGGAGAATTCTATAATTTTGTGTCGTCACATTTCAAAATAAATCAAATTTTTAGGGCCGAAGCTGATGTTTTAATTCAATAATTCTTGGGTGTAAAATTGCAAAATATGTGATGTCGTCTCACTAGGTAGGGTCTTATAATTGTTACTAACTGTGACAAGGACGGGGGAGAGGTTAAAAAATCGTGAAAATGATGTGACGTAATTTATTACATGTTTATAACGTTTATTTGTAATAAATTTGTAGTAAATAGATTCAAATTAATCTAAGTTTAGACATATTTACGTAACCTAAACGAATAGATTTTAAGAAAGCTAAAACTTTTGCCAATAAAGAAGAAAATGTCATTAAAATAAGTCTGGAAAATCTCGAAGTAAATATATAATATATAATAATAATATTTCATATAATAGAATTCATTAAACAAATATTAAAATAAGTCTGGAAAATCTCAAAGTAAATATATAATATATAATAATAATATTTCATATAATAGAATTCATTAAACAAATATTACCCGATCGGATAAGAGGTCAAGCACCATCTATCATTCACGGTCCGCATACAGTCTTATATAATACATAAACCGACTAAATAAAAGTGATCTTTACAATTTCCTCTCCCATCATGGCCGCCTGGTAACGCTTTTATGTAACAGCTGCAGTTGAAATTGCGCAACGTCCGACAGAAATGACGCCTTGACGTCATACATAAAAAGTTTTTCAGACTTGGTCCCATCTTGCGAGATGCTTGGAGTTCTAGTTGCAATTACTGGTTCATTATAGTTCTGTATTGTGTTTTATGTACATTTATGTCATTGTTTTTTTATTTGACTTAAGCCAGCCTATATACAGGAAACGGTTAGTTTTACTTACGAAAAAACGGTTCGTAAGCAAAACTATTTCATATATATTTTGGAACGAGACCTGTTCTGAATTTATCAATTTATATCCTACCCTTTTCTGAATATTCCAACTGGACAGTAGTGGTATGGAGTAAATTAAAACTTTAAAAATACACAATTGGTTTATTGGTTTTGGTTGGTTTTGGTGGCATTGATCAGTGAACCCGTCACTACCTCGCTAGCATTAGGGAAGAAATATCGGAAACTTTTAATTTTTTTTTTAATTCTCTTATTGGAAAGTATTAGGCCTATATAAGTGTTTTATTACTTCTTACGCGATATGCGCATTCCTTGGCGTTACCTTCACCGCTAATCGTGAAATGAATTCTTAAACGGTATTTAAGGAGTCACCAAAAGCAGATCAGATTGATACGCATCTTGTAAGCTAAAGTGACGTGACTGAATCTTAAAAGAAATTTTATTTGTTTATTTTGATTTTGTGACTTTTTACAGCAAAGCTGAAAATGTCAGTCCCATTATACCCTAATCATAATTGGCAATGCAACAATTAAAAGATGTTTCAGGAGGTGATTTTCAAGTTTCAGATCAAGTTTTCCACTATTAAACAACTGTTTTTTTTTTTAATTTGAAAGTAAACTCGTTTGTAATAAAATATTTTGTTATTGTTTATATTTATTACTTTAATGTTTTTAATAATTTACTTTCTATTAGACTCCGTTTAGATAGAATTACATTGTTTACAATCCTCAGTAGAGATCTAGTAACTTTGTTTAAAAAAAAATTAATTTGAAGATTATCATCTCTGACGACTAATCTCTGGCCACTTTTGTAAATTACATCCTGATTTGTTCTGTTTTTCAACATTACCGTCATGAGTCAACTAAACGTTAAGGAAATTTAAATTTTAAGCGCGTGTAAATGTGTCAAAGTTGAGAATTTTGTGTTTCAGTTAATAGGAAAATAAATCTTTCGCCACGCTGTTACATTGTGGATTTACAAATAGCAGATGTTTCACTTTGTCAAACGAGAAAGTTATGAATTTATAAACAAGTTTGTGTTTTATTCAAAATATTATAATAGTTACCATCTCAAAAACTTCATATTGCAATCCATTTTCTTCTTTATTACAATTATACAATTACTTTAGAGAAAAGGCTGGCTTGATACGAATAGCTTTATCTACGAGACCAACTTAAATAGTACAATTAAGGAAGTATGTCCAAAAAAATGGTGCAATAAACAATATACGATTAAAATGGCTGCCGAAATGGTACCAAAATGTATTTGTCCACAAACAAAAACAATAAAATCTCGTCTGTTACATTGTTTCGGACCTCTATTGATTTGCAATTCCTCCGCAAATAGTTTATGTGACGCAATCCAGAATGCGGCCAATAAGAAGTTGAGAGCCCTCATCCCGTTACGCTGCCTATCCACAGCCTCTCAGCTCGTCAGAAGGAAACCCTTTGAACATCGCCCATTATGTAATTTAGTTGAATCTCGTAAACGCTTCTAAGAAATCAATTTAATGTCACAAAGTCAGCGTCTGAGTTAATTATGTGTTTTAATTTGAAAAATTTAATATGTGTTTAGAAGTATTTATCTTTTTTTAAATGAGGGCTTTGTGGCAATTTAAAAAAATAATATGAAGAATGTTATGGTAAATTTCAATCTGATGATAAAATGACTAAATAAACGTAGAAAAAAAAGATAAAAATAGCATTTCAAAAGTACTGGCAAATTACGTACATTTCGGATAGCAAAATTTATAAAACTTTCTTTTCAAACTAGAATATTGTATTCGGAAAATAAAATTCACGTTTTTCATCAAAAACCTGAAATTAAAATCCGTAAAATGTGTAATAAAACTAGCGATGAGTTTCGTACTTATCATCGTTAAAATATTACCATGTTCTGATTTACGGTAAACAGAACCCTATGATATTTGGGTTAAGGGTCGAAATACAAAAATATAACCGCTATCCTCAGTCGAATACTACGGTGATCTAGGGAAGCGTATTGAAGGGCTCTCCAGTCGATAGACCCAACCTCTCGTCAGTCCTCAGCGCCGCGAGTATTTTTTCTAATTAATAATCAAACTGAACCAACTCTAAAAGTTATCCTCGAGAAAATTTACTACAATAGCTAAAAATAACGTAGGGTTTTACTGTCATTGGATTTAAAAAAATGATGTGCTTAAAACTCTTAGATTCGAAATGATACAGAGTCGATAGAGGCGTAAAGAACCAAATGAAACCACATTTACTCAAAAATTACTTTATTCAAATAGGCTTCAAAAGCACTCTAGAATCGTCATTTTACAAAACAAAATAATTTCTGCCTTACTTAAAACTTCGTGTATCAACACAAACAAACTAATACTTATTATTATAATCAATCCCATCGAAACATTTGAATGGAACTCAGGTACTTCAATCAAATGTCAGGTACAGCAAATAACCTGAGAACGATTTTGTACTATCAGAGAGAGTTAGTAAGGGATTGTCACACCACTAGACCGGCAGTTGCGGCCTGCGCAGTCGATATACGGAACCAGTGCACTCGTGACCTTGTTATGAGGTCGTTGAACCGTCCCCACATGATACAACCCTTTGTCAGCTTTGAAATGTTTAAATATATAAGAGGTTAGGGTAAATAATAATGCAAAATTAAATTTCTATAAAGATGTTTTTTTATAAATTTAAAACCTATACGTAAAAATGACTAAGAATAATCCAGATGTTTTAACAATAGATGAATATTATTTCACGTAGTAGTGAGAAAAAAAAGAAATATATATATATAGTTAGGAAGCGAACTTTAGCCTGTCGCAGTCTACTACTGGACATAAACCTCTCAAAGTTCGTGCCCAAAATTGCACGAACTTATATATTTTGCCCATAGTCACCACGCTGGGTAGGCGGGTTGGTGATCGCAGGGCTGGCTTTGTCGCACCAAAGACGCTACTGCCCGTCTTCGGCCTGTGTATTTCAAAGCCAGCAGTTGGATGGTTATCCCGCTATCGGTCAGCTTTTTAAGTTCCAAGGTGGTAGAGGAACTGTGTTATCCCTTAGTCGCCTCTTACGACCTTGCCATATTTAAATATATTCTATTTTCAAATAATGCACGAAAACCACAAATAATCCGCTACAATCCAACACACGCTGATGTCGTAAGACTAATATGCTTTGGATAATGTAAAAATCCAGAATAATTATTTTATGTAACTTTTTTTTTTTTTTTTTATGTCACTAGGTCGGCAAACAAGCGTACGGCTCACCTGATGGTAAGCGATTACCGTAGCTTATAGACGCCTGCAACACCAGAAGCATCGCAAGCGCGTTGCCGACCCAATCCCCAATCTCCCCAGGAGCTCTGGTCACCTTACTCACCAACAGCAACACAATACTGCTTGAAAACAGTATTATTTTGCTGTGATCTTCTGTAAGGTCGAGGTACTACCCCAGTCGGGCTGCTCCATATTTTGAGCAGGAAATCCCTGCTGTGCCCTACCTCAGTTGAAACTTATAAAACATTACTATTTAAACAAAACTTTGTAATACCGAGCCTGTATTGTGTTACGTTTGAACAATCTTAAACAAAAAACTTCAGTATTTTAATTATTTCAAGTAGCTTCAAACAAAACACGATTTAACAATATTTCAAGCAAAAATAGGTCAGTAATTCGCGAAACAATTATACTTGTACAGTTTTAAACACTAGACGTTTAAGAAACTCTTAAAGAAATACGTTTTGATAACAAAAAATCAAGTATGTAACGTAGTCACACCGAACTAGAGACCGTTAAGCGCTTAAATTGCTGAGCACTTACGTGGTTCAGCGGGCGTTGGCACGTTCGACACACCGGCACGGTCTCGAACGGCCATTACAGCGCTGCCGGGGAATGCAGCGATTATAGCACTTGGCTTGACGCGTAGCTACTTTTGAGTAAAAACTTCTTGCAAAAAATATGTTTTATTTTAGCGCGAAAATAATGTGTCGTTTGTTTGAAAATATATTTATGAATTTATTTCATTAGTTTTAAACTTACATACATTTTTTCTGACGTTATAATACACAATATAAAAGTATCAATAATTATGTTGTTAATATTGTTAATCAACTAATTATTGCTTGATTTTTAAACTAATTTTAAAGTAGGCAGTTTTAAATTAACATCCGATCGATTTATCAGGCTTGTCAGTGAAACAATTTAAAAAAGTTACAATAAAAAAATATCCACTTTCGTAAATCGTACTAAAACCCATACGTACGTACGTACCCGTACGTACAGCGAAGATATAAAAATTAGGTTTTCAAATTTTTTACAGTTCATTTATATTCTAATCTTTTTTCTCGTCTTATTTAAATATTTTATAATAAATTCAATTTTCCAATAAAATTCAATTTTTCACCCGGCAACTTTTTTTATTCAACTAACAACTACAAATGGACTTTTTTTAATTACAAAGGAATAGAAAATGCGGTCAGTGACCTGAGCGGCACATCCCTTCGGTGTGAGAATGCATTAGAGCGGCATTAGATTGTCACGATTACATTCCATGATATGACGAGTCTGAATATCGTTTGTTAAGACCTTTACTAGCAAATTACTTTTACTGCATTAAATTTAGAGAATTACGGTCTAAAACCTTATTTAATTATTATTTTATATAAGAATACTAGCTGACCCCGCAAACGTTTCTTTGCCATATATGTTATTAACCCGCTTAATCCCCCCCCCCCCCTTATAACTTAGGGGTATGAAAAATAGATGTTGGCCGATTCTCAGACCTACCCGATATGCCCACAAAATTTTATTAAAATCGGTCGAGCCGTTTCGGAGGAGTTCAATGTTTAACACTATGACACGAGAATTTTATATATTAGATTTACTACGAAAGTATACAATTCATAAAAATTAAAGTTTGTCTTAAGTTGTGTCGCACTCACAAGGCACAAAACGGTAGTGCTCCGTCCAAGCTACTCTGAATCAAATTACCTTAATATTTTTTTACCTTGATTGTTACAGAATAAAATTAATACGCTTAACGTACAGTGTATGACCAAATATATATAGATATATCGGTAGTTTCCTAAAACTACCTTGCTTGTAGTTGCATACCTTAAGAACAGACTAACTTGTGAGTATTCGTATTTTAAACATATTATTTAATAGTTGCCCTGACGATATTCGAACCGCCTTTTTTATCGATTTTTTTAGAATTTTCCTTTACACAAACTTTGTTTGGAAGTTATGCGCGTACATACATTTCGGTTATCCATTTTCATTTATATCAAAAAAAGAAATAATAAACCACACGCCACACACAATAACACAAATAATAACTCACACTCAACGACACACACTAGGATTAACTGCTGTGTCTGGAAACATACACAATAGATAAGCTCAAACGCCCAGATCAAGAAACTGTATGGCCAATAGAAATGTTTGCCATGTGCGGGGATCGAACCTGCAACTGCCAGCACAACAGCCACAAACCAGTGCTGTGACCGTTGCGCCAACGTCGTCAGTTCAAAAAAATTATATTGATGTATTATCAATACATTAAATATAAAATCTCTTTCACAAATATTCTCTCTTAAAGTTGGAAATTCGCGTGTGTTGCGAACGCTTAACTAAATTGCCGCAGGATGAAGCAAGGTGGATATGGCCCCGTTGAGACTTTTAACTTTATTGCCTTCGAGTTCTTGCGTCGTATTTTTATTAACGCCTGTGAAAACTACTTGGATTGTATTTTGACGTGTCTAATCTGTGCAAACACTGGGCAAGATTGTCATTTCTAGAGTTTAACTGTATCTGTGGTTGCCTGTTTGAATAAGTGTGTGTGTGTGTGTGTGTGTGTGTGTTATTTTTTTATTTGATAAATATAAAGTATAGTGTTTTACAAAATGACGACCGACTCATTTTTATAGTATTTGACTTATATAATAAATAATACGTGAAGGTAAAATAACGCCTTACAATACTAACTAGGTGTATGTCGATATATGATATTATATAAATACGTGTATGGGGCGAAATTGCCTTGCTGGTTTAGAGTTAAGCAATTCAATCAATGGCGACTAATGATGATTTTTGTTTCTGATGTTTCTCCTGACGTATCCTCTATGTGAAGAACGGATGGATAGTTACAAGCTGCTACAATTACTTCATAACAAAACGATACCTTTGTCAAGATAATCATAAAAACGTGTATCTATACTTCACTATTGCTAAAGTATATCTTTGCTATCTTCCGTATCTTTATTTATCAACTCGTTCAAGATAATATATCGTTACATTTCTCGAATCTTAATTCACAAATTCGTATACGTTTTGTTAAACTTTAGTTTTAGATGTCAAATAGACAATAAATACAAAATTAATTTTTATCAAATTAAAATTTTTTTATACTTCTAGACACCGAAATGTTTGTATGTAAATGTTGTAGGGTAGGCGTGCGAAAACAGAGAAAAAACAACACAAACCTCGAGACCACGAAAGATATCAAGCCTATGCATATTATATTATGATCGGAGTCGAACTTGATATCACTAGCGCAATAGTCAGTTTCTATATCCATTGCGCCAACACGTCTTTTGTGTAAAATATTCCACATTCTGCTACGCTTTGTGTTCTCGTTTTCCGTAAATGATAAATCACGGAGAGAAACTACAAGCGTAGGACATAAAAATAATGTCTTACAATCGTAGGCGAATGGATTTTTATTTTATTTTATGAAAATAATCCAATAATATATCCGTAAATATGAGACAAAAAAAAAATGAAGATCGAAGCTTAATCTAACACGCGTTCCACTGCGGGCTGGTGGATAGTCAAAAAATATATCCAAGACGAATTAATAAAATATTTACATGTAAAACTGTGTGGCCGCATTCGTATACGAGTCAAAAATTAGCGAGACAGCCAATACCTAAACTACTGGATTTCCAACTGACTATTATTTTTAAGTAGATTTTTTACTCTTTTACACATCCACAAACATCATCTACCATGTCTGTGTCTTAGTTTATTAAAACTTTATTTATTTGCAAAAGATAGATAGAATAATGGGTTAGATTAATAAAAAATAAAGTAATTTAAAATAGCCAACGCCTACCCTTCCATCCTGACATCGCAAAATTATACAACATCAAAAAGCGGTCGGTTTATTAACGTTACAGCGAAATGCACTCAGATCCGGCTTCAAATAAGCATAACAATATATCGTAAAACACGAGAACAATCGTACACTGTTCGGCCAGTCGTCCGTTGAAAGTAAAGCGCTATATATTTTGTGTTTTTTGTTTTAAACGACTCTTGTTTCATAACAAAATTGTCGCGGCTTCAAGGTGTTTTTTTTTATTTATCTTTTATGTATTACCAGTGATAGAGAAAATTAGTTAAATGTATATGATCAAATCAAAAACAAAGAATCACACTCACAAATATCAATTAGTAATGTTGTTATTACATCTCTTAAATATATTCTCTAAATTACTGTACTAAAATAACAAAATTACAGTCAGAAAATATTACCAGTGATAGAGAAAATTAGTTAAATGTATAAAGACCCAAAAACAAAGAATCACACTCACAAATATCAATTAGTAATGTTATTATTACATCTCTTAAATATATTCTCTACATTATTATACTAAAATAACAAAATTACAGTAAAAAAAGTCTTTATTGACTAGAAAAATCTTAGAAGGTGTACATATCTTATGTCATTTCGATAAAAAAAATACAAACTTATAATTTCAATTATATTTTCATATCTCTGCAACACAGCGTAGCTTTGAACTTTAAGTGTAACGATACCCTTAAGCGGCTCTAGGGGTTACTTCGATCCGGATCATCAAAATTGAAGTATAAGTTGGGTTTTCGTGTATTTTCAATGATGAAAATCTTAAAACTTGTAGGTTCAGTGCACACTGAAGGGGACTGGAGGCACTCGACCGTCTTTTATCAACAATAAAGGTATAATGGAGTTTCTTGAACGAAAGTTTTAGGAAATGATAGTCATATTTATAATAAAATTAGTTACTTTGATTAATTAATGTATATAGGATGCTATGTATTAATTAAATGTTAAGGTTTATTTATTATATAACAATCGTAATTCGAAGGAATTTTATATAAAGCTCTCCTATCATAAGTATCTCAAAAATATCCATTTTTTTTAGTTAAAGTACTTATTATAAATTTTGTCAATATCATTCTGCAGCAACGTTCTTTTTAAAACGATAAAAATAATAATATAAATTTTAATATTTTTTTCTATTTTCAATTTTTAAGTCTTCGAAATACATAATTCATGTTATTTTTAGAATTTTCTTAAATGTAAAGTTACACCTATTCAAAAAGTCCTATTAATAAATATTTCTGAGAAATTCAATAAGCAAATTAAGTCAAGCTAATTAACTTCGATCCAAACGGAAAAAACATTTTCCAAAAGAAAACTTTGTTTATTCATTAATTTCTCAAAGGCTATATTGAAAAAGAAGCACATAAAGTGTGAAACGAAAGGCCTCCTATATAACGCAGTTAATTAAAATCATCATTGGCCTTAGTCCGTCTATTGTAGACGATTTAGACAGTGTCAGACAGACACTGTGTCGCTTAGGATACTCTTCAGGAAAACGCAGAGTTACCTAAGCTCTGCACCACCCTCTCGACCTCATTGGCTAGGCCCACAGGAACGAATAAAATAAAATATGTACTAAATATTAAAAAATATATATAATTGTTAAATATATATACTATTTTCTTATCTCTTACATTTTACTATCCCTCTGCTGAGAAAAGATTTTTTCTTATAGTAAAACTTTTTTTTTGTATATTATATAGATAGTATATCTAAAACTGTTTTATTATTTACATATGCTATGTATATAGCTGTACTGGTTCTTGTTACCTAATACTATACGATTAGATTAACAGACTTGTACACACTTCAGCCTATCGCAGTCCACTGCTGGACATAGGCCTCCACAAGTTCGCGCCAAAAATGGCGTGAACTCATCTGTGTGATAGACTTGTACATAGCATATGAATAGCAGAGCCAAGTGCGAACCAATTTGATATTATTAATTCGTACAAAAACACACTTAAACATCTAGAACATATTTTGTGAACATTTTTAGTGTACATATACCATCAATCTGAAGGCCGGTAGTCGTTGGAATCCAATGGACATCCAGACGAACAGCGAAATATAAAACATATAATTCCGGCACCAATTGGATACTTACGGTAACAGGGTTAAGAACTAACAATAATGGTGCTTATTAAAAATAATTAAAAAAACGTTCAAAAACAATTTCATTGCACAACACTTCGTAGAGGTGCTTTGTTTCGTAGCGAAAATCTCGTAGCGAGGCTCACACGAGACGTCACGTGTCCAATTAAGCATTTCGCCCTCGCGTACTTTACGGGTTTCAAGACTTTTGCAAACACCTTAGACGATACGACATGATTACGACACGACTACGACACGACCGCTTGAAATTGTGACACGATTTGTATAATGATGTTTTGACACAGTTACGATGAATGGATGTTTGACAAATATTTATATAGCTATAAAGATTTCTCTCATTGTATGGGCGTTTGTCTAAACGTCACACTACACCTACATACATGGCATAGTATCTAATTATATCTATACCTACTGCGGACCGTTAAGTGTTAGGCGTATTATTTTTCATAACATTGACATATTAAAAATTGCGTCACAATATATTTATAACAATGTTATGTATATTTACAAGAATATCGATTGTTTTGATATAAATTAGTCGCAGTCTAAACACGAGAAGGAATAATAAAATTGTAATTCCATGTCTCCGACTGCGCAAAGTAAAAGTCTCTTTTTTGGGTTATGGTTATCACTTATAAAATCTCACAAACGATATTGAAATTGTCTATACCTACTGCGGACCGTTAAGTGTTAGGCGTATTATTTTTCATAACATTGACATATTAAAAATTGCGTCACAATATATTTATAACAATGTTATGTATATTTACAAGAATATCGATTGTTTTGATATAAATTAATCGCAGTCTAAACACGAGAAGGAATAATAAAATTGTAATTCCATGTCTCCGACTGCGCAAAGTAAAAGTCTCTTTTTTGGGTTATGGTTATCACTTATAAAATCTCACAAACGATATTGAAATTGTCTGAGAATAAATTTAAAGTTTGTATTAAACTGATATTAATAGCTAAAGCTTATTATTCACTGCAGGATTACATAAGTGATAAAGATGGTTATAGTGACGCTGTATTTCTTGCAAGATATTATCAATTTTTTTTTATAAAAACATCGTTTATATTTTTTAAAGAGTAACAACTAAGTTTCTTGCCGGTTCTTTTCAAATCTTCTCTGGAGAATCTGGATTCCGAACCAGCAGTAGCTTCACTTTTTAAATAATTAAAATTTTTAATTTGTAAGATGACGACGATGATTCGAAGATGATTTAGAAACCTATTTAAATAAAGCTATTTTTGATTTTGATTTTATAATTTATTTGTGTTTAGGACTTATCGTTAAAGGGTTTTGAAATATACATGAAATTATCAAAATAATTAGTTTAAGCTACGTGTACATAAATACTTAATTAAAGTGAATAACTAATTTCCAATGGGTGGTCAATACCAAATAAATTCATTATTTTCCTTTGTTTACTTATAAGTTACTTTTACAATAGCGATATACGTTGATCTTCAACGTTCTCGTGTAAGATATAAAATCTGACATACAGTAGCACGTAGACGAGCAATGAAAAATGAATATTTTCTAGAAATAAATCGTCTAGATTACGTAGCGCCAGATATAAACGTATTCCCGAACCTTCGCTATGGTTTATTGTTCGAAATTTATCGCCAGCAACTTATCTCTTTAGATTTTTCGGCGGCCATTGTTGGAATATGTTGTTATAAATTATTATGTCGAAAAAGGTTTTGGTTTCCAATTCTGTAGACCGGATTTTTTTTTTTTTTTTTTGAGAAAAAAAGTTGTGAATTATTTTTTAGCAGAGGTCTTGGTTGTTTAAATTAATTACATTGTAGTGCTTTTATCAACTTCTTTTTCAGTGAATTTGAGTTTTCAATTAAAATTGTCTTTTTTTTAAAGCAATATTGGAGGATGTTTTGGAATAATAATAGGTCTTTACCAATGAAATTGCCATTTTTGGTGAAATAAGGTAATGCACTTTTTTTCTATAGTTTTTATTATTATTATTCAAAGTAATTTTACCCATGGAATATTGATGATTGGTAACTTATTGATGCCTTTCTTGAAAAACTCTGCTGGACGAGAGGCAACAAACTGTTCAAAGGCATTTTGTACTGCCTCTCGAGTATTGAAATTTTTTCCCGCCAAAAAGTTATCCAAATTCTGGAAAAAGTGGAAGTCTGTAGGGGCAAGATCTGGTGAGTACGGTGGATGACGGAGAACTTCCAACTCCAGCTCTTATAACTTGGAGACCGTCTGCTGTGCAGTATGAAGTCGCGCGTTGTCGTGCAGGAGCAGCGGAGCCGAGCGATTGACCAAAGCTGGTTGGATGTGTGAGCTTCCCCATTATTGTGTTTAGTACACGTCTGCAGTAATGCTCATGTCGTTTGGTAAGAAGCTGTGATGAATCACACCGGTGCTAGACCACCAGTTACCATCACTTTCTTAGGGGTCATTATTCGTTTAGGGCATTGTTTAGGTACTGAATCAGGATCCAACTAGCCAACTAGCTGAGCGCTTGCGGTTGTCGAATAGAATCCATTTTTCGTCACAAGTAATAATGCGATTCAATATTTCTGTCGTTTGTGTGTCTGTTGAGCAGTGCAAGGCACGCCTCGACGCGTATTTTGCGCTGGCGTTCATTCAATTCGTGAGGCACCCATTTGTCGAGCTTCTTTACCTTGCTAATTTGACGCAAATGGACCAATATTGTTTTATTGCTAACTTCGAAAGCTCAGCAGATAAATCAGCTCAACAAATTCAACTGTAGCTTGTAAATCATCAGCCTCCACAATCACCTTTAATTCGTCATTATCGACCAATATTTTCGGCCGACCACGTGGTTCATTTTTTCGGTCAAAATTTCCGCAACGAAAGTGAGCAAACCAATAACGGGTGGTACGATCGTTAGTAGTATTCGCACCATAAACGTCGTTTATGTTGCGTGCCGCTTCTGCCGCTTTGCTACCACGACGGAACTCATACGCCATAATCACTCGAATTTTTAATATATCCATTATGACAAAAAACGTACAAATGCGATGTAAACAGAACGCTAACCATTAAATGAATGACTAATAATAAAAAAAGAATTCTATATTTTTAAAATAAAAATAATTTGAAATTCGAGTTCTTACCGATTTTCTTTTTTTTTTTTTGTTTTGAAATAGCCAGTACGACGAAACTGCAATTTCATAGGTAAAGAGACCTTTATCTTCGAATGTCAAATGAAATTATGTGGATGGGTAGTATAATAAAAACATATTTTTTATTATTATCTTCCCCCTTATCTTAATTATTAATCGTTTATATTCAAAATACAAGTTCATTTGTTTCAACCTTTGACATCGGTTATTTTGCACATTTGCGCATTTTTATTCATAACTCAATTCACAATATTTTCCTATATTTTGATCGTTCTACTTTCAACATTATAACTACCACAAAGTCGATAACATTAAATCAATAAGTTTATAATTGAAGAAAATTTTTGTTTTTAATGATTACAAACGATTTTGATCTTTAGTCCTAAAATGATTAAGTTGAATTTGTGGTGTAGATAATTTTAAGTAGGCAGTTCTTGGCAGGCCGGTTATTCTGATAAATTTCGTTGGACCGCTACAGAAGTAGTAACTGTCGCCGCTTAGATCGCAATCGGTCGTAAATAATGCTCGGTACTCTCGCGACCCCGCCTGGTAAGCAGCTGATCGGATGGGCTTTGTTGATATCGATTTTAACGACGATCAATATTGTTATAATTTGATAGTTGATATATTTGTAGTAGTTCCATTTATATAAACAATTGAATTAGTTATTGATAAAACCAATTGCAAACATCAAAGCCTCCTTTCTAAGCAACAGTTTTCGTTTAATACATCAAACAAAGGATGTTAAAGTCAGTTAGTTCAGTTTATTGCAGTCCACTGCTGGGCATAGGCCTTCCCAAGTTCGCGCCAGACCGCCAGGTGCTTATCGCATTTATTGTTTTGTTAAGATCCCTACATTTCGGCAATGTTTTAGTCACCATGATCACGGGGACGTACGGTGCTTGTAGATGGCGACAGATCAGAACAAATATAAATTTAAATATGAATAGTGATCGCATTATCTTAAAACGATTTAAGTTATTGAAATAATTATATTGATAAGTTAATTGATCATTTTGTTAAAAGTATTTGAAAGTAAAATGTGAAAAGTAATATTAGTTTTAGATAGTAAAATAGCTTGGTACTTTTATATCTCGTTATATTCCAGACTGTTGTTACAAAGTTGAATATGAAAATTGTAAAGGTCGCTAGACCGACTAATTGTAACTAAAGTTTAGTTCATTCACCTCAAATAAAGGAAAAAAATGAAAGCATTCTCTCTCACTCTCTCAGATCTCAATAAAAAATCTACTTTATATAATCTTAGTAACTCATATGAAATGTTAAGTACATTGGTAATAAATATGGACTACTTAAATACTTTACTAGCATCACGTGATTTCTATCGTTGTGTTGTGTATATATATGTATGATTGCTTAATCTGTGTGTGCGTATTATATACATATATATATATATATATATATATATATATATATATATATATATATATATATATATATATATATATTTTATTAAGTTTACATAAAATCCGAAAAAGTTGTTTTATTATAATGAGTGAAATTCGCGTAAACATTATGGTTTGAATAACAAATACCGCTATTGTTATCTAAATAACAATAGCGGTATTTGTTATTCAAACCAGAAATCAAGACGAAATGTGAATTATTTGACCGATAACTTTAAATTTGTGTTCACTCCAGAGTTTGCGCAGACAAACACTCGAACTAGAAAGAGATAAATACAATCGAAAATAAATATAATTACTCGCAGAATACTTAAAGCGAAAATCCAACCAAGGACAATCAATGCTAATGGACCTCCGACACCGTTACATAAAAAAGGTCGTCAGTATTCTGACACATCTAGTATTTATTATCTGTATCGGCCTCGCCCGGGGATCGATCCCGCTTCGCTGTGAGACACGAACGTGCCATTGAATTACAAATGATTTATGGCTACCGTGAAATATCGGATATCTTTTCACGTGAATTGATTTATCGTTTTAATTAGAAAGGCCAAGGGAAATAATTGTTCGTTTCGTTACTTTACTTTTTTTTTAAAGTACTGGCTGAACCGACGAACTTCGTACGTAATACTTTTTTTTAAAGTAAAACTTCTGTACGCACAGCTTGACTTGGGGAGTAAGCTGGTGAGTGCGTGACGAGAGCGTTACGAAAAGTGTGATCGAACGAGGCAAACGGAAGTTGAGAGGGAGATATAGAGAGAGAGATACGTTTCGTATATTACTGAAAATTGCAGATATATAGTGTGATATAAAAATAATTTTGTCCTGTTAGGACGAGTCTTCAGAGCCCGTCTGGTCCATAAAAAATAATTTAGCCATCCATTCAATCCGATGTCACTAAAACCATTTCAGTAATGGCCGCTAGTTAGTCTCGGTCCGATCGCCATCAGTTTGCCTTTGAAAGTGTATATTTACATTACTCGGTAGCTAGTCTATTCGCAGGCTTTACATAAGCTTTTAACCATTGATTATAAGCGCTAAAACACATTTTTCAGAGTATGTTCTAGTTTAAAATGTACGTTTAAAGAATTGGTATTTTGAAAACTCGCTCTGATGAATAATTTTTACATGATATTAAATTGATTTAGCATTTGAAAGTGAGTTTGTGCAGTTGAGAGTGAAGCTATTTTATGCTCCATGGTCGTTGGATTTGACTCTCGTCCCGAGTCTAGGTTAGTTATTACAAGAAAGTGTGTCAGTCACCTCTTATCTAAAACTCGAGCATTGATTAAACTACCTTAAAGGAAGATGGCGTCGAGTGTATGTTAAACATTTTTTTTATTGTGACATTCAAATCGCAGTCTTTAACTTTGATACATAAACTTATGTATATTTGTTAACTTATACAATCTTAATAAAAAAAAAGTATATCAAACCATTATCCACTATTCCCTTCAGTCGAATATCGTTATGTAAATAAAAAAATCTCATTAAAATACGAAAATAA
Organism: Melitaea cinxia; assembly: GCF_905220565.1. Classification (NCBI taxonomy): domain Eukaryota; kingdom Metazoa; phylum Arthropoda; class Insecta; order Lepidoptera; family Nymphalidae; genus Melitaea; species Melitaea cinxia. Next base: position 1,278,939 of record NC_059408.1, on the reverse strand, counting down.
CAAAAATGAAAAAGTAAAAAAATTCCGAAATAAAAAGTAGTAAGTTTTTTTCTGTTTATTTGACAAACAAAAATAGACGCAGACAGACGAAAGCGATTTATTTTTTCAGCCCTTGAAGTAAAATTAACATAACGAGACGGCTGATGGGAATGTTACGGGAGGCTTGAGTGCTGTTGTGTTATTTGATCAGACAGTTTTTACAACGAGATATATCGAATATCTTACGGATATTTTTCGACTAATTTTTTCGCGTGGCTTCATTTATAAGTTTTTTTTTAAACTAAGGTAGGGTATAGCTTAAAATATCCTGCTTAAAATCTGGAACAGCCCGACTGGGGAAAAACCTCGACCTTACAAAATGTCACAGTTAAATAATTCTGCTTTGAAGCAGTGTTGTGTTTCTGTGGTAAGTAAGATGACCAGAGCTCTTGAGGTGATTGGAGATAGAGTCGGCAACGCGGTTGCGACGTTTCTGGTGTTGCAGGCGTTTATAAGCCACAGTAATCGATTACCATCGAGTGAGCCGTACGATTTTCGTAATAGTCTTAAGATCTGTTGGTACGACTTTAATCGTTTTTTCCTTCCCTCTTTACCTTCCGTTTTTAAGGTAAAGCGTATATCCGTATATTAAAAAGATATGAAACATCAATGTGTGACGCATAGGCGAGTTTGTGGTTTTTTTTTTTACTATATTCCTTTTTGTGTATAGTTATTAGAATGTCTTCCCACCGTGCCTCGGAGAGCGCGTTAAGTCGGTCCCGGTTGTTATCATTTACACCTGATAGCGATCGTTACACATAGTAGGAAATATATCCGCCAACCCGCATTGGAGCAGCGTGGTGGCTTAAGCTCTGATTCTTCTCTTACAAGGGGAAAGACGTTTATGCCCAGCTGTGGGATATTATAGACCGAAGCGCGTATTCTAATAGAGGAAATGAATACAATTCCACCAATAATACAATTTTTGATTAAAAAAATTCCAATAAATTAATACAAGAAATAATCAAGAAGTGTAAATTATATAATATATTGCTAAGACATTAAACCGTTTATCGTAGATTATTGCCGGTAGCGTAACTTTGCGAACGAACTCGTAATCCCTCCAAAGAGGTTTCAACTTCAAAGATCTGTTTCAGTTCACTGAGTCTGCATGCTCCACTTGTCGTTTTGTTTCTCTTGTATATTTTATAAGTATTCTTTTTAGATCGAATTTTATTTATTTACTATCTAACCCGGCAGACGTTGTCCTGTCTTGTGAACTGAAAATTGGGAAAAATTGTACCAAGAAGTAAGTAAGGTAATAGAATCATAAGTAAGGTAATAAAAATAATAAGTAAGTAATCTTATAGAAAATCTCAGATCACTTGAAAAACACCTACTACCCTACCTACCTACCTACCAAGTAGTAGTCTAGCCGTTTTAGTTTTATTCTTAGCGATATATTTAGCAATTTGGTTTTATTTATATACATACTAGCTGCACCACGCGATTTCATACGCTCTAATTTAAGGAAAAAATAACCTGTAACTATCGGCTTGAGGTATTTTGTAGTGACGTTTTTTTTACTTGGGGAATATCCATCGTGGATACCGGGGCGCGGGGGCGCCAGAGGGTTATGTCAGACTCCTACTGACTAAAAACCACCACGTGTGAGTCGTCCGCCCGGGGTGGGTCGAGATGGGGTGAGATGGGGTCGCGCTAGCATTCGCCACCTATTTTGTAGTGACCTTGCTCCAATCTTTATTTATTTTTTTCGATTTCATCGACTCTGTGTGTAACATTTGTATATTTTATATCGGTTAAAAAGGAATAATAATTAAAAATGAATCAATCGGCTATGACACAGAAAATAATTTACCTATTTTTAGAACAGATCATAAATAAACGAAATGGGCAAATGTTTCTTCTCTATATGAGAGATATTATAGATATTTACGAGTCTTCTAACAAACTGGTCATCACTCCGCCTGCCCAGCGTGGTGACTATGGGCAAAACACATGAGTTCACACCACTGTAGCTTATAGACGTCTGCAACACCAGAAGCATCGCAAGCGCGTTGCCGACCCGCAATTCTCCCCAGTAGCTCTTGTCACCTCACTCACCACCAGGAACACAACACTCCTTGAAAGCAGTATTATTTAGCTGTGATTTTCTGTAAGGGGGTGCTTCTTCAGTCTGGCTGCTCCAGTTTTTGAGCAGGATATTTCCTATTGTGCCCTTCTTTTTTGGAGAAAATCCATCATGGATACCCTCCGGCACGGGGGCGCCAGAGCCATTGTCAGACTCTTACTTCTTACTCTCTTTCTTAGACTAAAAAAACCACCACGTGTGAGCAGTCGTCTGCCTGGGTGGGGCGAGATGGGGGTCGCGCTAGAATTTCCCACCTCGCCCCGGCTTCCTGCTGTGCCCTACTTCAGCTGAAAATTTTATTATAAAACTGATTTCTCAACTTGAAAAAGTGCTTACCTTTCAATACTAAATCAGATTTACATCAGACAGAGCTAAAGATCTTAGTTTTACGAATGCCCCGATAAATTCAGCCTCCAAATAAAAAGGACATAATTAAATTTCGTCTATCCGTTTGTGAATTACGATAAAGACGGCAGACAGAGAATTTAAAGTTGTAAAACCATTTTGGCGTTTACAGAGAACTCAGAAAAAAAAGTTAAACCATAACTATTTTGCTACTGTTTGGTTCATCCCGACTGACCGAAGTCGGTACAAGTCTGTAGAACTTTGTCTTTACACCCGAGGACGATTCCAGGAATATTACATTTTGGCCCTATATCCCAGGATTATTTAAACCTTAAATTGGTACAAGGAGTTGGGTGTTTTTGATACCTACTAATGCATTTGGTATTGTTACTAAAACAGCGGAATACCAATATAAGTTTCTCGCTCGTTTTAGCCTATCATACTCCACTGCTGGCATAGGCCTCCCCAAGTTCCCGCCAAGCATCCCGGTTCTCCGCAATTCACATCCAACCACCGCCGGCGATCTTAAGAGATCGTCGGTCCACTCTACAGCTACTTAAATCCTTTATTCCTTTACCTACTCAGCAACGCTTTTAAACAGTCGTGGTTAGTAATAACGAAAAAATACTTACCTAAAATTGAAACGTACACTAGATATTACCGTAACTATGGGTCTTCCAACAATGTCGCATTATTCAGAACTCTGAACTATTGTAGGACTGAAACGATAAATAAATACCCTATTTACATCCAAATACTAACTGCACGCTCTGCATTTGTCTTTTCTAGTACTGCTATTACTTATATAGATAATCATAGAGATATTTACTTATTTATATGTTTTTTTTTATTTACTTATTTTGTTCTTTTTTTTTAAATAATTACATAAGTCCATCATATTGTAGTTTTTATCTATTTATTATTGATTTTCCTCCTTAATTTGTGCTCACTTCTAACCGCTGCTACTGTATGGTGTCCAGTACCCAAAGGTTATCTGGAAGAAATCGATATTTAGCGATAAGATCGCCTATGTACATCTTGTATTGTATCTTTCTTTAATGTGTCTGTATTTCGGTGTACATTAAGAATAAATAAATGAATAATAATCATTTAATATCACTCATATATCATTTTCTAAACCATAAAAAATTCAAAGCCTTTTAAGTGAAAAGATAAAATAGTCTCAATATTTTTAAGGGTCGTTTAAACCGTCAATCGGGCGTCGCACGAGCCAGAAATTATTCCGAACGGATTAACATCGGCTATAGAGCGAACATGTAAGGGTCCGACTATCGGCGTACACTTTGGAAGAATGATTTTATGTTCACTAATCGGAGGTATAGTTTTGAATGATAACGCTGTGAGGGTAGTTGAAATTGTTTATTATTTTTGATCTTGTGATTAAAAATTCGTTATTTACTTCAATGTACTGAATTAGTACACCTTATCCGACAGATGTGCTGTGTGGCTACGGCACTAAAGAATTTAGCCACCCCCTCTCTTCCCGTGGGTGTCGTAAGAGGCGACTAAGGGAGAACAAGGTTCCACAACCACCTTGGAACTTAAGAAGCCGACCGATGGCGGGATAGCCATCCAACTGCTGGCTTTGAAATACACAGGCCGAAGACGGGCAGCAGCGTCTTCGGTGCGACAAAGCCAGTACTGCGGTCACCAACCCGCCTGCCCAGCGTGGTGACTATGGGCAAAACACATGAGTTCACGTTATTTTTGGCGTAAACTTGTGGAGGCCTATGTCCAGCAGTGGACTGTTTAGGCTGTAATGATGATGATGATGATGATGATGATCCGACAGATAAGTTATTGATAGGTTTATCAGGTACTTCATATTATAAGAAATGAAATTTCAATAGTAATGATCATTTTAGATGGTTTTATTGTAATCTATATCTATCAGTATATTATGTATAAAAATTACGCGGTAATATAAAGCTAACATACTTTTTGGTTACACTTGACATCTAAAAAAATAGTTCATTAAATTTTTATGTATAATTCATTTTTAAGTGGCTCGCCAGTCTCATTTATACTCAAATGATTAGTAATTTATTAATTAGTTTAAATCCGCCAACCGCCAGCCGACCTCGCAAGTTCATACCGCCATATTTTTTTAATGTTGCAACAAAAATTTTGCAGTTATTAATCGAAATTAAATAAAGCCTATATTTTAAGTTGAACAGTATTTTATATCTGTGCAAGATTTCATTAAAATTGGCTTAGTAATTACGGAGATTAGCCCGGACAGACATCGTGATACGATATTTTTCTTTATATAGAAGATGTAATTCTAAAAATAAAAAGTTTTATTATAAACTAAAAAGGTCCTTTCGTTTTTTTTTTGTCCTACAAATGGAAATCCTAGCTCTTAATGACGGATAAAGTACTCTTTATTACAAATTGTTTAAAGATTAAAAAAACGGCTACGATTATTTTCTAATACACATACACAAATACAAGCACATAATATGTAGTTATGTAAGTTTATCTATATATTTACATATTTAAGTATACATGTGATCTACCTTGATTTTTTTTAGCTAACCATAACCTAGCTTTTGTTCTGTGAAACAAAATAACAGGTAAGCGTTCCCAAAAAAAATTAAAGTAAAACCATGGATTAATCCAGAACTTGGGCGTTTTTATTTTACGCGGCATACCGTGTATTGTTCGGTATTACTGGGTATTAACACAATATTTTTTCCTTTTCTTTACTAAATTTTTATATATTATCGAACGGCGAACGCTAATCTCCTGTAACCTTCTAAGGGAACAAAGTTTAATGATGGTTGACCTCCCCTAAAAATCTTTATATTCAATGATTAATGGTCCAACGCGCGACCTCGTCTAATTTTTATATGTTTTTTTTTTAAACATTTTATACAAAAACTTTGTGTATATGTAACTATGTCAAGTATAAGGCCTAGTACAGAATATCTAAATAAAAAATATTTAAGTATTTTAAAAATATATAATTATGTTGTTACAGATATCGAGGTCTCATTGTAAACGGGGTGTAATGTCGCAAAATGGTTGCCTCTAATTTATGGTAAGTCTTAAATTATGTTTGATATATCTCCGCCCCTGTATGTATAAGTTCTAATACACTTTATATGATGATGAATGTACCTTTAATTTCTTTGAATATGGATAGTGATATGTTTACTCACACGTGTAGACGGATATGACGACCGCTCTGGTGTAATGGTGCGTATGCCGTATTTGCGTCGCCTAAACATCGACGGTCGCGGGTTCGATTCCCGCTCGGAGTGGATATTTGTGTTTATAAAAATGTTTATTCCCGATCTCGGTGGGTCCCGGTTGTTATCATGATCGTTATTCATAAGTAGCGAATATATCCGGCAAACCGCATTGAAGCAGCGTGGTAGATTAAGCTCTGATTCTTCCCCTACACGGGGGCAGAGGCCTATACCCAGCTGTGGGATATTACAGGCTGAAGCGTATAGATAGATATACTTTCATACATCTAATTGTATGTTCTCTATATTGAGTATTGGTATGCCAATAAGAGAAATGGTCACTACACAACGCTTTTGTAAGGCAGGCAGGCGATAAAACAGCGTTATCGCTTAATATTTGTTTCTTACCAAAATTATTGAACAGAATGAAGATATAAATTTATTTTTAAGGTTTTTGTCGGATGTTACCGAGTTAACTGAGTTAGGGCACAGCAGGTAATTTCCTGCTCAACCTTACAGAAGATCACAGCTAATAATACTGCTTTTAGGCAGTGTTGTGTTCTTGTTGGCGAGTAGGGTGATCAGAACCCCTGGGGGAATTGGGCATGGGCTCGGCAACGCTAAGAAGATATATTCATTACGCTTATCTACAAACTAGAAACGCAAGGAATAGATTAATTTACGTTGTCTCTTATACAGGAAGGTGGCCTTTTCCCAGCTATGAGATTTTACGAGCTAGTTCAATCCAGTTACAATACTTTTAATAGGATCAAGTGAACAAAGTGACGTGAGAAACCGACCGCTTTGCCTAGTTATTGTAAATCACTCTAAAAAACTTTTCTAGAAACGTCTACTAACTACATGTTTGTATGAATACGCACGTATCACTACATAGTATAAAACTAAGTCGCTTCCCGCTGTCTGTCTCTATGTATGCTTAGATCTTTAAAAATACGCAACGGATTTTGATGCGGTTTATTTTAATAGATAGAGTGATTCAAGAGGAGGGTTTATACGTATAATACATGCATAATATGGTAGATATACACGGTTAATTTTAGAAGTTTTTAACGTGTCTTTTGTTGTTAGTATTAGCATTTTTGATAGTAGTAGCATTGCACGGGCGGACGAAGCCGGGGCTGGTTGCTAATATAAAATATATCGTTTATTACATTTATACGAAAAATGTTTACTAATATATTCGCACCTGAAGGAATAACACAAATGGGTGCACTCAAAATAGTTCAAATTACAACATAATCGGCTGAGTGTGTCCACTTTTTTAACCCGGTGCATCGAGGACGAGTTTTACATCACGTATTAATATTATAAAGTTGAAAAGTTTGTTTCTTGAATTAAAAAATTTATGTTAGTACTCTTTGTGTTAGATCCATTTCTCGATGAAGGCTATCGATAGATCAGGGACGCCAAAAATACGGCCCGCGGACTGTATCCGGCCCCCGGGCCGTATCAATACAGCCCTCGATGACTTCACTCGATTCCTCTACGGAAGTTTTAAAATGAACACCGTATTTTTTTTATTTTTTTTGTTTTTGGCTCGCCTACACATTCTAAATTTAATATGTGGCCCTCTGCAAAATTGATTTGACACCCCTGCTAATATTTTAGTACCTTTTTTCTCAAATGGTCACAGCTAGTTGTATTATATAATAAGGGAAAAATAATAAATACTTTTACCTTCTAAGTCTCATGAATAGGCGGAAGCTCGTAATAAGCTATCCAAGGTTCATATTTAGTCCAGAGGGCGGACATGTCTGACACGAAACGAATACAAGGAACGTGATCTTGGAAAGGTCAACGCGTTTGTGTATCTTGTTAGTATTGGATTGAATGTCTACGAAAGGGCCGGTTGCTATCTTCTTTTACCATTTATATTTAAGTACACTTAAATAAATCATTATAATCTATACAAATAAATAAAATTGGAGTGTCTGTTTGTAATATTAAGATAACTGCTTTTTACTAAATGCATATGAATGTATACAGGGTACATATACCAAAATTTTCTTCTTTCACGTCACTGGCAGATAGCTGATGTAATAAGTAGTAACTTAGGCTACTTTTATTGTAGAAATTTATTTATTTTAATACTCTGCGAACTGAACAATAATTTTTTCATAAATTCCAGGCGGACAAAGTCGCGGGCACAGATAGTCTACTTAAATGTTATAACGGTGAAAGATTCCATTTTAGTTTGTTTGTAAAAGATAAATTCAATAACTGTTTTTGCTCGCAAACGAAAAAAAAACTGACTTTAATTAAATCGACAAGTGGTGCAACGTATAGTTAGATGAAAAAGTAATAGTTAAATGGGACCACATTACAAACACCCCTTTTCGATTAACAAAAATAAAATCATCGGAAGCAGTTCACACAATAAAAAGTTCTGAGGTAGCGTACATAAAAGAATACAGCCGAATTGAGAACCTCCTTTTTTGGAAGTCGGTTAAAAATACAGAGTCATTGGACTCCGTATTATTAATATACATATTCTGTTACGAAGATATTGATCTTCGTAACAGAATATGCGATAAACACACGAATGCGATAGACAGTGCAAATACGCTTTGTTGTGGGAAAACATACGCGAGGTATGTAAAGAAAATCCGATAACTAAAGGAAAACTGTTTATTTCCAATAGCTCTATGTAAACGATACATTGAATATAGGTATTTAATACTAGCTGTGCCCAAGACTTCGTCCCCGTGGAATAGTGACGTTGAACAGCATTTTTTTGATACATCTTTTGGTTTATTTTGAATTACAAACACCGTCGTTTGGGTATTTACATGTTCAACGTGATACTTTAACTTGGCATAACTTTTTTATTTTTGAACCGATTGACATGAAACAAACACTAAATGTTAAGCAAAGCTTACCATAATATATTTAAGAAAACTACATACAAATCTGATAAGCTGTTTTTGACATTAGCGTGCACAAACGCACAGACAAAAATTCTAACAATCATTGTTTTAGGTGCTATTTGCATTGATAAAAGTACCAATGTATTTTTCGTATACAGACAACGATCCGTTACATTTTTATTATATGTATTGATAGATTAAAATAAAACCATAACAAAGGCCGACTCGTAATGATTGTTCGTAGTACAGCTACGACAGTTCGTAGTAGTCACGACTATTCCTAATTTGTAGTCTACATGGAAGATAGTAGATTAAATGTTAAGTTGTATGATTTTTTTATATACAACTAAGTCGGCAAACAATCGTACGGCTCACCTGGTGGTAACCGATTACAGTAGCCTGTAAACGCCTGCAACACCAGAAGCACAGCAAGCACCCTACCCGCTATCCTCCCAGAAGCTTGGGTCACCTTACTCACTACAGGAACAGAATACGGCTTGAAAGCAGTGTTATTTAGCTGTGATCTTCTGTAAGGTCGAGGTACATCCCCAGTCGGGCTGCTCCAGATTTTGAGCAGGATATTAGCCATACGTAGCGAACGAGCAGAATATTTACCGAAAGCAGATACACAGCTAATGTGTTTGGTAATGTATCTTCACGAAATGAACAATAATTCGAAAGTAAAAAATTATATAATTTTATTGAATTTAAACAGAACACTAAATGGAAATATTTACAATTTTATGTTACAATAGAATACCACACATATGTATTAAACTTTCACGTTTCATCCAAAGAAATCAGAAGCTCACCGAGGTACTAAATTTCATCCGTCAATCCTTATGCGTATTGTATCAATATAACAATTTATTAAGTCTATATGAAATAAACTATTACGAGTCGGTACCTTCCTAAAAACATCAAGTACAATAAATGGAAACATTATAAATAGTTTATATAATATTTTCTGTTTGGCCTAAAGGTTGACTGGGAGAGAATGCCACTAGGCATTAAGTCCGCCTTTTGTTACAACTGTTTATATTGTTGGACAATAAAGTATTAAAATAAAAAAATAAATAAATATATATACAATTAAATCGAGATATAATATAACTCAAACATCCTAAATAAATATAATTTATTTCAAAAACGTAAAAAGACGTCGACATGTAGGTATGTAAATCTTTACTTAGGATCGGTAGCGTGTATTCTGAAAAGTCAACCCACGGTCGAGCAATCCGCCATTCCGCAGTATAGTTACGTAGTGACACCGTAGTGGATTCAGTTACAATACTTCTTTTACATTTAGAAAGTGGCTTTTGCCCAGCTGTGGGATGTTACAGACTGAATCATGAAATAATAACTAAATTAACTTAAAAATGACGCAAGGCTGTTAACTGCAACACGAAACTAGGTAGTTATTCTTGATGGTGTTTCTTGATAGAGAAATTAACCAACAACTAGACTAAAAGTGATTGATTAAGTTACACCTTTTATTCTACCTATAGAGTTCCCCTGTAGGAAAAAGCGCTTTAACTCAGTCTAAAGTCCTTGGCTCACTATTTAATAAAAAGAAAAACTTAAAATATATTTCGCATTTAAATAGCGATCAAGTAGTGCAGTGAATGGAACACATGAATAAATTTGGCAATTGTATATTTGATATTCGCTGATTCTGAGTCATATCGACTGTCTTTTAGCCGTTTACGTCTTAATGCTAAGTTTTTTCCTCAATGTGTCGGAAAATATTTGACGTGGAAACTATGAACGTAATTTGATACTATTCGGTAACATGTATAATTGTAATTTATAGTGTCTCAATAATGAAACCGACATTCATGCAACCTGCAAGTCCATGCAGGGCTTCACAATACCTCGGCAACACAGATACGCGGTCACAAGATAGCGTCGAGGATGGGCGGTGGAGAGAGATATCGGTCCGTAATATGACTGCGTTCGATCTATGATGCTTATTTTTATTGAAATGAATTTTTCTTCTTTAATATTCTTAAAGATTTATTACCATGACATTGTTTCTAAGTGAAGAGCATAATACGTAAATAGTATTATAGTCTTGTAGTATTTTTGTTCTATTATCGAAAACATATATTTCAATTTAGATATCATTGGTGATATTTAATAAAATTTTGTAGGAATACCATAAGAATTCGTATTTTAAATTTTTATATAACTTAATGGGTTTAACAGTTAGTTAATTATTTTGGAAACAAGAAAAATATAAGTGTAATTTTAGTTCACCTTATCGAAATACATTTTTTATTATTTTAAAAGCTGGCCAGTTCTTACCGTATTATCAACCTCTGTGTCTATACTTTACGCATAAGCATAGTTTTTTTTATCTTTGACTATTAAAACGATGAATCTTAAAGACAGTATTAGACCATTGTCTAAATCTACTTAAGAATCTTACTTAAAGAAGTATTTAACCAAAGTAACCTAGTTTTAAACTTAAGTAAAATGTATTCAGGTTTTCGAGACGGAAAATAATTGGTTTTTAATACAAATTATGAGACAGATTCCAAACGGTTTTAATTATTAATGCAGATCGCATTGCTTATATATACCTAGCAAACGTTGTTTTGCCATGTATGTTATTAACGCCCTTAATCCCCTCCCCCCTTATAACTTCGGGGTATGAAAAATAGATGTTGTTCGATTCTCAGATCTACCCAATATGCACACAAAATATCATGAGAATCGGTCAAGCCGTTTCGGAGGATTTTAACTACAAACACCGCGACACGAGAATTTTATATATTAGATGTATATATTAGTCAAGTATTAATGTTGAACGTAATTATTATGTTTTTTGAAATAATTTTATATATAAATCGAAATGATAAGATTACATCCGATTATTATAAACACACTAGCTGACCCCGCAAACGTTGTTTTGCCATATATGTTAGTAACTTCCTCAACCCGTTATAACTTAGGGGGATGAAAAATAGATGTTGGCCGATTCTCAGACCTACCCGATATGCCCACAAAATTTTATTAAAATCGGTCGAGCCGTTTCGGAGGAGTTCAATTTTTAACACCATGACACGAGAATTTTATATATTAGATTTAAATTACTTCTCGTAATATCAAAATAGAGAATTCAAAAACTTAACTTCTCATTACTATATCTAGAAACGATTTCATAATTCATCAATGGTTAATTTCACTAAAAATAATACAGTTCGCTACTTAAAAGTTTCCACCCATAAGAGTTATAATAAAATAATAGTAATCGTTATATACTGTCGTTACGTACTGTGTAGCTACGGTACTAAAGAATATAGCCACCGCCACTCTTCCCGTGCGTGTCGTAAGAGGCGACTAAGGGATAACAAGGTTCCACAACCACCTTGGAACTTAAGAAGCCGACCGATGGCGGGATAACCATCCAACTGCTGGCTTTGAAATACACAGGCCGAAGACGGGCAGCAGCGTCTTCGGTGCGACAAAGCCAGTACTGCGGACACCAACTCGCCTGCCCAGCGTGGTGACTATGGGCAAAACACATGAGTTCACGTTATTTTTGGCGTAAACTTGTGGAGGCCTATGTCCAGCAGTGGACTGTATAGGCTGTAATGATGATGATGATAATGATAAATCGTTATATTCTAGAAACTATTGTCTTAGACTCGAGTTTTATTTATTTCAGTAATGTACTTTAATTTTGTACGAAAATGTGTGACAATCTTGAAAATGTGTGACATGCACAAGTCTCATTACTTTTTCCCGTCAAATCGCTCGAAAACCACATACTAGAACTTCAAAGTTAAATCTAAAAATACCCTTCTGTACGTTCGAAAAGAACATTGGCTGGCAACCGCACCCTAAACACCATTTAAACACACCAACCCCATTGTTTACTGTGGCTTTCATTCAGGGCCGTATTGTCCCTAGTGGCGATGTAGCCTGCGTTGCAATCTGTTGTCAATAGATGGCGTTAAACAATATTGCTTGTTCTGAATCGCACTTGCAATTTACGTTTAGGTATAACTTTTAAATTAACCTTATGAAAAACAGATTTTTTCCTTTAGTAAAACGTATATAATAATTTACATTTATATAAAGTATCAGTTTTTTAAGGAAACATGAATTAATATCAGATTTTTTTTTCTAATTGTGGTATGTATTTTTTTCTAATTGTGTATCAGAGAAAATTTTAATTTATGAAAAAGTAATTTCGTTATAAACTTTTAGTCTATGTTTATTTTTTGTTTTTGATAAGTATGTATGTAAGTATATGTGTTTATGTAAGTGTATGTATTTATACTTATAAGTATATTACAGTTATTTAGCTATCTTTAACCGACTTCAAAAGAGGAGGAGGTTACTCAATTTGTATACACTCAATATATATATTATGTATCATCACATCATCATCATCATCACTGCAGCCTTTCGCAGTCCCCTACTGGACATAGGCCTCCCCACAAGTTCACGCCAAAGATGTCGCAAACTCATGTGTTTGTGTATTTTATGTATGTTCGGGAATAACTTCGTCGTATATGAACCGATTTTGATCATTCTTTTTTTGTTAAAAAGAAGATATCCCAAATGTATGTATTTTGATCATTCTTTTTTTGTTGAAAAGAAGATATCCCAAATGTAGTACCATGATAAGGAAACCGGGATCTGATGATGGAATCCTAGAGAAATAGAGAGAAACCTTCGAAAATCGTAGTGACGTCTAGTGCGTTTGTAATTTTTTTTGTCTACTTACGTTGTATTACTTGTCGATGTAATTGAAGTAGGTTTTTTTCGTTTGCGAGCAAACACAATTATCTTTTCGCTGTTTTTTCTTGCACTGTCTCCCGCGCTATATGACACTCTCATAATCATTGGTTGACTGAAAAAGATCTCTTCTAGAGATAAGTCCACCTTTGCCATCAACTTTACGTGTAATTTTCTATCTATTCTTTTTTTAGTGCAATAATGGTAGGTGTAGATGTTAGTAACAGATGTTATAAGATTTAAATACCTACCAAAAGGGAAACCACATAAATTGCCCCTAATGCTCACAATAGTATCCGGCCCTGGTTTCGTTTAGCCATTGCTTGTTAGACAGTTTCGTTCTCTCCCGACACACGGCTTATGTGTATAAATTGACGGCGAATTGTAAAAAAGTGTACCATTTTTTTTTTTGCAACTATTTTTTTGACTTGGTAATAAATCATTATCTTCAGACCAATCAGACTAATTTTAGTACTGTGTAGTTGAGACGTTGTGGCAAATTAATATTGACAGCTAAAAATTTGATCATCTGATGGATACAAAATCAAAATAAAAAATAAAAAAAACAATTTATTAAAATCGTGCCATCAAATATAAAATATTGACCTTTGTATAATCTATATATACATAGATACACTCGTTTGCATATATAATTAGGGCATCAGACGCTTATTCTCAATAAACTTTATAGCAGTAGGTACCTTGGGATCATTTTGTAATTAGCCAGAGTACTCTAATACATGTTCGCAATAAATATTTTAAAAGGTGCGGTAAGTAAGGCTACGCGAATTTTTTTTTTTTATGTTTTACGATTTTTTTTAAGATAGCTACTTAAGTTTTATTTTAAAAGTAAATATATTCATCCGCCTTTATTTTTTGTCTTTTTTATATAAGAAATGAACAGAAGTCTTACATTGATTAGCCGATGTATTCCTTAAACACATGGTTTTAAACTCAGTTAATACTTAAAGCTAACGAAAAGCCATATAAGAAAATATAACTTTTGAAAAAATTTACACGATATAACCAAACCGAAGTATCACAGTATGGTGAAATAAAGTTCATACTTTCTTCTTCATACAAAAAGGACCTTTTACTATTAAGTTTATAGGGTATTAAAAAATACTTCTATAAACTATATATTAATTATAAATTATACATCGATTTGTCTTACAACAACACATACACATACATACAACACAACATAACATAGAAAATAGCAAAGCGAGTGAAACAAGCTGAAGGTATCGTATCGATTACGGTATTAGCATTCAGAGATCGCCCTACGGTAAAGCGCGATGATAGCCGCCGGGACGCGAATAAATGATTACACTCCTACGCTCCTCTGCGCGCCTGGTACTTTGTTTTAAGTGTTTGATATAGGGGGGTAGGGAATAGGTACGATAAGTAAGACTTCCTGCTTCCCCTTGAGTAAATTTAGCTAATAATATCCCATGTTAACGCCAATTGTATTAAAAAAAATAACGCTATGTGATATACAATAAAAAAGTAAATAAATATACATTTACGAAATGCGAGAAGCATCTTAGACAGCCAAGTATTTGATTTATACTCGTATATTCTTTACTGTAATTTCTTTATATAACCTTCTTTGATAATTCTTAAATAAATAATTTGATGAATGGATTGAGAAAAATAAGAGTACATTTAAATATTTAGCATACATTAATTGACGTCGAACTAAAATATGTTCATCATCATTTCAGCTTAACACAGTCCACTGCTGGACATAGGCCTTCACAAGTTCACGCCAAAAATTGCGTGAACTCATGTGTTTTACCCATAGTCACCACGCTGCACGCTGGGCCTGGCTGGGTTGGTGACCGCAGGGCTGGCTTTGTCGCACCGAAGACGCTGCTGCCCATCTTCGGCCTGTGTATTTCAAAGCCAGCAGTTGGATGGTAATCCAGCCATCGGTCGGCTTTTTAAGTTCCAAGGTGGTGGTGGAACTGTGTTATCGCTTAGTCGCCTCTTACGACACCCACGGAAAGAGAGGGGGTGGCTATATTCTTTACTACTTTAGCCACACAGCTAAAGTATGTTATGATTTAATAACTAACGAAATAATTAATAGTTTTATAGGTAAACATTATTTTGCATAAAATTCAACATTATAATGTTGTAGTCGTAGCCACTGATGTATAAGTAAAATGTGTATTCAAATGTAATTAAATTAATTTATTTTTAAATATAAAAAAATAAATCGGTAATACAATCTAAAATAATCGTTTTTAGAATTTATATTAATCTATCATCACGCAAATCACATGCGAAATTAGATATTTTTGTATAGTTGTAATCTAAGAGAAAGAGGTCTAGAGGTCTACTTTAAATCCTGTATAGGTTTCACCATGGTGATTTGTCAACTAGAAGTTGGTCATTATTCTGTAAACAATTGTAGCAAAATCAAAACGAAGTTGTTTTACAAACTCATCTAACGTAGCTGAAACTGCGGGGGACAGTTCGTATAAATTTTATTAGAAGTTAAAAGGACCGTAACTTTAGTAAAACATCCTTTAAAATCCCTGTACTTAAAGGCTAACAAAACATTATAACACTAATGCTATGAAATAGGAATCTTGAAGACAAAGTTTAACTTTATGACCATTTTAGTACTCAGCGTCTAGTTTAAAACTTTTAAACACAATAAAATTTTTGAAGTCGGTTTATGGGAGTGATAGCATTCTTAAAACGAGTAGTTGTTTGATTTCCTGCTGATTCTTTACATATCAGTATCCGTTATTTTAATTTTAAATCTTAAAACAACCTCTTTTATTGAGATATCTTGATTAAAAGTAAAATTTTAGAAGTATTTAATGTTTCTAAGTTAATAATATGAATGAAAGAAAAACCTCTAATTTTTAAGTATGTGAAAATTAAATTTTCGTGCTTATACACTATTCAACAATAATATAAACTTTAGATTATTGTTAATTATATAAAAGTAACAACAATTAATTTAAACCGCGCCCATTTGCTAATTTTTAAATATATTGTTTTAACTTAGTAGCTTATTTACATTTTAACAATAAAATTAGTCAAATGTACGTAATATATATGTGTAGCTACGCAACACACGAATCGTACGCCATTCGCAAATACGAATAACCGGCAAAAGCCATGCGAAAATTGGTGAAACGTTGCCATTTTTTGATTCAACATAAAATCCCTAATCGAGATTGGACGCAATAATTCATGGTTTGACGTTCATCCTCGCGCCGAATCGAATCCCTTAAAATATTATTTTTCATTGCCATTTCACGGCTACGGCGTGGAATAAGATTTTAAGACTTGGCCCCATTCGTAACAATATTTACGAAGCTTTCGATTTTGGGGGAGAACGATTGTAAAGTTTGGAAATTCAGAAATATTAGAAATTGATAATCTAAATTTTGGACCATATTTGGGATCGTCTATCAAATGTCAAACCTTTAAAAAATATATCGATAGGTAAAGGGGGAAAATTTATGTTCTCAAATGGAAGATATAGATAATGTATCTTTTTTTGTAACTAGAACTTTTTATCATCTGTACTAATATTATAAAGAGGAATGATTTGTATTTTTGCATATATTTAAAATGGACAAACTCAAAGACTACTGGACCGATTTTAAAAATTTCTTTCATCAGGAAAATGCTACGATATCACTGAGCGACGTAGGCTATATTTTAACGGTAGAAAACGAAACATCCAAAAGCGTATAATCCTCGCAAGTGTGGCCGCGAGCAAAAAGCTTGTTGAAAATAAAAAACGGGGAACAATTTGCCATTCATCTATTTCTAGATTTATAAAATCGAAAAAATAAACTCAACAGCGGGAATTATCTCAGAGATAACTAAGTCTCCAGTGATCGTTAAATTTTAATTCACGTCCGACATTGTAACCGAGCCAGCTGAATCAGGTTAAAGCTCACATTTAACATCATTTAGCATTCATTTCCCTAGGCCTCCGACAAACTATTAACGAACTTTATTAACACGCTGATTACACGGATTGTGCTTACATTTTTTACATCCATAATTAAGGGCTAGCGACGTTTGACTGACTGAGTAACACATATCCTGAAAACTTAGGAACAGGAAGTGGACTAACCCCTTAGTTTACTCCAAGTTTTTAAGAAAACGAAGTATATAAATATAGTAAAGATAGTAAAGTGTTTCCCGAACGATACAATCTGGGTGCCTTCAAGACTAGAGTGAATAGGCTGTTATTAGGCAGGCATGCTCCACCTTCGACCGCATCGTCCCTTAACATCAGGTGAGATTGTGGTCAAATGCCTGCCATAAAAAAAAAAGTATAGTCTTTGCACTGTAAATATACTGTAGCTTTATAAGCCTACTAGATTAAATTTTCTTCTTTTTCTCTTGTTAAGGAAATTGATAGAACTGTAGTCCCCTAAGCTGCCCATTTATAGATTTACGTGTGTGAAATTTTTCTTAAAGGGTGTACAATTTTGATTTCACTTCATTTCATGCACTTGGTTCAGTATATTTTGAACAAGAAATTTTCACTTTTTTTATTTAACTTAAATTATGTAATTGTATCAAATTGTATGTGTACAAATATTTCTTTTCGGTTAGGCTGTCTATCCTGTGGGTCTCCCCACCGTGCCTCGGAGAGCACGTTAAGTTGTCGGTCTCGGTTATTATCACATACACCTGATAGCGATCGTTACTCATAGTAGGGAATATATCCGCCAACCCGCATTGGAGCAGCGTGGTGGATTAAGCTCTGATCCTTCTCCTACATGGGGAAAGAGGCCTATGCCCAGTAGTGGGATATTACAGGCTGAAGCGAGTAGAGTATATATCCGCCAATCCGCAGTAAAGCTGTCTGTGGATTAAGCTCCAATCCTTCTCAGAAATCAAAAAGAGGCCTATGGCCTACAATGGGATGTTACACGTTGAATTGTATCTAATTGCTATCGGGAATTTAACGATTAACAAACTATATTGATATTTTATTTATGTAGTTTATACTCTATCAAAGTTATATTTTTAATAACATTTCAAAGTTAGCGTTAAGGATTTGAATGTAAGGGATCCATACTCCTACAGATCTTAGAGATAAACTTTGGCATCTTACATTGAAACAAAATTTCTAAAAATGCTACGTAAAATAATATATAATGAGAGTTATATTTGCTTTGAATTATAATTCTGTCTTAAAGATCTTGGACGTTGTATTCATTTGAATTCGATGCTATCACAGCTAATCGCTCCCTGGGGACACGTCTAGACTTGCCACGTAGACTCGATTCAGCTATCTGATTTTCGATCTATGATTTTCATTTCACACCATCCTATTTATAAGGGATAATTGGAACCTTCTGACGTTATTTAGGAATAAACATACATACTACATTTAAACTTTTGCATTTATAGTAATCTGGATATAGGTATATAAATTATAATTAATCTCTAAAAGTGCTGCTGAGCGCCAAACTCGAGGATGGCTGGACCGATCTAGCATTTTTTTTTTTTTTTTGTTATTTCTAACGTTTGGTTCAAAGTTCTTACAGGGAAAAAAATTAAGAAAATTGTTCGTGAAATTGTAAAGTTTAACAGATTATTGCTGGTGAATACATGATGAGAGCGTTACGAAAAGTTTGATCGGACAAGGTGAACAGAGTGCCTAGTGCGAGTTTTATTCACAGAAACATGACAGAAACGCGTTTATACGTAAAGATTATTTTGCATGGGAATTTCAACAGTGCAGCCTAGACGATTAAGAATAGTATACGATACAATCGATACAGAGCCATCTAGCGGCAAACGCGAGAACTAGGTTGAAATCCCGAATTTCCCATACAAAATGAAGTTAAAGTTTATGCCCGTTATTGCGAGACGGATTAAACCAAACTCGCAGGGGCGATCAGAGGTAGAGAGACAGATATTAAGTTAGTGAAGATAGAAAGAGAAGAGAAGAAAGAGAGAGTTACGTTTCGTAAGTTTTACTTCAGTCGTGTGGTCTAAAGCACACTCGATTTTTTAAACGTCTAATAATTCACAAGACGGGAAAATACCTGTCAGATCAGCAAATATTATGATTTAAAACGGCATAATTTTACAATTAATATATGTTGTATATAAAAATTTAAAAGAAAACTTGTTCAAAATCCTTTTTGTCCTATAACACATAAAAGGGATTATAGGAGTTTTAAGTCTTTGTTTTGTCGTCTCTGATGTACGCCGTTAAATGCTAATGTATGCAAATTTACAAGAATTTAGTTAGTTAATGTTCACTACCTAACTAAACACATACAGTACATGTAAAATAATTGTGGTTGACTATAGCAGGGTATCTACATCTTAAATCTAGAGCAGAGAGATTGGGAATGTACCTCAACCTTGTAGATGTTCACAGCCAAACAATATTGCTCTAAATTTGTATTTGGTTCCTGTGGTCATTAAAGTAAAAAGTGATGAGGTTTTTTCTGTATTGACAACGAAAGTAGGGTCGGCAACGCAGATCCTGGTGTTGCTGGCATCCACATAATACGATAACTACCTACCATTAGGCGAACTGTACTTTCGTCTGCCATTTGGCATACAAACAATTGTGAAGTCTTCAATTGAAAATTTAAAAATATCATTCGTTTCTATGAATTTACTTATTATTTATTTATTCAAGGGTTCATAAGGGGCTTAGAATTAAACAATCATAGAAAACAATAATATAATGTCACATTGTTATTGCCTTTAAATACACCCACTCGATTTTCATTTTAATGACATCCAATTAGTTTGCCAATAACGCTTGAAATTATCAGTATTGTACTGTGATTATGTAATACATTGTTTTTTTAATGCATGTTTTTAATTAAAGCAGCTCGTTAGTGTGACGGAAATATTTTTTTATGAAAAATTCTTTCATAATCATTCATAATATTATCTACCTCGGAAGTCGACAGCCGCTTGACACATAAACGAAACGAAGAGCTCTCGAAAATGTTTTTTTTTTCTTTTTTTAATTTTTAATTGGCTTCATGAAAAAAAATTATACTACTTTGCACAATAAAACCTATTTTGTTGGCTCTTTACTAATAATACTGCATGTCGTATCTGACAATGATGTCAATAATCAATGGATTATCGCTGAGCCCAAATTATAGAGCCTGTTTCAGCGGTTGCTGATAAGGTGATTTGGCGTATAACGATGTCCAACTGATGAAATCTTAGGATTTGGTTGTTTTTGTTACGATCAACATCCATTTTATCTATCAAATATTTTTATTCGTAACCTGTGAATTCAAAAGCTGTAGTTTATTTGTAAAAGTGTTTAAAATCATTTAAACAATTCTTATAAGCATGTTTTAACATTTTAATATTACTATCTGTACCACGGCGTTTCACGTGCATTTATTTGAAAAAGAAAACTTAAATATTATACTATACTCGTATAGCCCTTAGTCTTCCTCGATAAATGGTCTATCAAGCACAAAAAGAATTTTACAATAATAGAAGTAGGCAGGCAGTTCTTCCGATTAGCGCGTTTAACAAATTTTTTATCTTTCATTAGTAAAAATAAGCTGCTAATCTTTTAAAAATCCTATAAAATATTTTCTTTACCTTCCTTCCTTAGACTTGTGCTCAGTATATGTTTTTAATTTTTCAAAACAACAATTTAATTCTTCCAAATCGTAAGGATTGATAAAGCCAGTGCCATAAAAATAATTTCTTAAGTGGAACCTACTTTTTGAAAAGGACTGCTCTTAAGGCTAATTCTTGTTCGCATACAACCTGTCAAAGGAGAAATGCACTACAGGCTTCAGCTCTGGTTAAATGTAGACTTCTCAGTGTTAATATTACTATGCACTTTCGTACTTGTAATGCAGAAGTCACTGCATATGCTTTTTAGCCTGCAACGTCCCACTCGTGGGAAGAGGTCCCTGTCGTTATGTAGTAGAAATTGAATTGATGTTATATTGGAGTCTAATTAGCGGATTAGGAACAGTCGCAATGCAAAAGATTAACAAAACAACCAACATTAAACAGAGAATTTAAAAAGTACTAAAAATTCACAAAAACGATTTTAAATCGAGGTTACCAAATGCATACACAACTTTTTACCATTTAAAGCCGCTGCAATGGCTAAAAATATCCATCCGTCGCTTGAAACGAAATCCGCGAAGGTTATTTGTAAACATTCAGATGCATTCATAATTTATCTGTATTCATACGTTCAAAGTTTCGCATTCATTTTATCTGTATTTATTGTGACTTTTCATACTTGTTTTTTGACTTTGAAGAGGGATTAAATATAATGACGTATTCAGTTTGTAACGTTAGGGCCTTTTTATACTCCACTAGGATGATAAACTAATGGTGAAATGTACGGTTGGCCTGATCACAAGCGCTGACCCTACTCCCGATCCTCCTGGAGACCTTGCTCATCACAGCAACGTAACACTATTTAACAGCGTTAGCTGTGATCTTCTGTAAGGTTGAGGTACTTCCCCGGTCGTGCTGCTCCAGATTTTATCATACTTCCTGTAGTTCCTTATCTCTATGTCCTGTTACTAGTTACAGTTGCTACCCAAACATAATAGTTTAATTCTTTGCTGTATTATTAATTACGCTCGAGGCTAAATCTTTATTCTTTCTCTATATAATTTATTATCTATATGTATAATGTAAAACCACTTTGATGAGATGATCAAAATTAACTAAATCGAAGAATACTAATAAAACCCATACCACGGTAAACATCTATATGGCCAATACAAATGTTTGTAATGTGCGGGGATCGAACCCGCAACCGCCAGCAAAACAGACACAAACCAGTGCTGTTACCATTGCGCCAAAAAACGAGAATGTAATAAACCAATGATTTAATAGTTTCCCACTGAGCTATTACGATTGTACATCAACAATTGGACCAGGTTACGTGCCGTCAAATCTAATTATGTATTGAAAGTAAAAAGACGAAATGCCTTTCACGACAGCGGATAGGTATATGATTTGCGTAACTTCTGTATCATATTATATCTATATCACCATACACAAAATAATATTCTTTGACTGTGCCATGTAACGCCTATATATCGCCATCTTATAATTAACTAGCCGACCCGTGCCCACTTCGTTAGGCATTAATTATTATTATATTAACCAAATGACATACTTTAAAGAACAAATTTTATAGCACTTAAATAAATAATATGTTGCTCCCGTGTATTTATTATTTTAAAATACAGAACCAAATAACATACTTTAAAAAACAAATTTTATAGCACTTAAATAAATAATATGTTGCTCCAACGCCATCTATCAAAAATCAAGAAAACGTTGTCGATAGACTAAATTAATAACGTCGAAAGACTAATAAATTGTTTTCTAATAGCGATAGATGGCGCTAGTTTATTTACACTTTTCATATTATATTTTAATTGTTTTCTTATTTACTGAATTTTTTGTTCAATTACAATAAAATATAGCCTATGTCACTCCTAAATAGTGTAGTTTTCTGTTAGTGAGTGAATTTTCATGATCGGATCAGTATTTGCGAAGATTACCCCCTACATACAAACAAAGTTATAAACTTTACCTCTTTATAATATTAGTATAGATTTCGTGTATGTATGTCTACTATCTTATCGTGTATGTATGTGTACAACTTCAATAGTTTCAATTGTCGTGAAGCATATTATTCTCATCACGTACGAACTGAAGCTCACGGAGCCGCAGATCAGTTGTCTCCAATCCGCGGTTTGGTTCGTGAAATTGTTGCTTCGTGCCTTTCTGCTACTTGAGAAATTAATACCTTTATTCCCAAAAAGTCTTACCATTCACGTATTAAAACATTTAACATGCCGTTCATTGATCCCACGACAAATGAATAACTTTTATCGTTCATAACGTTGAAACTACCATCTAGACATATAATAAAACAGACAATAAGCGTGAAGGATATCCAAGGAAAAGGAGATCCATTGTGCGAATTACACGAACTAGGGCGAAATATTATCCCGGTTCTGACAATTGTTGTCATTGTAAGACAATTTCCAGGCCATCAAAAGAAAAGAAACTACCATCGCTCAGATTTAGTTTCAAAAAAACTGCTACTATGTTAAAACTATTGGTACGAGATCCCACTGCAAATTAGTTCATGCATCGAGGTTTTGTTGTATTTTATGTATATTTATGATTAGGAGAATATATAACGACCAGGTTGCCGATCTAAATGTGAATTAATGTTAATTGATTTTTGTTAAAAAATTTCGTTCACTTCTGTTAAATCACAACTCCCGTTGTGCACTTGGCCGCACCTCTTCGCAGCCAGATGTAAACAGGTACGATTTCGATACGTTTATACGTACATAACGGACATTTATTATTCACATATCAAATGAAAGCTATATTTTTTCTATTTATCATTATATCGATGGCTCCTAAGTATACTGAGTCAACTAACAACTTTTGATAATTTAATTTTTTAAGATATTAATAACATTTCCTTGATTTCCTATCTACCTATGTAAGAAAAAAATAAAGTTATTAAAAGTAGAGTTGACTCAGTATACTTAGGAGCCATCGATATATTGCGGCTTAATTAAACCTGGCCGCAAATAAAAAATGGCTACAATATATCATTAGAATAGAAAAGGAAATTTCGCCCCTATTTATGAAGTTATAATACCTCAGGTGGGAAATGGGGTGTTCACGAAACGAGAAGACCCCGGTTCAAATCCTCATTTCTCCGCACCGATTATTTTTTCCCCTTTTCTTTCTAATTGCACTCGTGTTTCTTTATCGAAATAACCAGTTCATATTTTATTATTATCATGTCGGTAAGATCGAAAAATAATATTCATATTTCAATGGTAAGTATTTAATTTGTTTTAAATAAAATTTCCAAAAGACACGATTTATCACCAAAAAAAAAAAAATCGAGCTAAGCACCGGTCATCCAAGTACTAAATATATTATTTTATTGAGTTTTATTTCAGTCACGAATAATGTGAATCGATATTATATTATAATACTCCAAAACTAATACGTCTATTCCTAATCTTATATATATACAATTATGAATCTCAGCCAACGTGTTGTTAAATGCAAATAGATTCTGGTGTGAGTTTGTATGTTAATACAATCCTGTTTTGAATTCAATGTTCGCTATCGACCTGTGATATCGTCTTCTCTACGATGATATGTTTGCATGAACCATTTCATATCTGTTGATGATATTTTCATTTAGATGTTAAATGGGTTGTGGAATTGTGAACAGTGTGAGCGTTCAGTTTCAATTCTTAGATTGAATCAGACTTGATTTTTTTTTAGCTATTTACACTTTTGATATGTGAAAACTTTTTAGAAATCTTTCTTGGTAGACAAAACGAATCAATTGTGTTAGACTTTTACTTCAGTCTTCTAAATGATTAATCCTAATACGTCATGCATTCGATATACACTCATAAAGATTTTCTTTTAAATCATAATTATACAGAGTTATATTTTATTTACTTTCCATTGACATTAGTTTCGACTTTCCTACGATTTTGTTATATGTATAGATATTGTATTCAGTTCTGTTTTTTTTTTTCAGTTCAGCTTATTGCAGTCCACTACTATGTATAGTCAATAAAAAATTTTACCATTGGATACAATTAATTTATATGATTTAAAATTTATAAAATTAAATGTGTACATATTTGGCTTTACCTACTGTAGTCTCACGCTACCTATATGGTAGCACACATATATATTAAAATGCACAATTTTTGTTATTGCTCGCCTACTGCATGTTGCTACCGGAAAAGCAGAACTCTCGTTTCGCTATGTCGAAGTCACATATCATGCGTTGCTTAGGGTTACATATTTACAGTAATTTTCAACATAAATCCAGTTTGGTGTAGGCCAAAACATAATATGCTTGGTACAACCCAATTTATCTCAAAACTAGTTTTCCCTGAGATCGTATCGATAAAATATCAATACAATTAGTATTGCAGATATTCAAGAACCAATAACAGAAACATTACATTTGAAAGAAAGATTAAATACCATAATTGTATCTCATTATATCGGTAAGAGCCTCCGGCGGCAGAAGATTGCCACTTGGAGATGCAAATTAGCAATTTAAACGCAAACCGAAGTAATAAATTACTGTATAAACATTTCTTGATGTTGTTTTTTTTATACAACTAGTTCGGGAAAAAATCTTACGGCGCACCAATGGTAAGGGGTTATCATAGCCTATAGACGCCTGCAACACCAGAAGCATTGCAAGGGTATTGCCAATTCTAACCTCAATCCTCCCAGGAGCTGTGATCATCTTATTTACAATAGGACGAAAATACTGCCTGAAAACAGTATTATTTAGCTCTGATCTTCTGTAAGGTCGAGGTACTTCCTTAGTTAGGCTGGTACAGATTATGCGCAGAACATTAGCCGAACGTATTGAACGTGCTTTTTACAATACGAACTACGATAGAACGAAAGAATGATATTTCCGTACTTTATGAGCAAAATTATAAAATTATATGTTCAGTACAAGAATCAAGAAAGCGTTAGTTATTCGAATTTCATTGATTAATATTTTTTGTTCATTGTTTACCTTTAACAGTTCAAACATTATTTCAATATTTTTTCAAAGATAAGTTCTATTCAGTACTTCGAAACTCAATAGAAACGATGAAATAAAATTATTCTAATCTCTCGGTTGTCTGAGCAATAAAGATAATGCAGAATTTAGTTTGAATGAATAATAGAATAAAATTTTCCATCAAATATTATTGAACGAGAACAAAAATTACCATTATAGTACAGATAAAATATTTTTAATTGGAAGCTTAATTCCAAATTAATCGAGAATATTCTTAGAAAACGTAAATGTTATTTTAAGCGAATGGAAGTTTATTAAAGCATTATTTAAATTTCAAATTCCAATTAACAACATTTTTTTTTTCTTTTTTTACAGATAATAATCCCAACGAAGTATCAGTCTACGAATTTCGTGTGATAGACTCACAAACCAAAGAGGCGCGCTTTATGGAGACCGGCGCTTCATCTCTACGGATAATTTATTAAAGTAAGCCTCTCGGATCGAAGTATTTTTATCGCGTATTTCACTAAAGATAATAAAGAACCACCGTAATTATTTCTTCCGATATCGAATCTTGATTCTCGGTCAAGGATGACGCCGAGTACCCTTAATCCAACACCAATTTTGATCGTGCTTAGAGTGGATTAAAATGGCCATTCTGACGCACCTTTGTCGTAAATTTCTTTGCCAAATTTGACGCGAAATCGTAAACGTGCTACTGCTGTTACGAATTAGTACGTCGCTCTTAATTTTATCTATAACTAGCGACCCGCCCCGGCTTCGCACGGCTATCAGAGTTCCTTTATTATATTATAGATCTATTATACATATAAACCTTCCTCTGGGATCATTCTATTTACTAAAAAAACCGCATCAAAATCCGGTGCGTAGTAAAGATCTAAGCATTCAGACAGCGGGACGCGAATTTGTTTTACACAATGTAATGATTGTCATTAGAAAACTGGTTTAAGTGATAGTTTTGCTACTGTAACGAAACTATAATTGCTCTATATGCGTAAAGCGACTGGAAGGCATTCTTCGAGAGGCAGATTAGATAGATACAAAAGGCTATTCCTGATATTTGAGAATATTATTGTTGGGTAACATTTATGAGTTGCTTGTCACGATTCTTGATTCAGGCACATACATCTCACTGCTGGACTCAGACCTTTTTGTTCACGTAGGAGAAGGATCAGAGCTTAATCCACCACGCCGCTCCAATGCGAGTTGGCGGATATATTCCCTTCTATGAGTAACGATCGCTATCAGGTAAACATGATAACAACTGGGACCGACGTCTTGAAGTGCTCTTCGAGTTACGGTGAGAAGACTCATAAGGACTGCCCAACCAGACCACACATAAATTTTTGTATAAACACAAAATATCCACTCCGAGCGTTGAACCCGCGACCGCCGGTGTTAGGCACACGCACCAGTACACAAGTTCGTTCGTGCTACTTATAATTATTAATACTTCTTAATAAGTATTATCGCATTATGTCGTGACATGATATATTATTTACTCATCACGAACAGCTAGGGGTGGTCCATGCCCCACGCGGCGCCAGCTACCGCCATGTCGGCCCCGCCGCGCCACCCACACTTCTACACAGTCGAGGTCGGCGACACACGTTTCACAATCCTAAAACGTTACCAGAACCTCAAGCCTATCGGATCCGGAGCACAGGGCATAGTATGGTAAGTAAATTAGTACATCAGTAACCCAATATTTACCCAACTTGCTATAGATAAATATCCCTCCTGTCTTAAAGTGAACAATTGTGTTTGCTCGCAAACTAAAAAAACCGACTTCAATGACATCGACAAGTAATACAACGTAAATAGACGAAAACAATTAACAAACGCACTAGTCGTCACAACGATTTTCGAAGGCTTTCCTCGATTACTCTGGGATTCCATCATCAGATCCTGGTTTCCTTATCATGGTACCACACATGGGATATCTTATTTCCAACAAAAAAAGAATTATCAAAATCTGTTCATAAACGTCGAAGTTATCCCCGAACATACATTTAACTGAGGTAGGGCACAGCAGGAATTTCCTGCTCAAAATATGGAGCAGCCCGGCTGGGGTAGTACCTCGACCTTACAGAAGATCACAGCAAAATAATACTGTTTTCAAGCAGTATTGTGTTCGTGTTGGTGAGTAAGGTGACCAGAGCTCCTGGGGGGATTGGGGATTGGGTCGGCAACGCGCTTGCGATGCTTCTGGTGTTGCAGGCGTCTATAAGCTACGGTAATCGCTTACGTGAGTCGTAAGCTTGTTTGCCGACCTAGTGACATAAAAAAAAAATATGTATATATACCGTATGTACAATATACGAGTATATACGGTCGAATTGAGTAACCTTCTCCTTTTTTGAAGTCGATTAAAAATACAATTGCGTTCTTGTATAGTGTTTTACCTTTTAAATTATTTAGTATTTTAATATACAATTCTAGTTTTGAATATTCAAAGCCTTGTTTAATAATGTTACGTAAGTGAAGAGCTATTTATATTTATGCATGTGTAGACATACAAACACACTTAATATTCTAAATACCATCGCATGATCTCTGAGACTTTGACTTATCAAAACATAAACCTTCCAATTACGTTTTCTATACTTAAGCCAGCTAAAGTTATTTAATATAAATTGTCTTTCAGAATCTAGAACTTAACTTCAACCTCGTGATACGATCTGTTTTATAAATTACTTTTTCTTTTAATTAATTTTATGTTTGTTACAATTGTAATATGTACATGTATATCTGTGTTTGTCGAAATTATTCTTTGCACATGTACTAAGCACGCCATCATTTATCTGCATGCACATATCTGCACTGTTCTTGTAGTTTTATATAAAACATTTTAATGATCGTTCAATGTTTTGCTTCCCTTCATTGCGCAATGTAATTCTACATTTAGCACAACTATTGGAACTTATTTACGACTCCTAAACTGTAACCATCGTTTCTTACGAAAGCATGCCCTAAAAGAACAGATTTAAACAATATGGAATCGTCCATTTTTTTCTTATACAAGGAAATTCTTCTATCGATATTTTCAGTTACAATACAAAATGCTTATGAGGTACGCAAATAATAATGTAACAGAGAAAAGGATCGTCAAGCAGCAAACATCGCCCGTCAGCCGACCGGGCTGTCCATATAAAGTGTATTTCTATTTATAGCTGATCCAGTAGTAACGTTAGCTGAAGTAGAAATGGTTCAGTTTTACTCAGTCACACTCGGTGACACGGTGTTCACGATACCGACGCGGTACACCGAGCTCGTCCGCCGTGGCGAGGGCGCTCAGGGCATGGTGTGGTAAGCGACGCATTTGGAAAATGCTTCAGCTG
Source organism: Melitaea cinxia (assembly GCF_905220565.1). Taxonomy (NCBI): domain Eukaryota; kingdom Metazoa; phylum Arthropoda; class Insecta; order Lepidoptera; family Nymphalidae; genus Melitaea; species Melitaea cinxia. Next base: position 1,249,675 of record NC_059408.1, on the reverse strand, counting down.
CATTGTTTCCACTCATCCCGCTTTGGTTTTGAACACTAATTATCTCTTAATGTCTAGATGATTTCGGGGCTACATTTTGGGGTGACGTTTGGAAGCAATTTGTAAGGGTACAAGTCTTGTTTACAGGAATATCTTCAATTTTGAGACAGTGGCATCGGCAATAGCTATAATTTTTATATTATAGTAATATCTTATTAAAAATACGTGAAATTTTTGTAACGAAATAAGGAAAACTGCTATCAGATGAATGAATTTGAATCTCGTTTTGTCTATTTGGACACATGCAGCTTTTGATTCTGGTTGGAATTTTTATTTCAATTAATCAGTCAATCTTGGTATATGTATTATCACGAGCTTAAATAAGATGGAATGATCACTATGGTCATTGCCAAGTTCAACTAAATGCCTGCGTTAATGGTATAACGACATTTCAAAACATATTTGGAAAATACATCATGTCTTCGGGGTCAGATAGAAATAGATATGTCCTTTCAATACGTAATGAAAAATAATTAAGAGACATCTAGGATCGAGAGGACGCAAATTAACAATTAACATCATCATGATCGCCATAATCATTCTAGTCCATTATAACATCTATACTTAACTAATGGGCGCTAATTTATCATTTTAAGCTTCTTTCTACCCTCAAGAATTGTTAAACCCGTTTTTCATTTAGCAATAAAGACCTTTATCCTCTTATTGTCCTCTTTATTTAATTAACTCAAATTACTAAATATTTGGCTGTGAGATACAATGAATAGTATGGTTCTTAAATGTTATTTCTGTATCAATAAGTTGTGGAGTGACTCTTATACTTGAAAAGGAGGAAAGCTCATCTTTTAATGAACTGTATTTGGTTGTTTTTGGGTTTAAAATATTGCTACTTAAAATAATTTTGTTCTATTTGTTAAAATTAATTGTATAATTTCTGAAAATAGACTTAGTCGATGTTCCACTTATCAAACAATCTAAACGTAACGGTTTAATTTTATTCAAATAATAAGCAATATTTTTCCTTTTTACATAACTCAAAATTAATATCGTTGTAAGTCCCCTGGATAATTTTTCAATTAAATTAATTGTCCCGCGTGACATCGATGTAGCAACTCGAACTAATTAGGCAAAATATATCCAAAGTATTATAATAATGTAAAAAAAAACATATAGCTACTTAAAAATGTATGCATGGCTTTTTAATTTAACGTTTTTTTGTATCGAAATATGTATATATTTTTTGTTTTATATTTATTGTAACTAACGAAAGATTTCAGAGAGTTGGTGTCGACGGAAAGTGATCAAAATCCATTGCTGGTTTTATAGACGAATTGATGATTTTTTTCTTTTCAGCGCGGCTTATGACACAGTGACACAGCAAAATGTCGCGATCAAGAAGCTTTCGAGACCCTTCCAGAACGTAACGCACGCGAAACGCGCCTACCGCGAGTTCAAACTTATGAAACTCGTCAACCATAAAAATGTGAGTTTGGAAACCCTTTTCAAAACATTTAATTAATCTAAGCAACATACAAAATGCTTGATTTATTATGCTAAACTAAATTTTATGTTAAAATGTAATCACTATTTCCCTGATAACCTATCACCTAATTATCTTCTTTTACGACAATAATCAGCAAAATTATATAATCTTCAGCCTAACTTAAATGTTGCAAGTTTTGCTTTTTAATTCCTGTGTAATAGCGTAAGGTGTTGGAGATAGAGTCACCAGTCAGAAGACAAAATAGAAATACTGCTATAAATAATGACAAACTATTTCAGATAATTGGTCTTTTGAACGCATTCACGCCACAGAAGAGTCTAGAAGAGTTCCAGGACGTATATTTGGTGATGGAGCTAATGGACGCTAATTTATGCCAAGTGATTCAGATGGACCTGGATCACGAACGTATGAGCTACCTGCTCTATCAGATGCTTTGCGGTATCAAGCATCTCCATCTTGCTGGAATCATACATCGGGTATCTAATTTTGTACTAAAAGACAGTTTATATATTATTTTAAAAAGGATAACTGCGGAGTTTCTTGCCGATTCTTCTCTGCAGAATCTACATTCCGAATCGGTGGTAGCTTCACTTTTACAAGAATGATAATTTATTTTTAAAGTTTTAATTTGTAAAATGACGATTCGTAAGTGCTCTTGGAGATTTGAATAAAGCTATTTTTGATTTTGATTTTGGGTAAGTTTTTAAACGAAATATTCTTAATGGGAGGGGGGCACACAAGTGGATGAAATGTAACTGCTCGTAGTCATCTGCAACATTAACGGAATTGCGTTGCCAACTTAAGGAAAAACCGCGTAAACTCCAAGCTCTTGAAAACCTCCAAAATTTTTAATTCATTAAAGAAATTATGCATTGAGAATTGTTCTGTGTCAATTGAATTTCTACACAAAGTTCAGATGACAAGTAATGAAGCTGAATTTAAAAAAATCTCCTTTACAGAATGTATTTTAAAATATATAATATAATCCGAGATAATAAAGGCAAAAGGAAAATATTAAAATAACTTTGAATAAGTAAATGAAGGGATGTCAAACTTTATATTATTCGAACAGCGCTTGAATGCTGCTCGATAAAGTGACTTCGTTCTTGTTTTACTTCGGTGAATTGAAGTTGGTGTTGTTAGCTGATTGTAGTTTTTTACAATTCTATATGGATGAATAGATATCAAATGATCTATTTATGTACTACTATCAATACTACATTATCAGTTCTTAAGTAAACGTTTCAATAGTTTTTGTTCTTTATACTTATTGTCAATTAAGCCCCAAATCCAGATAATTTTGATTTTTATGGTTTTTATCATATCATCTAAATCTAATCTTTGCCTTTGAGTAACATTTTTTTGGTGGTACCCGCTTATGGCATAATGGTCATACTGATTTTTGTCGGGGTCTGGGCGTTTGTAACTTGTGTACTGGGTGTGCTTCCAAACTCCTTACGCAGGGAATCGAGGCGTTTATTTAATTAAGTGTATATATAAAAGTGTAAACTTTGCGTTTTAGGACCTAAAGCCGTCCAACATAGTAGTGAAGAGCGACTGCACGCTCAAGATCTTGGACTTCGGTTTGGCGCGTACGGCCGGGACCACCTTCATGATGACCCCCTACGTCGTCACCAGATATTACCGAGCGCCCGAGGTAATGGATATTATCTACTAAAGTTACTTTGTTACATTGTCGAAAGTTTTAAAATTGATTTTTTTTATACGACTAAGTCGGCAAACAAGCGTGCAGACTACCTGATCGTAAACGATTACCGTAACCTATAGACGCCTGCAACACCAAGCGCAACGCAAGCGCGTTACCAACCCTACCCCCAATTCCCCCACTAGCTCCCTACCTTACTCACCAAACAGTATTATTTTGCTGTGATCTTCTGTAAGGTTGAGGAACTTCTCCAGTCGGGCTGTTCCAGGTTTCGAGCAGGATATGAACTGCTGTAACCTCAATTAAAATTAAATAAATCTGCATATTCATAAACATGAAGTTAGATTATTTGTAAATTACATTCCGTGTTTGTAATCGAATATTTTTCGTTGTTATTGTTCTTTTTGGCTATAAAAAGTGGCTTGGAATTACTTCTTATAATATCTGCACTATGTTTGGTAATGCTATGGACACGGAAAGCACGGGAAAGGGATACATGGAAAGGTTTGGGAGAGGCCTACGCCGCAGAGGCGACTATTACTAATATTAATTAAGTTATATTATAAATATGTATAGGAATAAATTGTATAGCTTCAATATATAGGTTAGGTTAGGTTAATATATATTCATACATACATATGTTTGTACTAACAATAATTGTAATTTATTAGTAGTAGAAATAAAGGCTATTTTTATTTTTTATTTTATTTTATTTATGTTTGGTAAACACTTATCCGTCCTTAACTCTCGGTTGCGGGTTCGATCCTCGCTCACGACAGACATTTGTATTGGCCATATAGATGTTTGTCGTGGTCTGGGCGTTTGTGCTCGTGTATTGTGCATGATTCCGGACTCCCGATACAAGATTAAATCCTACTGGGGGCCGTTGAGTTTGAACCGTTTATTTATTTCTTAATGAGAAAAAATGCTTAAAATACAAATATATATATATATATATATATATATATATATATATATTGTTTATATATTTTTTGATATATTCAGGTGATCCTCGGTATGGGTTACACGGAAAATGTGGATATCTGGTCAGTAGGATGTATCATGGGGGAGATGATTCGTGGCGGTGTACTGTTTCCGGGAACTGATCACATCGATCAGTGGAACAAAATTATAGGTAAGTCAGTTTTATATTTACTACATTAAATTTAAAGAAATCACTCGATCTAATTTTTTGTGCAACACATTGCAATGCTCTAGAGCATTTAAGTGGTTAAGAGTTGGATAAAATTTATATTATTTGATATTAACTTTTCTGAGACTAATTTCAAATTATAAATGACTGTGACAGAAGAATAATAATATTTTATCGAGGTTTTGCGCTATTGCGATTATTCAAATTCCGCCTTAGAAATGTTCATAGCGTTCCCCGCTGGACATTACTATTGTATTTTTGGACCTGTATAGAATATTATTTTACTTTGGTCATTTCAAAGTGTCATCGGTTAAATGGTTCAGTTAGTTTCCTAAATTAGTAAATACCATCCGTCTATCCCAGTGTTTCCCAAAGTGGGCGATAACGCCCCCTTGTGGGTGCTGCAGTACTAAAGGGGGGCGGGGGTAGATACCTAGAAAAAAATGATGGCGTTGTGTAGAGGCTTGGGGGTGATTTTTCATTTAATCTATAAGGACTCTTGACTACAACTTGTGAACATCAACTAATATTCATTAAAAGATTGTTCAAAGGGGGCACTATAAAATAATTTATTCTCTTAGTGGGTAGTAGACAAAATAAGTTTGGGAACCCCTGGTCTATCCTCATAAATTGTGTTATTTGTAATATTTCTATTATTATTAACCGTTCTGGTGTAACAGCTGTTCCGGTGTAGTGGTGCGAGTAGTCGCCTAAAACGCCGACGGCTTGCGGGCACCAATCCCGCTCGAGATGGATATTTGTATTTGTACAAATATTCCTTTCCGGTTTGGATGTCTGTCCTTGTAGATTAACCCACCGTGCCTCGTAGAGCACGTTGAGCTGCCGGTCCTGGTCGTTATCATAAATAACTCGCAGTGTATTAGGCTTTGGTCTTTCTCTTACGTGGAGAGAGAGTCTGCAAGTTTTTTTTTATATCACTAGTTCGGCAAACAAGCGTACAGCTCACCTGATGGTAAGAGATTACCGTAGCTTATAGACGCGTGCAACACCAGAAGCGTTGCAAGCGCGTCGCCGACCCAATCCCCAATCCCCCAGGAGCTCTGGTCACCTTGTTCACCGACAGGAACACAACACTGCTCGGAAACAGTGTTACGTAGCCGCGATTGCAAGCGCAGCAGACTTTTTTTTTTAATCACTGAACTATCACTTAACTGAGGTAGGGCACAGCAGGAATTCCCTGCTCAAAATATGGAGCAGCCCGACTGGGGTAATACCTCGACCTTACAGAAGATCACAGCAAAATAATACTGTTTTCAAACAGTATTGTGTTCCTGTTGGTAAGGTAACCAGAGCTCCTGGGGGATTGGAGATGGGGTCGGCAACGTGCTCGCGATGCTCCTGGTGTTGCAGGCGTCTATAAGCTACGGTAATCTCTTACCATCAGGCGAGCCGTACGCTTGTTTGCCGACCTAGTGATATAAAAAAAAAAATGACTGAGCCGAGCGTCCGCCCGCAGAGCAGCTGGGCACGCCGTCGGCCGCCTTCATGGCGCGCCTGCAGCCCACGGTGCGCAACTACGTGGAGAACCGGCCGCGCTACGCCGGCTACAGCTTCGAGCGCCTGTTCCCCGACATCCTGTTCCCGTCCGACTCCAGCGAGCACAACCGCCTCAAGGCGTCGCAGGCGCGCGACCTGCTGTCGCGCATGCTGGTCATCGACCCCGAGCGCCGCATCTCCGTGGACGAGGCGCTGCTGCACCCCTACATCAACGTGTGGTACGACGAGGGCGAGGTCAACGCGGTGAGTGGCCTCTGCACTGCTATACTGCGAGCCGCTTTATCTTTCGTATTTAGGGTTCCGTACCGAAAAGGGTAAAAACGCTGTCTGTCCATCCGTCCGTCAATTTCACAAATTATGTATTTCTGTCGTATAGAGGCAACAGACAAAACAAATACTAAAAATAAAATATAATTAAAAATTAAGGGTGACTCCCATACAACAAACGCGATTTTTGAACTATTTTTTACTCGATATCAATAAATGATAACAGGTAGATACTTGAAATATTCACAAAATACTTAATTGTATATTTAATAATAAAATTATAATAATAAAAAAAAATATCAGGAGTTCTCATACAACTAAAGTGATTTTTGCCGCTTTTTGCCCGATATTAAAATCAGCACTAGGTAAACGCTTAAAATATTCACAAAATATTTAATTTTATTTAACAATTAAATATTTTACAGAACATTTGTTTATTCAATGGTACGGAACCCTTAGTGTGCGAGTCCGACTCGCACGTGGCCGATTTTTTATTATCGTTTTCAAATATTTTTTAAATACCAATGTGAAGCGCAACCTAACCAACGCAACAACCTCTGCCCGCAGCCGGCGCCGGCGTCGTACGACCACTCGGTGGACGAGCGCGAGCACACGGTGGAGCAGTGGAAGCAGCTCATCTACCAGGAGGTGGTGGAGTACGCCGCGCCGCCGCCCGCCGCGCACCACCAGCCGCCGCCCGACCACGCGCAGCCCGCGCTCACCACATAGGTGCGCTCCCACATAGCTGCACTCACCATATAGCTGCACTCACCACATAGGTGCGCTCACCACATAGCTGCACTCACCATATAGCTGCACTCACCACATAGGTGCGCTCCCACATAGCTGCACTCACCATATAGCTGCACTCACCACATAGGTGCGCTCACCACATAGCTGCACTCACCATATAGCTGCACTCACCACATAGGTGCGCTCACCACATAGCTGTACTCACCACATAGGTCCACTCACCACATAGGTGCGCTCACAACATAGGTGCACTCACCACATAGGTGCGCTCCCACCTCGCCACAGGTGCACTCACCACATAGGTGTGCTCACAACATAGCTGCACTCACCACATAGGTGCACACCCCACCACGCCACATAGGTACACTTAAACGGGATACTCCCAGTCACCACGTTTAAATATTGACGTATTTCGATGTTGTTTTAACTCAAAATTAATTACAGGTATCAGCCGAGCTGACCGCCGACATCTAATGACGGGCGTAGCGCGCGTCTACGTCCGGCTACGTTTGCGCTACGCGTGGCTACGACGTAGCGCCGGCGGCGGACGGGCTGTGATGGATTCCAATCGATATGTTAATAATAAACTGATGTATATATTTATTGCGGTTCATGTGCAATAGTTCGGACGAGCTCGAGACGGGGTCTCGGCTACAACAATAATAATGTAAGCAGTGTAACACGTAGCGTACCCGAGACACCGGGGACAGTTGTCGTGTCTATTAATTGTAGTTTCTTCCCGTTTCTAATTAATACATAGGGTAAGTTCTGTTTGCGTTCGAATGACTTGTTCCTTTGTTTGGAGCTCAACGGTGAATTCGGTTCGCGAGCCGCCCGTGTGGCGATATCTCGTATTTTATTAGGGAAGTATTGACGTACCAGGCGCCCCCTAGACCCTAGCGTCATCGCAGATTTTGCTAAACGTATACCCATATTGATTTGCATTAAGGAGTGCCTTTCGCAATTTGCTAATAAAATATTGGTGATTTTTCACGATACGGACTGAATTTGATACGTTTGGATATTTTTGTATAATGTTACCGAGGACGGTCTGACGGCATTTATCCGATTGCAAAATTAATATTTTTTTATTTACTTTTAGAAGTAACGAGAGTTGAGCTTAGCGTTTGTTATGTTATTTTCGAATGTGCAATCAGTTTTTAATATTTTATTCTTCAAGTGTAAGTATTGAAGTATTTGAAATTACTGAACCGAAAGAAATCTATTTTCTGATCCCATTTTGCCAATATATCAATGAATGAATTACAAATGCAGCGCCATTTTGTATATTTGCCGCAGTAATCCCGTGCTGGTAGTTTCGTTTGTGCGATACTAGAGTGTATCGCGTGCGTTCCGAGGTCATCCGATCCTTCACGATTTTTTTCTTAGCCACACTGAAGATAGTCTCGGGTTTTTGTGATGTTCATAGTTTCGTCGTAAGTAGACCCTAGTTGCGTTGTTGACGATATTGTATTGACTGTATGAAAGTAGTTCGATAAGTACATTTTTACCTAAGTAGAGTAAACTAGATCACCTCACGCGTTACGACCGATCGCTGACGAAATACGTAACGACTGTGACACGTTTACTTTAGTCGATGGAGCGTTATAAATATGTAGTTCAAATGTTTATTTCGAAATTAGCGATCACATATTATTTATTAACTTAACGAGTAATTAGATATATATAATGTGTATACATATACAGTTTTAGTGACGGTCTATATGAGGCTTAACGTGTGAGGTACGTTGTAGGTTATTGTTTGAAACCTCACTAGGTGATATAATTATATGATAAGTAAAAACAAAAGAATGTTGATAGTCTCTATCGGGTGGTTTCAGCGAATAGCACAATTTATTAGCTATAGAATAATGCTGGGCGTTGACATGTTCGTGAAGAAATGTTTACCGTGTACTGAACAATACGGAAATACAATTTTCTGTAACCTTTTTAACGATTCCGTTAAATATAATATGAAAACTTGGTAAAAAATTGAACAAGAACCAGAAGAGTTTAAAGATATACAAGAAATATTGGGTAAGCCTCTAGACCATCGGGCGTCGATTTATGGGGTTTTGGGGGGAGGGGGAGGGGGGAGTGGGTTACCTTCTGGTACCACTCCCACCCCATGGTTATGGAGATATCATGGTTAAAGTATTGAGATTAGAATAATGTTATGTGTTTGTGCTTAAATTGTTTTTGAACGAAACGCTAAGTGACGCGCCATTTTATTTGATAGCGTCTATCTGTCAGTCGTTAAACGTTAGTTGTATCGTTTGTCGATCTTGCAGTCGAGATCGTTTTTACGTACCCCCTGTTCGAAAATAAGCATGAGTGCACTTCCCGTAGCGCCGGAGCTAAAGTGGAGTCAGACGCGGAGCTTTAAGATATTGTGATAGCTCTAAAGTCTTTTTCTAATCTCAAAACTTTAACCATGGATATCTCTATAATGTCTCCATAACCATGGGGTTTCGCATGGTGGGAGTGGTACCAGAGACGCCCGATTGTCTAGAGACCAGCCGAAATATTGTTTCGTACGCGGCAAACAAAATTGAACAGTTCGAAATACGACTATAAATAATAATACGAAAGCAATAATACATTTCCAGTTTTCCCTCCTCGAGCGCAAAATATCGTCGTTTCGCTTATTAATTGTACGAAACATATCAAGGACGTTTCAATAGATAGGTTGATTTATTATTACAAGCAAACCGTTTGATGAAAATGCCGCTCCATTAACGAAAGTGTTGCTTTACTTTTGTTCCATGTTGTCACTATGACGTTTCGTTGACTGAACGCGCGGGAAGTTACCCCTCTATGACATAATGCCTTCCATACATTATCTTATGGTCTAAGGTCTAAAAAAGGACGGGGATAACCTTATAAAATATTATAAAGATATTTAAATTTTCAGTTTAATATATCGTTCTCCCTAACCACACTTCGATCTTCCGAGATCGCGTATAAAATTATTATAAACAGATAATTTATATTTGGTAACATCAAAATGAAAATCTATAAAGATTATTTGTATACAATATTTAAAAGAAGTATCTAAATGTAAGTAGGGACGTGTAAATATTAACGTGTAAAATAATCTAAATGGAACGAAAGTGAAGAACATGCGCTATCTATAGGACATTCTGTTTATCGCTATAGTAAATAATTCACAACTGTACGTCCAAATTGTCCATTTATATGTTAATGTACCTAATGCAAATTACAATAATGTAATCTTTAGAATGTATTTAGTCTTGGTAAATCAAGGTTTAAGGTAGTAGCAATGTTGAACGCAGGCCGATGGGCTTTTAGCGGTATACTTGGTTTAACACTTCGATGACTATCTTTAACAACTTATTTTTACTGTACACGTAAGTTATTTCATATTTTAACTGAATAAATCGAAATGGTTATTATATACAGTGTGTTTGATTTCCCGCCTATTTCTAATACCTGAATCGCAATCAGCGACATAAATGTACCTACAGTTCTTGTAGTAAAGCCGATATGTGTATGAGCTATCTGCTTTACAAGTAAAGCAAGCTAGCTGAATCTGTATTTATGGCTGCGTTTTGTGCTTGTCGTAAACTAGAATACTTACAAAGAGTAAGTATAAACCAAACTAAATTAATAAATTTATATCTAATACTATTAAATGAGCAAAATCTATACATATAATAAAATGGTAGGAAAGTCAAAACTGTACATTGAAGATTTTTTTAAAAGAATACTTGAGGATCGATCTACAATCGACACCGAAGCCAAAAATATGGTTTTTAGAATTTTTGTCTGTTTGTCTGTATGTATGTCCGGGATAAACTCAAAAAGTACTGCATGGATTTACTTCAAATTTGGCACAAATATTATTAAGAAGTCGGGTCATCATATAGGCTACATATGTTCACGCTATCACCTACGGGGAAAGAGCAGTGAACCTTTATTTCTTCAACGCATTCTGTAACAACGCGTAATCTAACGACGCTATTGAATGTTGAATGTTGTTGTTATTATGCTTCACACTATAAATAAAGACATTCTGTAGTATATTTAGTATCAGCATTGCACCCGTGCGAAGCCGGGGCGGGTCGCTAGTGTATATATATATATATATAATTATATATACAATAGTGTCTTGAATTTCAGTGTAATGTCTGCCACAGGATCTGCTTGACTGAGACCAAAGATTATTTATTCCATTTAGTCATCATGTGAGGCTTTTGCAAATAGGATGAGATCCTGGCAATAAACTCTAAATTGACTAAGAATACCAGATATTCTGGCTTTTTTAGCATAAGCATCTGCACTTTCATTACCTGAAATACCACTATGTCCAGGAATCCATGCAAGCACGACCCGAATGTTCTGTGAGTGGCATTTAAAAAATAACTGTTTTATTTTCAGGATGAAAGAAAATTTGTTTTTTGACCGAAATAGGTTTGACACGATAGCTTCAAGAACACTTCTGGAGTCTGACAGTATAATGGACTTATCTAAATGATGTGATTCTATAAAAGAAAGTGCTTCTAAAATAGCTATTGGTTCCCCTGTAAAAACTGAAGACATAGCAGGTAATTTAAAGTTTAAAATCACATTTACTTTAGGGATCCAGACGGACACACCAACGCAGCTATGAACATAAAATTTGGATGCATCCGTAAAAATAAGTAGCCAGTCTTTAAACTGTTCATTTATTATTTGATTAAATTGAATGTTAGCAATAGGTGAGCCTTTTGTAATAGAAAAGTTAAGGATAATGCGAGGTGGGAATATAAGAGATTCAAAAGGAGTCTCAATAAGAGGATTAATTCGGCATTTGAAGATAGGGCAAGGGAGACTAGTCAGTTTTTGGTAGCTAATTAAGAGGCATGGGGGATCTTTGTGCAACCAATAATTAGAGGAAGAGAAGAGTTGGGAAAGAGAATAGAGTTTACTAATAAGTGGGTGATAACGGGATTGAAAGACTTTAAAAAGGAATCTATCAGATAGGTATTCTTCGAAGATGAAGAGGGGGGTCAACACATTCAACTTGGAGAGCATTAACTGGGGAAGATTGCATGGTACCTATAATGATTCTTAATGATTTGGACTGTCTAATGACCTTAAAGATAATTTATTATACAGTTCTAAGGGGAAAGACCCGTAGTCTAAATGACTACGGACAAGAGAATTATAGAGTAGCTTCTGGGAGTAAGGATGGGAGCCCCACTATACTCCTGAAAGGGACCGCAGTATATTAATGTTCTTTTCACATTTCTGATTTATGTGATTAACACCCAAATATCTTACACTATCTTTAACCGGGAAAACTTGTTGGTTACTAATTATATTAATGTCAGAAACAAGTCTGGAACGAGAGAAAACTACTACAGTACTTTTGTCAACAGATATAGACAACCCATGATTATCTAACCAATCATTCAAATAGCCAATGGCAGAGTTCGTCGAAGAAGTCGAGTAGTGCAGTCATTTATGTCTTTGGAGGAAATATATAGTGATATGTCATCTGCACATTGAAGGACATTGCAAAAACAATTAACTGAGCGGTCTAAATCATGCGTATATATACTGTAAAGGAAAGGGCTCAAAACAGAGCCTTGAGGAAGTCCTTTCCACACCATTCTTGGAGGGAAAGAAGAAGTCTTGTAGATATAACAATAGAGCGGGAAGAAAAATAATTGTAGATGAAATTTGTCATTCTCACGGGGATACTCAGATTTAGCATTTTCTGTCTGAGTACCGGAAGAAAAACATTATCATATGCAGATGCCGCATCAAGTAATACTCCCACGACTGTTTCTTTTTTAGAGAATGCAATGCGTAAGTCTGTCATGAAGATCCCTAGGCTGTCCATGGTACTAAAGCCTTTTCGAAAACCGAATTGAGTTTTGGAAAGGACTCCTCCACTTTCCATGATCCATTCCAATCGGTTTTTAATAAGATGTTCAAGGATCTTAGCAACAGTGGACGATAATGCTATTGGTCTATAGCCAATTGGGGTCTGTACTAAGTTTTTCCGGTTTAAAGATAGGCAAATATAAATAATTTAAAATATCTAGGCACAGCTTTTGAGTAACTGGACCAATCTTGACTATAAAAGAATAAGGGATACCATCCTCACCAGGAGAGGAGTCTGTTAAGGACTGCAGAACCAGTTGAAATTCCTCCATAGAATAGGGGGCATAGAATTGATTTACTGGGGTAGGATTAGAGGTTATGTACACTCTTACAATGAAGGGACCGATAGAGGTGCCAACTTTTGCGAGAAGGCATTGATCCAAGTAGATATGTCATTGGACTGATGGTTATCACTAGGAGAAAGTGTTCCTCTAAATCTCCTAATGTTTTTCCAAACAATAGAAGGGTGAGAGGCAGGGGATAAACTTTCGCAAAAGTGGTACCAGCCACTCTTTTTCTTTTTAGAGAGCAGTCTATTCACTTCAGCTGCCACTCTTTTATAATTTAGTTAATTATCTAGACTCATAGAAAGAGAGTATTGTCGCTCAGCATCTTTGCGACGCTTACATGCATTTGAGCAATCAGCATCCCACCAAGGAGGGGATGTCCTTCTAAAAGTGCCAGAGCCTTTTAAAGGAATTACCTTTTCAGCGCTTTGCATTTTTAAAATAATTATATACTAGGTGGACGTTGTTTTATTGAACAGGAGGGACATGGCTGACTTCATTATCCGTAGCTACTGCAAACTGTGACCAATCTGTTTTGGTCACATTAAATTTCAATCTAAGGGGAATAGGGTTAACAGTAGGTCTAGAAGAGAATGATAGTGATATAATAATTAGAAAATGATCGCTGCCAAAAGAATGAGGGAGAATGATCCACGAGGATAGGGAAGAAAGAGATGCAGAGCAGAATGATAAGTCCACAGCACTATTTGGGTTTTGTAGAGGAGAGACCCTGCGAGTGGGGGACTCGTCATTTAACATAACAACAAGGAAACCAGTATGGCTGCTCCAGCTTTGCCATCACTCCTATCGTCCCGGAGGCATGCATAGTTCGGGACTCTAAAATGAGAACCAGGTTTTAACCACGTCTACTGAACGACAAGAATTAATGGTTTGTGCTTTTTAATTAAATATAATAAATCATGGATTTTGTTTTTAACGCTACGATAGTTCCACTGTAGGATGATGTGCTCCATTATTGGGAATGAGATTTGCAAGCTGAGTTAAGTACTTGTGAATATTGTTCGGTAGCTCGGAATCACTGAACCGGAAAAGCAAGTTAATCAGGAGAGAAGTAAGAAGTTCAATAACGTAATCTTTAGGAGAGAGAGAATGTGATAGAGGGAGGAGGCGACGAGGAGTAAATACTGTTTTTTATATAGGAGATTGTGGTTGGAGGAGTATTCTTTCTATTTATAGAGTAAGAAAGAGAAGAGGAAGAGATTATTGTAGAGCCAGCAAATGAACGTCTTACATGAGGGAATCTGGCAGAAGCTTCGAGGTAGGAAATGCTTTCTTAAGACATGATGGGAGCTTTTGAGAATTAAAAGTAAGGACAACTGACTGGATGGGGATCCAGGTAGGGGAACCATCATTAACAACTTCCCGCTCAATCTCCTACCTTATAACCTACATATCCAAGGGGAACCTCTAAATTAGCCACAAATTCCTCCATAGACCAATCTACTGGGACATCTAGAACAATTCCCATGCGAGATACACTATAAGATGGAATTAGTGCCATAAACCTAGCAGCTCCAAGAGCGGGATGGTCCAGGAAGTGATTAGCATATTCGGCTGATTTAAATTCAATAGAAATTCGATTCTTACCGATTCTCTTAATACCATCCATAACAATGTTTTTGATGCTGTTTTGAATAAGAAAAGTCCAAATTGAATAGGGCGAAGAACTGTACCGCTACTGGATTCAGACTCAGGTTTGGTGACATAAACAACAAATGGAGCAGCATCATCCGAAGAGTATAACCTCTTGTCGTTTTGGAATTCGGGGCTGCTGTATGTTAATTGAATTGAAGGAGTCGACGAAGATGGGTTAACAACTAACCTTTTAGTCTGGTCAGAGTCAGAAGGATCGTTTAAAGGTCTTTTTCTGTTGGTTTTGTTACCATTCTGTAACCATTTTTAAAAAACAAAAAAACTACTTACAACGTACACTTAACAGTACACAACACAAACAGATATATAAGTAATTCAATTCAAGTGGAAATTGCCAAAAAACAAAATCACTAAAAACTCGAAATCGCTTGTAACTGAAACTTACCAGAAAGCAGAGACCCTGAGCAGAGCTTGTACAGTGATATAGTCTTTACTCTTCTATTCTTTGTCAAGTGTCAATTGGCATATTTGTGTCATTTGTCAACAACTCAACACTAACCAATCGCTGGCACTCGTGTTATTATTGTTTTATAAGTTTAAAAAAATCACTTTTGATAAATAGTATAAATATTTTTTTATCATTTGTATTTATAAGTTTAAAACTATCTAAAACACAATGTCGGAAAAAGAGAAAACGAAAACCAACACGCAATTAATGAAACACCTACCAAAGGACGCTCAAGTTATTATGTCCATAATGAAAGAAATTGGCATCACAGAATACGAGCCGAGGGTCGTGAACCAGCTCTTAGAATTCACATATCGTTATGTTACATCCGTGTTGGATGATGCGAGAGTCTTTGCTAACCATGCGAAGAAAAAAACAATAGATTTGGACGATGTAAGATTGGCGGTTCAGATGCAATTGGACAAATCCTTCACGAATCCTCCTCCCAGAGAAGTGCTCCTCGAGCTAGCGAGAGTAAAGAATGTGAATCCTCTTCCATTAATCAAACCACATTGTGGCTTGCGGCTACCACCAGATCGGTATGATATACATTCAAACTATTTATTTACTTTAGTTAATATATCAACAACAAATCTTCACAATAAATTAGGTTATATTTTATTAATCTAAATAAAATTGTAAGAAAGATTATTTTTTATTTACTAGATGAATGAATGAATTATTAACTAGAAATTTGAATAATGAATCATGGTTCATGCAAACCTTAACCTCCCAATGTTCTCGTTTGTAAGAGTTTCTCAAAATCCTTATTGTACTAAACTCTTGTTATTATCATTTACCTGTATGAAAATTTTCAACCTTAAAAAATCTAGTCATTTTCAAGATTTGTGATAATGAGGCAATGAATGAGTGACCTTTGATTTTATTTAGCCTTTATTAAGCCGTGGATTTACTTATTTAGACATACCAGTAAAAGATATTAAATTATTTATTTATACATTATACAAATAAATAAAATTGGAGTGTCTGTTTGTAATATTCATATAACCACATTTTACTAAATGCATATTGGATGTATATATACGGTACATAAACCAAACTAACAATTTTTGTCTGTATGTTCTGGCTAATCTCTGAAACGGCTGGACCCATTTTGACGTGAGCTCCACTGGCAGGTAGCTGATGTAATAAATAGTAACTTGGCTACTTTTATTTTAGAAATTTATTTATTTTACAACCTTGCAAACTGATAAATAACTTTTTTGTTAAATTACACGCGAACGAAGTTGCGGGCACAGCTAGTTGGTTCATAAACAATTACTGGACTTCTTTTCACTGCGAGCTTAACTCACTATAGTTAAGAATTAATAATATCATAAAGATTAAACCTATTTTTTTTTTCAGTTACTGTTTGTCAGCCTGCAATTACCGTTTGAAACCAGCTCCAAAGAAAGTAGTCACTAAAGTTGCAATACCGGCCACACCAACCATGAAAACAGTGACCACGCCAAAACCAGGAGGACCACAGAATGTTGTTGTGAAACGACCGCCCGGAGCCATAGTTAATGTGTCGTCAAAACCTAGTGTGGTTCCTAAACCAGTTCTCAAATTCACATCTAGTAGTAAGGTGAGAAACTTAGAAATGAAATAAATTTTGTTCTCCAGATTTAGACCTAAAAAATATATAGATCACTAAGTTTGACAATGATTTGATTAGACTAAATCAGTTTGTAGTATTAGTTAAATGAAAATTGTAACCTATTTCTGTTCTAGGCAATCTACTTTATTCTTTAGTTTCTGACCTTTTATGCTCTGCTATATTAAAACTCATTCATTTTTTTGTTCATAATTAGTTATGGTTATAAGTAATAACCATATTACTTTATTTTGTTTTTTGATTTCCTGTACTATTGATTTTCATTAAATTACTATATTCGGTATTGGTTCGGTATTTTCAGGTGGTAGCAAAACCAGCAGTCCGTGTCACAGCGGGCCCGTCCTCCCAGGGCCCCGTCAAGATGGAGGTTGATGAGGTCTCACAGAAAAGGAAACGTGAAGATGATGATTATGATATGTAATTAAGTATAGGTGTTTAAAAACATAATATTATTAAAGTTTATTATTAACGATATTTTATTTTTTTAATTGAAGGTGGGCACAGCAGGAAAATTTCTGCTCAAAATATTGAACAGCCTGACTGGGTAGTACCTCTCGACCTTACAGAAAATCACAGATAAAAAACACTGTTTTCAAGCAGTGTTGTGTTCCTGTTAGTGCGGAATTGGGGATAGGGTCGGAAACGCGTTTGCGGTGCTTCTAGTGTTGCAGATGGTTATAATGAACATTTCTTGTATGTAACATGTGTGACATTCCTTATCCATTATGGAGTGACATAATCCTTGTTGATTAAAACTGCATAAAATCAAAACAATTTTAAACACAAAACCATGAAGTTAAGAATTGGAATGATAGTACAATCAAAAATAATTCTATTACAAAAATTCCCTAATATATCAAATGAATTGACATCGTACAAACTTGAACAAAAGAGAAATTCTTGTACATATTAATAAAATGTTATAACAGTGCTGTATTGACACATACTATACATTTTCATTCTTTGCCCAGCTACTAACGTTCCCTTTATATTTTGTATACTCTATTGATTATATTGTGATGAATTGTTCGTTATTCATCTGTTCAGACAATAAAGAGGATTGAGTTTAAGTCTGGATACTTGTGATAATCTGAAGAAAGATAGAATTTAAGATAGTCTAAGGAAACATTTTGCATGAAAACATATCTAGGAGGGTATTATGGGTACGGTCGGCAACGCGCTTGTTGCGTCTGGAATTGCAGGTGTATATAAGCTACAGTACTCGCTTACCATCAGGTGAGCTGTAAATTTGTTTGCAACTTAGTTAAATAAATAAAAAACAATTTTAAAAATAAAAACTTTAATAAACAATATATATAAAAGGTATATAAATATATTTGATTTATTTTGATTACTCTTACAATATGGTATCTTTTTATTTATTTCTTGTCGTACTTGTAGAAGCCTTCTCCAGTCTTTACTCCGAGCTTACCCTCGGATACCAACCTATTGAGTAAGGGAATAGGGTTGAACAGTGCTTCCTGTGGGTACTTCTTGTGCCATCCGTCTAATATAAACTTGTTGGTGTCAAGACCGACATAGTCGGCTAACTCTAAAGGTCCCATGGGATAGCCTGCCCCTAACTTCATGGCGATATCAATGTCACGGGCTGAGGCATCACCTGTAAAATAAAATAAATTTAATTTATTTATGTTAGAATTGTTTTTTGCTATGTTAATATAAAATTACAATGGATAATTTTGTTTGGGGTCTGATGTTAAATTTTTTTTACTGTTAGTGATGAAATTAGAAAATAGAAATCTTATAATGTAAATGTACAGTTTCTAATGACCCTGCTTTCAGCTCTGGGGGCTGTCAATTCGATTTCTATTTATTTATCTATGTATGCTTATTGAAAAAAATGTAGCTATATGAAACGACTAAAACAAGCACTAAGCTTTGCTGTTGCTTTTGCTAGTAATGCTTAACTTAGTAAACTGACGACTATGTATGCATGTAAAAAAAAAACCGTAATAGTATAAAAAAATTCAAATAAAATCCTTACCCCTTTCAAACAATCGAATAGCCTCAGCTATGTACGGTACAAGCAATCTGTTCACAACAAATCCGGGGGTATCCTTGCAAGTGATACAAGTCTTGCCGACGCTCTTGCCCCAGGCCATCATGGCTTCGTACGTAGCATCGGACGTTTCTGAAGCTTTCACTACTTCCAGCAAACGCATTACCGGTACTGGGTTGAAGAAGTGAAGACCACCGAACCTGAAGTAATAATGTAATGTTAGTTATTTAATAATATCCTGTAAGGTTTAGGATTTCAGTTGAATTTCGATTAAAAAATTTAATTTTGTCGACAGTTTTGTAAGTACTGATATTTTACTTTGGTTTTTAATTTTTTAAAGTATTGTTACGTGTTAGGGTTCGAAGGATTTGGAGAGAAAGACCTGCTGACTCTTTTCAAGACTTTATTCACTAGCACTAGGTCCAACACAAAGCACTAGGTTCAAACACTAAGCACTAAGTTCAAACACTAAGCACTCACGATGTCCTCAGTCGTAGCCAATGTCGTAGGTTTCGCTGGTACCACTCTTGATCACTAGTTTTCACTCTTGAAGTCGCCTCGAAGATCGCTCAAACTGAACTGCACTCGCTCGCCTACCTGCGGCTATTTATATCGGCCGACAAGAGACCCAGACCATTCTGGAAAGTTCGCGCATGTACCCGGTTTTCGAGACTTTACTTCTATATAGTTCCACAATAGTTCCTCTAACGCCATCTAGTATTGAGTAGAGAGTTTCATGCGGACTCTGTCTTTGCGTGGTTTTAATGGTTGCCGCTAGATGGCGCTAGTTTCTTTGTGTGTCCTTAACACTACTCCCCTCTTAGAGATGCTCGTCCCGAGCATCGTTGTTACTGCCATGGTAACGCGCCAGACGGTCTATGTGTACCACTTTGAATGTCCCTCTTGGTTGCTTTTGAATCCTGTAAGTCACATCATTCAGTCGGGTAACCACTTTGTATGGACCGTCCCACTTGGTCTGCAACTTTGGCGATTTCCCTTTCCGGCGGGTTGGGTTACGCAGCCACACCAGTGACCCTTCCTTGAAGCTGCTCGTGTTCGATTTCTGGTCGTATCTGGTTTTCATGTTCTCGCTTGAATTTTTTCATTTTCCCGAACCAAGGCGTGTATATAGCGCATTTTTTCCCTTAAATCGCTGACATAGTCTTGTACGGTATTTGGTCCCTCTGGTGCCCCTCCAGTCAATAGGTCTACTGGTATTCGTAATTCTCTACCGTAATTGACATACGCCGGGGTAGCTTTTATGCTCGCATGCTCGGCGGTTCGGTAGGACAGAAGGAAGAGTGGTATATACTTGTCCCAATCTTTTTGTTTATCGTCTACCAATTTCGCCAAATGCCTCTCAAGGGTCTGGTTAAATCTCTCAACCATTCCATCAGACTGTGGATGGTACGCGGTGGTCCTCGTCTTATGCATGCCCAAAATTCTGCACACTTCCTGGAATACTTGCGATTCGAAGTTCCTGCCCTGATCGGAATGGATTTCTAGAGGCACGCCAAAGCGGCATATCACTTCTTCGACTAACTTAGAAGCGACTGTTGTAGCTTCTTGGTTTGGTATGGCGAACACTTCGGGCCATTTGGTTAAGTAGTCCATTAAGACCATAAAATACTTGTTTCCCGATTCCGTTACAGGAAATGGCCCCGCTACGTCAACTGCAATTCGTTCCCACGGTGCACCGACGTTGTACAACCGCAGGTTCCCACGGCTCCTGGTCTGTGGTCCTTTTACAGCAGCGCAAGTAGTACATTTGCGGCACCAATCCTGTACATCATCTCGACAATGCAACCAGTAGAATCGTTCTCGCACTTTTGTTAACGTCCTCTTGACACCTAGATGACCTCCTGATACGCCATCATGTATTTCACGGAGAACATCTAGTACTCTCGTTCTTGGGACAATTATCTGAAGGTGGAACTCTCTGCCGTTAATCTTCTCCCATTTCCGGTAGAGTATTCCGTTTTGAAGTATCAGACTGTCCCATTGAACCCAGTACGCCTTAGTGACAGCGCCAGTGGGTGCAACCTCACTCCAGATTGGTTTTACGTCATCCCGTTTTCTCTGCCGTTAATCTTCTCCCATTTCCGGTAGAGTATTCCGTTTTGAAGTATCAGACTGTCCCATTGAACCCAGTACGCCTTAGTGACAGCGCCAGTGGGTGCATCCTCACTCCAGATTGGTTTTACGTCATCCCGTTTCTTCCATGTGATGATGTGCCGAAGGTCGTCATCTCTTTCTTGAGCTTCCCTCATAGCATCACTCTCCCAGATACCCAAAGGATTTGTTCTTGTTAGCTTTAATGTGACTTCATTAGAATCCTGCTTAACACAATGTTTGCAGACTTCCGAACACTGCCTTCGTGAGAGTGCGTCGGCATTCCCATACAACTTTCCGCTGCGGTGTTTCGTCTTGAAGTCATACTCCTGATCCCGGGCAGGAGGCGAAGCCTTTTGCTTCTTCAGCTCCTCTATTTGTTCCTCGATCCTTTTCATCCTTGCTATCTGGGTCTTCTTTTGCGGACAGTTGAGCTGAAGATGGCCCCTCTCGCCGCACTTGTAGCACATGACTCCAGAACTTTTCTTCGTAGGAGCCTTAACTACCTTAGCTTCCTCAGAGACCTCGCAGATCTTAGGGGTCTGCCGTATGTCAAGGCGAACAGCCTCGACCTCCAAAGCATGCGCCAATGCTTCCTTTAACGAGGTGTGGTGACGAAGCCTCACTGCAGCTCTGATCTCCAGGTCTTTGATTCCGTCGACAAATGTTTGAACAATATTCGTGTTTACCATCTTGGTGTCGGCTCCTGGGTATGACTTCCTGACGAGTTTTTCGATTTCCAACGCCCATTGTTGTAGTCCTTCTCCTGGGCGTTGAACTCTGTCACGCAGTTTGACACGGAACACGTGCTCCAGATGTCGATCCCCGTATCGGGATTCAAGTGCCTCCATCAAGTCTTGGAACCCATTCGTATCCGTATGTGGCAGTGCTTCCAGAACCGACAAAGCTTGCCCCCTGAGCGCAACAGTGAAAGCGGGCAGGCATTGTTCTTCCGTCCATCCGTTGGCAGTAGCAACAGTCTGGAATTGTCGACGATAAGCGTTCCACGAAGTAGTGCCGTCGTATGGAGGCACTTTCACTTTTGCTCCTTGCCCCACTCCGGTAGTTCCACTAGACATCGCAATTCTCATGGTTTCAAGGCGTACTACTCTCTTCTGTAGTTCAGTGAGGCCGGTTTTCACATTTTCAAGATCCAATCCTAACCCGGTAACTCGTTCTTCCACTACGTCGACATCTTTTCGAAGCTTAGTCACCGCGTCACTAACATCTTTTATAGCCCAAAGCGTTTTTTCTTGGAGCTCTTTTTGTTGCTCTTGTAATTCTTGCAAAGCACTACGAATTTCAGCCTTTTGTTGCTCTTGTGATTCTTGCAAAGCACCACGAATTTCAGCCTTTTGTTGCTCTTGAGATTCTTGCAAAGCACGAATTTCAGCCTTTTGTTGCTCTTGTGATTCTTGCAAAGCACCACGAATTTCAGCCTTTTGTTGCTCTTGTGATTCTTGCAATTTGAAACTTGTTTGCTCTTGTGATTCTTGCAAAGCACGAATTTCAGCCCTTTGCAGCTCCATTAATTTAATTAAACTTGCTAATTGAAGAGCCACTTGAGTCTGTAGAAGCTACGGTGTCGCTGGTGTGGGTGGTAAGGTGGGCGGATCCAGTGGGCGGGGCTTGGTCCACGGTGGGCGGAGCTTGGTCCCCAGTAGGTGTGGCCTCCGCAGCTCATTGTGCCCTTGTTCTTACGCCCTTGAAGTCCTTGAAGTCTTCTCTCGGAGTCAATGGCATCTCCAAATCTCACTTCCGACACCAGTTGTTACGTGTTAGGGTTCAAAGGATTTGGAGAGAAAGACCTGCTGACTCTTTTCAAGACTTTATTCACTAGCACTAGGTCCAATACAAAGCACTAGGTTCAAACACTAAGCACTAAGTTCAAACACTAAGCACTCACGATGTCCTCAGTCGTAGCCAATGTCGTAGGTTTCACTGGTACCACTCTTGATCACTAGTTTTCACTCTTGAAGTCGCCTCGAAGATCGCTCAAACTGAACTGCACTCGCTCGCCTACCTGCGGCTATTTATATCGGCCGACACGAGACCCAGACCATTCTGGAAAGTTCGCGCATGTACCCGGTTTTCGAGACTTTACTTCTATATAGTTCCACAATAGTTCCTCTAACGCCATCTAGTATTGAGTAGAGAGTTTCATGCGGACTCTGTCTTTGCGTGGTTTCAATGGTTGCCGCTAGATGGCGCTAGTTTCTTTGTGTGTCCTTAACAGTATGATACAATATTTTAAAAAATACTCGAAAAATTAGAAATAATGCTACTACTAGAAATAAGACACTAGGCATATGGCCTTTTTTATTGTTTTATTACATTTTTTTACTAAATTGATACATTTGTGTTATATTTTTACCTCTGTAAATTATAATATAATCGTAATCCGTAAAACAGACAAAGCTTATTAATCAACCAGGCAATGCGGATATTGCTAATTCTACAGCAATAGGAGAGATAGCTATAAAAATTGCCACTAACTAGGCAATCAATAATTGTGTTTGCTCGCAAATGAAAAAAATCGACTTCAATTACATCGACAAGCAATACAATGTAAGTATACGAAACAAAATAACAAACGCACAAGTTGTCACCACGATTTTTGAGAGTTTCCCTCGATTACTCTGGGATTCCATCATCAGATCCTAGTTTTCTTAACATGGTACCATATTTGTGATATCTCCTTTCCAACAAAAAAAAAAAGAATTATCAAATTCAATTCATAAACGACAAAGTTATCCACGAACATACATAAAATATATATATATATATATATATATATATATATATATATATATATGGTCGAATTGAGTTCCCTCATCCTTTTTTGAAGTCAGTTAAAAAGTAATTGAATATGTTAAAATTTCTAGAAACTTACTTGTCTTTCCTCTTAACAACTGATGAAATTTCATTAATTGAGAGTGAAGAGGTGTTGGACGCTAATATGGTGTGGTCCGGAGCGGCCTGAAACAAATAAAAATATTTTAACTAAGTATATATAGGGCTAATGAACGTAGTTTGATCTATATTTTATACAAAAACTTTTTGGCAGAGGACTCATAAATATTAAATAATAACAAATCATAGCTTAAAATTCTTTTCTATAAATGAGTTAGCTCAGAAAGCATTATATTTGTCAAATATACTTATATAAAATAGATAACAGTATACTAAAGTTCTGTTGTGATGTTCTGTGTGATATTTTTTGTTCTGGAAGCTTATACCAGCTTTATGTACATGTGCATTCCTCATTATACACTGTAACTAAAGCAGCTTTGACTCAATTTTATCCTTCTTATGAAAGAGAGACACTGTTTTATTTTGTTAAAAAAAATATATATAAAAAAAAATACAGTGTCTCCTTCGTTTTTTTTTCTGTGTCACGTGACATTGGCGAAATCGACAGTGCCCGGTGGCACAACTGAAAGCCATTAAACTTAAGAATTAATTAATTCATTAATACAGTGACATTAGATATTTACACAATTTTATTGCTTTAAGTGATAAGGTTGCCTTTTGTACTTTTTATACTTACTTCATCAAGTTTCTTAAACAGTTGGTGTTTGACATCCAAGTTCTCAACGATAGCCTCCACTACAAGATCAGCACTTTTACTTGCACTCACGGGATCTGTGGCTGTTTTGATCCTGGCCATTGACTCTGTGACAAACTTCTCTGCCTCTTGAGGATTGTCCTTGTAAATCTTTTTGGCTACTCTGCCCAAATTGTTGCTAATTGACTTTTGTGACTTTGCCAAAACATCAGAATTCACATCCACTAGAATCACATTTTGACCAGCTTGAGCTGATACCTAATAAAAAAAAGTTTCAAAATATGTAGCCGACAGAAATATTATTTTAAGATCTCGTAAAATATTTGGCTGCAGAGAGAATTAGGTACTGTTAGGGCTACTTGAATTAAAAAGTACTGAAAAAAAAAATTTAAAAGTAATAAAATTATTCTAAAAAGGTCAATAAACCTCTTTAATTTTTTTTTTTTATTACCTGTGCAATACCAGATCCCATCAAACCACCTCCAATAACAGTAACATTTTTAATTGCACTTTGTACTGCCGAAGAACTAGAAAAGCTCCTTGCAATAACGCCAAACTGGATCATTTTAATATATTTTTCTATTTTATTACTAAAAAATAAACTTGGTAAATACCAGTTTATAGAAGTGTTCAAAAGTAATACTAATTTTAATAGATAAAAGAATTCCAAAGTTCACTTAAAAGTTAAAATTGATATGACAGTTCCATAAGTATTTAAGTATAGTACACCAATAGTACACACTGGATTTATAAGTGGTCTATGCCTCTTTGGTAGTATCCTGGTAGCTATGACGGTTATTCTCACGTCACTAAGTTCACGTTTTTTAATTTTATGAACTCCAAGATAAATTCCAGGACTTGTTGAAATAAAAAAAAATAAGATCCTTGTCAATTAACTATTTATTACTGTATATTTGTATACGACAGAAAATAGCATTGTATAAAACTAGAAGGCTAAATGATCGATCGAATTTACAGTGAAAATAATAAATGACTAAAATTTCATATTATGCGCTATTTTTTAAATAAACTGTTATTGTGCCTAAGGATATAAGGACAAAAACTTAATACTTGTAAGAATTTCAGGTTTTAACTTTGAGTGTACTTAAAAATCTAAAATTAGTATAGGGCGAAGTGTTAATGTTAGGGATTTTCGACCAACTAAATAATTCTTATTAAAGTAGGTAGAATTGTGAGTTAAAAAAGTTAAGTTAAATCACACCATCATCATAAAGTAAATAAATCTGTTGTCTTTACACTACATTTGATTGTTTATATATATATGTAAATGAATCCCTATTTCCCTTGGTCACACCATCACGCGTGAACGGCTGTACCGATTTCGCTAATTCTTTTTTTTTTGTGTTTGTTATAATATCAGGTAAAGGTTATTATGTAAAAAAAATAAGAAAATGGCGCGAAAAATAAGAAATTTTAAGAATACTTAACCACCATATAAAATTGTTTCTAAAATAATTGTGTTTGCTGGAAACGAAAAAAAAACCGACTTCAATTACATCAACAAGTAATATAACGTAAGTAGACAAAAAAAATTAACAATGATCAAAATCGGTTCATAAACGTCGAAGTTATATATGTATATCGAATTGAGTAACCTCCTTCTTTTTTGAAGTCGGTTAATAACCTTAGCTTTTTGGAGAATATAAATATTTATGATGTAACCTAATGACGTTTGACATAGAATTGACAGAAGATTGATTATAACACTTTTTTTAATATTTTTTCTAGCAATTCGAATGCAATATTCATAGTTAAGACTCGACAACGTTTGTCAGGTCAGCTAGTTTATTTTATACTAGCTGTGCCCGCGACTTCATCCGCGTGGAATTTAACAAAAAGTCATTGTCCCGTTTGCAGGGTTATAAAATAAATAAATTTCTAAAATAAAAGTAGCCTAAGTTACTCCTTATTGCATCAGCTATCTGCCAGTGAAAGTACCTTCAAAATCGGTCCACCCATTTCAGAGATTAGCCGGAACAAACAGTCAGACAAAAATTGGAAAAATGTTATTTTGGTATATGGACCATTGCATTCGTAAAAAGCAGTTATTTCGATATAGCAAAATTATTATTACAATTTTATTTATTTGTATAGATTGTCTACGTAAAATACAAAATGTTAAAACTATAATTATATAACTTAAAATTGATCGTATTATCTATTATATTTTATTGTATAGTACGACGAACGAGTAGTAGATACCCTGACGCCTTAAGACATCGTCATAAACAGAGTAGGAGAAAGGTTCCGTGAATAGTAGGTACTTAGTAACAGTTACCAAGTTCGACTTTAAACTTACAACTAAATTTACTAATCAATACCAGTAAAGTTAAAAATTAATACTTTCAAGTACCAAGATTAGTTACGTCGGTACAAAATCGAGCAGACAGCGGTATCAATGTGTACGTACGCGTAATGTTATTGTGTTGCGATTTAAGTACCTAAACTTGAGCGAGTTCAAAATGTGATAGCGTCCTTAAAAGTAGGTTCTCTTCTAAGTAGGCCGTAGTCCAAAAATGGTACGAATATAAAATAATTCAGAGTACAGATGAGACAAAATGTAAATATAATCGCAGACTAACTTGCGTTTTTATTTTTTTATAATATTAAATTAACCATTTTAAGGTATTTGTATTTTTTATTGAATGTATTTTAATAATACTGAACGAATTGTTAAGCCTTAATATTTGGACAAGCTAGTTTATTAAAAACTTGAGTTCTCACTTTCTCAAAGACCAGATGCCAGGGTTGAACCGCCCTTTCTAATCTAGATCTGCATGAATTGGTACTTATCCAGGTTGCTAAATGAAATAAGTTATCTGTGTACACCATTACCTACAACCACAGAGTATAGTAATACATATAGAAACCTGCCTACAACCATCCTACAACACTCATGAAATTTGATTTTATCAGTTTTTGTTTGTGTGCCTGTGTGAACAAATACTTCAATGATTCAAATTTCAATCTTGATTCATTCTTCATTTGTTCGCAATTCGCATACACACATTGTTTTGTGACATACAGTGACATATATATGTGTGTATTATCGGTCAATGTGTGTTATGTGAAAATAATGCAAATATATAAATAAATAAATATAATATATAATATAACTTGTTTGTTTATTATTATGATGACATGAAAATATAACAATTTTATATCTATAGTTAGCTTATTTATTACGCTTATATGACTTTAACATAAAATATTTTTAATGAAATTTTCTTATTATATTAACTTTAGGTTATTCAAATAAATTGACAAATATAAAAGTAAATAATAATTGATAATTCTGCTATATTGCTATAAAAAGTTTAATTGTTGTGAATTTGATAGAATGTGTTTACGTTGCGGCTTCACCGACATGGCAGGTGAGTAGTTACTAATGATTATAATTCTCATAAATTATCGCATTTTATTATCTTCTACGTGCTGCGTGGACTTTGAAACTTATAAGCAGTTGTAACAACGACAAGTCATTTATCATTTACACGGCAAGTTAACTTCGTGTCGTTACGAAAGCCTTAAATAATTACAAAATGAATAAATTAGTAGGTTTTACTAGAAATTTTTCAAATTCCGTTTCTCTAAATGCTATTAAGACTGTTACGGTAGTTGGAGGAGGTCTTATGGGATCTGGCATCGCTCAGGTAAGCTAAAATAAATATTTAATAAGGCTATTTTAATACAACTGTATAAATAGTCTTCATTCTTTACACATGTAACTGTACTTTGAATTTCGCTTTGATTAGTAAATACACAGTTACTGGCACTTGCTGCCTACAGAATATCTTTACACATTATAATAAATTAAAATTAAAAAAAAAAATACGACAATAATTAGCTATAATTAATATATATTAATTATATGTATAACTATATTCATCATTGCCTAAACACACTAATATTTCTTTTGCTATATTACAACAATGCTCTTCAATTCTCTATTTAGTCCATTTAATTTCAAGGTCGCAGCTCAAGCAGGTCAGAATGTAACCATTGTGGATTTGAAGCCAGAGTTACTTGAGAAAGCTCAGAAATCAATTCAGAATAATCTTAACCGCGTCGCAAGGAAGGTTCATAAGGACGATCCATTAAAGGCAGAAAGATTTGTTAAGGAAGCAAGTGAGAGAATCAAGGTTTCCACTAATATAGAAGATGGAGTTAATGTCGATTTGATTGTTGAAGCGATTGTTGAAAAGCTTGACGTCAAGCAAGAGCTGTTTAATAAGCTTGATCAGGTATAAATTTTTTATATTTTTATCCAGTGGTCCCCTGACCACTGGTGGTGATCCCCAAAAATAGAGCAATAAGGGAATTAGTCGCACTAAACAATAACTACTAAGTACTCCATACAATTCAGCCTCTAACATCCCAATGCTGGGCATAGGCCTCTTTCTCCATTCAGGAGAAACTCCAGTAGAAATACTCAATATTTTCCCCAAAAACAGTTGGTGGCTAAAGTGCTGACAAGTGGTCTCTCATCACCAAAAGGGAAAGGACCACTGTTCTAAAATAATAGAATTTTTTAGATAATAGGTGGCAATGAGCTTTACATATGATAAAACTTTATTAGATAATATCAACTATTTTGTAAAAGCTACTCTGTATTATTAACATTGAGTTGAAGGTTCTATTTCTCTATTTTTTTTTAATTACTTAAGATTTGTTTAAAGAGATAAGAAAAATAAGATAGCTATTACAATCTTGTTACATAAGTATTACCCAATGATGTTCCAAATTAAAATGCCGTCTCGGTAGGAGATATACCTATGACAAGTCCAGTCCGAGTGCTAACAAGAACACATCTCACTGATGACACTTTTAAATCATTTAGGGACAGTAACAGACACGAAAAAAAAACTGTAATTAGTACATGGTACATTATATTTTAAATGTTTTATTGAACTTATGATAAACTTTTAAACCTGTATTAATATTAATGGGCATTTTAAATTAACTGACTTTAAATTTCCTTTCAGCTGTGCCCGGAACACACTATTCTCGCTAGCAACACTTCATCTATTTCAATTAATGAAATTGGAGCTGGCATTAAGAGAAAAGATAGGTATAAATATGTTATTCCTATCTTTAGTAGGCTTCTGCCTACGACTTCGTCTGCTTGGACTACGCTCCTATTGGTCTTAGCGTGATGATATGATTGCTTCTATAGCCTATAGCCTTCCTCGATAAATGGGCTATCTAACACTGATAGAATTTTTCAAATCGGACCACTATTTCCTGAGATTAGCGCGTTCAAACAAACACACAAACTCTTCAGCTTTATAATGTGGTATGGTATGGTAAGCACGGGTTGGTTAACAGCTCGGGTTGGATAAATCATAATCAAAAATTACTTCTTACAAGTAGGCTATATGTGCAAAAAAAACTTAACTTTAAATAACATGTAATATAAAAAGTACACATTACATATCATGAAAAAACTTTTAAATCTTACATTGTAGTAAATTAGCCAAATTTTATTATAAGAAAAAATTAATGCTTAGAAAAAAAAAAAAAACAAAAGAACAGTAAGATACAAACGCTTATTGTAAGTTGTACAATAGATGAGAAATATTTTTTATGAAGTATAACATAACAATATGCTTTATATATCAAACCAGCATTTATTCATAACATATTGATTTCAACAAATATATGGTGCAAAGGCTTTATCGCTGAAAAGCGATCTCTTTCAGGCAACCTAGGGGCAGAGATAGGCAGGGTATACATTGAATTATGCAAATTAACCAATACGGCTGCCCAGCGTGGTGACTATTGGCAAAAATCATGAGTGCGCGCCAAAAATTTCAGCCTTTAGTGCCTGGCAGCCTCACTATTCCTAGTTATATATGATAACCAGTGGAGGCTAGTTGGTGATTGCCGGAGGCCGTGACGATAAGCGTGAACTTGCGAAGGCCTTCGTCTAGCAGTGGATTGCGATAGGCTAATCACTTTAGCCTATAGCAGTCCACTGCTGGACATAGGCCTTCCCAAGTTCGCGCCAGACATCCCGGCTTTCCGCAATCCTCATCCAGCCTACACCGGCAATCCTACGCAGAATGTCGGTCCAACGGGCCGGAGGACGTCCCAAACTGCGTTTGCCAAGACGCGGTCTCCACTCCAGGACCTTATAGGCTAATGTGTATGTGTAATTATGCAAATAAATAACAGAAAAAAATAATTGCAACAGTGTGTAACAGGTATTACAGGGGCCTCCCTGGAGGCGTGCAATTAATTTGCTAGTTGTAAATAGTTGAGATTGTGTTATAGATAAATAACAATCAAATTTTACCTTCCAATATTGTTGTTTAATTTTATCAGATTCGGTGGTCTCCATTTCTTCAACCCAGTTCCTGTGATGCGTCTCCTGGAGGTGATCAAAGGTGATCATATATCGGAAGAGACCTACCAGGCTATGATGTCGTGGGGCAAGTCTATCGGCAAGACTTGTATCACTTGTAAGGACACACCTGGCTTTGTGGTGAATAGGTTGCTCGGGCCGTACAGTGCTGAAGCTATGAGGATGTATGAGAGAGGTAATATATAGATGTTTATGTACTTTATGTTATGTGTAAGTATGTATATTATTGAGGTGGAGCACAACATTATATATCCTGCTCAAAATTTGGAGCAGCCCAACTGGGGAATTACCTCGGACCTTACAGAAGATCTCAGCTAAATGTTTTATTTTTGCTATCAAGCAGTGTTCTGTTTCTGTGGTGAGTAAGTAGCCAGAGCTCCTGGATAGGGTCGGCAACGCACATGCGATGCTTCTGGTGTTGCAGGTTTTTATAACTTACAGTACCTTATTTGTTCTACTACTGTTGTGTGTTTATATGTATGTATATTTGTATGTGTATATATTTATCTTATACTATTGAACGAGCAATTCTTGTATATATGTATATATATTAGCTATATCCGCGACTTCGTCGGCGTGGAATTTAATAAAAAAATTATAGTTCAGTTTGCAGAATTAGGTATCCATACAAATAAATTTCTAAAATAAAAATAGCCTAAGTTACTCCATACTATATCAGCTATCTACCAGTCAAAGTCCCGTCAAAATCGGTCCAACCGTTTCAGAGATTAGCCGGAACAAACAGACAGACAAAAATTGTAAAGAATGTTAATGTTATTTTGGTATATGTATCATGTATACATCCATATTCCACCCATTATATTACTTGTCGATGTAATTAAAGTCGTTTATATATATATATATATATATATATATATATATATATATATATATATATATATATATATATATATATATATATATATATATGTAGCTGTACCAGTCAACTGTTACCTATAACACAAGCATTAAGTTGCTTACTTTAAGAACAGATGACCGTGTGTTATAACATATTTATTTATTTAATCAGGTCTTCTTGTCATTTATGTTTTAATTATTTTTTATCACGCATAACTAAATTATGGCAGACCATGAATATTACATTTCACTTATGGTTTAATTAAGTAAAGTCGATAGTCGAGTAGATAGGCTAACAGTATGATCACTCATCATCATCATCATCATATTTATTATTTTCTTAATGCTTTTTTAATTTTTTATTATATTTAATTTTTATATTGCCTTTACAAAAAATAGATATATCGAGCTGCTATGTTAAGGACATATTAATTTTATTCTATTTGAGGGTTTTAAGTATTGTATGTAGTTTATTAATTTGGTTTTGTGGTTTTTGGTTAGAAAACAGGTTTTATTAACTTGACTGCTATATACATATGCATATATATTTTTAAATGCATGAGCTGCTTTATTAATACACATAAAATGTAAGTATATTTATTATATTATATAGTATTATATTATATATTTTTGCATAATAATATATAATATTATTATTTATAAGTTTTTTTTAATAATTTTTAATGACAAATTGGGTTATTTTTATTTTTTATCTATTCCCAGGTGACGCGTCAAAAGAGGATATAGATATTGGGATGAAGTTGGGTGCGTCATATCCTATGGGACCTTTGGAGTTGGCAGATTACACAGGCTTGGATACGAACAAGTTTGTGCTTCAAGTTTTGTATGAAAAGACTGGAAACCCAGTGTTCAAACCTATACCATTGTTAGACAAGTTGGTAGCGGAGGGAAAACTTGGTATCAAGACTGGGGAGGGTATTTATAAGTATAACAAGAACTGATTTCTTTCAAAGAATGCAATTTTTTGATAAATTTGTTTTTTATATTCATGTTAAAAACTAAAAATGTATTTTTTGAATAAATTTTTTATTTTACTATTAATGTTTTATTTTTGGTATTGAAAAATATGATAGAAAAAAGTTCAAATTTCAAGTTTCCAATTTCTATCTTTGGACTTACAATTCGACATTCCTTGGACAAATTCTTTGAGTGCTATTGCTCTATACAAATATTGTTTGCATTTACACTCTATTCTCGTTAAGGAAATAGTGAGTCATCGTTGTCACGCCACTTTACTAATTAAATCGTTGTAAATTAGAAGGTCATGTTCAAATTGACCAGTTGAAGTGAAAAACGTCAAGAGGCGTAGCTAGTTAGTAGTGGCTATAATATAAGTGGCACCGCTTACTCGCTGTAAAATCAAAATCAAAAATAGCTTTATTTAAGTAGGCTCCAAGAGCACTTTCGAATCGTCATTTTACAAATTAAAACTTTAGAAATTAATTATTATTTTTGTAAAAGTGAAGCTACCACCGATTCGGAATGTAGTTTCTGCAGAGAAGAATCGGCAAGAAACTCCGCAGTTACTCTTTTGAAAATAATATATAAACTGTGTTTTAGAACAAAATTAGAAACATGTTGCATGAAATACAGCGTCACTAAGTCCACACATCTTTATCAACTATGTAATGCTGCACCGAGTAGTAAGCTTTATCTATTAATTTTTTTTTAATAAAAACTTTTAATATATGTTGAGACAATTCCAAAGTCGTTTGTGGTATTTTATTATACATGCGAATACCATGACCCAGAAAGGAAACGTTTACTTTGCGTAGTCGAAAACTTGGAGTTACAATTTTGTTATTCCGTCTCGTGTTTACAATGCGATTATTACTATTTATTTCAAAACAATGAATATTTTGGTGGATATACATAATATTGTTATAAATATACTGCGACGCGATCGTTAATATGTCCACCTTTTGGAAAACATCCCGTAGGGAGACTCGAGCTCCAAGATCGTAAATGCCGCGAATAGCCCTTTTTTGCAAGATAAATATAGTCTCAATATCTGCAGCATTACCCCACAGTAACAGGCCGTAAGACATAACACTATGGAAATAGGTAAAATATATTAAGCGTGCAGTTGCAACGTCGGTCAGTTGTCGTACTTTTCTAACTGCGAATGTCGCCGAGCTGAGTCTACCATTCAAGGATGACAAATGGGAATTCCACTGAAGTTTTGAGACCAAATGTATCCCTAAGTTTACTGTAGTATCATTGACAATAAGCCTCTCGTTATTTATTATAAAATTATAATTTGGATGCTTAACATTAGGTAACGAAGACACAACGCACTTGGTTTTTTTGGCGTTCAAAACCAAGTTGTTTATTTTAAACCAATCTTGAATTCGCGACAAACAAGCGTTCACGTCATCATAATTTATTGTTTGCATTCTTAACGCGAATAGATCTTTAATTTTAATATCCACTCTGAAGCTGTAGGAGTCTGTTGAAAAGCGTCTTTATACAGCGCCCTCTCTGTTTCACGGATCCGTTCAGAACACGAGCTATTGAAGAATCTTTTAAATAAAAATATTCATAATAATTTCCGTTCCCTCAGAGTCGTTCAGATTTGAACTTCAAACGATCAGTTACAGCTTACAATTAACGTCTTCTGTCTAACAAACCATACTTTTGCGCTTAAATATTTTTATTTATCAAAAAGATTTATAAAAATCACATACATGTGAAAGACTGTATGCAAATATTTATTACAATCGCTCTTGTGTAGTGGTGCGAAGAGTCACCTAAAACACCGACGGTTTGCGGGTTCGATTCCCGCTCGGGATTGATATTTGATTTGTAAAAATATTTCTCTCCGGTTTTGATGTATATCCTTTTGGGTCTTTCCATCGTGCCTCGAAGAGCACGTTGAACCGTCGGTTCCGGTTATCATAAATCCCTGATAGCGATTTTTACTCACAGTAGGGAACATATCCGCCAACCCGCAGTGGAGCAGCGTGGTGGATTAAGCTCCAATCCTTCTCCTGCATTGAGAAAGAGGCCTATGCCCAACAGTTGGATGTTATAGGCTGAATGCGTAAATATACATTGACTAAAACAGATAATATTATTACACTATATTATAACACCTTAATTACTTGTTGGCACCACAACCACAGACTACAGAAAAAAACTTTTTTTTACTGTAGTCTGTGACCACAACGTATAGAATTATAGATTCTTCGCTATCTTTAAAAGGCTGTATGGATTATAGTCCTTTGCCTTTCCCTATTGGGGATAAATTTTAAAACAACAACAACTATTTTTAAAAATAAAAATTTCGTCAGAGGGATTCCACTAGCTTTAAATTTTTGATGTTTCCGATTCATTAAATTCAACATATGATTAATTAATTCTTGGAGTGAATGTCGTTAAGTTGTGCCTATAATAGTTAAAAAAGGACAAACACAATATGAAGTGTAAAAAATTACGGCGGTAGAAATAAATATCTTCAGTCGGTTTAAGTTGCACGTCTAACTAGCTAACTTGTTGTTAATTTTACATTCATGATCAAAGCCTTTTGGCCTTATTACGTCTATTTAAATACGGAAATAAAAATTAGTTTTTATCTAATCTTTCTAATACTTTACTCTCGTACGCTTATCTGACCTTGTGTTTTCAGAAATTAAGTTTATTTTTGTTAGTATTATCTTATGTATGTGTGACCATTTTAATACCTGGGTGGGGGATACCATTTAAATACATATTAGTTGTACTGTATGTCAGGATAAGATGTAGCCTTCACTGGTCGATACATGCGAAATACATTAAATCATAATTGTGTTTACAGGCAAACGAAGAAAAACCAACTTCAATTATATAGACAAGTAATACAACGTAAGTAGACGAAAACATGGTCAAGTAAATACGCATTATCAAAGATTACTCCAAAAGTTGTAATCAGATCTCGACGAAATTTAAATGTGACCACAAGATAAACATTGGCTTTCGATTAAATTAAAAAATCATTATAATCGGTACACCCAGAAAAAGTTATGCGGGTTTCGAGAGTTTCCCTCGATTTCTCTGGGACCCACCATCAGATCCTGGTTTCCTTATTATGGTACCAAACTAGAGATATCTCCTTTCCAACAAAAAAGAATTATTAAAATCGGTTCATAAACGACGGAGTTATCCCCGAACATACATAAAAAAATATATATATACGGTCGAATTGACTAACCTCCTCCTTTTTTTGAAGTCGGTTAAAAACAGACCTACTAAGTAAATATAATCTGTAAGCCATATTGAACTATTGATTTATTTATTAACGCAAAACTTTGAACCTTTTACGTGCCTACATTCTCTCGTATTTTTTTTTTTTTTTTGATATTGGAAATTGGAACACGACGCTGGCGATATATATATTTTATTCGTATCACTAGATAGCAAATAAGCATACGGGCTGCCTGACGGGTAGCGGATGCCGTAGCCTATGTACGCCTGCATAAAAGTATCGCAATTCGAAAGCGCGTTGTCGATCGTACCCTTGACCCTCCCCAGGAGCTCTGACTACCTTACTCACCACAGAAACACGATAGTACTTAAGATTATTACTACTTAGCTATGAACTTCTGTAAGGTTAAGGTACTTCCCTAGTCGGACTGCTCCAGATTTTAAGCAGAACATTTCCTACTGTGCCCCACCTACTAAATTTATATCAAATTTTTCTATCTTCAAAATAGAAACTTTCGTAAGTTTTGTGTTAGTCATAGGGTAGTAAAAATACTTAATTTACAGGCGATGCTACAGCCCGTGATATCGATACAGCCATTAAGTTAGGTGCGGGTATACCCATGGGTCCTTTAGAGTTAGCTGACTTCACTGGATTGGACACTAAGAAATACATTTTGGCTGTGATGTTAGAGAAAACTGGCAATCCTGTGTTTAGACAAATACCACTTTTAGACAAATTGGTTAGCGAGGGAAAGATTGGAAGAAAAAGTGAGGAAGGCTTCTATAAATATAAATGATTAAAATTAAATAAGGACTTTTAGAAAAATAAAATGTTGGCGGACTTAGGTTTAACTTTAAAGAGCATTTACTAAATATTTGTAACTTTAGTTTTAATTTATTAAATATAGTTCGCGTCATGTAAAAAGAACGCTGGCTTTGAAGCTGCGCAGTAGCGATTTATCGGTCTATTTGGTGGTATGGGGTAGGGGACGGGAGTGTTTATCACGTGTCGCATGCTTGCCGGTGTGCTATTGGTTGGACAGTTCGACGTCGACTCAAAATATTATCGCGCACAAAAGTTTTAAATTACGAAATAGTTTTACATAGAGAAGTGAGAAAAATTATTTATAATATATAATTCGCGTCATTTAAAAAGAACGCTGGTTGTTAAAATGCGCAATGGCGATTTACAGCGTTGCCAACTCTTGAAAAAACTTTTTCGTACTGTCCATTTTTTGGAAGAGTCTTATTTGGTAAACAAACCACTGTCAATCGTAATTCACGTTTTTTCCGCATTTATCACTCACTTTCACAACACATTAGCATACGGACACTTGTAAAACTCCATTTACTATTTATTTCACTAAAAAAACAAATATCAATTTATCATTTTATACACATAAAAACTATAAAGATACGAATATCGAGAGTACAGATAATTAATATTTTTGAATACGACATTTCGAGCGACATTTCAATAACTAAAAAATTTGTTATTGCTTTTGTTTAAAAAAAAATTGTAATTTTGTAAAGTGATAATTATTATACTTATTTAGTCCGAATTATTCGCACTGTTATTTCTAGTATTTTTTAATGTACCTACCAATAACCATTATACGAAGCCGCGAGTGAAAGCCTAATTAAAAAATAAAACAGTACTTTTGTGCGCGAGTATACCCATGCGCAAACGCACCCCCTCCAGTTTCTTTCAGCGTTCTTTTTACATGACGCGAACTATATACCTTTTGATTTTTTGTTGTTTAATATTGTCTGAAATAAGTATTATTTTTTAAGCAAACGAATTCGAATTGTATTCCTTAACAATTATTAGTTTTTTTAAGCGAATTTAAAATCATGGTATAATCATGTTAATACATACATAATTGTAAGGAAAAGAAATAAAGTTTCTATTAAAAAAAGATTTATTTTTCATACAACCTTTTTTGTGTATTATTGTATTTTACTATAAAAATGTTGTAAAACTCATATAATAAACCATCGGTTCCTATAAGATAACTTCATTATGAGATAGAATAGATGCATCTTATCACGAATTCTCTCACAAGTACGTGTCATACTTAGCTAAGTAGTACACAACTGTAACTACTCAGTTTCGCAGTTTTGTTTTTTTTTTCTAGGAAGACCGCCTTATAGCTAATGTAAGTAAAAAAAAAAAAAACTTAGACAAAACCCGCTTTGTCAGTCATTTTTGGTCATAACGTGATGGATATTTTTACCAATTCTGGTAATTGCTTCAATCTGTAATCGCATATTATATTGTTCTTCGGTTTAAAAATTATTATTAAACATATTTAAAACTTTTAAAATACAATTTTCAACATTCATATTTTAACGCCCTAAGCACGCTAAATAAAAAAATGGTGAAGAATATAATTCTTAAAAGTTATAAATATCAAATTCCATTGAGAAATAGCAAAGTTACATTTAAAAAATTTAATCCACCAATCTACTCTTTTCGGAGGGTTCATATTATCTCTTCTATCTATTTTCATGTCAAATTTAATTTTTTTAGATCTACTATTTTTCGAAAAATCAAAACTAGCCATTATATGAATGACAATGCTTTACTTGATTATTATTTATAGAAAACAATTTACAATTTTTCCACAAAAACTTCAATTTTATCAATAAGCGAATTGTAAAATCGATAAATATTCGACAACGTTGATTTATTATTGATTAGATAAACATATCTTGTCACGCGTGTAGCAGTCGGTTTTAAAAAATAAAACAATAGTGTAAAAAAACTACTTACAACACTTCGTAAGTACGACAAGGTATACAGAAGTTGTTCCTTTTATTTTATATTTTTTAAAATTATAAATATTTATTATTAACCTTTGTACTACTAATAATTGTGAGTCAATATGTGAATAATTAATACTTTGAAATTTTAGTGACAGAGTTATGAATTTGTGACTAAAAGTAAGCGATGAGGCAATTAGTGTGAAAACGTTTCATAATAATATTATAAGATAAAATGTTTTATTATTCATTCACTCAATTTTAACATCGGTGCAACAATCTGTTATTATTTGGCACTGTTTAATGCGATTCATCATTATTATTTATGATTATATGGATTCAATCATTTACCAAAAAAATATAATGTAAATGTACCTAAAATGTAAATGTACCTAACATTATTATAGTATGTCGGGGGATTATATGTAATATTTTTTTAAATGTAGCTTTCTTGTGGTATAAGAATTTATTAGTCAGTAATTAGAGAAAAAAAAAATTACACCATTCCATAAAAACAAGACGTTCTATAATAAAAACCTACAGCTTAAATTAAAAAAAAAAAGTTGCGGTT
Source organism: Melitaea cinxia (assembly GCF_905220565.1). NCBI lineage: Eukaryota > Metazoa > Arthropoda > Insecta > Lepidoptera > Nymphalidae > Melitaea > Melitaea cinxia. Next base: position 1,210,409 of record NC_059408.1, on the reverse strand, counting down.
ATCGTCCCTACCCACAAAAATCTCGAGTACCTATCAATAATTCCGAAGCCGTTCATAAATAGTTTCTACCCACGTGTTCTGAGTAAACCTATTTATTTGATAGAAAACCACAAAAATAAATATATTTATATTCACTTCGACAGCATTATTATTATTGTTAATTACGTTACATTTACTCGTTTGCGATCGTTGACAGAACATAGTTATTAAAGATTTTAAAAAAAAGAAAAATTACAAACTGTAATTTTATATTTTATAAATTTGTTTACGTGTTTTTTTTTCAGAAAAAACGATAAATGAGTGATGTGGGTGAAAGACCGAAGCAAGGAAAACCGCTGCGAAAGCAGAGGTCTATTTATCAGGTAAGTAATTCGACCTCCATGTACTCAATTTTACACTAATATTGAATTTTATCGTAATATCTACCGTTATATAAATAATGTTTTTTAAATATAAGTTAACTATTTTTTTGTAAAAAAAAATATATTGAAAATTACGAGAATTATTTTCAAGTGCAGTCCTATAAAATATACTCATATTTTCATATAGTACTTCTGATTATAGGCACTTATTTATATATAGACTAAAGATATGAAAATATAATTTATTGTACCTTAAAATAACTTAGATATAATGGTTTGAAAGGATTAAAGTACGGTTCCTATATTGACGTGATTCGTTTCGTGACTAATCAATTCGAGAGCAATAGTAATCGTGTATAATAGGATAATGCAAATATAGCTTTTACATTACGAATTAATTTTTCATAAACCTTATTATTCTTCAGCAGATGATAATCAGGTATAAAACAGATTACCAATAACTTAAGACAGGAGATGAGTACCTATTTATACATAATATTCCGGTTACTAAATTCCTATTATATTGTATTATTATTAGATATATTTTGATCTTTATAGTATTTTTAGATACAACAAATAAAAAAAATTGTTCTCGTGTTACAGTTTTTTTGTGTCATAAACAATTCGTGAACATTATCTGGGTAATAATTTATTACACAACATTGGTTTCATATTAAAAGCAATTATTAAATAATTATCTGGTATTGATAATTAAAAAATAATAAACTGTCCGTTTAAACACATCTTCGGATGCCTAAATATTTTTTCTTAAAAGATTTTGCAAGTGCGAAGCGGGTATGAGCAATTAATCAATTGTATTTAAATAAAAACTTTCATTTCTTATTAACACAAATATAACTTAACCTTAACACAAACATCACATTTTAATAGGCTAGGCTAGTTCATTGGCGAAGGTGCAGTGACCTGTGCTTTCTGTTCCGTGTATCGTAGGTTCGTTTTCGCTCGAGGGTGGGTGTAAAGTATATATTTATTTGCATATGTATTATTCCTGTTTAATAAAATATGCATCTATATCAGTCGGCTGCTGCTTATATAACACAAGTATAACGACGTTGCTTACTTTAGGACCGTGTGTGAATGTTAAGGATAAAAAAAAAATTAAAAAATCTTGTGGATACAATAATGGTCGAGTCAAATCTGCTGAAGCTTCAATTAAATCTCGGATGAACATAGAACTTGCTCCCGTGTACCTAGATTTCGCTTCTTTTCTCTGTGAAGCCAAGAATGGCTGATTATTCAACATTGAACTTAGCTCACACGTTTTTCTTAGATGGGATTATATTAATGTAAACAAGATTTTTTTATTTTTTATTTTACATAATTTTGCTTATCCAAAATGCAACGACAAATATTGACTAAGTCAACTAAGAATAACTATTATGTCATTTTGATAATAGTTTAACGTTTGCGATAATTTACTTTATATTCGTGTCTTCGACTTATTGTTAGATTAAATTTAATAATTCGTATAATTGACTCTTATCTACATTTATTATATTCAAGGTGTTACTTGTTTCGCCACGTTTCTTAACTTTTGAAGTATATAAGTTATTTTGATCTATATCTTCATTCAATTCAATTTCAATCTATAGCCCCACCTATTTAATATGACAACTTACGATAAAAAAAAATATTTTTTTCATAACTAACCAAGCAAAGGTGCCATATGTATGGGTAGGAACACCATTATCACCTAGGGATTTAATTCAAATTCAAATCAGTTAAATCTCAGAACTACCAACTGTACAATAAAAAAAATCTTAAAAATCGGTAAAACTATTTCGGAGGAATTCGATGACAAAAAATGACACGAGATTTTTATACAGGCTGTTTGATCCCTAACTGCGTTTTTTCAAATGGGTAGTTCTGTAAGTGGAATATGTTAAGATCCGAGAAGAACATTCCTGACCCATTTTTAACTTTGGCTTTGTCAAAATAGACGAGCTACTTTGATAGAAACTTTCCGCATGGTACCAATATTATACAATATACCACGGCTATAATTTACATTAACAAAACATACTAAATACGAGTAAAAGAATTCATTTCCATATCCGGTTTCTGTATGCGGCAGATAGTATTAATATTTCACTTTATCGGCGTTTTTAAGGCGAAGAAAAGTATTGAACAGTTATGCAGAAGTACGCTGACAGATTCATTCGTCTATTAACACAGTAAAATTTAAAAATGGGCTAGATTTTTTTTCTCTTAGAACGTGATCTATCATTATATTCGAAAGAACGCAGTTAGTAGTCGAACATCCTATATTTTAGATTTATTTATTTATTTGATAAAATGGATAGAAACCGCCAACATCCTTGGGCAAGATTCCACACTGACCTGATTTATACCACAAGGGTGACTAATATTAAAAAACGGTATTTTATTACTCACGTAAGTCTACAATATCTTAAATAAATGTTATTTATGCAAGAAACGTTGTTATATATTAATATTTTATATTTTTTAATAGTAAAATACCTAAATTATATTGACATAATTCCTAGTAGCAAATATACATCTTTAAATAAAAATATATACTAGAACAATGAACCTAAAACTAAAAACCTTTAAAAAAAACTTTAAATATATATATATTTTAATAGTTTTTTAAATACGCGTCAAAAACTCAAAAATATCACGAGGGCAGCTATGACGTCAAACTTGTGACAGATCGCTGTAACTTTTTAAAATACAGTATTAATGTTTTGGATTATTCCTTTAAACTAAAATTAACTCCAAGGTGTATAAGTATAAGTGGTAAGATCCTAATTGTACAAAAACAGGGGCAAATTATCGTTGTACTAATGTACATGCTAATTAATTTCTCTTTAGGAAACGTACCCATACTAAGTACCCGTTCAGAGGAGGGGGGGGGGGTCTCTAAACTACCACTTTTGGTCACAGGGACGGGGTTCGCTCTTAGGTTTTCGTTACATAGCCATCTCTAGAAAAATCTCGTTTTTTTCGAACTACATTCAAATATGGCATTTTTAAACTCACAAGTGGCAACACTGGCACATATGCCAGGACGTCAGCTGATTAAAAACTGACAGTACACCGAGCTGCGAAATATGGTAAAAAAATTACTTAAGCCACACTTTTGAATTACTACGTGAAAATCGGAGGGAGAGGGGGTGGGGGTCTTAGCAAATACTACGGTAAATACCCAGTCAGGGGCGATGGGGCTAAAAATTTTAAAAATGGATCACGTAGTATGGGTACGTTCCCTTACGCTGCCGCACAACGCTCTACAGTTGTTTTGTGAATCATGACCAACTCCAGTATTTTGAATTTATATTTTGATTATTGGAACAAAGTTCCATAAGAAGCGTTGCGAAGGGGTACCCTAGCCGGCAAAAAACGTCCGTAAAGTTAAATAAAAGCGTAAGATTATTTAGTATACCTAGTCATGTATGATAGCTATACAGTGTCTCATGTAGGTTGGTATACTTTAGTGATGACTGTTATTATTATTCTACTAATATTATAAACGCGAAAGTTTGTATGTATGGATGTATAGATATATGGATGTATGGATGTATGGAGGTTTGTTCCTCTTTCATGCTAAAATTATCGAATGGATTTTAATGAAAGTTTACAGTAATATAGCTTATACACGTAGGCTATAATTTTTTGAGAAAGTAATAATAATAATAATAATAATATTCTTTATTGCACACCATTAAAAGATACAAACAAAAGTAGTACAATTAGAGGAAGATGTACAAAGGCGGTCTTATCGATAGTTTGTGAATCCTCCAAAATATAACGATAATTGTCAAGTAAGTTGGAAAAAAAATCTGCCATCTGCGAGCTATTCTGGCGTACACTGCCAAAATTGTGGAGTTTACATGTATGGCCGGCCAAGAAAGTGGTGTACCAGTTTTGATTTAGTTTCCTGTTATCGAAAATTACAACAAAGTTCGTTATTAAAAGATATAGGTAACTGAAGGAGACATAATAATGACGTAAACCTAATTGATAAGTATTCAGACGTCATTATTATACATAGCATTTTAAATTCTATTAGGTATAAATAATATCGTTATCAATAATCAGATAAAGACGGCAATAGAAGTTGTCAGATCTGCAAGCGAAACTAATCTTTATCACCTATGAATCTGCAAGCGGCATTCAACTTTAGGGCGGTACACCACTTTCTTGGCCGACGGTACATAATGTATAGGAGAGTAGATGTAGCAAGAAGAGATGTAGCAAGGAGTAACTTAGGCTACTTTTATTTTATAAATTTATTTATAACTCGGCGAACTGGACAATAACTGTTTTGTTAAATTTCACGCGGACAAAGTCGCGGACACAGCTAGTTATTATAATATAATTATGTAAACCTGTACTTATATAAAGAAAAAAACATATTTTTACAATATTTTGAGTAACTCTTGCAATCATTAACATATTTTTTCTTGTTGTTTGTAAATAATTGTTTTAAAAATATTTTCACCTTTTTCGTCAGGTTCACTACGGCCTCCGACCTCAGAATGACGAAATGATGGCCAAGCCTATCGCCATGCCCAGCACACCTCTGCAGGTGCACGCCTACGACCAGCAAGTCGCCGGGCACAAGAATGAAAACACTGATAAGCGGTATATAGGTAATTAATTTTTTTCCAACACACATACTCACAGACGAGCGCTCACAGCCACATGAACACTCACACGCATGTAGGTTTGGTTTGTTTTTAGTCTCCTCAAATGATATATGTCACAACTGGATCGCGGCTTTACTTTTGTAAACATTAATGCCTCCTAGAAAAATTATCGTTTTTAACCGACTTCAAAAAAGGAGGAAATTCTCAATTCGACTGTATTTTTTATTGGGTATGTTACCAATTTTTACTGATGGGACCGATTTCGACGATTCTGTTTTAATCGAATGCTAGTGCTTGTCACGTGGTGCCATTTACATATTTTGATTTGACTGATCTGATTTGATCTGATTTGATTCTGACAAGTACTTTTTGAGTTGTCTCTATAATAACGCGTACCTACTTCACTATTTTATCGTCTACATACATTGTATTACTAGTCGATGTAATTGAAGTCGGTTTTTTTCGTTTGCGAGCAAACACAATTATTTATCTTTCTACCTTAATAACTAATATAGTCTATTAGTACTACACCATGTCTATATATTTATCAATGACTAACTGCTGGGTAAAATACCTCTATTCTCTCGACTTAATGTTTGTATTGGCAATTATCAGGTTAATCTACTAAGGATTGGCGATAATGTTATTGACAACATCACATTTTTTCAGGATTACTCCAATGCAATAATGGTAGAATACTGAAACCTATTCTGAAAGACTCGCAGAAGCGTGAAGTAGATTTCTATTCTCGCGTGTGGTCTTCAAACGACCCTGATCTGATAGAATTGAGAAAGTTCATTCCTAAGTACTATGGTTGTAAGAAGTTCACGTACAACGGTTACGAGCAGGAGTACATCATGTTGGAGGACTTGACGGAGCGGATGCTGGAACCGTGCATCATGGATATCAAGATTGGTGAGTTCCTTCGGCAGTTGTATAAATAAGTCAGCAGAAAAAGTTTCACTTTGTGTCCTACCGCTCAGTTAGTCAGGCAGATGCGTAAGCAAATTAAAGATTAATTAATGTCTCAAAAACAATTTGAATTGGTTGTGACGAAAATGAGGATTCAAAAGTGCTTTTGGAACCCACTTGAATAGTACTGTTGAGTGCTTTGAAGTTGTGTTGTGTTCCTGTGGTGAGTAAGATGACCATAGCTCCTGGGGATAGATTAGGGGTAGATTAGATTGGGGGTCGGGTCGGCAACCCGTTTGTAATGCTTCTGGTGTTGCCGGCGTCTATAAGCTACGGTAATCGCATACCATCAGGTGATTCGTAAGCTTGTTTGCCGACTAATTGTATAAAAAAAAATGTTTACTACCATAGACGAGAAGTCAAATAAGTTAATTTTAACATCTGCTATAAATATTTTAGGTAGAAGAACATGGGACCCCCTGGCCACGGAAGAAAAGATAAAGAACGAGGAAAGCAAGTACAAGCAGTGTAAAGAAGAGTACGGATTCTGTATCCCCGGCTACCACGTGTACAAGCTGGGCAGCGGGCAACTGCTGAAATATAACAAGGATTACGGCAAGCGCCTGCATGGACCCGCCGTCATCGCTGGTAAGTTTCTAAACATACGACGCGACCGTATAATCTTAAAGAGTTTATTTGTCATCTACATCATATCGATTTTAATTAAGAAGGTTTAAAGTTAGGTCTTTTTGTCCAAAAAGTTCTTAAACACTAATAAAAGAAACCATAGATTATTATTAGCTGTATTCCCATCAACAGGTCAACCAATGCAGATAAATATTCACTAGAATCGTTTTCCAAGATTTCAGTAGCTCCTGTAATTCTATTTATTATGATCTCTGGCAATCTTTTAAAAGTCATATTCAATTGTCGTTGACAGATTTTATCTATAGATCAGCCGTTTCTAACTTCGAAAAATAAGTCACCAAATTATTTGAATCTTAATCCAGGTATACCGCAAGGGGGTGTATTTTTTCGTTACTATATTTCATTTCTGATATCAGTATTTTACCTGTGTGCAAATTATTTACATGGCGATGTTGCATGAGACTATGGAAATACTAAACAATGACCTTGCTCTCGATCTGAATAAACTGTGGACTTGTAAATCTAGTGAAATATTACGCTATTATCATGGGTAGCAGTCTTGTGGAAAAATGAACCCATCCATGTAGTGTTCGTACGAAAAAGGCGATCAAAGCGCTAAGGGAAAGAATTCGAAGACATCCTGTCCGACAGCAAAAGATTTTATCTTGGGAAATAAAGATAGCACCTAGAACCATGTCGCGTATTTTAAAAGATGACTTAGGACAGCCTATAAGAGACATACTGGTCAATTCTTAACTGATGATTTAACAATAAATAGGGTGAAATAATCAAAACAACTATTTAAGCGATACGGTAAGGGAAGGCACAGAAAAAATTTGTTTACGGACGAGAAATTTTTATGCTCAAATGCTCTGAGGAAGCTTCCCATTTAGTCAAAAAACGTGGGCACTATCCGACTTCAGTGATGGTTTGGTGGGGTGTTAACTATGACAGAGTGACTTAGCCATGTTTTTGTGAAAAAAATATCAAAACATTGGCACAAGTTTATCAAGATATCATTCTTGAGAACGTAGTTAAGCTCCTTAACAATACCATGCTCAATAACTAAGAATGGTCCTTTCAGCAAGACTCGGCGATCATAAAACTCGATCCACCCAATCTTGTTAGAAACCAACGTTCCGGACTTCATCAGAGCTGAAGACTGGCCGTCATCTAGTCCCGATCTTAATCCGCTGGATTATGATTTATGGTCAGCTTTAGAGAGTATGACTTGCTCTAAATGCCATGATAATTTGGAATCCCTAAAACAATCCATACGATTGGCTGTAAGGAATTATCCTATAGAAAGAGTGCGTGCTTTAATTGATAATTGGCCTCAAAGTTAAAGAACTGTGTTGCAGCCAATGGAGACCACTTCGAATAAGCTTTATATCTTTTAAATGATTAGATATTAATTTATGAACAGCCAGCTCAGCGCGTTCTGAAGTTAATATGGGACAAAGTTCACAGGATTTATTGTCGATTGAGCGTTTAGGTAGATATAAATAGAGGTCCCGCTCTGGGATTTATTGAGATTTTTATAAGCGTTGTTATCAAGAATTACTGACAATGAGTTATGCAATAAGAACACGTTCACTGCGTATCTTTTATTATATTACTAGCGACCCGCTCCGGCTTCGCACGGGTATAAAATATAATTATAGCCTATGTCATTCACTGAAAAAATGATTAAAATCGATCCAGTAGTTTTGATTTATTCATTACTGCCCGTGACCCGCACGCGTTAACTTAAAGTAAAAGCCGGCCGGAACCGCGCGCAACGCGCGCCGCAAACGCTACGTACCGCAATTTTTAAATCTGTAATATCTTCGAAAATATTCATTTAAATCATATACTGTAAAGGGACATATAGATCTATATTAAATCAATAATGTACTTAAGGTATTTAATTAGATAAGGATTAATGCTGTATTGGTTAAAATCGTTTTGAAAATTAGCCATTATTTGTCGTAAAAAGTAAATGACAAAAAAATGTTATTGTGGGATATCCATAAGAGATAGACATACACCATAGCGGAGTTTTCTGTAGACCTTTTTAATGTGTACAATACTTAGTACATTATTTTGATAAATCTCGTAGTGTTCAGCCTGCGTTTGCAATTTAAGCGAAAAAAATAATAATTATTTACGACATAACATTAGAAAACTCAAAAATAACAGTATTTCTCCACTATTTAATGGATTTTATTATACATATAAACCTTCCTCTTGAATCAATCTATCTATTAAAAAAAACCGCATCAAAATCCGTTGCGTAGTTTTAAAGATTTAAGCGTACATACATGTGCAGGGACAGAGAAAGCGACTTTGTTTTATACTATTTAGTGATAAACTTAGTTAATTAAGAAATATTATACGTTCACTTTATTACAGTCGTGTCACAGAGAGGGAAGACGGAAGAGTATAATCATAGATAATAAATAGCACAGATCATAGTATATATTATGGGGCATACACACAATCTAACAGGATTAAGAGTATAAATGTGTGAGGTATTGTGTTTTATTAACCCCCGACACAAAAAGAGGGGTGTTATAAGTTTGACGTCTCTGTCTGTCTGTCTGTGGCTCCCTAGCTCGCGAACGAATGAAGCGATTTCAATTTAGTTTTTTTATTGTATGAAAGGTGAGTTACGGGCGAGTGTTTTTAAATATGTTTGATGAAATTCGGTTGAGTCGTTTAAAAGTTCTGGGGGGGTGAAAGTGGGGAAGAATAACCGAATGTCTGCAAATATAATCTAGTTTGGGTCTCAAATGAAAGCGCATCACGTGCACATTACAAAATAATGTGTTCAATGAAAATCGGTTGAGCCCTGAAAAAACTCTGGGGGTAAAAGTGGGGAAAATACCCAATATCTGCTAATATATGTGGTGGGGAGAAACAAAGTCTACATTATAATAAGTGTACCTATGAAAAGTATAAAATAAAAATTAAATTAAAAATTTAAGAAAAACCCCGACACAATAACCTGAATTGCCTTTAAAAAGTAAAAAATAATGAAAGAAACTCAATCTTGAAGTACCTAAGTATGTACGAGTATTAATAATTCTAAAAAAAATACATTGCCTAGCCCGTTGGCGCAGTTTGTAGTGACCCTGCTTTCTGCTCCGAGGGTTGTGGGTTCGATTCCCACCCCGAGTCTGGGTGTAATATAAATATTTATTTATATATTTATATATGTATTATTTATAAGTATGTTTATCGAAAAAAAAAAAAAATATGTAGCTATATACCAGTCAGCTGTTACCTATAACACAAGCATTAAGTTGTTTACTTTAGGAACAGACGACCGTGTGTGTATTGTGTAGATATTTATTTATTTATTTATTTATTATTTATTGCGTTGGGGGACCGCTCCAAACCTAACAATTCAATGACAAATAGTCTAAACTAACCTAACTTAACTAAGCAACATAGATGAGTTTAAAAATAAAATTAAGAAAAGAAAACTTTTATAAAATTACTTCAAAATATTGCGTTTCGGATACGACCGTTCGCAGTGGCGTAGCGTAGTGGGGCGGCAGGGGCGGTCCGCCCCGGGCGGCGCTTTTTAGGGGGCGGCAAAATTTAACAATAGTTAAATAATAAAAATATTTTGTAAATATTTGAATCATATTATATTATTTTTATCGCAACTACAAATTCGAACCAATTGAAAGGAGCACGGAATTTTTAATTACTTATTTTGTCGCGAAGTCAGGGAATCCCTTTTCTTTGAATGATATTTTGTAGCGACTGGCAACGTCTCTACTTGCGGGAATTTCCCGTTTATGACTAATAATCAGGAAGAATGACTTCTATTACATACAAGATGTAAGGGACAGTCCTTTAATTGAAACCATTAATTCGGACCATTATTCTGAGTATCAGAGAACAAGAATGTATATCGCAAAACCATAGAGAAAAAGATCTGGAGATTTTTTATACCTCTCCGGTGAGTGAAAAATCGCTCTTATTCATCCAGAATCGTATTCTGTGGTTTTATTTTGAAAGAGGAGGAAATTTCCAAGAAAAAAATTTCGCCTCTCGGAACTCGATCTCTATTATTTTATATTTTTTTAACTCTGAAAATAGTGCTCCGCGAGTTCGTTACGGCATAGGCGCGCCGTCTAAAAAGCTGGTAGGTATATCACATCAAATGTTTTTTGACGTCACAACGTCATTTAAACAAAGTTTTTATTCAGTTCGCAGTTATAAAATTAAATAAATAACTAAAATAAAAGTAGCTTAAGTTACTCATTATTACATCAGCTATCTGCCAGTGAAAATTGGTCCGGCTGTTTTAGAGATTAGCCGGAACAAACAGACAGACAGACAGACAAAAATTGTAAGAACATGTTATTTTGGTATATGTATCGTGTATTTTATACATCCATATGCATTTAGTAAAAAGCGTTTATTTGAATATTACAAACAGACACTCCAATTTTTTTATTTGTATAGATGTATAGATATACCCTGTACAATGCAAAATAATGACTGTTTTCGCCGAAAAGTTCTCTATAATAATGTTTGTAACGTATAGTATACATTAAATTGAAATATCTAAATAAGAGGGCGGCAAAATTTTCTTCCACCCCGGGTGGCTGACAACCACGCTACGAGACTGACCGTTCGGAAACGACGTCTGCCCAAATAATAAGGCTCGGGTAAAAGACTTAGGTAGGCGATACTAATGACAAAATAAATAGTAGGTAATAAATAAGTAGGAGCGGTCCCCCAACGCGATGTATTTTTTTAGAATTATTAATACTCGTACATACTTAGGTACTTTAAGATAAGTTTCTTTAATTATTATTTACTTTTTAAAGGCAACTGAGGTTATTGTGTCGGGTTTTTTTTTTTAATTTTTAATTTAATTTTTATTGGGGTAGAGCAGGAAATATCCTGCTCAAAATATGCAGCAGTCCGACTGGGAAAGTACTTCGATCTTACAGAAGATCACAGCTAAATAATACAGTTTTCAGGTAATGTTATGTTCCTGTGGTGTGTAAGGTGACCAGAGCTCCTGCCTTTGATGTTGCAGGCATCTATGAGTTACCAAAAACCAAAAGCATAATAGTTATGAGATTAATGCGAGCCATTCATTCCCAAAGTGGACGACCATAGACGCCACCATGTTAAAAGACTACCGTCGTTAGATTATTAGTCTTACGACGAGTCCACTACATGTATAGATGAACGCATCCGAACAAATAAAATCGATCAAGTAACGGGCTCGGTGTCCGCCAGCGATCCGCAACTTCCTGAACAGCGCGGGCGGCGTGGTGTGCCGCGCCCTGCTGCTGCAGCTGCTGGCGGCGCTGTGGGCGGTGCGGCGCTGGGCGGCGCGCGCGCGCCCGCTGGCGCTCGTGGCCGCCTCGCTGCTGCTCGTGTACGACGCCGCGCGCCTGCGGGCCTGCTGCGCGGGCGGCGAGGGGGGCGCGTCGGCGTGAGTAGTGTGCAGTGGGCGGGGCGACGTGTGCTAGCGAGGGAGTGGCTCGACTGTGCTAGCGAGTGGGTGGGTCGACTGTGCTAGCGAGGGAGTGGCTCGACTGTGCTAGCGAGTGGGTGGCTCGACTGTGCTAGCGAGGGAGTGGCTCACTGTGCTAGCGAGTGGGTGGGTCGACTGTGCTAGCGAGGGAGTGGGTCGACGTGTGCTAGCGAGGGAGTGGCTCGACTGTGCTAGCGAGGGAGTGGCTTGACGTGTGCTAGCGAGGGAGTGGGTCGACGTGTGCAAGTGACTAAGTGGATCGAAGTGCGCTAGTGAGTGAGCGAGTCTCCGAATGAGTGAGCGAGTCTCCGAATGAGTGAGCGAGTCTCCGAATGAGTGAGCGAGGCTACGAATGAGTGAGCGAGGCTACGAATGAGTGAGCGAGTCTACGAATGAGTGAGCGAGTCTACGAATGAGTGAGCGAGTCTACGAATGAGTGAGCGAGTCTACGAATGAGTGAGCGAGTCTACGAATGAGTGAGAGAGTCTACGAATGAGTGAGCGAGTCTACGAATGAGTGAGCGAGTCTACGAATGAGTGAGCGAGTCTACGAATGAGTGAGCGAGTCGACGAATGAGTGAGCGAGTCGCCGAATGAGTGAGCGAGTCTCCGAATGAGTGAGCGAGTCTCCGAATGAGTGAGCGAGTCTCCGAATGAGTGAGCGAGTCTCCGAATGAGTGAGCGAGTCTCCGAATGAGTGAGCGAGTCTCCGAATGAGTGAGCGAGTCTCCGAATGAGTGAGCGAGTCGTTACTGTATATTTATCAGTTACTGTATTTGTATTTGTCTATTAAAATATTTGATTCGATTTATTAAGTTTTTAAATGTTATAATATTATTACACTCAATTACTTTTATTATATCATAAATTACGAAAATAAACTGTAAAACTTTATAATAGTTCATTTATTTCAGATCTCGTAATCAATGTCGCCCCCCGACGGTCCCGCGGCGGCGCTCCATACACTCGCTACACAGCCCTATAACGGGCTCCAACTTCAGTGGACAAATATCGTCAAATGGCCCCGTCTTCAGGAAAGTGAGCAGCGTCCCGGTCGCTCCCTTGACCCTAGCCCAGGAAACCTTTGGTTCTCCTCCCTCCCTAAAATCTCCCTGGGCTGCGGCTCTAGAAAAGCTGAATCACAACCATTCCTTCGACCATAATTATGATGACAAGTTGTCTAAGATCAAAATGAACTATAGAGCGGTCTTAGACCAGTTGGCGAGCGATTCCCCGTCTCCTAATCCCTGGGGGACAGTCAAAATCATAGACTTCGCTCATGCTTTCTTTAATGATGATCAGGAAGCGAAGGTTGACACTAATTTTAGAGATGGTATCGATAGTTTGGTCGAAATATTCGAATCTTTGTTAAAGGAAACCGATGATCAGGTGTTCTAAATAAAAGATTGGAAGAAAAGAGGAGATTTGTCCTAATTATCGATCAAACTATTTCAAAGTGATACCTCTATAGTCTCTCTCTTATATCTTATTGGATACCCGAATGTGTATCGATAATTTGTTTTTTAGAAAAGTATTATTAATACTTGTGTTAAATTTCAAAATACCCACTTCTTGTACCTATTTTATTCAAATGACTGTTATTTAATCATCCGGTTGAAATGTCACAATCCGTATGTCTTATATCCTATACATTCTATAATTTTCTTAGCTATATTTATTATTTATACAAAGTACATGAACACCAACAATTAGCTCATGATTTCTTTGGCTTATCTACTGTGCCAAATTTTTCTGTTCAGTACCTTCTGTTCAATAATCAAATAAAAATATACAAGCTCTTCTAATACTTGTGTGCCAATATTATTAAATCGACAAAAATGATGTTACTCTGATTATATTTATAATTGTTATAATTATATTAAGTTTTATTTGTTTGTAAATGTTGAATTTTAATGTTTAAGGTATCAGTTGATTATTGTGTAAATAAAACAATTGTATAGTGTTAAAAACCAGTACCTAATAATGTATATTTTATAAAATAAAAAAGATGACATCACGCTTACGCATTTTCAATGTTTATTTTCGAAGTCAGCCAAAACTATTATCAGATGTGTAACTATTAACATAAAAATACTATAAGACATTGTGGCGACGAACGGACCATTATGAACTTTATACATGAGTGAAAAGGGTCATTTTACGAGGTACTAGACGATTCCTATACGCAACTATCAACGATTATATCAACAATCCCATAAACCGTATTGGGTTTTAATATCAATATATTTTTTTGTAGTTTAAATAAGTTAGGGTTGCCACCTTGCGAGTGTATTCATTTTTTAAGTTTTAGCTTCAACTAACAATAAGAAAAACGTAATATATCAAAAATTAATTAATTTTCTTTTGAATTTAATATTTAATTTATAATAGCGAAGTTATTAACAATGTGTACTTTTGTGATGTCATGTCGAAAAATGGCAGTCCTAACCACGTACAGAAATTTTTTAAATATTTTTTTTTTTATTATTATTTAGAATTTCATTAAATATTACTCAAGGAATAGTCGAATGCCCCAAATATAAAGTATAATTTAATAAATTGTACATTTGTCAACAACTGTGTTACATTAAATCGTGAATATTCAATAAACAACATTAAATTCTTTCTCGATACCATTGAACAAGCATCATGTGGACAATTTAGTTACGGAATAGGAACTCTTCTGTTGCCTCAGGATGAGCAAGTCGAAAAAAAAATCGCTTAACTGGGTTTACAATTCAAAATATATTTTTTTTATACAAAATATATTTTTAATAACAGCAACCTTTCGAAGCGTGACAATTTATCGATTCGCCTCCATCACTCTACAACGGTTAGTAAAAATTATAATACATGTTACAAAAATAAATTTACTCGATACCAAAAAGAATAGATACTAAACGAATACAAATCATGAATTATCTAAAATGTAATTAAACCACAAAAGTATACCACAGATAACGTATAAATTTGGCGCATTCGGCACCGGAGCGGACAGCGCGCTGTGTGCGACACGCGTGCGACACGTGTGCGACACGCGTGCGACACGTGTGCGACACGCGTGCGACACGCTCGGCATACTGCACACCGCTACAGGGAGGCGAGCGAAAAAGTGGCCAAACACAAAAGCATATATTTAGATTTTACCAAATCACAGATTTTCACTGCATCTTGGTAGATGGCATTTTAATTTTAAACTGAAATAGTTTTGGACGTCAAAAATTACGATAAAAAGGGAGTTATGGTAATTTAGATATTTATACTTACGTGGGTGTGGCCACTTGTCCAGGGGGCGCCTCAATTATAATAATTACAAGCAATTAATCTAACATTACAATAATATAGAACAAAAGAATAGAAATAAGTGTTCTAGCACAAACAAAGCACCTTCGACGAGTAAGGGCGAAGTATTGTAACAATTATTATCTATTTATATATATTTTTTTCTTTTTGATCATTTTTTTTTTCAATTATTTTTAATTACGAAAACACACATGGCAGATGATTTTTAACATTTCTTTAATCTTAATTTAGGTCAATTATATCACAATTCGTTCAACACCGACGGACTCGCTACAATTTTTAGAAAATAAAATCGAGCGAGTGTCCGACCGAAGACAAATATATCCAGACACTCGAAACAACTGAAGACGTTCAATGTGTAATTTACTTACAACTTTCCGTCCCGAAGATTACATAAAGATTATAGTATAATATTACATGGCAATAACCTCATCACACAGTTATCTTTCCAAACTGTTTTCCTGTTAAAAACAAAAAAACAATAAACTACATGTTAGTATTGTAATTTTTTAAACATTCTTTTGTCGAATCTTTACAGTTTCAAGTTAATATTCACAGGAAAATGATTAGTGAGCGTGCAGAAAGATACCCGTGCAACCGCTTTACAAAGAAAAGAAAAAACCTTTGACATAAAATTTTAATGAAAGAAATGAGTAAGACACTTGACATTAATATCTACAGCTATCGACACCGTCCCGACGGAATTGTATACTTTACACAGAACAAATATAAGTGGACGACTCGTGGGGTAATCGGTGAAAACTATCGCTATTAGAAAAATAAAAATAAAACATGCTAATAGAGAAGATTTAGAGTTGAGAGTACACAAAGATTGATCGGTGCGGTCGAGATGACACTCTCCGTAAAATTTTTAGACATTTGATAATTTCGTAATTTCGTTTGTTAAAATGCTCAAATCACGGTAAAAATCTTGTTATTTTGTTTGGAAATACATGTTTGATGGCTAATTTCGTCAATGTAACTTAATACATTTTAATTTTGAAAACGGGCGAAATAGTTAGACTTTCATTGTTACACCTTAATCTAGAACAATATTTTAGCCTAAAATTGGTATCCATATTGTTTTATATCAAGCTAGTAAACATATTGACCACCATAACAATTTTTGTTTCAATGGTAGCTTAAAAAAAATCAAAATGAGTAAATTAGGATTTGAGATAGCAAGTTCTTTTTTTTTTTTGATAGTGAGAGTTTTCAATAACTAACCACTGGTTTAGAATTCTTTGATTCGAATATTTTTTGACAGCCGCTTCTCTTCAACGATATATAAATATTATAGATATAGCAGTTACGTTTCTCTTGAATATTGAGAAATAGTTTATTGGTTTAATAATATATTTCTTTTCTCTAGGTATGGGGAAACATACAGTGGAAAGACTTTGTTCTTTGTCATTATCGTATTTTTTAAAGGATCATCTATGTAAGTTTTACTATGGTCAAAGTTTCATTTCACAAATTAATTTTTAATTTCTATACGATTTAAATTATGCTTTATCAATATTATTTTTAACCCATTATAATCACACGAACGGCTCTAAAGAGACGATCTCTTCATTTTTTTTAACCAGAAAATCTGTACACAGATTAGATATGTAAATGATATTTTAGTAGCCACTCAAATAGTTTTTATTCGGTGTTGCAACACCGATCGAGACTGTCAGTTTAGATCCGTGCTTGTTGTGTGTACGTGTGTGCAGGGGTGGCTCTACCTATACTGTAGGCGCTGGGCGTCAGGGGCGCCGTATTTTACGTTTTAATTTAAAACTGCAGGCGCTGATTTTTTTTTTAATAGAAAGCCACAGTGTTAAGAGCGGGCTAGAGCCGTCCCTCTATATCTTGGAGTGCGGCTGAGTGTTTTTCGAACGGGCTGCGACGCTATCGACGGTGTCGACGGCGTCAGGGGTGCCGCATTTTACGTTTTAATTGAAAACTGCGGGCGCTGATCTTTTTTTTCTAATAGAAAGCCACAGTGTTAAGTGTGGGCTAGAGCCGTCCCGTCTATATTTCGGAGTGCGGCTGATTGATTTTCGAATGGGTTGTGACGCTATCGACGGTGTCGACGGCGTCAGGGGTGCCGCATTTTACGTTTTAATTTAAAACCGCACCTGGGCGCTAATTTTTTTTTAATAGAAAGCCACAGTGTTAAGAGCGGGCTAGAGCCGTCCCGTCTATATCTCGGAGTGCGGCTGAGTGTTTTTCGAATGGGCTGCGACGGTACCGACGGTGTCCCGCACCTGGGCGCTGATCTTTTTTTTAATAGAAACACAGTGGTAAGTGCGGGCTAGAGCCGTCCTGTCTATATCTCGGAGTGCGGCTGAGTGTTTTTCGAATGGGTTGTGACGGTGTCGACGGCGGGCGGCCTATATCTTGGGCAGCTTGCGGTCGGCGAGCGCGGCGGGCGGGGCGCGCGCCTCGGCCTTGTAGTCGTAGCAGCAGCCGTGCACCTCGGCGTAGCGGTGCGGCGCGCAGTAGGCGCCGCCGCAGCGGCAGCGGTGCGCCGTGGCCACGCTCAGGCGGCGCCGGCACAGCTGGCAGCGGCGCGGGGCGGGCGGGGCGGCGGGGGCGGGCGGGGCGGGCGCGGGCCGCAGGTCCAGCCCGTCGTCGCTCAGGTGCAGGTGCTCGCGGTTGCGGTGGCGGCTCAGCGCGGGCAGCATCCTGGAATACCAACGAGTATTCTTTTTTTTATATATATACCACTAGTTCGACAAACAAGCGTACGGCTCACCTGATGGTAAGCGATTGCCGTAGATTATAGACGCCTGCAACACCAGAAGCATCGCAAGCCCGTTGCCGACCCAATCCCCAATCCCCCCAGGAGCTCTGGTCACCTTACTCACCAACAGGAACACAATACTGCTTGAAAGCAGTATTATTTAGCTGTGATCTTCTGTAAGATCGAGGTACTACCCCAGTCGGGCTGCTCCATATTTTGAGCAGGAAATTCCTGCTGTGCCCTACCTCAGTTAAATAATATCCAGTTCGAAATCTGAAGCAGACCGACTGGGGCTCTAAATACTAAATAATATTGTTTTCAAGTGGAATACGAATCCGGCCCCGAGCTCCCGGGTAGCCGCGCCCACCTGTTGCGCTGCAGCTGGCCGAGGTCGGGCGTGGAGCAGGAGAAGCGCGCGCGCCGGTGCGCGGGCGGCGCCAGCGCCACGCTGGAGCCGAAGCCGCGAGCACCTGCAACAATGTCTCGTTAGCTGTCGTCGATGTCAGTCGATCTCCACGTACAGATTCAGTACAAATTGCCGATTTTTTTTGATCAACCTCAACTCAAATTACCGGTCTAGATTTTTTATATAAGGTTTAGGATCACTCGGTGCGACAAAGCCAGCCCTGCGGTCACCAACCCGCCTGCCCAGCGTGGTGACTATGGGCAAAACACGTGAGTTCACGTTATTTTTGGCGTAAACTTGTGGAGGCCTATGTCCAGCAGTGGACTGTATAGGCTGTAATGATGATAATGATTAGGATCACTTCTGAGCATAAAATACACAAATTTCTATCTCGACCGATGACTCTTAAAAAATTTGGATTAAAAATAATAAAATCGATTCATTAAATGAGCCATAAATAAGTAAATAAATAAATAATAATGATTATTTATTACTTATTATTATTATTTAGACAGTCCGTGTTTTTGCTAGTTACATTTTTTTCTTAAACTATGCCAGTTCCAATAATTGTGACGTACAGCCATACAGATGTGTGCCGTGGTCTGGGTGTTTATGCAGTCTTTGTGAGTCTCCCCACCGTGTCTCGGAGAACACATTAAGTCGTCGGTCCCAGTCGTTATCATGAACGATAGCGATCGTTACTCATAATAGGGAATATATTCGCCGACACGCATTGACGCAGCGTGGTAGATGAAGCTCGAATCCTTCTCCTACAAGGGGAAAGAGGCCTATGTGTGCTCAGCAATGGGATATTACAGGCTGAAGCGTAAAGCATGTAATGGATGAATTAATTATCTCAACACTTGCGTCTTCGAACCCTACCCGCAATCCCCCTACGAGTCCTGACCACCTTACTCACCACCGGAACACAACATTACTTGGAAGCGGTTTTATTTAACTGTGTTTTCTAAAAGGTCGAGATACTTCCCAATCGTGTCGCTCGATTTTGACCCCAATCCTCAGCACGTACGAGGCGAGTGTGACGCGGGGCAGGTGGTGTAAGGTGCGGCGAGCGCGGGACTCACCGAGGTCGCGCGGCAGGTCGGCGGCGAGCGGCGCGTGGTCGTCGCACTCCTCGAGGATGGCGGGCTCGTCGGGCAGCAGCGCGCCCGCCGCGCCGGGGAGCCGCGACAGGCGCTCCGACGACAGCGACTGCGGGCGGGGGGAGCGATACATGAGCGTGTCGGAGGACGAGTGTAATTGTATGATTGTATACGTGTGAATGTGACTGCGCTATGCGAGTGCGATTGTGTCACTGCGTGCGAGCGAGTGTGATTGTGTCACTGCGTGCGAGCGAGTATGATTGTGTCAGTGCGAGTGTGCGAGGATGATTATGTCAGTGCGAGTGTGCGAGTATTATTGTGTCACTGCGAGTGTGCGAGCATGATTGTGTCACTACGAGTATGCGAGTGTGATTGTGTCACTGCGAGTGTACGAGTGTGATTGTGTCGCTGCGAGTGTGCGAGTGTGATTGTGTCACTGCGAGTGTGCGAGTGTGATTGTGTCACTGCGAGTGTGCGAGCATGATTGTGTCACTGCGAGTATGCGAGTGTGATTGTGTCACTGCGAGTGTACGAGTGTGATTGTGTCGCTGCGAGTGTGCGAGTGTGATTGTGTCACTGCGAGTGTGCGAGTGTGATTGTGTCACTGCGAGTGTGCGAGTGTGATTGTGTCACTGTGAGTGTGCGAGTATGATTGTGTCACTGAGTTTGCGAGTGTGATTGTGTCACTGCGAGTGTGCGAGTGTGATTGTGTCACTGAGTTTGTCAGTATGATTGTGTCACTGCGAGTGTGCGAGTATGATTGTGTCACCGAGTTTGTGAGTATGATTGTGTCACTGCGAGTGTGCGAGTGTGATTGTGTCACTGCGAGTGTGCGAATATGATTGTGTCACTGAGTTTGTGAGTATGATTGTGTCACTGCGAGTGTGCGAGTGTGATTGTGTCACTGCGAGTGTGCGAATATGATTGTGTCACTGCGAGTGTGATTGTGTCACTGCATGCGAGCGAGTGTGACTGTGTCACTGCGAGTGTGCTAGTATGATTGTGTCGCTGCGAGTGTGCGAGTGTGATTGTGTCACTGCGTGCGAACAAGTGTGACTGTGTCGCTGCGAGTGCGAGTGTGGCCGTGTCACTGCGAGTGTGCAAGTATGATTGTATCACTGCGAGTGTGCGAGTATGATTCACCTCGACGAGCGAGCCGTCGATGGAGCGGTCGGAGGCGGCGCGCGCGGGCAGCAGCACGCCGCAGCCGCAGCCGGCGTCCAGCAGGCGCGGCGCCGCCAGCGCCTCCTCGCTGCGCGCGCGCGGCGCGGGCGCGGGCCGGCGCACGGCCAGCGCCTCCATGCGCCGCCGCAGCTCCAGCATCTTGCCGAGCGTCACGGCGTTGTCGCGCCGCGCGCCCGCCTCGTCCGCGCGCCCAGCCGCCGGCTCGGCCGGGACTGCGACAGGGAGTGTCATCATTTATGAGCGGGAACAAACGGACGGGTGGTTCAATGTGTTAGTTATCAAAAAAGTTATATCGAAAACCAAACTAAAAAATGAATCATTATTAAGAATAGAGTAGCAGTGTGTTATTATGTATAATTAATATTGTACTGTATAACACAACTAAAGGTTGACCTCAACAGGATGAAATGAGAAGCGGGAAAGCAAAAATCGATGGAGCCAAGAGTTCTTGGTATCCAATATCTTGATGACTTTTTTACATCGAATGGGGATACTCATTGCGGGTAAAGCTCACGTTGAAGCAAGGTGGGGAAAAAATTAGATAGAAAAGAGGAAGGGGAAGAGGGAGGGAGAAAGAGAAAGGGAGAGAAAGAGAGAAAGAGAGAGAGAAAGAGAGAGAGAAAGAGAGAGAGAAAGAGAGAGAGAGAAAGAGAGAGAGAAAGAGAGAGAGAAAGAGAGAGAGAAAGAGAGAGAGAAAGAGAGAGAGAAAGAGAGAGAAAGAGAGAGAGAGGAGTGAGAGGGGAGAGAAAAAGAGAGGAGTGAGAGGGGAGAGAGAGAGAGAGAGAAGGAAAGAGAGGGGGGAGACGAGAGAGTAAGTGGGCAGATGGTACTAACATTTGGCGCGCTCGAGCGGCGAGTAGGTGCCGTCGCGGTTCTCGCGCACGCGCACGAGGTTGACGCGCTCGCCCTCGCGGAACACCAACACCGTGGCCTTGCAGCCGCGCTCCTCCTCACTGAAACATGCACACCATATACCAAGTCAAGAAACGCAGCCAAATGACAACGATGATTCACTATTTTGATAATATGTACTGGCTATGTATTTACAGTATGATACATAAATATATATAGCCTTGCAAATATTACGGATAGTCACCAAGGGGGAGTAAGAGGTTAAAAAACTGTCAAAACAGGTCGCGTAGTATGAGTATGTTCCCTTATCTTATATTAGTTTTCTGTTCAATGAATTATACTAGTACCTTAATATTTATAAAAAAATAAATATAATGTGAAAGGACAAAAACTTGTATTTATTAATTAATATAACAAGGAAACTATCAAAATAGATTTACTGTACATACAGATCTAGGAAAACATTACGAAGGTCAGCTAGAAGGGTTTTTTAGAAAACTAATCCACATAATTATTGTATTTTTAACTTTGTGACAATGACTCTGAAATTATCCAATAATTTCTATTTTTAGGAAAACAAAGCGCCTATTGTGATGGTACATAATGAGGAAATGTTTCATTTCCTTTGTTGTTGCATTTGGGAAAATTTTTTTTATTGGTACAGTTACTTATACTGTTATTGTAAAGAGGAATTTGCTTGCGTTAGGGATAATTGAATTGATTTTAAAAATCTTTTACTTTTATATATATTCTTTATTTTTCTGAAATACTGCATGGATGGAAAAATCTGCACTTTCAACTATTTAAGTAAAGAAAAAACAGACTGTATTAGCAAATATTTTTGTTCTCTACAAATTTAGTAAGACCACCAATGTCGCTAGTCAGTTCGTCGAGCACAATGCACAATACACATGAGTGATACAGCATGCGAGTGAGTGAATGATTGATTGAGTGAGTGAGTGAGTCAGAGAAAGAGTGCACTCACTCGTCGGAGCGCGCGGGGTAGAGCAGGCGCTCGATGTCGCGCAGCGGGTCGGCGGGCGGCAGGCGGCGCGTGGACACGGGCCCGCCGCGGAGCCCCAGCACGAGGCGGAGTCTCGCGCCGTCCCCCACGGCGTGGTCGCGGAGAGAGCGCGCGTCGTCGAGCTCGCGTAGGTTGTACAGCAGGTGTTGTTGCGACACCGGGATGCCTGACGCACCACACACACAGGATGTAATACTGAATATACTTTCTTAGATCAACTACAGTGTTGCAAACATTTACGTCAATTACCATATGTGATAATGAGTAATGTGTTTTTAATCGAAAGGCTGAACTCTAATCAACTTAGTCAGGTAGACTAGGTCACTCTTAGTCAAACTATGATTTAAGAACGACTCTACAAATTTCAATATTTTCTTAGTTCTTTAATACTTTACAGAAGGTTCTTATAAAGAAAACAAGAAAATTGAAAAATTTCAGCAAACTGTCCCAACTATAAAAACTTCACGCATTTTGATAGTTTTACAAGACAGGAAAATGTTTGCCAGGTCACCTGCCAATATAAAATTACTCTACACATTAAAGTGAAATTATCACAGTATTTAAATAGCAATAACAAAATAATAAGCGTATAATCACTAAATAACCCGAGATAAATTGATGTCATACAAAAAGTAGTCTGAATCATATCATTGGAGTAAGTCCAAAGAAAATGCCACTCTTACTAAAAACCGAAAATTTATCTCAACATTTCTTTTGATGTTTGAAAAAAAAACCAACTCGAAATAACTAAATTAGTTTCAATAATAAATGAAAAAAAAAAAATATTTTAACCCTGTGTATAAAACTATTTTATTTTGCTTAAGACTTTTAATGATGTAAAAAGACCATATTACAAAATGGATATTAATTAAAAAAATTAAAAGTATAACACTTCTTGAAGATTTAGTGTAGAATTTAGCAACAAAAAACATAAACAATTAAATGTCTTTCCATTTTAATTTTTTGAAATAACGAAATAGCAAGCATAAGATAGATTACTAGGAGTATTTTTTGCTCTTCGACCTTTAAATGCATGAATCACGTTCAATTAATTATATCTGTTAACATTCATAAAATATCTGCAAGTGTCCATATGTGGCGATCAAATGAGGAAATCTATATAGCAATTTACTATTTGAAATATAAATTGAAAAACGTTTTTATGTAGCACACACCACCTACACACACACACACACAAACACACACGCACACAAATAAACCTTACTCTTTCTACCTTTACTAACTTATTGAAGTAAAACTTCTTTTTTATCAACTTTTTAATTCCAGATCTCGCATCTGTTGATATGTGGTGAGATTTTAGACAACCCCAATCCCAAAAATTACACGAAATTTTTTTTTTTGGCACAAAGTATATTAAAATTTTCGAAAATTATTCATCGTAGTTAATTTAAAAAAAAACACATTTGATATTTCGTTACAGCCTACCCCTCACATTTCGTAATATGTTCCGAACTCCACCCTTCCCCCTTTCGCAAAATCACGCATTTATGGACGAAAACAAATTTAAATTTCTTTATATTAATCAATCACACTGTAATCGTTGGGTAATTTGACTAAAGTTATTTGAACAATTGGCTCTAACTAGCTTACTAAGTTAATAGTCACATAACAATATTTGCATATACATAATCCATATTTCTAAAGTAGATCAACTTTGATTAATACAACACAAACTTAAATTGCCATTAAAAAAATTAAAATGTAGCACCTTCTTAATCTCTTTTGGAACAAACTTCAAAAAAAGAGGTTTTATTTTCGACAGTACATTTTTGTGTTTTAAACTCAACATTTTTCTGGGTGTCCAAATTTTATTGATTCTTATTGTATTCGAAAGCTGGTGCTACACACATGGTCCCATTTAAAGAGTGAAATCTGATGAGTAGCTAATATTTAATTTAGGTACTTTGACTATGTTCAGGATGTTCTCATTTTAGTACTTGTCCATGTAAAATTATAAATTGAATTTTTTTTTTGTTTGAGATAAAACAATTATTAGCATTTTTTTTTCAAATAAATAATTACAAGAACGATACACTGCAGCCTGTAATATCCCACTGGTGGGCTTAGGCCTCTTTCCCCATGTAGGAGAAGGATCAGATCCACCATGTAGCTCCAGTATATTCCCTACTATAAGTAACAATCGATGTCACATGTACCTGATAACAAACCAGGACCATTTGCCTAACATACTCTCCGAGGCACAGTGCAGAGACCCACAAGGACTGCACAAACACCCAGACCACGGCAAACATCTGCATGGCCAATACTATTTCATAAAGAATAACGATGATAAATTTTAAATAATGAATGCACGAAGATTGGTTGCAGAGGTTGAGATACTTTGATAAAATTTTAAAGAAATTTTAAGTAACAGCAGTTGCAACAGCGATCACGGCTAGAGAGGTACAGGGTTTTCCAATCCGTATTCTTTCCAATAGCAGATCGGTCCTGCAAGCCCTACAGAGCGACACTATGACATCGGGGCTAATATACGAGTGCCATCGAGCTCTGACGAAGGTAAGTGAAACAAACACCATTATCCTCCAATGGATAAAGGGCCACAGTGGATCGCGAGGCAACGACGCGGCCGACCGACTGGCGAGGAATGGATCGGAGATGAGGGTCTACGGACCCGAACCCATTCTACCTCTGCCTTTCGGATGGCTGCGCAGCCAGCTGCGACACAACACCAAGGTAATGCACCAAGAATATTGGACAAACCTAACCACCTGCAGGCAGACCAAGGAAGCTCTTCCGACGATCAACCCAGGATTGTCCCGCAAACTTCGCGGCTATGGGAGAGCCCAGCTCCGACTACTGGTCGGGGCTTTTACCGGACATGCCTTGCTCAACAAACACTTACACAACTTAGGTGTTACAGACAGCCCCCTATGCAGAGCGTGCATGGAGGCAGAAGAAACGGCCACACACATCCTGCTGGAATGCGGTAGTGTGGCGAACTACAGGGCGATACACCTCGGGACACCGAGGTCGCTCCGGGAAGTCGTCGGCAACGCAAGGGGTCTGCTAGGTTTCCTCAAGGAGCTAGGCTGGCATGAATGAAGCCCCCAGCCTACCACGCAAAATAGGCGCACTAAGACCTCGAGTTGCGGAAAATAGCCCGTGGATAATCATCATCATCATCATAAGTAACAGCAGTTTAAATAATAATTGTGAAACTAAAACATCAAAAATTACACAAATAAATACTTTTATTTCTATGCAATCCTTGTCTTTAAATTAATGATTATTTTTGTTGTCACTACATCATTACAACTTGAAAACATGTTTTGGCAGTCATTCAATTTTGCAAAAATATGGTATGTATGTATTGACCTTTGTGCAAAGGCATATACTATACGACATTTTTATAAATAATTTCTTCATAACTAATAATATAGATACAATTCAATTAACTGAAAATGGACTGTTTATAATACTATTGCCTGTAGCACCCCACTGATAATATGCCTCTTTCTCCATGTAGGAGAGCTATGCCTATACCTAGCAGAACCAATTAGAACCACTTTTATATACTATATTGAGTTATACACAAGTATTTTATTATGGCCTATGTTGCTTGGTAAAAATAATATTAATTCCAGTCAGAATAATCAAAAAACACTTATTACATACACACTATGCATAATGTATGTTCATATTTTCCATACATTTTACATCCTTATTGCAATATTGTTCAACTTAATTTATTTAAAATAAATAAATAAATAAATAAATAAAAAGTATTCCATAGGAAATGATAATTATAATATGTAATTAAGTATAGTTTCATGTTTGAGTTGATTGACTTGTGCATACAAATCAACATCTGTTGTCAAATCAAGTTTTATTTTTACTAAATAATTTACATAATTAATATATGACCTTCTGTTACATATAAAATGTATTAATTCCTGTGAATGATCATTTATCACAGATAAACAAAATATATGTATAAAAAATGCTTATTTACTTTTGATTTTTTTTATTTATTAATTACACTATTATAACTTTTATGGCTTGCATTCCTTTAGATTTAAATTGATCAGTTTATTGCTAATTGTTTACTGGATTAATTAGTTGTTGAGATGTTATTTTCATAAAGTTATTGATGTGTATTAGTAAAACTATTTATATATAAAATTATCAAATAATTATATTTTTTTTTTTAATGTATATCAATTTATCTTATTATATATATTTTATTACATATTTACTGTTTGATTATTGCATGTTGTGTTTCCCTTAAAAAGAAATACTTCAAACTTCTTATTGTAAGAATAATAGTCTATAAGTTTTAAAATATTAATATTTTCTTACTGTGTGGCTACGGTACTAAAGAATATGGCCACCCCCTCTCTTCCCGTGGGTGTCGTAAGAGGCGACTAAGGGATAACACGGTTCCGCTACCACCTTGGAACTTAAAAAGGCGACCGGTGGCGGGATATCCATCCAACTGCTGGCTTTGAAATACACAGGCCGAAGACGGGCAGCAGCGTCTTCAGTGCGACAAAGCCAGCCCTGCGGTCACCAACTCGCCTGCCCAGCGTGGTGACTATGGGCAATACACATGAGTTCACGCATTTTTGGCGCGAACTTGTGGAGGCCTATGTCCAGCAGTGGACTGTAAAGGCTGTAATGATGATGATGAATATTTTCTTGGTCTTCTCTCCATCTAATTTTCAAAGTTCATTTTCTATTACAAAATTTGTTTGAGAATGGCTTTCAAAAATAAAGCATGATACTATGTCATAAGATAAGTAAACGGAAATCTGACAAACATAGGCATCCAGTAAGATTGAAGCCATATGTATAGACTTGTTACAGTCTAGTTGGAAATAGATAATCTAGTAGGAAACATTTTTGTACAATTTCTTTTCTGTCTTTACC
The DNA here is from genome assembly GCF_905220565.1 of Melitaea cinxia. NCBI lineage: Eukaryota > Metazoa > Arthropoda > Insecta > Lepidoptera > Nymphalidae > Melitaea > Melitaea cinxia. The sequence goes on along the minus strand of NC_059408.1, from coordinate 1,182,842 downwards.
CAAAGGTTGCCTGGAAGAAATCGCTCTTTTAGCAATAAGACCGCCTTCGTACATCTTCCTCTGATTGTACTACTTTTGTTTCGCTAGTGACTATTAACATCGTCGGAACTGCAAATTCGCACTTTTTTGTTTATTTTATAAAACATTCCCAAATAACCAAGTCTATCATCAGCTGAAGAGAATTTTTTTATTTTATGCATATATTATTTAGTTGTGGTACTTCTGACAAATCAGTACCTATTAGTCTTAACCTGTTAAAAATGTAACAAGTGACTTTTCTCATATTTACACATTAAATAAAGGCTAGTAATAATATTAAACATAAGTAGCCTGTACAGTATACTTTAAAATTTCATGATCCTGCTTAAAATAAGTAAAAAGATACACGCAATTTACACTTTGAATCGCTCTCCTGTAAAGTTTCTGTTTTTCACATCCGACGTTTTTAATAGTCATGGGCGCTTTGTATCTTTAAATGTTGTGCAATAAAGAATATTATTATTATTATTATTACAATTCTCTTGATATGAAATGAATTATAATAAGCTTAACATATTTTGATAAACACTTGACTCTTTGTATCTGACTTAAATTATAATTTTATACTTACATGTGACTAAATACACAATTGTACTAAATTGTTAGTGACCATTGTTTGTTCTATAAGCAAATATCCGTATGTTTGGTCTAAACAATGATGTGTATTCACTACCAAATTTATTTATTTTATTTGTATAAGTTTTAATAATAGATAAATGTGTGTTATGTATACGTTTGGGTTTAGTTAATGGTGTATTATGTATTTATTTGAATTTACGCAGCGCTAGGCCACGATATCTTTTGTTGCAATGACGCATAATAAACGAGTCATTTACTGTGAAATAAGATTGTGTAATTTTAAACGTGATCACCTACCTTCTACTCTGAATATCTTCGACTTTATAGCGAATATCGTGTCGGTAGGCGACACAGTCATTTCAAATGCGGTTCCCGTAAGGGTCTCCACCAACACTTCCATAGTGGGTTGGCTCGTCCCATCTTCCTGAAAGCCCTTCGATCTGTTCGAAAGTCTCTCTGGGCATCCATGTTGTGACATTTCACACGCGGTTATTAATATTACTATCTGCGCCACATCGCAATTTGAAAAAAAAAATTACAGCCCTGATTATGATAAAATGGATATACACATATGATCACTATGACGACACACGAATATTTTCACAATTTATGAAATTTGAAGTATAGCAATATATTTTATAATATTAAAAGTTCATGAAAAAAGCTGAACAAATATAATTTATACAAATCTAACACTATTTAGCAACAAAAATAATGTTACATGCAACGATTGAATGAAATATTTTTTTAATGAAATGACGACAGAATATACAAAAACGTATTAGAAAAATTAATAACCACAGACAATATATAACAAGCAAAGAATATAAACATAATGAATGAATGGACAAATAAATTAATATTTTAAAATCATCGTGTTATTTCTCTACGTAATAGGTATAAAAAAAGCCTTCATAGGTTTTTTTATTAATTTTTATTTATCTAAAGTAATACTTAATGCACAAGCATAAGGTTTTAATTCCAAAATAAATAGATCTAATGAATTTCTTGGTCATGGGCATAGACAATTTATACAAACATTAAAGTCATCTCTATGACCGGAAACTTTTTACCGTTCATTCCTGGTTGTCTCTATCAAAAGAATCTTTTCCATCGTTCTTCGTTTACCGTATCGGAGGTTATAAAAATGGTGCGTAAGTTTTTAATGTATATCCTTTTATATTATTAGTAGAAAATTGCCAAAATCTCGATTAACTTAATGAAAAACTAATACAAATCGTCGCAAGTGTGAATTAAAAGGAATTTCAGTGATACCGATATGATTCGGACGCGTGGTGATTGTCAAGTAGTGTGGACATGTGGCTTCAAGTAAGGAATTTTGTTTTCAGACTCGCAAACGCCGTAATGGAGGACGCGCCAAACACGGCCGTGGGCACGTAAAGGCTGTGAGATGCACGAACTGCGCCCGTTGCGTTCCTAAGGACAAAGCTATCAAAAAGTTTGTGATCAGAAACATTGTCGAGGCAGCCGCTGTCAGAGACATCAACGAGGCCTCCGTGTATGCTTGTAAGTAGTCGTGGATTAAATAATTTATTTAAACATTAAATATTAATCTAAATAATAATAGTGCATATTTAAAATACATACACCGAGTTGCACGAAAAGAAATTAAAATTTAAGTAGTGGTTAAACTAATTTAGTCGCAAGATTTGTATGAAATCCTTGTGATTAAATTAGTTCAATCTCTACTTAAATTTTAATTATGTTTCGTGCAACTTGGCGTTAATAAATAACCTGTTCGCTTAAAATCTCTACAAAGGCCTTTATAAAAGTACATAGCTATTATGTATGTTGGTATTAATCCATAATTATAGTTATTTACTTACATAACTCCTACATAGAGCAAGAGGTCTATGCCCAGCTGTGGGACAGGTGTGTTACAGACTGAATCATTTGTTGTCATAAATATATAATTATTGCAAATGTTAACTTGAGAAAGGAAAAAAAGCTGCACTAGAAGTATGATGAAGATGTAGTAGATGTATGTAGATGAAGTGTTCTAACCGATTTTAATTTAATATGAATATAACCATAAGTGATAGTACAGTTATAAAAGGAAAAATATTTATAAAATTAATTTTCAATAATTTTTCCAGCATTCCAGCTCCCGAAGCTGTATGCAAAGCTCCACTACTGCGTGTCATGTGCTATCCACAGTAAGGTAGTACGGAACAGGTCTAAGAAAGACAGACGTATCCGTACTCCGCCTAAGAGTACCTTCCCCCGGGACATGGCAAGACCACAAAATGTACAGAGGAAGTAACTTTAATTAAAATAATATTATAAAAATTATTTTGTTTTATTTTTGTTTCATACAAATTCACCTTAACGTATTCATGAAAGAGTTAAAAAAATTTAAAATCTTATTTAAAAATTAGAACAAATACTATAATTTCTTTATATCCAAATATAAAAAGTTTTAAAATGGTATATTTCTTAAGTTAACCATTTCCTTTGAAGGAGATTAAGGAGAAATATAATATTTTATTATTAGTTTTTACATTCACTTTATTTTTTCTGTAAAATATAGTCCTAAAATAAAAACATATTTCTTTCAATTAAAATTAATTCTGGTCTAGGCAGTTTGAGTTGAGAAAGGTTGTTCTTGAGTTTTGTTTTAGTTAAGCTGCAACACTGATTGACAACATTGATACTTTTATGTTTGAAACAATTATCTTGATAAAAAAGTTCTTACTACAAGAAAATTGTAACCATTCAAATCTGTAAAATAAAAAGATTTTCTATATATTTCAATTTGTATTACTATTTATTTATTTAACGCCAACAAGATAGACACTGACAATAGACAGATATAATCATAAACAAAGTATCATAAAAGGTAAGCGTTATCTTAACATTCATTCTATTAATTTAAGCACTTATACATAAATATTATTATAACAAACAATATTAATTAAAATACATTAAAAAAACACTTCCAATATAGTTCAATAAAGTCCCGATCAATTGACTATACTGTTGAAATGAAAAACAATTTGATATGGTTTGATTATAAAATTAAATTAACATTAATGAATGAATCGCTGTTTAAAACTATTCTGAAAATCTATTTACATAAATTAAAAAAAAATGATATATAATAATTAGAGAATTAAAAAAAAAAAAAACATTAAGGAACTATGTCATGCAATTAAAAAAAAATCATCAGCAATTATATATTTAAATATTGATAAGTTACTCGAAAAAATGTCAGTAGAAACATTTGAATCGGGTTTTACCTTTTTTTTCAATGTTTTTTCTGCAATTACATTTGTAAAACGAATTAAAACTCATCATCAGCCTGTTAATTGGTGAAAGGCGTCCCTGTCGAGTACAGGTGAATTTTTCTACAAATGGAGTAAATGAAGATGGTCTTGCTGCTCTTGAAGGGGCATGAATTTTTTTTATTTAATAAGTAAGAGCTGTCAATGACACCATTCACCAACTTGTGCAGAAACACAAGATCGTGGAGACGTCTTCGATTCACAAGTGGTGGAAGTTTAAGATACTTTAGTTTTTCCTCGTAACTATTGAGCGACCTACGATGTATGTCATGATAAAAGGAGAGGTGCTGTAGGAATCTTTTCTGTACCTTTTCAATTCTATTACAGTAGATATCGTAATAAAGATTCCACACGATACTACTATACTCCAAGTTGCTACGAACTAGTGTTGAATAAATAGTAATTTTTGTCTGGGCGTTTTTGAAATCTTTACGATTGCGGATTATAAAGCCAAGGGTCTTAAGGATTTTGCTGACAATATTGTTAATATGAACACGGAAACGGAGTCGATCATCAAGCATTATCCCCAAATCACGCACATGAGACACCTTTGATAAAATGCTGCCCTCAATGAAGTAAGACCTTCTAAGCGTGGTTTGCTTTCTCGAGAAAGAAATAATCTGGAACTTATCCGTATTAAGGACCATGCCATTGCTTCGACACCATAATACCAATTTGTTTAAGTCGCCCTGCAAAAGTAAAGCATCAGCATTGGAACAGATTGGTCTAAATATCTTAAGATCGTCAGAAAATAAATAACAATTTGAATTTATGAAATAGCTGCTGATATCGTTAATGAATATGCTAAATAATAAAGGTCATAAATAGGAACCTTGACGACCTGTACGAGCGGCAAATTAAAAAGAAGCATAACCGTTAACGACAACAGTCGGTGTTCTGTTTGTGAGGTATGATTGGAACCAAGCCAACAGTGGTCCCTCTATGCCGATGTTTTTTAGTTTATTCGTTAAAACGACATGATCAACCTTGTCGAAGACCTTACTGAGATCAGTGTATATTGCATCCACGGATTTGCCATCATCAAGAGCTTCAGTAATGTCTTCAACAAAGGAAACAAGATTCGTGAAAATGCTATTTCATTCATATCGTAAATATTAGATTCATTCGTAAACTCAAAAAACTAAATCAATTTATTAAAATTGTTTCATAAAATTGATTTTTTATTTTTATTTTAAATTTATTGAATGTTGTTATACAGAATGGAGATGACAATACAACGATAACTTTGACATCGAATATATAGTGATATTCCAAGCCCACATACAAAAAATCAATAAAATACATCCAGTAATTTAGTCACAAAATATGATTTTTCATTTTTTAAAATTACTACGTGTTGTATAACATTATTAACAGGTTCCCTGTCCCATGAATCATATATGATTCATGGGACATATTTTGTACCAATTTTTGTACGTTCATGAATCACATATGATCAAATATAGAAGCAAATTTGCTTGAATTTTTTTTATGGACGTATCAGTATAAATACGGTATTTGGTATTTGGACGTGTGGGATACATCGTCAAAATAGAAAAAATGAAAAAAACTGTAGTGATTTATTATATATATTTATTTATCAAAGTTATTTTCCAGCCTGAAATTAAACAAATTTGTACGAAATCAGTCTTTATTAGGAACAATATTTATCACGAAGTTACTAAAAAATATAGTAAAAAATTGAAAAAAAAAACAGCATTTGGCCTCAGTGTGTCTCATTGAAACATTTCAAACAAAATGTTTTTTTTTTTTACATTTTACACATTCGTTGTTTACTTGTTTTAGCTAGCAAAGGATTTCCTTCGGCCTTTTTGTTAGCATAACAGATGACACAACGCCTCCTTACGAGTTTTCCATCTCAGTTAGAGCGTGTCTTTCTGATGATGTTGAAGGCAGAGTGGATATTCTTGCTGGCTGTTTTTTTTCATGACCAAGTTGCCAAGCCAATGACGTGTCATTGCTTCCTGTACATCTAAAACCGAAATTGAAGAACCGGTAGCCTCTTCGAAAATCACTTTGGTATTCACTATTGCTGTTTGAAAAATCAAATCATAAGCTACTTTTTTATACCACGTCATACTTTTTCTTAGAGGGGAATGGTAACAGCTCAGTTGATCTGCAACATCAATGCCTTACTTAGCGTCGTTGTAATCCATAACCATGTTTGGTTTTTTTGATTCTCCTCTCCAAGATGTGACATCCGTCATTTCCTTACCATGGCAAGTGGAAATCATCAATACATCACGCTTATCGTGCCACTTCAAAACAGTTACAAAGCTGTCCATTTGCTTAGCAACGACATCACCTCGTTTTAGTTTTTCCGAATGATATCTTTAGGCAAATTTACTTTGTTTTTACGCAAAGTTCCACATAAATCTGTATGTCTATCCTTTAGGTATCTAGCTAGAGCTACCCCGGTTTAGTAGTTGTCGGCAACAATCAATCTACCTTTATTTAGATGTGGAAGACACATAGCCTTACCACAACATTCTGGTTTATCCAATCCTTCAATAGCCGATCCAGATCCCGCATGAATAGAATAGGACCATGTATAACCATTAGTAGAACACATTTTGTAAATTTTGTGCCATTTGTTGTCTCTGGTCTTCTTTTTGCACAGATAATTATATGAATCAAATATGATTCATGAGACGTATAACGATCCGATACGTTATGATACGCTCATGAATCATATAAGCGTCATGATTTTTTTAAATTGTTTTAGGGTCGTTTCGTCACTGTTACGATTTCATAATAACTTAATAAGCCCTTAAAAATATCAAAAATTATGTATTTGCAAAAATGACCCGGGACATTATTAGTGCCAAAAAGTTGATTGTATGGGGACAGGGAACCTGTTAAAGGGTCACCCGCAGGTTAACGACCCTTTGAACGCGATCGGTACAAACGATCGATTCGTCTTTAAAAACGTGCAAAATTGTTATCTATTTTGGTAAGTCAGTAATATGTTAAGACATATTAAAAACATTTGTTAAATAGTTTTAATATTCAGTATGTATATGTATAAATAGTAATAATCGCATTGTAAACACGAGAAGGAATAACAAAATTGTAACACCAAGTTTCCGACTGCGCAAAGTAAACGTTTCCATTCTGGGTCATGGTATTCGCATGTATAATAAAATACCACAAACGATTTTGGAATTGTCTCAACATAAATTTAAAACATTTTTGAATATCATATGGATTCGAACCCGCGTCTCCGACTGACCGTGTCAGTCAGAGACGCGGGTTCGAATCCCGCTGGAGCGGTCAATTTTTGATATGATATTCAAAAATGTTTAGAATTCCTAATGTGTGGGTAACACAAAAATAAAATCGTACATATAAATTTAAAAGTTTTTATTATAAAAAATTAATAGATAAAGCTTATTACTCGGTGCTGGATTACATAGTTGATAAAGATGTGTGGATTTAGTGACGCTGTATTTCATCTTCTCTGCAGAATCTACATTCCGAATCGGTGGTAGCTTCACTTTTACAAAAATAATAATTTGATTTTAAAGTTTTAATTTGTAAAATGACGATTCGAAAGTGCTCTTGGAGCCATTTGAATAAAGCTATTTTTGATTTTGATTAGATAACGGATAAAATAACCTAATATTTATAAATAAATCATACAACCTATATTTTATTTTACCTGGCAAACGTAACTTATGTTGAAGTCATTTTTATTACTTTCCAACTCAAATGTACACAGAGCCAAATTGTACTCTACTAAAAGGGAATAAGAACAAAATTCCTTTCAATGTCCAGAATATCTCACCTTGCCGTATAATATATTAGTCCAATGTCAAATTGTATTTTATTGGAACTAGATAAGAACTATTTTCCTTTAAATCTCCAGAACGAATATATTTTTGTTCGTATTATACTACACGTTATATTATTTATTTGGAATTTCGATCAGTATGGACAACGCGTTTGTTCGTGTGTGATGTTCGTTATTTTCGTGAGTTTGTTATTTTTAACGATTGCGGTGTTGCGTTTTAAGAAATTTTAAATTTAATTTAGTTGTTTTGTGAGTTTAGTAATACTTTTTTTAAATATAATTAATTAAAATGCCACGAAGAGGACAAGTGTGGAATTATTTTACTGAGGTAGATAAAATTGCAAAAAAAGCAGAATGTAAATATTGTAAAAAGATACTTTCATTTAAAACTACTATATCGAATTTAAAAAATCATTTACAAAAAAAGCATTTAACTATATATGCAGAAATAAGTAGAAAAAATAACAGGAACGAAAATAGCGGTAAGTTTATTTTATCTTGTACCTGTAAACGAGTAACTCTTGTATTTATTTTTGTTATTATACTTTGGATATGTCAGAAACAGCTGTAATCATTTCGATGAAACTTTGTATACAGATATAGTCTTTCATTTTAAGTTTATCTATAATTCCTGTTAAATGTAACTTTACACAAAAATTACATTAAAAAAAAAAACGATAAGGTTATTCGGACACTAGCGTGACTCCAGCCGTAATTTAGCGTGACAAGCGTGACTGGCACTAAGTACAGTTTCAAATCTATTGTGGTTCCGTTTCCGTAATTTAATCACACTGAATACCCCTAGAGTGTTCTTTAGAAGCCGGAGAAGTCACGGAACGAAATTATGCCGATGAACGGTCTAATTTTGAGGTTAGGTTTGGTTAGTTAGTTTTTTTTTTCAAAAAGTATCAGTCAGGCTAGATTACCGCTGGAGTAACGCAAGTGTCTGAATATCCTCAGCCTTCAAAAAATAATTATTGGTGTTTTTTTATGATTTAACCTCCCAAGTAACTTCTACTCACAGAGGTTATGCGGGTGGAATTACAAGTATAAAGCCTCATTGTTCGACTTTATTTTATTGTACTTAGGTGCTAGAATCGCTATCTCTGATGTTTCTGCTAATGAAGACATTGGTGTTGCTGTTAATCCCGGTGTTATTGGTGGCGGTGGTGATGATGTTAGTGATCCAATCGCATCGGACTCCGATGATCGGAAAGTGCATCCTTTTTCTCGTTCAAGTCCCTCATCACAAAATCCGCCAAAAAAGCAATGTGTCAATGCGTCGTATTTATCTAGGCCCTTGTCTACAAATGAAACAGAACAGAAAACAGACTTAATCAAAGCGCCACGAAAAGGACTCATGTGGAATTATTTTACTGAGGTAGATAAAATTGCAAAAAAAGCGGAATGTAAATATTGTAAAAAGATACTTTCATATAAAACTACTATATCGAATTTAAAAAATCATTTACAACAAAAGCATTTAACTATATATGAAGAAATAAGTAGAGAAAATAACAGGAACGAAAATAGCGGTAAGTTTATTTTATCTTGTACAAGTAAACGAGTAACTATTGTATTTATTTTGTTATACTTTGGATATGTCAGAAACGGCTGAAATCATTTTGATGAAATTTTGTATACAGATACAGTCTTTCATTTTATATTCAGCTATAATTCCTATTAAACGTAATTTTACACAAAAAGTATATTAAAAAAAAAAAAATGAAATTTATTATTGATGTTATTGTATGATTTAACCTCCGAAGTAATTTCTATTGACAGGGTTATCGGGTGGGATTCTACAAATGTACCCTAGTATAAAACCTCGTAGTTCAACTTTATTATCTTGTACTCAGGTCCTGGAATCGCTATGCCTGCTGTTCCTGCTAATGTGGACATTGGTGTTGCTGTTAATCCCGGTGTTATTGGTGGCGGTGGTGGTGATGCAATCACATCTGGGTCCAATGATAGTAATGTGTATCCTTTTTCTCGTTCAGGCCCCTCATCACAAAATGCGCCGAAAAAGCAACGTGTCAAAGTGTCGTATTTATCTAGGCCCTTGTCTACAAATGAAAAGACAAACCTGGATAAATTATTGTTGAATATGATGGCAATCGATTGCCAGCCTTTTAGCATTGTCGATGATGAGGGGTTTAAGTCGTTTGTATACGGATTAAACCCAAACTATGAATTACCCGATCGGAAAACGCTGTCTACTACCCTTTTGGCACGTGAGTATGAAGAGCGGTTAGCAACAATTAAATCTGTTGTAAGCACGGAATGCAGCAGTATGTGCATAGCAGTAGACAGTTGGACATCGCGTACAATGCAGCCATACATAGCCATTACCGGTCATTTTATAAATAAAACTACATTGGACTTTAAGTCTATACTTTTACAATGCAGCCTTCTAGATGGAACTCATACGGGAGAAAACATTGCTCAAGCAATTAGTTCAGCAATATGTGAATGGAATTTGACAGATAAAATTAATTTTTTTGTTACCGACAATGCACCAAACATGCTAAGTGCAGCAAACATTTTAGGGTATTCTCATTACGGATGTTTCGCTCATACGATAAATTTGATAGCTAAAAATGCCTTGGCACTTCCCGATGTGGACAGCGCGATAGTTAAAATTAAAAAAATTGTTGCCCATTTTAAGCGCAGTTCTCAAGCAAAAGAGCAACTGCTGCGATATCAAATTAATTCGCAAGGTATAGCTGAAGGAAGTGCACTGACATTAATTATGTCTGTGCCGACAAGGTGGATTTCGACATTTCTTATGTTGCAGCGCTTTGTTCATCTGCAGGAATCTATTAAGGCAACTGTTCCTAATTTGAATGTAGATTTGCCTGTAATACCACTCCAAGAATGGAAATGTTTAGAGCAAATTTGTGAAGTTCTAAAACCTCTTTATGAGGCCACTTTAATTATGAGTGGAGATAATTACTTGACAGCTAGTAAAGCCATGGTTATTACACAGGGCCTTTTAAATATGCATGCGCAAATGGCGTCAAATAATACTTTTTATGAACCCGTCCAAAAATTAGCGAAGGATATTGATGTAGGCCTAAAACAAAGGTTATCGAACATAAATTATAATTTACACATCACCGTGTGTACATTCTTAGATCCAAGATTTAAACAGTTTGCTTTCGATAACGAAACATTAAGAATAACTAAAACGTACATAATTAAAGAGATTTGTAACATAATTGGTGAGGATCAACCGAGTACCATTCCAGAAAGTTGTGCGCCAGAACTTTCCCTTTGGAACGTAATTGACCAAAAAATATCAGCCTCACAGCCACCCCGTTCCACACATACTAAAGTTTCAGAAGAAGTAGACATGTACCTGAAACAAGTTGTCATAAACAGCGAAAGTTGCCCTCTTGAGTGGTGGCGTGGTCATAAAATTATTTACCCATCCTTATTCTTAATATTCGTGAAATACTTCAATATAATAGTGACATCAGTGCCCTGTGGACGTGCTTTTTCCAAGGCGGGACATTTGATTAACGATCGACGTACAAGGCTCACATCGAGTAAAGTGGCAAAACTAATGTTCCTACACGGCAATAAAACCTTTTAAAAATAAAACATTTTGTGTAAATAAAATCAGTGTACAAGTGTATTTAATCTCGATTTTGAACTTTAAATAAAAATGTCAGTAATTATTTTGTAAATAAACTATTTGTACATAAAAGCAATGGACTTCTAAGTACGCCTCACTTTTTTCTAATAGTGACCTGGAAGTATTTAATTTATAATAATAAAAAAAATATGATAATCGATATATTGTAACATCAGTTACATAATAAGAAAAGAGGAATATTATCAAAATTATAAAATTTTTAGTGATAAAACTTGTACTCGCTAGTATTAAATAATTTATAATATGTGCGAGCTTCAAAACGCGTCGTTGTAATTTAATATTATAACGTAAAAAATAATAGGCGTTTTAAAAGTAGCATATTGTTTTTAACGTATTATTATATATAGCCGTTGCGAACATCTCTAAATTAAAGACATTCATAGCACTCGGTTTGTAAATAATTTAAAAAAAAAAAGAGAAGAGCAATAACCGACATATTTATCGACGTTTAAATCGATACAAACATGCCACAAAAATTTTGTGTGGATAGGCCCTATATGATTATATGATTTATTTTTTAAAAACTTTCTTTAATATGAGTAACATAACCATTGAAGCCTCATAGACAAGATACAGAAAATAAACAGGTATGTGATTAATGTAACTAGTTTATTATAAACACTTCAGATAAAACATGTGCTGAATAAAATTTATGAAATTGTTTTTTGTTTAGAGCGACACAAAAAAAGAAATGTAGATCTATTTTAATAGTGACACATAATTCTACAGCAAGTATATCTAAGAACCTTTTTTGCTAGTTGCTGATAGTTTATCTCGCACATAAGCTGATAGTTTCTACCAGCACGATTTAATGAAACAAGCTAAAAAACTAACAGACCATTTCACCTCAACTCAATTACTATAACTTTTTGTATGCAAACAATATTTGACAGACAAAGCAGTTTGATGGCGAAAATATATATAAAAACTTTTAATTATTTAATACCATTATAAGCTAGATAGCTTTATCGTCAACCCGTTAATCAGGCCTTAAATGAGCTTTTTCTAATCCAGATACATCAATAAAATGATTACATTCTATATATTAATGAACATACATAAATTACAATAATACATAGACAACGTATTTTAAATCAATTATCATGGTCCTTTTATTTTATAAATTGTCTGTGGAAATTTGATTTGTGGCTTGTCTGCTGTTTCCAGTGCTTGCTTTAGATTTTTCTCAAACACTTTCTTAGCGTCACAGAAACCTTGTTTCGTCTTCCCAAATGAATTTGGACCAGCTGATGTTGGTGTTTCCCTGTTAACATAAATATTATTATATATTGTAAGCTGTATTGTAATGGTTTGTTCTTAAATTAAAAAAAAAAAAAAAAGACTTTAATTTATGTATTTGGGTAGATACGTACGTACCCAGCTTTTGATAGAAAAATAATAATTAAAATGCATAATCCCAGTAAAGTTATGAGGTAGCACACAAAAAAAAGTACAATTCAATTGAGAACCTGATTTTTGAAGTTTGTTAATGAACAATTTAAAAAGTAAATTTGTTGAATACACATTTTGTTTTATGAAGCTATTCACAAGAGCAAGAGGTTAAAAAGCTAATTCAGACTAATAAAATTATTAAAATCATAAATACTAAACAATATATACAACTGAAAGTGATTTTAAAGTGGAAATACTCAACAAAAATTGTGTAACTGTTTTCCTTTTTACTAATAATAGAACATTAAGGATATCTTTCACTGTTAGTGGATAATACTATTTGCAGGATGACAAACAAGAGTACGGTTCACCTGATGGTAAGCGATTACCGTAGCCTATAAACGCCTGCAACACCAGAAATGTCATAACACATTGCAGACTCTACCCTCAGTCCCCCAGGAGCTCTCGTCACCTTACTCACCACAGGAACACAACACTTCATAAAAGCAGTATTATTTGGCTCTGTTCTTCTGTAAGATCGAGGGCCTTCCAACAACTAATGAAATAAGCCCTAAACAGTTTCATTTCTCTCTTTATTTACCTGCCAATATTCCTCATTCTCATCCGTGCCTCCGCCGGCATCTCCTCAGGTTCTTCATCATCATCAGCATTGAACACTGACGCTACCGTTGGTTTCGGTTTCTCTATAGCCTTTGATGTCGCACCAAGAGTCATCTTAATTGGTGCTTTAGGTTTCGAAAAACCAATCGAGATCTTGCTGATGCGTGGAGGAGGCGGCGGCGCTGGTACTTCTTCATCAGATTCCTCCCAATTATCACCGGCATAATGGTTCTTTTCTAAATCCCATTGTACCCATTAGCTTATATTAGTAAAATATTGAGAGCATTGACATCAATTTTATTGTATATCTACTTATTTACTATTTATTATTTTCGTGATTTATTATGTAGTTACAAATTTAACTAATGAAATAAATAGGTTCATGCAGCCATACAGGAAAAAATTTAACATGCCTATCATTTTATCATGTCACACATTCAAATGCGTTTAACACAGAAAGCTTAAATAAAGAAAGGTGTATTTGCCAATGTTTGGGAATAACATACCTTCGATTTCTACCTTGTCTCGACTTTTATTAGGCCTCTCCGAGTGGGTGAAGCTGGATGCTGGTGAGCGATTCCGCCTAGGAGACCGCGATCTCGATCTCGACCTCCCATCTCTCTGCTTGTGCTTTCTATAATCATCACGCGCTGATCGCGAAGACCCTGCCAATGCGAAAACACTGGCAAAGATAAATAAAAATATATAAATTTTGAGTAAAAGATCTAAGTGAAATGTTGTTTAAGTCTTTACGTTTTATAACATTTATATCCGAGTACCTTTGTGTTCTTTGTAGCGATCGCTCATCGTTATTATTCTCTTTATTATTCAATCGTTAAAGAATGAAAAATTAGACGTTTTTAGCATTTTCTACGCAACGCAAGTAGTAGCCATAAGAATATGTCAATCGGCCATTTTGTTTTTATTTTTTAAGGCGATATAAATTTTTTGGTAGTTTTAGTTATTTTTGTTTTTTTTTTACAAGCATAAACATTTTCAATAAATATTATAAATATAATATTTAATTATTGAGAACAAATTGAATTTTAAATAAAAAATTGAGATATGTCTAAAAGCCACAATTTAGGTTTTTCGTCTAATAAATAACATGAAAAACTTAAATTTCCAAATGTAAAGTTATTTTTTAAAATTAAAAATAGGTACATAATTATAATATCAAATTATAGATTTGACTACAGAAGTATACACCATTGGTATACACAGACTACAAATTTCAGAACAATACACTAATGTCAAATCTCAGCTGATGTTGTTTTGAGGTTATGCTGATTTTATAATATTTTTTTGTTGAATAAAAACAAAAAATCGTCGAATGCAACAGCATATAATTTCAGTAAAATGTTATTTTTGCAAAATGGAAAGCGATTCCTTCGTTATGTCAGTGCTTCATACAAATGTCGTTGCAAATCGAACGCAACACTGAGTACTCTAAAAAACAAGTTAAAACACGGCCCAGGTCTAAAAGAATTCATAGAAGAGTCAAATGGGATATCAGAAGTGATTACACATCCACCACACATACCTTATTTACCCGATAACATTCAGAATACTACGAAACGAAAAGTTTACTTTGATGTTTACGGTTGCCAAATGAACCTCAACGACACTGAAATAGTCTGGTCTATATTAAAAAATGAAGGTTTCGAGAAGACAGAAGTGGAAAATGAAGCTGATATTTTCCTTGTAATGACGTGTGCTATAAGAGAAGGAGCTGAGACCAAGATATGGCACCGTTTAGACCATTTAAGAGGTTTTAAGAACAGACGTGCATCTTCGAAGAATAAAAACAAACCAGTTAAAATTGGTATTCTAGGATGTATGGCGGAGCGGTTGAAGGAGAAGTTGTTAGAGAAAGAAAAGTGTGTAGATGTTGGTAGGTTTGTTGAACTAACACATTTTTCTCATGGCCCCCAGTATACATATGCATATAATCACAAAGGCTCAGACTACAAAAAACATAACTTATTTGAACTTGCAAACAACTCTTCATCCAATCTCTTCTTATCATTTCTTTTATAAATGCTAAAATAATAAAATAACTTCTTGAAAGTTCACATAGCTTATGTTTAGGAATTAAAATTGTTGCAATAATATTACTTTTTTTTCAATGATAATTAAAAAAAAATCAGTATGAAATATAGTTCAACTTGTAATTATAGTTGCTGGACCAGATAGTTACAGAGATCTACCACGGCTCTTAGCTTTAACAGAAAATGGACAAACGGCGGTCAATGTGCTTTTGTCCTTAGATGAGACCTATGCCGATGTTGTTCCTGTCAGATTGAATCAAGACAGTATTTCTGCTTTTATGTAAGTGTATCTATAAGTGTTTCTATTCTTGTGATAATTTCCAAAAATTTCACCAATTAAATTTGTACGTAAATTTAATTATTGAGTTCTCCAAAACATAATTTAATAATAATTAAAGTTTAGTATTTTGGTAAATGTCAGATTACTAATTTAAATTGATGATTAATTATATTATGTTATGGTATTGAGTTATAGTATTAAACATACAGTATTAATCCTTTATGAAGTTGAATATATAAACCTAAGTATAATCTTAAGTATTTCCTGTAAACTATCGTTTATATTTTACTCTTTAAATGAATATCTTAAGAGATATCTAAGATTTTATTTTTGTGTTACCCACATAACACAAAAATAAAATCTTAGATATTAAAAATAGCACGGTGTCGTCTCCTGTCAAAGATTTTCATTGTAATATGAAACTTTGAATAGTTGCGGGTTTCTGTAAAGAGCTCACTATAGACGGCGCCACGGTTCGCTTAAACCGAAATTAAAAATTATAAATAAGGGTGCATCGTTCCATAGCTTAATTGGCTAGAGCGCCGACACGGTAAGTCGGAGACGCGGGTTCGAACCCCGCTGGAGCGGTCAATTTTTGATATGATATTCAAAAATGTTTAGAACCTTAAGAGATATTGTTAGATACAAAAAGGTTGATGAAAGCATCACCTACACGGTGCTCTCGTTGCCGCTATAATTGTTTTATTTATTATTATAAAATACAATAATTTTAACTACAACACTACTATTACTACACATGAGAAGCCTGGGCTGCTGGTACTTGATAAATGAGATTTTTTTTAAAATATTGTCCTTCAATTGTAGCTCAATCATGCGCGGCTGTGACAATATGTGCACATATTGCATAGTCCCTTTCACACGGGGTCGTGAGAGGTCACGACCTGTGTCCTCTATAGTCGATGAGGTCAGGCACCTCTCGGAATGTGGTGTGAAGGAGGTCACCCTGTTAGGGCAGAATGTTAACAGCTACAGAGATATCACTGAAAGGACTGAGAAATATGACACTCATTTGGCTGAAGGTAAAATTGAAAATTTTTTAAACAAAAAAACTTTATTTAAATAGACAAAAAAATCAAATGCTCTTTTTGGTTATTTTGTATTTTTCGTTTTAATTACGAATTTTTAAGGCTTCAGAACAGTGTACAAACACAAAAAAGGAGGACTGAGGTTTGCAGATTTACTGGATAAAGTTTCGTCTGTCGATCCGGAAATGAGAATAAGGTTTACTGCAGCGCACCCTAAAGATTTTCCAGATGAGGTAATGATGTAAGGATTTAGTAATAAATTAACGATTGTTACCCCATCAGCATTTACCAAGATCACCTTTGATGTCACCAGCAGTAACAATAAATTGAAACAGCACTTACACGACTCCTTCAGAGATGGTGTTGTACTAGTTTCTGTATCACGCTGAAGTTCGTTGCCGTGGATAGATTGCAAACTAATAATGTTTACAATAAGCCCTAGTTACTAGCTCGCTAGTAACTAGCCCGTTGGCGCAGTTTGTAGTGGCCCTGCTTTCTATTTCGCAGGTTGCGGATTCGATTCCCACCTGAGTCTGGGTGTAATATTAGTATTTATATATTTATATATGTAATATATGTATGTATATTAAATGGTCACAGCCATGGATTGTACCTGTTGCGCTGGCAGTTGCGGGTACGATCCCCGCTCATGACAATCATTTGTATTGGCCATACAGGCCGTAGTCTGGGTGTTTGTGCAGTCCTTGTGGGTTTCCCCACCGTGCCTCGGAGAGCACGTTAAGCCGTCGGTCCCGGTTGTATCATGTACACCTGAAAGCGATCGTTACTCATAGTAGGTAATATATCCGCCAACCCGCATTGGAGCAGCGTGGTGGATTAAGCTCTGATCCTTCTCCTACATGGGGAAAGAGGCCTATGCCTAGTAGTGGTATATTACAGTTTGAAGCAGGATATTAAAAAAAACAGTTCTAACAGTCGGCTGTTACCTGTAACACAAGCATGAAGTTTCTTATCATTGGAACAGACGACCGTGTGTATATTATAAGATAGAAGAGTTTGTCCATAGTCACACTGTTGTTACCATCCTATGCGCAACAGTGTTGCTAGCTGTGATATGCTGCCCACATTGCCATTTTGATAGCCATTATATGTAATATGTTCAGTTTTTATAGGGTGCAAATTATATTGCTAGGTGTTACAAGTAATATCAGAGAGGCCCAACATCTGCAAACTTCTACACCTGCCCGCACAGTCGGGCTCTACCGCGGTCCTGGAGCGTATGCGACGCGGCTACACGCGGGAGGCCTACCTGCGCCTCGTGGAGCGCGTCCGGGCCGTGATACCGGGAGGTAGGTACTGGGAGGTAGTGTGAGGTCGTGTGAGGTAGTGTGCCACTGCCGGTGGGGTACTGTGGTGCGGCGCGGCTACACGCGGGAGGCCTACCTGCGCCTCGTGGAGTGCGTCCGGGCCGTGATACCGGGAGGTAGGTACTGTGAGGTAGTGTGAGGTAGTGTGCCACTGCCGGTGGGGTACTGTGGTGCGGCGCGGCTACACGCGGGAGGCCTACCTGCGCCTCGTGGAGCGCGTCCGGGCCGTGATACCGGGAGGTAGGTACTGGGAGGTAGTGTGAGGTCGTGTGAGGTAGTGTGCCACTGCCGGTGGGGTACTGTGGTGCGGCGCGGCTACACGCGGGAAGCCTACCTGCGCCTCGTGGAGCGCGTCCGGGCCGTGATACCGGGAGGTAGGTACTGGGAGGTAGTGTGAGTTCGTGTGAGGTAGTGTGAAGTAGTGTGCCGGTGGGGTACTGTGGTGCGGCGCGGCTATACGCGGGAGGCCTACCTGCGCCTCGTGGAGCGCGTCCGGGCCGTGATACCGGGAGGTAGGTACTGGGAGGTAGTGTGAGGTCGTGTGAGGTAGTGTGAAGTAGTGTGCCGGTGGGGTACTGTGGTGCGGCGCGGCTATATGCGGGAGGCCTACCTGCGCCTCGTGGAGCGCGTCCGGGCTGTGATACCGGGAGGTAGGTACTGGGAGGTAGTGTGAGGTCGTGTGAGGTAGTGTGCCACTGCCGGTGGGTACTGTGGTGCGGCGCGGCTACACGCGGGAGGCCTACCTGCGCCTCGTGGAGCGCGTCCGGGCTGTGATACCGGGAGGTAGGTACTGGGAGGTAGTGTGAGGTCGTGTGAGGTAGTGTGAAGTAGTGTGCCGGTGGGGTACTGTGGTGCGGCGCGGCTATACGCGGGAGGCCTACCTGCGCCTCGTGGAGCGCGTCCGGGCTGTGATACCGGGAGGTAGGTACTGGGAGGTAGTGTGAGGTCGTGTGAGGTAGTGTGCCACTGCCGGTGGGTACTGTGGTGCGGCGCGGCTACACGCGGGAGGCCTTCCTGCGCCTCGTGGAGCGCGTCCGGGCCGTGATACCGGGAGATAGGTACTGTGAGGTCGTGTGAGGTCGTATGACACTGCCGGTGGGGTACTGTGGTGCTAGTACGACATGAAGTATGTAATCTCAAATCTTTTATAAATTAGTAGGTCAATTTTTATACTACAAAGGTAACCAACGAGCGTACGGTCCACCCGATGATAAGCGGTTAGTGCTCCCACACACGTACAATAATTGTAAGTTGGCCGACTACCGAACAACTAAATTGCGTACGTTTACAATTCAGTTGATCAAATTTGTTTTGTTGGTTGGTTAGCCGCAGACTATTCGATTTAATCAGTGACAGTGTTGCTAGCGCGGTGCGTGTGCGTGAAAATGCGAAAAAAAAAACGCTATAATTGCTCTAATAATAAAAAGAAGACGAAAACAAAATAGAAAATTTTGGATGCACCCTATATTAAGTAACGTTCGTCTTTTGATGAGCTCGTATATCTAATTGGGCCAGCAATAATAAAAAAGGACACCTTTCCGACTCGCTATAGCCGTTGAAGAAAGGATTTTTTTTAAATATAATTAATATATATCCACGGGCTTTTGAAACCCATGTCCTTTGGTATTTCTAAAACATGCTATTTTTTTTAAATTAAGGTTCATCTATAAGTTCTTCTACTTTTTCGTTTGCAACAACTGATCGGGACGCAGACGTCATACCCGTCGACTAAGATCCGGGCGTAGGGAAATCACGCACACGCGTGTAGTCGTCTTCCATCTTGCCGTGCGACTGGCCAACTAAGTTGGATAGTCAGCGAGCTTGTATAAGGTAACCGTGCTAACGAACAGTTGGACCAATTTTTAATTGTACGTCGATCGGAACTGAATTTCGATTCTGATACGATCGGTATCCAATTAATTAGTTGGACAATTTAGTTGAGATGTGCGGGCTAGCATATCTCACTATAGCTATTAGTATACTCTGCGATTTAGTCGGCCAACTTACAATTGTATGTCTGCGGGAGCACTTAGCGTAGCTTATAGAGGCCTGCAACACCAGCATTATTGCAACCTCGCTAATGACTCTACACCCAAAACTCACCAGGAGCTCACCGCAGGAACACAAAAGTATTTGAGAACAGTATCATTTAGCTGTGATCTTCTGTAAGGTCGAGGTACTTCCCCATTCCGTCTGCTCGAAATTGTGAGCAAGATATTTCCTTCTGTACCCTACCTTGATAAAATTAACTAATATGTAACGTTACTAGTTGGCTTGTCAACGGACATGATCAGCGGGTTCTGTGGGGAGACGGACGCGGAGTTCGAAGAGACTCTCTCTCTGATGGAGCTCGTCGATTACAACGTGGCCTTCCTCTTCTTGTACAGCATGAGAGAGGTAGGTTCATTTTATTTTTGTAATATGCCCGGTTCCAACATTCAAAAAATGATTATTTATATGTAACACTAGCTGACCCGGCAATCGTTGTCTTGCTGCTAAACGCTATTAAAAATAGGGGTTGATGGTAGAGGGTTGAAAATTTAGGGTTGTATGTATTTTTTAATGTTGTATCATAAAAAAATAGAAATTAAAGATTTTGTCTAAAAAATAAAAAAAAATTTAGGGGTGGACTACCCCTAACATTTAGGGGGATGAAAAATAGATGTTGGCCGATTCTCATAGATACCGGATAAACACAAAAAATTTCATCAAAATCAGTCAAGCCGTTTCAGAGGAGTATGGCAACGAAAACTGTGACACGAGAATTTTATATATTAGATAATGTATGTAAACAATCATCGTAATAAATTTTGTTAGTTAGTACTTTTTGGGATTAGCGAATTGTGTGACAAAAAAAAAAAAATTTGGCAATATTAACTCTTTGTTTGTTGTATTCCCCCAAAATATTCAATAATAATGAATAAACAAAAAAAATATAGTGTTTATCTATCAGTCTTAAATACACAGCACTATAAATAAATGCTACATTATTTTACAGAAAACAGCAGCATATCGACGTTACAAAGACGATGTACCGGAATCAGTAAAAAAGCAGAGACACCAGCGGATGATCGAACTATACAGACGCAAATGTCAGAAACTAAACAATGCGGAGATAGGAAACATACACTTAGTACTTGTAGAGGGTATTGTACCTAAAACTGGTCAAATAATGGGTAGAAACGAATTTTATATCAAGGTAGTATTCGATCAGATGGAAATACCCTCAGAGTGTGGAGTAAAGGGAGTGAAACCAGGGGACTATGTGGGCGTTAGGATTGTTGCAGCGAAGTGTTCGGTCTTGTCTGGAGTTCCGCTGTACCATACTAGTATTAGGGAGTTTTATAAGGAGTATAGTTGGGGGGAGAGAGCTGCTTTGAGGGTATAATGTAAATTAATTTTTATATTGTTTCAAAATTATGTAAAGTAATAATAGATTGCAAATGAATAAGTTGTAAATAAAGATATAAGTGTAAAATAGTAGTTTCATTTATAAAATATCGCTAGTTTTAATCTGAGTGTATTTTAATAATAATTAAATAATCATTATACAAAATCTTTGTTATAAAAGAAATAAACTGCAAAGTTTTTAATACTACAAAATACATTAGTTTTTTTTTTTTTTTAAATCTATGCTCTATGTCTGGAACTTGTAAAAAATACAAAATATTTAGATGTGTCACTCAAAGTGCATTTATTAAAATATAATCAGTATTAAACGCTCACAGATATTACAATAAATATAATTATAATACACAAATTCCAAACAACTACAAATGTTTACAGTCAGTTCCAACAAAACTTACATAGATAAAACAACATATTAAGATACAAAATACTTTGACAACAAGGATAATTTCATTTGAAAATCAGTTATAAATTCGGTACATAGATTCGGTACAAAATAAATTAAAACTTTTTGTCTCTACGTGACATTGACACAGCTGAAAGCCATTAAACAAATCAATCAATCAAAACTTTTTATTCTAATATCAATTTAATATTATTGTCAGTTATTACAAGGATACTTTATTATAAATACAAGTTCTATTGAAACTGACTTTTACAAACAAATTGACTGAATGTACATACAAAACAATCTTTATTTTACATTATTTTTATACAAAACAAATTACTACTTTTAAACATTATACTAACTTAATAAAATTGTGAACATGGCATCTCTCTTTTCTAATTAAAATTTGTACTTTAGTTAATATTATAAAAAAAACATTGTAAGTTTACTTTTATTTATCAGTATGTTTATTTTGTTAATACAGAATAAATAGAAATGTGTAGTGCTGTAGATGAATTAAAAACATAGGAAGAAGTTACAACTTCATTGATACAAGGCTATTTCTTTAATAATATGGCTTGGTTCAGACTTTATTGATTAAGTATATAATTTTGTCTTTCAGACTAAGCTCGAGGCACCCATTTGTCCGTCATCTTTGTTAGGCAATACACTTACTCTCTGCCCTGATAAGTTATCGTCTACGTGTCCAGAAAGGCTTGGAGAAGGTCCTTGTGAACTACCGTACACTTTCGTGCTGTATCCCGAGTCGTTATGCGATTCTCTGTCTGTCTGACTTTGGGTTTCCGTCAAATGAGTATTGATGGCTAAGGATTGAAGGCGACTATGCAGCAGATTATGATCTGGAGCAGGTTTCCTCACTGCATGTGGGTTCCCTCTAAAGCCCGGGTACATTGGCGGACGGTTATCGTAGTAACCACCGCGAAAGTGTTCATTTTGATTGGCGATCTCCACTTCCGTATTCTGATCTAAATGTTCGCTATAACAATGTGGTATCCGTTCTATCTCTCGTATTATGTGATCTTGCATCATAGCGTTGAAGACTCCAGTCTGGTGATGGTATATTGGATTTCTGTTCCGACCTTGGATTTGATTTTGTGGCCCTGGCTCGTTGTGCTCGTATTGGTTTTGACAGGGATATTGCGGGTATGGTACGCCATTTTCGATTTCCCTGTAAGGCAACTGATGGTGTATAGGCCTGTTTGGTATTTCATGAAAATATGCATCTTTCGGAATCATTCTGACGTCGTGGGGATAGTTTTGTGGTTGGACTTGAGGAGCTGGTGATTGAGAATTCACAGACATGGTCTCGTAATTCGGTAGAGGTAGAGTTTGGAGGAGGTTGGTATTCTTCATGGGACCCGGTTGATTTGTACTTCTTATTGGATTGTCTTCTTCGTCGCTACTTTCTGAATTATTACCATTTTCTTTTGGCGGGGTTTGAAACGTTTTCCTCGTTGGGAATGGTATGAGGTTATGTAAGCTAAATCTTTTCGATTTCGGTGGTTTTTCTTTCAATACAGGTGCTGGTCTCATTGGTTGTTGAGGCATTTTTAACACAACAGGAGGCGGTTGAGCTACTTGTATCTGTGGATCTTTTTCAATAATTTTTCTTTGTACAGGTGTCACCCTCTCTGGTGAAGTACACCGTTGTTGGTGTTCAACTTGAGCTACTAGCTCTTGTACTGTTTTTCGAGGTTCTCGTTCTATGTTGCTTTCTTCTCTATAATCTGGTTGTTTTTGAAATTTAATATATCCGTCTTTAGATATGTCCAAAGACTTCGTATTTCTAGACAGAACTTCAGCCATTTCTTTTTCCAGTATTACTCTTTTGCGAATGTCGTCCGCCGTTCTTTGTAAGACTTGACTTTTCCAAGCAAGTTCGTTTCGAGGTTCTGGTGGCTGATTTAATTTAGTATTTCCTTCCGTCTCAATATTTTTAAAATCCGAATATCTGTTACTACTGCTTGGTGATATTGTTTCCGATTGTCGACAAGAGGCCATGTATCTTTCGTTATAAATAGGAACGTCTGACACTGGTGACTGTGAAATTGAAATTTTATTAGGTCTAACGTGAATTTCTGCTGTGACGTTAGGAGACGGCTCATGACTACTAGCCGAATGAGGCGCAAGATTGTAGGGAGATTTGGAACATCTACTGGACCCTGCATCTAATTGGTCACTACTTTTAGAATTTTTTAGCAAATGCTTTCTCCTTGGACTTGGAGGTGTTTTACTGTCTAGTCCATCGGAACTCTTAGACGTAGGTTTGTGATCCAGATCTTTGGCAATACTTTCACACCGTTCTACATTTTCATTAAAGCTCTGAATAATCCTATTTACATCGTTCCATTCCTCATTACTTCCATCCAAAATTTCTAAGCTTTTCGTTCTTTTAATCGGTGGTATATCTACAGAGCCTTTTGGACTAAAATCTAATTTTTTAACTCTCTCTGATGCTCTGAACATCATGCCTCGCGTCAACCATTGCTCCAAATGTTTATGCCTTTCTTTACACATGGCCCTTTCTGCTGCTACAAATCTAGTCAATTCCGATATTTGCCCCTGAGTTTTCATTTCCAAATCTGTAACTTTTTGGTCTAATTTCTCATGGGCTCTATCGATATGACGTTTCAAGTCTTTTTTATCTTCGTTTAATTTTTCTTCCATATGCCTGAAAAACGGTGCGCAGTAACACGTATAACCGGCTCCGATTGGACCCTTTTTGATATTACCCGCTAAATCCAAATAGTATTGCTCACCTTTTTTCAATGGTTCGGTGGGTAATGAGCTTAACTTCGGCTTAGGGAAATATTTAGGATCCGGATAGTAATGACAACCATATGGAGACCAATGAACCTGTGCCGGGTTCTCGAAGTGGACATTCTTTTTCTTTTTGTCTTTACTCCTGTCCCTCTTCTTTCCATCATCCGGTTCATCGATCGTTCTTTCTCTACTTTTATCTCTGTGCCTATCTTTCTTTTTGGGCTGCTTTGCTACAGGAGTATTAAGAATGTTGATGATTTCTTCTAGCCCTTTTCTCGTAGCGATATCTCTAGCCGTTTCGCTTTGGTGATTTCTGAGAGACTTGTCGCAGCCAGCCTCGAGAAGTATGCGTGTTAGTTTCCGTCTGCCCATGGCGGCTGCTATGTGTAGTGCGGTGTCTCCATTTTTGTTCTGTTCGGAGACGCGGCACTGCGCCGAGATGAGAATGCGAGTGACTCCTGCGTGGCCGTAGCGTGCGGCGGTGTGGAGAGATGAATCGCCGTACTGTAATGTAAGAATAAATGACTCTGATTATTTATTTAATTATAAGAAAATATCTTTTAAATAAATATTAATCTGACATAAATTTATTTATTTTATAAAATTAAGTTTACAAATATCAAATAGTAATTTGATTAAAGCATTACAATATTGTTTTATTGCAATATGAGTTTAACTAT
The DNA here is from genome assembly GCF_905220565.1 of Melitaea cinxia. NCBI lineage: Eukaryota > Metazoa > Arthropoda > Insecta > Lepidoptera > Nymphalidae > Melitaea > Melitaea cinxia. The sequence goes on along the minus strand of NC_059408.1, from coordinate 1,157,466 downwards.
AGATGAAATACACTAAATTAACAACAAAATAGATAATTAGCTATTAAAAACAGCTGATATGATACTTACATTATTTTGCAAGTCGGGTGGAGCGCCCGCAAGTAAAAGCTCGCGCGCGGATTGGTTGTGTCCGTTCTGGGTGGCGAGGTGCAGCGGGGCGAACCCGGCTGCGTTGCGTTTACGCATGTCGCCACATCGGGCCAATAGTGCCACTGTGCGGGAATACCCTTTCCACGCCGCTTCGTGCGCAGCTGTGTTGCCGTGCTGGAAAGATATAAAATATTTGAATGCTGTATAATTTTTATTAAAAAATTTAGGAACTTTATTTTAATTTCAATTCTACAGTAGCACTTTTTTAAATTTATTTTCTTATTATTATTAACAGCTAGTTTCACTCCGTGTAACGAATTAGATTCACTTACAAGTTAAGAATAAGTAAGTTAAATTAGTGCGTTATATTAAACAAAATGGAACGCGAATCTTCAATCACTTCTATTATAAGATATTGGCAAAGCTTGACGATGACTTGACAAAAAATCTGTTGTTGTATTGTAACCATTGTCTGCTGGAGGCTAGCAACACTAGCTGTCTCGATCCCTATGTTATTGTGTTATGACAAATATTAAAACGTTGCTGTGGGCATCTGGATCCTGAACTGGATTTTTTCCTCCTGGGATAGTATTTAAGTTCAGGGGTAGGTGCTTAATTATTGCTTACCACATGGTCCTGTTTGTTGGGGTCGGCTCCGCTCTCGAGAAGAACCCGCACGACATCGACGTGGCCATCCGCTGCCGCACGCTGTAACGCCGTGCACCCGTTCTAGAAATTAAAAAACAGGCATTATTTAAATATTCATTTTATATTTAGCTATGATACTTAATGTCATCAGCTTAATCTCTAAATATCAGCCTTTGTTACAGAATAGAAATTATTCAATAGAAGTAAATCTATTAAAATCTTTGTTTACTTCTATTTTAGTTTAATGTCTAATCATAATCTTTATATGCAGTTTTGTTCTGAACGAGAACTTTGCGCGAACTCATGTGTGCTGTCCATAGTCATCACGCTGGGCAGGCGGGTTGGTGACCGCAGGGCTGGCTTTGTTGCACCAAAGACGCTGCTGCCTGTCTTCAGCCTGTGTATTTCAAAGCCAGCAGTTGGATGGTTATCCCGCTATTGGACGGCTTTTTAAGTTCCCAGGTGGTAGTGGAATTGCGTTATCCCTTAGTCGCCTCTTACGACACCCACGGGAAGAGAGGGGGTGGCTATTTTCTTTACTACCGTAGCCAAACAGCAAATTTTATATGATTATTTATACCTTATATAATTGGTAGTAAAAAACCACAGGAACACGTGGTAAAACTAACAAAATCGATTATAATATTAGCGTTGGCATCTACTCGTATTGTATAGTTATTAATCGTGTCTGACAGAAAGAGCATTTGTAGCATAACATGTGATGAAAAACGGACTCAAAAAAATAGACAAAGGGTCCTGTAACTGTGCAAATACGAGGAAATTTATGTTTATTCCTAACTGATACCAGTGAATTCGTCGGTTTATTATATTAGGTCATAATTTTTTATATTGGTTGGTAGCTGATATTGATTTCTTTCTAGTTATTTTTATTTTGATTATAGTTTTAAAAATTTGTAGTGCTTGTAATATTGTTGTTACTTAAATTGAAACATTATGCGAAATTAGAATAGCGTATTTATTTTTTTAAGATAAAAACTCAAGTGTCTAATTGATTAACCTTTAAACACTTAAAACGGTCGAACAAATCTGGCCAGTAGATTTTACGTGACGCACATAGACTTCATTATAATTATATAATTACCGCACTACGTGACCGCACCTATCGATAGCAGTGACGTACAGCGGTGTTGACGCGATCGAAAAGTTGTGACATTAGGTATCGTACTAATCTCTCAAGTCTCACCTTTGAAATTGGACTTAGTTGCATGACCTGGTTATAAGACCGTGGTTTCCGGCCTGTTTCACCAGTTGTGGATAACGCTATTTGACGGATAACAGTATCCCATAGTTAAACTTTTTTGATTCGCTATTTTTTTTTTTACCATCGAATTCTACTATATTTATGAGATGTTTTTATTTGCATATGTTATCTACTCTTAGAGTTGTAGTTTATTAATTGAGGAGAAACAGATCCTGGCCGTCATCCGTCAAATAGCGTTATCCATAGCTGGTGAGACAGTCCCTAAGTCGTATGCTTTTAAATGTATACTTAAAAAAGTTTAATAGTATCTTTTATTAGTTTGTTTTTCACATAACACCTTGCGTAATTATCACATTGCCGTGGAAACGTTACGAAATGTCGTTAACGTCATGTTAGATAGCAAAAACAAAATGGCGGCTAAAAATAATTGATTCGCTTGGAGTTTTTATTGGAATAACGGGAAGTTTTGTTTTATTTATTACTTATAATCGTCTATTTATATTTTATGGCATAAACTAACTGTATGTTTTTTTTTTTGAAATAATGTAGATATTGTTATGTATAAAAAAAAATGAAGTTAGTACAATAGTTAGCGCTTTTTATCCCGCTTTTTACCTACTAGATTTTGTAGCGATTGTGTCTGACCAGTTATGTTTTGATGACAAAAGAATATTGATCGCTTCGTGTTAGACGTTTATTTATTTGTTATTTATTTATATTAACGAAAAGTAAACCTATCCTAGTGATAATCCACTAACATTATAAATTCGAAAGTTTATTAGGTTACATTGTTCGTTAATCGAAAACTAACGACCGCATTGCAATAAAAAATAATACATAGATAGCTGGAGACCTAAAATAACATCTATGCTACTTTTTATCCCGAAATTCCCACGGGATTGGAAATTATGCGGATATAAATGCGAGGTTGGTATATAATAAATATACCAACCAATAAGTTACGAGTTTCAAAAATGTATGTTTTAATATATAATTTAAATAGATACGCAGTCAAAGCACTTTCTAGCTATCGTAATCACATTACGCGTACTTACCCTAACAATATTCGCAATTTACATAATAAAGATGCTCCATCCGGGAATCGTCAAGTATCCGTTATAATATGTTGAAATCTCTGCAGTAATGTTTATGGCAATTTTAAACAAGCTATGGTAACGTTTATTTAAGTTAGGTTTAGATTTTAAAGGTGACAGATTTTTTTTGAGGTAGCTCAACTATCATCAGATGGATCGCAAGAAAATTTCCAAATAAACGTTTGTTATTTTTATTTTAGTCCAAAAAAGTGTTTAAATAAGTTTTTAGTTTTAAGTAACAACCATTTTACATTTTTTAAAACAATTATAATTTTGACGCGCATGGAATTCTTACGAATCCGCTTGTAAACTTAAAGAATCAGACTTTTGAAATCTTTACAATAAAAAAAAGATCAATAAATTATACTGTACAAATTCGTACATTTTATCATAAATAATCCCCGTAGGACAAAAAGAATTATAATTATATATGCATGGTATGCCTCAATAAAAATCTGATGGCATAATCTTGTTTTATTTAATTTTTTTGCACACTCGAAACAGTCTTTCAGCATATCAACGCTATACGTGTTAATTAAGAAAACAAAAAAAAAATGATACCCACAACATGCGTTGTGGGTGTGTCACACACGCACAGACAAACATACACACACATAACACACACGCACAAATACAAACGTTTGCAGAATTTCTCGGCTATCTCGTTATGAACACAAAGATTTCGCATCGCATTCGTTATGAACGTATTCGAAGTTATCTGATAATCATTTTTAAATATCTTAATGCTCATTTGTTTTAATTAGTGCTATGACTTCGTGGGGAATGTTATACAAATGATCTGTCATTCGTTTTGTTTGATTGTAATTTATTAACCCATGGTTTCGCTAACTTTTTGATTATATACCGTACATACATTTTTCTATTTATAATTAACGTGCACTACTTTATTGTAAGATAGGTATGCATACTACTACGTTGTGTGGTTGCGTCATACCGACGATGTCGATGGATTTTTCTAGAATTTATGGCTTGATAGACTGACGAATATTAGCTGGGTCCCACCTGTCTCTATTAGAGATGTACGCGTATATAAATTTCCTAACATAAAAACAACTATAGAAAAACATATACATAATAACATATTACCTGACTTTTGTAAAAAAAAATGTGTGTATCAGTTCCGACTCACGACTGAAGTTTACTCCTTCAGATCGATTGTCTAAATAGGCACAAAAAGGCTTACTAGTCTTAAAACAAGATTAATACCACATCAAATGGTAAATAAACTAATCAAATAACGTCATGTATTGGAGCCCAATAGGGTTCCCATAGATGGCGTTACGAGAAACGTAACAAGGTGATTCGTTCAGTTGATTTCACTCCTCATATTTTTTTTTTCACACCGGGAGCCTTATATGAAAATCGACATGACAAAAATCGACAGAGACTTGTATAGATCCAATTTCTCATGAGCCCGTTGTACTAGCGTAACTAGGTTCCGTGGTTATTATGCCTATCTGTCGTCTCATATGTACTGATGATCTTTAGTTGAAAAACCGATTGCGAAAAATTCTAAGAACTAAGTATCGATGCATCGATTATGTAATTATTTCTCTTAATCGTAACGAAATTTAAAACCATTATCATAGTAAATATTTTGGCAATAGTTGAAAATCTAAAAAGTTACACCCAAAGATGTGGCGCAGATTACATAGGTATTAAATTGGCTAGCCAATCATCACTACAATTAGATTTAATATTAAAACGTTTCAATCAAAGTGATTCAACTTTGCTATTTTTTATATCAGTCGCAAATAATAAATATAAAATTAATAAGGGGTTTGGTGTTGGATAATAAAGATATTAAATGACCATCTGTTTCACTTGAAACTAAAACGCGGAGAGGAAGTCTGATTGACCAGTGAATCATAGCTTGGTATATTTTGAATTATTTTTAATTCAATTTTTTAGCCTGCACCTGGGTCTGCCTCCACATGTATGCGACCTTCTCCGACGTCGGAGTCTCTACCCAGGTTCTCCTCGTCGCCACGAAGTGGTAAATTGCGGCGAGTATTTTGGGCTGAAGCTGCAGGGTTCTGTATCGGGTCTTGTGGCGGGCTTTAGCTATTCATTGACTACTAACTATCGCTCTCAAGACGTTGGTTCATCTGGCAGGAGGGCTTCCAACACTACGTTTGTAGAGCCATGGCCTCCATTCGAGAACTTTCTTGCACCGCGTACCATCGGTTCTACTACTATTGTTCTATCGGTTATAAAATAAATTAAATTAATTATAGTATCGTCAAAGAGTCGTTTTGTTACTGGATAGTTAGCCTAAAGATATTATAGAGATTGACTCGTGAGTGAGATTGTGATAATTTAATTTAAAACAAATTGAGTTTTATTGAAAAAAAAAAATAATTGAAATTGTCGAAGTATAAAACTAGTTGTGAGAAGTCTTAATTAATACCAATCATTGACGCGTATTCTACTTTCGATGTTTATGTAGATATCAATTTGAGCAAAAATATTTTATGATATTACACTAACTATCAGAAACTTTTTTATTTTTTGTTGGTCTTTTAATAATTGCAGGCAAACGAAGAAAAACCGATTTCAATTATATCGACAAGTAATACAACGTAGGTAGACGAAAAAATAGTCAAGTAAATACACATTATCAAAGAGTACTCCAAAAAATGTAATCAGATCTCGATGAAATTTAAATGTGACCACATGATAAACATCGGCTTTCGATTAAATTAAAAATCATTAAAATCAGCATACTCAGTAAAAAGTTATACAGATTTTCGAGAGTTACCCTCGTTTTCTCTGGGATCCCATCATCAGATCCTGGTTTTCTTATCATGATACCAAACTAGGGATATCTTCTTTCCAACAAAAAAAAAAAAAAAAAAAGAATTATCAAAATCGGTTCATAAACGACGGAGTTATCCCTGAACATACATAAAAAAATATATGTATATGAGCTCGTAGGGGAATTGGAATAGAGTCGGCAACACGCTTGCGATGCTACTAGTGTAACAGGCGTCTATACACTACAGTAATTGGTTACCATCAGGTGAGCCGTACGCTTGTTTGCCGATCTAGTTCTATTATATATATATATATATATATATATATATATATATATATATATATTGAAGTGGACTGAAGTGAAACAGTCATTAAAGGTCGCACTAAGGGTACAAAGTTATCTATATTGGACCAAACCCAGTGAAGTGAATTTGGCAAATAATTTCCGTACCTAGAATAACTATCTAACTTTCTCAATATTACACGAGAATTTTTGTCAAAAAAAGATGAATGCAACATAGAACATCTAAAGTTCTAGTAACTATAAATTAGCAATAAGTCAGAAGCTCTCTCAACTACTGACGTTCCATTTTTGGAGTGAAAGCTCAAATATTTTACAGGCAATTAGAAACGAGCAGTGTTTGAGAATATTGCTGACAGTCAGTATTCAACGATTGGTCACGAGTTGCACCAGTTAACTACTTGATGGTTAGCGTTCTTACAAATATTTTAAACATATTACAATAATTGGCATCGTCGAAGATCTACGTAAGAGTACCGGAGTAGACTGATGACTAGATGAGGATTGCGAAAAACCGGGGTGCTTGGGACGAGCCTTTTTTTATGACCAGGGTAGTAAACAAACGTAGAGCCTAACTGATTGTAAGTTACCGTAGCCTATAGATGGAACCCATAATAATTGAGAGCAGAATTATGTAGTGGTGATCTTCTGTATGGTTGAGATACTTCCCGAATTTTGAGCAGAATATTATGTTCTGCACCATCTCGACGAGATTAAAGAGGCCTATGACTGCGATGGGCAAAAAAAAGTGAATGAATAATAAAAAAGGTGGGTGAAAGCAAAATGGAAACAAACGGACGGATAGCCGAGTCTTAGAAATAGGAACTTTGTTTTATTTATTGTGGTACAATTTTGGTATGGTGCTCTTAAGATAGATTTAAATATTCAGAAACGCTTCCTAACTAAAATCATTTTTAACACAAAAAATCATTTTTAAATTTTCTCTTAATGTTTTCAAAATGTAATGGAATATATCATGAATATATTTTAAAAGCAGTTTGTGTTACATTATTAAACTTAACAATTAAAATTAACTGAATAAAAACTTGTTTCTTTGTCCTAGTCTTAAAAAGATAGTGAACAAACCTATAAGATAGGGCATCGTAAGATTGTAAAAGGCTTTCATAGATGTTTTTATTTACAACAAATGAATGCTTACAACAATAAATTTAAAAGCGCCCTGAGCTGCAGTCAAATTGACAGGCACTAAATGTATATTGTCAGGGTTCGGTTTAATCTTGCTTTATTTCTCCTGTTCACAACCATTCAGGGTTGCCATATACCAAATTAAAATTATTGAATATTACAATAACAATTGAAGTCTTATATCTTTAAAAAAAATTAGGAAGGTTATAATCTCAATCGTACCAATTAATCTCCTTCATGTATTGCCAATTATAATTGACATTAATATTGAATGTAGTCACAACAGACATTATATATTCAGGAATTATAAATTTCAAATAATTGAAATTTCAATTGCAAATAATTGAACTGATTACAGTAAATCTTAGTATGTAGAGCTATAGTTCCAAAATAACTTTTGCTTTTATTTTAACAGCATTCCCACGGCACTAGTAGGTTGGTCGTATAATTTAATAATCTCTTTTATAAAATAAAACCTCTATGATTCGCGAAAATTCATTATTTAATATATAAAATTTTCCTGTCGCGGTGTTTGTAGTTAAACTCCTCCGAAACGGCTTGACCGATTCTCATGAAATTTTGTGTGCATATTGGGTAGGTCTGAGAATCGAACAACATCTATTTTTCATACCCCGAAGTTATATAAGGGGGGATTAAGGAGGTTAATAACATATATGGCAAAACAACGTTTGCGGGGTCAGCTAGTACCTATATAAAAAAATTAGCCACTGAAATCTATGTACTTAAGCTTACAACTTCCAAACGACTTCATCAAGTTTGATAATTTTTTTGTTCATTATTGCCAGGACAAGATTTGAACATAAGAAAATAAAAATAAAAATTTGACGTTTCGATATGAAAAATAAAAATAGTCTAAAATTATTTCTTCTATTATTCTTCATTTCTATTGTTTAGACACGTTTCAAAGCTAGCTGGCTAGCAAGAAGGTAGCCTCTGGTAGCCCTAACGTTAATACAAGAAAAAAAGTTAACAAGACGCGAACCGGTCAGCGTTACTGGACTAGTTTTTTTAATGACCAGACTCTTGATACGGTTGCGCCTAGATGACGGATAACGTTTCCAATGTCGAATAAATAAACGCGTGTCGTTTTTAAGACAAAACCTTAAGAATTGGATAAGTTCAAACTTTAAATTCTACAAGACTTACTTCGAAAACCATTAAAAAAACCCTTTAAACTCAGTTGGAATCTCCCACTATTTCGGCAACGTTGCTGACTTTATGGTACCGATCTATGATCACAACTGGGACCGATGGCTTTATGTGGTCTACGTGGTATTGTACGGTTCAGCCGCACATACATATCGCCCGATCAGCAGTTTACGTTAGTTGCACGATTCACTAGCTAAATACATCAGTTCACGTTCACATATCATCATCGTACAGCGCGTTCGTGAGCTCATTCATATCAATTAAATATTAGCAAATATATTTATATTTTAACATTTATTTTTATATCTTTTATCTACCTTAATCAGCAGCAGCAATTCAGGTGTAACATACATCTATTTGGTCCTTCGAGCTTATCGTGAGCGGGACTTATATCGCGAGTGATTTTTTTACGAGCGCAGTAAGGGCCGCCACGTAAGTCAACCAGCAGCAGCTTTGGTGAGTCTACAGCTCTCTTTTATCAGCAGTATCAGTATTTGTATCATTTTATAAAAATGGAAGACCTTCTAGCTAGCCAAACCCAGATCATGGAGGCTATGAATCAATTTTTAATCAATTTTAAGAAAGACGGTGCCGAACGCAAGACACCGGCTCATATTAAAAAGCGTCTCAGCACTTTAGAGAGTTATTGGCAGGAGTTTCAAAACAATCATTTGAGGCTTTGCGATTCTAGCGACAAATCAAACGAATATTTCACTAGTAATTACTATAAGAAAACATCCGATTTTTACAATGACACACGCAGCTATTTACTCACATTTTTACCCAGTGAGTCTAAAGAAAAAAGCGTACTAAAGCCAGCCACCCCGTTGCAAATGCCAGGCTTTACAGCTATACCGTCGTCTGGCAGCGTGTCACGTCCGGTGACATCATCCGATAAAGAAACTTCGCGAACCCAAGGTAATAGCAGCAAATTGGAGGAAATGTTGAGAAGGCAAAGAAGCAATTTTAAAGCATTTCAGCGTACAATTAGCAGCATCGATCTCGACATTGTCTCAGAAAAATGGGAATACGAAGATATTTTGAAGTCGGTACAATCACGCTGGACCATCATTGACGCGTTGCACTGGGAGATAGACAGCGAACTATACGAAGACGATCCAGAATACGAAGAGATGTTTAGCAGCTATGAATCCAAATTTAACGAAATCAAAAAAAGTATCAACAGCAAGATGTGGTCTGATCTGTATCGGGAGAAAACCACCCCGAAAATGGATATCCCTGTATTTAGTGGGAGCTACCACCAGTGGTTATCCTTTAAAGACTTGTTTGTCGAAACCATCCACACGAATCGAGCCTTATCAAATAGTCAAAAAATGCAGTTTTTAAAAAGTAAATTAAAGGGCGAAGCAGAAAAGCTAATGCAACATCTACACATAACTACAGATAACTATCAAGTATGTTGGGATCTTCTAAACAACCGATACAGCAACACAAAACTTATTTTTAATTCTCATATGAGTGTCCTTTTTAACCAGCCTATCGCTTCAGCCTGTATTATCCCACTGTTGGGCATAGGCCTCTTTCCCCATGTAGGAGAAGGATCAGAGCTTAATCCACCACGCTGCTCCAATGCGGGTTGGCGGATATATTCCCTACTATGAGTAACGATTGCTATCAGGTGTACATGATAACAACCGGGACCGACGGCTTAACGTGCTCTCCGAGGCACGGTGGGGAGACCCACAAGGACTGCACAAACACCCAGACCATGGCAAACATCTGTATGGCCAATACAAATGTATGCCATGTGCGGGGATCGAACCCGCAACCGCCAGCGCAACCGACACAATCCATAGCTGTGACCGCTGCGCCAACGCGGCGTCGTTAACCAGCCTATTATGCAGCAACAATCCGCAATTACAATTAAAAGGATTCACGACACCACCAACGAATGCCTTAATGCTATCAAAAACTTGGGAGTCAGCATAGAGAACTGGGACCCTATCATCGTATATATAATCACGCAAAAATTAGATGCGGACACTCACAACGACTACATCGAGTCACTCAAGCATCCGAGAGATTTACCAGTTTTAAAAGATTTATTACAATTTTTAGAAGCCAAATTTACCGCTCTAGAGTCCTCTAAACGAAAACAAGATCCCTCAAAATCTATCCCGCATCCGCAACATATCTTTCAGCCCTCAAATTTTAAAAAACCATATACATTTAAATCATATGTAAGCAATGAAAATCAATTATTTAAATCAAATAATTTTAATAGCAAAAGTAGGTTAACGTCAACAGCGAAAACAAAATGCCCCGTCTGCAATAAAGATCACGCCATTCCATATTGCGAAACGTTTTTAGCGTATCAACCAAATATCAAGCGACAAACAATTCAAAAGCTATCGTTATGCCAAAATTGCCTTTATAATCATAACGGTAATGAATGTTTTTCAAGAAAAAGATGTCATAAGTGCCAATTAAATCATCATACTTTGGTTCATGAAGCCTTTGCCGCATCAGCAAACACTGCAACGTCGAATACAAAGTCCAACAGCACCGTTTCTAACTCTATTGCGTCACTAGATGACACTCAGGAGATTTTATTAGCAACCGCTCTGATCAACGTCCAAGCTGTTGATGGCTCTCTTCATACCATGCGAGCGCTTATCGACCAGGGATCTCAAACGTCTATTATCACTGAGAATGGCGCTCAACGGTTGGGACTACCTCGTAAGCACTGCAAGGGAGTTATCTTAGGAGTAGGAGCGAAAGAAAATAATTGCAAAGGTACTATGAACATCACCCTATTATCTTGTCATGACTCGTACCAGCTTAATCTAGATGTATTTATCATGCGCCACGCTGTAAACAATCTCCCTAACAAATCATTTTCAAAACCATCATGGGAATATATTAAAAACATACAACTTGCAGACCCTGAATTTTATCGTAGCAGAACAATAGATTTATTACTGGGCGCTGATGTTTATTCTTCTATAATTATGGGAGGAATCATCAAAGAAAATGACAACATGCCTATTGCGCAACAGACGCGGCTAGGCTGGATTTTGTGCGGAAGTGTAAAATCCTACAACTGTAATGTCATCATGGTTGACTTAGACAGCATTCACAAATTTTGGTCCATTGAAGATATTAACGAAAATGAGGAAATGTCGTTCGAAGATTATCAATGTTTACAAAAATACAAGGAAACTACTTTTCGCCAATCCGATGGAAAGTACGTGGTACGCCTTCCACTTCACTCTGACGCTGATGAGAAGTTAGGATTATCGGAACCCACAGCCTGCGCACAATTTTATCAGCTTGAGCGTAAATTCGACAAAAATAAAAATTTAACTTATAATTATAAGCAGTTTATTAATGAGTATATCAATTTAGGTCACATGCACTTAATAACAAAAGCGAATATGACACCATTATATTATATGCCGCACCACGCTATTGAAAGACCCGACTCTATTACTACTTCGCTTAGAGTTGTATTTAATGCATCGGGTAAAACGACATCGGGTGTAAGTTTGAACGATGTTTTATACAGAGGCCCAAATTTACAACAAGAACTTTTGATTTTGGTTTTGAAATGGAGACAATATAAATACGCCTTTACAGCTGACCTAGAAAAAATGTTCAGACAAATTATTTTGCATCCCGATGACCAACGTTATCAATGCATAGTTTGGCGAGATAATTCAAATCAACCTTTAAACAGATATCAGCTTAACACAGTGACATATGGCACTAAATCAGCCCCATTTTTAGCAATGATGACGCTTAAGCAGCTAGCTATTGATGAGCGTCATCGTTTTCCTACAGCAGCAAAAGCGTTAGAACAGCATTTCTATATGGATGACGCTTTATGTGGTAGTTATGACGTCATCTCAGCCACAACATTATGGCCCAACATTATGGAAGCCTTTCGTTGCCAACAGAGTTAAGAAAATCACTGACGTCATGCCCCCCGTATGCTGGCGCTATGTAAAAAGCACAGAGAACCCAGCTGACTGTGCTAGCCGTGGCATGAAAGTTGAGCAATTACAGCAGCACAATTTATGGTGGAACGGACCTACGTGGTTGTCATCATTTTCTGATTCCCATGAAAATAAAATAACTTATCAAACCGACTTAGAAACTAAAGTAAAATTAATTAATACTTTACAAACAAACAGCAGTAACAATAACGAAATTGATATTATTAATTTAATAATTCACAAGCAAAGCAGTTAGTTTAGACGCCGCGTTGGCGCAACGGTTACAGCCATGGATTGTACCTGTTGCGCAGGCGGTTGCGGGTTCGATCCCCGCACATGACAAACATTTGTATTGGCCATACAGGTGTTTGCCATGGTCTGGGTGTTTGTGCAGTCCTTGTGGGTCTCCCCACCGTGCCTCGGAGAGCACGTTAAGCCGTCGGTCCCGGTTGTTATCATGTACACCAGATAGCGATCGTTACTCATAGTAGGGAATATATCCGCCAACCCGCATTGGAGCAGCGTGGTGGATTAAGCTCTGATCCTTCTCCTACATGGGGAAAGAGGCCTATGCCCAGTAGTGGGATGTTACAGGCTGAAGTGTAAAGCAGTTTTACGCGAGCGACGCGCGTACTTGCATGGATATTGCGAGCGTTTTCAAACAAAAGCATTAAATTACAATATTTAACATCGACCGAATTAAGCAACGCAAAACAGAAAATTATAATGTACGTTCAAAAATCTGAATTTGAGCAAGAAATGAATGATCTTTCTAAACAAGGAAAAATTAATTCTAAGAGTAAGCTTCTCTGCCTAAATCCGTATTTAGATCAAAATGTGACCGTATCTATATGTGATAGCTTGTTATTAGCTTTTTTTTAATTCATATTCTGTATGAGCTATAGTTATAATAAGCTGTAAGCTATCCAAATAAAATAAAATAAAATAAAAAATAAACGGGTTACTGCGCGTTGGAGGCAGACTCAAAAATAGCAACATCCCTTACGATATGAAGCATCCCTACATCATTCCACACAGAAGTCATCTTACTAATCTCCTGATCGATCTAGCTCACAAATCTACTTTTCACGGAGGTGCCCGCCTTACTCAGTCGTGGCTTAGACAGCAGTATTGGATCATAAGCGGAAACAAAGCAGTGAGGAACCGTTTACGTCTTTGTGTTATATGCAAGCGTCACAACCCAGATAAAAACGAACAGCTAATGGGTGACCTGCCTGAAGCAAGGACAAATTCGACGCGTCCATTTTTTCATACCGGGGTTGACTATACGGGATTCGTAGATATTAAAGCGAATAGGGGTGATAAATCAAACAACGAGTACACGGTATAACGTTTATTTTAAGACTGATTTCACAGACAATAAGGAACTTTAGCACAGACGACAAACTATTGCCACAGATGATATAAAGAAATCTTAATCACATATATAACACCTCCACCCTTAATAAGAAATAATAGAACAATAATAAAATTTATACAATACAATATAACAACAACAAACTTATAACTAAATGATTATTACATACTATGGAATTTAATCAAACCCATAACGGTCCGGTGCATTACGCACTCTCAACGGGTAACGACGTATATTTTGAGCCATTGCAAAATTATCGTTGGCACCTTGAGGCACCCCATCACCCCCCTCACCGAGCTGAGTGCCATCGGTCACGCCCTCTCCATTAAAACGCGAACTCGAGCCCCCCGATCCCGCGAAAGGGTACGCCGTGTGATCACTTTCTGAAACTATTATGTTCCACTTTTTAGATTTAGTATCTGAATTTTGAGATGACGACCTGAGTTTCATTTGGTCTATGTGTCGATGAACTACGGTACCCTCAGTTGTCTCAATTTCATAATCGGTACTGCCTATAATATCTTTAACTCGGCCTTGCAACCATTTACTTTGACCCTGATACGCCCTATACCACACAGTGTCTCCTACGTTAAAGGTTCGGTGCGAACCACCCGCTGCGCGTTGTTGATATTGCTGAGCTCTCAAAACTAAATTCTCACGGGACGGTTTTATTCTATCAAGCCTCGTACGGACAGACCTACCCAGCAAAATCTTAGCAGGACATTCACCAGTCGTATGATGTTCAGTATTTCTGTACATTAATAAATAACGTTGTAACGCACACTCAATATCTATACGAAGTTTCAGAGCTTTTTTAATTACTTTTTTACATATTTTAACTGCATTCTCGGCCGCCCCATTCGAAGATGGGTGATACGGAGCCGAGTAACAATGTTCAATTCCATTATTATTCAAAAAGTTATTGAATTCGACACTACTAAAGGGTGGTCCATTATCACTAACAACCTGACGCGGAATGCCGAAACGAGCAAAAATTTCTCTGAGGTTAGTGATTACCGCTAAAGCTGTGGTTTCTTTCATTTTACAGACCTCGATCCATTTTGAGGATGAGTCTATGATAACTAAAAATTTATTTCCTACAATGGGACCTAAAAAATCGATATGTAGTCTCGTCCAAGGTCTAACAGGCCAGGGCCAGGGCTGCGGGGCGTGGCGGGGCGGCGCATCGCCGGCGTCCGCGCACACTGCACATTCGCGACAGCAAGCCTCGATTTCCTCATCTATGCCAGGCCACCATACGTAACTTCTAGCTATAGCTTTAGTCTTTACAATACCCATGTGACTATCGTGCAATTCTAATAAAATCTTGTTTCGACAAGTTTTAGGTACTACCAGCCTATGACCCCACATTAGACATCCTAATTCGTAATATAGTTCCGTGCGCCTATTAAAATAAGGTTTAAATTCTTTAATTTCTATGTCTTTCGGCCACCCGTCCCTAACATACGACATAATTCTACTCAAAATAGGATCTTTCCGGGTTTCTTTTCTAATAGTTTCAAAATTAAGCAAAAGGGCTTCGGAAGCAAAATGTAGATAAGTTTGCTCCGGCTCATATTCACAAACATCTTTAGCGTTTAACGCCTTGTAGCCTTGCATCAATCTCGATAGTGCATCGGCCCCATTATTATTAGTATTTATGTACTCGATAGTAAAGTCGTATGCCGATAACAATAACGCCCAACGTTGTAATCGACTCGCCGTCATACTAGGTATTCCCGAGTCTGCCCCGAATATGCTAGTTAAAGGCTTGTGATCGGTTCGCAAAATGAAATGTCTACCGTACAGATATTGGTGAAACTTTTTAACCGCGAAAACGATAGCTAACGCTTCCCGATGTATTTGGCTATAATTCCGCTCGGCCGGCGTGAGCGCCCGCGAGGCGTACGCGACGGCGCGCTCCCGGCCGCGCTCGTCCGCCTGCGCGAGCACAGCACCGATGCCGCGTCCGCTCGCGTCACACGTCACTACGACCGGTTTCGATTCGTCATAGTGAACTAATATTTCAGGACTTACAAGAAGTCTCTTTACCGTCTTAAACGCAACATCTTGTTCTGCGCCCCATGACCAGTGTTTTCCTTTCTTTAACAATTCATAAAGAGGAAATAAAGTTCCAGACAAATTTTTTATAAATTTTCCGTAAAAATTTACCATACCCAGAAAAGACTTTAGTTCAGATACATTACATGGAGGAGATATTTCTAAAATCGGTTTGATTTTTTCACTGTCTACCCTCACTCCCTCGCTACTAACTATGAATCCTAAATATTTTATCTCCTCACATAAAAAGTCACACTTTTGTTTCTTTATTTTCAATCCATTACCTTTAAGGATTTGCAAGACCCTATTTACCGTATCAATATGAGAGTCCAGACAAGAATTATGTATTAATATATCATCAAGAAAAACGGTTACATTGGGAACGCCCTCAAACAATTTTACCATTATTCTTTGAAAAATACCAGGGCTTGAAGCTAGACCGTACACCAAACGGTTATACACAAAGAGACCCCTGTGAGTATTAATCACAGTCAAATTTCTAGTGTCATCAAGTAAAATTTGATTATAAGCTTGAGAAAGATCGAGCTTAGTAAAATATTTACTACCCCTGAGCCGTGAAAATAAATCGTCAACTTTGGGTACCGGGTACCTATCGACATGTAACATTTTATTTAGTGTTACTTTGTAATCGGCACATAAACGCAAAGAACCATCAGGCTTATGTACAATTACCAACGGCGTAGCCCAGTCGGAGGTGTCGACGGGCTCGATGACGCCGGCGCGCAGCATGCCATCCAGCTCGGCGTCGACCCGCGGCCGCAGTGCGTACGGTAGCGGCCGCGCGCGGCAGAACACGGGTTCCGCGTCGACTCGCAGTTTTAACGTCGCCCGACCGCCCGTGAAGCACCCCAAAGTACCATCGAATAAATCCTTATGCCTGGAAACAATATCATTAATAATTACATTTCGGTCCTTAAATTTTTTTGTTTCTAAAGACAAATTATTTATGTCTATTTTTGGCACAGAAATATCTAACTCGGCCAGCCATTGCCGTCCCAGTAAACTCGTAGCGCCGACTTTGAATACGTATAAATCTAATAGTTTATTTTTCTTTCCATATGTTACACTTACTTCTAATCTGCCTAATGCGTTATCTCGACTTAAATTATAATAATTTACAGATAAATTAGCCTCCAACAATGGTAATTTTTTAAAATATTTTATATATGTTTTATAATTAATACAAGACAAGGGGGAACCAGTATCGATTTCCATCGTAAGATTAACTTTTTGTACATTTAATGTAATCCTCACCGGCTTGTATTGGCTTAGGGACATTTGATACATCGCTTCATCCACCTCCTGTTCCTCATGCTCCTCCTGGTCCTCTATCCAATGCGTGTGAGTAACTCCACGATTACTGGAATTCGCCATTGCCCCCGGCCGCCATTTTGTTTGCTCGCCGTGCGACGCAACCGAGTCGCCTTTCCCGCGATTACGTGTTGCTCCTTTCCCGCTACCTAACTTCTTCGTAGAAAAAGATGCCATCATTGAATTTCCTCCACACATCCGTCTCAAATGACCTATCTGCCCGCACCGACTACACTTGGCATTCTTAAACTTACAGTCTAACCGCCTATGCCGATAATCTCCGCATACCCAACAGCCACTAATTTGCATCCTATGCAAACCACTATCCAGGCCTGTCGAACTACGTCGTGAAGTACTCGCTGCTTCAGATACGCACGTAGCCGCCGACGACGGGACCGCGCTCGTACCCGCGCCCACGTCCGGCGCCTCGACCGCGGCCGCGTCTCGTTCCGCCGCCTCCAATACGCATGCTGTTTTCACTGCTTTTTCAAATGTGATATCTCCACTCGCAAATAATTGTTGCCGTATAGCGTCACCTCTTAGCCCGCATACGAATTGATCTCTAAGATTGTCATTTAATGTGGCGCCAAAGTCACAAAACCGAGAAAGTTTTTTTAATTGTGCCACATAACACTGAATATTTTCGTTCATTTTTTGCTTTCTCAGGCGAAAAATATACCGTTCTGCAAGAATTGACGGTTTCGGGTTTAAATGATCTTTTAACAAAGTAACGGCTTCTCGAAACGTCAAATCTGCAGGTTTCCTGGGTACCGCAAGATTCACTAACAATTCATACGCGACATCACCCACTGACGAGATTAGTATAGGCAATTTTAATTCGTCCTTAATAGTGTTCGCCTTAAAATACATTTCTAAACGTTCACAATAAAGTTCCCAATTTCCGGCTTCCACATCGAACTCACTAAGCCGACCGATCGACATTTTATATATTTTTTATTTTTACCCTCGTCGCCACTGATAAATCAAACAACGAGTACACGGTATAACGTTTATTTTAAGACTGATTTCACAGACAATAAGGAACTTTAGCACAGACGACAAACTATTGCCACAGATGATATAAAGAAATCTTAATCACATATATAACAGGGAAGAGGTATTAAAACCACTAAAGGATACGTTGCCGTGTTCATCTGTATGGTCACAAAAGCTGTACACCTTGAATTGGTCTCCGATTTATCATCATCGGCGTTTTTAGCAGCTCTACGTCGATTAGCAGCAAGAAAAGGTACCCCGCGTCATTTATACAGCGATAATGGGACCAATTTCATCGGAGCTAATAAGGTCTTAGCCAAAGAACACTTCGACTTGAAATCGACCCTGTCAAATGAGTTTTTCACAGAGATCAGCGAAATGAAAATCGACTGGCATTTTAATGCCCCCTCGTGGCCTAGTGCCGGCGGACTGTGGGAAGCGGCAGTGAAAAGCTTAAAGCATCACCTTCGAAGAGTGGTTGATGACCAAAAGCTCACTTATGAGGAATTCTCTACGTTGTTAGCGCAGCTCGAAGCCTGTCTCAACTCTAGACCGCTGTGTGCGATGTCAGAAGACCCAGATGACATTGATTATTTAACACCATCTCACTTCTTGTCCAGCGGACCCATTCTTTCAGTTATAGAGACTGAAACAGACGGCAGAACAAGATGGCAACTTACGCAAAAAATATTCAGCGATATTTGGAAAAGGTGGCGTACTGAATATTTAGTTCAACTAGCAGCTCGAAGCAAATGGCGTGAGTCGCGAGAAAACATTAAAATCGACGACATAGTATTGATACATGACGCTAATTTACCGCCTGGTAAGTGGGCTCTAGGCCGAGTGATCCAATTACATCCTGGTACCGACAACTTGGTGCGAGTAGTCTCCGTCAAAACAAGAAATGGCTCAGTTATCAAAAGACCCGTCATAAAGCTGTCTATTCTACCCGTCAACATCGAACCATCAAATAGCAGTGAAAATAAAAGCAGCGAAATAATCGTAACTACAAACGAAATATCATCACGTAACAACAAACAAAAAACAAAGAAAGCCTTCTACAGCCATTTTTTATCGATTCTGATGATCTTTATGTTATTTATGTCTTCAACAGTGCAAGCCAACTACAACATCACGAGATTGAGCGATAGCAAATATATTTATTTTGAAAAAATCGGAAATATGCGCGTAATACAAGATCAATGGAAGTTAGTGGCATACTACGATATGGAACCTTATCTGTACGGCACAAGGATACTTAACAATTATATTAATCACTTGCAAATTTTATGTAAAAACTCGACTAAAAGTAATCATTGTAACATAATATTACAACAGCTGATCCACGAAATCAACGAGCTCAAGTACAACGACCGCATATTACTAAGTCAGCATTTTGATAATCGTAAGCGCAAGCGCCGAGGTCTTGTCAATGGTGTCGGTTACATCGCGAATACATTGTTCGGCGTCTTAGACGAGCATTTTGCGGCTCAGTACGAAAAAGACATTAATTTAATTCGAGTCAATCAAAAACATCTAGCACAGCTTTGGAAAAATCAAACATCGATTATAGAAGCGGAAAATAACGTTTTAAAAAGGATAGAATCCACAATGGAAAGACAGTACAAGACTTTTAATCAACACCTTAACAACTTAGGAAAGGAGTCATATGATATTAAGATTAAAATGTCGGACATAGAAAATACTAATGACTTCATCATGTCCAGCATCATAGCTAACAATGTCCTGGCAAATTTGCGTAATATTCAAGATACTCTTCTGGATACCATTACTAACCTTCAACATTTTAATGTGCATCTTTTGTCACCTATTCAGATGGAAAACGAGCTAAGTATCATATCCAGCCAGATAACAAAGGATTTGTCATTACCGTTAGATAACCTCCGAAATAATTTATCCAACCTATACAGGATTTTAAAGGTCAAAGCTAGAATGACGAAACAATATTTCATTTTTGAGATCCAAATACCTCTTACAAGTAGAGACGACTACGAAATTTACAATGCCATACCTCTCTATCACCAAATCGCTAACTCATCACGTACTATGGTTAATCTTCTTCCAATATCTGATCACATAGCAATAAATTTAAAGAAAGATACCTTCATACCGGTAACTGAGAATGACTTTAAGAACTGTATAGAATACAACGATAATATTTTATCAAATTATCTTTGCCAGATTCAAACGCCCGTCTACGAGAGACAGACGGACGAGAACCTTTGTATAAAAAGTAAACAAACGAACAGCTGTGAAATCATAACTAGCGCGTGTCAAACTACATGGAAAAAGCTTACTAAGTTAAACACATATCTAATTAATTGTTGCGGGCAATGTACCTTTCGTTTCATATGTCGAGATCGGGTTACCGTCGAACAGGTGACTGGAATTAATATTATAATTCTCGGTACCGACTGCATCATTCGGGGAAATACGCTAGTGATAACGCCTCATAAAATAATGACTAATGAGTTAAATATCGAGCCGGTAATCTTTGCACCAGAGATCGCACCCGTCAATAGCATCATCAATATATCCATCCCTATCCACACAATGAATATATCGGACAGTTTCGGACAAGATATTGATAACATCGACAATAATATAAAGCGGCTAAAGTCGGCTTCGGACAGCCTAGAAAATGAATCCAATAGCCTGAGCTATCATGACGTCCATCACTACGTTGCCATCTACTGCCTGGCGGCCGCAGGGCTGGCGGTTGCGGGCGGCGCGTGGGTGCGCGCGACCTGCAGACGCGCACGAACCGCGCGCCCGCCTCCGAGCAGTGGTCAGCAGGACACTATTGTACATTGTGTGTGTTCGAAAAATTTTAAGTGTACAAGTGTGAGTGAAAAAGCAGAGCAAAGTGATTACAGTGTCAGTGTTCTCGTCAAGACATTCCAAATCAGACTAATCGATCGGTTCATAAAAACACTTCACCTATTTTATTAAAATGTAATTTTAGACGTAGTCGCTAACTAAAAATTGTCGGGTCCATTTGTAAATTAGCCGTTAAGATTTTATGTCGGTTTCATCCTTGTTTTAGTTTAGCTCACATCATCCATACCTCACTCATCTTCTCGCCCGGGAGCATGTACGGTTCAGCCGCACATACATATCGCCCGATCAGCAGTTTACGTTAGTTGCACGATTCACTAGCTAAATACATCAGTTCACGTTCACATATCATCATCGTACAGCGCGTTCGTGAGCTCATTCATATCAATTAAATATTAGCAAATATATTTATATTTTAACATTTATTTTTATATCTTTTATCTACCATAATCAGCAGCAGCAATTCAGGTGTAACATACAGGTATGTTTGAGAGACTCTACAAGAACATATAACCAGACCATTAACATATTTTTGTAAATACCAAGCTAATATATCATCTACTGATACACCTAACCGCACTTAAATAACATATCGGTGAAATTGAAAATTTGTAACATAATTGTGTTTGCTAGCTAACGAAAAAAAAAAAAAAAAAAAAAGACCTCAATTACATCGACATAATATACATTATATATAAGTAGACGAAAAAAATTAACCCTCTCTTCCCATGGGTGTCGAAGAGGCGACTAAGGGATAACAAGGTTCCACAACCATCTTGGAACTTAAGAAGCCGACCGATGGCGGGATAACCATCCAACTGCTGGCTTTGAAATATAGAGACCTATGTCCAGCAGTGGACTGTATAGGCTGTAATGATTATGATGAAAAAAATCAACAAATGTACTAGTCGTTACTATAATTTTCGAGGGTTCTCCTCGATTTCTCTAGGATTCCATCATCAGATCCTGGTTTCCTTATCATGGTACCACCCTTGGAATATATACTTTTTAAGTTATCCCCGAACATACGAAAAAAATATATATGAAAATGAAAATGAAAAAAATGTACTAAAATATTTTTTAAGTCGTAACTGTGCAACACGGACGACTTAAAATGCGTAGTTGTTTCATTTTATATTATCTCCTAAATTATACGTCCGAATTAAACGCTATTAAAGACAAAGATTATCTTTGTAAAATTGCCGTTAAGACGTTAAGAAATCGATGGCGATATTACGTCATAATATATAGTTTTTGGGTGAGTTTAACCGTTTAGGCAGCGTACGTAACGGAAGCTCTCAAAATATTTTTGCCCGTTTTCGTAACATTTCTTATGCCTGTAGCCTCTATTGGTCGTAGCGTGACTGTCATTTAGCTCCTCGGAAAATGGACTATTCAACACAATTTTTCAATTAATTAATTCAACAGTTCCTGAGTTTAGCACGGTTAAATAAACAAACAAACAAACAAACTTTTCATTTTAATAATATAAGTATATATTTATTTTTAAATCTGTTTTACTATTAATCAAACAAGTTAAACATGAACGCGCCAAAATCTGAAAGTTACTGATAGCCTACAGTTAGAAAGTAGAAACTGAGAACTAGTTTCCGTAATGATATAAAAACCTAACATTTAAAGAATGTCGAACAAATACCTCACAATGCAATCTGATGAAAAGCCGGAAACAGGAACCGGGTATTAAAAATTTAACGAGGATTAACGTCATGGATCGTGGCGATTAATAGCGATTAATAGGACTCTGTCAAAATAATTCATTAACTATCTTGTTTCAATTTTAATATCAAAAATTTTTACGTTGATATGACAAGGTTCTATGTTTAAAAAAATGGCTTAAAGCTATAATGATATACAATTTATTTGAGTATAAAAAATTCAATCAAAATTCATTTGAATAGTGATCGTTATCGAGAGTAAAAGTAAATCTCGACGAATTTTAAATTAAATTTTGTGATATGCAAATTGTTTCGACATAATTGTAGTGTTTACCGCCATTATTTGAAGGTTAGCTAAATTTGTCGAAAGCGCGCCAATAATTACTTTCGGAAATTGTTATCGCAGACATCGTTAAAAATTTATGTAAATTATTTTGTTCGATTTTAAATAAATTTCACATAGACTCGTGTCAAAACTCTCTCTTAACTCTAAAAACTTGACACTTAAAATTGTACAGTAATTATACATAGTTTACTATCACCGCGTTAAATATTATAAAAAATTAATTAAGTTACAGACCGATATATATGATAGAAGATAGATTTTAAGAAAACAAAATTTATTATCCATATTTATTTCAAAATGTTATAAGGAGTCGCAACAAAATTTTAGGTCTTCTAATTACCTATTATTTCTGATACTCGTACAATAAATTTGTTACTACAATGACACATTGAATAGTTTAATTTGTTAATCTATTCCTATTGAACGACACAGACGCAGGGCATCCTAGTGTGGGACCAGAGACATACTGTTCTTTTTGTGACTAAATATAACTGATGTAATATGTGTTAATGTTATGTACTAACGTTTGAAGAAATAAAGATGAAAAAAATTACAATAAAATTAGTTTACATTATCTGTGGTTAACAGTTACTATTTATGACTGAATGGTTTTGAACGGGGCGCTGTGAACGAATGATTGATGTGAAACCCGCCATGGGAAATATGAACAGTATACAATTATAGTTCCACTATTAACTTTGTTTATTTTTGTAATAACTCTTCGAGGTTTCTCGGTCCGTCATGATCTATTAATATCTTTTTCATTATACATTCGTTTATTGGACTTTAGTCTATTAATTTTATGTATATATTTATAAGAATTATTGTAAAAATAGTTCATTGATTGATTGATTAATTCAGCCTATAAAACCCTACTGCTGGGCATACACTTCTTTCTTCTATATGACATTAGCTATTATAACTATAAACAATTTTAAATAAATATTAACACAAGAAATGGATTGATAACATCTTAGAATTTTATAATAATGTATCTCTTCAAAACTAATCGTAATGAAATAAGAGAACATAATAAAAATAGCCAAAAATATTAATAAAATTATAAGTTAATTAACTACATGTAAAATAAAGTTAAATTTAAATTCAATGCCAGTTTCGATTTTGTTATTGTTACAGTTAGATTAAGTTATAATAAACAAATTAAAAAAAACTGCAAAAAAAATCGATTAAAACAAATAACGTAACCTTTTGTCTTACTAATATTTCTCTTTCTTACTAATATTTCTTATTGAAATAATGTTATTATGTAGCTTTTGAAAGTAGTCTAAAGAAATAATATTTTATGTTACCCAGTGGACTTACGGCCGAACCCAATATTCAATCTAAAGATAGAGATAGGTAGTTATCATCGACTGCTAATAACTAACTATCTATCCTTTGTAGTTGTCCCAATAATTCGGATAGAAGACTACTATCTCCAGTTAGCTGTAGATAGACCGGCTACCTGAGCTCGCCCTTACATTCCAGTATACGCAGCGTCACAGACGGCCTCAGTTATGTTACATAGATGTTTTGTAGTATTTAAATTTGTCATACAAATTTTATTCATATTAAAGTAATCTTGTTTTATAAAAATATGGACAAATTATTTTTTACACAGACTTTTTAATTTATAATAAATGATATTATTTTAATATGGAATGCATGGTAAATCTAGTAACGGAACGTTTTAACACGACACGAAAAGACGCTACGAGGCCATTACGCTTTATTGAATCGCTGTTTCGTTTGAATTTGTATAATTTTTTTACAAATCAAAATTCAAATTATACAAATTATTGCAAATTATAGGTACAATCATTCACCAAACTGTTTGTTTTATTCACAAGATGAGTAAAGTATTATTTCACAAGAAACTTATTATTTTTATTCAATTAATTGTTGCAAAAGAGCAATATCACTTGAACTGCTACTTAAACTTGAGTCTGGCATTATTTTTCACTCGAAATTAATTTATTTTAAACAAAGAAAATACTTTTGCAATTAATAAATCTTAGTTATCCCCCGAAAACTATAGATCGGATATTGTTGTTACTAAAGATAACCAACGTTACTGATAGATAGAACTCTATTATTATTGGGACGCTTATACTGTCATTTTCATACGAACTGTTATCCCTGGTAAGCTATCCTCCCTCACGTCGATAGCTAGCTTTGAAGGATAAGATTGCCTATCGTCGACAAGTATATTGGGTCAGTAAAATGAATGATAGATAGATATTTCTGTCTCTAGTAGGACATAACCAGAGATAGACTGAATATTGGGTTCGGCCGTTAGAGAGTCGGATATCCGTCCAGTCGAAATTCAAAATATATGTACACATTAAAAGTTACAATTAATTTCCTACACTAATTTATTAAAATTTATTTTCTTGAAACCACATGTTGAAAAATTTGAATTTATTACTCTATTATTATATTTAACAATCTTTTGCTAGAGTGATTTTTATACACATTTTAATAATGCTATTTTGTATCATCTTTATAGTTTTTACATTGTACACGAAAAGCACGTAAACTGCATATATAGTGCTTACCATTTCTGATCTACATATCTATACAAATAAATAAAATTGAATTATCTGTTTGTAATATTAAAATAACAGCTTTTTACTAAATGCATATGGTATACGCGGTATATATATATATACTAGCTGACCTGGCGAACTTCGTATCACCTTATTTTTTTCTGAAATATAATAATAACATAATATATCAAAATAAAATATAGCCTATCTTTTAAGTTGGATCAAACTGCACACGGTGTGCAAATTTGACTAAAATCGGTTAAGTAGTTTAGGAGTCCATTGAGGACAAACATTGTGACACGAGATTTATATATATTAAGATATATCTATAATATATATAAAAGTTAAAGGTCATTCATCACGAAACCTCCGAAACTATAACAGTTACAAACTTGAAATTCGGCAGGTAGGTTCCTTAAAGGGCTTAGACATTCGCTAAGAACTGATTTTACGAAAATCGACCCGTAAGGGGATAAAGCGGGGGTCGGAAGTTTGTATGAAAGTCTTATGTTTTTGAGGTAAGAGACTTAAAATTTAAAATGTACGCTCTTTAGATGGTGAGAAGGTGTCCAAATAATGTATCTTTAGAAATCAACTCCTTTTTGGGGTTAAAACGGGGGATGGTAGGTTGACTCACTCATCACGAAACCTCCGAAACTATAACAACTACAAACTTGAAATTTAGCAGGTAGGTTCCTTATAGGGCGTAGACATCCGCTAAGAACTGATTTTACGAAAATCGACCCCTAAGGGGATAAAACGGGTGTCGGAAGTTTGTATGAAAGTCTTATGTTTTTGAAGTAAGTGACTTGAAATTTAAAATATATGCTCTATAGATGGTGAGGAGGTGTCCAAATAATGCATCGTAATCTATATATATATATATATAAGAGAAAGGTTACTAACTCACTCATCACGAGAACTCAAAAACCGCTGGATAGTCTATCTATCCAGGTTGGACAAAGATAAAATTTGGCAGGGAGGTAGATTATAGTTAGCAGACGTCCGCTAAGAACGGATTTTACGATATTCCACCTCTAAGGGGGTTTAATTGTGGTTGATAGTTTGTATGAAACATATACAGCCTGAAAATAGTACTAAAAATGTAGTGTATACAGAAGTTTTATAAAAATAACTATTAAATTATACTAAATTGTGCCTTTTAAAAAGTTACTCAGTTTGATAAGCATTTCAAGTGACTGAAATAAAAAATAATTTGCGTTAAACATCTTAACAGTAATGCATATCTGCATAACCACGCGGACCTAATCGCGGGCAACAGTTAGTGTATAAAACAAAGTCTCCAAAAGCGTATGTGATCGATTCGCTCAAAATCTACTGAACGGATTTTCATGCGGTTTCACCATTGGAGAGAGGGCTCCACCATTGGCAAGAGGAAGGTTTACGGAACGGCTAAGCCGATTTTGATGAGAGTTTCACTGGAAGTTTGCCGGGAAAACTTTGTGACACACTAATTTCAACGTGGGCGAAGCCGCGGGCACAGCTAGTATATATATATATATATATATATATATATATATATATATTATATATATATATATATACCAAAATAACATTTTTTACAATTTTTGTCTGTCTGTCTGTCTGTTTGTTCCGACTAATCTCTGAAGGGGCCAGACTGATTTTGACGGGACTTTCACTAGCAGATAGCTGATGTAATAAGGAGTAACCCAGGCTACTTTTATTTTAGACATTTTTTTATTTTATAACTCTGTGAACTGAAAAATTGCTGTGTGGTTACGGCAGTAAGAATATAGCCACTCCCTCTCTTCCCGTGGGTGTCGTAAGAGGGGACTAAAAGATAACACAGTTCCACTGCCACCTTGGAACTTAAAAGCCGACCGATGGCAAGATAACCATCCAACTGCTGGCTTTGAAATACACAGACCGAAGACGGGCAGCAGCGTTTTCGGTTCGACAAAGCCAGCCCTGCGGTCACCAACCCACCTGCCCAGCGTGTTGACTATGGGAAAAACACATGAGTTCACGCCATTTTTGAAATGATGATGATGATGAACTGAACAATATTGTTTTGCAAATTCCATGCGAAGTCGCGGACACAGCCAGTAATCAAATAATAGTCAAATATTCTAGGAGCCTAAGTTCAGTTGTAAGCCTATCTTGTGCCTAAATTACTGCTTTTATGTGACCGGCTTAGAAATAGTAAGTAGTAGGTATATATTTGACTTAATTTAATACCTCTCTCTGGCATCCATTCCATGAAGAAGATTATAGTCATAATCATAATAAGCTCAAATCAAAAGTTTAAACAGGCTAGATGAGAACATACAATACATTAAAGTCAATAATATATATGTAAAATATATAATAGTGTTCATCATAAGATAAGCCCTGTTATATAGTACGAACTATTTATGTGATACTTGCAGTGATTTTATTATATTAAGTTGATTGTGTGATTTGTTGTTGTTGTGATTTTACTATATATGATTTTATTGATACTAAAATAATGTTCAGCATTTTTCAATATTAGTTTTGTAAAACTAAACCAATGTAAACTTTATTTCAAAAGAGTTTAAGTAATATTGCTTAGACGCCAGCCATTTTTAATTTTCCAATGACGTCACTAAGCCATGGGTTTTTAACGTATTAATACAATACCTCTTTTCTTACTGTTTTAAGTACAATGCTACAATATTTTTTATCTATGCTACAATATTTACATTTTTTGAATATATTTTTTACTTACTTCTTATTTATTAACTGTGTCTATAGTTTAATAATAATTGTGTTTGCTCGCAAACGAAAAAAAAACCAACTTCAATTACATCGACGAGTAATACAACGTAGATCGACGAAAAATAGTCAAGCAACTATTCGTTATCAAAGATTACTCAAAAAGTAGTTATCAGATCTCGATAAAATTTATATGTGACTACATGATAAACATCAGCTTTCGATTAAATTAAAAATTATCAAAATCGGTACACCCAGTAAAAAGTTATTACGGATTTTCGAGAGTTTCCCTCGATTTCTCTGGGTTCCCATCATCAGATCCTGGTTTCCTTATCACGGTACCAAACTAGGGATATCCCCTTTTCAACAAAAAAGGAATTATCAAAATCGGTACATACAGTAGAAAGCTATGCGGTATAATACAACGTAGGTCGACGAAAAAAGCGTCAAGTAAAAACGCATTATAAGTAAAAACGCAGATATAACTTGAAAAGTAGTTGTTAGATCTCAAATAAATTTAAATGGGACCAATTCGACAAAATTTGTCGAAATCGGTCTACCCGGTCAAAAGTTCTGATGTAACATACAAAAAAAAAAATACAGTCGAATTGAGAACCTCCTCCTTTTTTGGAAGTCGGTTAAAAAGTATTTATTTTGACACATAAAAATATATTAAAATACTCGTATTTAATTGGATAAACGAGGTAGGAATCAAAATATAATTTATACATATAATAAAATTGGTAAGATTGTTGTCTTTACATAAAAGATATTTGAAAAAAAAGGAATTGTACCGGTCTTTGATCAAGAATGCAATAGAAGCTAGAACAGTTATTATTAGACTTTGTTTCTACCCGTTTCTATTTTTGCGTCTGTATATTTTCCGAGTACATTATTTGTACGAGTAAATTATGCTGCACAAAATTGGACACGTTATCTTAGTTATGATCCTGAAAGTCTAATATAAAGTTGACCTCTAATAAATCTTCTTTAT
Source organism: Melitaea cinxia (assembly GCF_905220565.1). Taxonomy (NCBI): domain Eukaryota; kingdom Metazoa; phylum Arthropoda; class Insecta; order Lepidoptera; family Nymphalidae; genus Melitaea; species Melitaea cinxia. The sequence goes on along the minus strand of NC_059408.1, from coordinate 1,128,149 downwards.
CATGAACACAATCAAGTCTAAAAATTGATTTATTTTTATAGAAACAATTGTAGTATATTAAACGAAGTGATTTTTTTACACAAACAATATAAGCAACTTAGACAAAGTTTTGCCCATAGTCACCACGCTGGGCATGCGGGTTGATGACCGCAGGGCTGGCTTGTCGCACCGAAGACGCTGCTGCCCGTCTTAGGCCTGTGTATTTCAAAGCCAGCAGCGTGGTGACTATGGGCAAAACACATGAGTTAACGCCATTTTTTGGCACGAATTTGTGGGGGCCTATGTCCAGCAGTGGACTGTGATAGGCTGAAATGATGAAATGATGAGACAAAGTAGCGAGTTTCAGTTAGTCTGTAAAATACACTCCAACGAATAAATTTAAAATTCAATCTCTACGGGGAGTCCATATATTGCGCTCGTTGAGTGCTACCAGGTAATTACTTAAGCTTCGACAAAACGGAATTAAGAATAATATCAGGTTTTATAAATAAATGGCAAATTGTGTGTGGTAATGGCTGTAGTGCCGATACCTTATTGAATCTCTATGGTACGTTAAAAGGATTTATGTGATTTTTATTACTCTTTGAAGAAGGTTTTTTTTTTTTAAATATTGCCAACGTTAAAATGTTTTTGTTTATGGAATGACGTTAAAGAAATTTATTTAACTTATTGATTATGAATGGTACCTTTGCTTATGTTTTAACAGGAATAATTGAATGCAATTTTGTGCGCGCTTATAAGGATAATAGTTTGCTTGTTGCTCTACTATAATTATATTTCTACACTTTTATTATCTTCAATGAATTTACGGATTTATTTACACATAATTAATTTTTCAGATCGAAATTTTAGATATCGCGAATAAGTGCTTATAAATAAATCATTTATAATAATAATAATAATAAAAAAAAACACGGTTAGAGCAACAGAGGAGTGACATTTTACGGTTACGTCAAAAAAATTTTTTTTTTAATTATTTACTTATTAATTTATACAATTTTATTAAAAAGGTTTTAAATACTTCGTTATTTCAAAGTAATGAAATAACATAATTTACCAAATTTTTAATATCTTATAAGCATCCGGATCAGAGTATTGGTTTTCAAAAAATACGCGATAACGTTTTTTCATTTTGTTATTACAAAAACAATTAGGGCCTAACGGCTTTTTAATCAAATGAACGTAGATATCTAGTTTGAGTCGTTATGAAATACTTTTGCCTCAAAGATACACAGGATAATTTAAATAGCTTGTCAGTTCAGGTATTAACGTTTCATCCGTTGGCTTTAAGTCAATTTTATCCGGCTTATCGGCTGCGGTTTATAATTTGTATTTAACGGGTTACAGAAATGGGTATAGCTGTTAATCTTAATGTGTAATTTACAGTTATTTATTTATTTAAATAAATTAGATTTGAAAATTTATGAACCAAATTATAGCGCATTTATTCAGTAAAGTATTTTATTTATTTTTGATTTAAATTTTTTTTATAATTTATATAGTAAGAAGAACGTATTTTTTTATTTATTTAAAAAACGCATCTAAGAAGCGAATAGGTAATTAAGGAAGTAATTTTTACACTGCTAATGATGAAATTCAATAAATTCTTAAATTGTAAACAACTTATTTTTAATTCATTTTCATGTTCTTTAAAAGAGCCTATCTATAAGAAAGCGTCGTTTTTAATGATGATACAGCATTTGGTAAAAAATAAATCTATGTACCTAATGTCATCTTTGGGTGTACATTTAAGTATATTTGTAACATAATGTTTTATAATAAGGGATGAATTTCAAAACATCCTTAAGCAGGAGAGTAAGTAGGGGATGGCTTACCTCGTCAGCTACGTCTACGTCGACTCCGGAGCGGATCAGACTGGCCACGCGGCCGGCGTCCCCGCGCGCCGCCGCCTCGAGCAGCGCGCCGCCTCCCATGCGGTTATGGCATCACTGAAACAACAAAAAAAAGATAAATAATCTTTTGAAGTAAGAACTTCATTACGCACGCTTGACTTGACGTGATGAGAGCGTTACGAAAGTGTGATAGGGCGAAGTGAACGGAACAAGAGAGAGAGATGGAAGCACACATTTTCTTTCTCTCTTTCTTTCCTAGCCAGTTACGTTTCGTATATCTAAGACACAGTGCGGGCCTATTGTGCAGAAGTTTTACTTCAGTCGTGTGATCTTTAGATCACCCGCCTGCCCGCACACCCGTTTTATTTTATTTTATTTGTGTTTTTATTCTTTATTGTACAGCGAAATACAGAAAGATACAAAAAATATATGGAGACAGTTGTACAAAGGCAATCTTATTGCTAGAACTAAAAGAGAGATTTCTTCCAAATAACCTTTGGGCATAGGACACGATACAGTAGCAGCGGTTAGAAGTGTGCAAATATTAGGAAGGAAAATAATAATAATAATAAATAACATCAACTTTCATATACAATTAATCAATATTATTCTAAGGCTTCGCAAGAATGGATATAAAAGTCTATATAGTAGGTATTATTTCTAATTTCTAATAAATAAATAATTTCCTCTGATAACCTTAGAAACGATTTAGATTGATTAGATATCTCTATTCACCCCTTTACATTATTGTTTTATATTACGTCAAAAAATGAATATTTGTAAAACTAGCTGTGCCCGCGGCTTCGCCCGCGATTAAATCAGTGAGTCACAAAGTTTTCCCGGCAAACTTCCAGTGAAACTCAAAATTTGATCAAAATCGGCTTAGTTGTTCCGTAAACCTTCCTCTTGAAGCCCTCTCTCCATTGGTAAAACCGCATGAAAAGCCGTTCAGTAAATTTTGAGGGAATCGATCACATACACTTTTGGGGACTTATTGTTATAATACACTAACTGTTGCCCGCGACTACGTTCGCGTGGTTATGAAGATATGCATTACTATCAAGATGTTTAACGCAAATTATTTTTTTATTTCAGTCCCTTGAAATGCTTATCAAACTGAGTAACTTTTTAAAAGGCACAATTTAGTATAATTTAATAGTTATTTTTATAAAATCTCTCTATGCACCACATTTTTAGTTTCATTTTCAGGCTGTATATATTTCATACAAACTATCAACCCCAATTAAACCCCCTTAGCGGTGGAATACCGTTAAATCCGTTCTTAGCGGACGTCTGCTAATTGTAATCTACCTCCCTGCCAAATTTTATGTTTGTCCTACCTGGATGGATAGACCATCCAGCGTTTTTGAGTTCTCGTGATGAGTGAATTAGCAACCTTTCTCTTTTATATATATAGATAACAATGCATTATTTGGACACCTTCTCATCATCTAAAGAGCGTACATTTTAAATTTCAAGTCTCTTACTTCAAAAACATAGGACTTTCATACAAACTGCCAACCCCCGTTTTATCCCTTTAGGGTTCGAGTTTCATAAAATCAGTTCTTAGCGAATGTCAACGCCTATAAGGAACCTACCTGCTAAATTTCAAGTTTGTGGCTGTTATAGTTCCGGAGATTTCGTGATGAATGAGTCAATCTACCATCCCCCGTTTTAACCCATAAAGGGAGTTGATTTCTAAAGATACATTATTTGGACACCTTCTCATCATCTATAGAGCATACATTTTAATTTTCAAGTCTCTTACTTCAAAAACATAGGACTTTCATACAAACTTGCAACCCCCGTTTTACCCCCTTGGGGGTCGAGTTTCGTAAAATTCGTTCTTAGCGGATGTCTACGTCCTATAAGGAGCCTACCTGCCAAATTTCAAGTTTGTAGGTGTTATAGTTTCGGAGATTTCGTGATGAGTGACCTTTCGCGTTTATATATATTATAGATGTCACTTGCTTTTTTTATACAAACATTGTACTGACACTAACAAATGAAAAAAAAAATCCAATTTAGTGCCGTCATTCGGAAGTACGAGTATATCTATCATCATATTTTATATGTACAGATTTTATGTTGTAGGTACTTATCATTAGTAGCTTTTTGTTCTTGAACTCGTTCGGCTGTTTACATTCCGAACGTCGACCGCCCGCTAGCACATTAAAATTCATCACCTTTATATATTTGATCCTATTTGTTTTATTATGACAAAATAGGTGTGCGTTAGGTATCATTGATTGTTTATGTTTGCGTATGAAGAAAGTATACAACTACTATTTCACTATTATTTTCAAAGAATGGCAAAACACACCAGTTCACGCCATTTTTGGTACGATCTTGTGGAGGCGTATGTCCAACAGTGGACTGTATTAGGCTGAAGTGAGTGAGTGTGACTACTATTTTACTTAGTCAAGAAGTCTGATTTGTAAGAGCCAAAACTGTAATTGGGAAGATACTGAAGCCAGTAATGCAGCTTTTTTTACAAGCTACCACAGGCAGACATACCCACAGTCCACAGTGTGGCAGGATCAGGCCATTTGCCCGACCCTGACTCAAAGCTAACTATATATATTTTAGATTTCAATAAGGAAATTTAAGATAGATTTAGCCAAAACCTCTGTATTATTGAAGTAGTGTAGATAGTAAATGTAAAAGTTGCGGTAAATTAAGATATTATGTATTATCTACTATTATTGTTTTCTAATATTTACGCGAATTTCACTCATTATAATTAAACAGCTTTTTCAGATTTGATTTATTTTCTACCACTTGTCGAGATTTGATTTTAATTTGTTTTGCCTCGCCCTTACAAAATTCCGAGTACGCACATGAACACAGGCTTTTAGTTAGCGCATACTATTTTGAGCACAAGTAGATGAATATGGGTCATTAATTCATTGAAATTAAAAATACCTTAGTAGTTATATTTCTAACATTTTAGTGTTTTAGAAGTGCTGTGTTTAAAAGGTCGATAAATTTTACTCAATTATTTTTATTATTTAACATTAAAAGCAAATTAATTTATTTTTCAATATTTTTAAAACAAGAGTATCGAAACATTAGGCCTCCATTGTATCGACTTAAAAAGATTTATGAAATAATAAATAATGTTGTGATTAATGTGGCAATATAATTTATCTTGTACGCTGGGTGTAGTGATGGCGTTAAGGAATGTTCTGCAAAAGCGTTCATAAATCATTGAGAGCGATTTGTTTTGTTTTGTATTTTTTTTTGTAAGAAAAATATTAATCTGACTTATAATGACAAAAATATATAACTACTAGATACTATACGAGTATATCGTTTATTTGAATGCCCTTAATCCTTTTCCATTTGTTTACTACCACGGAGAAAATTAGTTATAGAAATAACTTTGAGAAGAAGGCATGCAAATCTTGTAAAACTGAGCTATTCCGTTTAATTTCAAAGTCTATTGTTAAATTTATCTGCCCAGTAAGGTAGTGTGTATCATCAGTTTTATTATAACACTAACATGAATTTTCAATTATAAATATACATATTAAAATTGATCTTGTTGCTTCAACCTGTTTTTATTCTTATTTTAATTGTAGGCGGATATCGTCGATAAAAATAATAATTATGTAAAAAGCTTAAATGTTGTTAAAAATTTAAAAACATAAGACAGTGATTTAAATTTATATATTTTTGATTGATATTCATTGAACGCGTTAGCGCAACGGTAATAGCACTGGCTGTTGCGCAGGCGGTCGCGGGCTCGATTCCCGCTCACGACAGACATTTGTATCGACCATATAGATGCTAATCGGGGTCTGGGCGTTGTGTTTGTGTATTTTATGTGTTTCTGGACCCCCAACACAGGAAAAAATCCTACTGAGTTGAGTGTGAAGCGTTTATTATTTATTATTATTATTATTGACATTTTGGAAGCTGATGCTTCGCTTCTATTTCGACTAACTTAACATTGCTTGTCGATATAATTGAAATCGGTTTTTATTTCGTACTTATGACGGTACCGAAGCTTATAACGATGGACCATTGCAACACAAAGACCCTCCCCAGGCGCTTTATCTGTTTTAATTACTACAGAAGCACATCACTGCTTAAGCGTAATATTATTTAGCTGTGATGTTCTGTAGGCTGCTCCAGTTTTTGAGCAAAATATTTCTTTATGTGCCCTACCTAAATAGAATTTATTAGTATTAAATATTTTTAGTATTTTTTAAATTGTTTTATTAATTTTAGAGACTATGGTCCTACAAGGACACGCCAGTCCCATTGTGACTTTTATAAAATAGTTGCAACACGCACATAGAGACTTAAACAAAAATACCTCAATTACTAAAATCTAGTTACATAAATCAACAACACATAATCCCCAATCAATTCTGATAAGGGATCCGATAGAATACTTTGCACATAATACAATTAATTTATATAATAAATTAATAATATCTATTCTATTATTTATTTGTAATTTTGGACTTTAGTTAACTTTTATTTATTACGCAACTTCCTTATATCGGTATATCGGTACTCAGTAGTATCATTTTACCGTTAGCCGTTATGAAATGACTCGGTTGTCGGACTAATAATGAATAAAAAAAATTAAAACTATTTACCACAAATTTCAATATCAATATACAGTTCATTGTCTTACAACCGGTACGAGTGTAATCGCGCGCGCATCTCGATTTAAACTAGCATTGTTTCGATCATGTTACATATTTATCGACAATCTTTCGATGTCATTAGGTCGAGAGTTTGTTACAGGAGATAGCGATTAACTGTTGGTAAAATATTATAAACACACGAAAGTAAATACAAGTATCTTTTACTGCTTATATTATTATTATTTTATAATTTTCTATTATATAAAACTTATTCTACAATAACGAAAAAAATAAGTAATAATAAATTTTGTACAGTCTTTCAGAAGTTCGTGTATTAAAAAATTTCGACAATTAATTTATAAATATAGTGTACATCGTTAGATCTAATCTTAATCTATAATTATATAATTAAAAATGTACATTAACATTGAAAGTAAGTAAACAACACGGCAAAAAAGTAAATGTAATGACGGTCTTATCGCTAAAAGAGCGATTTTTCAAACGACCGCTAGGCAAAAGATCTAATGAGAACATGGCAAATAGAAAATTTTGTCTTTTAATGTAGAAAACGGGATCTTAACGATGTTAGTCATTATAAAATGTGAGTTTCAGATCTTGCGTCGTTTATTTTGATAAGTGTGTTATTCATCATTACAGCCTATACAGTCCACTGCTGGACATAGGCCTCCATAAGTTTACGCCAAGAATAACGTGAACTCATGTGTTTTGCCCATAGTCACCACGCTGGGCAGGCGGGTTGGTGACCGCAGTACTGGCTTTGTCGCACCGAAGACGCTGCTGCCCGTCTTCGGCCTGTGTATTTCAAAGCCAGCAGTTCGATGGTTATCCCGCCACCGGTCGGCTTTTTAAGTTCCAAGGTGGTAGCGGAACTATGTTATCCCTTAGTCGCCTCTTACGACACCCACGGGAAGAGAGGGGGTGGCTAAATTCTTTAGTACCGTAGCCACACAGTACAAAGTAGTAAGTGTGTTATTAATCAATGTTAAAAAAAAAATTAATTGTAATAAAGTTTTCATTAACGTAGTATGTCCTAATTAATATTTTATGATAAATACCCTATACAAATATAAAATAATTTAGCACAAATTACTTATTATAAAATAGATGATATATATTAAAAAAAACTTAAATAACTCAATAATATATTGGTTTCGGAAATATCCAATAAAATATATAATTTATGACAAACTTATGATAATTAAGTTATAAAACCTTTTTGTCATGTTTAACGATTTTTAAATATCTTAATCTTGAAGGCAATGTTATGATGGAAAATTAAATAAAAAAACAATTTTAATTATTTTGTATTTACAATAAGATTTGAGTAGAGCTTGTCTGTAAGTGTTGGTATTAACTAAATATTTACATCCTTTTTTTATACAACTAGGTCAGCAAATAAGCGCACAGCTCACCTGATGGTAAGCGATTACCGTAGACTATAGATGCCTACAAAACAACAAGCATCGCAAGCGGGTTAAGTGGTGGTAAGGTCGAGGTACCCCAGTCGGGCTGCTCCAGATTGTGAGCAGGATATTTCCTGCTGTGCCCTACCTCACTAATCACTGGATAAACATCGAATTAAATAAATATCAATCATTTGATATTTATTTTAATGTAATTATTTTTTAATTTTTTTTTTTGCTTTCAAATCGCTTCCGCTTCTAACAAGAGCCGCGATCGTAGGAAGACTTAGTTTCAAAACAATAAGGTATTATACACGCTTGGATAGACCCTAGCCCTTCCTGCCCTTCCGTGCAATACTGGCAGATGTTACCTTAGACTAATAAAACTTATTAGAAATACCTTTTTGTTAAACAAATGTAATGCGCTAACATGTGGATTTATGAAGTGTGATTTTAATATTTATTTTTCTGTTAAACAGTTCGTATGTTAAGAAAGCCTTTTAATCGAAAAATGTCTAAAATATTAATATTATTCCTAACGAAATACCACACTTAATTATTTTTGGTTTAAAAACAGCAACTAATTTAAAAATTTGAAGAGAGGTTTTCAAACAAAGCAGCGGCGGCCAGATGAGACGAAACACGAAATGAGCATATCTTAATTTCTCATGCAAATTTCTAAATCAGTAAAAAAAGCTGTTAAAAGCTTTAAAATTAATTTATACTTATCAAAACACGGAACATTTGCAAATATTTACATAGAGATGATAATATCGGCTTTAATTTGGCCGTATTTGTGTACTTAATGATTATATCTTGAGTTATTTATTAATTTAAAAAAGAAAAAAAGGAGGACTGAGGACTGTCCTCCCGTGACCATGGTTGCTGTAAAGTATCCGAAACGTCGGGAATCAAAAGTTAACAATAAACCGCGATAAAATCCGAAAAAAGTGTTTTATTAAATGAGTAAAATTCGCGTAAACATTAGAAAACAATATAAGAAAAAAAGGAGTTTTTAATCTAATCTTGTATAAAACATCGTAGTTGAGTTTTCCCCAATAACAGACACTCGTTTGGAGTAACAATTTAACAATTTTAATTTACAAATCGTACGTATATTATTATAAAATTTTTAAATTGAATTTTTAATAATCATTAATTTAGTAAATAAATAAATATTATAGATACGATAATGTCTGCTTTGAATGGATCATATTTGCGTATTTAATGACTTTATCGTAACTTGTCAACCACGTTTAAAGATTCCACGGTTCTCGATAAAACTCGTCGAAAGACTGGTCGAACTGGATTGTATTTTTACGTCTAGACTGAGGCATCCATCAGCATCAGTGCAGAAATGTCAGATTATAAAGAATATAAATAAATGTATAGAATTTTTAGTGATTCTCATTTTGTATGGGTTATTTTAAAATTGTTATGTTATTATTTATAGTAATACTCGTATATTAAGTAGTAAGTATTTACAATTTTAGACAAGCACTGGCAATCAAAAATCACCCCGAATTTTATAATTTGTTGTTGATGACATTTTGGTTGAAACAAAAAAGAAACTAAAAATTAAAGCTACAAATTGGAAAGTTACAAAATATTTATATTTCATCAAAAACTAAAAAATAATTATCACACATAATGAATTTTATACAATTTCGCTCTGAATTAACACACTCCATATATTTCTTATACCTATTAAATCCATGAGAACATGTTTGCTTAGTAAGTATTTCCTGTTTTCTGTCCCATAACAAAGTACACTTTATAAAATTTAAAAAGGAACTTTTAATAATTACATTAAGAGTAAATTAAACTTTTACTCATCTATAAAATTAGTATCAATACTGAGTTATGGCATTGCAAGTAAAAAAGTTAGTGCAATTCCAGCCTCTTTTAACTCTGTACACAATAAAATACCAACCTAGTTATCACACTTGCGAACATTACATTTCAACACTGAACAAATATCACACGTTAATATCGAAACATTAAACGCGTGGACAATAAAAAACCTATTCCGATATAATCACGAGTGTCGATGATAAAAAACCTCATTTAAATTCCATAGCCGGGCACGCGGAAGCCCCACAAACGATCGCAAAAACAATATGAATACGATATCGGCCATGAACGGTTAATATTTGACATTTATTGCAAATTGTGTGCTAAATAACTCACGTTACTTTTACTTTAAACTAAAATGGACCGCAAAGAAAAAGGGTCGGTTAGAAAATCTTCAATATCTTCAAAAGTACAATTATGAAATAAAGACTAAGATTAAAGAATATTTAAGTGTACTTAAAGGAAAAAAAAAACGAATCAGCCTATTTATTTTAAACAAATGTAAAATAAATAAAAATACATAGTTTTTTCAATATTTTCGCGAATGTAGATTGGTTACAGATGTGCCGTTTTCCTGCATTTGAGTACTTTGTGTTGCCCCTGGAGCTCGCAATACAGCTGTTATGCAATTTGGCATACTTTTTACTAGTTTTTTGAGGCGACGCTGTGGAATATTCTGCCATTCCTCTATTAGAGCTTCTTTCATTTCACGTAGCGTGATTGGCGGCGGATACCGCTGAGGCACACGTCGTTCCAGTTCTTTTCTTCCCATCCATGCTCAATGGGGGTTAAGTCGGGCTGCGTGCTGGTCACTCCATTTTCTTTGCTGTCCAGTGTAGTTGATCGGGCAAACTTTTTATGCCATAGTCTCGCAACTATGTCGATTTTTTGAAGCCGAGACTGCTAGTTTATTATAAATTTACTGTCCCGACAAATCAACAAAAGGAAAATAATTATTCAATTTTGTCCAGACGGTCGTAATTTATGCACGTACATACATTTCGGGATTAATTTTTATTCATATAAATATTTAAACGCTTCGACTGTAGTTAAAAGTCTTAAATATGTAAGAAAAATCTATAATTGAATATAAATAAATAATTGACAGATTAAAAGTAAAAAATATGTAAATTAAAACATTCGTTAATTAAAATTAACTTTATTACGATATATAATTTGACATCCAATTAAAATACTATTATCATAAAAAAGTGCTATTGACTAAAGTTTTCCTTAACGCAAATCGATCCAAACTTTTTACACTTTCATCATATCTAAATTTTGCATTCAGCCTGTGACATCCCACCGTTGGGCATAGGCCTCTTTCTCTATGTAGGAAAAGGATATTTAAATTTAGCTTTCCTTAATTTTCAAGCACGTGGTCCATAGTTCATATTATACTTTTTCTATCTTTTAGAAGTAAGGTTAAATTATTGAAGATTTTTTTTAGTACGATCCACATTATTTTCATTATTAGCATTAGCACAAACTTATTAGTACCTTACATTACCTTGCATACAAAATTAAAAATAGCTTTATTCAAAAAGGCTTCAAAAGCATCTTCTAAACGTCATTTTACAAATTAAATTATTATTTATGGTTAAAAGTGAAGGTAACACCGATTCGGAATGTAGATTCTACAGAGACGAATCGTCAAAAAACAGTTTTCTTTAAAAAAATTGTATTTTACGAAACAGCTCGATAGCAATACAATTATTTTTCTTTTTTTTTATTATAACTAAAAAAATGTGAGATAGAAACAAAATTGGAAAAAAATTCAATATGCCTTTTTTTTATTCTATTCTAAATCTATACAACAAAAAATGTGGATACAATGCTAAAAATAATTAAGAAATATATCATTCTACTATAATCTATTAAAATAATATTTAAAGTTCCCATTCTATAGACTGGATAATATTTTTTAATAACTTGTAATTTACGACTATAATCCAATTTTATTCGAAACGCCCATTAACACATCACAACAATTTATGCGGCCACATTCCTTGACAAATTCCACATCAATTTTTAAAAGTTTCTCGATCACTATGATTTTACGGGACTTACCGCCATTCTTATTTTGAATCTTCCGATATGTCGGCGTCGTTGCACGCGTCATAATCGCGGATGACTATCGGGAATTTCAAAATAATAATCGAAGTAAGGGGGTATCCATTAATTACGTGAGCTATTTTCCGATCAGTTTAGTCTCCCTTCCCCCTTAGGTGAGATTTAGTGAGATTTGCCTGGACCCCTTACTTGAGATTGACGCTGAATATAATAGAGATTGATGGGAAACAATAAACTGTTCAAGTATACTAAGTAGTTAATTTATTTAAATTAAATAAAATTCAAAGCAAAAACTAAATGATTGTAATAGCCATGAGATTTATTTTAGCGGGCAAAATAAACACTAAATTTTTTATAAATATCTGTTAAATTTTATATTTTTTGAAGTTGATGTGAGATTTTCGACTACGCTCTCCTCGGCTTAAATGAAATTTGGTGAGATTTCATTGGACTTCTCCCCTCCATTCTGAGCTCACGTAAATAATGGATGCCCTCTAAGTCCTAGAAACGAAAGTGTTAAAACCACATCGAAAATGCAAACAATGAGCTGTGACGTCATCGACATCTGACAGATGTGGGTGACGTGACGTGGGCGTGACGCCATTTTGAATTAGTATTAGGCTCGTGACGCAATAAAACTATTTACAAGTTTTACAACCTACTTTTGTGTATATATTACTGAAATAGGTGACAGAAGATTTATTTATTATTTATGAATAACATGAGTTAAGCTTATCTTAGGAACAGACAACCGTGTGTGTATGTTTAATATATTTATTTATTTAAGCATATTTATTTTCCTGATGTTCTGTCATCTAATATTGATGCCTCTAGTATTAAGACATAGGAAATAACCACGGTTTTGTTTGTTCAGTTCTTTTTAATCTTTCGATTTTACCTGTGGTCTTCTCTATGTTACATTTACTTGACTACGCTTGTTATAAACGGACTTTTACGCGGATTTTCTTCGTTACAATTTCGCTGCTGTTTTTTATTACCAAGGTGGAGATCAAGCGTGCGGTCCGTCTGATGGAAAATGACAAGCGCATGCCATAGATTATGGATCAGCAACACCAGGAACATTCCAGCTGATCTGTATGGTTGAAGTGCTTACCCAGTGTGTTGCTCTAAATTTTGAGCAAGATATTTCCTTCGGTGCGCTTAGTTACTTACCTTAATGATATCTAAATGAATACTACACTAGCTTATAAATGAGACTTCCAGGACCACAAATGTGAAAATAGGCAAAAACGCTAAAAATAGTATTTTTAGCGCTAATAGCTTTCACTTATAGCTTTCACTTATTATATATATGCTTTTACTTTTTAAAAATACCATTTTTGCGCTAATAGCTTTCACAAAAACCACTGTGTATCGTTTTTCCTAAATGTTTTTTGTACAGACATTAGGTGGTTACAATTTTATTATATGTATATTGAAAATATTTAAATAATATTTATTACGAAATAGGTTCGCGTTAAACAACAAATTTATAGATAATGTTAGTTTAAGATATTGTTATTTAGTGTTTGATAGTTCAGTCTTATTACAAGCTTAACATCTTAAAGCGTGGGTTTTATTACTGTTTTAGATATTCAGTACTGGGATTGCAGATAATGGGGCTTGAGGGTAAAAAAAACAGAGAAATGGTCTACGGAATTTTGTAAAATAGGTAAAGTTGTATATATACCCTTTTTTTCTAAATATGAAGGAAACAAAATTCACGATCTTTTAGTCTTTATAGCTTTTTTCAAATATCATACATTATTTTTACGCCCGTGACCATAGCGCATGGGACGTCGCCGAAGTATCTCTTGTAAACTTTGAACCCAGATACACAAACTCATTCACCTGTTCAATTTGTTCATCTCCAACCACGATATTGCAGTCTGTCACTGCCGCATCTCTTTCAAACACCATCACTTTCATCTTCTTTACATTCATCTTCATTCCCTTTCTTACAAAAACTCCACTCATATCAGTTACCATCTCCTGCAACTCCTCTGACGAGGACGCAAGTAATACTTGATTATCAGTATACAGAAGACATTTGACGAGTAACTCATTCATTCTCAACCCATTTTCATTCTCTTTTAAATCTGTCAAACAATTGTCCATGAACAGATTAAACAGCCACGGTGACGCTACACATCCCTGTCTAACACCTTTCCGATATTAAACCATTCTGTGTATGCCCCATTTATCCTCATACAAGCATTAGAATCCCTATAAAGAGATTGAAATGCTCAATACATATGAAAAAGTAGATGTCGTCATTGTCAGTGCTTTGTGTTGTGTGTTTACATATCCCCAATAATAAAGATGATAATTCTCTAATTATCATCCAATCATCAAGTGTTTTGTCGGGATGTTGATGTGAAACATTTTACTTATTCACTTAAGAATCTCGCAAAAAATCTAATATTTAATCTATGTAATAAATGTGTTATACAATTCTAATTTAATTGTACATAATGTAGCTATTTATATTCTTATTTATGTTAATTAATATCGTAATTAAATAGCACACGAAAGACGAGGTGTATTAAAAAAACTTGAATGTATTAAATTTGAATTAATTATTCATTAATAATTTGTCAGCGTCTTGTTTATCTAATATATACTTATTTATTATGTTTTTTTATAAATATATAAGAAATATTTTATTTTATATATATTTGTAGGTACTTATTAGTTACAAGATTTCTAACATCGATTTGAATTTTATTTTAAAAGTTTTTATTATTATTATTATTTACAATTATTTTAAATTACACCAGAAACATTTTCTTTATAAACGGAGCTATGTTTTTTAATCGAGAACTATCAAAATATCTTCAATTTGCCGACCCGTGCCATTCTGTACCGTGTGATGAAAATATATACTAAATTTTTTATCTTACTCGCATTTCTCCGACTTAATTTACATATACTATTATTTTTAGCTGAAGTTTTTGTTCAATAACAATAAAATATAGCCTATGTCACTCCTGAATAGTGTAGCTTTCTGTTAGTGAAAGAATTTTCATGATCGGATCAGTATTTGCGAAGATTACCCCTTACATACAAACAAAGTTAGAAACTTTACCTCTTTATAATATTAGTATAGATGTCATACTACTTGTATGTTTGTTTTTTGTTTAAAATTTAAAGATTGATATAAACCGATATCTCGGCAAACGTTGTCTTGCCGCTAAACGCTATTTAGAAATAGGGATTGATCGTAGAGGGTTGAAAATTTAGGGTTGTATGTATTTTTTAATGTTGTATCATAAAAAAGTAAAACATAAATAATTTATCTAAAAATTAAAAAAAAAATTAGGGGTGGACTTCCCTTAACATTTAGGGGGATGAAAAATAGATCTTGTTCGATTCTCAGAACTACCCAATATGCACACAAAATTTTATAAGAATCGGTCAAGCCGTTTCGGAGGAGTTTAACTACAAACACCGCGACACGAGAATTTTATTTATTAGATTATGAAAACCCCGTGTGTAAGGGTCCAGTTTGTCTATAGCATTAAAAGTGTGTTCAAAGAAAATGTAAAGTATGTTCAAAGAAAAAACTTTCTTTTAAATTAAATCTAACATAACTTTTTGTCGTGGTTATATTTTGAAGTCAAATTTTATTAATTCATTTTAAATTAATGTTATTTAAAATCAGCAGGTGGGTTATGTCTAGTGAATTGTAAAACGGTTTTTAAATTTAATTTTATTTATTTAAGTTTTACCAGCAGTTTAGCAAATAGATACAAATAATACAATTATATCATATATCATAGATAAAATTGTGTTGTACTGTGTGGCTACGGTACCAAAGAATATAGCCACCCCCTCTCTTCCCGTGGGTGTCGTAAGAGGCGACTAAGGGATAACACAGTTCCACTACCACCTTGGAACTTAAAAAGCCGACCGGTGGCGGGATAACTACCCAACTGCTGGCTTTGAAATACACAGGCCGAAGACGGGCAGCAGCGTCTTCGGTGCGACAAAGCCAGTACTGCGGTCACCAACCCGCCTGCCCAGCGTGGTGACTATGGGCAAAACACATGAGTTCACGCTATTTTTGGCGTAAACTTGTGGAGGCCTATGTCCAGCAGTGGACTGTATAGGCTGTAATGATGATGATGATGATAGATAAAATTGGAAAATTGTAAAGCTATATTCAGGTTAATGTGGTATGTAGAGAGAAACTTGTTATGGTTTCTAGAGAATTTAGTGCGTTTGCATTTACTCGCATTCAAAGAATTGCTATTTATTTGGCATCAATCCGTTAAACGTATGACGTCATTCATTGATATGCGGCAACAAGGAATCCTCTAGGGAGTGTATAATATGCATAAATTTAACGCCATCAAAAGGTATGGTAACAAATATTTAAAGCAACGTGTAACATCATTAATAAATATAGTAAACAGAATGTGACCCAAAATAGAACTTTGGAGAACTCCTGAGATAATTAAGCACTGATGTGACTGATTTTGTAGTCATCAAATGGTTTTAAAGCTACAAAAAAAAAAATAACCCCTGCAATGCGTTATTACGCAAAAAGTTATATACATTAGTATTGAGATTGGGTGAAAAAAAAGCAAAAACACAATTTTCAAGCATTTAACTACCAAGGGACTTTTTAAAAACTGGAATAATAAATTTTGACATAATAAAAAGAAATGTTTCATTAACAAAAGTTATGATGAACTTTTAAGAAGCTTACGATTTGACATGAGCAGTAGAACTTGTAGTTAAGAAGATAAGGTCTTAATTTGGTATATACGGATTAACACCATGTGTGGCGTCCGAGGCTTAATGTTACCTCGTTAACTATCGTACAGATTAGCTACACACAGAACAGTTCACGTTAGAATTTTATTTATAGATATAGTTATAACAAGTACCTAATATCTTTTTATTTAATTTATTATTTTTGTACATAGGAAGCCAACATAATGTATAATGGTATTGTTTTTTTTTTATAAAAATTAAAAAGAAAAAGAGAAAAAATGTAGTATTCTAATTATCGTAAACAGATAAATGAAAATAAAGAAATGAAAGGAAATAAAATTTATTATTTTAATTAAAATAAAATTAAAAATTAACCAAAACAGATATAGGACACGGCAGGAAATATCCTGCCCTGAATCTGGAGCAGCCCAACTGGGGAAGTACCTCGACCTTATACAGAAAATCACAGCTAAATCATACTTTCAAGCTGTGTTGTGTTGACCTAGTCGTATATAAAATAGACTGGTTATATTATAATAATTCAGGTCACTATTAAATTATATGTAAAACTATAAGAAATTTGCATTTAATAAGTCTAAGATCTTACCTTTCACTAAACTACCGTTTCTTTATGTAAGTTTGAAATTAAACGGTTCATAATTAAAACGAGGCGTTTTAAAATATAAATAACACAGTTTTTTAAAAGATTAACTTTATGGAGTTTCTTGCCGATTCTTCTCAGAGGAATCTACATACCGAATCGGTGTTCTCTTTGAAGATAATGATTAAATAATTGAGACAAATATCATTTTAATTAAAAATGATGATCCAAAAGTGCTTTTGAAACTTCAATGAAGTAATTTTTAATTATGATAAGAACTTGACTAATATATAAACAATATTCTCTTTATGAGTTAGCAAGCACACGCTGTCGTAAATGCGAGACAAAAACATTATACCTGTTTTGCTGTTTTCGTATCAGTAACTTATACAGGTTATTCTTGTCTAAGTGTCCACTTGTTGATATTCCATCAACACTATTGTGCTATGAATGGTAACCAATTCTTATATATAGTTTTGACTTTTGCTCTACAAATATATAGAGATGATAAAAGCGAGAGGAAGAGACAGAGAGAGATAGAGAGAGAGGCATTAAATTAAGTCACACATAGATTTCGTTTAAGTTGTTTACTGTGTGCCTAGTGCGAGTTTATTCACAGAAACATGATAGAAACGCGTTTATACGTGAAGATTATCTTGCATGGGAATTTAAACAGTGCAGCCTAGACGATAAAGAATAGTATACGATACAATCGATACAGAGTCATCTAGCGGCAAACGCGAGGACTAGGTTGAAATCCCGAATTTCCCATACATAATTGTGTTTGCTCGCAAACGAAAAAAAATCGACTTCAATTACATCGACAAGTACTACAACGTAGACTGACGAAAAAATTGTCAAGTACATACGCGTTATCAAAGATTACTAATAAAGTTGTTATCAGATCTCGATGAAATTTAAATATGACCACATGATAAACATCAGCTTTCGATTAAATTAAAAATCATCAAAATCGGTACACCCAGTAAAAGTTATGCGGTATAATACAGCGTAGGTCGACGAAAAAATTGTCAAGTAAAAACGCATTATTAGATATAACTCAAAATGTAGTTGTTTAGATCTCAAATAAATTTAAGTGAGACCAAATGACATACGTCACCTTTCGATTAAATTTTTTTTTGTCGAAATCGGTCCACCCCGTCAAAAGTTCTGAAGTAACATACATTAAAAAAAATGCAATCGAATTGAGAACCTCCTCCTTTTTTGGAAGTCGGTTAGTAAAATAATGTTTCATCATCATCATTACAGCCTATACAGTCCACTGCTGGACATAGGCCTCCACAAGTTTACGCCAAAAATAACGTGAACTCATGTGTTTTGCCCATAGTCACCACGCTGGGCAGGCGGGTTGGTGACCGCAGTACTGGCTTTGTCGCACCAAAGACGCTGCTGCCCGTCTTCGGCCTGTGTATTTCAAAGCCAGCAGTTGGATGGTTATCCCGCCATCGGTCGGCAACCGGGTCTTAAGTTCCAAGATGGTTGTGGAACCTTGTTATCCCTTAGTCGCCTCTTACGACACCCACGGGAAGAGAGGGGGTGGCTAAATTCTTTAGTGCCGTAGCCACACGGCACTAAAGAATTTAGCCACCCCCAGCAATTAATAATGTTTCAAATTATAATAAATTCATTACACAATAAAAGAAAATTTAAACGAAAATCAATTCCATAACTAACGAACACGAACTCGGCAGGCATGAAGCAATAAACCATACAAGGCAGAGGTGATCAAATGATTTAAAATACATTTGCACTTAAAGTAAACTGGACCCGACTGTATACAAGAAACATACTCTGTACTGGTAATAAGCTTGAGGTCGACTCATACGGTGTTAATGAGCAAGGCTTATCTGATCGTAATATGTCTGAGGAGCTGTTTAAGATATCTTGCGAAACTTTAGCGAAATATTTACTAAGTGAATATTACGTATATAATGTATTAACAACTTTTTAGAAGTATAACTTCTTTACGCAAGCTTGACTTGGGGAGTAAGCTGGTGAATGCGTGACGAGAGCGTTACGAAAAGTTTGATTGGGCGATGCGAACGGAGTAAGAGAGTCTTTCTCTCTTTCTCTCATAGCCAGTTACGTTTTGTATATCTCAGACACAGTGCAGGTCTATTGCTAAAGAAGTTTTACTTCAGTCGTGTGGTCTAAAGCACACTCCTTGTTTTTTTGCGAAATTTGTTATGTACCAACAAAGAAAATACATTGGCGACGTGTTAACTGTTTTATACTCATATGCGATTATTTCTATATACTGCTAATCTTAATATATATAAATCTCGTGTCACAATGTTTGTCCTCAATGGACTCCTAAACCACTTAACCGATTATAATAAAATTCGCACACCATGTGCAGTTCGATCCAACTTAAAAGATAGGCTATATTTTATTTTGATATATTATGTTATTATTATATTTCAGAAAAAAATAAGGTGATACGAAGTTCGCCAGGTCAGCTACTATAACAATATAAAGAGGGACGATTTGATCTTTCTTTCTTTGAATTAAAATTACTGGACAGATTTTAAAAATTCTTAAACCAGGAGAAAATAAAACAATGCTAATAATTTATCTGTATAATGTTAGAGAATAACTTCACAATGCTTAAACGCAATACATTTGTTTCTGCAACTGCACGATGAGCTAGCGTGAATGGCGGATTTGGTCCTCATGTGTGAAAAATATTTTTATAGATTTTACAAATATTTGTGTTGGCCTTTGATACATAATAAAAAAAAATTCAAATGGCTTAAGAATATTTTGATTAACGTTAAAAGAACGAGGCCAGAGACGGAGGTTAAAAAAGTACCTACTTCACTTACTTAACCTTATTTTGTGGCCTCGGCTACTTCCAATATTTGTTTAGTAAAAAATCAACTAGTTCGTATTAAATAATAACGATGTAAGAGTGATTTGAAATATGCAGGTATACTAGTATTATAAAGTTGAAGACTTTGTTTGATTTTGAATTTTTTTTAATCATTATGTGGTTGAACGGGTTAATCTAGGAAGCTCAAATTCAAAAATTGTTAGGTTAGTGTCACATAGTGACTCGGAGAGCACGTTAAGCTGTCAGTCCCGGTTGTTATCATGTACATTTGATAGCGATCGTTACTCATAGTAGAGAATATATCCGCCAACCCGCATTGGAGCAGCGTGGTGTATTAAGCTCTGATCATTCTCCTACGTAGGGAAAGAGGCCTATGCCCAGCAGTGGGATATTACAGGCTGAAGCGTAAAAGTATAGTATTTAGAACTGCGAAGTCTTAATGTAACATCAATGTGATATGTTCATGACACGACATGTCATAAATAGTGATAAGAAATCTAGATAAACACGAAAACAATATATAGAAAGTTCCCGCTAGGTTATGTTATAAAAACCTGACACATGTCAAGATAGAAACTTGAAGAAGACAGATTAAAAATAAAAAAATTAACGATTATGACTGACTTATTAATAAATTGTTTAATTATTAAAAATATAATTGTATAAGATATTTATTTATTTATTTGAATAAAGGTTGTTAACAGAGCATAGGTACTGTAGAAATTATTTAAAATAAACGGATATAAACATAAACGCGCCAATTTGTTTCATGACTAAATGACAAATCATTATTTCTTAAAATTTTATTTATTAATAGTTAGGATGAAGAATGAAAAGCAATATGTACAGTCTACAAAACGCCATCCTATATAGCATATTTACAGTGACAATATTTTTATGGTCTTATACACACCCACTAAAAAAAATGTTACATAAATAAAAAATGCAAAAATATTTTTTTAATTGTACACATTTCGGATATATTTATTTACAATTCAATTTGATTGATAAGCTTAATTAAACTTAAAATAATAAGCCCATGTAAGATAAAAACACATTTCTTTAGATACAAGAAACGATTAACTATTAAGATATTCTAGTCACAAATAAACAAGATCTAAGTTCCTAGTATAAAATAAACAATTTACAATATGGCCGCTGCATCCTCCCGTACAAGTTGATGGTACTCAGAGAAGCTGGTAATACAACTGTTGACAGGCAGTATATGGTTCTAATGATTGAGGCTTAGACTTCGAAACTTAACAAATGATGACCGATACACTCATTTATTGCTTAGCTGTTATTTATTTGGAAAATATTAAAGTGTCAGTAGTAATCGTAAATTAATTATAAGTAATTGCATAAAATCCAATACTATTAAACGAGCAAATCTTGTATATATACGAGATATATACGAGTATAATCTGAACTTGGAAACGGCTCTAATGATTTTAATGAAATTTAGTATACAGGGGATTTCGGGGGCGATAATCGATATAACTAGGATTCATCTTTAGAAAATGTCGTTTTATCCCTGTTTTTAGGAAATGAAAAAATGGCTACAATATCGTTAGAATACGAAGGTAAATTTCGCAATTATCAATGAAGTTGTAATAGCTCAGGTGGGAATTCGGCCGGTCGGGATCGACTGAGAAGACCACAGTTCAAATCCCATATCTCGAGATCGATTATTTTTTTCTAATTGTGCTCATGATTTTTTATTTAAATAACCAGTTCATATTTTTTATTATTATGTCGGTAAAATCGGAAAATATTATTAATATTTTATCAATATGTAATTCCTATTTAAATATTTTCAAAAAACACGATTTCCTAAAAATACCGAGCAGCTCAGTCACCCAGGTACTTATTATAATGAAAGAATACAACGATTTAGTTGGACTGACGACTTCAAAAAACGAGGCCCTTATGTACCTAATTCGACTGCATTTTGTTATGTGTACTCATAATTTTTAACTGGTTGGACCGATTTGGACGACTATTTTTTCTTCGCTAGCTGGTGCTGTTGTGTGGTACCATTTAAATTTGATCGAGATGTGACGAGCGGCTTTTGAATTATCCTTAATAATGCGTATTGTACGCACTTGTCGATTTAAATTGAAATCGGTTGTATTTTTTTTTTATAAAATAAAATAAAAACCACAACACACACATTTCATTTCACACATTTACTTTCGTATTAATATTCAGCTAATTCAGTTTATAAATAATTTATACTAAACCCCTTAAACCGTATTACTGTACAGTTTCATACATAAAATTACATTTTTTATATACACATCAATGAAATTTAAAGGTTACATAGCTCAAACACATTATACAACATACAGACACCCACACAAAACCGAGCACGGCCGTTACACAAAAATGTGTACAAAAAATAATCTAACTATACTCGTAAACCACTAAACAGCTAGCTGTCTGTTTGTATATCAATTAACTTAAGCCTTAATGTCAGCCTGCGCCTGCGCACCCGGTAAAGTGATCTTTAACTTTCCTCGCCATATTTGGTCGTGCGTGCTTCAATGATACCAGTATCGCTTTCTCTTTTGTTCTCGAAGAAAATAAAAGAGATAGATGATATAGAGTGGCAACGGTTCGCCATAAACCCGTTCTGGTATAAATTATGGTATTTGGATGAATTTCGACTCTTACAATTAAGTATGGTGTTTTTGAAGTTCAGACACGTGTTAAAAAATTATATCAGAAGTTATTTATTGTGGGCTCATAAATACTGTTTAATAACATGGAACAAAATATATAATGTACATAAATCTCACATAGTTTTTCCGAATATACTATTATATATTTAGAAACATATATTTTTGTTTGTAATCGATAAATTTATCTTTTACTGCTTATTATTTTGACGCGATTACCTTTCTTTTATGATTACAATATTTAATGTTTAAT
Source organism: Melitaea cinxia (assembly GCF_905220565.1). NCBI lineage: Eukaryota > Metazoa > Arthropoda > Insecta > Lepidoptera > Nymphalidae > Melitaea > Melitaea cinxia. The sequence goes on along the minus strand of NC_059408.1, from coordinate 1,105,230 downwards.
TCAAACATATTTTTAACTTTAAATAAATTTTGTCGATTAGATTATTAAAATTTACTGCCTTTTAACTAAGCACGGCAGTATACATATTAGCACAGTCCGTCTTTATGTATTAGTATAATACATAGAACACTTTGTTAACTCAGTGTACATGTTTCAAGGTTTTAGCGATTTGCGTTGTATCGATTTCCGAAACATTTTATCAAGGTTTTTCTTTCTAGCTTACAGAAGGTTACATAAATAGGAATATTTTTATTTTATAGTATGCAACGTTCTTTAACAAACTTTTGACATGGTACATAGTTCGTTGTGGTCTAACAGTAGGTATTTGTTGATTTGTAACATATTGTAAAACGAATTCTCTCTAGGAAAGCATTAAAAAAACAACTAACTAATGAGTAAAATGAGTTAATAAGAATGTTAATTAAATCACTTTTTTTTGTAATAATTCGATATCCGTACTGTGTGGCTACGGTACTGAAGAATATAGCCACCCCCTCTCTTCCCGTGGATGTAGTAAGAGGCGACTAAGGGATAACACAGTTCCGCTACTACCTTGGAACTTAAAAAAGCCGACCGGTGGCGGAATAACCATCCAACTACTGGCTTTGAAATACACAGGCCGAAAACGGGCAGCAGCGTCTTCGGTGCGACAAAGCCAGTACTGCGGTCACCAACCCGCCTGCCTAGCGTGGTGAATATGGGCAAAACACATGAGTTCACGTTACTTTTGGCGTAAACTTGTAGAGGCCTATGTCCAGCAGTGGACTGTATAGGCTATAATGATTAGAGTAAATATTATTTTTGTAGTATACAACACTCAGCACAAGACAATTAACTCTCTATTCCAATATCTACTAAAAGCAATCGATTTAAAGCGACGAGAACGCCACTTATTTTATTATTTATTTAAACATATAACTAAATTATTTATTTATAATTTGTGGTATAAAATAATTTTAATACAATATATAAATAAGCGTATACAATTCAAACAAGTCCTGTTTGTCTCGTAAATTTAAAACATTTCACATCTAATTAGCGGACGACTAAAGTTTTATTGGTTCTAATAAAATGGTAGCCGCGCCTCCTCTGCGGTTGTAAAATAATCTCCATAACGCTCTGTAAACAACATACGCTTTGAGAAGGTATATGATCTTGTGGTTTTAAGCGTACAGTTTCAGACCAATAGTTTTAAAGTATAATTTTTATAAAACCTTTTAAACAAATAACGATCGATATCAATTAATGTCCGAGATTTCGTTTACTAGAGATTTAGAAACAATTTTTAGTATACAAACGGTAGAATATTCCTAAGCCAAACAAATGAATAAATAATAATAAATAATAAATAATGATCTACACAATACACACACGGTCGTCTGTTCCTAAAGTACGCAACTTAATGCTTGTGTTATAGGTAACAGCCGACTGGTATAGCTACATATTTTTTTTTCGATATATATTCTTATAAATAATACATACATAAATGTATACATAAATATTTATATTACACCCAGACTCGGGGTGGAAATCGAACCCACAACCCTCGGAGCAGAAAGCAGGGTCACTACAAACTGCGCCAGCGGGCTAGTCAATGCCTGTTTTAAGTAAAACCGACTGCTATATCGTTATTTTTTAATAATAATAATTACGGCGACGCGGCAGAAGAACACCGACCAAAATTAATTTAAATATTTAAATATTAAATAACAGTATATATATGCGTGTGTGTATCAAATATATGGTGGTGTGTGTAGTGTTTTTTTTATTGATTTATGATAATGTATTTTTTAATCATAATTAAAAAACAATATTATCATTCTGCACTCCTCATCTATATAAACTATAATTGTGCGAAATTTCATACATCCACTCCATCCGCTCCATCCGCGTAATTTTCGTAACATGGGCTAAAAAGTTTTTGTTTTACGTATTAATAAAATATTGATAATAATTGGTCACCAACCGACACAGCGTGGTGACTATGGGCAAAACACATGAAAACACACAAAACACATACACCAGTAGTAGTAGCAGTGGTAGTATTAATAAAAATGTAGCGAAAATTGTAATCTCGACCGCACCGACCAATATTTTTGTGTACTCTCTATCTTACAAGCGATTGCTGCATAATCTGTGTTCTGTTTGAGACACTATTGATAGCCATTAAAATGAATAAATAAAATTAAATTATAACAAAGCGTGGGTATAAGTTATAGAAGGACTAAAAAATTTATTGTTACGTAGAAGTATAGTTTTGATATATTTGAATACGCCTGTTTAATTATTACCATAAACAATCTCGTAACATTTGAAAAGTCGTAGCAATAAAGATTCTTATCAAGAAATAATGTTGAGATGTTTAATGGAGTAGATGAAAAGATAAAAAAACGATTTAAGTAGATTTATTTTTTCTTATATGTTTAGGAATATTTTCTAAATGATGTCATAAAAATTAATATAAGGACAGATAATGTTCTAATTATATTTATCGAGTTCAGCGTCAATTATTTTATAGTCAGAAAATTTATAATATACATACGAGTACATACGCGTAAGTACTATTTTGAAGTTGGGCCTTTAAGTATATAAGCATATAGTATATATTAGTAAATATTTATGCACTAATACCATAACTTATATACATATGCTATGTGGTTACGGCAGTATGGAATATAGCTATCCCCTCTCTTTCCGTGGGTGTCGTAAGAGGCTACAAAGGGATAACACAGTTCAACTACCACCTTGGAACTTAAGAAGCCGACCGATGGCGGGATAACCATCCAACTGCTGGCTTTGAAATACACAGGCCGGACAGGCAGCAGCGTCTTCGGTGCGACAAAGCCAGCCCTGCGGTCACCAACCCGTCTGCCCAGCGCGTTAACTATAGGCAACACACATGAGTTCACGCCATTTTTGGTGTGAATTTGTGGAGGCCTATGTCTAGCAGTGGACTGTATTAGGCTGAAATGATGATGATGATGTACTTACTATAAAGGAAGAATGAAACTACGGGCACTTAGTCTAATAAAATTTAAAAAAAAATAATGATAAAAAATCTCATGTACTAAATAAATACCTAAAACATAACCATTAAAGTTTTTTAATACGCTATAAATCAATATTATGAATTGAAAAAGGAAAAAAAAACAACGTTAAACATTCCTCGGTCTGAATTAATTCATTTGTAATATGTAATATAAATTGTGAATTATGTGTTACGTGGTCCAAATTGCCGTTCTGTGATTATATTTGGCAAAAAAGTTTTGATATTTGATGGTTAGCAAGGGTTGCCAATTTTTATCTTAGAAATGTAAAATATAATTAAAGTTTATTTGGCTTAGTTAAAAAGTTTATTCTCTTGAATTCTCTTGAAGATGACATTCATGACTAGACAATTATGTTAAGCTTATAACTAAAAATAGCAAAAAAGCAAGTAAATTTAATCTACAGTTTATATTTTAAAACCGTACTCAGTGTTTTACTTATAAAAAGAAATTTTACCAAAATTTTCATCCAGGGTGAAAATATGATTTTTAAATTTAGTTTATATACTAATGAAAACTTGTACACTTTTTTATGTAATGACGTAAAAAAAAAATTTTTTTTTCTAGAACGTTTGTTCCTAGTCGTGACGCAGTACTTCTTTACAACCTAATTGTGCACAAGCTTGTTGCAAATTATACACATATACAAAAGTAATGCGTAGTACATTGTAACCGAATGCTCAACTGCAAATATGTGTGTATAATATGTATACAAAATTAGCTTTCCTTGACCTTGTTTGTAGTATAAAGCAGTATAAAGCACGCAAGTCGATAAAGGCCCTTATTTTAAGCTGTCAAACATATGCAAGCGAAGCAGGAAATATAAATATCGATTCTGAAAATTAGGTTACAGCTTAATTGAGACTTATAATTTTTAAATTAAAGTATATTTGACATTAATATTTTAACATAATAACGCACACGATATTCCATTCCTAATTATTACGAGATTTCTGTTGATATATAAATTAATTTATTAAAAATATTTTACTTAAATTACTGGCCACACATTTCTCTTCTAGAAAAAAACAACTGTCACGTGTTATGCATGTTATTCTGACTGACCATAGATTATGCAATATTATCCTGTGAAAAAATGCCAACTTTTTAAATCAAACTAAGATTAAACAACCCTATAAAACAGACACATCGAACGTTATTTGTAGCAACATTAATATTAATACTGGCCGAAATGTTATCCAATAACGGATACGCATTCCTAATTTATATCTCAATCGAACGCTGTTTGATGCCTCTTAAGTTTTAATTCCTGTTTGAGGCTTGCGGACGAGTGATAATTACCCGTTAATATAGAAATGATTTAGTATCGATGCGCGCTAACGAACTCGTTCGCAAACACATCGTAAATAGCAAACTTTGTGTACTCTGTAAAATATTTCGTTTCCTTGATATATAATCATCGTATATATAACCGTCATATACTCGGTACAAGTGAGAATTAATAAATTAAATTTACTACATACCATTTGTTTATTACAAAATTATGAAAAGTCAGTTAAAAAAAAATAGGTTACGATTTTCTTTCATATATTTTTATTTTATTTTAAGGAATTTTATTTTGAACTGAATGCGTCGAAACGAAAAAATCTTCAATTTTTTAATATTTATTCTAAATACATTTGTTTTAATAATAAAAGCTTTAGTAATCGCAACACAGGACGCGTATTTATCGTTGCACCAGGATGGTGTAGGGGGATCCGTTACTACACTTCAAATTAAAATTTTCTGTATGTCAGCCTTATACCATTATAATATAACTATTCACCACCAGGAACACAACACTGCTTGAAACAGTATTATTTTGCTGTGATCTCCTGTAAGATCGAGTAACTACCCCAGTCGGGCTGCTCCAGATTTTGAGCAGGATATTTCCGGATGTGCCCTACCTCAGTTAAACTTATAATAATATAGAATAGAGATACAGAGTAAATAATTTATGGTAGATTTATCAGTTAAAATTTTTTATTTGTGACTAGCTGTGCCCGCGACTTCATCCGCGTGGAATTTATCAAATAAGGTATTTTTCAGTTCGCAGTTATAAAATAAATAAATTTGTAAAATAAAAGTAGCCTAAGTTACTCCTTATTACATTAGCTATCTGCCAGTGAAAGTCTCGTCGAAATCGGTGTTGCCATTTCAGAGATTAGCCGGAACAAACAGACAGACAAAAGTTGTAAAAAATGTTATTTTGGTATATGTACCGTGTATACATCCATAAAATTTAGTAAAAAGCGGATATTTTAATATTACAAACAGTCACTCGAATTTTATTTATTTGTATAGATTTTTACATTTTACATGACACTTAAAGAAAATTTCAAATAAGAAATGGTTGCCTTGTTTATGCCAATCTACATTCATGTCAATCAAGTTACATTCTCGATCTCTAGTAACTATTGTTAAGTTTTAATGAGATTATTCCTATTATCAAATAGTCAATTTTCTGTTTAATGTCGATCACATTACATTGGATTGAGAATGATGAATGATGGCTTGTATTGTTGGGCTGATCGATGTTGTATTTTAATTAGATATACTTATATTTAGATACTAATTTTGTAATGACGTCAAAGAAAATCTTACTGTTAAGAATTCAACGGAACCTTCCCCCACCGCGCCGGCGACTGCGGGTAGCTTGGAAAATTAGAAACGTCAAGTCAGACGCATTCACATTATTACCGACAATAAGTTAGTCTTTATAATCATATGTTCAATCATTGGTAAAAGTTTGTATATACGTTATCTAAAATTAATTAAAGTTAATTTAAGAAGAAATGCTACATTATTATTGAAGTCAACCTCCCAAACATAAAGTTGGCCTTACGAAGCCGAATATCACGCCACGCCTAAGGATTTGGGACTAACCAGGATCTTCTGCTGCATTAATCATTACGAAGAGGATCTCTTTATGGATGCCCAGAATCGGTGACGTGACAGAATGAACCAGTGACTACAAAGATAATAAGCAATTATACCAAGATTGATAAGCAAGCGGTCTGAGTGAGTCCGATCCATTTTCTTTGCCCTTTATTATAGCTTTGTCCCTAAACCGTAACCCCTCCCAATCATTTTCTTTCAATATTGTATTATTAAAAGTATATTATTAAAAATAACTCGTGCATCTAATCGTAACGTAAGCGGCCGGGCGCTGCATAGAACAATAGACAGTGAATATTCTTTGTTTGTTCACCGTTGTAGGTATTTACAAGTTTCTTTTATACAATTCCTAATTAATTATTTTAGTGCTCGGATGTAATTTATGTTAATGGGCTTATTAATTCGATTGGATTTAGAATAAGTAAAAGATTAAATAAGTTAAATTAATATTCAAGAATTCTATTCACTCATTTGATTGACTTTTGTATCATTTAATGTTTATATAATTAGCGTAATAAATAATTATAAATTTAATGTTTATAAAATTTAATATTTAGTATTTAATATTTAATATTCTATAAATTTAATATACATTTTAAAATTTTATTAATTTTTTCTTTCGTAATTTGCGTAAATAAATTTTTTAATTCTTTGGTTTATCTCATTCGACTGGTGCGAATCAGATAGAACAAAGATTAATTAATTATTAATCAATTCTATTCAATCGAATCAACGTAATTTGTTGTAGGTACATTGATTTATAAAAAGGTTTTTTTTATAAATCAATGTGTAGGTAGTAATAAATTCATTGGATAAAATATAAAACTAATAGTATAGTAATATTTTCGTTGCTTATTGTAATTTATTGAATCATTCTGTATATTTCCATTAAATTTCAATCACTACATTTACTTGCTATTGAAACGATAGTTTAAGTAAATACTTATATTTGTTGTTTTGTGAATAATTATTGATTTTTTTAATATAATAATAATTTATTGAATTTTGAATTTAACGAATAATTTATTGAATTTCGATTGTATATTTTACGATGGGTACTATGAACGAGTTAGTTAAGAAACGAGGAACTTATAAGGGTCGTTTAACGAAATTTCTCACGTACATTGATACATATAAAGATGTTGTATGTTGCAGTCAAGTGGAGATTTTGGAATTAAAGTTGCGAATGGCTAACATTGAAGCGATGTTTGCGGATTTCCAGGAAACACAAACGAGCATCGAGTGTCTGGCTGTCTCGGAGGAGGAAGTTCAGACACATGCGGTACAAAGGTCAGATTTTGAATCTCAATATTATTCCGCGATGGCTAGGGCCCAACAGTTATGTGGTAAACATAAACATACACATAGACGTCATCGTAAATATACTCATAGTAGTTCTGAGACTTGCTTTTCCTCAGCCAGCGATAACGAGGATGGTGAAACGGTGAAGCAGATGAAGAAAGGCATTGCAAACGTTAAACTACCCACCATCCAAATTCCTAAATACAGTGGCGAATTTGAAACCTGGCTTGAGTTCCGCGACGTTTACACATCTCTCATCCATTCGAATACAGCAATTAGTGACATACAAAAATTCCATTATTTACGGGCTTCCCTGGAAGGCAGCGCTGCTCAGGTCATTCGCGCGTTGGAATTTTCTGCGTCCAACTATACTTTAGCGTGGAAGTCTTTATGCGATCGGTTTGATAATACTAGGCTGTTAGTGCAAAATCACGTTAAGGCTATTTTTGATGAAGAGGTGATAAAAAAGGAATCTGCTTCATCCATACGTAGGGTTTTAGATGCATGCAATAAAAACCTACGAGCATTAGAAATTTTAGGGGAACCCGTAACCAGTTGGGACACATTAATTATATACATCATGGCAACAAAATTAGATGCGCGTACGCTTCGTGAATGGGAGGAGCACAAAGTTACACACACAAAACTAACATTAGAAATATTCACAAATTTCCTTAAAAATAGGGCAGATGTATTGGAAACCATCGAATTAAGTAACAACACAAGCAACAACAGACACGAGTCGTTATCGAAGGGTACAAGTAGGCATGTTCGAGGCTTAGCTACAGTGGTGCAACCTGGTTATAAAAAACACAAATGTCATCTTTGTAAATCGGAGCACCCCTTATATTTATGTAATGAATTCGCGCAAATGAGCATTACTGGTAGGGAACAGTTTGTTAGGCGAATGAAATTGTGCAGTAATTGTTTAAGAGCAGGGCATAACTTGCGTGTGTGTAGGTTAGGTCCTTGTCGGAAGTGCGGCAGCATGCATAACACTTTGCTACATAGGGACGATGGCCTAAATAATGCAGCACATGACACGACAGCTCCAAGAACATCAGCGCTGCTGGCACCTACATCAGCGGCGCAGCCAACCCAGCCGGTGCTGAAGTCAACTGATGATGTTGTCAAGAACATGTCAGCAATCAACAAGCAGTCCGGCCGAGTTCTTCTTGCCACGGCATTAATTAATATTTTTGACATCCATGGTAGACCTCATGAAGTCCGAGCCATTCTCGATTCCGGGAGTCAGGCATCTTTCATGACGGAGTCACTCCTTAAAACATTAGGCCTGAACCATAAGGATACCATGTCCACTGTAGCTGGCATCAACGACCTGGTCTCGGTAGTCAACAAACGATGCGATGCAATAATACAGTCCAGAGTAAACTCATTTAAAACTAACATCACATTCCTGGTATTGCCAAACATAACTTCAACTAAAAATGAAGTCTTTAATGTAGGCACATTAAACATTCCTTCGGGTATTCAACTCGCAGACCCAGAATACTTTAGTCCGTCAAGCTACGATATATTGCTCGGCGCAGACATATTCTGGGACTTGCTATGCGCAAACAAAATAAGATTAGGCAAAAACTGTCCGGTGTTGCAAGAGACAAAGTTCGGGTACATTATTTCCGGACCCACTGGACAACAAACGTCAAATAAGATTTCATGCAACTTTAGCAAGTTTGATGAAATCCAAGATCAGTTGGCCAAGTTCTGGACAATCGAAGAAGTTCCTTCCACTAAAAAATCAATATATACCGATGAAGAAGAATTATGCGAAGCACACTTCGTACAAAACATGTCACGTAATGAAGACGGTAGATTTTCAGTAGGTATTCCTCTAAAAGGAAATGAATCTGAACTTGGCCAATCCTTTGAACGCGCTAAGGCGTGCTTCCTAGCACTAGAGCGTCGACTCGCAAAGCAGCCCGTATTGAGGGCCATGTACGTCGATTTTATGAAGGAGTATTTATCGTTAGGTCACATGGCTTTAAGTGACATCGATGCTCCTCATGAAAATTCATACTTCATGCCACATCACGGCGTCCTGCGTGATGAAAGCACCACGACAAAATTGCGAGTCGTCTTTAACGCCAGTGCTCCTACAAATTCCGGCCTATCCTTAAACGATCTTCAGATGGTAGGGCCGACGATACAAAGCGACCTGTTTTCTATTCTCCTTAGATTTCGACAACATCGTTATGTAATGGCAGGTGACATCGAAAAGATGTACAGACAGGTGCTCGTGAACGAAAATCAACGTCACTTACAACAAATAATTTGGCGCGACGACCCCTCTCAACCCCTTCAGACATATACGCTCAACACGGTGACGTATGGCACAGCCTCGGCTCCGTTCCTGTCAGTTCGTTGCCTTAAGCAAATAGCGGACGAATGTGACAATGAACTGGTGCGCAAGGTCATTAGTGAAGACTTTTATGTTGATGATTTGCTGACGGGGCATGAAACAGCTGAAGGTCTCATGGAGGTTCGTGCTCTGATTTCACAGGAACTATCGTCGGGATGCTTCAATTTAAGGAAATTCCGATCAAATCTTCCTGTTTGCAGCGATGGGTCAGATCCAAACAGAGATTCACCCGTCGTTGATTTGAGTGAGCACCAGCAATCCAAGACTCTAGGCCTGAAGTGGGCACCGTCAAACGACGTATTTCAGTTCGACATTAAAACTGAAACTGTCCCCAACACTACGAAAAGAGTGATTTTATCCACAATTTCTCAAATATTCGACCCACTCGGGTTGCTAAGTATTTTCATTATCGCCGGTAAAATCATTTTGCAAAAACTTTGGCTGCACAAGCTAGATTGGGATAGTCCGCTACCGTCAGATATTGTCAAATCATGGCTCAAATTTGTAACCGACCTAAAACAATTAGACAATCTCAACATTCCTCGGCATGTTGTATGCCAGAGTCCAGTCAACATTCAATTTCATGCATTCTGTGATTCGTCTAAAGATGCTTATGGCGCTTGTGTTTACGTCAGATCCGTAGATTTTAATGGAACTACACAAGTTCGTCTCCTGTGCTCAAAAACACGCGTAGCACCCATTAAGACGGTGACGATACCTCGTCTTGAACTCTGCGGAGCATTGGTAGCTGCCAAGCTGCTAGAAAGGGTTTTAAAAACCACTCGATTACATATAGATAGTTGCTTTCTTTGGACGGACTCATCCGTGGTATTAGGCTGGCTTAAAACACCACCCAATAAGTTGAAGCCATTCGTTAAGAATAGGGTAGCGGACATCCAAGAAATCGCAAAATCATATCTCTGGCGACACGTGCCTACGTCTAGCAATCCCGCCGATTTATTAAGTAGAGGCATTGGTGTCCTTCAATCGGACAAGGTGGATCTTTGGTTCAATGGACCAAAATTCCTATTAGATCCAGAAGAATCGTGGCCTGATAGATCATTTGATCAAAGTTCCACAGAACTGCCAGAGGTGAGGTCCAATGTAGCCTTAACTGCTAATGAACCAAGGGAACTATTCCCATTTTCTCGATTCTCAAGTCTCACCAAACTCAAAAATACAATGGCTTATGTTTTACGCTTTGTAACTGTTTGTCGAAGTAAGAATAAAACCCAGAGTCCACTTTCGTCGTCAGAACAGCAATCAGCGCTTAACACACTTGTTAAACTGTCACAGAGGGAATCGTTTGATGAGTATGAATATTTAATACAAGGTAAATCATTACCACCAAAACACAAGATGCTTTCTTTAAGTCCGTTTGTGGATGAAAAGGGTCTCATTAGAGTAGGGGGTCGAATCAAAAATGGTAATTTTACATTCGATAAAAAGCATCCACTCATGCTAACGTCGAAACACATTTTAACCAAACTAATATTTCAGTATGAACATTTACGTTTAATGCATGCAGGGCCTCAACTTTGCTTGCTTCAATTCGAGAAGAGTTTTGGCCCATCGGGGGTCGCAATCTGGCCCGATTCACGGTACATAAATGTTTACGTTGCTTCCGTCTAAATGCACAAATAGCCCGTCCAATAATGGGCAATTTACCTGAGCAGCGCCTCCAGCCTGGCTACCCGTTTTATACTACAGGAATGGACTATGCGGGTTCCCTAATAGCACTTAATAAAAGAGGTCGCGGTAGCAAGACCGAAAAAGTGTACATTGCCATATTTATCTGCTTCGCCACCAAATGCGTTCATCTCGAACTCGTTAGCTCCTTAAGTACAGACTCTTTCTTAGCCACGCTAAATCGCTTCATTGGTAGGCGCTCGAGACCAGCTACCATATTTTCTGATAATGGAACTCAATTCGTCGGTGCCCGAAATGAACTTTATAAGTTCCTCAACCAAAACGCAAGTTCTATTGTACGTGAAATGTCAAATGAGAGAATAGACTTTAAATTCATACCAGCATACGCTGCTCATATGGCTGGGTTTTGGGAAGCAAACATTAAATGTTTAAAATCACATTTGCATCGTGTGTTAGGGAACGCTCATTTAGTTTTTGAGGACCTTTACACTGTCTTAGTCCAAATTGAGGCGATACTCAATTCACGTCCCCTGACACCGCTGTCGACTGACCCAACTGACTTGACGCCATTGACTCCAGGGCACTTCTTGGTGGGACGACCGATGACCGCTTTGCCTACACCTGCGCTTGTAAATGTCAACACAAATAGGCTGACGCAATATGAAAGACTCGAGCAGCTACGTCAACACTTCTGGGCCAGGTGGCACAAAGAATACATTGCTGAACTTCAGCAACGCACTAAATGGCGCACCTCTAAGGGACAGCAATTACAAAAGGGAGCTTTAGTCCTGATTAAAGAAGAAGGTCTTCCGCCTATGAAGTGGCGGTTGGGACGCGTTGTTGAGGTGTATCCTGGAACTGATGGGTGCGTCAGGGTCGCAGACGTTAAAACCGCACGCGGGGTGATTCGCAGAGGCTTTAACCGTATCTGCCCGTTACCAGTCAACGACGAAGGGTTGAAAGACGAGCCTTTCAACGCCGGGGGGCATGTTAAGAATTCAACGGAACCTTCCCCCACCGCGCCGGCGACTGCGGGTAGCTTGGAAAATTAGAAACGTCAAGTCAGACGCATTCACATTATTACCGACAATAAGTTAGTCTTTATAATCATATGTTCAATCATTGGTAAAAGTTTGTATATACGTTATCTAAAATTAATTAAAGTTAATTTAAGAAGAAATGCTACATTATTATTGAAGTCAACCTCCCAAACACTTACCGTGATTATTATTTTGAGATTTCTGATATTTCGAAAAAATGCTCGTCGGCTTACTGCAGTTATTATCCTATCTAATATATAAAATTCTCGTTTTGCGGTGTTTGTAGTTAAACTTCTCCGAAACGGCTTGACTGATTCTCATGAAATTTTGTGTGCATATTGGGTAGGTCTGAGAATCGAACAACATCTGTTTTTCATACCCCTAAATGTTAAGGGTAGTCAACCCCTATTTTTTTTAAGTTTTAGATAAATTATTTATTTTTTATTTTATTATGTTTTGACGTTGAAAAATACATACAACCCTAAATTTTCACCCTTCTACCGCCAACCCCTATTTTTAAATAGCGTTTAGCGGCAAGACAACGTTTGCCGAGTCAGCTAGTTTCAAAATAAAAGTCGCGTTTTAAAACCAAAGTAGTATTTTAAAAAATATTGTACGTTTATAATTTTAAAAACGGATGTATTGAATCAATATGTTTTTCTTTTTGTTACTTTATCAATGTGACCTTAAAACGAGGTTGGTCTGCGAACTATCCGTGATTGACATTACAATGTAATTCGCCTTTTTATCAGATTGACGTGAATTTACAATATCGATCGGTCGGTGCGGTAGCAGATGTTCTCAAGGTCTTGTTCATTATTTAAAATTGTACATATCCCACATAAGCAATAATGATATATTACAAAAGTTTACAAAGCCTCACTGGCAGCGTTAAAGTAACACTGTAAGGCATATAAATTGAATCAGAAGTTTTGTATGACTCTATGCGCTGTTACCTCAGTAATAATATATTTCATTCATACATTTTGAATTATGGCTTCCGATAGTAATATCATAGATATTATCAACATAATGTTATTGGAGTCACTGAGCGAACAGACGTCACCATCATCAGTTCATTTGATGTTTACTATCATCGCAGTCAATGTATTGATATTAACCAAACAATTCATACAAGTTGCTTGATAACATATAAATTAGAAGGTATCAGAAATCATGAAGGAAAGAGCAGGCCAACGCAGGATTTGACCTTTTGGTATACTTTTTCATTTGCAAGTGGAGTGAGGTAAATATCTGATAGACCCAGTCCGAAAGCTCAAATCACTTTTGGCAATTATCAACTTAATAACACTCTGATCTTCATATTGATTACGGATCCCTACACACATTTTAAAATATACCAAATCATCTCGTCAGGCGAGATCTTATCATCTATCAAATGTATATCTTACCTGACAGTGTTTAAGTGCAAAGTCGCACGTCAAATATGACACCATGACAGCAGATAATGGCGTCCCATAGCTCGAGGAGCGCCTTGTAATTAATGCGATGCAAAGGTTTATTTTAATGTGGGGATGATGGCGCGAGATTGTATGTCGAGAATGATTCGGTTTTAAAAGTTTTTTTTGTGGCTTTAATGCATATTAAACACGTCTGATTTGATCCGACGCATATTAATATTCAAATACAAACACACAAATATACCTGTTATTTATCTTCTTCTATAAAAATAAAAATGAATGTTGCTAAGCGCATAACTCGAGAATGGCTCTACCAATTCGGCTAATTTATATTTTTATATGCTCCTTACACTTCACGGAAAGTATTAATACTAAAAAACAATTAAATTTTTACTAATAACTTTTAACAGAACAAAGTCTGTCCGGGCATTTAGAATTTTAATATTATATTTTTTACATGAACGAAATAGTTTAGAATCAGATTCATTATTGATTTTGGAAATTAAATTTTGTATACTTTCAACTGGATTTATATATTTTTAGATATAAATAAAAGTAAATTATGGTTTAAAATATGCGTTTGTTTGGTCTCTATTTCTTTTCGTACATATAGATGGATTGTTTTTAATCGTTGGTTCAACCCTTTAACGCCTTTTAAATCATTATTTGGTGTAAGGATTTAAGTCAAATCAAGCACATCATCAAATACGATGGATTATATAAAGTGCTCTTTGTCATTTAGGATTACGGAGATACCACACGCGTATAAGATTGAGGATTTATAATTTTATTTTTTTCACCTGCTTTATTGTAAGTTTAACATTTGTTTTAAATAATATATTATTCCCTATTTTTTAAACTAGAGTTTACCTTCATATTTTTTTTTATGTCACTAGGTCGGCAAACAAGCGTACGGCTCACCTGATGGTAAGCGATTACCGTAGCTTATAGACACCTGCAACACCAGAAGCATCGCAAGCGCGTTGCCGACCCAATCACTAATCCCCCCAGGAGCACTGGTCACCTTACTCATCAAGAGGACCACAATACTGCTTGAAAGCGGTATTATTTAGCTGTGATCTTCTGTAAGGTCGAGGTACTACCCCAGCCGGGCTGCTCCAGATTTTGTGCAGGAAATTCCTGCTGTGCCCTACCTCAGTTATTATTTATGTTATTTTTGCATTGAACGTGTTAGTTTAATAACTGCTGGTAAATCAATGAAAAAATAAAAAATAAAAACGAAAATATGACGGGCATCGCAAGTCATCGTTAACCAACTTTCTTAGTCAATAGCGTAAATGAGAGCAGTGAGATTGTAACAATTGATTTAAGACTGTTGTATCAATATCTTAGTAGACAAACGTTACAAACCAAACTGTATACTGTTTGACTGGTATTTGAGTGGTACCGTTGACTTAGATCAGGGCCTTGGCTTTTGTGTTAAACATTTTAAAGGCAACATTGAAAATATTAAAGTTGAGTTAATTGTTACAGACGGTGAGTGTTTCAAATTAGGATCGCCATAGTTAAGTTTTTATTATTTATTTATTTATTTATTTATTTATTTATTTATTTATTTATTTATTGATACTTTATTACACAATACATTGAAGATTTGTGCACAAGCAGTCGCCTCTTACGACACCCACGGGAAGAGGGTGTGGCTATATTCTTTCGTGCCGTAGCCACACAGCACACATGAGTTCACGCATTTTTGGTGCAAACTTGTGTAGGCCTATGTCCAGCAGTGGATTGCAATAGGCTGGAATGATGATGATGATGATGAAATAAAGTCGTATGATGTTTGTTTCTGAAGATATTCTAATTCAAAAATGTATAAAATATAAACATACTAGATGTGCCCGCGGCTTCGCCCGCGTTTGAATCAGTGTGTCACAAAGTTTTCCCGGCAAACTTCCAGTGAAACTCTCATCAAAATCGGCTTAGCAGTTCCGTAAACTTTCTCTTGAAGCCCTCTCTCCATTGGCGAAACCGCATGAAAATTCGTTCAGTAGATTTTGAGGGAATCGATCACATACGCTTTTGGGGACTTTGTTTTATATATAATACACTAACTGTTGCCCGCGTCTACATCTGCGTGGTTATGAAGTTATGCATTATTATGAAGACGTTTAACGCAAATTATTTTTTTATTTCAGTCACTTGAAATGCTTATCACTCTGAGTAACTTTTTAAAAGCCACAATTTAGTATAATTTAATAAATTTTTTTTTATTTATTTTATAAAACGTCTCTGTACACCACATTTTTAGTTTTATTTTCAGGCTGCAGTATAAATGAGCCTATCAGGCGAACTTATAGCTGCTGTATATGTTTCATACAAACTATCAACCCCAATTAAACCCCCTTAGCGGTGGAATATCGCAAAATCCGCTCTTAGCGAACGTCTACTAACTATAATCTACCTCCCTGCTAAATGTGGATGGATGGACCATCCAGCGGTTTTTGAGTGATGAGTGAGTCAGTGACTTTTCTCTTATATATATATATATATATATATATATATATTATATATATATATATATATATATATAGATTACGATGCATTATTTGGACATCTTCTCACCATCTATAGAGCATACACTTTAAATTTCAAGTCTCTTACTTCAAAATCATAGGACTTTCATACTAATAAACTTCCAACCCCTGTTTTATCCTTTTAGGGGTCGAGTTTCATAAAATCCGTTCTTAGCGGATGTCTACGTCCTATAAGGAGCCTACCTGCCGAATTTCAAGTTTGTAGGTGGTATAGTTTCGGAGATTTCATGATGAGTGAGTGACCTTTCGCTTTTATATTTATTATTATAGATTATAGATAAATATTCAGATTTTTATTTTGCACTAGGATTAATATTTAAGATTATAGGTCACACAGATTAACAGGAGAAACAATCGAATCGAAACAAGAGACAAACTGTTATAATTTAACAAGCAAAACCGCATGTATCATATAGTCTTAAGATTTATTCTATCACCAAGTAATTCTGAAAGTGTGCAGACACCTCTGAGCTTACGCCGGTCGTTAGTCTCGGGTCGTAGGTTAATGAGTGCGAGACCAGGATGTGTAGCCATCAGATTAGAAAACGATATAATATTATTAAATATACATAAAAAATCAACAGCATCTATTATATTAATTTAAAATATAATTTATAACTCATTTTCTTATGGATATTAATGTAGATAGTGAATGTGTATGGACATTAATGTGGAATAGTGACTTTGAACAGCATTTTTTCGATATACGAGTATCTTTTGGTTTATTTTGGATTCGAAATACCGTCGTTTGGGTATTTAAATGTTCGACGTGATTTTTTAACTTGGCATAACTTTTTTATTTATGAACCGATTTACATGAAACAAACACTAAATGTTAAGTGAAGTTTACCAAAATATATTAGTGAAAACTGCATCTAAATCAGATGATCTGTTTCTGAGATTAGTGTGCACAAATATATTACATTTACATTTTTATTATATACATATAAATTTGATATTATGTATATTATTAAATTTGGCGCAGTTATTTGGAAGGTATGTAGGTACATACATTTTGGCGGCTATTTTTTATTTTTATAGAAGAGAATTATTCATTTATGAATTAGATGTCTATATTTAGTTCGGTACCCCGTGGTACTCTCTACCCGTGGGTATGAAGAGGCGACTAAGGGATAACACAGTTCCACTACTACCTTGGAACTTAAAAAGCCAACCGATGGTGGGATAACCATCCAACTGCAGGCTTTGAAATACACAGGCCGAAGACAGCAGCGTCTTCGGTGCGATAAAGCCAGCCTTGCGGTCACCAGCCCGCCTGCCCAGTGTTCACGCCATTTTTGGCGTGAACTTGTGGAGGCCTATGTCCAGTAGTGGACTGCGAAAGGCTGCTGTGATTTAGTTCAGACCGATGATTACAATAAGTGTTAAATCAGAATAATTTAAAATCGTAAAGTCTGATTAAAACTAAAAAGGCGGGGACGACGCTACGTCCTACGCTCATTTCTATAATACACCGCAACACATTATATCAGTAATGTTCTATCTCTATAGTATTACCTTCCGGAATGAATGAACTTTCCTACGCATACAGAGTTCAAATAAGTCCGTACGATTCAAATGAGATTTAGATTCCGGGATTTAATACATGGAATTTTCTTTGCCGTATATTTAATTGAAAAATAACATTGGTAAATAATTTGTAATATATAAAATACTCTTTTTTCTTTTTCGATTCTTATGAAATTTTGTATGCATGTCGGGTAAGTCCGAAAATTGGCCAATATCTATTTTTAACAGGAAGTTATAATGGGGGATTAAGGGGTTTCATAATATATATGGCAAAAAAACGTTTGCCGGGTCAGCTAAGATAAAAATTCTTGTATAAACATTGTCATCGGGCGCGTTTTTAGTCGATTCAACGCCGGTTTTTGGTTGAACTTTTTATCATTTAGACATATAGCAATTTTCTGCGCCCTTACTTTCTGCTTTCGATATCTCCTATAACAGTGCACCTGGCACTGTATCCCTCCTGGTCGAATCGCTTAGTATCCATCTCTTCCAGATAACCTTTTCTTAGATAATATATAGTTATAAACAAAAGGACGATAATGAAAAAACATTGAATAATATGACAACCAATCAAATCTAAAAATTCATTTGCAAGAACTTTCAATACTAAACGCTTAGCTACATTTTATCGCAATTAAGGAGACGGCGAACACGCTTCACAATTTGTGAATGCTTTATTTGAATAGAAATTGCGTACAACTACAAACTGGGTGACACCCACGCCGCTATTCTTCGCTTCCACGTCTGTACTTTGCACCGTAAATTTGCAAGAAAACCTATAGAATTGACGTAAAGTAAAACGGAGCTGTGAGAGGTACGAACCTACGTTGTTACCTCTCACTCCTTTTCTATCCTTTGCATCGACGGTAATGTTACATTCAAGTTATACGTAGACATAATTTAGTTCACTCGGATCTGTATTATCCATTGCTGATAAAGCTGTCTGACACATAGCTCTATTCAACGGATGAAGGTTTATAATAAGGAAAAGTATATTGTTTTTTTCTCTTAAAAATTCTATTTTATTTGTCATTGAATTCTCATTTACAGTCTATAAATACAAAAGTTGACGACAATAAAAAGTCTATAAGTATGTGCGTGATAAAATTTACTGATGTAACAACCCTATTAGCTGAGATAGGGCACAAGAATAAGAGAAAGTAAAAAGTATTCTGCTCAAAATCTGGAGCAGCCCGTCTGGGGAAGTACCTCGATCTAGCTAAATAAAACTGCTTTCAATCAGTATTAACTCCTGGGGGAATTGAAGATAGGCTCGGAAACGCACCTTCGTCGCTTCTGGTGTTGCAGGCGTCTATAAGCTACGATAATTGTTTATCAACAAGTGATCCGATTAGTGATCCGTGTTAGGTCAATAGAAGTGTTACAAGTTCGTTACTTGTGCAATCCTCCACGTCTTCGTTCGTCCTCGTATGCGCAGGCGCAATAAAAAACTAAACGTACAATATAACATAATTTATGAAATGTATGGTATTAAGGTCATCTATGGAAATTACTAAACATAAACCTTTACGACTTCGACACAAGGTGACTTTGACGCTTAAACGAGCTTACACCATAAATACGGCGCTTAATAATATATTAACGTTAAAGACATCTGCTGAGTTTCATGTTTTTATGATATTAAAATAAAATGGCTTTCATTTGGTTACAGATGATATTAAATATGTGTGGAATAGTTTTAAGCAGAGTATTATCTGTAATTTTGTTCAGGTCTCCTTTTGGTTTAATGGCGTTTGATGGTGTCAAAAGAGCACATATGATTTCTCGAACGTCCTGTAAAATATAGAATGCTCTTAAAATATCGAGGAGTTCAAATAAGAACAGTTAGGTTTACAGAACTTTATTTCCTCAAGAACATTACAATTCACTTATAGGCATAAAAATTTAAAAAAAAAAAATGAAATATGTCACGAATATTTCGATTGTATGGGTTTAAATAGGTAATGACTCCTTGATTTGTTTAATACGACTACTTATTATGAATTTCAAGTATGTTGTGATTTGTATTTTTGCTTAATTGTAGGTAGTTTGATAAAGTAATATTTAGGTGTGACCTTCGTTAAATTTAGAAAAAAATAGAAGACAGTTGTAGTGTAATAGAATCCTCCACTTGAATAAAAATAACCTCAAATAAAAATTACCCACAGGTGGGCGCCGTATGCTTGTTTGCCACCTTTGAAAAAAAAATTTTTTCCCCAATTTTTGTTTAGATATTTGCTAACTTTCAAACATACATATTTCTAAGTATTATAGATTTTTCCCTCTACATCTACAGAGAAAATTTTGACGTGCAAATATAAAATTCGAAAACAAAATATGAAGTGCGTCACACGCTTTTTTTGTTGTATGAAAACTTATGAAAGCGACGAAATGTTTTCGAAAGTGTCATTTTTAAACAATTTTCGTATTAAGTATACTGTTTCACTTGAATTTATTCAATGTCATTGAGATCATATAAAATTGTGCTGAAAATAGGTTTGTTTGTTGAAAAAAAAAAAAACAATGTATGCAATCATTTATATTCTTCATTCAAAGATATTATTACTTTTTGTTCAGTAAGTATAATCGTCTACTAATACTAAAAGACATTAACTAGATCGCTTTGACCTCATCGAGAGAAGGTTTTCACTAGATACGGGATATCAAAGGCACTAATTATTCATATAATGGTTGTACTCCCTGCAGGCTGTTTTAATTAACAGAGCTCTCAGACTCGACGGCAAATTAATTATCTTGACAGACGATTTATTAGGGTTTTTGAATTGTTATCAAAGTAAGTTTAATCGAAAGAGATTATCTTTTGTGGCGTTTGAAATAAACTGTATCAGTGTTGCCATAGATATAAACAATTATTATATCATCATCATCATTACAGCCTATACAGTCCACTGCTGGACATAGGCCTCCACAAGTTTACGCCAAAAATAACGTGAACTCATGTGTTTTGCCCATAGTCATCACGCTTGGCAGGCGGGTTGGTGGCCGCAGGGCTGGTTTTGTCGCGCCGAAGACGCTGCTGCCCGTCTTCGGCCTGTGTATTTCAAAGTTATTTCCGTACCTTAATTGTGTCCAAGACAATAAAACGTGATTATGACTACAAATGACTTCACTTTGGCTCAGGCAACTTTAAATGTATTTTATAATCCATACCATAAATATTGGACATAAATATCACGCAATCAAGAAAAAAGGAAATGGAAATGTATCACTTGTATGTGTATCTACAAATTGTAACGCATCCAGGAATCATTATGGTAAAAGGAAGATGACATATTTTAGTAATGGAGTGTAAATTCACTTTGTGAGGCGATGCGGCATCATCCAGAGAATGAAGTACCAAGGAGCACGTTAATACGGTAATGTGCATCCCGATTTCTTTAAAAAGGTCATGCCTAAATGGCGAAAACCATTTTACTAACTGAAATCGTTCTGTCTGTCTAAAAATGATATAAAGCCTGTTTACACGGGATAACAAAAAAATAATTGTGTTTGCTTGCAAAGGAAAACGACTTCAATTACATCGACAAATAACACAACGAAGGTAGACGAAAAAATAGTCATGTGAAAACGCATTATTAGACATAATCCGCAAAGCACTTATTAGAGCGCAAATAGATGTAATGGGACTACATGACCATTTGATTAAACAAAAATCATCGAAATCGGCCCTCCCAGTTAAAAGTTCTGGGGTAACATACATAAAAAAATACAGTCGAATTGACAACATCTTCCTTTTTCGGAAGTCGGTGAAAAAGATGAGTGATATCGTGTCAAACAATAACGCTAACCTGCCTTGGCCACAAATATATATATATATATATATATATATATATATATACATAACACGGACACGCGGACGGCAAAAGATCGCGCGGTCGTTCACCAAGGAGATGGGCAGACCAGGTCAAAAACTCATCTGCCACTAAGTTTTACACGGTCTTAAGAGACGCCATGGACAGAGACCGGTGGAGGCAAATCATCCGCTCCAGATGCAACCCTGATGCTGACCACGATCCTCAGACATGAGGGACCGACAAGAGAGAGAGAGAGATATATCATACATATATCACGGTAATCATTTACAACTTTCAATTACAGTCGCGTTAGAGCTGATAAATACATTTTTTCAACTTCTATTCCCCCGCCCGTTCAATTGCCGTGACGTAATGCCATCACAATCCCCCTATTTCAATTCACAACTAGTAAAATGAATGCGTGCACTCGACAATAACGAGATTTTCAATTTTTTCCAACTTAGCGATAGTAAACTCCGGAAATTTATAAACATAGCGTCAATTTTCGTGGGAATATTTTCCTAGCTCGCTTGTAATCGGTCACTTACTCGTAGATGTTTATAATTTTTTTTATCGTGAACAGTAGCATACGATTTGTCGCATAATGATGTACTAGTTAACACGTTATGTATTTGTAGTTCGATAATAGTTAACTTCAAAAGCTGTGCTTTTTTTAATTTTATTTGTTGCTTGTTCGTTAAATGTCGAGGACAATGTATTTGGAATATACTTCTATATTAATTATAGTTTTTAAATTTCAAGGTAATGTATAGTTTTTACCTTTATTATATTTTTAAATGTATGTACTGTAAGTCTATACTAATATTATAAATTTAAAAAGTTTGTTTGTTTGTTTAAATTCGCTAAAATAATTAAAATATTTCTTTTTTCTATTGTAATTCCGTAAATTACAATAACGAATTAAACAATTAATTATTAGACATATCAACGAAATATGATTAACTTTTTAAGAAGCATACCTCAGTCCGACGAATGTTAAAGATGAAGACATATAACATTTGTTATCAAGTATTCAATAGTAGCCCAATGGTTATGACGTAGTTCATATTAATTGTTATGATATAGCTTAGTAGCTACATGTAATAATGTCTTAAATCAATATTTGATATTCTTATTTATAATTACATTCGTTTAATATTATAAATTAATCAATCACTAACTCTGATTTGACACATCGGTAAAATTGTATAAAAAGGGTAGATAATCATTTTAAGCATTCATTATTATTCAACGTTATGCTGTTCAAAAATATATATAGTTTGTGATAATCGCATTGGCTATTTAATTTACAAACCTACAACCTTGTGCTTAACGCATTATAAAAAACTATGTAATTTGTTAAATTTGATTTTTTAATAAAGTATCAAAGTTTATATTTATTTTCATGGGTATATTACAGTAACTCGTACTACACGTACTTACGTAATAATGTTAAATTTCGTCACAGTTTCTTTATGCGGTGTGCGTTGGGAGAATATTCGCTGTGCTCCAGACTCAGAGCGCGGAACGCCGGAAGGCAAAGTGAAAGACATCGGCCGGTTTCCATGGTTTGGAATCGTACAACACACGTTTTGTAAGTTCACCTTTCGAATTTGAATAAAGTTTTTGTATTTGAGTGCAAAATAAAGAAAATGAATGATGTTTATTATATAAAAGAAATTTCTTAATAATTGTTTCCGTAAAAAGGAGAAAAATAGGATAAAATTTACTGTCAATTTTTTAGCGTAATTTGGTCCATCACACATAGTTTTATTATCAATACATAATTCAAATCTTACCCTTAGGGCGAAGACAAATTAAATATAAATTTAAATCTACCGACGTTAGCCTTGAAAATGTATAAACATATATAATGTGACCTAGACTCTGCGGTTATCCTAAGAAGTCATACTCTAAAACCTATATTTCAAACACATTGAATAGTTATTTTACATTTATATACACATAAATACCCGGTATAATATAATGTTATAATATTTTAACTATAAGAATCTCTTTTGGGGAACTATAAGATTGTTTCTGTTCTCTATTACTGTAGTAATTCATCATCATCATCATTAAAATGATGAATTTCGAGAGCGTCAAGGCGTTACTAACTACTGCTGCGATTATTATCTTGTGGGAATTCAATAAAAAAAAATTATACAACTAGGTCGGTAAACAAGTTTACGGCTCACCTGATGGTAAGCTATTACCGTAGCTTATAGACGTCTGCAACACTAGAAGCAACGCAAGCGCGTTGCCGACTATGTCTCCAATCCCCCCCTGAGCTCCTTACCCACCAACAGACACAAAACATTACTTGAAAGCAGTATTATTTAGCTGTGATCTTCTGTAATGTTGAACCTACTCCGCCAGTCAGGCTGCTCCAGATTTTAAGCAGGAAATTTCCTGCTGCGCCCTACGTCAGTTAAATAATGTTTGTAATTTTTTTTATTATATTAGGACATAAGGTACAATAATTGTATTGGCTTCTGATACTATTGTTTTATTTGTGTTTTAAATATCAATATATGCATCGTTAGCCTAATTATAAAAGTAATTAGCTGACAAGACAGACGTTCTGTCTTAACTATGAATATTGAATTCGAATTGGTATAATTAATAAAAAAGTGTTTAACCAATCTTCTGTCAATTCTATGTCAAACGTCATAAGGTTACATTAAAAAAGTTTATATTGTCCAAAAGGCTAAGTTTAGATTAGAAATAATTTTATATGGTGTTTAAGAATTCTTAAATTTTCTAATTTGCCGCGCAATTTTCTTAATTTCAAGCCCTTTTCCTGACAATAACAAACACAAAAAATAATTAGCGAAATCGGTCCAACCGTTCACGCGTGATGACGTGACGAAGGGAAATAGGTATTTGTTTTTATATATATAGGTATACCACACACACACACACACACACACACACACACACACACACACACACACACACACACACACACCACACCACACACACACCACACACACACACACACACCACACACACACACACACCTGAGACACGCGAACAGAATGTAAAATTAACCTTTTATTATTTTGCTATTAATGACTAAATCATTTATGATAGTAACGTCTTAAATAACAACAATGATCGACAAATGTTTTTTATTTATTTCTTTGTACATAAAATTATGATAAGTAAAATAATTCGGTAAATTCTCATCAAAATTACATGACTGGATTTTTTTTACATAAAAAGAGCGGGAAATGAGCCACCAACATATCCTGATATTAAATGATCAATGCAGTGTATATTCATCTGCAATTTTAAAGGCCGTATTTTTAAACCATTGCATAAAGAAGTTAAAGTTTATAAAAATTATAAATATAACGTATATTATTTTTGTAGATTTAGGAGGGAAAGTAAGATTCGCGGTGACGAGTGGCGTTTTAATTCACCCAGAGTATGCGATAGCACCAGCGGAAGATATCGCTCGGATCCAGCCCGAACTTTTGACGTAAGTTGACTCCATGTTTCTAACTACAATAACTACTTACAATTTAGTACTGTACTTTATACTGAACTGAACTGTACTTTATAATAAATTTAAAGTTTGTATTAAAAAGAAACTAATAGCTAAAGCTCTATTAAAAATCTATTTGGTAGAGGATTACATACATGATTAAGATGTGTGGACTTAGTGACGCTGTATATTTCATCCAACATATTACCAAATTTGTATAAAAACACAGTTTATATATTGTTTTAAAGAGTAACTGTGGAGTTCCTTTCTGATTCTTCTCTACAGAATCTACATTTCAAATAAGTGGTAGCTTCACTTTTAAAAATAATTACAATTTTAATTTGTATATTGACGATTCTAAGGTGCTTTCAAACGCTATTTTGAATATAGACATTGTTAATTTTGATTTTACTGACAGTCCGTAAATTTCTCACTGACACGACCAAATGATAAATAATAATGAGAGTTGAATGCACCACTCTACTCCAATGTAAAGTCGTAAAATAATTAGGTTAGAATGTGTGCCTTAAATTATATTACGCTTCAGCCTGTAATATCCCACTACTGGGCATAGGCCTCTTTCCCCATGTAGGAGAAGGATCAGAGCTTAATCTACCACGCTACTCCAATGCGGGTTGGTTGGCTGCACAAACATCCAGACCACGGCAAACACCTGTATGGCCAATACAAATGTTTGTCACGTGCGGGCATCGAACCCGCAACCGCCAGCGCAACAGGTACAATCCATGGCTGTGACCGTTGCGCCAACGCGGCGACTTAAATTTTATTAAGACATTTACAATTATAACAATAGCCCACGGTCCCACACTAGGCAAGATAGATATTAAACTTTAATCAAATGTTGTGACTGTACCGTCGGCCAGAAAGTGGACCACCCTAAGGTTGAATGCCGCTTGCAGATTCATGGGTGATAAAGATTAGTTTCGCTTGCAGATCGATCTGACAACTTCTATTGCTGTCTTTATCTGATTATTGATAACGATATTATTTATACCTCATAGAATTTAAAATGTCATGTTGTCAATATCTCTTTCAGTAATATCTTTTAATAACGAACCTTGTTGTAATTTTCGATGACCAGAAAACTAAATCAAAACTGGTACTCACCTTCTTGGCTGACCGTACATTCAGCACTGTTAGGAATGCAACTGCAAACATCTGTAGTTATACGAGAGATTTATTCGCTTTTTATGTTTCTAAGGCAGTTTTGTTTGTAATTTGGGTCTTGGTATTAATAAAATTAGGCTGTATTGTACCTTTTATATAGTGTTATATCGTTATTGTTAATTATTAAATATTGTATTATATAATATATTAAGGAAACGTAATGGTCTGAAAGAAGATGTAGTGACAAAAATTGAGAAAGGTATGCTCCGATGGTTTGGTCATGTCGAGAGAATGAGTGAAGAACGATTGACGAAAAAAGTGTAGAAGGCAAGTGTGGATGGAAGTGGACCTAGGCGGACGTTCCGAGACCAAATAAGGTACGTCTTGAAAAAAGGCCAGGTCAAGAGTACCCTAAACCGAAGAGCATGTATGAAGGGAATAATGAAAGTGGACAAAGCGAAAGAAGTATGTAAGGATCGTAGCAAGTGGAAAGAAGTGGTCTCTGCCTACCCCTACGGGAAAGAGGCGTGATTATATTGTATGTATGGATTAAATATTGTTTTTATACTTTATCATAGATAGGTGTATGATGGAAAGAGAGAATTACGTTTCGCGTGTTTTACATCAGTCATGTGGTCTAAGGCACATTCGTTTTTTTTATGGTAACAGGAACAACACGAAGTTCATCGTATGGCAGAGCAAAACAATGAAATACTCATTAGACTTGGATACTTACTACCTGCCTCCGGAGTACATGGAGGGGGTCACGTTGGCGAGTATAGCACTGTTACAGATACTGAAGTATCCGGGAGGCGGGCCGAGAGGTAACTATCAGAAAATATAATAGATTGACAAAATAAACGATACATATTGTATTGCAAGGCATACAATATCAAGACATAAATAGTCTAAAATTATTAATAATTAAAATAATAATAATAAGATTTATTTATTATTACAATACTGCAAACATGATATTTTATTGTTACATAATAACATGAGCACTATTGTACATTATCAAAAATTGAAAAGACAGACAAAAAACTTTAAGCTTTGACAAATTTAAACAAAGAATAAATAAATTTTTAGCAGTAACACAAAAAGGTTGTACATCGAATTTTACTTCCGCCATTTTTATTGGCAAGCTTCTTAGTTTTCGATATTCAAAATTATATACCAAGATATTAATATTATACCCAGCAAAATAGTAACTATTAAGTTCAAGAAAGAGAGAAAAAAGAGAAAATATAGAAAAGAGAAGAATCCGCATTGCGAATGTGGTGGTAATTTTGAATAACATAATACAGTATTAAACATTTCAAAAGTGCCCATAAGTTCTTTTTGAATAAATAAATAAAAAACGTACCTGAGCTTAAATTACACCCATGAATAGCAATTTTGTATCTATGTTTTAAATTAAGAACAATAATAAAAAAAAAAAAAACTTTTATTACTGAAACATGTACAAGCATGCACCTTTGTAAATAAATCAATTATTTAGTATTCAATAATATGATTATAATAGAATTAAAAAAAAAATAACATTTATTACTGCGATTAGATACAAAGATTGTGTCACAGCGCGATACAAATGTTATAAATTATTTAAATTTTTATCACTCGCACCCTACGGGTATCACGCTCGAGTACTCTGCCAATTAAATTATTAACATAATAGAAGTTCCATGGTTTCACACGCGTCAAATTACAATATTATACCATTTGTTGTCATATCGTTTGACATTTTTAGTTAATGTTCTAAATAGGTTATAGATGTAATATAGCCTAAGATCTCTCTTAATAAGCTAGCTTTGTAAGGTATAAATTACATTTACAAATTGCTCTTAATAGGTCCAAAGATTAGCGCATAAAACAAACTACTACGGGTTATATTAATATTTATTTATGAAGGACAACCAACAGAAGATACAATATAAATGTATAGTGTGGTAATACATAATAGGTAAACAGTGATCATTGCACTTCCTTTTATAGGCAGTCACTACGTGCTATACAATTTAGTGTAAATTAAATTTAATATATAAAATAACAAAAAAATGCATTTAATAAGGAAAATATAAATAATATAAGAAAAACATTAGACAATTAAAAAAATATTTAATTGTATAGTTAAAATTAAATGGCAACATGTGCTATGCCTTACTCAAGAATGGCTAGACATTCTACTTGACTTTATAGTTCTTTGTAGAACATTAATATAGAATAAAAAACTAAGAAAATTCTGAGGAAAATCGGATTATTTTTTAAAAATGTAAAGAATATTTCAAACACACTCTCATGTCGTCAATAACTAAAGATATTTAGTAAGAAAATATTTGGAAAAATTATATATTTAATACCTAAAGCGATCACAGTAGTTTCTAATTATTATTAGTAGTAGTAGTAAGTAGTAGCAAAAAAATCAAAACTTTCTTTATTATGAGTATAAGGCTGCAAACGCACTTTTTAATTGTCATTTTAATGAACATATCATATTTTTTATAAATTAATTAATTATTTATAGTTATTGTAAATAAAAATCTCAGTTAGGTTTCATTTTTTCACGAAATATGGATTTTATATTAAACTATCCATATTAATATTGTGAAAGTCTGTCTATTTTCTACGTTTTCACTTGTCAATCAAAGCAATAAGTTACTGGGAAATTTATGTTCATTTTGTAAAGCTAAAGTGTGTCTTTGATTGAACGCGGTAATCTAATCCGATCTTAAAAACTGTTATACTATGTAGCCTATTGAGTAAGGGTGATAAGGCTATAAAACATCACCATATCAGAAATTAGGTATATAAGCCGTAATCCTAATAATATTATAAATGCGAAAGATTGTGAGGATTGATGTATGTTTGTTACACTTTCACCCAAAAACTACTAGACCGATTTTAATGACATTTGGTATGTAGATAGCTGAAGATGTAGTGTAACAGATTTTATGCGGGTGTAACCATTGCGCAGCTAGTGTAAAATATGTTTCAATCAATAAACGATATTGACTGCTATAAATTAAATATATTAATTAATTATTATCATTTTACTAGATTTCATGAGAGAGGCTGTAATAATTTTTTTTGTGCATTGATTACTTAAAAGTTGAAGTAAGCTTTACAGTAATGTTGTAAATTAAAAAATGCGTGAATGGAGGAAAAGGCTAGTTCTTAATATTTCCAACAGGGGTAGGGCACAGCAGGACAAATCCTGCTCAAAATCTGGAGCAGTCCGCCTGGGGTAGTACCTCGACCTTACAGAAGATCGCAGCTAAATAATACTGCTCTTAAACAGTACTCGGTTCCTGTGGTAAGAAAGATTGCCAGAGCTCCAGGGGGTGATTGGAGGTAGGAGTGGCAACGCGAGACATAATTGTATAACAAAAATTAATTCAGTTCTAAATTAATTCTACGCATTTTTCAGCACCGGTTCTGCCAGTATGTTTACCTATTAAAGGAGCGGGTACTTTTACCGAATTGTATGCAGTTAAAATGACCGACGGTATGTTTACATTATTAATTTAATTAAAAAGAATATATATAGATATAATCTACATATATCACAGTAGTGTATCTACGGAAGGTAATCCAAAATGAATCTAAAATGTGAGAAAATCAATTCAGAAGAAACTGTATTCTGAACGGATGGCGATTATAGCATATATTAATTATATAAATAAACATAATATTCTTTTAGGATATATAATACATAATATTAATTAATTAGTAATAAAATTTTATTTACATACTTAATTTGTTAAAATAAATATATAACTTCACAGAAATGGGTGAAGTCGAAAAGGAAATGTTGAAAATGAACTATGTCGATAATCAAGAATGCGCAGAATTTTACTTCAAACACGAGGTAATGAATAAGTCATTACGAGAACTATTCTAAAACTTCATTCATTGTATTAAAATATAATAATACTTATATTGAGGAATGATTTTCTGATTTTTTTTTCTGCTCTTCCATTCGTGCATTTTTTAATTTACCTCCTAAATATTAGGTGTAATTAGCAGACAGACGAAAAAATATTTATATTTATTATATGCTAGCTAAAAGTAATCACTCAATGTTATCACTCACAGCTTGGCCACGACTCTTTGTTTATTTTTCAGTTAAATCACAAAAAAATGTCTCCAAAAAATCCGCTGTGTGCGGTGTCGACACAGCGGAGTCCATGCGTGTGGGACGGCGGCATCGCGCTTGTCACGAGGCTGGCGTGGGGATATTGGACGCTTGTGGGTTACTCATTTATATACACATACATTATTTATGATTTCGTACCCAAAGGGATGCAACGGTACAATATTACTGCTGTTCATCTGTTCAATCGAATTTTGACTGAACCTTTGACCCTTTCCGCGTCAGAGTCTTCGGTACGATTCCACTTAAATCTGGACGTAGTATGATTCAGATTTTTACATATTATATATATTTGTGTATTTATTTATTTATATGTTAATATTATATACTATTTATATATAATATACTGCTGTGTGGCTACGGCACTAAAGAATTTAGCCACCCCCTCTCTTCCCGTGGGTGTCGTAAGAGGCGACTAAGGGATAACAAGGTTCCACAACCACCTTGGAACTTAAGAAGCCGACCGATGGCGGGATAACCATCCAAATGCTGGCTTTGAAATACACAGGCCGAAGACGGGCAGCAGCGTCTTCGGTGCGACAAAGCCAGTACTGCGGTCACCAACCCGCCTGCCCAGCGTGGTGACTATGGGCAAAACACATGAGTTCACGTTATTTTTGGCGTCAACTTGTGGAGGCCTATGTCCAGCAGTGGACTGTATAGGCTGTAATGATGATTATATACTATTTATTTATATATATATAATTGTATTATTAGATTTTAGGATCCACTTTGTTTTTAATTTTTGTTTTGCCTTTTTGATGACCCTACTCTGTTTTGTTTTAAAATCTCCTCTACCCCAAGGTTGTCTGGAAGAAATCGCTTACCTAGCGGTAAGACCACCTTTGTTCATATTATTATTTTCTAAGTTTTATTTTTAAAGATATCTATGTATGTTAGCTTGTAATTTGCACAATAAAATATATTTGTATGTGTTAAAAAATCTCACATAATTTGTATTCTCAAGAACTATCGTTTCTAAATATTATTATTGCATTCGTCGCTCGTTTATTGAGGAAGGTGTATGATATAAATACATACAGCTCACGTGCTTACTACGTAACGCAATTCCAGTTACGTTGTTTCCTGTAGACCGAGATATGTCCGAACCTTTAAAACACTTGAACTGATTTTATAACAAAACTTTCATATCTATTGAAGTAATAGCGATTCAACGGGGAAATGCTGCCAGCATTCTTGGCACAATTCCACGCGGACATGATTTATACCAAAACTATATGTAAATATTTAATTCTTAAGTTGTGAATTGTAAATATGTATAATGTTTAATAAACTATTGTTATAGTAAAAGTTCTTTAGCTTCATCTAACTTATATATCCCTCTCAACTTCCTCTCGCCTCGCCCGATCACACTTTATGTAACGCTCTCGTCACGCATTCACCAGCTTACTCCACAGATCAAGTGTGCGTAAAGAAGTTATACTTCAGTAAATAATGGATAAAAGTTTGGATTGCTGTGTTGTTTTTTTTTTATGTCACTAGGTCGGCAAACAAGCGTATGGCTCACCTGATGGTAAGAGATTACCGTAGCTTATAGACGCCTGCAACACCAGAAGCATCGCAATCGCGTTGCCGACCCAATCCCCAATCCCCTCAGGAGCTCTGGTCACCTTACTCACCAACAGGAATACAATACTGCTTGAAAGCAGTATTATTTAGCTATGATCTTCTGTAAGGTCGAGGTACATCCCTAGTCAGGCTGCTCCATATTTTGAGCAAGAAATTTCTGCTGTGCCCTACCTCAGTTAAAAAGTAAGTCTTGTCGTAGATCGGGTTCAGCGTCCGCGGGCCAGGCTGTGGTGCGCCCACTCGCTTCCTCTACCTGCACGACTACTTGCAGTGGATCGACGAGCTCATCTCCTACGTACCCTTCAACCCTCGGGAGGAAGATGAAGCCTTCGTCTTTAGACGAGTGTCACCGATCAAACTTATTATGTACAAAGGTTCATAACTGATGTTGAGTATTGTATTTTGTTGGTATATCAGTAATTAATATATAATAGAACGTGTCTTTTGTAAAAATAAGTGTTCGCGAGTAAAACAAATCGCTTCTTAAATATACCGGTATAAATAATCTTACTGCGTAATCTTTGTCTGTTTTTATAACGTTTAAAAAAAATTGATGAAACCAAAAAAAATTAGACAGGTACAATAAAATGTCTATTGATATCAAATTGTTTGCGTTTATATGTACACTTTTTTAACAGTAATTCTTTTACGCTTGACTTGGGGAGTAAGCTAGTGAATGCGTGACGAGAGCGTTACGAAAAGTGTGATCGGGCGAGGCGAACGGAAGTTGAGAGGGAGATATCAGTTAGTGAATATAGAAATAGAGAGAGTTACGTTTCGTATGTTACTGTAGGAGCTAAAGAAATTTTACTTCAGTCGTGTGGTCTAAAGCACACTCGTTTTTATTTTCGTATAAATACACTAAATAAGAATAAAACTGATACAAAAAAGGTGTTTCAGAACTGTTTGGAGTACATACAATTTTTTTTTTTTCGTATTTTGATAAGAAGCTATTATATTTCAACCTTTATTAATTAAATTGAAAATGTTTACTCTAGCTAAAATCCGTCAACCAAGAGACATAGGAGTTTGCGACCGCAAGTCGAGAGGCAGCGTGCTGTATAAGGATAACACTGAGATACTCGCAAATAAGAACTTCGCTCAGGGATTTTTCTTCGTAAGTTTTTACTAACTGTTTTTATAATTTTAGTCAGTTAAATAATTTTGGTTCGTTAAATTTTTATCATAATACTTTTGGTAAATGGTGAGGTTATTTTAGATCATGTCACTTTTCTTTACGCACACTCAAGTGTGTCGAAATTTTAATTTGTAAAATGGCGAATCGAAACTGCTTTTCAAGCCTATTTGTATAATAGATCTTTTGATTTTGAAATCTGGACTGGATCGGAAATATTGGTGCGAATAAAAATATTTGTCTCGAGCGGGAATCGAAAGCGCAATCAACTAGGTACACGCACCACTAGACCAGAGCGATGTCGGATGATGAGCAGTGTACAACAAATACGAGTACACCTAATTTTTATTTTTATTTGATTTTGAATTTATATTGAATATTAAAATGTTTAAATGTAATTGTTTTAAAGTTTATAATCGTAATAACTCTAGATTATAGGAAATATTTTGTTACTAACACTATATGGGCTGATTCCGAAATAAAAATTATTATTATTATAACTTCATTCAATATATTTCCATATTGTTACATTTTTTTAAATATATTTATAAAAAAGACAATTAAAAATATTTGAAAATGTAGAAACAGAAGTTTTCCGGTGACAGGTTGAAACCCAGGCCGCCGGCGGTTATATTATTATTATCTATATATTAATACGTGAAGCAAAAACTTTGTACCCCTTTTTTACGAAAATTGCGCGGACGGACGAGGATGAAATTTCGCACACTTAGGGGTTTATATAAAGACGGAGTTCAGAATGCTAGTATTTTTTAAATTACGCATATATACTCATTTGTTTATTATTATAGAAGTATAATAACAACAGGACCTTAATAATGTTCAAAGTTATAATTTAAATGAATTATGGTCGAATTATTTTTTATGTCACTAGGTCGGCAAACAAGCATACGGCTCACCTGATGGTAAGCGATTACCGTAGCTTATAGACGCCTGCAACATCAGAAGCATCGCAAGCGCGTTGCCGACCCAATCCCCAATCCCCCAGGAGCTCTGGTCACCTTACTCACCAACAGGAACACAATACTGCTTGAAAACAGTATTATTTAGCTGTGATCTTCTGTAAGGTCGAATTTAATATATAATTTCGACCACGTGGTGACCACTAGCTATTAAGTGCCGCCTCTCGCCAGATGTCGATGGCTCAGGTGGCGCAGGTGAACTGCGCGTCCATCGTGCTGGACGTGAGCTCGCGCACGAACGCCGCGGTGTGGATCGAGCACCACTGCCACCGGGACCTCACCGGCGACCGCGTGGGGCTCCACTTCAAGGACTTCCGACCGTACGTCGTTTGTTTATGTAGTATATATGTATATATTTATTTGTATATATGTATGTGTATGTATATTGTGTGTATATGTATGTGTATATGTATATTTACTTCTGTTAATATCATACTGCTTGTTAACTATACGCCAATTCTTTATCAACGGTTTGTACACTTCCCTACCGCTTCTCTTTTTTCTTCGCTATGTCCTATGCCCAAAGGTTGTCTGGAAGAAATCGCTCTTAGCGATAAGACCGCCTTTGTACATCTTTCTTTTGTCATGTATCATGTATCACTTTTTTGTAATGTTTCTTTGTGGTGTACAATAAAGAGTATTTATTATTATTATTATTACGTCCCGTCCATTTCTTTGTTCAAGTCTCATCAACGCAATGTAGAGAAAAAACATATCTAAGTTACATTGTACATAGATGACGTAGTGCAGCGGTCACAACACTGGCACGTGACAAATATTTGTATATATCGTACAGATGTTTGTCGTAGGCGTTTGTGCTTGTGTATTGTGTGTGTGTTTCCGGACACGCGACACAGGAAAAATCCCTACTGGGGGCCGATGAGTGTGTGTTAAATTACGCAGGCCCACAAAAAAGTGCTCTGTACTTTTGATCAATACTCTGAATCCGACTTCGGGGACCGTTTGGTCTTTACACCACCTAATTTTGACACGTAAATACACTTTTCTCATCTTTATTTTTAAATAATCCTATCACTAACTATTTTTTGTCTGTCTGGTCATCACTCGAATAGACCATGGATCTCTAAGATTATAAAGAAACTGATTTGTATGTTTATTTGGTTTGTAGATGCATGAGTACTACAAATATTTTTTTATCAGTTCAGAAATATATTAATAAAACACTTGAGATTTAAAATAATATATTTATGATAAAATTTCTACAAATATTGTTATAAATTAATAACTTTTAACTTTATTCGAATACTCTTACCAAATGTACCTATTGTAGAAGTAAAATCTTGAACTGAAGTCATGCCAAGTCTAGAGATTATAGCATTTGCCATCAACACATCATCACACATGTAACGAACGTGTTTACTGATTTGAGGAGTTAAACGAAAGGATTTTCTTCTAAATATTGTTATATTTTCTTCACTTTGGTTTTCTCTCAGGGATTGGTACCGTTCCGTTTCAACTTACATTTAATAAACTCTAATTGATAAGTACTAGTTTAATTTTATTTTTAGATTTTTTGGCTGCAGTACATAATACATAAATCTGGTTCATCCAGAATAGTCGTACCAGCTACTAGTTGCTCAAGAAAGAAATAAGCATATATTAGCCATTATATTGGCATCGTGTACTGCAAGTGAAGCGAAAGATTTACAATCTTACAATGGAAATACTTGTTAGGATCTTTGTTATATTATCTTCATCTCATCATTATTCTTTTTTATGATGACTTAAGTGGCAACAATGTATCATCTTGTCCTCTCTCTATCTTCTCTCTACTGCGTTTTATATTTTGTCGTTTAATATCATCAAATTTCTTTTCGATTTTTTTAAAATAGCTTTAATCAAATAGGCGTCAAAAGTGCCTTTGAATCGTCACTTTCCGAATTAAAATTTTAACTATGGTTAAGAGCGAAGCTACCACCGATTCGGGATGTAGGTTATTTTTGACCTTCAAAAAAATAATATACTTTTAGTCGTTTAATAACAGTTACAACTTTAAATGCATCATCATGTGGTTTCCTTATTTATTTATTACATAATTAAGTTTATATTTACAGTAGTATCAACTGCAGTTCATCAATTATCCTTTTCAGACACGAATGTTTCGTGTACTTCAAGAGTGTGACTTACATCGAGTTCCGTTTCTATTTCTCATTCAAGGCTCTTCTAGAAGTGACCCTTTTCGGGAAAGAAGAAGTACCCAAATTCATACCAAACCCGTACCCCGTCACCGAGAGCACATACGACTGGCTTCCGACTTACACCAATTTGAGGACAACGTGGTTCGTGCCGTACACGTCGTGGTGGTGGAATATGTAATGAAGAAGTCTTTATTTTATATCATGGACTTCCACTACAAGATATAAAAATGCCTATAATAAATATACAAAGGCCTTGGAAGCATTTTGGAAACACAGATTTAAATTAAACAGCGCTCAAGAATATGTAATGGAGAAAATTTGCTGTAAGTTTTTAGTTTGTGTCATGCCTTCTACTACAAGATATATCAAAGGTTTGAGATATATAAACGTCAAAAAAAAAAACCAGAAAGGCAGTTTGGAAAATCAGATCTACTAATATTTGAAGATAAAAAAATTGGTTCAACTATTTTAAGAATATTATTCATTCTAATGTGTTTTTTTAATATGT
Organism: Melitaea cinxia; assembly: GCF_905220565.1. Classification (NCBI taxonomy): domain Eukaryota; kingdom Metazoa; phylum Arthropoda; class Insecta; order Lepidoptera; family Nymphalidae; genus Melitaea; species Melitaea cinxia. The sequence goes on along the minus strand of NC_059408.1, from coordinate 1,068,443 downwards.
CTTGAATGTAACTTTGTAACAATCATTTTTTTTTTTTTTTTTTGATATCGCAGGGTAACCCATTTACGGGTGATATCCAGGATGCCCGGGTAGGCATTCCTAGACCGTATGTCGGCTTAGCACTTGGGGGTGCACTACCGACCAAAACCCCTGCGGGAGCCTTCAGCCGCTTTAATTGGAGGGTCCCGGAACTGCAGGCAACAGGATCCCTCCAGCGACAGGCTGGCCTCGGCGAAAAGACCAGACTTCTCCTCCATGGGACTGTCCGGCTCACCTCTGAACAATCCCGACGACGCCATGTCTAGCAGGACCGGGTTCCCATCCCGGCCCGACATGGGCACAGGGGCGTTACTGGAGGTGCATTAAGTAGCGCCTCCTACGCACCCCCGTTCGTCGCCTGCGGACGGAGGCCTCGTCGGCGGCCCCCTCTCTCATCCGCTCGTCGTTCTCCTTCTGGGACATTACTGTCTCGCAGAAGGAGACCATCGCCTTCCAGGACTCGTCGTCACCGAGCATCGCGGTGATAACGCTCGGTAGTGACAAGTCCCCTCCGAGGACTGTCGTCAGATCGCGACGTAGCGCCGCCCATCTCGGGCACACCTCGAGGGTGTGCTGGGCAGAGTCCACCGCCGCGCCACAATCGTGACATTCAGTCGTCGGCTCCCTTTGGGCCGTCCGACACAAGTATTCACCAAAGCAGCCGTGCCCGGTGAGAACCTGCGTCAGACGGAAGGTGAGGGGTTTGCGCTTACGGCGCATCCACCGCTCAAGGACCGGGCGCAAGGCAGCCGTTACGCGAGTGCCATACGGCTGCTCCAACAGGTCCTCCCCCCACCTCCGCATTAATGCTTCTTGCCCCATCCGGCGCACCCGTAGGATCCCGTCCAACGTGAGGTTCTCACCGAGAGCCCTCCTACCCGAGACGTATGAGTAGGTCTCGGCAAGGACCTCCGCCACGAGCTCCCACGGGGGGTCGCCAGCTAGAGCAGTAGCTGCAGCCCACGATACCGTACGATACCCCCGAATCACCCTCACCGCGATGATCTTCTGCGCCGACCGCAGTGCGGCCTTATTCTTCGCAGTGAGGCGATCCGCCCAAACCGGGGCACCGTACGTCGCCATACTCCGGCAGACTCCGGAATATAGCTGCCTGCAGGCAGCGCTGGGTCCTCCGAGGTTCGGGAGGAGTCTGCCCAGTGCACTCGCCACCTTCACGACCTTCGGTCCCACCATAGCGAAGTGTGGACCGAAGGTCCACCCTCCGTCAAGGATGAGCCCCAAATATTTCATTTGGGAGCTCATCCGGACCCTCCCCTCTCCGATCTGCAGGGTAGCCCCCGGTGGGGGTCCCTTGCGTCCGGTCCCGCGAAAGAGGAGGGCTTCGGTCTTTTCAATTCTGACACGAAGCCCCAAACTCTTTATGCGGCTGATCACGAGGTCGAGTCCGACCTCAGCCAGCCGCGCCGCCTCCTTATAGTCTCGTCCCCGGGAGTAAACGAGAGTGTCATCCGCGTAGCAAATGACACCCATCCCGGGGAGGAGACGGCCTCGCAGGACCCAGTCGTATCCGATGTCCCACAGGATCGGGCCCAGCACCGATCCCTGTGGGACACCACAGCCGACCCGCCGCCACTCCACGGACCCCGACCGATTTTCGAGGCCTACTTTGCGATCGGAGAGGTACGCCTCCAGCAGCCTCCCTAGATACGGGGGTACTCCGAAGAATTTGAGTGCCTCCCGAATCACTGCATGCGGGAGGCTGTTGAAGGCGTTCGCGATGTCCAACGACACCGCGAGCACCACCTCCCTCTTGTGTTCCGCTTCACCCGTCACCGCCCGTAGGCGTTTGAGGGCGTCGATGGTCGACCGGCGCGCTCGAAACCCGAATTGGGATTCCGAGAGTCCGGGTCCCGAGCCCTCCTCCAGGTGCTGAACGAGCCGGGAAGCCACTATTCTCTCCAAGAGTTTCCCAGCTTCGTTCAGCAACACCACCGGTCGCACCGACGAAGCCGAGTCCGGGGTCCGCCCTGCCTTAGGAAGTAGGCAAAGCCGACCCTCCTTCCAGGCCCCCGGGAACTGGCCAGACCGCAGGCAGCGGTCAAACAGTTCCCGGAGGCTATCGCCGAGGTGCCCGAGAGCGATCCCAAGTACTCTCCCGTGCACCCCGTCTGGACCCGGCGCCCTCTTCTTACTCTGAAGGCAGGACAGAGCTGCCTCCATTTCAGCCTCTGTGACGGGTGGCGGAACACTCTCCTCCTCGTCCGGCGTCTGCCGAGCCATCCTGGGGGGCATGAAACCCTCGGGTTCGTCGGGAAAGAGTTCCCCGACGATCCTTCCCAGTTGCTCCGGCTGGAGCGTTTCGCTGATGGGGGCCGACTGGGCGCGGAGCTTGTTCCGCGCCCAATTATACGGTCGGCCCCAGGGGTCTCTCTCTAGACCCCCAATTAACTCCAGCCAGGCCTCCTCCTTGGCTCGGCATATGGCCTGCTGCAGGAATTATGCTTAGCTAATAGTTATTCACCCTTCCAAGTTTTTTGAATAAATCAGAATCACTAATTCATTATTATAATACAATGTATGACTTATTGTTGACAATACTATATAAAAAGAAAATTAACCCATGACTTTACTCTTAAAATTCAAATGTATAATTGAATTTAGACAGCAAAAAAATTGCAATTTTCACGCAACCTGGCTTTTTACCATATTATAAACCAAATTCATTAATTAAATATTATATATCCCTCAACCCGCACTGGATCAGCATGGTGGATTAAGCTCTGATTCTTCTCCTACGAGTAAATGGGGAAAGAGGTCTATGCCCGGCAGTGGGATATTACAGGCTGAAACATATAATACTAATAAGAAAAATGCTCGTCGCATTCCTTGTGATGCGGTAAACAAATTAAACATCATAAATCGTCAATTAACATGTGTAAAAATTTCGAGGAGATGTAATTTAATAAGGGATTGGTTAATCTTTTAAGGTGATTCAATAAAACAATTGAATTCAATAAACTTGTTTTCTTTAAATAATTATGATTTTTTTTTTATATTTGTAATAAAAACAATATTTTTACGTAAGTATTAGTTTAATATATTTTTTTTTAAATATTGTATGTTTTAAAATTTACATTTATTGAGATATGTAAATCCAAAGGAAGTCTACATCATCAATTATAAAAAACAAACTGTTGTCAAAATATTTAACAATAAAATGGTCATAACAAATGTAAATGGAATATCTGTAATTTGAGAATCTACATAAAGACTAACTGAATTGACAGATATTTACCTATCTTATGTTAAAAACCAAAAAGTTTATATAATCGTAATGTTTTTTTTTTTTAATTTTCATAGTTCTGTATATAACTGACTATATAGCATTATAAAAATTTTCAGATATATTGTAAATGTTTTATAGGGAAAAAAATCGTTTGGTTTATTATTACGAACATTTAAATACAACAAAATCGTACTAACGGACTGAGGACACAATAATTAGTATTGAAGCCCTAGGCTCATTAAAATTATAGAGGTTTTTATTGTTAGAATTAATTATTATAGCTTGACTAACGCAAAATAGGCACAAATATTAGCAATATCGTTTGTTGATTGCTGATTTTTAGCTGCAATTAGGGGTAGGCTCTGTACATTTGACCAAAATTACAACTAAATAAAAGGGGCACGAAAATGATAACTATGAAGGAATTTATCTTATATGGAAATATAACGTACTTTGAATTGAGTAATAATGAAATATTGATATTTCAAATGTTACGGTCCGTGTAATATAGGTGATGGTTATATCCTAAACAAGGCAGGTGTCAAACGACGTAATTGGTGCGAGAATTATTTCGTAAACAAGTTTTAGTCTAATTAATTCGGCCGTTAGTATCAAGATTTATTATCACATACTGCGATGTCATTATAAAAATGTTATCACGGCGTTTTGTTCCCTATTCCGGATTGAGAAGGGCGGTAATTGATTGCAATTATTATCAGCGTTAATATCGTACGTGTGGCTCGTTGAAAAATGCTGTCCGAACAGACGGACAAAAAGCGGACAGGGTCAGTGACCGTGTAAGCGAAATGGTTGTACTAATTGTGACTTGTTTTATCGGGAACTTATCGTTTCGTTTCGTTTTGTGTTTGATTTATTTTTACATCTTCATTCAATTTTAACTCGTTTGAACATTGTAATTACGTTTATTTATTACTGAATCTGATGTAAGTGGATGTTATTTGATAGATATATTTATACGAGTATGGGTGACGTAGCTTCATACTGCCATATTTTGTTCGTGAATATATATAATAAATTTTCTTCTACAAATACCTAACATAACGAACGTAAAGAAAAGATTTATTCAATTCAGTGTAATCTCGTTCGGAAATTAAACGCGTACATAAACTTCGGCGATACATTTTTTATATAAAATTTATTAAGTTATAAAGTAATAAAGTAATTATATAATAAACTTGTAAACTGTACAAGGCGTGTTAGTAGCTATATAATAAAATTGTTACATTTAAATGTGTTATAACTACATATGTCGGTTCCTGTCTCCTGACATTCTTACTGTTAATTTCAATCTCCAAGACAATATCTCACGGTTGACATTTACGATTATATCTCCACTTCTGAATCGTAGTGTGCTATTTTATAGCCTATAAATCTTAAGATTACATTTTTGTTATTAAGCGATTTAATTTTTACGACATTTTTATATTATTCTATACATATACTTTAGAATACCGTTTTAAATACACATAATAAAGTTGCAGTGATAACAATACTAAACGGATACTTTACAAAACAATAATTATGTAATTTTGAATGTTACTATGGACAGAAAAATGTTATGTATAAATTTTGTCTGCCTGACTCTGAGTTTGAACGTCAACAGAAAAAAATCATAATTTATAATTTTCAAACATAAGTAAATAAAACACAAGTAATAATTTATAAGTTTCAAAGCTAAGTAAACGATTTTGATTCACTAATAATTTATGTAATCAGAGTTCTAGTCACCAACCCGCCTGCCTACGTGGTGACTATGGCCAAAACACTTGAGTTCACGTTATTTTTGGCGCAAACTTGTGGAGGCCCATGTCCAGCAGTGGACTGTATAGGCTGTAATGATGATGATGATGATGATGAGTTCTAATCATTGATAAAAATGCGAGTAAAGCCACGTGGATCAGTTAGCTAATTATGCTGAAGTTGAATAATACTTTGTGTTAGACAAGTCAACTTATATTTTAACGTTATGTAAGTAAAACCAGAAAAACATTATTTTCGCACTGTTTATTTTTGATTGCTAAGAAATTATTCAACGTTACGTAAAAAAAAAACTTAAGTATTTAAGTAAGTTTTTTTTAAAATACTAAATATGATAATAAAATGCATATTTTATTAAAATTTAATATTTTTTATAAGCAAAATGTTATGCTTTAATAGTTTAAGGATATACTCGGATATAAAAACTTTTTTTTAAACATAAATCAATTCCACTGATAGAACAACTTTTATCGACATTCCATTTATGATTATCTATATTCATTTATGTATATATGTAGTGTATATGTATATATAGATATATAAATATGTATGATATGTATACGACCGACGATCTACGTAAGATTGCCGGTGTAGGCTGGATGAGGATTGCGGAAGACCGGGATGTCTGGCGCGAACTTGGGGAGGCCTATGTCCAGCAGTGGACTGCGATAGGCTGAAGTGATGTATACGTGTCCATGTAAGATATATTTATTCTTGTAAGTATGTCTTGTATTATAGTTATTTAGCTATTTTCTTTACGTTGTTATTTCTGGCACTGTGTCCCCTGTCGCTATATGACACTCTCTCTCATGACCATTGGTTGACTGGAAGAGATCTCTTCTAGAGATAAGTCCACCTTTGCCATTAACTATACGTGTAATTTTCTGTATATTATTTTTTAGTGCAATAAAGTATATAATAATAATTATTATTATTATTATTTAAAGATTAATCCTGTTTGTATTTCTACTAACCATACCATTTTATTGTCGGCATAGATAAATTAATTTATTAAAAACAAATCTACTTTTATGGCTTAGAGTTCTATGACTCTAAAACACAGCCCAGAGACAATGCGTTGGACTGGCGGATAGCAGTCTTAATAATAAAACCTCCAAAAAACTAACATCAATCATGCTTTATTTATTTGGTATAGAGTAGTAATTACTTTTTAATTGTCGATACTAACAATAGACGCTATGTGAGCTAGACGGTCTTATCGCTAAAATATCAAAACGAAAATAAAATTTAAAAAAAAAACTGTATCTTTATGGTTTTGCTTCTTGTATTTTGAACACTGAGTAGGATCTGATGTGTCACTGTTTCATTTTTAATCAATGTGAAAAAGATGCTTTCAAATAAATTAATTTTCTGTGTATTAACGAAGCGTAAACGTGAACATATTTTAATGATTATATTTTAATTTATGCCCAAAAAGTAAAACACTTAATCTGGCTGTATGCAGTAATATTACTGCTGCTGGTATGAAACAAAAGATGATATAAAGTGCAAAAATGTATTTGCTAAAGTCAAAAAATACTTATGAGTAAGCAACCAAGCTTTCTTCAAGTTTCAAAAACATCTTCGAAACTTCATTTTACTAACTAAAAGTTTTAAGTGATTCTTATTTTTAAAGGTGAAGCTTCCACCGATTCAGAATGTATATTCTCCAGAAAAGATGATGGTATTAAACTAATTCGATGTCTGTGAAAATTTTACAAGTAATGGAAAAATGCTGACCTGTCAATTGTTGGTCAAAAAAAGTGTTATTTGTATATATTATTACTTCTGTGCTGTGTGGCTATGGCACTAAAGAATTTAGCCACCCCCTCTCTTCCCGTGGGTGTCGTAAGAGGCGACTAAGGGATAAAACAGTTTCGCTAACACCTTGGAACTTAAGAAGCCGACCGATGGCGGGATAACCATCCAAATGCTGGCTTTGAAATACACAGGCCGAAGACGGGCAGCAGCGTCTTCGGTGCGACAAAGCCAGTACTGCGGTCACCAACCCGCCTGCCCAGCGGGGGATTTTATTATTTTATTGACTATGGGCAAAACACATGAGTTCACGTTATTTTTGGCGTCAACTTGTTGAGGCCTATGTCCAGCAGTGGACTGTATAGGCTGTAATGATTGTAATGATTACTTCTAGTCGTCTCCTTTGTCTTTCTTGTCAAATGTGAATGAGTTTTTTTTGTCCACTCAATTTTGGACAAGATAAAATAAAAACATCCTTAGAACTAACGAATGAAACATTGTAAATATCGACAGTAAAATTCCAGCGATTAATTCAATAGACAAGAGTTAAACGCCATGACACTCGTCGGTAACCTCAACTATAATTCACTGGCCAACCAGACTTCCAGATCACGTTGTATTGTCAAGTAATATCACTTTTTAGTGTAGATAAAAAATTGTATATTTGCAGAATCAATATAAACTTTAGTAATAATTTTAAATCATACTCCAATAGAGCAAGAATGTTTGGGTTACCGCATATTTTAAAATCTTGATGTGTTTTTGTTAGTCTGTGACATTTTCATGGCTTCACATACAGATCAGGCACGGGAAGTATTCAAACATGGCTGTGCATTTTATTACAAGTAGTTGTTACGTGGTTGAGATAAAATTGATTTTTTATGAGGTGACAGTATTACGCTCTGTGTCTGCAATCACTACATTGAATTTATTTTTAACTTGAAATCTGTAATATTTTATAGTAAATGCTTTATAATGAAATATATATATAAATCTAATTTACAAATTTTCTATTATTTATACAAATAATTGCTGTGTGGTTACGGCAATGAAGAATATAACCACCCCTCTCTTCCCGTGGGTGTCGTAATAACACAGTTTCATTACAACCTTGGAACTCAAAAAGCTGACCGATGGCGGGATAACCATCTAACTGCTGGCTTTGAAAAACACAAGCAGAGGGCAGCAGCGTCTTCGGTGCAAACAAGCCAGCCCCGCGGTCACCAACCCGCCTGCCCAGCGTGGACTATGGGCAAAACACATGAGTTCACGCCATTTTTGGTGCGAACTTGTGGAGGTCTATGTCCAGCAGTGGACTGTGATAAGCTGAAATGATGATGATGATGATACAAATAAATAAAATTGAAGTGTCTGTTTGTAATATTAAAATAGCCGCTTTTTACTAATGTATATCGATGTATACACGGTACATATCCCAAATTAACATTTTTTACAATTTTCGTCTGTCTATTTGTTTATCTGTCTGTCTATCTGTGTGTTCCGGCTTATCTCTAAAAGGGCTGGACCTATTATGACGAAACTTCCACTGGCAGATAGCTGATGTAATAAGGAGTAACTTGGCTACTTTTATTTTAGAAATTTATTTATTTTACAACTCTGCGAACTGAACAATAACTTTTATGGTAAATTCCACCCAGACGGAGTCGCAGGTACAGCTAGTTTCTTAATAAAACTGTTATAGGTATATTAACTGCCCTGCGGTCACCAACCCGCCTGCCCAGCGTGGCGACTATGGGCACACAAATGAGTTCACGCGATATTTGGCGCGAACTTGTCGAGTCCTATGTCCAGCAGTGGACTGCAATAGGCTAAAATGATGATGATGATGATGAGGTATATTAACTATACTAGTTGTAACTCGCGATTTCACACGCATTAAATTGAAGAATAAAGTTAACGGAAGCCTATAACCGTCTTCGTTTATGGGCTATCTAACACAAAAAAAAATTAAATTTAAAGCAATAGTTATTGAGATTAGCGCGATCAAACAAACTCTTTAGCTTAATAATATTACTATAGATAAGAATTATACATGTGAGAGACAAAAAGATAAGATTATAAAATGTTTTATATAAAATTTCCTTGCTACAATGCTAGTTGTAAAATTTGTGACCTTTATAATGGCGATGTGGAATTTAATTTTTCGTCTTAGATTTTTGTATTGTTGTTACAAAAAAAAAAATACAAAGAGCCGGCCTTAGTTAAATTTTTTTCAAGAACAACCAAAAAAATTATAACACAAAATCTAATGATAGCATGAAATCAATGGCCGCTATATGATCTTATTTTATAATAAAAAAAAAAAAAAAATGTTAAAAGAAATATTCAATATACCAGCATTTATGTTAGTTTGCAAAATAAATAAAAAATATATCTTTGTCCCGTAATTTTTGTTCGTGACAGTCACTAAAAACTTGTGAACTTGTCGCCGTAGCTTCAACCGTGACTGTGCACTTTTACTGTCACGCATTGACGTACGTAAAAATTATATTTAACCGACTGTGACGAAATTTTTTATCCAGTCATATGTACTTCTAAGAACTCTACTTTTATATTTTTGAAGTTCTTACGCACGCTTGATTTGGTGAGTGAGCTAGTGAATGCGTGACGAGAGCGTTACGAAAAGTATGATCGTTTGAGGCGAACAGAAGTTGAGAGGGAGATATAAGTTAGTGAAAATAGAAAGAGATAGATTTACGCTTCGTATATTACTGTAGGAGCTAAAGAACTTTTACTTCAGTCGTGTGGTCTGAAACACACACGTTTTTTTTTCATTATTTTTATAGTATATTTAGATTGTAGTGTGTAAATATTTTTTTTGTATTTTTTTTAATTTTATGAAAACTTTTTAACGAACCAAAATAAATTATTATACCTATTGTAGTAATTTTAATATAAATACTTATGCTATATTTCCAGTACAAATTTAAATTCATGTTTTATTTATTAATGAAGCTCATTAAGAGTGATAAACGTTACATTTGATATAAATATTTATGCAGACATATATAAACATAAAATACATAAATAACGATATTTATCAATACTTATCTATACCCATCAAATATATTACTAGCTGTGAACCGCGGTTTCACAGGAAACAAATAGCCTATATAGCTTTCTGTAAATGGGCTTCGTGACACAAAAATAATTTTTCAATTAGAACCAGTGGCTCCTTAGATTAGTGTATTAGTTGTAGTAAACAAACAAACTTTTCAGCTTTAAAATATTTATATATTAATACGTGAAGCAAAGAGGAGGCCTTTACCTGCAGAGGGGTTCTTGCAGAATAATTTTACTAAACAAACTAACAGTTAAATACTACATCTATGATAATAATGTATCTAAATATTTCTTATATTAAGCTGTAATTACTAACCATTATAAAAAAAAAATAAAAAATAAATAAATAAATAAATAAAAGGTAAATAAATAACAAAAAATGTTAGATAGAAAAATAAAGGTAAAAAAAACGATACTAACAAACCAATTTAACTTGCAAACTATTATTTTCTGGAAGAAATAAAAGGCTTTTTTTATTTTTATTTTTATTTTATTTATTTTACGTGAAGCAAAAACTTTGTACCACTTTTTACGAAAATTGCACGGACGGAGGAGTATGAAATTTCGCACACTATATATATAAGGAGTGCATTGCTTATATTTTTTTAATGATGCATAAAAAATACATTAAAGTAGTAAAGAAACATTACATGTATGTACATGTTACATGCATGTACCATGTATTTGACACACACATACACACGTATATACTCTTTTGTTTATTATTATAGAAGTATAGTATTTGAAAATAGAACCTTGATAATGTCCAAACTCATAATTTAAATTAATAATGGTCGAAGTTCGACCACTAGTTAGTATGGATATAAAATGTTAAGTAGAGAGTGCCTTGTGACGCAACTCGAACGCGTTGAGGTCTTCTCTATGACAGATCGTACTGATAACATTAGATACTCATAGTAACATCACTCCTACTATCTGTCTGTTGATATTAACGTTACACATTGCGTTATATGATAAAAGATTATCACGATCTTCGTGTGTTATTTATTTTTATCTAGATTTTAGATTAAAGAATAGAAGTTTAATAATTCAAGTAGGCTTCAAAGCACTTTTGATTCGTCATTTTACAAATTGTAAATATTTTAGTCCTTAATATTTTTTTATGGTTAATGTGAAGTTAATGATTTGGAATGTTGATTCTGAAGTAAAGAATTGGCAAGACACTCCTTAGTTTTTAACCGACTTCCGAAAAAGGAGGAAGTTCTCAATTTGACTATTTTTTATGTAGGTGTGTTGTGTTTTAGGTGTGATTCTTTGTTTGATCGAAAGATGGTGCTTGTCATATAGTTCCATTTTAATTTAATTGCGATCTTACCAGTACTTTTCGAGTTATATCTAATAACGCGTATTTACTTGACTATTTTTGCGTTGACCTACATTGTACTCATAACTTTTTATTGAGTGTATCGATTTTGATGGTTCTTATTTGAATCGAAAGCTGATGTTTGCTTTGTAGTCCCATTTAAATTTAATCGAGATCTGACAAGCACTTTTTAAGCTGTCTCTAATAAAGCGTATTTACTTGACTATTTTTTCGACGACCTACGTTGTTATTACTCGATGTAATTGAAGTCGGTTTTTTTTCGTTTGTGAGCAAACACAATTATTTGTAAAATTGTCAATTATTATAAATCTAGTATCGTTTTGCTTAAAAAGTAGCGTCATTGTGAAACTAAAGTACTATTAATTACAAATCTTTATTGACTTGTGTAACTTACTGTAAATATTTTTCTAGTGTAATGTAAATATTTTTAATGTAATTTTTTCGTATCAACAAATTTGCACTTAGATGACTATTGCTCTAATAATAGCGGGTTCGATTCGCATCCATATTGAATACACATTGGTCACATTTATGTTTATAGTTTTATGTCAGTTTGTGTTCCTTTCGTGTTTCCGGACCCCCACGATGGATTGAAAATAATAATGAATGTGTCACGTTTTTAGCCTCCAAATCTATACCAATATTACAGAGTAGAAAGGTTTTTTTGTTTGTTTAAACAGCGAACTAATTTCAGGAACTACAGGTTCGAATTGAAACTTATTTTTCTGTTGCATAGCCCGTTTACTGAGGAAGTATAGCCTTCCTCAGTAAACGGGCTAATTTTTTTTCTCAAATTAACGCATGTAAAACCCCGGGGCACAGCTAGTAATAGTATAAATAGTATTCTAGAGAAACTAGCTGACCCCGCAAACGATGTTTTGCCATATATTTTATTAACCTTCTCAATCCCCCCCTCCTCTTATGACTTAGGGGAATGAAAAATAGACGTTAGCCAATTCTTAAGCACACAAAATTTCGTAATATTTTATCAACCCTCTTAACACCCCCCCCCCTCCTTATAACTTACGGGTATGAAAAATAGACGTTGTTCGATTCTCAGACCTATCCGATATGCACACAAAATTTCATGAGAATCGGTCGAGCCGTTTCGGAGGAGTTTAACTACAAACACCGCGACATGAGAATTTTATATATTAGATTACTTGATTTATTAGTTTTTTTCTCTAATGAATAGACTCTTTACAACAAAAAGCGTTATAATTGAGTGACATAGGCTATATTTCAACGGGAGAAAACTAATTAGCCTAAATCGTGTAATTCACGTGGGAGAAGCCTCGATTGGGGAAAGCTTGCAAATAAAAAATTAACATGTAAATTAGAACTATTACCAAAACAGTAAATTTATAAGCAAAATTAAAGCTATTCTATAATATAATTTATTGAAATCGACATATTGTCAGATTATATCCAATTTAATTACTATTTTTATATCGATACAACAGTTAGAAACATTATCGAATTTTATTATGATCGATACAACTCTATTATGTACTGGACAACTTTATTTTAATTATATATTTAGCAGCTGTTTATATAAGTTTAATAAGGAAGTTGATTAAATTATAAATTGAATCACCAAGTTACGATCTGTATATCACTTTTAGTAGTAATAAAACGCGTGGAGTTGGAACGATAACTGTCTGACACTTCATGTAGGTTTTAAGTTGAGGGCGTTTCTGTATTATTTTCTTAAAATAAAAAGAAATCTTATGAAAATCACTTTGTATTAAACAAACACACTCATATTTCACGCAATCGTTTATATCAGGAGATCGAAACTGCGCTCTATTTAAAACTTTTGTGTATCTGATATAATTGATTGAGACATTTTCATAAAATACAATAACCCTTCCTTGGCAGTCGGGTAATTAATTCAATAACGTTACTATGAGAGTTTAATAAACATTTCCAAATAAATAACGGTTAAAAACATAATAATACAAATAAAGTATTTCTATAAAATACTTCCCAACAGATACAGCATTAAATTAAATAAATTCTATTTGATGTTCTTTTACTGTATATATATGGTCCAAGAAACTAGTTCAATAAAAACAGATCTAACAAATTAAAACATTTATCGAAATATACGAAGCGATACAAGTTAACACAACGCTCACCAGCCGCACATCCAACGAGACACTCCTGAACACGCAGAACACTTCACAACAACACAGACACAGTATCACTTCATATCAACACTCATATACAACACTGTGTAATATTCTTCTAGAAAATGCCGCAAAAACTTCACAATAGAATCAAAAAATACAACCGTCACTCACGAACGCCGGTCGTAAACTGATGCATCGCTACATTTGTCTATCTCGCTCCAATAGAGGTTTTTTGTTTGTGTCTGAAAGAGATCGAACGAAATGGTTAGTACGTATAGCGATTTTAGGCTTCGAAAAAGTTGTAGGGACATCGCAATGTTATCGAGTACAATGTACTTGTGAGAATGGATTTCTTAATGCGATATAAAAATCGCTTTAATGTGACATAACTCTGAAACTAAGAGGTAATGTAGAGGTTTTTTCTCTCCTTTTATTTTTGAATTTATGTTTCATATTCGGGTTATAGTTTTTATCAGAAGAATACTATTTTTAATCTACATATCGTATGAATTGTCTTTGTAGTAAAAAAAACAACACTATGTAGAGTCGCTTACAAGTCTTTTATATCAATTTAAAATATCGCAATGAAACAATAGTCAAAATCAAATAAACTTAACAACTTAGTATTTAATTTTTTTAAAGTATACCTGCCGAAATTAAATTACATTTTTTTACCACGTTTAAAATATATTTATTTTCTAGGACTTAGCATCCTGAAGCTATTTGCAGAAAGACTGGATGGGCCGACCATGGGGAGATTTATCAAGTTACATGTACAAAATATGACTGGTTCAATCCCTGTGGTAGCTATTCGTTTATTTTTTGTTTGTATTTTATTGTTTGAATTTTGTTTTATTAACATATAGTTCTTAAGTAATTATATTGTACTAACCAACTATGAGCCTATCTTCCTTGACAATAAAAGATTTTTATTTTATTAATTAAAAAACACAAACTTTAATAAAACTTTAAATAATCACTTTATATGAATATATATGAATATAACTAAATAGATTTATAATTAGTATTTATATTCTTTTTTTTGCTAAGAAGAAGAATACACAGCCTAATTAATATATACTCTATTTTGCAAGAATCAATCTGTATTTCCTTTTCATCATGAAATCATGCTCTTTATAAGAATAGAAAAAAAAAGAGAAACCTACAAAAATAACAGGTTAAAATTTAGCAAGAATCTTATCTATATTTCATAAATAATCAAAAATATATATGAAAACAAAAAGTTATGTAAGAAATTCTTTAACCCGCGATGCAAAATACCCAACGTGCATACATCATAAAAACGCAGACAGGTCGATGAGGCGAAAATTACGGGACTCACTGGGAAAGTTGAAGTGGGAACGACAAGCTGTGGAGAAATGATCGTCCGTTCGTTTATTACAAATTCTAATGAACCATAACAGTGATGAATAAATAATACCGAGCTTATTCATTCATTTACATTCAATGTCATAACATGTTTTAAACATATTATTGTATAGTCAGATATAGCCGTGTTGTGAATTGAAGTAAAACTTTTATAGAGGTCGGGCGTAGTAGGAAATATCTTGCTCAAAATATTAGCTGCATGACTGGGAAAGTACCTCTATATTACCGCAGATCACAGCCAACTAGAATTCCTGAAGACGGTCATTGTTAGGGTCAGCATTAACTACGTGAATTGAATTAAAGTTTGTCTTGATATAGAGCATGGCCAAGAACTATCTTGGACAAAATTTGGAGCAGCTTGACTGGAAAAGTAGACCCTTACAAAAGATGGCTGCTAAATTATATTAGCAGCAATCACATCACACATACTGTTTCCTAATAGTAGTGATTCTGTTTGTGATGTATTGCAGGTGTCCATATGCTACAATATCCCTTAACCTTCAAGTAGACTGTACGTTTATTTGTTACCTTTGCGACAGAATAAGGAAAACGTTTATACTAAAGTTCTTTCCATACTTTTAATATTTACCCTGATGTTAAATAAGGAAATAAACAAAACACAATCCAAAAAATATGACTTGTTTTTGATTAAAAAAAAACATCAATTTGTCACGCATTTCATCTTATTAGCTTTTTAAACAACAAAGAAGTTGCAAAAAGTATAATTGTGTTTTGTCTGGATGTTTGTTTTTGCGAGTCTCTACATCGAGCGTCTAAGGGAATGTAAATTCTCCGTTACAAGTACTAATCACAAACGCCTGATAAAGTTGTGATGGAATATAGAAATGTTTCAGCCTTTTTGTTAGGTTCCTCTACTATGTCTCAACGACACAGCATGTCAATCTAAGCCACTAACAGCGTGTATATGGGGAAAAGTGGCGTTATTTAGCAGTGGTTCTGAAACTATTTCTAGATATTGATTTAACTGAACTAGGGTACTACAGCAGGAAATTTCCTGCTCAAAATGTGGAGCAGCCCGACGGGGGTAGTGCCTTGACCTTACAGAAGATCACAGCTAAATAATACTGTTTTTAACCGACTTCCAAAAAAGGAGGAGGTTCTCAATTCGACTGTATTTTTTTTTATGTATGTTACATCAGAACTTTTGACCGTGTGGACCGATTTCGACAAATTTTATTTTAATCGAAAGGTGGTGTATGCCAATTGGTTCCATTTAAATTTATTTGAGATCTAACAACTACATTTCGAGTTATATCTAATAATGCGTTTTTACTTGACGCTTTTTTCGTCGACCTATGTTGTATTATACCGCATAACTTTCTACTGGATGCACCGATTTTGATAATTCTTTTTTTGTTGGAAAGGAGATATCCAAAATTTAGTACCATGATAAGGAAACCAGGATCTGATGATGGGATCCCAGAGAAATCGAGGGAAACTCTTGAAAATCCGCAATAACTTTTTACTGGGTGTACCGATTTTGATAATTCTTTTTTCGTTGGAAAAAAGATATCCCTAGTTTGGTACCATGATAAGGAAACCAGGATCTGATGATGGGATCCCAGGGAAATCGAGGGAACTTCTTGAAAATCCGCAATAACTTTTTACTGGGTGTACCGATTTTGATAATTTTTAATTTAACCGAAAGATGATATTTATCATGTGTTTGTGTAAATTTTATTGAGATCTGATAACTACTTTTTGAGTAATCCCAAAATGATTGTAAAGCTCAAAAGCGTACCGTTTAAACTTCCGTCACTTGAGCTTTTTCCAACTTGAGTGGTTTTATAGTTCCTTTCAAAAGATCCGAATCGTGATACGCGCGCGTCAAAGGTTATTAAAATGTAAAATAAAAGGGATATCCTATTGAATTGAAAGCCATTCATTTATCGAACATCATTCACCGAGGCGTCTGGTACGTGATCGAGAGGCTGCCCGGGATGAGAGTACATCCTTCAATGAGTATGTTTAATGTATTTAAGTAAGAGTAAAGGGCAGAGTCTAGAATTATATATATGTGTGTGAGTGTGTGTGTGTGTAAAAGATTAGGAACTTCGCGTATTATATTTGTATTTATATTTTATTTTACTGCATCATTGTGGTGTAAATATAAATTTCTTGACAAAACCAATACCAATACTCATGATATTATATAGCCTACGATTGCATATTTAATAATAGACAGCTATCGCTTACGAAAATGTATATTTTTTATTTGAATTAACGTGTACATAGAAATAATCTCTTCGGTTGTATAAATTAGTAGGTATAGATTATTTTAAAAACAAATTTTGACGATAGGTTGGCGCGGCATCGGCAGCTTCTGCGACTGGCCTTCGAGCTAGGGGCCCCTTATAGTTTAGTTTGTGTTCATGCAGATGTTTTTCGTTGTCATAGCGTTTGTTTGTGTTGTGTGTTTCCGTATCCCTCAAAAAAACACTTTTTACTGAGGGTTGTTGATTAGGCGTCTAATTTAAAATAAAAAGCACTCTACAAAAAATTTTGAACGCAAAGGACTGATGAAGTGATCTATACGCTCTTAGTACTTATTTTTTCCTGGCCAAGGGTTTATTGATTTCGACTCAACCCTTAATCAAGTATAACGGAGACTAATAATAAAGATGGGGGTATCTTCACCCTTATCACTTTACGTAGATTAATATTGAATAATAAAGATGTACTTGTGGTAACTCCCTGAGGTCTATTAGTATAGACTCCACCTATTGATATTTTTAATTTAATTTAAAAGTGCTTTAAACCTTTGTTTTTTATATGTGTATGACCGTGTACGGCTTAATATGAGAATATATTTATATATTTACAATATATTGACCATATTTTTTAAATTTATTATTATATTTTATTAATTGAAATATTATACATATTTATTATTCACAACTTAAGAGCTAAATATTTATAGATAGTTATGGCATCTTTGTTAGTCACCCTTTGAAGCTGACATTTATAGTTATTATCCCACTACTTTGACACGTTACGCAATGTAATCACCTTTTTCAACCTTTTTCATGGGTTAACCTTTGACTTACAACCTTTCTTAATAAGTAGACATTCTAAGGATTTTTTTTTAATCGTACTGATATATCCCTATAATAACTATGCTATGATACAATAAACAGACGTATGCTGACAAATCAAAACAGTAACTCTATTATGTAGAGTTACTAACATAATGTATATAAATAAATAATAAACACCTTACATTATTATAGTAATATAAGTATATAATATTCCATAAAAATTTACACTTTCTGTCATCACGGAAAGCGACAGAATAGAAAAATAAGAACAGTATCTAAAATCTAAAATAAAATAAAATATGTATGATCCAAGTTTTTGTGTTGTCAATGTAAAATTCATCGAATAATGTTTGTACAACTAGATTATGTTATCAAATATAGTAATGCCGTATGTTTACGGCAGTAAAGAATATAGTCCCCCCTTTATCACTACCACCATGGAACTTAGAAATTCGACCGATGGCGGGATAGCCATCCATCTGCTGGCTTTGAAATACACAGGCCGAAGACGGACAGCGTCTTCGGTGCGACAAAGCCAGCCCTGCGGTAACCAACCCAGCGTGGTGACTATGGGCAAAACACGTGAGTTCACACCGTTTTTGTGAGGCCATGTCCAGCAGTGGAGTGCGATAGGCTGAAGTGTGTATAGTAATGACAATTTTATTAATTTATTAATTTTAAATATCAAGTTTTGGCCACGACTAATATCTCTCTATTGAAATGTAGAGCAAAAAACACGTAGTACCCATGTTAGAAACAAGTTCAAAGTGAACGAAGACGTTAAAATATATGTTGCATACATCGAGAGATATATAGAAAAATTAAAGGCATACTTGTAATAGTATAATTGTAACTTATCCAAAAATTGAAATCGTGATAACAAAATATTAATATCTATAGACAACGACAGACCACAAATACAAAACCAGTACATACTAAGTACGCCTAAAAAAAGAAGAATAGCAAATAAATAAAGAGAAATTGAAATCCTATTGCTTGTGAAATAAAGTTCAGTTTCACTAGAAACTCTACTGTGCACAACCTTGTTAGCCGTACTAATTAGTTGAGCTCTCATTCACCCTATTATTCGCTTTTATTTCGGACTCAGTACTTTTAACCCCCCAAACGCGTGTCCATTGTTTATTGATGAAGACTAATTGACAGCGTAGTTGTCGTTAACTTTCCCAATATTTTCATTGTACCTTATTTATATATGCTTCCTAGCTTCCATATGCGAGGGTACATTTATTTAACAAAAGATAGAAGACTTCAAAGAGATAGCAGAGATAGTACCGATCACAGCGGCGGTCACTGGACGACTAACTTAAGTACTAACAAAATACTTGACACTAATATTTAAATTTTACCAACATAAAGATTTATATTTACATACAAAAATTACGAATCATGTCGTCAAATTACGAATGCGTCGCTTACAAGTAGGTTCCATAAGATTCCGTAGTACTACAGATACCTATAAGTATCCACGTTAGCAAATATTCGAACGCTACATAATAATATTTTTAGAAACAGTTCCAATTGAGTAATTGCTTGCAACATCTCTAATTGTAAACACACAAAGCAGTACAAATTTTATAAACAGCCTTGACCAGTGGTATTTTGGTTGAATTATTTACATAATTGAGTAATTGTATGCTGTACGTATATATTATATATGTGTGGATTATACACAAATAAACATGTTGATTGTACAAAGTATTGACTACAACTTCTAGTAATTCTTAACGTTGTATTATTTGTCTAACTGAGGTACACAACAGGAAATTCCCTGATCAAAATATGGAGCAGCCCGACTGGGGTAGTAACCTTGAACTTACAGAAAACCACAGCTAAATAATACTATTTTCAGTATTGTGTTTCTTTTGGTGAGCAAAGTGACCAGAGCTCCTGGGGATTGGGGATAGGGTAGTCAACGCGCGATGCTTCTGCTTAGGGCTTATGTTATCGGTGTATTTAAACTATTAACCGACTTCCAAAAAAGGAGGAGGTTCTCAATTCAACTGTATTTTTTTTAATGTATGTTACTTCAGAACTTTTGACTGGGTGGAGCGGTTTCGACAAATTTTCTTTTAATCGAAAGGTGGTGTGTGCCAATTGGTCCCATTTAAATTTATTTGAGATCTAACAACTACTTTTCGAGTTATATCTAATAATGCGTTTTTACTTGACGCTTTTTTCGTCGAACTACGTTGTATTATACCGCATAACTTTCTACTGGATGTACCGATTTTAATAATTCTTTTTTTGTTAGAAAGAGGATATCCCTAGTTTGGTACCATGATAAGGAAACCAGGATCTGATGATGGGATCTCAAAGAAATTGAGGGAAACTCCGCAATAACTTTTACTGGGTGTACCGATTTTGATAATTTTTAATTTAATCAAAAGCTGATGTTTATCATGTGGTCACATATAAATTTTATCGAGATCTGATTTCTACTTTTTTTATCTTTGATAACGCGTAGTTACTTGACTGTTGTCTGTGTGTCGATCTACGTTGTATTACTCGTCGATGTAATTGAAGTCGGTTTTTTTTTTTCGTTTGCGAGCAAAAACAATTATTATTATTTATATAATATTAAGCTGTATGGCTACGGTATCAAAGAATGTAGCGACCTGCTCTCTTCCCGTGGGTGTCGTAAGAGGCGACTAAGGGATAATACAATTCTACTACTACTTTAGAACTAAAAACCGACAAATGGCGGGATAACCATCCAACTGCTGGCTTTGAAATACACAGGCCGAAGACGGGCAGCAGCGTCTTCGGTGCGACAAAGCTAGCCCTACGGCATAGATGTTAGTGAAGCCACAAAACTCGGCTCCTTCAAGTAAACACACGCGCTCACGCACACATATGCATCAAACTACGCTCATTTTCGTTAGTATCTCACGAGGCCTCGTACAGTAACTTTGCCTATAAAATGCCGTTCTTTTGTAATTAAATGGTGCAAAAACAATACCAAAGTGAACAAAAAGTCTGAAGAAATATCGTTTCACACGTAAATACATACAAAACTTTATATTTTTTGTTATTCCAAAATAATATTGAGGTTATTCGGAACTTATAATTTCTATGCCCCGAAATAACGTACCGAGGGAGTGTTACCAGTAATTTTTATTTCCATTAGCCCAAAATGCGGGTAAGTAAATTATAGGCAATCATAGAAAAATAATTAAGTAGAAAGTGGACATCATTATTGTGTTTTTTTTTTATCTTGTGTTTTTATGTTTAACCTAACCTAAATTGAAGTCAATATGAATTTTTAACTCGTTTTTGTCTGTTTAAATTTGTGAATTAACTACTCATATTTTACTACTAAATATCATGATTTTAGGTTTCCAAAGAATATTTTAATAGGAGATAGATAGAATAGGTAGCTGCTTTGCGACTGAGCTGAAATGAACTACAACGTCAGCCATCCTCATCTAGTGTGGTTTGTTCAAACCATTTTGATAAAGCTGACATGTACGGTACAAAACGTGGATTTCGCAGAGTACCATCACGTATATACTACTACTTACTACTAGGTATTTTAATGTTGAATTTTTTGTTCTAGGACCTACCGGGTGAGTCTTAAATTAGTCGTTAACCAAGATTCAATCTTTGATACACCTAGAAAACATAAACTAAGAGAAAAGTTAAAAAATCAGGAACTTTATTTAAAAAAAAAAAATGTAAAAAAATTAAATCATTACAGCAAAGAGTTAGACGTCTTTAAAACAGGAACTGGCCTTCAGAGGAATCGTCAATTACTTAAAAACGCAATTTTCATTGACACAGATTTATATAATTCATTAAATCAAAACATGGCTGCAATAGATTTATTTAACAATTTGAAGCAAAAAAGGAGTAAATATATTTAAAACTATAAACAGATTTTTATTTTCGCATACCCATTTTACCCATATTAAATTAATTGTGTTTAATCCCATTTAATAAAATTTTCAGGGACTTTTTTTAAAAAGTGTCAACACTTCACTCACTCACACATATTTAAAAAAGTGGCTTCACTTTTTTGTTCTAAGTGCGTTATCTATTCTTTTTACTTGATCTATGCCCTACGGTCACCAACCCACCTGCCCAGCGTGGTGACTATGGGCAAAACACACGAGTTTACTCCATTTTTTACGCGAACTTGTGGAGGCCTATGTCCAGCAGTAGACTGCGATAGGCTGAAGTGGAGGTGGAGAAGTGAAGTAAGTTGTGATTATAAATTGCCAGCAGCAATAATCGTTATCCACTTATGTGTAAATGTTATACTATATTGAGTAGTCCAACAATATTTGTCCTAAGTTTATCTCCATACGATGGTAGATTATACATATATACGATACTAGCGACATCTGTCCGTCCATATTATTTACACGATAAGTAATCACCAACATATCATATACTACAACCTTCTCCGAAACACGCTGTATATTATGGTATGAGTTTTATACCGATCACTCCAATAGTTTTTGCAGTATAAACGAACAAAAAACCGACTCTCCCTTTATTTGTATAGATTTGTATAGATTTTGGTAAAAGATGTGTTGTGTTATTATAGGTATTTGTACGCACGATACATAACACGATTTCATGAATTTTTAATGAAGAATATTGACAGGTTTTTTTTAAAAGTGACAGTTAAAATTCTTGCAATTCTTTCAGCGGGGTCTACATTCTAAAACAGTAACACTACAATAACTGTAATCAATTGTTTGCATATTATATACATTTTTAATGGCGATTCAAAAGCTGTTAATAGTAATGATTTTTTTTATTTTGATGCAATGTGAGATATCCCTAAGGCTACAGATGCATCAGGCTTGACAGATTCTGATAGTGTTTGAGTGAAAATAGCAATTAAAACTGGCATGTCGCATTGCTGTATCGCTCGCCAACATCTGAACATCCGTTTCAGGACCGAGCCCGCCTGGAGGACGCGCTCTGTCTTATTTTATTTATTTTACTCATTAACAATGACTTTATTAACCAACTATAAAAAAGAGCATTAATGAGCTTGGTTTACAGTGTCCATTATTTGTAAAGCAATGTCAGTAATAACTAACTCGATACAGATTTTTTGAAGTGCTTTGGTGTAAATATTTATTATTATTATAAAGAGTTAACTTTGTTTGTATGTAGGGGGTAATCTTCGCAAATACTGATCCGATCATGAAAATTCTTTCACTAACAGAAAGCTACACTATTCAATAGTGATATAGGCTATATTTTATTGTAATGGAACAAAAATTCAATAAAAAATAATAGTATATGTAAATTAAGTCGGAAAAATGCGAGCGAGATGAAAACTTTACTATTATAATATTATAAAGAGGTAAAGTTTCTAACTTTATTTGTTTGTAGGGGGTAATCTTCGCAAATACTGATCCGATCATAAATTTTGTTTTCACTAACAGAAAGCAACACTGTTCAGGACTGATATAGGCTATATTTTATTGTTATGGAACAAAAATTCAATGAAAAATAATAGTATATGTAAATCAAGTCGGAGAAATGCGAGCGAGATTAAAACTTTACTATACTTATATTTGCATCACAAAAAAAAATTAACGCCCAATGAAGCAGGCTCGGGTCGGCTAGTATGAAATAAGAAAAATAAATATTCTGAAATGTTAACATTTAATACAGTCCTGGGGGAATTGGGGATAGGGTTGGCAATGCGCTTGCGATGCTTCTGGCATCTGTTCGCGTACCATCAGGTGAGCCGGACGATTGTTTGCTGACCTGATTATATATAAAAAAAAAATAACTAACAATAGCTCAGCTGATGGTAAAAGATTACCGTAGCTTATAGACGTCTGCAATACCAGAAGCATCGCAAGCGTGCTGCCGACTCTATCCCCAATTCCCTCCGGGAGCTCTGGTCGCCTTACTCACCAACAGGAACACAACACAACTTGAAAGCAGTATTATTTAGCTATGATATTCTGTAAGGTCGAGGTATTATTATAATTACTACCCCAGTCATGCTACTCCATATTTTGAGCAGGAAATTTCCTGCTGCACTTCAGTTCAACGATAACAAAACTTGCAAAATTAATAAAAAAAAATGCTGATCAAATATAAATATTTCCAACTTTAATACCACCTTATTATACAAATACATGTAATTTTATATTTTAATGTTATTAATATAATCTTCTAAAGGTTACGTAATCCCCATAAAAAGTGGTACCACCACGGTGGTCGTATCTTCGATTATGTTCTCAAGTTACAATATCACGGAACCCACGCTTCCGTATTAATAAAACTGACAGAAGCCCAGTTCCCGACGCTCTATCTATATTTTTTATCTTTGCCCTCGAAAGATACATTAAAAGTTGTTAAGCAAACGATTAGTTAAAAAGTTTTTCGTAATCTATCTTTTACTGATAATGTTTTTAGTACCTGCTTGTTCTATAAATTATAAACTTTATTTTATTACGTACTTACCAATAATATTCTAATACTAGCTGTGCCCGCGACTTCGTTCGCGCTGAATTTAACAAAATAGCTATTGTTCAGTTCGCTGAGTTAAAAAAATTTAAAAAATCTGAAATAGCCTAAAATGTACTAAAGTAGCCTAAGTTACTCCTTATTACATCAGCTATCTGCCAGTGAAAATCGGTCCAGCTGTTTCAGAGATTAGCCGAAACAAACAGACAGACAGACAGACATACAGATAGACAAACAAAAATTGTTAAAAATGTCATTTTGGTATATGTACCGTGTATATATATCCATTTGCATTTAGTGAAAAGCGATTATTTTGATATTACAAACAGTGATGACTCTGATGATGATCATCTGAGATGTAATTGGGACGACTTCGCATTTTAATATAAAAATCACAAAAATCTTAACAATTAAAATAAGACATTCAGGACTAGTAAAAAATGCGGTTTAACGATGCAAGAAATACGTGGTTCGAAAATATTATTTTTGGGAGGAGAATTGAAACCAGATCTACTCGTATGTATATTCTTGACTGTGACTTAATCACTGAACATGTGATGAATTTATTACAAAAAAAAGTGTACTTGCGATCCCGATTTGAACCCACGATATTCGAGATCCATCCACAAACTCTATCATCTCAGCCATTTATATAAAAAAGCGCTGATGCTTTTTTATATAAATAAAAAAAAAATCACATTGAACAGCGAGAAAGTGAGGGACTCTTCTTCTTGCTTCTGGATTGTGGGTTTAATTACCATCCCGAATCTAGGGGTAATATACAATACATACCTTGATTACGAAGAAAAATCTATATCAATCTACTAGGTGAACCAGTGAACCTCGTATCACCTATATGTGTTTAAAAATATGAACGAAACACTTTCTGAACGCACCTTTAAATATTTGACAACCAAGTGACAATGTTTTTGACAAAAGAGGGAAATTTGAAAAAAAAAAATGGGTCACAGTTAGGAACATTTTATATTTGAAAATTAAATTGATAAATGTTTGTGTTGTTTTAGGTTATGGTGTAACAATGAAAGTCTGACTATTTTGCCTGTTTTCAAAATTAAATAGAGACTGTTATCTCTACTGCACTGACCAATTAATCTCCTTCGTGTGTTCTCCACTTTACGTGACATTGGCGGAATCAACCGTGCTTCTTTGGCACAACTGAAAGCCATTAAACCAATCAATCAATCAATTAAATTGTAATTCAAATATTTAATAAAGTCAAATATTCATATAATGAATTTCTCAGCTAAAACATATTATTTGGTTCAGAGTTATAATAATGATAAAGATGTGTGGATTTCATAGATTGCATTGATTTATAATAAACACGATTTTGAAGTAAAACTTCTGTACGCACGCTTAACTAGAGGAGCAAGGTGGTGAATGCGTGACGAGACCATTACGAGGTGTTACCGGGCGAGGTGGACGGAGCAAGAGAAAGAGGTGCGAGGTCACATTTTCTTTCTCTCTTTCTCTCATAGCCATTTACGTTTCGTATATCTAAGACACAGTGCAGGCCTATTGTGCAGACCTATTGCTAAAGAAGTTTTACTTCAGTCATGTGATCTAAAAAAATACTTTTTATTTCAACAGAAAGTCTATTTGCTTATACACCTAAAATTAACGCGATCGAAGACACGTGTCAATTGTTAGTTTAAGCCTGTTTTGAAAGGTATTATAATCGTTTTTCGAACAAGGCGGTGAGCTTTGTGTTCGGTATTGGAATTACACGGCGATTCTACGAAACTATAGCAACAAAGCGTAGCATACAAAGCTTGTCACCGCGTCGTGGACGCGACCTGTGTTTGTTATGTTAATGTTGAATAATATTTGTAACTATCGACGGTATATACTAGTCAAAACACGCATTTTCACACGTATAACGACTTAATCTTCGATTGAAAATGGAGTCCTATTTATAAATCTTGCTCTGATTTCGCTTATAGCGTTAGATTTTTGGCACAATTCATATTGAATTTATTTAAGGAGTTTGTCAATGGAAATATTCGTATAATCTCAATTTTATATAGTTCTTGAGATCTCGTGATTAATTATTGACATTTTGCCACTTTTTTCAATCAGGTTATCAATTCGACTGTATTTTTTTAAATGTGTGTCACCTCAGAACAACTACTACTTACAGGATCGACCGGATTCGATGAATTTTTGATCGAAAAGTGTTCTTTGTCTGACTTTTTGAGTTAACTCTAATAATGCGTATTTACTTGACTATTTTTTCGTCGACCTACGTTGTATTATACTGCATAACTTTTTACTTAGTGTACCGATTTTGATGGTTCGTTTCTTAATCGAAACCAAATGCTTGTCATGTGGTTCGATTGTTAACTATTATTGTATTTGTAGATAAAAAATTGAAAATATTCGATTTTTAAGAACCATTGGTCTGTATGTCAGTAATACATTGTAGCGAACTACTAGACCTACTAATAATGCACTACTTAGTAAATGCCCTATTAAAGGTCAGAGCATGGAAATTAATTTGTCACAGTCCTTAAGTGTAATATGTGTATATAAGTGGGTTTACAATATATAGAAATTTTTTGTTATTTTAGACAAATTATACTAACACATTTAAACTACAACGATATTAAACTAAAATTAAAAAAAAGATTGTTCAAAATTAATAAATATAGTTTTAACAACTTCAAAAAATTCCATTTAAATTAAAAAAAAAAAATAGCAGAAATCAACTAAGAAGTTTTTAATAAAAATTGCTAAGGAATTTCAAAAACTTATTTTTTTATTTTAAAAAAAGTTCATGTCACAAAAATAAACTAAGAACTTTTTATTAACATCTAAAGCGCAATCGCGTTACACCACGAGCGTTATATAAAATTAATAATAAAAAAAGTTAACGCTTTAACATCACAAATCGCTTTAATGGTACCTTATCTGTACGATTAGCAGAACTTAATTGCCCACAATAATTCATAAGATAACACTCAGGGTTTATTTATTTCATTTAATCTTTATACGTTACTAATTGAACACGATAGATATGGATGCGACTAAGCTTAAGATCACTGTCGATATTTAAAATTATCATAAAGCTTTGACTTCACTTTTGACGAACATTTTTGGGAGGAAGATGGTGAATGCGCGAGAGCGTTACGAAAAGTGAAATCGGGCGAGGTGAACTGAAGTTGAGAGGGAGATATAAGTTAGTGAAGATAGAAAGAGAGAGAATTACGTTTCGTAAGTTTTACTTCAGTCGTGTGATCTAAAGTAGTTTTTTTTTATTAAAAACTTTTTTGAAATGGATATTTTATTCACATTGTAGACCTCTGACTTTTAGGTCGTCATAATTGTCGCAGTAATAATAAAATTACAATTTTTTTGAATACTTTAATATATGTAGTTAGTTGGTAACTTATCATTACTGACTTCTTCAAAGCAAAAAAATAAACTCAAACTCGACCTACAATTGATAGAGATGTAAGTAACTACATTGTATGTGTTGTTTTATTTATACAAATAGAATTACAATTAGATGTCATAGAACCTCAACCAAGAATTACTGATTCGATTTGAAAAGAGGTTTTTGTATTAGATAGCCCATTTATCGAGGAAGGATAATATAGGCTATTTTTTTCAAAATATATTTCAATGAAAATGTAGTAGAATAACTATAAAAGTTACCAACAGGTTTGACTTCTATTCCTATTCCTAAAGAAGTATCGCTTCAGCCTGTAATATCCTACTACTGGGCATAGGCCTCTTTCCCCATGTAGGAGAAGGATCAGAGCTTTATCCACCACGCTGCCCTAGTGCGCGCTGGCGGATTCATTCCCTACTATGAGTAACGATCGCTATCAGGTGTACATGATAACAACCGGGACCGACGGCTTAACGTGCTCTCCGAGGCACGGTGGAGAAACCCACAAGGACGAGACGATTTGAGTAATCTTCGATAATTCATATTTACTTGACTATTTTTTAGTCTACTTACATCGTACCAGAGCCTCCTTCCCACTCATGTTGGAGGGCAAACTTAAGAAAAAAATTACACTGTTTACTATGTCTACCATAAATATACTACGAACACAATAGAACTATTTGATTTGGCGCATTTGTTCAAAATTATGCGCGTACGTACGTCTTGGAGATATATTTGTATTTATGGAGAAGATAGTAGGGTTTACATGTAATTAATTTAAAACATACCAGGGAGTCCCTATAAATCTTCATATATATAATAATAATAACAATAATAATAATAGTTTTTATTTGCTCAAATTATGTGGTTTACATTATCTAGAAGCCCTGCGGCCCGTGCTAGCTTAAAAAAGCTGTGTTACAGGCCACAGTGTCTTCCCCAAAATTTAGTTTATTGTTACATAATCAGAATTTGCGTTCAGATAGCGAATACATAAATAATACTAGTCTGTATACAAAGATGACAACACAATAAAAAACCATTATTATAAATACAAAATTTGGAAAAAAACAAAAAAGGTTGACTATTATTAAAGTTTGGAAATATTTACCATATATATATTTCTTGTGTGCGTGTGTATGTCACTGAACTCCTCCTAGACGGCTGGACGGATTTTGATGTTTTTTTTTGTGTGAGTTCAAGGGGATTCGAGAATGGTTTAGATTCACAATTTGGTCCACTGAAAAATGTTTATTTATTGAAAATTTTTCATTTATAAAGTAGTTGTTAATTTTGAAATGTTTTACATTGGATCCGGCAGACTGCGCTACTATCGCTGCATCAAATATTAAATATTATTCTATTTTAATCTCAGTTTGTCCCAACAGTTGGTGCTGCGATCAAATTGAGAAAAATATTTGAAATTTTGTTTTATGGCAAAACAACGTTTACGGGGTCAGCTAGTATATACATAAAAATATATAAGACAGGCATGCAGATCCGTACGTGTATCGAGGCTATAATGGCTGAGTGCCTGCAGGCACGATAGGTCATCCGATCACAGAGGTCTAAGGTTCGATGACCGTCGCTGATCTCGTGGCTCATTGCGTACAATGGTGAATGTATATGCATACTTGCATATGCGAATGTGTTTCGTATTCTTTTGTTTTTTTTTTCTATGTTTAATAGAAAATAAGGTTGTATTATACTTACGATTAAATGTTGATAGCGCGAATAACTTGTCTATTATAAAAGAATATATTTTAAGTCCTGAGAAATGTTTTTTTTTTTCATTTTTACTATGGATGCGTTCATTTTATTATCTGTAAGTATGTTTAATTTAATGTTATAACTCTCTAATAACAGAGAAATGTATCTTTTTAGAATTTTACAAAAGGAAATTATACAAACAAAATATTAAAAAAACCCACACTCAAACATGTACACAAACAGATACTATACTAATTTTTATTAAATACTTAAATCTTAAAAGAGTAACTGTTGAGTTTTTTGCCGATTCTCCTCAACTCTACATTCCGTATGCGCGGTGGCTTCATTTACATAATACATTGTTGCACACTGACAATATAAAAGTACTTTTAAAGCCTACTTGAACGACACGAATTTTTTCGACTCTTAAAAACATGCTACTATGGAACCTAAACTACCAAGTAAAGTGCAAACTGTAGAATAACCTTCTTCTAGAGATTAGCACTAAGGGCTTTAATTTGGTCCTTTCAAGGCGTTTAGTCAATAAACCTTTTCTCTAAATATCAGTAACGCATCCGCAACTCCTCCAGTGATCCAGATATCTTAATAGCAATAACCACTAGAATCAGATGTGATGTACTATCTATCTGTCATTTTATTTATTAACTATTTAACGGATGAAGATATGCAATTTAAAAAAGTTTTTAATAATATGTATGAGATATTTCTATGCGTATAAATAAAAAAATAAATAATCGTCACATCTCGCTCAAGTTTAAATGACATAACAAGCACCAGCTTTCAAATAAAAAAAGAATCGTCAAAATCGGTACACTTAGTAAAACTTATGAGGTAACAATATAGAAAAATACAATTGAATGAAAGCGCCTATTTTTTTTAATCGATTAAAAAACCTGACACTTCGGCTTAAATAGCCGTATAAGTAGTAATTTCTAACGCGGGTGAAATCGCGTGGAGAATATACTATATATTGTCTACATTACTGCACTCTCTTAAGCTGCTTTATAACATTAGCTCACACTCACAGGTTGGCTGGAAGAGATCTCTTCTAGAGATAAGTCCATCGTTGCTAACTAAATTTGTAAATGAATAACTTACAATTTTTTTAAGTGCAATAAAGAATATATATATAAATATATAATGAGTATTAATATGATAGGGATTGTTTTCGTGAATCCTTTAGACGTCGCACCGTCGTCAAGGCGCCGTGACCACACAGAAGCCAAACCAATCATTTACATTTGTAAGAGCTCGCGTCAGTTTCGATAAAAAGTTGTTTTTTTACCGATTTAAAAATAAAAGTATTGTATGTTAAGACCTGCCGTTTATAGAAATGTATGGGACGATCGATCTTCTCTGTCTTGATAAGAATTCTGAAGTCTGATGTACGATATATGTGTGTTATTGGTTTGAAGTAATATTATCTACATTTACCTAATAAAAATTTAAATGTCTGTTTGTGTGAGAATTAACTAGTTTTTAATTTTTAGCTTGTAAGTACGTCCAGTACATTGTATTAACTTCTTTTGCAAAAGTAGGGATCAAAATAATTTATATATTTTTTTTTTTACTTTATTGTTATATATTTAGTAACAATGATTTTTTTTACGGTACAAAAAGCGAAAACAACATTAAAAGCGAAAACAACATTAAAGTGTATATATATAATCCTGAACATCACGTAAGTAAAAACATAAATAGTGGTACACACACAGACATGACACTCTAGAATCATTCAGGACCATACAATACCTATCACGTCTACAGATAATTAAAGTTTTTGTTATTTTGTCCAAGACAATCAAAACTGGCTGACACCATTCTTTCGAATTTTTTTTTCGCGCACAATTTATAAGTTGCCAGAAATAATTAAAAAAAATTAAGTTGTCAAGTTTCTTTTTTTAAAGATTTTTCCTTAAATATATTTAACAACCGTATACAAAACTAAATAGAAACGTGTAATATGTATAAATCTTATATTGACAACGCTTTCT
Source organism: Melitaea cinxia (assembly GCF_905220565.1). Classification (NCBI taxonomy): domain Eukaryota; kingdom Metazoa; phylum Arthropoda; class Insecta; order Lepidoptera; family Nymphalidae; genus Melitaea; species Melitaea cinxia. Next base: position 1,037,003 of record NC_059408.1, on the reverse strand, counting down.
AATTTAACAAACAACCCACTCTATAGTTTATTTCATTCGAATTTGTACAATTGTAATACGATACAAACTACAGATTATTAATAAAACAGAATCGTTTTTTTTTAAATTGTTTTTTCAGTTAAGTGAAAAATATAAAAATGCATTTTTAAAGTTTTGTTAAATACGTACAAAAGTTTCATTTTATTATTATTATTTATTTATTTATTGTCATAAATATACTATTATTACAGGCTTATTACCTATTGCGATAGTACATATAATACTAAAACATTGTAACCAAAACAACCACTAACCATAACATATAATAAATAAAGGAGCTCTTTTGAATTCATTCAGAGTACAATAGAATATGTTCACCTGATCTGAAGTTATATTATTAAAAAAAAATTCAAATGTAATAAAACGTATGAAGTAAAAATATTTCCATTGCTCCTTTAACAGAACGTTCAATCGATTCAACTTTTTAAATCATTGCAAATGAATGAATTAATAAATAATTAAAATACTGTAGAAAATGTTTTTACAATAAACAACCACTTTTCATGGAATTTCGATAAAACAAATTTTTGTACAGATTCTATAGAAATATGCAATAAAGTTAACGGTTCTACCAAAACAATATGTAATTGACCGTAAAGTAAATTTTTAATTGAGTTTTAAAAGTATTCGGCGTAGTAATCCGTTAACTAATTTCATACTAGTTATATATGTTGAACTAATGAAATAATATGACTCTCTTAATAGAAGGTATAGTAAATACTATGTGGCTACGGCAATAAAGAATAAAGCCACCCCCTCTCTTCCCGTGAGTGTCGTAAGAGGCGACTAAGGAATAACACAGTTCTACTACCATCTTGGAACTTATAAAGCCGAAGGATAGTGGGATAACCATCTAACTACTGGCTTTGAAAAACACAGGCCGAAAACGAGCAGTAGCGTCTTCGGTGCGACAAAGCCAGCCCTGCGGTCACCAAACGCCCAGCGTGGTGACTACGGGCAACACACATGAGTTCACGCCATTTTTTGGCGCGAACTTATGTAGACCTATGTCCAACAGTGGACTGCGATAGACTGAAGTGTTGGTGATGATGATAGTAAATATACATATTTCAATTTTTTATTGCAAATAGTAAGTGTACACTGTAATTTATGGACGCCAGGTACACAAAGAGTAAGCTTAATTTCATTTGTGTTTTTGTAAGGTATACCTACTTCATCAGTCGGGCTGTGCGCTGTGCCATAACAATGTTTTAATGCACTAATTTATTAATATTATTCTAAAAATCTTTGTCATTTATAGAAAAGGTAAATATCACGTTTTAAAATAGTTCGTTTAACAGGAATAGAATTTTTTCTCGCGCCCCAACACTTCAATAATTATTTTTTATACTTTATCAAACAAGCCATTTAACCAAAACACGAAATCTATACATACAATCTTCATCAACCTAACCACTTTTACAAGTATTAACAACAATTTTCCATACGTTTTATTAACAGTTTAACATAAAAAGTTATGGCGAGCGAGAGTTAAACGTTACTCAATTATAAATTACCAACAGTTAACAGTAAGTTAATTACGATAACGGATGTCCAATCTACGTAGCGGTCGTATTACTTTTATAGTCACATAATTGAGATGTTAACAATGCAAAATATATGCGACTATGTTTTCGTTACTGATTGTGACTGTTTCTTTTATTCTTTCCGCCTGTAATATCCCACTGTTGGGCATAGGCCTCTTCTCCCATATAGGAGAAGGATTAGAGCTTAATCCACCACGCTGCTCCAATGCGGGTTGGCGGATATATTCCATACTATGAGTAACGATCGCTATCAAGTGTACATGATAACAACCGGGTTCGACGGCATAACGTGCTCTCCGAGGCACGGTGTGGAGACCCACAAGGTCTACACAAACACCCAGACTACGGCAAACATCTGTATGGACAATAAAAATATTTGTCATGTGCGGGAATGGAACCCGCAACCGCCAGCGAAACAGCCACAAACCGTACGGCGACTGTTTCGTTATGTCAAAATATAACCTATATCACTCATTGATAATGCTTTTTTCTACTGGTGGAAAGAATTTTTAGAATCGGTCATGTAGTTATTTAGTTTACTTATTATAAACAAACAAAAAGTCAAATATTTCCTATATATAATATTGGTAAGTTTAATTAATAACATATTCGATTCAATGTACTAGAACGAATGTGTGTTCTTTGTTTGATTAAATTGGATATCTGAACTGCGATTCATTCTCTTTCATTTTAATTTGGCCGACTTCAAAAAAGGAAGATGTTACTCAATTCGACCGTATGTTGATAATTCTTTTTTTGTTGGAAAGGAGATATCCCTGGTGTGGTATCATGATAAGGAAACCAGGATCTGATGATGGGATCCCAGAGAAATCGAGGGAAACTCGAAAATCCGCATAACTTTTTACGGGGTGTACCGATTTTGATGATTTTTAATTCAATCGAAAGCCGATGTTTATCATGTGGTCACATATAAAATTTCATCGAGATCTGATTACAACTTTTGGAGTAATCTTTGATAATCCGTATTTACTTGACTAATTTTTCATCTACCTACGGTGTATTACTTGTCGATATAATTGAAGTCGGTTTTTTTCGTTTGCCTGCAAACACAATTTTATAATAACGATTTTTTATTTTAAAAATATGTACACAAACAGTCTTTATTTAAGATAGGAACCAGCCTTAAATAAAATAAACAGGGCTACAGCAAATGTCTCAATACACACATAACATTTACAAAACGAATATCCTAACACCAAGCCTTATTTTACGTCTTACTCCGTATATAAAGAAACAAAACACATTTCCGTTGTTAAAACAAAACCTTTCGAACTCGTATTGTTCCCTCGAGTCACGAATACAATATTATAAAAATTGGTTTAACTAAAAATCGACTTAATTTGTACATAGATAAGGATTACATTTATATAAACATATTCTAAATTCGTTTTTATATTTTACATAGATCCTATGTATCGATAAATGGAAGCTATAACGCTCCCAAGAAAACATGTTTGATGGCATCAAACACAAATGTACTTATTTTTCAATATTTTCTTTAATTGTCGACAATTTCATCATCATCACCATCATTTTAGCCTAATACGATCCACTGCTGGACATAGGCCTCCATAAGTTCGCGCCGAAAACTGTGACCTGGAGTGAACTGGAGTGAACTCATGTGTTTTGCCCATAGTCACCAAGCTGGGCAAGCGGGTTGGTGACCGCAGGGCTGGCTTTGTCGCACCGAAAACGCTGCTGACCGTCTTCGGCCTGTGTATTTCAAAGCCAGCTGTTGGATGGTTATCTCACCATCGATCGGCTTTTTAAGTTCCGAGGTGGTAGTGGAACTGTGTTATCTCTTAGTCGCCTCTTTCGACACCCGCGGGAAGATAGGGGGTGGCTATATTCTTAATGCCGTAACCACACAACAATACAATTTACCGTACAATTTACATATAATGAAGCACTGCCTTTAATACTATTCAATACAGCACGAATCCTTTTTACTTTATCCAAGTTAGATTCAGAGGATAAGCATTTGGTCCTTTTGTTAATTGTAACTACAAGCTATGGACGCCTCCAACACTAGGAGCATCACGAGCGCATTCTGATCATATCACCGTTGTCAATATAATCTATCTTCAGTAGTTTTGACTACCTTACACATCACAGGAATACACCACTGCTTGAAAGCAGTATTATTTAGCTGTGATCTTCTGTAAGGTCGAGGTGGTTTCGAATTCCTGATTTTAAACAAGAATTTGTCTGGTATATCCTAAAACGTAATATACATCACTGATAATAAAAATAAAGATATAATATGTAAGTTTCATTATAATTGAACTTGTCTAGTTCCTATTTGTTTATCACTTTTATAAATTCGTGTGTAACATTGACGTTTGCTGAGAGAGATTAGATATCTTGCCCGTAACACACAGGTAATGAATAGCAACGTCTGCTAACAAAAGTGTAGATTAATAATAAAACAAAAACAAAATTATATCAGAAACAATTTTATGTTATATATTTTACTTTGGTAACCGTTAAATGTCAAACAATCATCTAAATATTAGGGGCTTAAATTGACCCTTAACCTTCAAATACACATACAATAACATACCCCCCTATTAATTTATTATGATTATTTTATAATTATATTTAGTTAATATAATTTATACAGGACTTTCATTAACATCTGGTAATCCTTTGCTTTTGTGCCGTTTCATTAATCACGTACAGCTGTATGGCAGATCCGTTTTAGGCATTGAGACCGCACAAAGGGCTCGCCCTAATGGTAATACATTCAGTTTCCTTTAGCAGCACTAAGACCTTAATGAATGGAACAATTGTGCCTCGGTTGTGAACGCATAATGGGCCGGTGAGTTTGCTTATTTTTAATTCAAACATTTTAATTGGTTAATTTATCCAAGTGTTATTTGTGAGTTATTTCTGTTATTTTAATACAACTGAGGTAGGGCACAGCAGGAATTTCCTGCTCAAAATCTGGAACAGCTCGACTTGGGTAGTACCTCGACTAGGGTTACCAGATGGGTAGACTAAAATATCTGGGCAAATTTTCAAAAAGTCGGGATTTTGGGATTAGGGTCGGGACCAACGGGACAAATAAATATTAAGAAATATAAAAAATCACTTTTTATTATAAAAATTTAAATCACAAAAACAATAAACAAAATTACTTTTTATTATAAAAATAAAAATCACAAAAACAATAAACAAAAAGAAAACAACATTTTTTGGCAGATTATGAGATCATTAATCACTTATTCTAATAAGTATTATAATTATTAGTAATTTGAACTCCTTTTTGATAAATTACTGCCACATGTACTTCGCATTACATTTATTATCGCGATAGTTTTAGATTTTTGTTTTGCTGTTGTTTGTCGGGACATTTAGTATTTTTTCGGGACTCTGGACATCATACGAAATGTCGGGATAATCCCGACGAATCCCGACCATCTGGCAACCCTAACCTCGACTTTACAGAAGATCACAGCTAAATAATACTGTTTTCAAGCAGTATTGTGTTCCTGTTGGTGAGTAAGGTGACTAGAGCTCCTGGGGGGATTGGGGATTGGGTCGGCAACGTGCTTGCGATTCTTCTGGTGTTGCAGGCGTCTATAAGCTACGGTAATGTCTTACCATCAGGTGAGCCGTACGCTTGTTTGCCGACATAGTGATATAAAAAAAAAACCAATTTTTTTCTGTTTCTTTTATAGTTTAGTAGTATATACGCACGATCCCCTCTATGTGGTTTTCGAATTGGTTCAAGTAAGCTTTAAAAACACTTACGAATCGTCATTTTACAACAGTATATTAGAGTTAATGTTAAACTGTTTCCAGACTCGGAATGGAAATTCTGCTGAGTACAGCAAGAAATAAGTATAGATGTTTGTGGTAATACACAAGATACATAAAATTGAATAAACAATAAGCATGAAAAAATATAAATGATCTACTACACCGATTACAAACGAACATACCCAGCTAGGAGAGTAGGGTCACTGCCAACTGATGCCGTGTAAAATTAAATTTATTTTGAATTATATTAAAACGGAGGAATGTATTAATAATTACGTAATCTGTGTAATTGAATGTCGGTAACACTAATCGTACGTTAAATCGTGTGATACTTATAATTATATTTTATCTTACTTAATTTAATCGCGTACGTATTAATTATTTAGTTAATTAATTAATAGCGATGTCGTTAATACGCTTAGTAAAAAAACTGTTATTTTAAAAACATCTGCTCATTTATTAAGTTTTTACGTTCTTAATCAATTAACAGATTATAATATGACTATACGAGTATATGGATGCTGTTTAGCTAAATTATTCATTTTTGTATAAATAACTTCGGTAAAATTATTCTTGCTCGGCTATAATCAAGTATACTTTTGACTACGCGTTGGCACAACGGTCACAATGCGCGCTGCTTGCAACTTGCACAGGCTGACATAGCATACATTTTTATTGGCCATACACATGTTTGCCGTAGTCTGGGCGTTTATGCTTATGTGTTGTGTGTGCATAGAAATAAATCCTAGTGGGAGTCGTTGAGTGTTAGGCGTTTGTGAGGCTTTATTATCATGATTATATCATGTGGGCTCACTTATTATTTAAAAAGTGTTTTTTCTCCGGCTTTTTCCTTTCGGCCTACACTTACTAGGGATATTAGGTTAACTCTAATATTTATTAAAGTTGATGATATTGTAGAAAAGTTATGTCTACCGAGACGCTAGGGATTAGGTTAGTGTAGTAAATGTTTTAATTACATTAAGGTAGCTGATATGCTGTGTGATACGGTAGTTAGAATATAGACACTCCCTCTCTTCCCGTGGGTGTCGTAAGAGGCGACTAAGGGATAACACACTTCCACTACCACCTTGGAACTTAAAAAGCCGACCGATGGCGGGATAACGATCCAACTGCTGGCTTTGAAATACACAGGCCGAAGACGGGCAGCAGCGTCTTTGGTGCGAGTAAGCAAGCCCTGCGGTCACGAACCCGCCTGCCCAGCGTGGTGACTATGGGCAAAACACATGAGTTCACGCCATCATGGCGCTAACTTGTGGAGGCCTATGTCCAGCGGTGGACTGTATTAGGCTGAAGTGATGATGATGATGGTGAGGTTATAACACTGGGTGCATTGCCTAAGTTTGTACCTAATGTTAAAATGTAACAATTTTTAAATTGATTGTTGTTTTTGGTATTTTGACTTTTGAAGTAAAACTTCTTTATGCGCGATTGACTTGGGGAGTAAGCTGGTGAATGCGTGACGAGAGCGTTACGAATAGTGTGACCGGACGAGGCGAACGGAAGTTGAGAGGTAGATATACGTTAGGAAAGATAGAGTTATGCTTCATATATTATTATAAGGGTAACTAAAGAAGTTTTACTTCAGTCGTGAGAACTAAAGCACACTCATCATTACAGCCTATACAATCCACTGCTGGACATAGGCCTCCACAAGTTTACGCCAAAAATAACGTGAACTCATGTGTTTTGCCCATAGTCACCACGCTGGGCAGGCGGGTTGGTGACCGCAGGGCTGGCTTTGTCGAACCGGAGACGCTGCTGCCCGTCTTTGGCCTGTGTATTTCAAAGCCAGCAGTTGGATGGTTATCCGCCACCGGTCGGCTTTTTAAGTTCCAAGGTGGTAGTGGAACTGTGTTATCCCTTAGTCGCCTCTTACGACACCCACGGGAAGAGAGGGGGTGGCTATATTCTTTAGTACCATAGCCACACAGTACACTCGTTTTTTTGTAAATGTAGATTTTTCTACCTTCTACATATAGTAAACGAAGTAACGTTTGTTATTTTTTTTTAATATATCACATAAAATTTTCGAAATCGCTATACCTACTGCCGTGTTTCGCAGAGCGGTAAAGCGGTATATTGAGACCAAATATTTGATATAACCGAAATAAGATATGTAACGTTTACAATATTATTATGTATGTGTATAAAATTAATAAATAAATTAATAAAAAAATTACTTAATAAATAAGTAAATTGAAATTCCAAATTTAATGCGTTTATTTTATTGTGATAAAAATTATTCTCTAATTTTAAAACTACAAAGACCATTATCGGCGTTTACACAAACCGATTCTTGATCGAAATCCAATTCGAAGTAACGAAATCGTGCCTCAAGTACTCCGAAAGCCCGTTATCAAGTAAGAGCTAATTAAAACGATCTCCGTTGTAAAATAAACTTTAATATCTAAGCAGCAAGACAGAAATTAAATTAATTGTGGAGTTCATGACATTCGGCAGGGACGGATTATATAGACAAAGTTAACGACAGGTTGGTATATTTTTCTGAGACACTTAATGTTGTACCTGGTAGTTGTGGATACGATTCCCACTTTAGACAATTTTATAGAAGCTAAAACACAAGTTGTTTGATGCTTATAATGCCTATAATAATATATATGTGCTTTTGTTATTCCATTATTATATGTTTGTTATCGTTACTTGGTACTTACACAACTACAACTTACATCAAGAAAACCAATTATTCTAAACTTAGTGACCCTAATGCAGATGTAAGTCAACTGACCAAAGTTACGGTAACTTAATTGATATCTTACATGCAAAAAGATATATTTTTGAATTTGTCTGGGCATTTGTGTATTACGGCACACCTAACATGACGTTGATATAGAGTGTTTATTATTTATTTATTTATTTATTTATACTTTATTGTACACCACAACTACATTTTAAACGATAAACACATTTAAGAACATTTACAGACTGTGAAGTACAATGGGGCGGACTTATGGCTATTTAGCCATTTCTTCCAGACAACCCAAAGTTTTTAGTGTTTTTTCACTGTAAAATTATCTGTAGGTCCAGCGATTTCTTAATAGCTATAAGAAAATAATGTCTACATTTATTTCACAACATTAAAATAAATTAAACTTTTTTAAAAGAACAACCGATTTCAAAAAAAAAAAAATACAATAGCATCTCAACATTCCCCATCACAGCCACTACGAAAGAATCATTAAAACTATTATCGTTTCTTACATAGTAAGCATATTTCAAGGCATCAAGGGACACGCCACTTACTCCGCCTAGGGGCCTATATGTACCGAACCGGCCCTGACACAACTCGAATAAAAACCTGGGCGTGTGGTGTCGGTTTGTGTTCAAAATTCGAAAGCTGCCGCGTTTCGTTGTGAAGAAAGTTTTCAAGTTCTTTTTTTTGTTGTAAAATCGAGTATTTGCGCTAATACGATATATTTTAGTTGTATATGAACTGTGTTACTGTTATTTCTATTTCTTTATATATTACTAGCATTCCGCCCCGACTTCGCACGGGTAATTAACAAAAAATTAAAAAAAAATTAAATAATTTGTTTAAAAATATAATATAGCCAAGTCACCCGTGGACAGTGTAACTTCCCAACAGTGAAAGAATTTTTCAAATCGGTTCAGTGGTTTCGGAGCCTACTCAATGCAAACAAACAATCAAATCTTTTCTCTTTATAATATTAGTATAGATTAACCCGTTAAATATTTTTTGTGAATACAATTACACTAGTACAGAGGAGATCAGAGAGGTCGTGGTTTGATATCCTCTGTCACGTGTAAACTATCAAAACAGTTACTTAAAAAAAAAAATCAGAGCTTCCATACATCCTCCACATCATTTAACACAGGCACATAAAAGTGTAAGACAGGACTCAAAATGTTTTATAATGATTTCTTATTAAAAGCCCTAAAACGAAACTCTAGATTTTTTTTATAAACAGTTTCTTATGTTTCTGCCTATTTAATCCCACAGCTGGGCATAGGACTCTTTCTCGATATAGGAGAAGGATTAGAGCTTAATCCACCATGCTACTCCACTGCGGGTTGGCGGATATATTCCCTACTATGAGAAACGATCGCCATCAGGAATTTATGATAACAACCGGAACCGACGGCTTAATGTACTCTCCGTGATACGATGGAGAGATCCACAGGGACATCCAAATCGGAAAGAAATATTTGTACAGTTACTAATGTCCATCCCGAGCGGGAATCTAGTCCCCGTCAGTGTTCTAGGCGACCACTCGCACCATTACACCTGTGCGGTTGTTATTCAATCATTAATTAATTAATTATTAATCTTATACTACGAGATAAGATTAAGAATTAAAACAAAATAGTTTGAAGAGCACATTTAGATAAATATTATGTAGTAATTGCTATTTTACAAAAGTTTTTTTTGTTTTATTATTATTATAAAGGATGCCAAAAAACCCTGCCCTGATGGTAAGCGGGAACCGTAGTTTATGGAGGCCAGGAAAACTAAAAGACCCTTCACTTGAAATCTGGCTATGTTACATATAACAGTCATTTAGCTATGATCGTCTGTAAGTTTAAGGTTCTTCCCCAGTCGGGGCGCTCTCTATTCGGCGACCCTATCGCCTACCCTCCGGAACTCTGGCATTTAGCTTTGGTATTCTATAAAGTTAAGGTACTTTTCCAATTGCTGCTCCATATATTAAGCTAGATATTTCCTGCTACGCCATAGCTCAATCTATACATATAATAAAATGGTAGGAAAGTCAAAACTGTACATTGATTTTTTTTTTAAAGAATACTTGGGGTGTGATCTACAATCGATACCGAAGCCAAAAATATAGTTTTTAGAATTTTTGTCTGTTTGTCTGTATGTATATCCGGGATAAACTCAAAAAGTACCGCATGGATTTACTTCTTATTTAGTACGAATATTATTAAGAAGTCGGGTCAACATATAGGCTACATATTATTACGGTATCACCTACGGGGAACGAGCAGTGAGCAGCACCTTTATTTCTTCACCGCATTCTGTAACAACGTGTAATCTAACGACGCATATTTGAATGTTGTTATTATGTTAATGACCATGCTATAAGCTAGCTTCATACTGTGAATAAAGACATTCTGTACTATATTTAGTATCAGCATTGCACTCGTGCGAAGCCGAGGCGGGTCGCTAGTAGATTATATAAATATAATTTATTGCACTACGCCACTAAGATTCTTCGCCTCTCGTAGTCCACCAATGCATACATTACTTCATATCAAGTAAATAAAAACAAATACTATCTTCGTAATCACCAAACCACGAACATAAAATTTGATATGATCACATAATGCTCAGGCGTATTCAATAAAAATCCGATCGGGTACCGGTCAAAACGACTAATTGACCGCAACCGGGTATATATTATCTTTATATGGTCACCGGTCATAATATTTATTACAATTTCGGGAATAAATTATGTAAACGATATCAGAATTTCCATTTAGTTGATGGTGTTTAGATAAATAATTTGTGTTTTTAAATGTTACGTTATGATGTTCCAGCTATTAGCCGAGGTTTTACACGTGTCAATTTTTGTAAAAAAAAATACCCTATATGCCTTCCTCGGTAAATGGACTACTCAACACAAAGAAATTATCATTTCGAACCTGTAGTTCCTGAAATTAGCGGGCTTTCAACAAACAAACTTTTCAGCTTTATAACATTAGGTACGAGACATTCTTCGTAATTCAAGTTTATTTATATATCTGTAGTTAAATATAAAGGAGAATCAAAATATGTACCTCAAGATTTGACGGTAACTACGTATTATTTTAAGTACAATGCTGGTGAGGTTTGCCTGTGATGTATATTAATAAATTAAGAATGACATAATTTTAATTATAGTCAAAGTTCGTTTCGTAATAAAATGTTTTTTATAGGTTATTTGAAAATTATGAATATATTAATAAAATTTTATTTTACTCTTACGCAAAGTCCGATTACAAAAAAAAATCACATACACTAAGACCAAAGATCCACAATAACACATAGCTTAATTTTTTATGAATAAATAATAAATAAATAAATATCTTATAACATACACATGCGGCCGTCAGTTCCCATGTTAAGCAACTTAATGCTTGTGCTACAGATAACAGCCGACTGTTAGAGCTAAAAAAAAATTTGATAAATTTACATAGAAATAATACGTATATAAATACACATATTACACCCAGACTCAGACGGAAATCGAACCCGAACCCCGCGGAACAGCAAGCAGGGCCACTACAAACTGCGCCAACGGGCTAGTCTGTATAAATTTAAGTATAACCAATATGAAGTGTTAAGATAGAAATACTCATTCTACTTGTAAAAGGAACTTTGACTACTAAACATTATGTATTAGCTAACGGACTGATTGCGAGCTTATATTCCATAAAAACCACGTTACAAATTGAGATTTACGAAGCGTCAGTTCAAATCCTGATTTAAGCATAGTTTATAACTTCCAGATAGGGTAACCAACAATAAATTTACGGAAGAACTATCCTTTCAAATCTCAGGACAATTTTTAATTATTTTATTAAAGATGTTGCTGAGAATATGTCTAAAAATAGGAAACACAGGATAACGTTCATATATTTAAAAATTTATACTTTATTTTTTGATTTTAAATTAATTTTGATTTTGATTTTAATTGTAATTGATGATTTGATCTTATTTTTTTATAATTTTAATTTTTCATTTTTATTTTATTTATTTATTTGTATACAGCGCATACAGTACAGTTTTTAAATTTAAAATCACAAACCCACACCATAAAATACAATACTGTACTGTGGGAAATTAACTAAGAACGTTACTAAGGTCATAATTTGGCTATTTGCAAACGAAAGGACTGACTCCTAACTAGAAACCTGTATTTAGGAATGTACATATTATACTTCGGCACCTCTTAAAACAACCTATTTGGAAGACTAATGGATTCAAACCAAAAGAAACCCGAGACGGACTAATGGCAACCCTAGTCTCTTAGAACAGGTTGTCAAGATTGATTCATTTGTGACTATCTAGTGTAATATACTTAACGTAGCTATTTTTAAACCTAAGTATGATAAAATGATATATTATTAAGTTATGTAGTACCTACTTTTGAGTATCGTGTTGACTCCAATTTAAATCTAATTTTGATTTCGTCGGTAATCTATCTCTAAGAGTAACAAATATTCATTCATTCTCAAAAACATTCGTATTTACAATTTGTTTCGTTGTATTGTTTTGTTGCTTGTATTTATTATTGTTTTGAAGAGTTGGAGAAATGAAAGATTGAAGAGAATAGATTGCTGTATTACAATTACATTGTTATGCAAACACTTCGTACGACGAGAAGAAGTAAGGGAAAGAGAGTTTAAATGTCAAAAGACTGTCTTATATAGCTAACGTTCTGTCACATCACTGATTGTCTATTGCACTCACAGTTTATAAACACTTCACACCGATGACTGATAAATTAAAGTGCGGACCACACGATGTGAACCAAGAGTTGCAACGCAAGATGTGAGACGTTCCTTAACATACTCCCCCCGTTGAAGAATCAATATTCTTCAACTTTGTGTGTTCATTGTCGAGCAAGGGGGAGAGGCGAACCAGAGGGCGGCGATAACAGCCTGTAGTGGGCCGAACGCGAGAGCTCCCGTCTGGCCCCGGATATAGTCTGGCTACTGGCATCCAGTACTCCAATATAAAGGTGGCAGGTCTCCAACGTTTAGCCTTGTCTTGCTTGTCTTCATTTTGTTGTTTGATTTGCTTGAGACGTGCGTAACGTTTTAATTGTGGTTCCCTTTCATTCTCCAAGGCGCGAGTCGGCAGCTCATTTAGTAGTCTTCTGATTAAGAAGTGCCCTGGGGAAAGGAAAGGAAATCGTCAAGGGAACATGGATAATGGGCGCAAGGGACGACTATTCAAAATAGCCTCCACTCGTGCAAACAAAGTTAAAATTGCTTTAAAAGTTAAAATTTCTTCAAAGGTTAAATGAGAATTCCCATGACTCGTTTATATTTTATATATATGTTTGTTTGTGTGATGTATTGTTGATATGATGTTTTACCGGCCGGTGTGACCTCCCATATGTCGCCGAAGTGAGGAGCGCAAGACAGAATGAATTTAAATTTTGATGCTTTGCTGAGCTGTAAATTCAGTTAACGCGATGTTTTGTATATCGGTGAATTTACTGAGCTCTCTTGCCGCTCCTACAAAATTGCGTTTGCTATTGGAATAGATGTCCGCTGGCCTACCGCGGCGCGAAACAAATCTATGCAAAAATCATGATGAAGGCATCTTTAGATAGGTCATCTACATAAAAATCCTTTTGTATAATAATTTTGATAAAACTATCGTCGCATTCATCTCCTAACTGGCCTAGACATCGCGTACTTAAATAGCTGGCACTTGCGTACAGTATTAGTGGCATTGCTTTGAATGATAGGGACTCATCTTCTCTCCATAAATCAACTGTAATTGGAATTAATATGGAGAAAAGAGAATCCTGAATGTTGTGTTGTCTAACCATTAGCAAAACATTGATTGAAAAATCAGAAGAGAAAGCGGAACTATCAAATACGACTCTAAGCTTCTTAGATTAATTGGACGTTTTAAAGACAGCCTGATTACAAAAATAAGAAGGATCTGGTAAAGTAACTGTAGATTCCGACAGATGGCCTAAATTTTGAAATTCTCTCATGAAATGTATGTATTGAGATTTTAATGAAATATATTTTTTGAAACGTTTTTCTAAATTTAATAATCGCCCTTTCGCCAAGTTGTATGTTGCACTTAGACAATCAGGAGAATTGCGTAATGGAAGCCTGACACTAGTCCTGCCAGAAGGAAGCCGTGAAGTGTGAGACCGAAAATGGTTCTCACAGGCTAATTCCTTTTCGACTTGAATTGTTTTTTGGTGAAGCTCTTCTAGCTTCCTAAATTTTGTTATTAAATTGTTAATTTTGTTTTTCTTTGGGAGGTTATCATTGATAACTGAATGATTGCAAATTACTTGTTTAGCTTGATATGAAATAGGACCACCAATCAACCAACCGAAACTGGAATATTGTAATGTAGGCTTGTTTGCACCTAAAGAAATACGTTCATTCTTTAAGAGTTGCCAGAAAAGATCGGCTCCTATTAGTATATCAATAGGAGCTGGCTGATTGAAATCGGGGTCAGCTAAATGCAAGTGCGATGGTATGTTTAATTGTTGTATATTTATAGGGGCCTTAGGCAGATTCCCAATCAGCCTATCAAGCACAAGACAATTTAATTTAGTCTTATAATTATTGTAAATGGATTTTAATTGGATCACACAGCTTTCTTTTGTTTGTTTATCTGAGTGACCGATACCAATAACATTTGTAGAAATTGGATTTGAATGAATTGCAAGTTTCTGTTGAAGAGATTTTGTAATGAAGGATGACTGGCTGCCTGAATCCAACAAGGCCCGTACCTTAAGAGGCTCTTTAGTGATTGGATTCAAAATGTATACTTGGGCAGTAGTCAATAAAACTTTATCTGAATTTTTGTTTGAAAAATTTGCTATGGTTTCAGAGACCTCACTAGAGGCACTGTTGACCTTTGGCGTGTCAACTGGATGTAATAAAGTATTATGTTGTTTCTTACACATTTTGCATGGCCCTAATCGACATTCGACTAAAGAGTGACCCTGCCTTAAACAATTAATACATAATTTGTATTTGGAAATATCGTTTAATTTATCCTCTCTGGATTTAGATATGAATATTTGGCAATCATAAATCCTATGATTTTGATTGCAGACAATACACCTAGACAAAGTGCTATTGTCTTTTTGATTTGTAGCAATAAATGAATTTGAAATTTGTCGATCACGCTTAATATGATGATTATAATGATTATGATGATAATTGACAGGCCTTGAATGTTGCATTTTACTATTGTTATTTGTTGAAATGTTATTATGAAAACTAGAACCTTGATCATTCTTATTATGACGCGTACATTCAAGAACATAAGCCCTATCAATCAAAAATTTATTGAATTCAGTTAAACTTGGAATTTCACCTAAACTATTGCGTTGCTCTTCCCATTTAACAAGTGTTTGCGTATCGAGTTTAGATGAAACCAAATGTATAATTAACGTGTCCCAGTGATCAGTAGGTTGACCTAGGTTAGCCAAAGCGCGTAAATTTTTTGAAACATGATCGACTAAAGAGCGTAATGAAGTGTCCGATTCGCGGTTTATTTTTTCAATATTGAATAATGATTTAATATGATAATTTACAAGTAATCTTTTGTTATTGTAACGTTCATAAAGTAATTGATAAGCGCTATTATAGTTGGCTGCGGAAACCTCAATGTTTGAAATTACCCGAGCTGCATCGCCTTCCAAATAAGAAATTAAATAATGAAATTTTTGAATCAATGAAATGCGACTATTGTTGTGAACTAAATTATTAAAAGTATCTCGAAATTCTAACCAACGGAAGAACGAACCATCAAACTTTGCAATTTGTATTTGCGGCAAGGTTATACAATTTTCATTATTATGATCGCGACCACATTGAGCATCTTGGAATAAGGACTCACGGCGTCTCTTATCCTGTTCTAAATTCTTTAATTCATTTTGTTCTTCAATGATATTTTTTGCCATCGCGGTACATAATATGAAATCCTGCTCAATGCGTTCACGCTCATCGAGCTCTTCGTCTAAATTGTCAGCATTTATCAGTTCAATTTGAGTTTGCAGCTCATCGTATTTAGCGGACAGATTCTCAAAGCGACTGAGCTTCAGTGAAAGCTCAGCGACTTCGATACCCGTCAGTTGAGATTGCCTTGTAATCTTGTCTAAATAGTTTTTGAATTTAGTAATTTGTCCCTTTATGGAACTGCGCTTTACAATTAAAACCTTTATCCCGGATTCTTTGTTCATAGTTGATACTGAAGGTTCAGACATTGTGAAAAATATAGATAGAAAATATTTTATGTAATTATTGAAAATAAAAAACTGTATGAACTAGAATAATACTAAAATTATTTGTATATGAATATGAATAATACTAAAGTTATTTGTATTTGTATATGAATATGAATAATATAGACTACTATTAGATCTAGAATAATATAAACTACTATTGAATTTAAGTTAATTAATTACAAGACACCTCAAAAAGAAAGAAAATAAAATGAAATGATGCAAATGTCTTAGCTGAAGCTCCTCAATCGACGACACATAGAAGACCGGCGCGGAGCGGCAAGACAAGATGGCCGAAGCCCCAACCACGTGGTGCGCCTCACGTACCGCAACGCTGAAATAGTCGGCCGAATCGTCTAAGCATCGCACAATAAATAGGATTGAGGCTCAATATTGCCTTTAGAATTGAATTAATTTTGAAATGAATTGAATTATGTTGTTATGTTAATGTTATTAAAAAAAAATAAAAAATTTGATGCTGTTGACTCGAAATCTAATATAATAAAATATTAAGTTTAATTTGTATTAAGTAATGGAATTTAGAAAAGTTAAATGTAATTGAATTGAATGAAGTATTGAATAAACATTTGTATTAATGTATGGAAAACATTTGTATTAGGTGTGACACACCTTGAAGTAAATAAATAAAAATCTGAAGCGGTTAAACTAGTAATATAAAACATTAAATTTAATTTATTTAGTAAATTTAGAATAAAAATAATATGCAAGTAAATTGAAAACTACTGTTATAAAATATTAAATTTAATGTCTTAATGAAAGAAATTTGGAATAAAAAGTTATTGTGAAATATTAATTTTAATGCATGGATGAAAGAAATTTAGAGGTTAAGTTGAAAAATATTATTGTAAATTTGTATTAAATGAAGAAATTCGAACAAGAAAATTGAATATAAGAACACATGTTTGTTGAATGTAGTACGGCAATTAAGAAATTAAACCAAAAATAATTGTAAATTTGCAATAGCAGAATGCTAATTTTGAAATATAAATGGAAATATGAAGAAAGGAAATATAAATTTAGGAGATTAGGATGGATTAGGATTTAGGATCGGTAATCATGATTGTTAAAAATAAGGAAAAATAATTTGGAAAAAGGTTAGGATCGATTAGGATTGATTAGGATTGGGGATCATGGTTATGTAGGGCACTTATCTTATCATGGTTGCGAGGTGAGGCTTGAACCGCGTCACTGCTCGGCACAAGATGTCGGCCATGTGTTCCGGTGATCCTGGGTTGATTTTGAAGTCCCTGTTCGGGCGCCAAATGTTTCGTTGTATTGTTTTGTTGCTTGTATTTATTATTGTTTTGAAGAGTTGGAGAAATGAAAGATTGAAGAGAATAGATTGCTGTATTACAATTACATTGTTATGCAAACACTTCGTACGACGAGAAGAAGTAAGGGAAAGAGAGTTTAAATGTCAAAAGACTGTCTTATATAGCTAACGTTCTGTCACATCACTGATTGTCTATTGCACTCACAGTTTATAAACACTTCACACCGATGACTGATAAATTAAAGTGCGGACCACACGATGTGAACCAAGAGTTGCAACGCAAGATGTGAGACGTTCCTTAACACAATTCAAGTAGAATTCTACTATACATACACAATATACATAAATACTATAAAAAATATATATTTAAATAGCATTTCTATTACCTTTAATGAGTTACGTGTAATAAATTTGGAACTAATGAACGCTATCTTAACTTCAGTTCACAGTGTGCGTGGGCAGCCACTGTTGTGATAAATAGATTTTAAATTTAATTGTTTAATTGCTATTGGATAGAACTTTCTCGCAAGCACAAAAAGTTACTCAAATAAATATTACAAACGATTATTTTTAATAAAAAAAAGTATTAAATTTTAAAATCACTTAACTATTATTTTCTAATGTTACTAATGTTTCTCCTGTGGCCATGGTTGGTGTAAAGTATCCGAAACGTCGGTCATGTAAAAAACCTAATAAACCGCGATAAAATCCGAAAACGTTGTTTCATCACTTAACTATTTATGTTAAAATAATAAGTGCCAATCTCACCATCATCGATCTTTGCATCTCAAGAAGCTCTTCAATGAAAAATACGGTCAAGTGATGAAACGTTCTTAAACATTTTACTACACAATTTTTACACGTAAGCTTTTTATTTCTAGCATTTTCTGCCACGATATTACAATTAATGACCATTAAAAAAACCCGCTAAAATACTAACTTTGCAATAAAGACAAAATCTGACTTTTTTGTTTCTTTTTTGCAGCATGTAAATTTCTTGATTTCTTTGGTTTTTAAACATGGTCTTTAAGCGCAGATATTAGTGACTCTATTGTATCAATGTTAAAGTGTCAACGTTTCAATTCTTAAAAAAATATAATGATAACATAAACCAATACAAGAGTTACTAATAAAGAACCAAATATAACAGAGTCTTAAAATATAACAGAGCTAATTTTCTGCTAGAATTTTAATAAAAACCTTGTATATTTGATTTTCGGTCGATTAGTAGTAGCCCTAAACCAGAATCCACTCTTTCTCCATCTGTAAGTCATGTAGCTCCCTAAAACTCCCTAAATTCCAGTCCAGTGACATATTTATTATCTTTTCGGCTCATCTTAGCATCTTTTCGCTTACTAATTGTTTCCAAGCAAATAAATAAATGTTTAAAAAGAATAATAATTTATTTATTTTTATTGCACACTTACAATAAGAACATTAAAAAGAAAAGAAAAAAAACATACTGAATAAAGTGCAAAGGCGGTCTTATCACTAAAGTACATTATTTTTCTATGAAATATTTTTAAATGTTTTGGAAAATCTGGGACAAAAAAATCAATATCGAAAAGAATTTTTTTAATTACTTAGTCTATTTTCTCCACCAATTACTCCTTATACTCCAAAAAACACAAGATTTATAATTGCAGCACCATATCCACTCTCACGATGGCTTACAATCTCGTCATCTCGAACCGTTGTGCGCTAGAAACAGAACAGTTCCAGCACATTACCATAGCTATCTGATCGGCGCCATGTGAACTGGCACTATGAACACTCTTACCGCGATGTGATTGGCTCCTTTATATAAGGTATACGTTTAAAAGTAATTAGATTTTTTATTTATTTTTGCTATTTGGTACATATGGCCAAATGTCCTAATTTTTATAGTAAGTTGTTGTATATGAAAGAAATATTTTAATAATATCATTATGATAGAAAATACTGTAGGTATTTAACTAATTATATTCTCTTTCGAAAACATAAAGTTTCTAATAGCATTGCCATGTTACTTATAAAAATTCTTTAAAAAAAATTCGTATCAATTGTGCAAAAAAGATTTATCCAACAAACCGCGCATCATTCAAGCAATCTGTTTTTATTGTTTCATCATTATCATTCATCATTTTAGCCTATCGCACTATCTGGATATAAGCCTCCATAAGTTCGTGCCAAAAATGGAGTGAACTGCTGTGTTTTACCCATGGTCACCACGCTGAGCAGGCGGGTTGGTGACCGTAGGTCTGGCTTTATCGCACCAAAGACGCTGCTGCCCGTCTTTAGCCGATGTATTTCAAAGCCAGCAGTTGGATGATTATCCCGCCATCCATTCATCGGTCGGCTTTGTAAGTTCCAAGGTGGTAGTGGAACTGTGTTACCCCGTTCGCCTCTTATGACACCCACGGGAAGAGAGGGTGAGGCTATATACTCTTTACTGCCTACACAGGATTCTTATTGTTTATTAAAGATTAAGAACCGAATGACTCCAAAAACTTCCTTTAGTCACTACCTTAATCCCAAAACATTTAGGTAGTTATTTTCCTACATTTTTCTTAAATAGGCGTATAATCTTTGTTGTTAACTAGCGGCCTATATGTCTGAACTTGCTTAACAGAGATAGAATTTTGACTTAGCTCCATACAAATTGTATGAAAAATCTATCGCTAGTAGGCAGAACCAGAGATTGATAGATTACACTGGCCCACATAAAAAAAATAGCTCTGTACCTTTAACCAGACCCATCTAGGGTTATGTATTTCGATTGGTTGAATCCGAATTTAATATCCGTTTGGTCTTTACAGCACCTAATTTTGAGTAAATTCCAAAAAACTGGTAAAACTGGCTAAAAATCGCAAGAAAATTTATTTATAAATGCATTTTCTCGCGCTTGCAAAGGAATATAATTTTTTTGAACTATCAATTTGAAAATAAATCGTTTTGTATTGACAAACCTATCGACTATTAATAATTAGTCTTTAAAACATCAAGTTAACACGCATAAGACAGAAACTAATGCTAGTAAAATTATGCGTGTTGCATTTATTAACATATCCATTTCTAACTAAAAGAAAAGAATCAAATTTGACCAAAATGATTGGTTATTGTTAAAAGAACTTCAATATAATGGAGAAAGTAATTCCGGCAACAGTTACTTGATCGCAATTACTGATAATAGCTATATCTCAATAATGGGTTATCATCATATATATTTTAAGATAACCACAGTAGTTAACTAGAAAGATCATATATACTTATTTTAAGATGCCCTAGTTAACTAGAAATTTGTTAACCATTTTAGTTTGTGGTTATAAGATTTTGTACCAACGGTAACAGTCTCGTTCCCCGATCGGACCAAATATTTGTGTTCACATAAATATTTATCGCTGGGTCTAGGTGTTTTTCTTTGTAGGCCTAACCACCTCGTCTTGTTGGGTACGAAAAGCAGATACGGTCCAGCTTCTTAAGACATTATAGTTGTTGTGAAAAAATAACATGAACTAGTTTAGTTCTAGTAAAAATTTAAATAAAAAAAAAAAGCAATGAAAATATCTTTATTTTACACTTTTTTTTTAATTTGCAATTTGACTACAGACTTTGACAATCAACAAAAGACTATAATATGCGTGTATGTCAAATACACGTTAGTGTGTGTAATATTTTTTTTTATTGATTTAACATATTTTTATGCATAATTTAAAAAAAATATTAGCATTATGCACTCCTTCTCTATATAAAGTATAAGTGTACAAAATTTCATACTCCTCCGTCCATGCAATTTTCGTAAAAAGTGGTACAAAGTTTTTACTTCACGTATTAATATAGATAAAGCTTAAGATATTGTTATTTAAACTGAGTAATCATCATCATATACAACTCCCACATATATATACAACAATTGTAATATTAGAAATATTTTAATTTAAATATCACTTCATCATTACAGCCTATACAGTCCATTGCTGGACATAGGCCTCCACAAGTTTACGCCAAAAATAACGTGAACTCGTGTGTTTTGCCCATAGTCAGCACGCTGGGCAGGCGGGTTGGTGACCGCAGTACTGGCTTTGTCGCACCGAAGACGCTGTTGCCCGTCTTCGGCCTGTGTATTTCAAAGCCAAATATCACTTAAATATAATCATTGCGAGCTGGATTACGGAGGGCAAGAAATCCAACTTACTATAATTAGTGGCCCGACGGTTGAACAGGTGGACCTAATTGTAGGTTAGACGCAACTATCAACTCAACATTCCTAAAATATTTCAAATAAAGCGACCCACCCGATTCCACCCATTCTAAAATTAAATGAAACAAGCTGATCAGTCATTCAGTTAGTTCAGTCTATTGCAGTCAACTGCTGGACATAGACCTCCCCAAGTTCGCGCCAGACATCCCGGTTTTCCGCATTTCTCATCCAGCCTACACCGGCAATCTTACGTAGATTGTCGGTCCAACAGGCAGGAGGACGTACGTCCCACACTGCGTTTGCCAAGACGCGGTCTACACTCCAGGACACGTCTACACCAACGGCCATCGGTCCTGCGACACAGGTGAGAGCTATCACTGTAACCTGCAAAATCAGGAGCAACATAAGCGCATTACCCATTCGTAGTTGTCAACATACCTCATCATAGGAATACAAGAAACTTGAAGACAATACAATTTGCTTGTAGTCTTCTGTGCACTCCCAAAATTGTCTTATCTAGATTCGAAGCTATTTCTTGCTGTACTCAGTCTCAAATATCTATCCCTATCTCTCGAATAAACCATAAAATAACTACTATCTGCCTGCTCGATGATTGCGTAACATTACTGTCGCCTCACATAAAAATAAATTAAAAGCGCTTTCAATCGAGCTCCACTTTACATATGAAAGGTTTAATTATATTATTAGCTATGATAATTCACAGTGCTTTCCGGCATTGCGTTGTTCCCATATTAATGTCCGTGACTAAGCGATAAGTCACCGTGAACTCAGATCAATTTCTACCTTATTTTTTGTAATTGATGTTATAATTTTGTGTGTATTCAAAATGCAGTAAAATAAGAAGTGTTAGTTAGATAAATATTTAAAATTATTAACATTTTTGATTAGATGTAGTTTGTAGATACGAAATATGGTGTTATATTTCCATGTTTCATTTATAATTTTCGACAAATGATATGGCGTTGCTGAAACTGTGTTGTTACTTTCGATACTATTTTATTTTTTTCATTTCTTTTCAAAGCAGATACTCCACGTCAGATTGACCCATATCAGATACCCTACAGCAGATACTATAATATTATCGCGATTTTTTTTTAAGGTAGCTTAGAGCTTTACACACAAAATGTTGACAACATAATACAACTATACAGGCTAAAATCTGTAACATGATGACAATCAAATATACAACAATCGCACATGACTTTCATCGGGTTTTACCTCATTAACCTTCCCCTATACGTCGTCTTTTTTAACCGACTTCAAAAAAGAAGTTGGTTACTCAATTCGACCGTATATATCCTACTAATATTATAAATGCGAAAGTTTGTATGTATGGATGTATAGATGTATGGATGTTTGTTCCTCTTTCACGCAAATACTACGGAATGGATTTTAATGAAAGTTAACAGTAATATAGCTTATACATTAGAATAACACACAGACTATAATTTTTTGAGGTAGTGTATGAAGTGTCCAAAATATAACCATAATTGTCAAGTAAGTCGGAAAAAAATATGCCATCTGCGAGCTATTTATTCTAGCGTACGCTGCAAAAACTGTGGAGTTTAAATACATGTATAAGAGAATTGTTTATCTGAATTAGTCCTACAAAAAAGTCCGCGATCTATCTTTTATGAGTGAGCTATTATCGCCAAAACAATGAACCATAAATACAATAAAAATTGATAATACGATAGAACGAATAGATTTATTAAACTTTGTCTTTTACTACATCATTTAGACGATAATTAACAAATAAATAAACAAGAAATAAATAAAATTGGAGTCTGTTTGTAATATTAAAATAACCGCTTCATACTAAATGCATATGTATGTATACACGGTAAATATACCAAAATAACATATTTTACAATTTTTGTCTGTCTGTCCGTCTGTTTATTCCAGCTAATCTCTGATACGGCTGGACCGATTTTGACAGGACATTCACTGGCAGATACCTAATATAGCAAGGAGTGTCTTAGGCTACTTTTATTTTATAAATTTATTTATTTTATAACTCGGCGAACTGAACAATAACTTTTTTTGTTAAATTCCATACGGACGAAGTCGCGGGCACAGCTAGTATATATATATATATATATATATATATATATATGTATGTTCGGGGATAACTCCGTCGTTTATGAACCAATTTTGATAATTCTTTTTTTGTTGGAAAGGAGATATCCTAAGTGTGGTACCATGATAAGAAAACCAAGATCTGATGATGGGATTCCATAGAAATCGAGGGAAACGCTCGAAAATCTGCAACTTTTTACTGGGTGAACCGATTTTGATAATTTTTAATTTAATCGAAATCCGATGTTTATCGTTTAAATATCATCGAGATCTGATACAACTTTTGGAGTAATCTTTGATAATGCGTATTTACTTGACTGTTTTTTCGTCGATCTACGTTGTATTACCCATTGGTACTTGGGGGAGGAGCACATGAGAGATACTGGGAAGGGCTGCGTGCAGGGGTCTATCGGTGGGCCGATATTGTGGAACCTGCTCCTGGATCCACTGCTCCAGGAGATGGAGGCCAAAGGCGACTACGCGCAGGCCTTCGCCGACGATGTGGTGTTGCTGTTTGAGGGTGAGACGGCCCTCGAGATCGAACGGCGAGCCAATGCCGCCCTCGAACGCGTGAGGGCGTGGGGCCAGTCAAATAAACTTCGGTTTGCGCCTCACAAGACCAATGCTATGCTTGTGACGCGCAAACTGAAGTATGACACCCCACGTCTTCGCATGGGCGGGATCGACGTTGTCTTGTTGAGCGAAATCAAGCTGCTGGGGGTCGTCATAGACCATAAACTAACCTTCAACGCCCACGTCGCGAACGTCTGCAAACGCGCGGTCGCCTTCTACCACCAGCTGGCCCGAGCGGCTAGGGCCAGCTGGGGTCTCCATCCTGAAGTGATCCGCACTATTTACAGAGCGGTGGTCGAACCTGTGATCTTGTATGCGGCCGCCGTCTGGTCGCCGGCCGTGTCTAAGCTCGGTATACGCAAACAGCTGAACGTGGTCCAACGGGGCTTCGCACAGAAGCTTTGCAGGGCATACCGAACCACCTCCCTGAACTCCGCACTGTTGCTCGCTGGAATACTCCCCCTCGACCTCCGCGTTCGCGAAGCGGCGACTTTATACGAGGCGCGGAGGGGGGTGCCCCAGCGGGTGATAGGGGATCGGGAGGTGGAGCGGATGTCCTCGGCTCTGCGGTCTCCGCATCCCGCCTGTCATGTCGACCTCGAGTTCAAGTGCCTGGTCGACCGAGAACAGTTCATTGCAAATAGCGAACACGAAGTTAACATCTTTACGGACGGCAGCAAGATTGAGGGCAAGGTGGGGGCAGCCCTGTCCGTATGGACTGGCGCCGCCGAAGCTAGAACCCTCAAGCTTGCTTTGCCGTCCTATTGCACGGTGTACCAGGCGGAACTCTTGGCGATATGCCGGGCGGCGCGGATGGCCGCAGACAACTTGGCCGGATCAGTCGGGATATACTCTGACTCCCTGTCGGCACTGCTCACACTCAAGAATCCAAAAGCCCTCCATCCCCTGGCCGTAGAGGCAAGGGAACACCTGCGAAGGGCTCTGCTCCAGGACAAACATATAGAATTGTTCTGGATCAAAGCCCACGCAGGGCTAGAGGGGAACGAGCGTGCCGACCATCTGGCCAAGGAGGCTGCGCTGAAGTCCAAACGCGCGTTTGACTACGACAGCTGCCCGGTTTCGTTCATCAAGCGGAGCATTCGCATGCAGTCGCTTGATGAATGGAACCAGCGGTATCGGGCCGGCGAAACGGCTGGCGTCACCAGGGTCTTCTTCCCTGACGCGACGGCCGCACACAGGATCATAGGTAAAATAAAGGTGGACAGGTTTGTCACTCAGGTGTTGACGGGGCACGGCGGATTCTCCGAGTACTTGTACCGCTTCAAGTGCAAGGAGAGTCCATCGTGCGTCTGCGACCCTGAGTGTTCGGAATCTGTCCTCCACGTCCTCCTGGACTGCCCAGCCCTGGCTTACGAGAGACTGCGTGTCGAGTGTCAATTGGGAATAAAACTGAGCAAAAATATATTACCAAAACTATTAGAAGAAGAAAATAGCAGAAAACTGTTCCTGCAGTTTTGCAAAGAAATTGCTGTACTTGTAAATAATAGAAATAGGACTTAAAAAATTATGTTTTTTAAATATTGTACATATATTTACATAAACATATAGTTATAGTTAGTATAAGTAATATAAGGAATAGTTATAAGTTTTGTAATTATTAAAAAATTGATTTGTAAAAATCGATGCCTAATTGAAAATTTGTAAATAGACATAAACGGTCTCCATAGTGTTAAGCATGTATGTATAAGTTTAATTGTAAAAAATATAATATTGTAGCAATAAGGGAAAAAAAAAAAAAAAGAATACATAAATAAATATATATATGCTCCCTCCCTATGTCACTCCCCCCTGGTGTGTTGCACACAGTGCGAATAGTTTAGATTTAGATTTGCCTTATTTGTATTGAGGGGAAATACCCCATAATGAATGAATGTGGACGGATGAAAGAAGAAATTGGTATGCAGAATGTCTGTGGAATAAAAGCGAGAAGTATGACAAAGAGGACTAGCTTAAGTAATATAGTAAATT
This sequence comes from Melitaea cinxia, assembly GCF_905220565.1. NCBI lineage: Eukaryota > Metazoa > Arthropoda > Insecta > Lepidoptera > Nymphalidae > Melitaea > Melitaea cinxia. Next base: position 1,010,498 of record NC_059408.1, on the reverse strand, counting down.
TGTAAAAAAGGACTCCGAAAAATAAAAATCGGAGGCGTAGGATTTAAAAAAAAAAAAAAAAAAAAAAAAAATCATCCAACTACTGGTTTTGAAATACACAGGCCGAAGACGGGCAGCAGCGTCTTAGGTGCAACAAAGCCAGCCCTGCGGTCTCCATCCGCCTGCCCAGCGTGGTGACTATGGGCAAGACAAGACAAGACACATGAGTTCACGCCACGTTTTTCTTAAAATATATTCTCTCTTGCCAGGACAAATGCGACTGATCTCATCTTGCTCTACAAAAATTTGGACGTCTTGTTTGGTTTTCTCTACAGTAGTCCCTATATTATTATTATGTAAATACTTTGGTTCTATTTCTTTATCATGACTTTGTTTTGGTTTTGGATGTAGCGTGTTTTATATCTCAGTCTTAATGCTTGCTTCCTGTACTTTTCTTTTGCTCTTCTTAGCTCTATTGTTTTGTCTCAAATATGACATTTCTTTATTTGTTTTCTATACATGCCTTCTAAATAACAATAAGAGTGAGATTTTTTACGTATCGGTTTCTCGACAGTTATCTTTGAAGATGGTGAAGTTGGTGTTGAACACAAGGAAGACGCTCGTTCCGTAATATTCACACTTGTATCTTTATTTTCGGTCAAATGCTCATTATTGATTAATTATAAAACAACATACTTTCAGTAGAAGATGATGACAGAGCACTAGATGGACGCGGCGTTGATGTGGTTAAAGAAGGTTTAAAATTTGGTGTCTTTTTCAAGGGAACTAATTCTTTTTCAAAAAAAGTCGACTGCAGAAAAAATTCGTCTTGCTGATTATCTTCTTTTTTTGATTTGGGATTTTCGGGACAATTTTGTACTCTTTTAGTGTACTTTTTAGCGCAGCGAGTATGATAAATCATTGAGATGTAGTGTGACAAAGTTTCAAGAGGATCTGTTATATTGTTATTAAGCACCTCTATATCTAAGGTCACTTCTTCCTCGATTGTTTTCAATTTTCCCTTTTCCTTTTGTCTTTTATAGTAAGCTCTGAAATTTTCTCTACTTCTTTTTTGAGTTTTCTTCCGGCTTTTGGTGACATTTCACAGATAGGCAGTATTTTTTTATTTTTTTTACTCTAACCTTCTTTTCTTTTATTTTTTTTTTTTGATTGCTAATACAAAAAGGGGCATATTTAATTCGTTCTCGGCATTGTCGCGCGGCAAGCCTTCTATTTTCTTTAACTTCCTCTTTGGTCTTTTTAGGTTTTCCTATCCTATAAATTAAATAATTTGATGAATGGACAGCATATAATATAGACATATTTACGGACAATAATAATAATAATTTACGAAAACCGCGGTAAACAAGTATTACTTTTTCATACAACGGTAATTATAAACATATGGTAATTAGTATACCGTAATTAGAAAACGATAAATTTTCATAAAAATGTTTAAAACCGACACAGTATACAAATTCTAGCTTATTACAACGTACGGAGGCCAAAGTACTGTCTCCATTTACATGATCAACTTGGGTCTATCTTAAAAATCTAGTATTAAAATAAGAACAACGGTAATTAGAAAAGTTTTTAACCAAGGCTACGGTAATTATATACTCACGTGCTTCATTGGCGGTACACTAACATGAGAGTCATACAACTGCTGATGGACCTCGGTACACACTGAGGAGACGCGATGCGTACGGTAGTGATGTGCCAAATACTTTTATTTAGGGATGTGCACTCGAGAACAGCAGATGTTACGGCAATTAGAAGTTTCCATTGGACATACGATTACTTCATAATAATTATTTGTAGACTGGTTCTATTGAGTTGATATTTTGTTATGCGATACACGCTGCTTAATATCGTTTAAAACGTTGAATGGATCAAAGTAAATCTATACGCAATAAAAATTACAAGCAAGTTTTAAGATTAAGTTGGTGTGCGGACACGCCACGGTAATTAGAGAACAGAGGGTTTTGAACATAAGTTAAATTAATTTAGTCTTAATTACTTAAAACAGAAGCCAATATTTTTTTTAACAGCTAGGTACGGATGCTATCTAAAATATATAAAAAAGTGCATGATTGATATTACGGTTTAAACAAGCCCGGACACGAAAAATTTGCTAATCGGAGAATGGCCGAATTATGACCATACTATCAAAATATATCTAAAATGTAGTGATTAATCTTTAGTACAGATTCTTACGGTCTCCCGTTCGTTACACATCATATTTGACATGTGTCACAGCCGACCACGCCCTCGGACGGAGCAACCAGTCCATTACTTAGACAAGTCGTATGCTAAGGAAAATTAAATAGTTTTACAAACGAAAGAATAACTGTACTTTATATTTTTATGTGTACAAGTCAAGATTATTTGCGAATTTAAATAGAAAATTATGAGAACAGGACTATATTTGTTTGGGACACACAAAATTAAATATTAATCTATATTTTGTGCAGTCCTTGTGGGTCTCCCCACCGTGGCTCGGAGAGCACGTTAAGCCGTCAGTCCCGGTTGTTATCATGTACACCTACCTGATAGCGATCGTTACAAATAGTAGGGAATATATTATCTGCCAACCCGTATTAGAGCAGCGTGGTGAATTAAGCTCTGATCCTTCTCCTACATGGGGAAAGAGTCCTATGCCCAGTAGTGGAATATTACAGGCTGAAGCGTATATTTTTAATGCATTTACGAAGTAAATAAATAAATATCGTAAGACCAAGAAAGTAAGTTTGAAATAACAAATAAAACCCACACAACGGACAAGTTATAACTTAAGTTAAAGTTATCACAGTTTATTTAGAGCTTTTGTACAAACACGGAAATCTAATAAGATTATTTTAATAATACCAATTTGTTAATTGTTTTAATAACAAAATCATATTAATTTATTCAAAAATTATTTCAATTATCCGCCATTTCTACAGTGAACGTTGTGTCGTTATAAGCGTGCGTCAAGCATTAGACTTTACTTGGTGTCTGCGCGAAAAACTGGTGCTAAGGTAATTATACCTTACCGAGTGTTGGGACAATTTCCTCAAGTGCTTGCGTGAAACGATCGAGTAACGGAGTTATATTTACACATAACTGACTCTTAAGTATCTTCTCATGGATCTTGCACATCCATATACACATTTGTCCATCTATAATCTAATATATAAAAATCTCGTGTCGCGGCGTTTGTAGTTAAACTCCTCCGAAACGGCTTGACCGATTCTCATGAAATTTTGTGTGCATATTGGTATTGTGTGTTATTGATTTTTATTGATTTTATTTGTTATTTGATATCTTTATTTACTTCTATTCATATTTATATTGATTTACTAACATTAGATATAAGTTGTTTTTGTAATACTAACATTAAGATATGGACTACTTATGTCTGAAACAAAATAAATAAAGGTTAAGAGGCTTAACAAAATACTATGAAATTTTGTGCGTATATCGGGTAGGTCTGAGAATCGCTATATATTTTTCATTCCCCTAAGTTATAAGGGGTGAGGTGTGGGGGGGGGGGGGGGGAGATTGAGAAGGTTAATAAAAAATATGGCAAACCAACGTTTGCGGGATCAGCTAGTTATATATAATAATAATCTAAACTGATAAATAAAGAACATCACAGTCCCCAAGTTTTCGACTGTAATACTTTTAGAGATATCTCCTTAAGAATCGATTTTCATATAAGCCCTCGGTAAAAAAAAAAAATAGAGGAGTAATACGTACTGAACGAATGACATTTGATTCGTTTATTTACCATTTGATATGGTATTAATCTTTTTCTTAGACTAGTAAGCCTTTTTGTGCCTATTTAGACAGTAAATCTGAGTAAACTCCAGTCGTGCGTCCGAGTTAACGCTACACTTTTTTTAAGATCAACTCTAGTATTATATGCGAGTACGTATTACAGTAAACCGTTTTCGTAGTAGTTTCGTTTCTTATTTGATATCTGTTATTTACGCTTCAGCGTGTAATATCTGACTGCTAAGCATATGCCTCTTTCCCCATGTAAGAGAAGGATCAGAGCTTAATCCACCACGCTGCTCCAATGCAGGTCGTCAGATATCTTCACTACTACGAGTAACGATCGTTATCAGGTGTACCTACATAATAACAACCGGGACCGATGGCTTAACGTGCTCTCCGAGGCACGGTGGGGGGGACCCACAAGCACTGCGCAAACACCCAGACCATGGCAAACATCTGTATAGCCAATATAAATGTTCGTCATGTGCGAGGATCGAACCTGCAACCGCCAGCGCAACGGCCACAAATCAGTGCTGTGAACGTTGCGCCAACACGTCGTCCTGTTATTTATATAATTTGAATATACGTAGTTCTAACAAAGAAAATTACTATGATATAGAATTGTCAAGCACTACTGCTATTACTTCTGTGACAATGTGGCTTGTTAAACTAGTTCCTCGTTAGACGTCTTATTGTCTGTCCGTCTCACTGTCAGACGGAAATGAGTGTATTTGTGTACGTATTACATGATCATTGGGGGTTACGTTGTTTCTAAATTAAGACCATTTTGTAGCTTATTATTATCATTATTATGCATTCTTTTTTTATGCAGAAGAGGGGCTGTGGGTTAGAACTCAGTCTGCCACTCTTCTTATATGACAAACCACTAAATGAATATTGAAAATAACAATTAATACGTACAACAATTATGTCAACATTAGATCTCTATACCCCAGAATTTACAACATGTCTTGCAACGATAATGAGATACATTTATTTTTAGGTATATTGCCTAACAAACATTCGAACTGATTTATAAAAACCTGGTTACTCTAATTAACCTTTTTTGGCTGTCAGGTAAAAAGTTATTGTAAGACACACAGGTGAGTTTGCAGGCACACTACTTTATAACTCCATTGTAAGTGTGATATACACTTGAAATATGTACGTGTGTATACATATATGTCGATAAATTAAAAAAATAAATTAACAAACTATATTTTTATATAATTATTTAATGCTATCTGGCCCGGCAAACTTCGTTCTGTCAAAAGTTAATTTTTTTTCCATTTTTTTAGTATTAAAACCTTAGGTGGGCCTTAAGTTACATACAAAAAAAAATTTAGCCGAATTGGTCGAGATATTCTCGAGTTATGCGCTTAACAACATTCGTTTTTATTTATATAGACTAGCTACCCGAACAACTTCGTTCTGTCAAAAGTTAATAGTTACAATTGATTTTTTTTATTTTTGTATCAAAAACTTCCATGGGCTTTAAGGAACGTACAAAAAATAAATTAGCCGAATAGGTCGAGCCATTCTCGAGTTATGGGCTTAGCAATATTAATTTTTATTTATATTTTATTTAATATATTTATAACAGCAAAAAGCTGCCAGTGTCGGACCATCCCAGCAATTCTACACAGTTTTAGAACTACTGGCCTGAAGTGAAACTATTGTAAAAAATGCACGCCGATAATAAATCAAACATTTTATATAGTCCAAATGGCATGAACAACTAAGAGCCCGTGGATGTTGTTAATATGATAATAAAAACTCAACAGTAAGCAATATTACACATCTGTGAAAATAAAACTCTGGAAAAAATTTCTTCTTTAAGTTTATTCATAAAAGAAGAAAACGTACGTAACTTACGTAGTCTAATAAAATACTTTCAAAAGAAAGTAATATCTCTATCAAGGCAGTGGAGAGTGACTGTTGGGAATACAGTGGGGATATGCAATAATCACATTCCTGGGAGCCTGCCCTCCCCTTTAATGTGTCCATCGGCAAATATCCTTGGATCGTACTAATAGCCTATTATTGTATGGTTTAAGTCATAAACTAAGGCGGGTTTATTAATATTTATGCGTTTTTAAACATTCAAGATCACGATGAACAATTTTCATTCTACGGGACTTACCGCCATTTTTGTTTAGAGACCCCTGATTCTTCGGTGATGTTGCAGTCGCCATGTCAAGTCCGACCCGCAAAATGGCGCCTGCAACGTCGCCGAAAGTTTAGTTTTGAGTTTAAAAATAACAATCGCGGCAAGACTTGAGAATCAAAAGTGTTTATTAATGTTTACTTTGTTATTGTAATCACATTACATACTTATGTTACGTATTAAGGGCACATAAAAGTTTTCATTTAAGATGGGTCTGTCAATATACCTTTTAATTATTTCCTTATCCTTAACATAATCATCAAATCCTATACAACTATAATTTATAATTCTATTATTCCTACGATTTTTTTTTGTGTTACTTAAACATTCAGCACATCGCTTACAACCGAATATAAAATCATCATATCAAAAATTTCGATCTAACGGGTACATCGTTCCATAGCTTAATTGGCTAAAGCACCGACAAGGTCAGTCGGAGATGCAGGTTCGATCCCCCTGTAACGGTCGATTTTTGATATGATATTTAAAAAAATTATATTTTTTTCTATATTTTATCAAAACAAGCTTAACATCCTTCTGTTAACACAAAAAAAAAAAAACGCTGCAGCCTATCACTTATAACTACTGATTTTCTCGTTCGACTTTATAAACCAAGACACATCGCCGCAGGCTGTCCTCTACCACTTAATCCTCGAGTAATTTTTAAATTCCAAGCATTTCTTTTATTTGTAATACATTGCTGTGTCCATAAGCCGTTCAAAGTAATGAATCGTACCAAATATGTAATAGTCATTGCCCATATATTGAGTTTGTGTTTTCTAATAATTGGAATGACAGGGAAGAAATGTAAAACAATGGGTACATTTAGAACTGGTTGCACCAGTCATATCTACATATAGTATAGGTAAATTTTACTGTCTGTTATTTTGAAACAAATATAATAAATGAACGCCTAACACTCACCGGCCCCCACTAGGATCTACTCCTGTGGGGGGGTCCGGAAACATACACAATGCACAAATGCCCAGACCACAACGAGCATCAGTATGGTCAATACAAATGGCGTACGCCAGGTGCGGGGATCTGTGACCGTTGCGCTAACGCGTCGTAAATCAAATTAAACGTATTAAGTTAATTCATTTTTTATACGTTTTTATTGTCATTGATAAATAACTATTGCATTCAACATGCACGAAGTATCTGAACTAAATTTCTATCCTGGTACAGATAGCGGCAAGGATATTGAGCGCTCGGCGACAGATTAGGGATCGCTATAAGCATCGCACAAGGGTCGCTGATACAAAATAGTTGTGTTCATTATAATATATGGCCTATGACCAACAGTGGACTGCAATAGGCTGAACTGAACTCGGTAAACTATTTTTGCGTTGAATATATATTTAACGTTGAACCCTGTTGGAACACTAATAGAACCAAGAACTACATTCGTATGTAAACAAAATAAAGGTAGATTAGCTAGATTTACGTACAGACAGATTTATGAAATCTATTAGCATGCGACTCTCTCATGTTGTATCGTAAATTGGTCTGCCATTTTGACGATTGACGTCTCCAAGTGTCAGTTCGTCTGCGACGAATAGGTACTAAACTAGTACTAACATGTCTCCGTCATTGGATTGCAGAAACAGAATATACATTAATTCTGAAGTCCTGATATAAATGGAATAAAATTGGTTTTTTTTTATATAATTATTATTATACCACACTTATATTATAGGTTTTTAAGCTCACTAGGTAGGCTCACGGTCACTAGCAACACTTTTACTTATACGGGAATTACCCCTATTTTAGTCGTTCGTGGCAATGTCATCTGAAATGTCGCCGAAATACAGGGAATTTCAAAATTACAAAAAATCCTGTACAATGAAAAGTATTCATTATGCCGTGAAAGTTTAAAACCAAAAATAGTTGTTCATTATATATAAATATATTTATGAAACATATATACTATTTGCTATTCAATGGGAAATAGTTTGTTGCATTCTTGTCACCATTCCAAGTTATAAATTCTTTTCGGATTTACCTATATGGTCTGTGATTTAAATTAAACGGATTGACGTGATACATATGTATATCTTCAAAATAATATATATGTATTTGTTTTCATCGCTACATTACTACTTATTTAATAATGTTAATTTGCGCACGTTTGAATGTAAAAAATATTTCTTTCATTGCAAAACGCAGAAATTGCATCGTTTCTGTTACGAAATTTGTAACTACTATGCCTAAATGTATGCATATGGAACATGTTGCTGGATTTAGAAGTAAAAATAGTATAGGTATTGGTATAGGTTTTTACGGTGCTTATAGAAAAATAGTAGTAGTAATAACTTTTTAAGATTATTTCTTTACGGAAATTAACTGTAAACAGGCAGACTTCCATCTCATGAAATCGTCACACTAGCCTAAACTTAACCAAATTTGTAAATTTCATTGAGGTAGAGAACAGCGGAAGAGAGTAGTAGTGCCCCCAACCACAATTTAACTATGGCATTATCTTTTTGAAAAATAAACATCAAACTAATAAGCAGTTCAATAATTAAGTGTTCATGAAATATAAAAGAGAAATGTCGCGAATGCTAAGCAAAAAGTATTTCAATGCCCGGGGTCGACGAACGGACAAACTCAATTCGTCACAGAGACATGTATGGGCCGTCATGGCCGCCATGATGAAGTGACAGCTGGGAGAATTGCATAGATTATATATATTATAAATTATGAAATATTTATTGCAAACAATTCAAGTAAAATTGAAGGACGTTTTCTTTTTAAAGAGCTTCAAGTTAGGAAATTCTTGCATTTGATTTCAGTTAATAATACATGTCTGCATATTTTTGGGGCTAAAATGTATAGATCAAATAAAAACAAAAGAAATTTTCTATATAAAATAATGAAAGAAGAATAAAAGAGCGGGCTCTTATTGACAACCTCTAACAAAGGACATGAAAAAATCAAATATATATAATAATAATAATACATAAATGTATGACAATACATATGAATTTGAAAACAAATATATACACACATTCACTATTAATCATTATATAATTTCTAAAGCATTAAAAATAACCAACTCCCACGAAAATTCCTAACTTGTTAGAACATTATTGATGGCCATTGTCATAATGGAACCCACAACAAACTTAAATATTATGTCGCATCGCTTGACACTGAGACCTGTATTGTAATAAAAACAGATTCACCGCCCACGCCTTTCACGTAATCTTTAGGGTTATAACTTTAGTTGCTAAGTTTATTTACGTTTACAAATTAATTATTTCCTACACATTGGTAAAGTTACTATCTTTTTTTTATACGACCACGTCGGCAAACAAACGTACGCCCTAACTGATGGTACGCGTAGCCTACAGATGCCTGTAACACCCAGTAGCATCAAAGCAAGCGCGTTGCCGTCCCTCCCCAGGAGCGATCTGGCCAACTTACTCACCACAGGAAAACAACTATTTGAGAGCATTATTACTTAGTTACGGGTATATTACATCCAAAGTTGTTACACTAGCTTCCTAAAAATATACAAATACTAGCTGTGCCCGCGGCTTCGTCCGCGTTGAAATTAGTGTGGCACAAAGTTTTGCTGGCAAACTTCCAGTGAAACTCTCATCAAAATCGGCTTAACCGTTCCGTAAACCTTCCTCTTGCCAATGGTGGAGCCCTCTACAATGGTTAAACCGCATGAAAATCCGTTCAGTAAATTTTGAGCGAATCGATCACATACACTTTTGGGGACTTTGTTTATAATACACTAACTGTTGCCCGCGATTACGTCCTCGTGGTTATGAAGATACACTACATACATACTATTAACATGTTTAACGCAAATTATTTTTTTATTTCAGTCACTTGAAATGCTTATCAAACTGAGTAACTTTTTAAAAGGCACAATTTAGTATAATTTAATAGTTATTTTTATAAAACCTCTCTATACACCACATTTTTGGTTTTATTTTCAGGCTATATATGTTTCATACAAACTATCAACCCCAATTAAACCCCCTTAGCGATGGAATATCGCAAAATCCGTTCTTAGCTGACGTCTGGTAACTATAATCTACATCCCGGCCAAACTTTATCTTTGTCCAACCTGGATGGATAGACCATCCAGAGGTTTTTGAGTTCTCGTGATAAGTGAGTCAGTGACCTTTCTCTTTTATATATATAGATTACGGTGCATTATTTGGACACTTCCTCACCATCTATAGAGCATATATTTTAAATTTCAAGTCTCTTACTTCAAAGACTTTCATACAAACTTCCGACCCCCGTTTTATCCCCTTAGGAGTCGGTTTTCGTAAAATCAGTAATTAGCGGATGTTTACGCCCCATAAGGAACCTACCTACCAAATTTCAAGTTTGTAACTATTATAGTTTCGGAGATTTCGCGATGAGTGGGTCAGCCTACCATCCCCCGTTTTAACCCCAAATTTCTAAAGATACATTATTTGGACACCTTTTCACCATCTATAGAACTTACATTTTAAATTTCAAGTCTCTTACTTCAAAAACATAGGACTTTCATACAAACTTCCAACCCCCGTTTTACCCCCTTAGGGGTCGAATTTCGTAAAATCCGTTCTTAGCGGATGCCTACGTCTTATAAGGAACCTACCTGCCAAATTTCAAGTTTGTAGGTGTAATAGTTTCGGAGATTTCGTGATGAGTGAGTGACCTTTCGCTTTTATATAGATTATAGATTATAGATTATAGATTATAGATTATAGTACCGCCAGCCCTAAACCTAATGTGTACATAAATCGTTCCAGTACAAGATCTATCGAACAAAATAATTAACAGTTTCAATTGATCAATTAATACGAGATATTTCTATCGTCCGTTCAATTTGCGACTCGTTTTAACATAATGACTTATCGCTTAATTAACTTGTTTAGCGATTAATCGGAGACAAATTTGTTTTTGATAATTTTGTTGATTATGTTAATTTTCTTTGACGCTGTTTTGAAGTTTCATTGGTTTCATTGATTGGACGAGAAACGGGTTCAAATCACTGTAAAAGCGGATGTTTGTGATTGTAATAATGTTTCCGGTCTAAATATTTGTCTCTGTGGTTATCCCTTCCATGCCTCGGATACCACGTAAAATCGTCGATCTTATTTGTTATATTGTCTTTACTTTACTATAATGGTAGGAAAATTATACCCTACAAAAACAGGAGGAACGTGGTGGGCTAATCTCACACCTTCCTAATTTTTTTAAAGTGTAAAGGTGCAAATAAAATAGTACAATCTGTCTCATGGTAAGTAACTAATCATAGCTAGCGCATAAGACATTAAAATAATCTAATAAATAAAATATCCTCCTTAAGTGTCATCCTTAAATCAACTCCAGGTTTCTTATAATAATATATTTTATAATAAACAAAGTATAAACTAATGTCTTAACAAATGTATGGGAACAAAAAAAATATATTTATTTTGTGTTTACTCAATAAGCATCTCATGGTCCAAATAAGTTTGAAACGTTTTCTATATTTTTCAAATATATTTACAGAATATCATCACAACATTAGATTTATACAAATTGTCTTCGTTCTCAAGCCAAAAAAAAAAAAACAATTTCAATTTATTTCATACGTATTATTAGGAATAGCTCAAAAACTACTCGTAGGATCACACTTAAATTTAAACGGACACATATGGCAAGGACAAGCTTTCGAATAAAAAACAGATTCAGTTAAATTAAAACACCAAGTAAAAATGAGGTAACATAGGTACATAAAAAAGTGTGTGTACTTTACGCAACGTAAGAAAGTTATAGACGAGAATCCACAAGCTTAAAGTCACTCAGCGTGCAATGGATTTCTCTCAAAGATGATTAGAATTGAGACAATCCGCAAGAGAAAAAAAGTAACCGACATAGCCCACAGAATTAGCAAGTTGAAGTGGCAGTGGGCTGGTCATTTGTGTCGCAGGACCGATGGCCGTTGGAGCAGACGGGTCCTGGAGTGGAGACCGCGTCTTGGCAAACGCAGTGTGGGACGTCCTCCGGCCCGTTGGACCGACGATCTACGTAAGATTGTCGGTGTAGGCTGGATGAGGATTGCGGAAAACCGGAATGTCTGGCGCGAACTTCGGGAGGCCCACGTCCAGCAGTGGACTGCCATAGGCTGAACTGAACTGAAAAGAATGTTATATTTCATTGACTAGCTTTGCTAACTTCTTCTTCGTTGACTAGCTAACTTCAGGGTGTCGGTTTCCAAAAGAAATATAACCAAAGGAAGTATAACTTCAAAAATATGGGTTAATAACACACCTACCCTCGAGACGGATGTCGAACCTGCAACTTCGGAACAGAATGTATATGTTTATGTAGGTATATACCGTTTAAATGTATTGTAAATTAATTTAATTATATGTGTTAAACTTGCGTTGTTGATTGCGCACTCATCATTACAGCCTATACAGTCCACTGCTGGACATAGGCCTCCACAAGTTTACGCCAAAAATAACGTGAACTCATGTGTTTTGCCCATAGTCACCACGCTGGGCAGGCGGGTTGGTGACCGCAGTACTGGCTTTGTCGCACCGAAGACGCTGCTGCCCGTCTTAGGCCTGTGTATTTCAAAGCCAGCAGTTGGATGGTTATCCCGCCATCGGTCGGCTTCTTAAGTTCCAAGGTGGTTGTGGAACCTTGTTATCCCTTAGTCGCCTCTTACGACACCCACGGGAAGAGAGGGGGTGACTAAATTCTTTAGTGCCGTAGCCACACAGCACTACTACCGACATATTTCTCTTATACTACTTTTATTAAAGGTTGCCTGGAAGAGATCGCTATAAGCGATAAGGCCGCCTTTGCATACATTATTTGTTTTTGTACCTAATCGTTCTAAAATGTATCTTATTTTTTGTGTGTGCAATAAAGTTTAATAAATAAATAAATACATTGTCAATACCAACGGAGCCTACGAGCCAGTCTAATAAATAAATAATTAAAAAGTAAGCTATACCGAAACCCTATGATACTATACTAACTATTAGACAGATAATCTGTCTGTTTATCTACCTGTCTGTTAAGAGATTAGCTGGCTTCAGGGTCGAGTTACAGGGGGTGAGCTTGTTGAATACACTATTAAGCAATACTATCTATGAGATACTGAGTTTCTATTGGAAATTGATCCCTTTTAACCGACTTTAAAGGAAGGGAGGTTATCTATTCGTATGTTTGAAGTATTGTTTTATTTTCTTAATATTCGTATCGATATGTCCAAATAGATTCATAAATACTTTTTAATTTATAACAAAACACAATTCGAATCATAAGTTAATGTTTTAAAACTATACTAGCCCGTTGGAGCAGTTTGTATGCTTTCTGCTCCACGGTTGTGGGTTCGATTTTTTTATTCGATATTTTTATTAGAGTTTGGGTGTATTATTTGTATTTATATATGTATTATTTCCATGTATATTTATAAAAAAAATATTTAGTTACATCAGCCGGCTGTTACCTATACACACAAGCATTAAGTTGCTTACCTTAGGAACAGACGACTGTGTGTGAATTTTATAAGATATTTATTTATATATTTATTTAAAACAAAAAAAAATCAGTCTTATTTTATAATTTTTATAGAGAATGAATATATATATGTATGTCTATATATATAGCAATTTTGTAGTTATTTATTAAAATATCTATATATTGTCTTATTTACTTTTATTACTGACAAGAATTTCTCACCGATATTCACAGTCTTTGTTACGTAACTATCATGTGATATAATTATGTAAGTATACTATGGGTCGGGAAATACGCGACAGAAAAAAAAAACTTGATATTTATTTAAATGTTGGCGAAAATTTTGCCATATAAATAACATGCACCCATCTTATTTACTATACTTAAATATTAGGTAACATAAAAATAAGGTAAAGATGTCAAGCCCTTTATAAAAAAAACGTGACTACATAAAACAAAAGAGCGAGTACTTAATTACAACTTCGTCGATGGACCGGGTTCAATACCCGGCCGAAGCTACCCTAAAAGGCGCATCACGAGCTATCCGATCGTTGCGATTAGCCGTATATCGATATTTATTTATCGTAGAAAATAAATTTCTCGATAATATAAATATATGAAATTGTTTTCTGAGTTTAAGTTTATATTTATTTATAGTGCAATTTTTTTTATAATGAAGTAGGATTATTTCGAGGGCCGCTCTGGTATAATGGTGCGTATACTGTGTCTATATCTATATTGTTATATTTTAATAGAATTGTTATGTTGTGATTTTTATTTTTTGTCTTGTCTGTATATCGATGTATGTGTGTGAGTATGAATAAATGTTGATTATTATTATTATTATTACTTATATTAAAAGACGTGAAGCAAAAACTTTGTACCCCTTTATACGAAAATTGCGCGGATAGAGGAATGTGAAACTTTGTACACTTAGTTTATATAGAGAAGTGCAGAATGCTATTTTTTTTTTAATTATGCATAAAAATACCATGTATTTGACACACACACACACACACACACACACACACACACACACACACGCATATTATACTCTTTTGTTGATAGTCAGTCTGTAGTCAAATTGAAAATTAAAAAAAAAAGGTTTATAACGGTTTAAATTTAAAAAAAATGTTTAAAGGTTTTTTAAAGGTAACTTTATTTTCATAATTTTTTGTTTTTTTTTTTAAATTTTAATTATTAATTATGGTCGGATATCGACCTCTGGGTGACCACTAGTTAACTTAATTATTAAACATAATTTTTAGTGTCGCTCTCAAAACGTTCTTATAATGATGTTAATCTGTAGACTACCATTAAAATTTGTTATACTTATAACAACACTCCAAATTGTTTCATCGCAATTCATGGAAAAATCGATCGAATTCCAAAATTAGTTCCCATAGTTATCGAACAGATTACATCATGATTACGTGTTCAGTACCAATACATCAGCGACGTCGCGTGACATCGTGACATTACTGCAGTGTTTGTACATGGCGCACGCGATGTCTTTATTCCGTATCGCTTTGCGGTGAAGCTTATTGAGATGTCTCTTAAGCTGTACAGAGTAACATAAACCAAGTGGACAATTTTTTTTAAAAAAAATTTTGTAGTTAAATAGTCACTCACGAACGACTTTGTCTCCTGGTTTTTTTTTATGTGTTTAGGTCGGCAAACAAGCGTACGGCTCACCTGATGGTAAGCGATTACCGTAGCTTATAGACGTCTGCAACACCAGAAGCATCGCAAGCGCGTTGCCGACCCAATCCCCAATCCCCCCAGGAGCTCTGGTCACCTTACTCACCAACAGGAACACAATACTGCTTGAAAACAGTATTATTTTTCTGTGATCTTCTGTAAGGTCGAGGTAGTACCCCAGTCGAGCTGCTTCATATTTTGAGCAGGAAATTCCTGCTGTTCCCTACCTCAGTTAATCTGGTTTGCTGGCTTTGTCTCCTGGTATATTTTTATGACATTAGCTTATCTGGTTGACAAATAGTCAAGAAGTAAAATATTATATAAACAGAGTAAAACATACTTAAAAATAAAGATATAAATTTGATTCATGAAAGCATATTTGTTTACCTAGACAACATTTTTCTAACAAAAACGGAATAAATTTTGGTATAATATCGTGAATCATTATTTTAATTATTATATTGAGAACTAGCTTTTAGCCGCGGCTTCGCTCGCATTGAATTTTTTTAAATAAAAAGTATCATATGCTACTTCTAATACCTCCAAGAATATGTGTACGAACTACAAAGTTTCATGATGATCGTTTAAGTAGTTTTCGCGTGAAAACGTAGCAAACAAACTTATATTCACATCTATGATATTAGTAGGGATGATTGTATTCTGTAAATTCACTGCCTACTACCTTTAATGCGCTTAAATGAGATCGCAGTAAAAAATTGACGAAATGGTTCATTAAAAAAAATGTGAAGATAACAGAGTAATATTTATGGAACCACAAAAAAAAACTGGTTGTCTGGTAAGTTGGTTTACGGACGATAGTTTAACGTGACAGCGTCATAACAAAACACTTCGTCGGACGCATAGGCCAATCGAGTGGAAGATATATTCCATTACTATCACTGAGCGTAACGCTACAATGAGCGTAACCCTACAATTAGTCATAATTTTTCGTGGATGCCGCCGGCGGTCATCGATTTATTAGCCGTTGTCACGTCAAACTTAAGAACACTTAATAAAAGAAAAAATATTTACATATCAACATTCCAACTTACATTCGCATCAAAAGTACCTGTACCTGAATTTAATTTTAAAATACAAAATCCTAATACTTCTGTGGTTGTATATAAAAAGTTAAATAAACAACAGGAAAAATCAATACTTTCCATAATTTAAATAGGTTTCACCGCAAAATAACTTTCTATAATCTGAAATATTGCTTATAATATTTCAGAAAATAGTTTCAATCGTTGACTGAGTCCGCTAATGAGTTCTGTGGTCGTTCAGCTGAGTTCAATTTATTTATTCTTACATAATAGAATAAATTCTTATTTATTATTATAGTATTCATTATAAAAAATAAAGTTTTCTAATTTTAAGATTAAAGGTAATATTTAAAAAAAATATAATAATTTCGGATAAAGCTATCTGACACACACACAGTGACAGTGTGTTTTTTCTTTTGATTAAACTCACAGACCACACAAATACTAATAAAACTCCACTTCTTTTATATTTTTCGGAACTTCGACTGATCGATCAAATTGATTTAATTGATTAAATAAAACTACACTTTATTAGCACTACTGACAACGCCTATCAGTAACTTATGTGTGAGATAAATATCATCAAGTAGTGAAACAGACCTTAAAACTGTAAATCAATAAATCAAAATAACATAATTAATTTCTAAGCAATTGTATCAGTCTAAATTTTACTTATTTAAATTATCTAAGAATCATTTTTAACCTAAAAATAATAATAATGTCTCACCCTTTCGTATTACATTTCGTCACTTTTCAATTATAAATTACTCACAATGCTTTTAAAAGAGGTTTCTGCTATCGTTTAACTCCAAGTGCCAACGCTCAGACATTAAAACGCAAATGCAAAAGAAAAATTCATCGCCTCGTCATCTCATCCATTACACGGAAAGCCTGTCAGTCGACATTAGTGCTGCGAGTTCACGTATCAGTGTCGACAGGTTCGCAACTGGCATTCGACACCTTGGAGAGCGATAGCGATTATAACCATATTAATATTACAAGAACCTTTCAAAATGTCGGTTAGTTTATTAATGAAATAATAATTATTTTTTGTTTTTATAAAATGTCAGAGTATCGCGATATTGTCGCGATTTTTAAGTGCCGAGTGGATTTATAAAATTAACTTTATGACAATGTTATAAGGTACCAGACATTTTTGCGGATTAGTCTGCGTTTAGTCTTTGAATAATTGTTATTAATAAGTTGTCTGGTGCAATTTTAAGCCACAGTTTAGTAATAATCTATGTATTTAAAAAATAATTTTAATAATTGTGATTGCTCGCAAACGAAAAAAACCGGCTTCAAATAGAGAAAAAAAATAAGATCATGATTATTAAGATCTTCACTACGATTTTCAGGGGTTTCCTTTGATTTTTCTGGGATTCCATCATTAGATCCTGGTTCCCTTATCGTGGTACCACATCTTAAATATCTCCTTTCCAACAAAAAAAGAATTATCCAAATCGGTTCATAAACGACGAAGTTATCCCCGAAAATACATTTTAAATATATATATACACGGTCGAATTGAGTTACCTCCTCCTTTTTTGAAATCTGAATTTTTGAAAATGAAAGATTTTTGTAAAAAAAGTAACTTAAAAAACTCGATATATTGACCCAACAAAGGTATGTTGGTACGAATTTCGCCATGTCAGTTAGTTCTATTGTATTTTTAGAATTTAACCCATGTTCGGAGTAAGGGAACCTGTTATTTAACATTGCGCTTGAAACCGAGTTAGTGTAGGTATCCTTATCTTAGTAATCTAGACTAGGTTTTACATCCTACCTGTCAAGGCTTTTAGCCGCTATCATAAAAGATAAGTTCACTTCTTACTTCACATTCGACTTATCTAATGTTCGAAGATATTGTACATTGTTTTATAGATAGATTATTTTTTCTCTAATTTTAGTAAAACTATAACAGGTTGAGTCCTGTCCATTTTGGTGATATTTTGTAAAAAAAAAAAAAACATTTTTTGAGTCATTAATCGAGACTAAACCCAAATTATTATTTTTTTCTGTCTTCATTTTTGCCGCAAATAATGTTGAAATTACTTAGAATTTAAGACTTTCATTGTTTATTTTTTTTTATTTAAATTAAGACTAGCGGTTAATTTCTCTAAGAGAAACGATTGCCTTCAAGTGTTTATGGTAACTACCGGGAGCGACAGATTAATGTGCTCTCCGAGACACAGGAGGAGATAAAAAAAAACATATCTACACAAAAACTTGAAACTAATATTTGTAGAAATATACATCCGTCCAGAAGGGAAATTGAATCCGCTACTGCCCGAGTTTAGGCGACTAAACACACTTTAATACACCAGAGCGGTTGTTGATGAATCAAAGTTTTAACCGTTTTCATTTTTCAGATTGACTGATGCAATTTTTTTTTTAATCTTTTACGAATATAGCGCGAATAAATATAAAAAAAAAACTCTTAACTTATACTTTGTAATATTAATATAAATTTTAAATAGTAAATTATAAAATAAATTATTATATGAAATGTACAAATTTTTCCTATTTTCCTGTGCTCTCTTCTCTTTTGGGAGGCTTGTGCAGTTGACAAGCTACATAACATTTTACGAAATCGTGACGTGAGATTTATTGTAAAACAGTAAATAATCTGGCCCCCAGTCCACGCCGCTGTATACTAACGTCGGTTCCTTCACGATTCTCTTCAATCTTTGTGTCACGAACTAATAGAATTATCTTGTTTACCAGCCATTGGTTAGTGTTATTGAGTGAAATCTGCGTCTTGTTTATTATTGTTTTAAAAAATATTTTTTTAACCATAGCTTCAAAATAATTTTTGAATTGTAGTTAATTATAGGTATTGAGAAGAGTAGGTTTTTCTGCGAAGAATTGGCACAAAACACAACTGTTATTATTTTAATTTTTTTTTATATTTAGTTTGTAAACTGTTGCGGGAGCGCAGACGGCGCAGCGCGCGGCTAGGCAACGATCGCTCGGGTAGCAACAACGTCAAGAAGCAAGGTGAGCTAGTTACAGTATGAAATTTGTGTACCTACTTTTACCTAGTCAATGGTATGAAACCCTTCGTGCGCGAGTCCGTCTCGCACTTGGCCGGTTTTAATATTTTGATTTGTTATAATCTCAATGCCTCCCGAAAATTCGGCCATACTTTGAATTTACCAATAATGATCACTGTAGTCGTATGTCTAGAAGGTCAGCGTGAGCAAAACCACAGGGTTATCTTGTATTTATATACGTTGCAACATATTCAGACGTGGAGGCTTCATCTTCATTACCTCGATCTCATATCCTTAACCAGACCAGTTTTAATATAAGAGGAGTTATAGTCCCTAGGGCGACATTCATTTCAGGTTATAAGTGAGAATTCGGAGAAATTTGTGTATGTGCAAATTAATTTTAATTAAATTTTATTATTTACGTGACCTAGGTATTATACAAATTATGTACATATATCTCTTTCTCTTTAGTTATAGTGCTCTGACGTGATATAACTGGCGCCTAACGATGTTTTTACAAGCTTTTCCAAAATACTTATATCAGGAGAACAACATTGTTTTTTATTTTTTTTTTATTTTATGTATATTAAGTATAGTAGTATAGTAGGTATATAGTATAGTAGGTTGTTGTAAGTATAGTAGGTGCGTTCTTTTGCTAACTTTATTCTGAGATTAATTTTATATTATGTATCCATAAAAAAAATGAAAATAAATGTTATTATGTATGTAGTAGGTACAAATAATGACCATAGCCTATAACAATCAATTTAGGCTATTTACGTTGATCACCTCAAGTTATGTATATTATAGTTTAGTGCCTCTGAATTTCATGCAAGTAGGTAGGTATATGACAGAACTTATAATGGTTGACTGGATGTAAAATAATAACATCTACAATTTTTATTTTTGTGTTACCCACACTTGGGATTCTAAACATTTTTGAATATCATATCAAACCATGGTTCGCTTAAACCGAATATAAAAATTATCATATCAAAAGTTTCGATCCAGTGGGTACATCGTTCCATAGCTTAATTGGCTAGAGCGCCGACACGGTCAGTCGGTGACGCGGGTTCGAACCCCGCTGGACCGGTCAATTTTTGATATGATATTAAAAAATGTTTATTAACCTTAAAGTTGCAGTTTATTGAGGAGGAACAGGCCCTACTGGCCTAGTTTACTTCCCGCTGTCAAAGTTTATTTGTATTGTCATCCGTCAATAAGTGTTATCCACAATTGTGAAAGCAGTTTATTGAGGAGGAACAGCCCTACTGGCCTATTCTACTTCCCGCTGTCAGTTTATTTGTATTTTCATTCGTCAAATAGTGTTATCCACAAATCGTGAAACAGGCAATTAACATAATTATATACTTAAATTTGAAAGTCATCCAGTCACCTAAGGTAGAACCAAAATGTAATCGCCGGGGCGAGGTGGCGAATGCTAGCGCGACACCACCTCGCCCACCCAGGCGACACACAATGTAAGCGTTTATATGAGAGAGATTCTCAAAATAATAATTCTTAAATAACTTATACTTTCTGACATAACCAAACCATCGCGCGATTCAGAAATTTACATAAATCTAACGCCATCCAGGCGTCATCGAGGAACTAAAAATAATAAACTTATCTAGACACATTTAGAAAGAAAGAAAGTTACATTTACAAATGTTTATTAGTGTGTATGTTTAATCCGGACACATACAATTGAAAAAGCTATTCTTGATCTAGATAAATAGTTTAAAATTAGCATCACTCGATCCACATCCATATATTAATTAACTTGTACCTTTTATTGTAGACATCATGACACGATTATCTTGTACGGTGGAGTAAAATCCATATCCAAATCCAGCTAATATAGAATACAAACATAGTGTCTGTGTAGTAAACAACGACTTCTACAGTATACAAAATTAATTTTAAGATTGATTGCGTCAGGACGACTGCTCACACGGGGTGGTTTTTTAGTCAGTAGGAGTCTGACATAACCCTTCGGCGCCAGTCGTATCCATGATGGATTTTTTCCACGTAAAAAAAGGAACAAAATGTAATAAAACACAAAATAAATTTAACTTAAGTATATATTTTATTAATATTTTAATATTCTTAATATAATCTTTTATACATTTATGTGACATACGTTTGTACAAGATTCACGAGCTCTTCGATTAGATTGCTCTCAGGAATAACTTCGTTAGTAATAATTTTACTATTTAAAATTAACGAATTATTTAAAACTACCGCCTTATTTATTAATTTGACACTTTCGTTGTTCTTACAATATTCGCTGCACTTTGTCACAATGTTATGTGTCTGCTTTTTAGTCATGAACTTAATAGTCCTTTTTGTAATTAAATTATAAATTTTGATATATGAAAGTATATCATCATGGTCTAAAAATTCCGTGTGAGGTAACAGTTCGTACAAAATGCTCAACATTTCGTACTCCAGATCACTTTTAACTTTGAAATCACATAAACTTTGAATGTTGCTAGTCGCGTTGAATTTAGAACAATATTTGGCAAAAAGATTTATACCCAAACTATGAATCATGTTTCTTATCAATACAAACATTTCTTTAACAATAGCTTTTTCGTCTTTTTTAATATTACGTACAACATAATGCAACCAGGACATAAAACCGTAGGCCTCGACCAAAATTTCGAAAGCCCTTGGCACTGAAACGATAGAATTTAGCGCCCCTAAAATTTTTACCTTTGTCTTCCTATCACATAAAACTGTATTATAAAAGTCCATTATCATTTTAAGACACATAGTTTTGAACACAACATTAATATCTAACATGGTTTTTGTTCCATCTCTTATAATGTCTAATATCCAATTCCGTCTATCTACCGCTTCAACGTCGCTATCATGAAACAGACTTAGAAAATCTGGTACGACGGTAAAATCTACAAATTGTTTTGCTATTAGGAAATTGTTGACTGGTTTGTACAGAGGTTCGGACGGTGAAGTGACCACTAACAGAACTCTCGCCAAGTATAAAGCGCCGATTGCGGGTAATTTTGGATTTTTAATGTCCTTCAATTCTCCTTCGTTAGCTGCGGAATCAATAGCGGTGGATAAACTTTGACGCAATGTAGTCACAAAATCCATGAGCAAAATTTTATCATTTTTGTGTTTCCTGAAAACAAATACAATTAAATAGTTAATTTCAATGGCAAGGTAGGTTACACTTAATGTTTGACTTTTGCTATATAAAGTTAAAAGCTATTCGAAATCTTACAAAGTAATGATCAACATATACTACAATGCAAACAATAACAATATTTCTAACTAATTAAAAAATTAAGATAACTCACGTTTCCGTCTCCAATAACAAGCAGAACCTGTGCAGAACGTGATACGCTGCCGCTCGCATCAAAGGACAGTGGGAACTCAGCCCCATCACAGGAACAGACAAGAGACCAGTCCTTAACAGTTTGAAACATGACGCCACAGAACCTGGAGCCAAGAGGTGACTCAACAGAGGAAACAAGAAACAAGCGTCGTAAATTCCTTCGTCATCTTTATTATGCGATACTGATACAACGTCTGTTTGTTTCACCATAGCGAATATTCTGTTGTATTCATCTTGTAGTAACAAGTCTTTAAGGTTTTCTTCATTATCTTTAGCTTTAGCTTTGATGTCGCATGCTTTTTTTTCTATATAACTCTTTATTGAACTATTACAATATAGGTGAGGTAATTCGTAATTGTATTCCAATTTTTGATTAACCGGAAACAATCTAACAGTTTTCTCTATAATTTCTTTATCCAATAAATTCATAACTTGGTTAGGTGTTGGATGACTCCATAATGTTGATGTTCTGTTTTTTCTTATTGCATAATGATTAGCGGCTGAATCACCCCAGATGTAGGGCTTATACTCGTTTACTGGTAATTCGTTTATTTCGTAAAACTGGAGAATTTTTAAGATAAGCCTGTCACTTGGGTTCATTGTGGCATGGTACGCGCTCAAATACACAGGTATCTGTGGTGTCTTCATAACGGATTTATTCGTTGACATTAGGACGAATAGAAATTCTAACAAACGCGACTTTATGTTTGGACTATGATAACTGAGCATCACGTTAAGGAACTCCGAATGTGAGGTTACCATGTCAAAAAGCATCACTATATCTTCATGATTACTTGGGTAACACAATTTTACAAGGGACGATAATAACGATAGAAGCTTTGGTCCACTTACATTCTCTTGATCAGCTGTTCTGATTTTCAAGGACTCTTTGAGGACGACTTTGCAGAAGTTTTGCCAAATTGCACTTTCGGTTAACTTTTTGAATTGTTCTTTTTTATCTGTTTGGAAATTTTCGTTCTTTTGACACACTGATATCACCTGGTATATATTAAATACTAAAGCATTAATAATATTCGTATCCTTATTCTCCTTTACAGCTAGCGTCGTTGTGTTTAACATAGACAAAAAGTAATTTACGAAATGTTCGGTTTTTAGTTCATCTTTTGAAATGCAAATCTTCAAAAACACAGTTTGAATCAAATTAATATGACTAAAATCAACTATTTCGAATTTATGACTTTTGGAAAATAGTTTCTTGCAATCGTTTACCTCCATACATTCAATTACGAGTTTTTTAATAAATCTCCAAGATTTTAAATACACTTGACCAGCTTTGTGCGGTTTTTCACAAAATTTTATAATATTTGACTTATATTCATTATAAATATTGGTAAGAATATCTTTATTTCCTAAAAAGTATTGGCTGTGATTTATTATAGCGTTACCTAGTGGCAAAGTTATCTCCCTCTGACTTAGTATTTCATCTCTATTTAATTCTTCTGCAAAAATATTACAGAGTTTGTTATTGTATTTTAAAATTGTATGAGCTAAATTCGACGTTGATTTCCTTACTGTATTGGCATTGAAAAAGTGTTTAAATTGTTCCTCAGTAACGTAAATTACTTGATGAGGCTTATTTTCGAAAAATTTCACCAATGTTTCTTCTAAGTTTGTTAAATTGGGTGTAGTTTCTTTTAAGGTTAACAATTTTACATATAAATCCATGGATTTCTTTAACAATTCTTGAGATAAATCTGTAGAAACTGAATTGGAATAGTTGTTTATTAACACTCGTAATAAATCCAATATTAAACTTGGTTCCTTGTCTTCTTTATAGCAAAATTTTGGATCTACGGAAAATATATGGTTGAAAACTTGCATGTCATCGCTTTCCGCTAAACCAACCTTTTCTAATACTCTAATAGTCAGTTCACTGTTAACGTTCTTTCGTTTTTTAATCTTTATAAAACATTTATATATTTCATTCAAATTTTTACGTTGATACGATTTCAAGATAAAGTGTTTTTTATTCAGATAATTTATTATGTCTCTGTTTTTTTCTATAATATCGACTAGTAATTCTGTAGCCAAAACATTTGATGCGTTTTTATTCAAGTCTATAGGTTGGTATATTTTAAGGAAATGCGCATTCTTGTACATGTTTAGAAGGATACTTCTGCAAGTATTCAACATAAGGTTTCGTTTGCCTAGTGAAATAATAATCTTGAAATAATTCAAAATTTTGTCTTTCTGTACTTGTAAAAACTTATCCATGCTCGTCAATCTCACTATACAAAACATTAAATATTTTGCCCATATGTATAAATCGGAGCTATTTACATGTTTTGTGACATCTATTCTGTATGTAACACCTATCACACTTAAATCATATTCGTTTGATGATTCAATTAACGCTGGAAATATCTCCATCAAAGGAATATCCTCGTTATTAATTATAGACTTCGAGATATTTTTTAAAGTTTCATCATTACTTGTAGTTTCAGGGATCGAAATAGGATTGACCATCCAATCAGCGACATAACTTCTAACATCTAACTTAGAATCCCCTATAAGAACCTCCGTGAGCTCTGGCGAGCAATTATTATGTAGCAAGTTAACTACATACAGACAGAGAAAAGATTTCATTTGCTTTTTAGCTTCTTTGTTACTTTGTATGAACTGCATACATCCTACAATAAACGCAGAGGGTATTTTGTTTTCAAGGAAGGTGCTATCTTCTGTATTTTTACCATGCATCAAATCATTGAATAGTTTATCTAAATTTGTTACGCTATTCTCATTAGGAACCTGAAAATTAACCATTTGATTCTTTACATATTCAGTTATTTCAGGTCCTTTAGCCAGCACATGTTCGATTACATCTCCTATTAAGGATGCTGGGTTAACTTTACTGTTTCTCAGTGTGTACAGCATTAAATGAATTTCGTCCTCATCAGCTTCAAATATTTCAGTATTTTTAAAAAATATATGCAATGTATCTTTTGCTTCCATCCAAGTTTCATCACCATCACTTGTAAATACATCTAACATTATTAAAAATAAGTCTTTGAACATCGGGTTTTGTAGCGTTGAAACTGAGCTGTCTAGTGTAAGCCAAAGAGAGACTATTTTTAATTTTAAAAGAGATATATGACCAGTTGATAGTGTGGTGGAGACCTGGAGAATTTTCTTCATATCAATAGTGCCTTCAATTGCTTCAATAGAAGCCGGGTAAAGGTAATTGTATAGCAGCAATAACTCTATTAATGTCAAAAGTGAATCAGCTTTATTAATCACTGGTAATTTGTAATCTTGTTTCTCTTCCACGGTAGCTTTTTCATCAATGATATCATTAATCAATGCTACGACAACATTTGGAGCTGGCATATGTTTGGGTAAAAAAATTTCTAACTTATTTTTCAGTTCTGTAATCCTTGCGTCAGAATCATTGAGTTCTAATATCTGCATGTACTTTTTTAACGTTTGCAACATTTTTACAAGAACTTTAATACAATATAATGAGATTGTCTGATCCTTGCCTATACCTGTGTTCATTAATTTCAATAATGGGACAGGTAATGTGACAAATCTTACAAAATTTGCCATCTGCTGAGGATTGAGATTGTTCAATCTTGTGATCATTTCCTCTGGTTTTAATTTATCTAGAAGTTTTACAACAAAATCCGTAGCTTTCTCCCAAATTGGTGAATGTTGGGGTTGAAAGCTCTGCTCGATAACATTAATCAATGCCCTGTGAAGATCGGGACACTTGTAAACTATCTGAAGAACGACTTCACATTGATATTCATTATCCCAGGGGCGTTTTAATGATTGTAGAGCTTTGTAAAGATTTTGATTCTTATTTGCGTCACTCGTCCCTACTGTTGGATCCAGAAAGTAAATTCCTTGTTTATGAGAGGTAAATAACGTCAAAACTATATTAGTTAGCAACGTTATTATCTCATTTCTAGATTCATCTTTATTTTCATTTAACTCTGGAGGTCCCTTCCAAGTAAATAGTCTGAACATGCTATGCAAAACTTGGTGACTAAATGTTTTTAATTTCAATGTTTTTGATATTAACGCATTATCAATAACATTCTTTTTTAATATATTTAAAAACATCAACACGGCATCTGCTTCATCTTGAACTAGACCTGGTATAATCAATGACAATAATCCTTGCTTTTCAAGTAAAGCTTTTATTAGAGGCAAGTGACCATCGACCAGGAATGACGTCATGAAATGTACGAACGCTGTTCTAACATTGTCCTTTTCTTTATAATTTGCTTTTTCGACAAGGTGCTGTAAGTTTTTTGGAGTCAACGGCAATTGGTTAAGGATTTCTACTCCTAATTCCGAGTTCAATGTCACCATTGACGTCAGTAGGTTTAAGACAACTTTTCTGTGCTTTGGACCTGAATTTTCACTAATCATCACTTCAATTGTTGGTACAAAAGTGTTAAGGAAGAACCGACAAGCCTCCTCAGTTATATTTATCATATGAGGTAGCGAGGACTGCACCTTTAGTATTATTAAGTGGAATAGATGGAAAGTAGGTGTCGCTAGTGTCAAGTTCTTTTTGTTGTCTTGTGTGATTTGCCGTAATATCTCATGAGAATTGCCTCCAATCTTCAAATATTTCAACATGTAATCTTCATCACTGTCAGGGTTAAGGCAAACTTGGAGGAACTGCGTCAAAGCTGAAACATTAAAAAAAAAAATTTTAATTGAATAGAAGTAAGTAATGTAGGTTTTTAAGCATTCATGGCCACTAACACTACGAATTACATATTAACCATGTCTCGCACCATGGGGAACATGGTGCTTTCCTATAGTGCCAGGATGTCAGAAAATCAAAATGACCAACAACAAACAGGGTAAAGATCCCATTTTAAATATAAATCAAAGTAAACAATACATACAACAGATATTAACAATGGATTCATAGATTTTTTTGAAAAAAATTTCTCATTTATCTATATTATTTATTGAATTCAAACTTCTATATAGTGCCATGAAAATAACTGTATATACATATATATTGCTA
This sequence comes from Melitaea cinxia, assembly GCF_905220565.1. NCBI lineage: Eukaryota > Metazoa > Arthropoda > Insecta > Lepidoptera > Nymphalidae > Melitaea > Melitaea cinxia. The sequence goes on along the minus strand of NC_059408.1, from coordinate 982,999 downwards.
GGTGACTTGGTCAACTTCGTATCGCCTTATTTCTTTCTTGAATATAATAATAACATATAGTTAATAAAATATAGCCTATCTTTCAAATTGAATCAAATTACACACAGTGTGTTAGGAGTCTTGCGGACAAATAGCGTGGCGCCTAATTTATATATATTAAGATGATTTAATTTTGCATTATCACAGATAAAGAAGACGAAATTTCAATCAAAAATTGTACACATTTGTGACAAATTTTAGCATGTGTTATTACTAAAATACTAATATGTACATGTATTGTTTTAAGCTAATGCGGTCACTTTTCATATTTAAATTTGCATTTGTTCGGGTGCTTATCACGTTATTTTATTACCCCCTACAAACTAACAAAGTAAGAAACTTTACCTCTTTATAATATTAATTATAGATTAATATAGGGACCTCAAAAAACAATAAACGTATTGTATGTGACGTCACGTTGGCGCAGCGGTCACAGCCATGGATTGTACCTGTTGCGCTGGCGGTTGCGGGTTCGATCCCCACACATAACAAACATTTATATTGGCCATACAGGTGTTTGCTGTGGTCTGGGTGTTTGTGCAGTCTTAGTGGGTCTCCCCACCGTGCCTCGGAGAGCACGTTAAGCCGTCGGTCCCGGTTGTTATCATGTACACCTGATGGCGATCGTTACTCATAGTAGGGAATATATCCACCAACTCGCATTGGAGCAGCGTGGTGGATTATGCTCTGATCCTTCTCCTACATGGGGAAAGTCTGTAATATGCCCAGTAGTGAGCATATTACAGGCTGAAGCGTGTGTTGTATGTAAACGTGAATATATAATACAAAATAATATACATACCCATTGTTTGGCCTTGCTTTTCAGCTAACTCCTTCCTAAAATGCTTAATATCGAACAAATTAGATTTTAACGATTTTGTATTTACAGTTTTACTATTTTCATTTTGAGGTTGTTCCGTATCACACTCCGTATCAGCTATTTCACTATCATTTTTGCTCTTTTTACTCACTTCGTTGGACTCACTTTCGTATTTTCTCTTACCCATTTTGATTTATAAATTACAAAATCATTTATAAAATATTTATAATAGAATAATGTTAAGTGCGAGACTACAGTATCACACGTGTGTTTGTTTTGACATAAACTGTCAGTGCTGTCAACTCTTGAAATTTTTTTTCCCCAAATCATTTAACAAAAGTCTTTAAATTAAAAACAAAACCCCCTAAACCTAAAATTGAAATTATTTAAAAATCAATCAGAATATTTTTTTATTCGTTTTTATTTTTGAAACAGTTTTAAAATAGAAAATAAATTATTTTGTATGCTTTGCTTTACTACATTCATTAAACGTTCTTTTAAAAATGGATTATTGAGGAATTATTTTCATTGGTTTTTTTATATAAAAATATATAGCGTTCTGACGAATTAAAAATTCCCAAAAAATACCCTAAAATTTTTTATCCCCTAAAACTTTCCCGCTATTTGCAAAATATCCCTAAATTTAGGGGAATATCCCCAAAGTTGACAGCACTGCTTGAAGTTTGTGAAATAACCAAGAAGCTTATACAAAAACTAGCAACCCGCTCCGGCTTCGCACGGGTATAAAATATAATTTTAGCCTATGTCATTCACTGAAAAAATGATTAAAATCGACCCAGTAGTTTTGATTTATTCATTACTGCCGGCCAGAATCGCCGCAAACGCTACGTACCGCAATTTTTAAATCTGTAATATCTTCGAAAATATTCATTTAAATCATTTATTTATTTATTTATTTATTCTTATAAAGGTACTTCAACGACTTATTCACTATTAACAATACAGGATATAATATTCGTAAAAATAAGTTTATGGTGAACTTGTCACTTACAGAAGTACACAACACTTACAAAAAATAACTTTGTTCTATCGTTACATCAATAAAATATTAACAAACAAATCCAACACCAAAGAAACAGCAAAACTACTTAATTAGAATAACTTAAAAATGTAGTTAACGAGTGCATTGCAAAAGTTTGATTAAAAAATAAAAACAAAATACCAAGGATAAAAAAATTAAAATTAAAAACAATAAAATGATACATACGCAGAATTAACAATTACAATTGTTCTTCAGAACCAGTCAATGACTTTTTGGCAAATTGGACTAAAGTGTCTGCAAAGATGTCAATGCCACAGCAACTGTCCAGTTTATTGTAGCTGGTAATTAATCTATTCATGGGTGCATTTTGACCAAGTTTGGTCTTAGATGAGCTTGTTGTGAAAGTGTTTACTTTGCGTTTCGGTCTCACCAAGCTTTGTCGAGGTACACATATATTAATTTCGGAGAGCAAGTCGGGTACATTAATTAAATTGTTTATGATTTTATAAAGCATAATCCGATCAGATGAGTTTCTACGTTGTTCTAATGATGTCATGCTGAAATAGCTTAATCTAACTGAATAATCAGCACCATAAGGACATCCAGGACATTTAAAACGTAGAAACATGGTGAAGCTTTTTTGTACGCGTTCTATTCTATTAACGTGAACACGATACGAGGGATTCCAGACTGGGGACGCGTACTCCAAGATACTTCTGACTAGGGTATTGTATAATAATTTAAGGGTTGACACTGATCGAAACTCAGAACAAGCTCTCTTTACAAAACCAACCATTTTTGATGCTTTGGCTACTATCGAATCGATATGGTTCATGAAACTAAGTTTCCTATCAAGTTGTACACCTAAGTCACGGATAGTATCAACTTTCTGCAGAGAAACACCATTTAGATGATATGTTGATGATCGTACATTCCTGTTACGAGTGAAAGTCATATGATAGCATTTACATGCATTGAGAGACATCAAGTTGTCCTGACACCAATTCTGAATTGCGTTCAAGTCTTTTTGGAGAAGAATGACATCCAAATCCGATTTAATCTCCCTATATACCTTTAAATCATCTGCATACAAGGAACACTTGCAGTGCTTTGTGGAGTATACAATATCATTTACGAAAATCACGAATAAAATAGGCCCCAGGTAAGATCCCTGTGGTACCCCAGAGGTAGACAAATACGGCGGCGAGTCATAACCTTTTAATATCACTCTTTGTTTCCTCTCTGATAGGTAAGATACAAACCATTTAAGCAAGGGACCAAATATGCCAAACTGCTCCAGTTTTGATATTAGTAGTCTGTGATTAACCTTGTCGAAGGCACTACTGAAGTCTGTGTAGATGGAGTCAACCTGTACTCGAGAATCTAAAGATTTGCTAATGTCATTGACATACTGCAACAAATTAGTAGTAGGAGATCTGCTGGCACAAAATCCGTGCTGTTGAGCAGCCAACTGAGGTTTTATGTGAAAAGTAATAATAGGACAAACAGCAGCCTCAAATAGTTTTGCAAAGATGGAAAGAAGAGATATAGAGCGATAATTTGAACTAATATTTGCTTCTCCTTTTTTAAAAATCGGGACAACGTTAGCGACTTTCCATTCCGATGGGAATTTAGAAGATGCAATTGAGTGGTTGAAAATAATTTTTAGGGGAAGAGATAAACTAGCTGAGCACTTTTTTATGAATAATGGAGGTAGGCCAACAGGTCCTGGGCTCTTACATGCATCTAAATTACTTAGCAACTTTAGTACCTCTCTTTCAGTGAAAGTAATTTTGGCTAGACTGAATTGAGAGTATTAACTGAATGAGCTAGTTCGTACAGAATTTTGACAAACGGACGGCATGAAATTGGACGAGAAGTGTGCAGCAAATTGTTTGCTAATCTCCTCTCCCGATGTTGCAACATTTTCTCCCAAGTACATAGTGGATGGAATATCACTAGATTTAGATTTTCTGGCTTTCACAAAGGACCAAAAAAGTTTGGGGTTTTTGGTGATGTTTTTTTCGGTGTTAGATATGTACGTTTTGTAACAATCTCTAATCGCTATCCTAGCACGGTCGTCTAATAGTTTATATTCGTAGTGATCCCTAGGATTCTTAAACTTTTTATAACGTTTTCTAATTTTTTCTTTCTCTTTCAAAAGCCTGATGAGTGACCTAGAAAACCAAAATGGAAATCTACTATCTTGTGCTCTTGAGACCGGAACAAACTCCTCGATCAGACTGTATATGCGCGAATACAGTACCCGCACCATATCATCAACGTCTGTTAATCCTGAAAATTCCCCAATCCAATCTATGTCCCGTAGTTTCATATTGATTAGTGTGTAGTTAGCCAGTCTGAAATTATGCCTCGATTTATTTTTACTTGTTAAGAAATGTGGCGTAATGTTACTGATAGTAATTACTAGGGGTGGGTGATACAGATCTACTTTAGACATCGGACTACTACACTCGTTAACACATCCACCGTAGAAATTGGACAAAATAAGGTCTAAAGTTTTATTGTAACAATTTTTAACAGTATTTAATTGCAACATATTGTTCTCAGACATAAAATCAATTAAATAATAGCCTAGACTATTTGCATAATTTGTTGCAGTTGTACATAGTGTGTGACCGAGATTTTCATCCACATTCCAACCGATGAAACTGAGGTTAAAGTCGCCTGCTATAATTGTATCCCCTCCCCCGGAATCAATCAAAGCCGACACACCGTCCAAGAATTTATCAAGTGTAATTTGTTGAACTGGTGGTGGCAGATATATGGCACAAATGTTTAATATTTTCTGACTCTTTCCTTCGGTTACCTTAAGCCTGACCCAAAGGTCTTCTATGTCTGATTCCCATTTTGTTAATCGTTCGGAATTAATAGTCTTAGATACTGCAATAAGAACTCCTCCACCTTTTTTATTTCCCAGAACAGTTGACGACCTGTCACGCCTGTACACCCAATACCCAGTGTCGAAGAGTTCACCATCGTTCACGCCATCATCCAACCATGTTTCCGTGCCAATACCGCAATACCGCTCGTCCGGGCATCCCGACCTCAGGTGCGGGCCGCCGCAGTGGCTGCACAGGTCAGCCGGGTCCTTACAGAACCTCCGCCCGTGGCCGTACCCCAGGCACCGTGTGCACTGCACCAACGGCGACTGGTCTTCCGCTCTCACCCTCTGGAGGTCGATTCTAACTAAGCCCATGCCAGTTATCCTCCCCCAGAGGGCGGGCGACGTACTAAGGACAATATTGGCCTGGTGCGGATTCCTCGCCCTTCTTCTATATTTAATCTGGAGGCGGTCATCCTCGGCGCCGAGGCCGCCAAAAATGTCGGAGTTCTGGTTCCTCAAAGCCTTTATCACGTCATCATCCGTGTGAGCGTTCAAAACTCCTCTGAGAACCACAAGCGGGTCCCGGTTCTTGACGTCCTCGACCACGAGGCCCGTTCCTTCCTTCCCCAGCCTGTTCTTTGCCTTGTTCCTTTCCTCGGTGGACCCGAAGCCCATGACAATACGTCTGTCCCTGGCTTTCCGGACCCTTTCAATCTGAACCCATCCCTCTTTGGCGTCAATGGACTTTCTGATCTTGCCCAGGACCTCCTCGCTCGTTTCTTTCTCGTCTTGAGACGAGATAATTACTGAGTGGAGGGCCGCACGTTTTGAGGGTTGTTGCGGCTTCGCAGCGGCCACGCTGGCGTAGCTTCTCAGGCTGGCGGCCTCCACGGCTTCGCCGTAGCGTGTCAGGCGCTCCTGAATATCCACCAGCCTCTTGTTGTGCTCCAGAAGGATTTCTGATTGCTTGTCGATTTTTTCGCTCAGTCCAGAGTCCGTAGACACCGCAGGTACTTCAGCGGTGTTTTTGTACACCGATTCCGCGCCCGCGAGGCCCCCGTCCCCGTTCCGAGCCCTGTCGACCTTTAGCGCTGAGTCTTCTTCTTCTACCAATTGAAGCAGCGCTTCTATATTTTGCTCCAATGTGTTTTTTAGTTCTTTTTTTAGGTTCTTGGACTCATTGAGTGCAGTCCTTGCATTAGACGCCAGCGCTTTTGCTTTCTGCACCCTGTCCGTCACTCCTGGCGACATGATGTATGTCAATCCCCGCTTTTTGGGACTGTCTGGAGTTTTTCCTGTCATGTTTACTCCAGCCTTGGAGGTGGAAGGGGTAGCCTGCGTCATTTTGAGAATTTGCTCATGTGCTGTCCCCTCCACTATCTCCAGGCTAGGTCGCGGTGATTTACTTGTTGCTTTAGGGGGGGTTTTAGAGAGAGGGTTAGTCTCCTTTTTATCTTTTTTCGGGGTCCGGAACATTGTCAAATTTTTTATCGGTGGCTACGTCGATTTTAAAAGGTCAAATAGGAATAAAACTGTATAATTTATATAATTAATTCTCGCAATAGCGAGTTGTAAATAAGACTAAAGCAGAAACTGCTCCTGTCAGTTGCAAAATTTTCCTAATATTTTCTATCCTAATTATTACTATTCTCTACGATGGCAGTCTCTATTTACAATATAATAGCGGGTAAATATACCCTAGTGTCTCTATATCCTAAAACTAAACTAAAACTAAGAAAATGTAGAGAAAACTCTACCTTTTCGTCAAGGACTCTATGTAGAGTCACCACCCACAGTCAGCGTTGTAGCTCTTCCAGAGAGCCTGTCAACGGTGAAAACCGCGCCCCGCTACGACCAGTGGTTCCGGAGATATCCAATCTTCTAATTTTAGTATTCCGCGCTCTAAATACCTCTGCCTACTTCTTCAAAAAACAGAAATTCGATATCTCGGGAACCCCCGGCCGCAGAACAGCGTGCGACGGCTCTCCGTGTCGGGCCTTTCAAGATCTTTGACCTCCTGGTCTCGGATTTCAATTCTGAGGGGTCAACTCTACCCAGAGTCCAGAGCCCCACCGGCAGACGGAGAAGATCGCGACTGACACAACAGTGAAAGTCCCGACTCTCTCCGACTCTTAGAACGGGAGTTTTACAAGTTTTTAATTTTTCAAGATGGCCGCCAATATGGCCACCTTGTCACAATTTATAATTAAAAACCGTCAGAATTGGCCGAAAATACCCGTTCTTGGGCTCGTTTGATTTGTCTTAGCGCCTACAATCTGAATCTAATATCTATAAATTTTTTAGAACAACCCCCGATTTTTAGGGTTGAAAAAACCTGGTTTTTTAAAGCAAAATGTTCATAAAATTTTTAAAAACTTATTTTAGAAATCTACAAACAATTTATTATACTAATTTAAATATGTACAATTCTTAAAAATGGTTTCCGACGAGATTGGGCCAGGGGTTGCACCCCCACATGCACACCCCAAATTTTTAAAAATTTATATCTCCGAAACTATACAGCCAAAAATTTTGAATTTTAGTATGTTGTTAACCCTTAAGACCTCTAAAGTTCTGATAATAAATTGTGAATTTTACTACTCGCAGCACGGGATTTATTGCGTCTGTTTTAGTGAGTGAAAATTAAAGTGTCTCAACGGCTTCTAAACTTTTCACATGTTTCGCTTGTTGACCATCAGCTTTCCTGACGAGAACTTTACCGTCACGCACCCAAACGTACAAGTAACCCTTTTCTCGTGCTGCTTTTCTTGTTGCTGCGTGAATTTTTTTATTCAAAGGTGACAAATGTTCTGACACGAAGATCGGTCTGACAGGGTCCCCATAGCCCAGGTGTTGTGTATTTAATTTTTCCTTGGGATGTGACTTATTAAATTGCATGACGGATGTTAGAATGGTATCTCTTAGAAGTGCACTCCGTAATTTGACAATAACTGCCCTAGGGTTCTTGTTTTCTGCATCTAATTTTCTGACACGCACTGCCGATAAGATGTCATCATCCTTAATTGTGTTAGATACTATGTTTCCCAGTTGTACGATAGTCTTCACCAGATTTTCAGCTTTGTTTTCTAGAATGCCGTTGATTTCTATATTTTGCTGACGCGAGTGTTGTTCTATCAGGTTCATACGCATAGACAGATCGACGACAGTGGTTTTGAGGGCCTCGTTTTCCTTATGAAGATTCTTGTTGTCACTCTTACATATGTCAAGCTCAGTCTTTATGCGATCAAATTCATCACTCATAAAATTGACGGAGTCTTTCAGCTCACGAAACACTTCTTTAATCTCCCGTAGCTCCTCGTTGATTGATGTCTTGATATTAGCTGAGATCTCTGATACTATAACTGCCCGTATCTCTTGGCGAATTATATCAAGATGTTCCTTCGAGATAGAGTGACGAATAACCGTGTCCGGGGAGCAGTCCATGCGAGGGCGTTTTGGTCTTACATTTACGTTGCATTTGCTCGGTGTACCAACCAGAGCCACGGGAATATTAGGTTCTGATTGTACACTTGACAGTATACTCGACTCACCATCTTTAGGAGGAGTACGAAGCATGTTCGATACAATTATCCAACAATCTCACAGTCACTCTGTACTATATACGTCTAGGCAGCTATAAATAAAATTGACGATCGCAACAGATAACTATTATATATGTTATATGTTCTAATATAATATAGGGAATTGTATTTAGCTTTTCAAAAATAAGTTTTTCAAAACTCAGAGATGATTTAATATTATGTGATTCCGTAGTTGTAATTTACCACTAAAAGGCCGTAATTTTTATACTGGCAACACTAACAGCGCCGTCTGGTGGGAAGTAGCGTAGTTCTTATTTCACCTATTCGTCACTCGTATGGTGAAGTTGGCGTTAGTTGTTACATAGCGTTGACAGTCCAAAGTCCAACCATTTAAATTTTTTCGCAACAGCCATTAAAAGGTTTGACCTTTTAAAATAGCACTGAAAATGGTTTGATAAAGTTTTGAAAAATAGCACGTTGTTAAATATTTAGGAACTTCACATTCAACAGTTGGTTTCACTGATACAAAAAACTAATATTTTACTGTTTGTTGTTATTCACTAATATGTAGGTACTCGTAGGTTTTCTCAGAGTTAATAAAAGTCGTCACAAACAATAACACTTGTATATAATCAGTAACACACTCAATTGTACTGATCATATGCTGTAAAGAGCCATATAGATTTATATTAAATCAACAATGTATTTAAGGTATTTAATTAGATAAGGATTAGTGCTGTATTGGTCAAAATCGCTTTGGAAATTAGCCATTATTCATAAGAGATAGACATATACCATAGCGGAGTTTTCTGTAGACCTTTTGAATGTGTCCAATACTTAGTACATTATTTTGATAAATTCCTAGGGTTCAGGCTGCGTTTGCAATGTAAGCGGAAAAAATGTAATTATTTACGACATCACATTAGAAACAACAAAAATACAGTATTTCTCCACTATTTAATGGATGTTATTATACATATAAACCTTCCTCTTCAATCACTCAATCTATTAAAAAAAAACCGCATCAAAATCCGTTGCGTAGTTTTAAAGATTTAAGCATACATAGGGACAGGGACATAGGGACAGAGAAAGCGACTTTGTTTTACACTATGTAGTGATAAATAAACACACAAAAAACAGTTTTATACCTATAAGGTTCTTGGAAATAACATATAATTGGGAAATGAATTGGGAGTTGACAAGTAGATACCTATTTTACACATGTCATTTATATATATAATAGATAACAACCAAATAAATTTGGGAAAGTATTTTTCTGATATTTTCGAAGGGCGCATAACGTATTTCACCTATGGCCCACAACGCCATCGACCACGAACGCAGGCGCTGTGGGCAAATTTTATATGGGGATTGTGGAACGCATATTTGGTCGCTATCGAGTGTCAGGTGACAGCTGTGTACTTGCAATATATCCGCATGGTGAAAACATACATGTGGGGGCTGTGAGTGAACATTTCGCATGGATTGGAATAAAACTTAATTCGACATGGATTGCCGGGAATTCATCGTTGCGTTTTTGCAGAATCTAATGAGAGATAACATTCACAATTTGACATTGACAGTTGTTTTTTTTAAATTCTCGCCACGTTTTGATGAGAGCCAACTTTGATCCACCAATATTATGCGGGCGATGTGATCGCGAACAGTGACGTCATCTATGATGTCAAGCGATGGCTCGCGACAACCATGGGCCTTAGGGGGACATCCATTAATTACGTGAGCTCAGATCGGGGGGGAGGAGGTCCAATGAAATCTCACCAAATCTCATTTAAACCAAGGAGGAGATAATCAAAAATCTCAGATCAACTTGCGCGCTAAAATAAATCTCTTGGCTGTTAAAATCATTTAGTTTTTGCTTTGAATTTTATTTCATTTTAATAAATTAACTAGAGTATACTTGAACAGCTTATTATTTCCTGTAAATCTCTATTAAATTCACACCAACCTCACGTCCAGGCAAATCTTACTAAATCTCAATTAAGGAAAGTGGAGTTGTTCCAAACTGTACTTGAGCAATTATAAATGCAACTTGAGCAGTTCTTTAACACTTTGAGCAATTTAAAATATTGTATATATCAAAAGATATAGATAAGATAAGAGTTTGAAAATATTGATAAATTATTTTTTTTTTCAACGACTTATTAATTTTTAATTAAATAGTTTAAGGCGAGCGATTTAAAAAGACAACGTAGTTGAATTGAGCTATTAATATTGATAATCTAACGATTAGTATCTTTTTTATTACGAATGTCCGCATTTTTTTGGCTTCCCATCATTGTCTATGCGCATCCGCAGCGCTCTCCTGTCGTATGATATAAACGTTAAATTTGTTCGAACTATTTATATTTATTTAAAATTAAGGAAAGTGGTGCAAGTTGAGCAGTTCTTTAACACTTTGAGCAATTTAAAATATTGTTTACATCAAAAGATATGAGTTTGAAAATATTGTTAAATAATTTTTTATAACGACTTTATTGATTTTTTATTAAATAGTTTAAGGTGAACAATTTAAAAGGACAACGTAGTTGAATTGAGCTATTGAAAATCTATCGATTAGTATTTTTTTTTACAAATGTCATTATTTTATTTGTTCAAACTATTTATATTATTTATTTAAAAATTAAAGAAAGTGAAGCTGTTCCAAACTGTACTTGAACAATTATTAATGCAACTTGTACAGTTTTTTAACACTTTAAGCAATTTAAAATCTCAGTTTAAAATATTGTATACATCAAAAGATATAGGAGTTTGAAATTATTGATAAATGAATATTTTTCAACGATTTTTAATTAAATAATTTAAGATGAACAATTTAAAAGGACAACGTAGTTGAATTGAGCTATTAAAAATCTATCGATAAGTATTTTTTTATTACAAATATCATTATTTTGCAGGCTGAGGTGGGGTAGGTAAAATGTAAGTTATGTAAAAACTATTCAATTCACTTGATATAACAACTTGTATGACTATAGAATGCCTATAGGTAATTTTAAGTAAAGTAATTAACAAAAACTGTACTGTGTGGCTACGGTACTAAAGAATATAGCCACCCCCTCTCTTCCCGTGGGTGTCGTAAGAGGCGACTAAGGGATAACACAGTTCCACTACCACCTTGGAGCTTAAAAAACCGACCGGTGGCGGGATAACCATCCAACTGCTGGCTTTGAAATTCACAGGCCGAAGACGGGCAGCAGCGTCTTCGTTGCGACAAAGCCAGCCCTGCGGTCACCAACCCGCCTGCCCAGCGTGGTGACTATGGGCAAAACACATGAGTTCACGTTATTTTTGGCGTGAACTTGTGGAGGCCTATGTCCAGCAGTGGACTGTATGGGCTGTGGTGATGATGATGAATTAACAAAAAAATGTTAAGAAATTATCAAAAAATTAACAACAAAAAAAAAATAATAACAAATTTTAATTTGCTAAACTTCTTAATTTCTAGATTTTTATAGAAACGCCGCTTCTTAATGATAATTTTAGTGGCAACAACATTCTATGTAAAATTTGCATTTCCTAAAACACATCTAGGTATATACAAATAAATAAAATTGGTGTGTCTATTTGTAATATTAAAATAACCACTTTTTACTGAATGGAATGGATGTATACATGTTACATATACCAAAATAATAATTTTTACACTTTTTGTCTGTCTGTTGCCCGGCTAATCTCTGAAACGGCTGGACCGATTTTGACGGGATTTTCACAGGCAGATATCTAGCTGATGTAAGTAGTGTAGTGTAGATATTTATATTTAGATATTTATTCCGCGCGGACGAAGTCGCGGGCACAGCTACTAGTTAATATAACTTTAATATGTTTTCCATAGATTTTTTTGTGTCATTGTTCTTTAAGGATTTTCTTACGTTTACTTTGTCTTTTTTTCAGTATAAAGACAATACTTTGTCAGTATTGTCGTAATCTATGATTCATACCGTGATGTTATACAGCCTAAGTTCCATTTATACATTACAACTTTCTTCCACTTAAAAAAATTGTATCTATTATAGATATACATGAAACATAACTAGCTATTGCCTATGACCTCAATCACGTGTGGAAATCTCTTCTGGGAGAAACGTCCATTTCCTCTCTTTTCCTCTATTTCTGTTCCAAAATTTCATCCGGAGTCTTTTAGCTTTGTCGTTTTGGCGTAATTTTGTAATAAGCACGTCACATCTATCTTACCAAACAAGATTGATGTTTGTCGTCATAATAATCCTATCGTATTAATATTATAAATGCGAAAGGTTGTGAGGGTGGATGTATGTATATGTTTGTTTGTTACTCTTTCAGTCACAAACTACTGAACCGATTTTAATGAAATTTGGTAACTAGATAAATGTAAATCTAAAATAACACACAGGCTACTTTTATTCCGACATTTCAATGGAATCGGAAATGATGCAGGTTGTAACGCGTGGCGCAGCAAATAATTAAAATAAGTTATTAATAAGTAGGTTAAAGAGTCACATTTATATAATTCAGAGTTGATCAATTTCATACGTTTAATGATAATCCTTTACACCACACAATTAGTGTCTTAAAGAGTTGTTATCACCAAAATATAAAAATGCGACTGAAAATAGTTCCAAATGTAGGCATCACATCTACAAGATAACAAGACACTCTATGGCTGCTACTGCTCTAAAAAGGTGTTTAATTTGTGTTAATTTAATTTGTGTTTTAATTTGTGTTAACTTTAAATGGGTGTACCGATTTTGATGATTCTTTTTAACCGAAAGCTGGTTTTTTGTATTACTAGGACGGAAAACAAGCGTACGGCTCACCCGACGATAAGCATTTACTGTAATATTAAAAAAAAACATAGTAGTATGAAAAAATATATTATAGAAGCTTACAATGAAAAAATTGTAATATTTAAAAAAAAAACTCACCATAATTGTTGAACTTAAGACAGTCAGCCAAAGGCCAAAAATTAAGAATTACGTGTATCAAAATTAAATTCGTTAAAAATAAATTCAATAAGTATATGTGTGAAAGAAAACTAAAACTATGTTCATTAAAAAATAACTTTATTAACAAAACATTTTTATCAACTTGTCATCACATGACTTACGATTAAGAACTTAATACTAAAATATTCTGAAAGGAAAAACATAATAAACCGGAATCATTTAAAAAAGTGTGTGTGTACTTATGTACGCACGTAAGAAGTTATACTTCATTGTCTACTGGCTAGCTTAGTTCAGGGTATCAGTTTTTAGTGTCGGCGTGCGCGCGCATCGTAAAAATGTACTCTCATCATTTTTCCCTAACGTTCCAAAAGAAGTATAACTTCAATAATTCTAATCATAATTAAATAAAAACATTTAAAATTTTAAAAACATCAAATAAAAAGCATTATGTACAAAGTATTAATTGATTTAATTACAAAGTAAAGACATTTCTAAATATTTCAGAAATAATAAAAAGTCATAAAAGTCGTAATTATAAATAATAATCATTTATTAAAATCACATAAAAAGGATTTTATCCTTACACGATAGCATTATAATTACTTTTTATAAAGATAATAAAAAAAAAATAATTAAAAAAAATTAAGTATTTTTAATGGCAACACAGTTTGCAGCATACTGAATACAAACACAAATTAATTAATACAATTTACAATTTTTTACGAACATCAAATGCTCATTAACTTTTTATTTTATATAAGTTGTAATAAAAATTAGACCCTTAACTATATATATTTTTTTAATTGTCATTAATTTTTTTATTTATATTTGCCATTGTAAACAAATTCAAATAGTGATAAAATTTTAAAAAGTCTTTATAAACCATCATTAACGATTATATTAAATACAGCATCGCAAACATAATTATGTTTATTACATTTTACAAAACTATTAATTTCTATGACTAAAATTTTAATTTTGAATAATCTCAAACTACCAGGCTATGGTGAAAGGAAATTCTCAAATAGTATTGAAGCGCAATTCAATAAATTGAACAACCTATAATCTAAATTAATATTATAAAGAGGTAAAGTTTCTAAATTTGTTTGTTTGTAGGGGGTAATCTTCCCAAATACTGATCCGATCGCGAAAATTCTTTCACTAACAGAAAGCTACACTATTCAGGAGTGACATAGGGTATATTTTATTGTTATTGTCCAAAAATTCAATGAAAAATAATAGTATATGTAAATCAAACCGGAGAAATGCGAGCGAGATAAAAACTTTACTATAATTATATTTACATCACAAAAATAACTAACGCCCAATGAAGTGGGCACGGGTCGGCTAGTAATCAATAAGTTTAAAATATAAATAACATTAAAATTGTTAATTTACTGTTATAATGTAATAATATAGGAGAGGATATTTTTATTTCAAGAATAATAATAACTAGTCAAGTCTATGTTACCAAAACCCCATTTAAGATAACATCTACAAGTAAATTAGTTTGTAACAAACTATTTTTAAATTAGAAGATTATAGCTATGGATAGATATAGTTTGGTGATGGATAGATAACGATTAGAGCTTAATCCACAACGCTGCTACAATGCGGGTTGGCGGATATATTCCCTACTATGAGTAACGATCGCTATCAGGTATTTATGATTACAACCAGGACCGACAGCTTAATATGCTCTCCGAGGCACGATGGGGTGTCCTGAAGGTATATAAATACGAATATCCATCCCGAGCGGGATTCGAACCCGCAAACCGTCGGCGTTTTAGGAGATTACTCGTACCACTACACCAGAGCGGTTGATACCGTAGCCTATAGTCACTTACAATACTAGGACCACAGGCTGTTGCCAATACAGTGCACCCTAGGAGTTCTGACTGCCATACAATTATTGTGACTATTATTAAAACTAATTTTACACATTTTTGGTACGCTTAGTTTAGAATAAGCAGATTATTTTTCATATAAAACTAATTTTTATCAAAGACTCAGTCTTGTACCTAAAATTTTAAAAATGCTTTCTTTAGGGCCCGTTTCACCGTTTGTGGATAATGCTATTTGACGGATAACGGTATCAAACAGATAAAAGTTTGTACTAGTCTTTTTATCATCAAAATCCACTATATTAATGAGATTTTCTATTTAAAAATATGAATCTACAAGTTGTAGTTTATTGAGGAAAAACAAGTCCCAATCACCTGTTCCTGTTTTACCTCCTGCTTTTAAATTATATTCAAAACTTATGTGCGTGATAAAAAAATTATCCACAAGCGGTGTAACTGGCCTTTAATGTATTAAATAACACCCTGTGTAGACGCAATATTTATCTTATAAAAATATATATATTTAAAAATATTGAATGTAATTCACTGAGCTTCGCTTGTGATGATATTTTCAAAATCCGGTTCAATATCCTTTATCTTGGCGAGTAGTACGTCAGCTAAATTTTGACTAGGATCTTTGTCTGAAAACATGAAAATAAATGCTCGTCGTGATTGGTTTTTTTTTATCTTTGGTTCAGGGGCGTTAAACCTTTCATCATTACAGCCTATACAGTCCACTGCTGGACATAGGCCTCCACAAGTTTACGCCAAAAATAACGTGAAGTCATGTATTTTGCCCATAGTCACCACGCTGGGCAGGCGGGTTGGTGACCGCAGTACTGGCTTTGTCGCACCGAAGACGCTGCTGCCCGTCTTCGGCCTGTGTATTTCAAAGCCAGTAATTGGATGGTTATCCCGCCATCGGTCGGCTTCTTAAGTTCCAAGGTGGTTGTGGAACCTTGTTATCCCTTAGTCGCCTCTTACGACACCCACGGGAAGAGAGGGGGTGGCTAAATTCTTTAGTGCCGTAGCCACACAGCAAACGTTAAACCTTTGGTACTGACTAATTATTATAACCTCAACTAAAAAATAATAATTTCGTTGACTTTATGACTTTATATATGACAAAATTGCTACCACCAGTACTAATAGCATTCGTTACTTATAACACAAGAATGATTTCTTTAGTTCTCTAAGTTTTTTTTTTTTTTTAATAATTAAAATTATACATGAATCGCATGGGCTTCGGATATCGCTCGACAGCGAAGTGGGGATTGGTTTGCGCATCGTACAGGGGTCTAAGACATTTTTGTTTACGATCAATCACTGTACAAACTAATTGAGAACTTACCATCATAATAGACTAATTCACACTTGTCCTGACAGTCTGGAGACTTCTTGATCACCTTGCGGAGCATTTCGCAGAAGTCAGATACTATCTCTTGGGGGTCTACGTCCGACAGTTCTGGTAACATATATTATTTGCTATATATTGGAAATGTCTAAATTTCGAGCGGCCCGATAGGGGAAACACTACCGTACGGAAGATCACAGCCACACAATATTGTTCTCAAGTAGTGTTCTGTCATCGTGGTTGATAAGGTAGCCAGAGCTAGAGAGAGGAGAGAGGAGGGGCAAAGGTTGATTAAGGGTTGATAATCGTGCGTGACACATTTGGCTACATTTGGCAAAACCGGCAGCCCCGAAGGTTTACAATAAAAATAACAGACATCTTCCTGCCAATGACTTCATATTCAGACCGTAACATCTAGGCTGGAAGGGAAGAGTGCTGAGAATTTATTTTCCTTAAAGTAGTAATCAATGTATGTCGTCCGCATCGGGTGGGGTACAGCAAGAAATATCTTGCTATAAATATCAAGCAACCCGACAGAGGAAGAACACCACAACCATACAGAAGATCACAGCCAAATAGCACTGCTCCCTCAGGTAGTGTGATGTTCCTGTGGTTAATATTGTATGAGTTTTTTTTAATATATAAGTAGGTCAGCAAACAAGCGTACGGCTCACCTGATGGTAAGAGATTACCGTAGCTTATAGACGCCTGAAACACCACAAGCATCGCAAGCGCATTGTCCACCCTATTCCTAATTCCCCAGGAGCTCTGGTCACCTTACTCACCAGCAGGAAAACAACACCGTTTCCAACGCCGATCTTCTTTAAGTTCGATGTACTATCCCAGTCGCTTCAGTCAGCTTCGCTTAAACCGAATATGAAATCATCACATCAAAAATTACGATTTAACGGGTACATCGTTCCATAGCTTAATTGGCTCGAGCACCGACACGGTCAGTCAGAGATGCAGGTTCGATCCCCGCTGGAACGGTCGATTTTTGATATGATATTAAAAAATGTTTAGAATTTTCTAATGTGTGGGTAACACAAAAATAAAATCGTACAAATTAAAAATAGCATGGTGTCATCTCCTGTCAAAGATTTTCATTGTAATATGAAACTTTGAATAGTTACGGGTTTCTGTAAAGAACTAACTATAGACGGCGCCACGGTTCACTTAAACCGAATATAAAATCACCATATCAAAAATTACGATCTAGCGGGTACATTGTTCCATAGCTTAATTGGCTAGAGCGCCGACACGGTCAGTCGGAGATGCAGGTTCGATTCCCGCCGGAACGGTCGATTTTTTATATATTAAAAAATGTTTAGGAAATTTCCTGCTGACCGTACCTCAGTTAAATTTATATATACTATGTATTTATACTATTTAAACCTTCATAGAGCGCTTTCTTCTCAAGCACGCGGTGCAGTGTGTGAAGCGGCGTGGCGCACTCGGCGGTGAGGTAGACGGGCGGTAGACCAGGTCGGTAGATCTTATATGCAGAGTTACGATATGTGCGGTTCTTGACGCCCGCCACGTCCTTCTCAACGTCCTCCAGCGACTACACACGATAAACGTGAACGATACACTATTTGGTTATTGTTGACAGATGGGTTATTGTTAACAGAGGGGTTATTGTTGACAGAGGGGTTATTGTTGACAAAGGGGTTATTAATGGCAGAGCGGTTATTGTTGACAGTGAGGTTATTTTTGATACAGTTTTTTTTCTTGGGGTCTATAAATTGCGCAATTAGTCGATGAATTTTGGCAACCAAAAAAAATTTCAACCCATCTAGACTAAAATATCGCTACTATTGCTTTCAATCATGAAGTATGCGGATACATGCTATCCACACTTACCAGAACAACTGATCATTAAATTTGACCTTCTGCAAAACCTCTACATCAATATTTCGACTAGAGAAATTCGTTCATGTTTCTCAGTACCGCTCAAAGCTCGGATGACTTCCGTTAAAACATCACCGTTACTCGAGTTACTATGCCATAACAAAAGAATTCAGCTTACAATGGAAGAATGCATGGAATGCGGGAACAATTAAATTATACTCATCAACTTAATTATTTTTCAATTAAATTGATTGATTATTTTCAAATGAAAAATAAATAGAAATTGTTTTCAAAAAGACTTCCGTCGGTCGCCATAATGGACAATTAAGCAGAATACTATAAAGAATAGGATAACTTTGAAGATCAAGATAAGAGGTATCCGCGTAATCGAGCGTTTCTTTAATTTATTTATTACACTTACCGTTGAGCGAAAGAGAGATACTGATCAGAAGTAATTCCTAAAGTACTAGCACTTAGCGGTACATCAACTCCGTCAAAGTTTACGGTCGGTAGACCCTTAAAAGAGATACGTGACGTCATTGATTGATGCCACCAATAAACGCTCGAGTTTTTTATGGATTTACTTGTAACAAAGGAATTAGAAGAATTAGTAATATTTTTCATGTTGTTATTAATCAGTTTACTTATACACGCAACGCGACTTATCGCGATCGTCATTCTGAAAGTCTCATTCTGAAAGATATTTCCATTACATTCCAGATATTTCGTTGCAGACGTCATACTGATACTACCATTGCATCTGTAGCATCGCCGAAATATCAGTGGTTTCAACATGACAAACGCGATATGCCGTATAAGTGTAGCCACGAAATCATAAAAACTTTTTATGAAATGAAATTTTTATTATGTATACTTAAAGGTTATCTGAATACAAATGATAGAGAATAGATGTAATGAAATGTAGTGTTCATAAAAACAGACAACAAGAGGGGAGAAAATATGCCACCTTGCGAAACGCCGGCTTAACAATCCGAGCGAGAATTCTGAAGTGTTAAACGTTACCAACCCGTTTAGGCGTTAAGGAAAATTACTTTTGCAGATATGATAGATTGCATTTGGAAAATTAGAACAGCAAAGCGAACAATCAAATCAAAAAAATATTTTATTCAAATCGGCTTCCAAAGCACCTGTGAGTCACCATTTTACAAATTAAAATAATATTAGTTTTAATGTATTAATTATAGTTAAAAATGAAGCCAACATCGATTTAGAATGTAGTTTCAGCAGAGAAGAATCGGCAAGAAACTCGACAGTAACTCTAAAAGACATCAAGCACATATCAAAACCATTACTAAAATTTAATAATACTATCGCCGTTATCTATTCGATTGGCTCGATTAATTTGATTAGACAGTAGTCGTACTCGTTCATAAGCTAGACTAAAAAATCAAGCAGGGTTTGAGTGACAAACTTTGTCCAGCATTGTGATTTTACAGACTTATTTTTTAGACCACACGATTAAAGTAAAACTTCTTTAGGTCCATCAACTTGTATCTGCCTCTCAACTTCACGACCACACTTTTCGTAACGCTCTCGTCACGCATTCACCAGCTTACTCCCTATCACAAGTCGACTGTGCGTAAAGTTTTACTTCAAAAAAAAATACTAACATTTAAAACTGCTTGCTAATAATACTTTTAATATAAATAACGAAAATATAAATAGTTAATTTAGTTAATAAGTTTCCTTTTTACTTCTGGGTTGTCTGGAATGAATGGCTAATTACGCCATAAGTCCGCCCATTGTACTTCACTGTCTCTAACTATCTTTATGCTTGGTTTGTAATATATTTGTAATGTACAATAAAGTATAAATAAAGTGTAAATAAATAAATAAATAGTGGAATCTAAAACTAGACTTACCTGACAAGCTTCGAGATACGGTATTTTCTTGTTTTTCTTATTAAATTGTTTAAGATCAGGCGGGCAGTACAGCGACTTAGTTATCACGATGAAGAGTCGTTTCACTGGGAAAACGACGCCCTGCTTCGCTTCGTATATGTTGATGTTCTCTTCGAAGCCCACGAACCTAGCCCCATCGCTGGGAATGATGTGGGCAAGGTATCCCTCGAAGTAGCTGCACGCCATTCCCACTCCGTAGTTGATTGTTTTAGATTCCTGCTCCTGTATTAATAATATCATATCAATACTAATTTCATTTCATATACATGTGAAAAAATCTACTTCAAATTAATATTATGTATCTTATAAGCCCGTTGGCGCACTTTGTATTGGCCCTGCTTTCTGTTCCGCTGGTTTGTGGGTTCGATTCTGGTCTAATTATGGGTATAATATTTTGTATTTATTTATATTGTATATTATATATATATATATATATATGTGTGTATTATTACTATGTATATTTATCAAAAAACATATATTTAGTGATATCAATCGGCTGTTACTTATAAAACAAGCATTAAGTTGCTTACCACAGGAACAGATGACCGGATGTGTATGTTATGTGATATTTATTTATTTATTTTTAAGTTATCGCAGATAAATTGGCTATTCAACACAAAATTAATTTTTCAATTCGAATTAGTAGTAGTAGATTGGCACCTTCAAACAAACTTTTCAGCTTTATTTTATATATTCTTATTTTTATATTTTATATTTTCTTATTAGTATAGAATATACTCGTGGTATTGAGTCTTTTCGATGACTGGTTACAGACACTCATTTAGGAAATTATAAAGTTAAAGATAGGTTGGTAAACGCGATAATTTTGGGGACTTTAATGAAATTATTTTCTATTTTTGGGTAGATCGCGTGGATGAAACCGCGAAATATAGCTAGATTATATTAAAAGTAGTCTTAAAAATATTTACGCTTCAGCCTGTAATATCCCACTACTGGGCATAGGCCTCTTTCCCTATGTAGGAGAAGGATCAGAGCTTAATCCACCACGCTGCTCCAATGCGGGTTGGCGGATATATTCCCTACTATGAGTAACGATCGCTATCAGGTGTACATGATAACAACCGGGACCGACGGCTTAACGTGCTCTCCGAGGCACGGTGGGGAGACCCACAAGGACTGCACAAACACCCAGACCACGGCAAACACCTGTATGGCCAATACAAATGTTTGTCATGTGTGGGGATCGAACCCGCAACCGCCAGCGCAATAGGTACAATCCATGGCTGTGACCGTTGCGCCAACGCGGCGTCTTAAATATATTTAATACATTTAAATTAAAAAAAAAAAAATTAATATAATTATTAATATTAAAACATTGTAATAAGTATGACAACACTGGGGGCAAGAACATAGAGCTATATTGAAAAAGATTTCATAGGCTTTGGAACATTTCATATTTTAGGCCACACACGCTTGTACGACGTAATCGCTTACCGTCAAGTGACCGGTGACCCTTACGCTTGTTTGCCGACCTAGTTGTATAAAAAATTTATATCATTACCCCTTACCATTTCAGGATACCTCGTGACGAGGATAACGAAGAACAGCAAAACAAAGTCCTCGCCGAGAATTCTTTCCTTTGTGTAAATTAAATAAGCCACGGATGCCGTGAATATGATTAAGTATATCTTGCACTGATGAATCTCCTTGAGTACATCTAATTTATTTCCTTTTTGAAAATTATTGTAGGCCAGGTAACTTAACCCTTGCAACGATTTTGTTAATATTACGTAAACGAAAAAGCGGCCTGAAAACAAATAAACAAAAATGTTATAATAAATAGAAGTTATATAATAAATTTCATAAATATATATATAATGAATGTTTGTCTGTATGTCCTTTATAGAATCGTAAACTATGCATTTGATCATGTCATGATCTTCAGCAAAGTGTTGTGCATGAGTCAACAAAGGTTTCTGAGTTGGTACGACCAAAATAAGCTAGTTATTTTATAAAAAACTAAAATAACTATCAGTGTCCTTCTGTTACTATAAATTAAAAAATAAGAATTCTCTCTTAAACAAGAAAAAACAACGAAAAAAAAAGTTCAACATATATAAAAAATAATAAAAACTCACATATTATCGTCGGCCATTTGTGCATAGTTTCAAAATTTGAACCTAGAAATGAAAAACAAGAAATAATTTCTTCTGACATAGTTGCGGCTCTGCATACAGAAATGGTCCTGACTTGCGAGTGACTATTACAGTACTGAGTTACTAGCTAGTGAATCTTTGAATTGTTTTATTAACAAACGCCTAAACAACGATTACTAGGAAAGGAACTAAGCACTCTGCACTAATACGTTTGCTTACATAAACGATGAATTATAAACACTCCCAAGAAACATAAAGATAAACAAAACATTGCACTCCTACGCTTACGACTCTATTGGCCGGTTCCACCGATTGTGGATTATAATAAAGTTCGAGGAGGGTACTAGTCCACAAATTTAAAATCCCTCAACGTGCAATGGAACGGGCAATGCTTGGGGTCTGACTCAAAGATAGGATCAGAAATGAAACGAAAGTAACTGACATAGTCCACAGAATTAGCAAGTTGAAGTGGCAGTGGCCTGATCACCTGTGTCGTAAAACCGCTGGAGCAGTGTCCTAGAGTGGAGACCGCGTGTTGACAAACGCAGTGTGGGACATCCTCCGGCCCGTTGGACCGACGATCTATGTAAGATTGCCGGTGTAGGCTGGATGAGGATTGCGGAAAATCTGAATGTTTGGTGCTTGGGGAGGCCTATGTCCAGCAGTGGACTGTGATACGCTGTAGTGAGAGTCGGATAAAGTTTATCCAAATAAGTTACGAATAGACTTTAAGAGCAGCAGGTAGAACAGGCCATTACAAACTAAAAAAGGAAACTACAAATTTAGAATCACAATTGTTAATTAATTAATTCAAATTAATTTCACAATATGAGATCAAAATAGTGGAATTCGATGGTAAAAAAAGAATAGCGTAATCATAAAATTTTATCAGTTGGATAGCACAACTGGTGAAACAGGCCCTTATTCATTTTACTAGTACAAACAAGTATTGTTATAAAGTCAGTTTGTTTACAACATACAACTGAGGAACACTGCAACTCAAAGGGAGCGTTCATAAACATACTTCTAAGAAATGATAAAGGAGTACTGTTCACATTTTTTTATTGACTGCCAGTCTACATAGTTATAATATTACATCCTGTATTATATTATTAATAAAAGAAATTTAAGGTTGATGGTAGTTTATTATTTATACTTTATTGTACACCACAACTACATTTGAAACAATAAACACATTTAAAAACATTTACAGACTGTGAAGTACAATTTATCAGCGAGTTTATTAGCAGGAGGATATTTTTTAAGGTATATCTTACCTTGAGTATATAAATTACAATTGCTGGATTTATAGGTTGAAAATAATTTTTATTTTCAATAATTTTTTGGAACTACGGGCAGCAAACAACCGTACAGCCACCTGATAGTTAGAAGTTACAATAGCCTGTAGATGACTGCAATATCGGAAAAACTGCAAATATATTGCATATTCTAGCACCAACCCTTCTGAGGAACTCTACCCACTCTACGCTATAGGAAAAAAAATCTACTAATTCTAATTTCTTGTAAGAGTGAGGTTCCATTGAGGTGTAAATTTTGAAAAAGATTTTTCTTTCCGTGCCCTAACTTAACAGGATGATGTAACTTACGCTTGGGTAAAAAGTTACTTACACTGTGTTTAAATGTTAGACATCTACGATTTCTCTTGACGTGGGAACAAATAGACAAAAAAAAAACCCTAAAACCAGTTTTTTTTTTGTAGTCTGTATTTGGTATTACTTAGTATTACTGTATTTAGTTATATAACATATAAAAATAAAATATTACATACACCAGTAAAATGTAAACAAAATATACTTAATGTAAAAAGTCTTAAAAATCTTATGGTTGGTATGATGTATATAAGCTTATACTAGTCAAAATAATATTAAAAACAAGAAAAAAGAAACATTATAAATGGACATTACAAGTATAATTTTTTGAAGAATTTAAAAAAATATCTGTATTAATATTTATTAATAAAAATAAATAAGCACTAGTCATGCTTCTATTAATTTAATGAAAACATGAATGATATGATTCTATGATAAGGATATTTGGATACTAGAGTGACTCCAGCAGTAATTTAGCGTGACTAGTGTGACTGGCACGAAGTAGATACAATTTGAAATCTATTCTGGGTCTGTTTTACCCCTAGTGTTCTTTAGAAGCCGGAGACGTCACGGAACGAAATTACGAAATTATGTCGATGAACGGTTCAATTTTGAGGTTAGGTTAGTTTTTTTTTTTTTTGAGAAGTACCAGTCACGCTAGATTACCACTAGAGTCACGCTAGTGCCCGAATATCCTCAGCCATGATTTTTATACTAAATATCTCTTATGTACAGCCCATTATTTTTCTGCTATATCTATGTATTATACTATTTGTCTATTTCTTTAATTTGGCTAAATTTAATGTAACAATTGATAGTTGAATAACATACCAAATGCTAATCCACAAGCGAACAGAATTTGTAACACGTAGATATAAAGTTGATCATTTTTTAATGCCATTTTGAAAAAAATATTTTAGTGTTTCACAATTGTAACTTATTCCATCAAAACAATAATATTACTTTTGGTAATTTTACATATATTTCCATTATGATCACTACTTATCACTCTATATAATTTCTTATTAAGTTTGTTTGTCATAACCTAAAAATTTTAAAATTATTACACCGCATTGTCCAATATTGTCCATTTATTTATTGTTGTTTTGTTGTTGTCGTTGTTGACACTTGACAGTTTAAGAAAATTTCAAATTATAAGTTACTCCCTCACACGTTGACGTTACCAATTCGATTTGAAACAATAATCGATTTTATTTAAGAAAAATTTTCAATCGACTTAGAGAAATATTTTAGTCTAAAAATATTAATTATTCGTTTATTAGTTGATTTGTTAAATAAATAAGTAGTATAACTAAGTAAGTAAGTACTCATAACTCTTAAAATAAACTTGATTTAGATTTTATTAACCGCGCCTGTACGGAACTGTTTGTACACGTATAACACATATATACAATATATATATACAATATATATATATATATATATATATATATATATATATATATATATATATATATATATAATATATATACAATAATATAGGAGGAGTTAAGGTGCGAAATGACTTTACTCCACGAGTGCTGTTTTTACGCTAGTTTATTCATATTAATACACGTCAATACACAATGTATATGAAACGCTTAGTAGACAAAGAACATAAAAATATATATATTGAAATAAATTGAATGGACAGAGTATGTATGTATATACTCTGTACATACTTCCCACTCCAAAAAGGAAATAAGAGAAGACACGGATTAAAATAAAATAGATACATATTAAATGTCAAATATCGGTTACAGTATTAATCAAATTTTGTTGAACACTTAATATTTGATATAATTATTTGAACAGCTAAAAGAAGATAAAATATACAATTCATTTCTATTATGTAACTGAACACCATTCAAAGTTAATAACATATTTTTAATATAATCCTGAATAACACCAAAGTGTTTGTTCATTATGTATTCATTTCTACGTAAAATAAAAGACTGTGCTTCTATGACACTAGTCTGGTTTTTTAACAATATTTGTAAGTGACTTTCGTTGATTTTATTTTTCTAAATGTCTTTCTCGTATTGTTCAAAGAACCTGTCATCGAGAACGCCAAATAAGCTGTTTGCTAAATTTTAAAGTAAAATTTCACTAACGCGTACATTTTAAGGCAGCTATCAAAAAATAAATAATTGAATGAACAGAGTTATTGTTCTTTACTCTTGGTTTGAAATTAAATTCCAAGATTTCGACTTAAATCGTTGCAAATAATAAATCTTAGAGTCATAGATACTATTTTTATTTCCTTAATTATAAAATTTATAGAAACAATAATTACACGATGTCAAATTATTTTTATCATATGATCGATTTATTGTATTTTAAGAACTGTTTCATAGTCTGTGGTTGTTTGATATGCACAGGGCACTTTACTCAATCAATGAAATCGTCAATCATGTTAAATAAAGTATGACTTTAATGTAAAATTCTTTACATTTTTTACTATCACATCATTTTTTAATATCAAAAATCGACCGTTCCGACGATGTATCCGCTAGATCGAAATTTTTGATATAACGTAGTGGCACCAATCGTCGACACTTTAAGGAGATAGTGGACTTCTTTATGAAATTAAAGGTCATTTAGTCATCTTTCAACCAAAAGTAACGATTGAGTATGGTAAGGTATATTCTTGATATAAGAATAGGATATAGGAGAAAAAAATCCTAAAAATGGAAAAAGTGTATAAATCTCCAATCATCGACACCGAATCTCCAGTAATCGACACCCCAGTAATCGACAGTTACCAATTACGTATTATTTATGTATGTTCGGGGATAACTCCGTCGTTTATGAACCGATTTTGATAATTCTTTTTTTTTGTTGGAAAGGATATCCATAGTTTGGTGCCATGATAAGGAAAGCAGGATCTGATGATGGGATCCCAGAGAAATCGAGGGAAACTCTCGAAAATCCGCATAACTTTTACTGGGTGTACCGATTTTAATGATTTTTAATTTAATCGAAAGCCGATGTTTATCATGTGGTCACATTTAAATTTCATCGAGATCTGATTACAACTTTTTGAGTAATCTTTGATAATGTGTATTTACTTGACTAATTTTTCGTCTACCTACGTTGTATTACTTGTCGATATAATTGAAGTCGGCTTTTCTTCGTTTGCCTGCAAACACAATTATTCTTTCTGAAGTGTATTAAGCATAAAAAAAAACACAGATTACACACTAACAGACTTATGTAAATTATAATAAAAAGGGTCAATATAATTAACAAACAATTATCAAAAAGTTTCATCATCATCATCATTTCAGCCTATTGCAGTCTACTGCTGGGCATATGCCTCCACAAGTTCGCGCCAAGAATGCTATGCGACTGCAATCTTTTCGCCATTTTTTTTACAGCTTCTAAGGTTTTTTCTAACTGGTTGGGAGTATAATTTTTTCTCGGAACCATCTGTAAGAACCAGTCATCGACACATTATTTCCCAATAATCGACACTTGTCGATTACTGGTCTCTCGACTTTGTTTAGTTTACTTCAAATATCTACCAAATACGCAAAGTAAGAAGAACTATATTCGCTTGTCAAATGAAAAATGTTTTCAAAAAATTATTATCGACCTGTGTCGATTATTGGTAAAAGTCAGTTTATGAAAACCAGTGATCGACACCAACATTATACTAATATCAAAATAAACTTAAACTTTCGTTAGAACAAAAATCGATCTTATAGTTCTTATAATAACCCGTGAAAAACATAAAATCCAAATATGTTAGACTACATTAGTATAATTAATAAAAAAAAAATGTACTCACTTCCTTAAGGATTTCACTAAGAAATGTTGTAATTTTCACCGGTACTCCAGGCGCAATCAGTTGTCACACCGTCATTATCAAAAAAAAGACGGATATCGCTCAAAAGTCACTGGGAGCCAATCAAAAGTGTGCTATCTATGGTACAGTTTTGCTATATTAAGAAATCGTTTTCCTACTCTTATTTTATTGAATCAAAGTATAAAGTGTCGGTTATTGGTTCTTGTCGGTCATTGGTGCCACTACGGTAATGATTTTCTATTCGGTTTAAGCGTTCCATAGCTTAATTGGCTAGAGCACCGACACGGTCAGTCGGAGATGCAGGTTCGATCCCCGCCGGAACGGTCTGTAGTGTGTGAGGAACATGGTGTGAAGTCCCTCATCCACCATTGAAAAGGGAGGATCCTCCGACCAGACGGGTGTTGTGTCTGGCGTGCTAACGCCCCGACGACGGTTGTTTTCGAGTTCTTATATATCAACTCCCGTCTGGCCGGAGGATCCTCCCTAGTGACCCCGACGTGATTCTTCGTACCTCTAAAGTAAACAATTCCGAAACAACACGACCGATAAAATTTGTAATTTTTAAGTTTAAAAAAGGTTTAAAAGAAGTAGACAATAATAAAGTAATTAAAAAATACTTACATATGAAAGGTAACGACATCTTTTAGTAAATTTGACGTGGCAGATCTCTTTTTGCAGAAAAAACAGAACAATTCAGCATTTTTCAAGGACGTTTATTCGATCGCGCAACTAGATTTAGTCTAGTGACCAGTGCGGCTGCAACTAGTTTTATTGTAGGCGTAGAACCATTTGAACTTATACCTTGACAGAGGGGAACGCATGTACATGGCTACTCTCCTCCGTGTTGCTCTATGGCTAAGCCCAACGAGTGAAGCTCAAGTCGAGTCAGCTCGAGTTAGTAAATCGAGTTCACAGATGTTCAATAGGATGCTAGTTTTTAGTTATGGAATTTAAATATCAATAATGTGATTGGAAAAAAACTTATGGTTGTCTTGTTACTATTATAGTTTAATATAATATTTTATAAAACATAAAATAAACCATAATTGTTACTGAAGTTAATGAATGTTATTGTGATAATAAACGGATTTTGATGGAATTTCAGTTATACTAAACTCAAAATAAGTAAAGATGGTCGTTTGTAAGTTTTTTCAAAACGGATACTGCCGCTACGGACAAAGTTGTAGATTTGAACATATTTATGGTACAAAATATTCATATCGAGGTGAGATTCTTAGTTTATTTATCAATATCAAATAAAGATTTGATAATCATTACACAAAACTCTTATCGAATACAAATATTTTTTTGTTATTTTATAAACACATAATAACAAAATGAAAACTCTGGAATTTATATGTAGAACTGAAAAATTATTTTAATATTTATTTCTTGTTCAGCACCTCAAACACAAAATGAAAGTTCCAGTAATGTGGCATCGTCATTATTCAGGAGTGCAGTACAAAATGCTTCAGTACATAACAACGCATCAAACAATTCGACTTTTCAACAAAATCCTCAGATGAGGGTATCTGTTTTCGATAGATTAGGACCACCACAAAATTCTGGAGGTTTTCAGAATAACCAAGCTAAATCAATATTTGCTCAAGCTAATCAGAGTGTGTTTGGACAACCTTCACAGCCCAGAAATGTATTTCAAACTCGGCCAGATCAAGCTAAATCAATATTTGCTCAAGCAACTCAAAATATATTTGGCCCTGCTCAAAGCGGAAATATTTATCAGTCTAAAGACACTGCTGCTAGTGTATTTGCTACTGCAGCTCAAAATTTGCCGAGAGATCCATTTAATCTACAACATAGTTCACCATTTACACAACAAACACAACAAAATGTTTTCCATATATCTGACAAACAGACATCAAACCCGTTTGGTGTTCCTATGAATTTTGACGAAAACAACAATGATGAAGATGTTTATAGTAAGGCGGAGGATTTGTCCAAAAGTGATCTTGAGGCTTTTGAAAGCTTAGAATTTAAATTAGGTTTTATACCCGAACTTCCTCCTCCTAAGAGTCTTTGTGTGTAAATATTTCATATAGTTATTAGTTTTTAAGTGGATAAAATTATGTCAGATTGTTAGTAAATGAAATTGATTGTTGCAAATGTTGAATTCTATTTTTATTTATCATTATCTACAAAGTGGTCTTCCTCCATATTTTGGGAGATATTTGAAACAGACTGGTTAGATGCATTTGTCTAACTTTCCTGCTTATTTATTCCTTAAATTTAAACCTTACTTAAGGAGTTAGAAGCTTTATCAGCCACATTGGTCAACACATTTTTTTTCATACAACTAAGTTGGCAAATGAGCACACAGTCCACCAGATGGTAAGTGATTACCATAGTTTATAGATGTCTGCAAAACCAGAGGCGTCACAAGAGCTATGTCACCCTTGACCGTCACCAGGACCTACCGTTACTTTGGTTGGACCTTACTCACCACAGAAACAACACTATTTGAAAGCAGTATTTAATTAGCTGAGATCTACTATAAGTTTGATGTACTTCCTTGGTCGGGCTGCTCCAGATTTTAAGAGCTGTGCCCTTACCTCAATATACATGTTACACTTGCATTAATTACATTTAGATAAAAAAAAATCTCATATACACAGACATACACATCAGCCTATTGCAGTCTACTGCTGGACATAGGCGTCCACAAGATCGCCCCAAACATTCCGCCCCCAAAATAGCCAGGAATAGGGCTGTCGGAACTATGATCCGAAATTTTAGGCACATACTCATGAGTTTTGCCCATAGTCATGGCTGGCTTTGTGGCACCGAAGACGCTGCCTTCTTCGGACTATGTATTTCAAAGTCAGCATTTGGACGGTTATCCAGCCATCTGTTGGCTTCACCCGAAAAAAAAAATCTCATAAAAATTACAAATATTTATTTATTTATTATTCACAAAATTAAAACTAATTACAATATCTCAATTATCTATTTCCCCTAAGTATATCTGTTTGTCGCTAGATGCTGAGAGTACAATTGGTTCTGAGCGGTGGAAGTGGACGTCGTTGACTGAGCCGTTGTGTCCCGGTAGTTTGTATAGCACACGACGGGAAGTTGTGTCCCAGATGTAAAGGAATCTATCTGCGGAGCCCGCTGCCACCTGGAGTTTAAGAAAAAATATTAATTTTTATTTTCACATAGCTTATAAGGAGTTTTTATATCTCTCAACTGCGCATGAAGACAATGACAGGAAATTTCACAATTTAATATTACAAACCGATTCAGTTTGTAAATCCCACTACTGAGGCCTACTACATAGGCCTCTTTCTTCATGCAGGAGAAGGTCGGAGCTTAATCCACCACGCTGCTCCAGTGCGGATTGGCGGATATATTCCTACTATGAGTAAAGATCGCTTTCAGGTATTTATGATAACTTTGATCGATAGCTTAACGTGCTCTTCGAAGCACGCTGGGGAGATCCACAAGGACAGGCCTCCAATTCGGAAAGAAATATTTACACAAATACAAAGATCCATCCAAACGAAACTACTACACCAGAGCGGTTGCTACACTTAAAATTGGCAGACATATTCTTAGCGTTAGCCTTATTTATTTATTTACTTTTTATTAATTGTTACATATTAGGGCGGACAACTCGAGCAGTGAAGGTGAGCGTTGATGTACATCTCAAAGGGGATCTCCTTAAAGTTTAAGGCTTAAACCTACACCTGGGTCGCAAGTCTTGGCACTGCTCTGAGTTACTCCCTCTGCCACACGATGGATTCGGCACCCGCATGGTGTATCCATCGAATGCAATGAAGTTCGTTTTCCCCTCGTTAACTAATAACTATAGCGCGTTCCGTGCTGCGTTACCCATCTGTTAAGTGATTCCTGTGTCATAATAAATTGTCGATATCATAAATTATGTTTACTTGTGTCAACATTGCCCACTAAAGCCCACAGTAGACCGAGTACTCAGAGACGTTGAGCGAGACAGATCTACCTTCATTTCCTTTCAAGTTTATAGCTTTGTAATTCGAAAAATTGCTGTGTGATTACGGCAGTAAGAATATAGCCAGCCCCTCTCTTCCCGTGGGTGTCGTAAGAGGCGACTAAGGGATAACGCAGTTTCACTACCACCTTGGCACTTAAGAAGCCGACCGATGGTGGGATGTCGATCCAACTGCTGGCTTTGAAACACACAGGCCGAAGATGGGCAGCAGCGTCTTCGGTGCGACAAAGCCAGCCCTGCGGTCATCAACCCGCCTGCCCAGTGTGGTGAATATGGGCAACACACGAGTTTACGCCATTTTTGGCGCGGACTGGTGGAGGCCTATGTCCAGCAGTGGACTTTATTAAGTGATGTGTGAGTGGCTGAAGTGATGATGATGAGTGATGAATTCGAAACATATTAAAACAATATTACAAATTTTATATGACTAGCTCTTATTGTGTGTCGTATTGTATTTGACTAGCTCGTTGGCGCAGTTTGTAGTGTTTTCTGTTCAATAGGTTGTGGGTTCGATTTACGCCTTAGTCTGGGTGTAATATTTGTATTTATATATGTCATATTTCTATCTATTCTTATAAAAAAAGTATTTAGAATAAAAAAAAGTATTAGATTTTTTAGTTTTTCTGTTTGGGCCATGGGGTACACTATGTTGTCACCATGGGGGATACCACATGACCCCGAGCCAGAGTCAACATAAAAAAATATGTCTTAGAAAAATATGTTCTATAGTGGAAGAAAAAATAAATAAGACCTTTAAGAATGGGGTATGGTAGTACAATAAAATCTTATCATAAAAATTTTGTAAATAAGGAGTACCCCTCCTAAACTGACCCCATTGACTAAACAAGTGAGGCCCAACTGGTGTCCCCCAGGCGTTCAATGTGTTAAGTTGCTTACCTAGCTATTTTGTTGATTGTCAGTCTGTAGTGAAATTGAAAAATTAAAAAAGGTTATTTATTTTCATTATTTTTTAACCGACTTCCAAAAAAGGAGGAGGTTCTCAATTCGACTGTATTTTTTTTTTTATGTATGTTACATCAGAACTTTTGACCGGGTAGACCGATTTCGACAAATTTTGTTTTAATCGAAAGGTGGTGTGTGCCAATTGGTCCCATTTAAATTTATTTGAGATCTAACAACTACTTTTCGAGTTATATCTAATAATGCGTTTTTACTTGACGCTTTTTTCGTCGACCTACGTTGTATTATTATACCGCATAACTTTCTACTGGATGTACCGATTTTGATAATTCTTTTTTTGTTGGAAAGGGGATATCCCTAGTTTGGTACCGTGATAAGGAAACCAGGATCTGATGATGGGATCCCAGAGAAATCGAGGGAAACTCTCGAAAATCCGTAATAACTTTTTACTGGGTGTACCGATTTTAATAATTTTTAATTTAATCGAAAGCTGATGTTTATCATATGGTCACATATAAATTTTATCGAGATCTGATACGCGTAGTTGCTTGACTATTTTTTCGTCAATCTACGTAGTATTACTTGTCGATGTAATTGAAGTCGGTTTTTTTTTGTCGTTTGCGAGCAAACACAATTATTGGGTTTTTGTATTTTAAAGTTTTAATTATGGTCGAATTTCGACCGCTGGGCGACCACTAGTAATTTATTAATAAGTGAAGCAAAAACTTTGTATCCCTTTTTACGAAAATTACGCGGACGGCGGAGTATGAAATTTCGCACACTTATAGTTTATATAGAGGAGTGCAGATTATTAATATATATTTTTTTAAATTATGCATAAAAAATTAATCAATAAAAAATATTACACACACTACCATTTATTTGACACACACACACAACATAGTTATAATTACGACTCATCCATCCGCCTTATATATTATAAATAGATTAAGATACATAGAATAAGGTACATAGAATAAGATACAAACTCAGCGTCTGGTCGGCCCCCCTGACATCCGTTGGGCCCAAGACTGTAGTAGTTAAGCAGAGACATTAAAGTCTCCAAATCGGTTACATGTCTTTCATTTTATTTTCTTTAAATTAAGTCAGTTAATAGTTAATTACTATAAATATACAACTATTTCATATGAATAGATTAACATTAAGGTTGTTACCTTAGATCCATCCGGTGACCAGGCACACCTCAGTAAATTCTTCTCAAAGTTATGTTGGTGGCCAGACATCAATTTAACGCATCTCTCAGACGGTGCGAACGGCCTCACGTCCCATATCCTCAGTGTGTTGTCCATTGAATTTGATAGCAAGTATGAACCGTCGTATGATAGTGCCATACCTGGTCACAACAAAAATCAAATGTTTATATAAAGAATTTCTCAGCTAAAACATATTGTTTGGTTCAGAGTTATAATAATGATAAAGATGTGTGTATTTTTTTTTATGTCACTAGGTCGGCAAACAAGCGTACGGCTCACCTGATGGTAAGCGATTACCGTAGCTTATAGACGCCTGCAACACCAGAAGCATCGCAAGCGCGTTGCCGACCCAATCCCCAATCGCCCCAGGAGCTCTGGTCACCTTACTCACCACAGGAACGCAATACTGCTTGAACGCAGTATTATTTAGCTGTGATCTTCTGTAAGGTCGAGGTACTACCCCAGTCGAGCTGCTCCATATTTTTCATTGAAGATTGCATTAATTTATAATAAACACGATTTTGAAGTAAATCTTTACACACGCTTGACTTAGAGAGTAAGCTGGTGAATGTATGACGAGAGCGTTACGAAAAGTGTGATCGGGCGAGGCGAACGGAGCAAGAGAGAGAGGTGCGAGGTCACATTTTCTTTCTCTCTCACTCTCATAGCCAGTTACGTTTCGTATATCTAAGAGAGTGCAGGTCTATTGCTAAAGGAGTTTTAATTTAGTCGTCTGGTCTAAAGCACACTCGTTTTTTTTTAAAGAGTAACTGTAGTCTCTTGCCCATTCTTTCAATCAGAATCAACATTCCACGTCGGTGGTAGCTTCACTTTTAACTATAAAATTAATTATAACTATTTTTTGCAAATTGACGACAAAAGTGATTTTGCAGCCTACTTGAATAAAGTAATTTTTGTCTTTGATGTTTGGAAAGCGGTCATTGCAGTCTATAGTCACTTACAATACTAGGACCACCTGTTGTCAATACAGCGTACCCTAGGAGTTTTGACTGCCTTAGTTATATTAGGGACCACCTGATATGCACAAGGTTTTAATTAAAAAAAAAAAGAAACATCAAAATCGTTATACCCACTAAAAAGTTATGGCGTAACGTACACACAAAAAAAATACAGTCGAATTGAGAACCCCATTTACTTGGTTATTGTTGTACTGTGTATTTGCCGTTTGTTTGTAACTAATAATGTTTTAATGTTATTTGTTATTTCGTTTGCATCTTAGATTTGTATATAAGTTGAAATGTGTTATATTTATAATGAAAACATTAAAAAAAAATATAGTCAAATTAGGAACCTCCTTGTAATAAGTCAGTTAACAATTAACAGACCTACCAGTCACAGTATCTGTATGTCCTTTTATTTTGTATGATATCTGATTATTTCTGATATCCCACACTTTGATCACATTATCAATGCCACCGGATATAATTTTCTCTGCTGTATCATTGAACAGCACTGATGTGACAGGGTATGTACTGTCGAACGAGGCTACGGGGTTCCTCTTCCTCGCATCCCATAACTTTATTGTGTTGTCATCCGATGCTGATACTAGGAGTTCTGGACCTCGTCTTGCTCCTGTAATAATTAAATAACGAGTGTGCTTTAGACCACACGATTGAAGTAAAACTTACAAAGTATACAATATAATTATGTTTAATAAAATTAATATTTGTTAATCGCGTACCATAAATATCTCCCTTTTGATAAAATTTTCTCTTTTTTTCATTGGTTGAGTTATCAAGTCTCCTTGCATTTACTGAGTTGTAAATGTTGTTATTTTTTATTAGAATTTGTAGCCTTTAAGTAGTTGTTACAAAGTTACTATAATTGTTGGTAAACGTTAAGAAGTGAACTAAAATAAAAATAGAAATACCTGATACAGAATTAACAAAGCTAGCATGTCCCTTCAATTTCTTAATTCTGATACCAGTGGGTACATCCCACACGGCCACGGTGTTGTCCGTCGCACACGTGTACAAATGGGCTCCGTCGGGGGAAAAACATAGCTCCATTATAGCTCCCGTATGGCCTTTCATCACCATAACATTATCGCATTGCCCATAGACATTCCAAAGAACTGAAATAATGATACAAAATTGTTTATAGGATTTTATTTTTTGCAAGAAGTAGAGATAGAAGAGTTTTTAGATCAATAAATATTATAATATAAAAATAATATAAAAATAGACATTTTAACTGAAACAGACAGATTGTGTAGTACTATGGCGGTAGATTCCCATTTAATTAAATAAAATAGAAAAATTACGCAAACAAATTAAATAATAAATAATTAATCTGTAAAATGAACATATAAAAGCACCTTGTAAATTTTTTAATTTGATTTGAGTTAAATAGCATCAGTAAAAGTTTAAATGCTTACATATCTGTCGATCAAAACCAGCAGATGCCAAATGTTTTCCTTCAGGGTGAAACTTAGCTGTGAATACTTCTCCTTGGTGACCTTCTAGTAACATAATGGGTGCGTAGAGATTTGATGTTCTCGGCACCTGTATATACAAGAATTTAGGAGATAAAATCAACATATTGTGGGTTCGAATTAGGGCTAGTAAGACTGAATTATAAATTTTAATTAAAAGTTGGCTAGTTAGCGTTTATCTTATGCTAGCGATGAAGAATGGTGATGAATATTTGCAATTTTTTTGGACATGTATATCTGCCATTTCGAGGTAGTACTCATGGTTTATGCTTCAATCCTTCTTCGTAAAATGGTAAGAAACTTTTGAATAAGATAGTTAGGTATTAACAGCCGGTAATATTACGTTATTTGATTCATCTTACCGAGGATGTGACTACAGCCTTTTCTCTCGTACCGACAACTGTTATTTCATGGCGTGTTTTTTTCGCTGGAACCACGGAATATTCTTCCCCTTTTCGTTTTATCTCCATTTCGGGCATTTTTATTTATATTCTATAACAAAATATCTAAATAAACAGCAGTTACTGAATAGGCGAAATGCGGCTTGTTTTGACTTGTGGTTCAACTCTTTAATGTTGTTGTTTTAAAATTTATCCCCAATAGGGAAAGGCAAAGGACTATAATCCATACAGCCTAGTCTGAATTTGTAAGTTTCGTTCTGATATATCAAAAGGCCGGAGCCAAGTCTGAAGTAACTTTATTGTTCTTCTGATTCGATGACTGGTAGAGTAAGGCCGAAACCAAGTCTGAAATTTCATATTTTCGTCTACTCTTCTTTGTCTATAAGTGATAGGCGAGGTCGAAACCAAGTCTGTAATAGGCCGAAGCCTGAAATATCAAAATAAAATTTCACATCCGATGAATGAAGGTCCTGATCCTGTTTCAAATATCATTGATAGTATTGCAAATAAATTCAAATATACTAGTATAGTTATCCAAATTAGTCAATAAATCTTGTGTATTGCGCGGGACATTTTTTGGTCCAGAAGTTGATAACAAGTTGGCTATAAATAAGAGGCGTTCCAGATTAAAAGCGGAGCATTCAAAAAATATGTGATCTAAAGACTGTGTAGAGTTGTTGGTGCAATGTGGGCAAACGGGCGATGAGATGATACGCATACGATTCAAATGTGCATTAAATCTGCAATGTCCAAATCTCAAGCGGCATAGTATTGTATAATATTTTCTGCTTCTATGTTGATGCGATTTAGTAAACCAAGGACTTTTTCCAATATCTTGATTTATCTGAGCATACCAAGATCCTTTTCTTAACAAGGTTTGTCGCCAAAGATCACGCCAATCAGATAGGATTTTTGATTTAATAGCAACTAATAGATCAGTGTATGGTACGGCAACATTCTCATCAACAGGGCTGCCGCTGTCACTGTCAGCAATTGAACGTGCCAGAAAGTCCACATGTTCATTTCCCCTTACTCCTATATGTGAAGGTGTCCACAATAATTTGATGTTGTAGTTTCTTCTGGATAGTTGATAAAGGAGATGTCTTATTTCTAAAATGATGAAGTTTGTATTAGCACTGAATTGATAATTATCTAAAGCCTTTAGAACGCTCATACTGTCAGTAATGATCAGCCAATATTGATTAGTTTGTTTTTTAATGAATTCTAGGGCAGCAGTAATTGCTAGAGCTTCAGCTGTAAATATTGATATCTCCTTTTTCAATCTGACGCCTTGGCCAAACTTCAGATGAGGTACATAATAGGCCATGGAAACATTTATATCATTTTTTGATCCATCTGTGTAAACTTGTTTGAACTTATCAGAGTATTGTGCTATGAGGTTGTAAACTTCCTGGCGCTCTTTTAGCTTATGGTCAATAATAATATCGATTTGATTAATAAGACAGTCAAACTCCTTTTCGTAACACATCCAATTGCTAGAACTGTGTATTTTGTGTTGGTTATTTAGATTTAACATGAATGAATATTCGAAGAGAATAAATGGGTTATTAGAAGTTAATGGAGCATTTACAGGATATTTACTATGTAAGTAATTAAGCTTTTTAATTAGAGGATGATTACTAATGGAAAACAGTTTTAGCAAAAAACAGTATTTCAAATATTTAAATCTAAGGTGTAAAGGGGAAATGTTGCACTCGACCTGTAACGAATTAATTGGGGTTTTTTTTCATGGCGCCAGTGATAAGTCTCAGGCTGTGATTTTGAATAATATTTAATTTGTTAACCAACTTGTCATTAGCAGAAAAACATAGAAATCCATATTCAAAATGACTGCGTACAAGAGATTTATATAGGGTAAGAAGGATTTTTGGATCAGAACCCCAATATGTTTTTGCAAGAGACTTTAAAATATTAAGAGCCTTAAGAGCTCTATCAACTATGTGGTCTACATATTTGTTCCATGATAAGTTATTCATGAATATAACACCTAAAAATTTAACTTCATTTGTGATAAGAAGAGATATATTATTATAGTTTATTTTAATTCTTTCAGACCCTACTTTATTAAAAACTATGACTTTAGACTTTTCAAAGCTAATGTCCAATGCAAGATAATTAAAATAAGAATTTAATTTAACTAAAGCTTCGTTTAACTTAAGATTTAGGGTAGTTATATTATTACTAGAACAATAGACTACCAAATCATCAGCAAACTGTAAATTGTATATATGAGAGCCTAGAATTAAGTTTAATCTATGTATATAAAGTGTGAAAATCAATGGACTCAAAATGCTACCTTGACATGTACCTTTATGAGAAAGCCTTGGACCAATAAGTCTATTATTATACTTAACAAATACCTTCCTACTGTGCAAAAAATTAAAAATCCATTGTATAACTTTTACAGGTAAACCAATCGCAGCTAATTCCGTGGATAGAATATGATGGTTAACATTATTAAAGGCTCCAACTACATCGAAGAAAACTCCAGCGAGAGCTTGCTTTGATTGTATAGCATTATAAATATCAAGATGTAAGTGAGCAATGCTCTCCCTTGAAGACCTGCCTCTTCTAAAACCAAACTGATTAGAAGGTAAAATATGATTAGACTCTATGAAATGTTCCAATCTTTGTTTTAAAAGTTGTTCAAATATTTTTCCCATGCAAGAAGTCAATGCTATAGGTCTATATGAATCAAAGTTAAACTTGTCCTTGTTGGGTTTTAAGATAGGTACTAAACAATCAACCTTCCAATCCATAGGAATAAGATTATGCTCCCAAAGAAGATTCAGGATATTTAATAAAATTAGTTTAGATTGAGAAGACAGGTGTTTAAGCATTTTATATGAAATGTAGTCAAGGCCAGGTGTAGAGTCTTTTCTGGATGAAATAGCAGAATTTAATTCGACAATGGTAAAAGATTTTATAATAAAATTTTGATTAGGAAGAATATGGCAGAAAGAATTAAGATTAAAGGCTGGCTCTACAGTATCTGGAGTATATTTTTTGAGAAAATCAAAGATCCAAGAATAGTCAGAGTTGTTATGGGAAGGTGGAGAATAGCTTTTGTTAAATTTTCGCGTATACGTCCAAATGACTGATATAGGAGTCGATCTGTTAAATTGTTCACAAAGTTTTATCCAACTGTTTCTTCTCTCATTTCTGATAATATATTTTTTGGTGGCTTGTAGTCTT
The DNA here is from genome assembly GCF_905220565.1 of Melitaea cinxia. Lineage (NCBI taxonomy): Eukaryota > Metazoa > Arthropoda > Insecta > Lepidoptera > Nymphalidae > Melitaea > Melitaea cinxia. Next base: position 943,103 of record NC_059408.1, on the reverse strand, counting down.
TTAAAATTAATGTAATTAGCCTCAGTGGGATCAGATTTAAAAGTCAAATAAGCGTTTTTGCTATTTAATACGGCTTTGGTGCAATTGAAATTCCACCAAGGAAGAAGTTTTTTTTTTTTATTTAAGTTAGAAGGAGAGCATGAAGATAAAGCTGTATTAACCAAAGAGTGCTTAGAAATAGAAGATGATTTCCACAGTGCTGAGTGTAAAATATCTGTAAATTTTGTGTAGTTATGAAGGGGGTCTTGTGTATCAAGAGAAAATTCAGTGAGCAATAGTTGGACATTTAAATTATAAATGTTCCAATCAACGTTGTTCAGGTTAGGGAAGCAGGGTAGTGAGCTACTATTGGGAATAGGAGTGGCATTGTAATGATTGTTATTAAGTAAAATTTTTGTGATTACAGGAAAGTGGTAGCTGCCTAAGGGATCGTCATGTACTGACCAGTCACACTCTAGAGCCAATGAAGGTGATACTATGGTTAAGTCAAGAGCATTCTGTCTCCATATGTGCGAACCAACAGTGGTCATACTTCCGTCATTAAGTATAACCAAATTATTGTTATTGATAGACTCTAAAATGTCTTTGCCTCGACAATTAGAAGTAGAACAGCCCCAGGCTGAGTTTAGGCCATTAAAATCTCCTGCTAGGAAGATTGGTTCTGGTAAACTTTTAATTAACCTGTCTAGTTTAGATTTAGAAAAAGCAGGATTGCAATTAGTTGGACTGTAAAAGCTTATGATAGTAAGTTCTTTGTTGCTAGAGTATTTTATACGAACAACAACATTTTGAATGGAGTCATCATAAAAAGTATCAATTTTAGAATAAGAAATAGAGCTATGTATTAATATGGCTACGCCATTGTGGGTGTTTCCTGAATCAAGACGAATTACATTGTAATGACGTATCTTAAATTTTTGACAAGGCTTTAACCAAGTCTCACAAATTAACGCAATGTGAATATTTTTGTCCAAAAGGAAATAATTAAAAATATGTTGATTGTGTAGAATACTCTGAGCATTCCATTGCACAATATTTAAAGTATCCATAAAGTACAAATTATTTATTAGTAACCTTTTTTAATGTATCTTGCAGGACATTTTTAATATTTTGGGAAGAGATAGGTATTTCATTATTTTTGTTTAGTGTTATAAGTTTTACTAAAGCTTCTGTAATAGATTTGAGTATTATTTCGGAATTTAAAAGAGATAAGAACTGATCAGTTTTGTTTAATGATGGAAAGTGAGAGCTGTTTAAAACATCAACAAAGCTTTTTTTCTGAAATTTATCTCTGTTAAGCTGGATTTTTTCTTTTTTAACAGGGCATGCAGGGGATATGGCAATGTGATTGCCAGAGCAGTGACAGCAACTGGCTGCAGTATAAGGAGTCTGACAATCTTTAAAATTGTGACCTTCGCCACAAATGCTGCATCTTTGTGAATTTTTACAGAATTTTGCAATATGACCATATCTTAAACACTTTAGACACTGCTTTACTGGCGGGATGTACTGCCGTACTTCGAACCGCCAGCTGTTGAGGTCCACACTATCTGGTAAATTGGGACAGGAAAAGGTTATAGAAATTGTTTTTGTGGGGATTAATTTTATTTCTCCATTTTCTCTTACACGTCGCATAAATCTACGTATAGATATAATATTTTTCGTGCTAGTTAGAGCTGAATATATTTCTTTATTGGATAATTCTATAGGCACATGAGAAATTACCCCAGTGACCTCTGTAGCGGCAGCCGGAAGGGAAGCTTTAAGTTTGTACCCATCAAGATATTTTTTGTTGCCTAAGACCGCGTTAGCAAAAGCAGGTCTATCAAAGATAACTCCAACTTTACTTTTATTAATGCGTTTTAGTTGTTTCACGCCTTTATTATATTTTTTTATGCTATTAGCGAGTGTCATCATGTCTCTTGTTCCGATTGGCTTGTCAGCCTCTGTACTCTCCAGGAATACAATATAGTCAAAATTACCCCCGTTCTCAGGGTAGTGCCGCACGTAATCGGCTACCCGAAACGGGGCATACCTTTCGGCGTCTGTTAGCTCAACAGATTTTATGGACTCGGAGTCGGAGCTCAACGAGTCGTCCTCAGCGTTACCTTCCTCCTTCTTTTTCCTTTTCTTACTTCTCCCCATCTCTTGATTAATTTATAAGTATTTATTTATAAAAAACTCCAGTGAATGAATTATAAAATTAATAAAATATTTTTGAAAAAAAAAGACCGCCTTTTCACTTCAAAGTTCCCGCGCTTCTCAACTCTTTAAGTTTTCAATTTGATCTTGACTTTATTCACAGATTATAATAGAAATTGGTCAAATAAAATTTAAAATGGTTTAATAGTATTAATACTAAATACTTTAATGTTGTAATGTTTGCACGTATACATATTTATTTTAGTGTATATGCTTTCTGTCTTTTAAATACTAATAAATATTCATTATGTTTATACACAAAGTAATTCATTTTTATATTAATAATAATTGAATCCTTGTTAAGGGCATAATAGAAAATTAGTAAAGAATTTCCCTGAAACATATTATAAGTTTGTAAAACTGTTGTCTGTAATTAATTATTATATGTGATTAGCAATGGATTAGCACTACGACTATTTATATTTATAATAAATGCCAACACAGTAAGTATCTAACTTACAGTTTAGCAACACTGTTAAAAGTCATAACAGAAAAAGATGAATTCTTTGAAATAAGTATTAGTGACTAAATAACGTAGAAATATGAATAAAAAACATAATAACAAATTTCTCTTAAATATTAAATTGCTATAAAAATAAAAAATGCAAAAATTACAGTTATCATTGGCAATAATAAAGCCTCATGCTGTCAAAAATCCTGTTGCGCTTTCATACATAAGAAACGTTATCAAAAATAGTTTTATCGTAGTCAAAACGAAGAGAATTTCCTTAGATAAGGAAACTGCTGAAAATTTTTACGACGAGCATGTTGGGAAGTTTTTTTTTAACCGCCTAGTAACTTTTATGTCGAGGTATAAAAGGTGTTCTGCCTAGAGGTTATTTATCCTTATGATAGAACCTTATTTTGAAACTTTCTCTTTTTTTTTATAGTGGCTGCATAGATCTGCATATTATAAGCCATACAAATGCGGTAGAACTCTGGAGGCGAATGCTAGGCCCCACTAAAGTTTATAAGGCACAGTTTGAACAGCCTAATTGCTTGAGAAGCATGTTTGGTCTATCAGACACGAGAAATGTTGCACATGGATCTGGTAAATGAGATTCCTTTTCTTCAATTATAATGCGTTATTAAATTACGCAGCTTACAGATCATCTGTAATCATTCATTTATTATATAGCTTTAAAGAATGATTTTGCAATCTAATGTTTTATGCCACTGTTTCTAACTTAAAGCTGCTATAAAAGTAATATTTAAAGATTAATATCTTGAGATATAAGCTTGTTTTACATTTATATAAATAATATATATTTTTTTAAATTAATCATACCTTTCATTAAAGACGTACAAAGGTATAATTCAAAGACCAAATTGCATCACATTTAGGACAAATAATAAACCATAATAGCCTATGAAAAATGATATCAAACTAACAGGGTCTATTTAACTGGTAGCTAATACTGCTATCTAACAAATAACAGTGTCAAAAAAAAGACTTGATATGATAACATACATATATGATCAGGGTTCGCCAAACCGATTCATAAAGGTAACCGTTTGAAACGGTTACCGTATGAATCGGTTACCGATTGAAAAGGTTACCGTTTTATTTCGGTTCCAAAACCGTAATAAAACGGTTACCGATTAAACTGTAATACCGAAATATAACGTTATGTATTTCGGTTTTAAATGATTCGGAGAAGTAACATAGGGTGACAAAATCTGTGAGCCATCGTTTAAAATGAAGAGTCTGTAATGTTCCTTTGCTTTTATTGATAATGCTTGGTTTTTCATAAGACTGGCTTCTTTAACTATGAAAGTAATTAAGTTTTTTGTTTTGAATTATTCGTTATATGCAATGTAAACATTAACGAAAAAGAGATGAAAACTTGCTCGCGCCACGCCCGGGGCCTGTCGTCTATCACAAATAAATAAGTTTTAAGTAAAATCACGCAACACACGGGAGCGAATGAGATAGAGATATGGTGTACGTTCGTACCGCAATCCGAGCTAGCGCAGCGCAGCTACAAGAACGGGAAGTGCCCGCTTAAACTTACGACGCGAACGTTATGCCTACTACCGGTTTATTTCGATACTGTATTACCGATATGATTCGGTTACCGAATGATTCTCTTACCGTTATTTTGATTCGATAAATACCGTTTTATAAAGGTAAATAACCCATACCGGAATATCCCTGTATATGATATTTCTGTTTCACCTTCAATATACACTTTACTTGCAGGTAAAATATTTTTAAAGTATCCAGAAGTCTTAGTTTATTAGATCAGGAAAAGCCAGTTTTACTTCCTAAGTTATAGTTTTTTTTTTTTCATCACAGCAGCACCATATTAGTAATTCACTCATATAAAAAGTTTTATCAAAATCAGTCAATAATTATCTACTTCTAGATTTACAAATCTGTAATCGGTTACGTTGTTTATATTAACGCTTGAACACTCAGTTGTTTATACACATATAATTTTAGTTTTAAGTACAAAAACTACGTGAATACAGAAATGTTGTTACCATTTTCAGATTCAGACACATCAGCCGAGAGGGAGATAAAATTCTTTTTTCCAGACTTTTCATTCTACAACTGGCACACCCATGACGAAGTAACATACAGAAAAGGACCTATCATATTTAACCATCATCTTTTTCAACATGTTAGGAAATTGTAGACCAAAGTTTTTATTAGTTTTTTAATTTATATTGTTATCACAGTAAGGGCCGGTTTCGCCAGTTACATAAGGACAGTCCAGTAGGACATAAGAATCTGTCTCCTCAATTAATTACTACAACTTTTAAATTCATATTTACCTACAGAAATACATCATAAATACAGTAAAATTTGATGGAAAAAAAGATTAATATGTCAAAATCTTTTGTGTCTGTTGGATAGCATCATCTTTCAAGTAGCGTTATCTGCTTGGTCTTGTGGTTGTCTGTAACTGGTGAAACAGACCCTAAATATTGTTATTATTTTGGTTTTTGTTGTCAAGTATTAAATTATTGTTAAAGTTTTATAGGTGCTTGTAATGGAAGCTTTAAAAGCTAAGATTATTTATCAAGATTTTTCTTTTCAAGTGATGAGTGATAAATTAGAAATTATATTACTTGTACGTATTTTAATAGGGGAATTTTGATCAATTGGACATTTATTTGATAAATGTTAAAAGTAATCTAGATTAGAAGAAATATAATTAAAAAAAAAAAAAAAATACCTTGCATATTATTTATATTTAGTCCATGCTCAGATAACAACAATAATCTGTTTTTTACTTTTTTTCAATCAATTAGTCTGTTGACTCCAAAATGAAGAATTTTCTTAATTCGATTTTTTACATATTGAAAAGCAACAATTAGTTGTAATTAATGCACCAAATCATCACCATAATGTAACAAACATAGGAATGAGACTATTGACTAAAGTATGCAACATGTAGCAAATATGGGCACACGATAGCTGGGCAACTAGAATATAACATAAAAACCATACTGATATCTTTGATCAATTGAGATGTTAAGTGATTTAAAAACAATTATTCAATCAATAAAAATAATCCTTGACAGTCCTTATTAGCTATTTTGTTAAAAAAATAAAAATATACCTAAATAATATATGGTTATATTTCAAATTCCAAAAGATAGAATCACTGTAAATCATAAAAACATATAATTACAAGAAACGTACAATTATTCTAAATTACATTTAACTTACAACATATCACAAAAATTTCACATTTAAAATTTTTCGGTAACTTTAAAATTTACGGACGGATTAAAATTAAACGATTGAGAAAGTTATTTACACATTAAATTCACGAATGTTATGTCAATTTAGAAATCTAATAGGAATGCGTTAAAAAAATATATTTCGTTGTTTTACAAGTAATTTTAAATGATAAAAATTTATATGAACATCAAGACTTTCTATTTACTCTCCTATTTTGACAAATACTTTTGGTCTTGAGAAAACTTTGATGCCTTCTTCCAATTTCGCAAGTTGCTTTTCTAGTTCCATTTTTCTATTTCTCATTCGCAGCGTGTCAGTTTTTACTGGCATTTTGTTTAATTCATTTACTAACTCGGCAAAACCTTAAAAAGAAAATTTTTCGGAAATTGTACTAATGAATAAATTTCCTATAAATATATTTTTTAATTTCCTAAAAATAAATTGTAGAATTTTAGCATTACAACAATTAAAAAATGAGAAGCCTTTAGTCAATAAAACAGACTATAAATTAAGTTTCACTTTCTAAATTGCTACAACATTAGACATTACAAACTTAGGTAATGTACCCAGTGCTATGTATTTTATGAAGTGAAACTTCTTTATCAAGAATCATTGTGATTTGAAACTCTATGAAACAAAAATTCATCACAATAAAGAAACAAACATAAATATAGTATAGGAGAGAATGAGATAGAATACATTATTTTATATTTTTGGTGAAAAAAAACAAATGTTACATAGGCTACTTTTCAGAAGTCTGACTTATGCTGTGTGAGAACACACACTTTTTTATTTTGCTCTAACCTTAAGTATCTTGATAGACAATCATCTTTCTATTATGTCATCAGCTTTTTTGAATCTACCCTGTGACGAGTAGACATCATAGTTATCAACTTACTTTTTCTAAGCATCCTCAAAGTTTCCTTCCTTTCATTGTCAGGGAGAGTTACGTGGCCAGCGGGACACATTGTGTTGCCATCATCAACCTTTGTATCTTCCTTGACACTATCTTTTCTATCACGGAGATACTTAGGCAAAACTCCTTTCTGGTAACCTGGAAGTTTGAAAAACTTGGTTTTTGAAGTAAGACTTCATTATGCACATTTGACTTGGGGAGTAAGCTGGTGATTGAATGACAAGAGTGTTACGAAAAAGTACTTGGGCGAGGTGAACGTGGAAGTTGAGAGGGAGGATATAAGTTAGTGAAAATAGAAAGAGAGAGTCACATTTTGGCGTGAACTTGGGGAGGCCTGTATACAGCAGTGAACTGCGAAAGGCTGAAGTGAGTGATATATATGATAAAATTAATATATATACCTGGAGGTAAATAAGGATCTTTACTATCCTTCCTATCTAAAATAGCATTCAGGCGGCTCCGATTCCTTTCGTCCATGATATCATCCCCGGCTCTACGAGGTGAATGAGACACTAGAGGAGGGCTTCTTGCACTCCTCGAGTCTCCACTAGCTTTCATCTTAGCTTCTGTGTCATTACCTTCCTTTGTCGGATACAGCATAGTTAGCTTTGTACTTTCCATTAACTTCTGTGATAAATTTGACTCAATTGTCTGGCAACCGATATCTCGTAAGCGACTAGATGACCCAGAAGACTGGATTTCGTCACACGATGATTCTTCTTGCTGCTTTGCTTCCCTCATTTCTTTCCTCCGTAGAAATTCGGCCATGTCACCTTTCTTCATCCTGACATCGGTGACTTTCTTTCGGTTTGATAAACTAGTTTTACCGACATTTAATGTGGTTTTACCACTTTTGTTTGACGGGGAAGATTTGACTGGTCCCAGTGTGTTAGTGGTTACTGGTGTTGTGAGACGCGATGGATTTGACGATTTTAAAGTTAATTTAGGCTCTTTCGGTGATTTGTTCTGTATTAACTTCAACTGTTTCATATTCTCTTTGATGAAATTCTTTTTTTCCTTTTCTGAAATTTGAAGCAACAAATAACAAAATAAACAAAATCTTTGATTATAAAATATCAATAGGCGTTTTATACTTGCATTTAAATGTAACGATCATATATGTACTTACTAGGTTCAGGAAATATTCCTTTTAATGTATACATATTAACCAACAATAACAAATACCAAGATAATAAAATATACACTCATCATTTAGTGTCCGATTAATGAATTACACTTTTTAAATGAAATTATATTCCTCCATATTGAACTACAAGTATTTCAAGAAAAATAAATTCAGTGTATCTTTTAGTTTTCGTTCCGTTTTTGTCACTTTTTAAGTTTTTAAACAACTGTCAACATTCAAAAGGCTGTTTCATAGACTAAATTGCTTCTGGCCATTTTCTCATTATGGTTTAAAATTACAAAACCATGTTTCCACAAAAATATTATTTATGTTGACGAAGTTATTACCTAGGAGATTTTTATGCTTGAAATAAGAAGATAAAGCTAGATAAAATCATTGATAAGCTTTCGATAACATGAATATGGTATCCGTGCCTTTACTTATTTAGAACTTGCTCGAGATAAGTACATTTTATTAAACAAATAATTATGTTACTGTATTAAGTTGCCTACGATATCATAACTTCAAATTAATATATTAGAGGTTTTACTGCACCTTGTCTTTAAAAGTCAAATACTAATCATATAGGTACTCTTTGTAATCAAGTTTAATCAAACAACTAATATTTTTTTCATAAATTATAGTAGTTATCATGACTAGCAGTGCTAATAAAACATTGTCCAGTATTGCAAAGTATAGACTATCACGGAGAGGAAAAAAACTACAGTTGTCTGATGATCAACGAACTTTGATCGCATTGCCAAAAGATGTGCCTGAGCGAACTTGGTAAAGCATATTTATTTTTCAAGTTTACGTCTTTAGATAGTAGGCTCCAGTCATTATAGATTAGATTATAATTACGAAGGCATTGAAATGAAAACTTGCTACACGGAAATAAATATATAATGCTCAGGAATAATGCTTTCTATTAGACAGACAGAGAGAAAGAGAGAGAGAGAGAGAGATAGAAAGAGAGAGTAATGTAAAAATTTTAAAAATAGATGAGTATGTTCACAGATTAGATGATAAAAACCAAACGAATTCACAAACTCTAACATTTAACAACTATGTGTGAAAAACTAGACTTGACTTTCGACTAATGTGAAACTTTTACAATACATATATTACTTATATTTTAGTAACAGATTAAGTTTATCCCTAAGATCTATAATCATATACTTATTTGAATGTTTATTATATTTGTTGTCGCTTCTATAACTTACAGGGCAGAAATTCTTCAGAAAGAAGAAAATGACCTCATAATCTACGACATACGTGAGGAAATTTTAGAAGAGGCGATGAAGATATGTTATAAGAAGTACATGGAGAAGCAAAATGTTTTATTCACAGCTTACTGTGCTTCGGAGGCTTGGTTAAAACTAGTTAACTGGTAAAATTACGTTGATTGAAATATACATAAACCTGGACAACAGATCAGGGTGTCTATTCTCTTTGTATTTCTATAAAGTTAAGACTAGACAGTTAAAAATAGGGATGTTATTTAACTATATGTTCCGTATCTCTAACTGAAACATTTATCCATAATAAAAACGTAACTGTAATCCAATAACGTATAACAGTTTTGAATAATTTTACAATAGGGACGGAATTTATATAACATACGCTTCCCTGTAATATCCCACTACTGGCCATAGGCCTCTTTCCCCATGTAGGAGAAGGATCAGAGCCTTATCCACCACGCTGCTCCAATGCGGGTTGGCGGATATATTCCCTACTATGAGTAACGATCGCTATCAGGTGTAAATGATAACAACCGGGACCGACGACTTAACGTGCTCTCCGAGGCACGGTGGGGAGACCCACAAGGACTGCACAAACACCCAGACCACGGCAAACACCTGTATGGCCAATACAAATGTTTGTCATGTGCGGGGATCGCACCCGCAACCGCCAGCGCAACAGGCATAATCCATAGCTGTGACCGCTGCGCCAACGAGGCGTCACATATATAACATATATTACACATCTTTGAAGTAAATGTTCTTTACGTACGCTTGTCTTGGGGAGTAACCTGGTGAATGCGTGACGAGAGCGTTACGAAAAGTGTGATCGGGCGAGGCGAACGGAAGTTAAGAGGAAATATAAGTTAGATGGAAGTAAAGAAGTTTTACTTCAGTCGTGTGGTCTAAAGAACACTCATTTTTTTATTTATGCCGTATCCTACTTTTTTGTATTTGCCTCTTTTAGTTAAAGATTATATTTAGTATCGATTACACGATATTTCTGTATGAATATTCCACAAAAGTTACAAGCAGAATTGTTGTTATTTTGCAATTCCCTACAAATAAAAATCATCCAATCCAAGGTACTTCTTTCCTCACGACCCCGGTGAAGATCCAAGCGCTTATCCACCTTGTTACATACCTAAACGCAATGAGTCCTGGATACCAGATGAGCTTCCAGATCCATCGCCCAAAGATACTTGGTGCAAGCAAGAGCTGGTCGTCCAGGAAGAGATACAGGATGAGGTCTTAAGGAAGTGGCCAAGTTCATCATCTATAGATATATCGATTGTTGAAGATATACCTAAGAAATACTGGTTATTTTCCTTTTTATTATTTTATTGTATTTTCCTATTTCTAAACACGGTATCAAAAAGCAAATATTTTCATTTTACAATCGCAATGTTTATATCACAATTTGAAAGTCACATTTTGATTAAAACTTTATGTAACATTACCCTTGACCTTTCATGAAATTATTTATTTATTTATTTACTTATAAGGGATGGTACACAGCACAGAAAAAATTATAAAACAAAAATAAATAATATATAATATGTTTTTTAAAGCACTTTAAATATGTATTGTAAAATAGTAAATATTTGACATTTTTTTTAAATAAATGGAAATTGCTGTTTCTTTTGAAAGAAAAAATTTGATAAATAATAATTTTTTATTTATTATTAATTAACTTCAGCCTATCGCAGTCTATAGCTGCTGGACATAGGTCTAACCAAGTATGCACCAAACATCACGGTTTTCGGCAATCCTCATCCATTATCATAAACATATCTTAATACGATAAGGTTAAGTAAAATGTTTGCCTCCCTTTTTAGAAAAAATCTTATAATTACTACATATAAATTATATATCATTTTATAGATAATTGCTTGCTCAACCGGCATCAACAAAAAAAAAAAAATTACTATTGCTTTTTTAAAATTGATTGTTAAAATAACGCGCTCGGCGGCTTTCATTTCGGAACAACGTTAACATGATTGACGGTCGGTAAATTTTTGCTTATTTAGTGCGAATTATTCGCAAGGGTATTGCTAGTTATTATTATTATCAAACGTTTATCTACTATTTATCGTAGGAGTAGAAAATACTCAAGAAAAGGAAACACCTACAGATATTGAATTGTCCGTCGTCTGTTACGACTTTCAACGTCGTCGTCTGTTACGACTTGAAACGTTCGTCGTATATAAAATAGTTCAGACACCATTTTGTTCAAGGTTTCCCGGTAAAGTACATCTGCCAAATGAATTAGCAGATGTCTCTGAGGATACTTCAAAAACGATCTCCTATGTAAGTTAGTTTCGTACTGAATTAGGTACTTACCTAATTGAATCTGAAGGCTCTAGATGACTCAATTGGCCTTAGTTGGATTTGGGCCTCTTTTTCTATGAAAGACGATATCTTTCAAGCAACTGGTTCAAAAAGGGCAATATGATAATAATGATAATAATAATTATGCTATATAGAGGTGCCCTTTGACTCCTTTGTGACGCTTTTCGTTGTTTTTAGTTGAGTCATTATAATTTTGAGATTTTCGTCTACAGACATTTTATATATTATATATTATTTTTACGCTAAAATTTTTTATTTATTCACGATATTTTCAATATAGCAAACCGCTGATCTGGTCGCGGAGTTGGTAAAAGTGCTGATCATATCTTGTCTAATAATGTATCTAAATAATAAATATTCCAACGACAAATTGGTATTTTGGTTTGAGGTAGAAAAATTTAAGATTTATTAGTGATAATTGAATAAATGTGATCCCAGGATACGGAGTCATCAAGCTCTGCTGGCAATATCGGAACTGAGAGCGAAGTGCTAGAAAACGTTACAGATTATAACGTCGCAGAAGATTCACCTAAGGTAAAAAAAAATTTCAACCAGATTAATTTTATTAGACCTGCCTAAATGGTAGCCATATGGTACCCACTAATATTTACTATAGAATACAAGTATTAACCTTTTTAGAGCTTGTTTCACCTGTATATGAAGCAACCTGATGTGATGAACGGCAAGCAGCTTATAAAACTGTAAGATATAGGTACTTTTTTGCCATAAGGGAGACGTTTTAATTCGTCTGTACATTATATTTTATCATCATTATCATTACAGCCTATACAGTCCACTGCTGGACATAGGCCTCCACAAGTTTACGCCAAAAATAACATGAACTCACGTGTTTTACACATAGTCACCACGCTGGGCAGGTAGGTTGTAGACCGTAGGGCTGGCTTTGTCGCACCGAAGACGCTGCTGCCCGTCTTTGGCCTGTGTATTTCAAAGCCTACAGTTGGATGGTTATCCCGCCATCGGTCGGCTTTATAAGTTCCAAAGTGGTAGTGGAACTGTATTATTCCTTAATCGCTTCTTACGACACCCACGGGAAGAAATTATATTGTAAGTTGTAGTCTATTGGTTGAGATTGTATCAACAACTTATGTGTTAACTGAGGTAGGGCACAGAAGGAAATTTCCTGCTCAAAATATGGAGCAGCCCGACTGGGATAGTACCTCGACTTTACAGAAGATTACAGCTAAATAATACTGCTTTCAAGCAGTGTTGTGTTCCTGTTGGTGTGTAAGGTGACCAGAGGTCCCGGGGAAATTGGGGATAGGGTCGGCAACGCACTTGCGATGCTTCTGGTGTTGCAGGCGTCTATAAGCTACGGTAATCGCTTACCATCAGGTGAGCCGTACGCTTGTTTGTCGACCTAGTTGTATAACAAAATGTAAATTATAAACAGCGGCCGGTGTAACAGGGCTTTTACGTGATCCGTTAAGTTGATTAGTTAAGCAACTAATTCTAACTTTATACAAGATAACAAAAATGTTAAAAAGTTTGTAAATTGAGCTCTGATTGGTAAGGTTAAGTTTATTAACAGATTTTGAATATTTAATTTAGACGAGGAAATCTTCACGAGTTATGTTTTTTTTGTAAAATTGTAAAATTAATTCGATACAGCCGATTTTTGATTTGATTAACTTAATTACTTTAATTATAAAAATATATTAATGTTTATATTCAAATATATTTTAGATTATTCTTTTTGTTTATTCCCATATCATACCATTCCACATCATACTTTGGACTGTATTTGGGCCGTAGTAGGTCCATTATATAATTTTTATGTATTTATTATGTATTATTATAGCGAACATTACAACCGTTTTGGTGTAATAGTGCGTAGTCTCTGTAGTGGGATTCCCGCTCGGGACGTATATCACGTCGGAAAACACGTTAACCCCTCGGTCCTGGCCGTTATTATAAATATCTGATAGCGATCGTTACTCATAGTAGGAAACATTTCCGCCTACTCGCAGTCAAGCATGTTTGATTAAACTCGAATCCTTCTCCTACATGGAGAAAGAGGCCTATGCCCAGCGGTGGGATGGTACAGGACGAATCGTTATACCCAACATAGACCATAGGAAAGTCTTAATTTGGCACGCTTAACTGCGTACATCACAAATGTTTGTACAAATAAACCAATGTAGCTGTCTGTACATTTTATGTGTATTTCTGAACCCTGAAAACAGGTATAACTGAGGTAGGGCACAGCAGAAATTTCCTGCTCAAAATATGGAGCAGCCCGACTGGGGTACCTCGACCTTACAGAAGATCACAGCTAAATAATACTGTTTTCAAGCAGTATTGTGTTCCTGTTCGTGAGTAAGGTGACCAGAGGTCCTGGGGGGATTGGGGATTGGGTCGGAACGCGCTTGCGATACTTCTGGTGTTGCAGGCGTCTATAAGCTACGGTAATCGCTTACCATCAGGTGAGCCGTACGCTTGTTTGCCGACCTAGTGACATAAAAAAAAAAAATAAAAAAAAAAAACAAAATTTCATTTTAATGGGGCCATTATCTGTAAGGGCTTTGTTTATTTATTTGTCTCCAATATACCTACCCTGCTGTGTGGCTACGGCACTAAAGAATTTAGCCACCCCCTCTCTTCCCGTGGGTGTCGTAAGAGGCGACTAAGGGATAACAAGGTTCCAGAACCACCTTGGAACTTAAGAAGCCGACCGATGGCGGGATAACCATCCAACTGCTGGCTTTGAAATACACAGGCCGAAGACGGGCAGCAGCGTCTTCGGTGCGCCAAAGCCAGTACTGCGGTCACCAACCCGCTTGCCCAGCGTGGTGACTATGGGCAAAACACATGAGTTCACGTTATTTTTGGCGTAAACTTGTGGAGGCCTATGTCCAGCAGTGGACTGTATAGGCTGTAATGATGATACCTACATATAATACTTTTGGTAGGAATCTCTGTTGGGTGATCTGAAAACCACTACACCGGTAAACGGATCACTCCAAGGAGCCGGGGATTCAACCGTTGATAAATTGAAGCCGAAACGAAAACTTACAGACAAGAGCAAGTTGTTCAGTAAAGCGAGGTATTTTATTTTATTATTATGTTTCTCGTCGCAGCTTCCTTCTCCTTACTTATTCTCTCTAGTCTCCTTAGGTACCCCTTCAGTGGCGTGGCGTACTTTTGAGCGTACTTTTGAGCATTTTGATTTCTCACAAAAGAAACAAAAATGCTTGCATCAAATTAAAATAAATATTTATTGACTACTAGCGACTCGCCCCGGCTTCGCACGGGTGCAATGCTGATACTAAATATACTACAGAATGTCTTTATTTATAGTGTGAAGCTAGCTTATGACATGGTTATTAAACATAATAACAACAACATTCAAATATGCGTCGTTAGATTACGCGTTGTTACAGAATGCGTTGAAGAAATAAAGGTTCACTGCTCGTTCCCCGTAGGTGTAGCGTGATAACATGTAGCCTATTGTGTTGACCCAACTTCTTAATAATATTCGTGCCAAATTTGAAGTAAATCCATGCAGTACTTTTTGAGTTTATCCTGGACATACATACCTACAGACAAACAGACAAAAATTCTAAAAACCATATTTTTGGCTTCGGTATCGATTGTAGATCACACCCCAAGTATTCCTTTTAAAAAATATTCAATGTACAGTTTTGATTTTCCTACCCTTTTATTATATGTATAGATAAGTTATCATTTCCTCCTAGAAATTGGGAATCCAATTAAAATAAAGTAAGTTTTGGAAATCCCGGCAAGCACGAAGTAACATCGTGGATAACATTTTACAAATTTTTTTTGCTTAAACACGCTAGGGGCCCCTGCAGCCCGGGGGCCCCGTATAATTGATACGGTTGATACGGCGGTAGCTACGCCCCTGTACCCCTTACTCTTCTTTCGTTTAGTTACTTTGCGTGATATGTATTTTATAACATAATTTCTATGATAAACATGGTTTTTGTAATTTTTTTCAAGAATATTTATAGAAATAAGTTAGTATATATAATTATCTAATAAAAGGACGCGAGGAGTGATAAAATATTCTTTTTTATATTGTAGAAATGAAATTAAAGATTTTATAATTTGATATATTTGCTGGTTTATACCTAAACTCACTGTGCTCGTGACTTCGTCCGCGTGGAATTAAGTTAATTAAAAAAGTTATTAAGTTCGCAGAGTTATAAAATAAATAAATTTCTAAAATATAGGTAGCCTATGTTACTCCTAATACATTAGCTATCAGTCAGTGAAAGTGCTGTTTAAATCGGTCCAGCTGCTTCAGAGATTAGTCGGAACAAACAGACAAACAGACAGACAAAGATTGTAAAAAAATGTTATTTTGGTATATGTACCGTGTATATATCCATGTGCATATTGTAAAAAGCGGTTATTTTAATATTACAAACAGACAGTGAGCCGTACGCTTGTTTGCCGAACTACTTATATAATAATAATAATAGTAAAATACTCATTCTTATAGTTTGGGGAGATCAAAGGCGACTCTTCCGCCACTAGACGCAGACTCTCGGTCCAGAATCAGTATCATCTCCGATTGTCGTCTCAGGAATTTGAGGTAATTTATTTATAACAAAATTAAATTAATTAATAATTAATTTAATTTTAATTTTTTATGTTTGGTATTCTGTTTTTATTGTTATTCGAACTTTTGTAATGCACTCGTTGACTACATTTTAAAGTTTTTTTTTTAAATTTTAATTAAGTGCTTTTGCTGTTTCTTTGGTTTTGAATTTTGTTTGTTAATATTTTATTGATGTAACGATGGAACAAGGTCCTTTTATGTAAGTGTTGCGTACTTCTGTAAGTGACTAGTTCACCATAAACTTATTTTTACGAATATTTGAACCCTGTATTGTTAATAGTGAATAAGTCGTTGTACTGTGTGGCTACAGTACTAAAGAATATAGCCACCCCCTCTCTTCCCGTGGGTGTCGTAAGAGGCGACTAAGGGAAAACACAGTTCCGCTACCAACTTGGAACTTAAAAAGCCGACCGGTGGCGGGATAACCATCCAACTGCTGGCTTTGAAATACACAGGCCGAAGACGGGCAGCAGCGTCTTCGGTGCGACAAAGCCGGTACTGCGGTCACCAACCCGCCTGCTCAGCGTGGTGACTATGGGCAAAACACATGAATTCACGTTATTTTTGGCGTAAGCATGTGGAGGCCTATGTCCAGCAGTGGACTGTATAGGCTGTTATGATGATGATGATGATGAAGTCGTTGAAGTACCTTTATAAGAATAAATAAATAAATAAAATAAATAAAATTGCTCCGCCGTAGTTGTAGCGTAGTATCTTGTAGCATAAAGTGTTAATTACTAAATAGGCCTTTTAAAACAGAAGTGGTCAAATCGATCCTGAATATTACCAGATTAATGAGTTGAAGCCAAACGAATAAAAGGAAAAACGTACAAACTAACGGACCAATTACGTTATTTC
This sequence comes from Melitaea cinxia, assembly GCF_905220565.1. Taxonomy (NCBI): domain Eukaryota; kingdom Metazoa; phylum Arthropoda; class Insecta; order Lepidoptera; family Nymphalidae; genus Melitaea; species Melitaea cinxia. The sequence continues at coordinate 926,102 of NC_059408.1, read as the reverse complement.
TTTAAGCTCGGTTGCTTGTCATCATCATCTCACTTAAGCTTAACGCAAACCACTGCTGGACATAGGCCTTCCCAAATTCGCGCCAAAAATGGCATGAACTCATGTCTTTTGCCCACAGTCACCAACCCGTCTGTTCAGCGGCGTGGTGACTATGGGCAAACACGATTGCTCAAGTCAAGATTATGTATTATTTTTTGCCAAGTTACAAAAAAGGAGGTGGTACTCAATTCGACTGTATTGTTTATTTGTCACCTCTTAATTATTTATTGAGCGTACCGATTTTGATGATTCTTTTTTAATCGAAAGGTGGTGCTTATCAAGTATTTTTCGAGTTATCCTTAATAACGCGTATTTAATTTTTTATTTTTAACTACCTAGTTACGTTATATTATTTGTCGATGTAACTTGATGTCGGTTTATTTTTCGTTTACGAGCAAACTTTGTTGGATTAACTATACACAAACAAATTGTGTTGGAAAAAAGTGCGTGCATACAAAGTACACAGGTCAGAAGTGAAACTTCTGTGGCAAACTAATTTTTAAGTCTCGTTTATATTTATACAAATCTAATGCCTTGACTCTAATAACTTGACGCTGCGTTGGCGCAACGGTCACAGCCATGGATTGTGCCTGTTGCGCTGGCGGTTGCGGGTTCGATCTCCGCACATGACAAACATTTGTATTGTTCATACATGTGTTTGCCGTGGTCTGGGTGTTTTTGCAGTCCTTGTGGGTCTCCCCATCGTGCCTCGGAGAGCACGTTAAGCCGTCGGTCCCGATTGTTATCATGTACACCTGATAGCGATTGTTACTCATAGTAGGGAATATATCCGACAACCCGCATTGAAGTAGCGTGGTGGATTAACCTCTGATCCTTCCCCTAAATGGGGAAAAGAGGCATATGCCCAGTAGTAGGATATTACAGGCTGAAGCGTAATGCCTTAGATTTCCGTTCCAGCGCCATCTAGTTAGTTTGCAATGTAATACAATCGATATTAATGTAACAACCTTTGTAGTTTGTATAGTACACACTAGGTGGCTCTGTTGTTCGACAAAAACGTTGCACATCCTCATGACGCTAATATTATTATTATTGCGTTTCATCCGTAAAAAGAAGTTTCACTTCAAAAACGTAACAAAAGCAAAAACAAATAAGTAAGGAATGAAACAATAATTCTTTGTTTACTATCAAATAAATTTTTAAAAAGTTAAATAATGCCTATTAAGGTTGTCTGGAAGAAATCGCTCTTAGCGATAAGACCGCCTTTGTACATCTTTCTTCGTATGTATCCCTTTTGTAACATTTCTTTGTAGTGTACAATAAAGAGTATTTATTATTATTATTATTAATGCCCATGTAATGTTTATAACATAACGAAATTCGTGAGAAGTGTATACGATCGCACACGTGTTCTGTGACAAAAGATATGACTGAAAGAACGCACTGAATGCAAAACAAGTTTATGCAGTGTATACACGAATAATATATTAATAAGGAATAGTTGTCCGTTTGTTCACTTTATTATCGCTAGCATCAAATCGAGAAATAATAAAAACTCCTTATTGTACACCAAAATAAGTAACATAACAAGAAAAAAAGAACATCATCGCAAAATAAGTACAAACAGATTTATTATAGAGACAGATAGTATGTTATTTTAATCGACTTTTAAATAAGGAGGTCCTCAATTCAACTGTATTTTTTATGTACGTTACCTCAATACTTTTGACTGGGCGGACCGATTTCGATGATTTTTTTTTAAATTGAAAGTTGGTGCGTGTCATTTGGTTTCATTTAAATTTAATTGTGATCTGATAAGTACTTTTTTAGTTAATAATGCGTATTTACTTGAGGATTTTTTTGTCGACTTACGTTGTATTATACCTAATAACCGTACTGTAACTGTAACTGTGTAATACTGTAACTGGGTGTACTGATTTTGATGATTCTTATTTAACCCAAAAGCTGATGCTTGTTTTGTGGTCTCATTTAAATTAAATCGAAAAATAATAACAACTTTTTGAGTAATCTTTGATAACGCGTATTTACTGACTAATTTTTTTGTCTAACTTTTTTGTTTGCGAGTGAACACAATTATTTTCTGGATATTTGGTGATATTTTATTAAGTTTTCTTACTACCTTATTACCATTATCAGGATAACCAAGCATGTCGTGTTTGTTTTATATGGTTGTAGTTTGAGGAATGTAAATGTTAGGAAAGTTAAATTGTAATTAGTACTCTACAAGTAAGAGTGGAAGAATAGAATAACATTAAATTTGTCTACTATTCTTAGCGAATGATGTTGCGTAAGCGATCACTTGTTACTGTATAATGTTGTTTTTTTTGAAGTGAAACTTCTTTATGGATAATTTTTTTTACGTATGAAACGTCACGAAGATGTGCGACGTTTTGATGTGCAACGTTTTTTAATTATGATACCGCCTACTTCGTCCGGTACAGGCGTCACCCGCATCGTGACCCGCTTCACCTTAGTTTTCAATAGTTTTTAATTATTTTTTTTTCAATAAGTTTGCCAAAGAAGTTTCTCTTCTGACATGCGTACTTTGTACGTACTTTTTTTGGTTATTTCGGACAGAAACTACGAAATTAATTAGAAATTTTTTTGGCACACATTTATATAAGGCATACACTAATACTAAAAAAGCGCAATATTAATCATGAATTTAAACCAATTAAAAAATTTTTAGAATTATAAGCAAGTCAAACTGCGGGATGCGGAGAGTTTAGTGTATAGGTCGTTGAACCGTGCTCTAGCATATTCAAATGGAAGTCAATACAAATTGGAGGGAAGTAAAAAAAAACTCGTATTTTATCAATACAATGCATTATGCTCGTGCATATAATGTGAACACTTGTGAAATATTATCAAGGGCTGGCATTTTTCAAAAAATAAAAATAAGTGTCCACAAATAATATGTACAAATATATATATTTTAATTTTTTTATAATAGCTGCACAGTTTTCTAAATAATTGTGTTTGCTCGCAAACGAAAAAAAAACCGACTTCAATTACATCGAAGAGTAATACAACGTAGATCGACGAAAAAATAGTAATACTTTGTTCGTATTCCATATAACGCGACATTATAAAATTGTACAATTATATAATGTTCTACTGTTATTTCTAACATTTTGTTAGCGATTGTAGGCAGAAGCGCTGACATCGCTTATTACGGCGGGTTTTTTAGTTGAAGCGGATTTATATTGAATTACGGTTTATGTCTTTTTTATTAAAAATATGTACTGTTCATGTTTTCACACAGCTCCGATGCACGACTGGAGTTTACCCCTTCAGATCAACTGTCTAAATAGGCACAAAAAGGCTTACTAGTCTAAGAAATATATTATTACTATATCAAATTGTAAATAAATGAATCTATAACGCCATCTATCGGAACCTAATTGCGTTATTAGAAAACGTCTGAACGCCATCTCTAACAAGGTCATTCGTTCAGTAGATTTTACTGTTCAATTTTTTCATTCCGGGGCCTTAAATGAAAATCGATTCTTAAGAAGAAAACTCCAAAAACAGTCAAGTAAATACGCCATATCAGATATAGCTCAAAAAGTTCGAGTCAAATCTCAATTATATTTAAATGGGACCACATGACAAGCACCACCTATCGATTAAAAAAAGAATCATCGATATCGGTCCACCCAGTAAAATAGTAATGAGGTTAATATAACGTTGGTCGACGTAAAATAGCCAAGTAAATACCCAGTATTAGCGATAACTCAAACATTAAAAGCTCAAATATATTTATAACGAATAAACTGCTACTCTCTACTCTAGTGGAATATTGTAATTTGATCGATAGTGAACGACGTAATTTCATAAAATTTTGATAGATGGCGTTGTGGCACAGTATTGAACATAACCGCAGTCGTCTTAACATCGTCATGTAAATACGTGTCATTAAAGATTACTCAAAAATTGCTCATTATAACTCAATCATATTTAAAACGGACGACATGACAAGTATTAGCTTTTGATTTATACAAAAAAGATCAAAATCAGTGCACCCAGTAAAAAGATATAACGTATAATACAACGTAGGGTGACGAAAAAACCGTCAAGTAAATACGCAATATTAGATATAACTCACAAATTACTAATCAAATCTCAATTAAATTTGAATGGGACCACGTGACGATTAGTAGCTTTTAATTTATATAAGAAACGTCAAAATCGGTGCACCCAGTAAAAAGTTATGAGGTATAATACAACGTAAGGTGACGAAAATAATGGCAAGTAAATACGCGTTATCAAAGATTAATCAAAAAGTAGTTATCAGATCTCGATAAAATTTATATGTGACCACATGATAAACATCAGCTTTCGATTAAAGTAAAAATTATCAAAATCGATACACCCAGTTAAAAGTTATTGCGGATTTTCAAGAGTTTCCCTCGATTTCTGTGGGATCCCATCATCAGATCCTGGTTTTCTTATCATGGTACCAAACTAGGGATATCCCCTTTCCAACAAAAAAAGAATTATCAAAATCGGTACACCCAGTAGAAAGTTATGTGGTATAATACAACGTAGGTCGACGAAAAAAGCGTCAAGTAAAAACGCATTATTAGATATAATTCGAAAAGTAGTTGTTAGATCTCAAATAAATTTAAATGGGACCAATCGGCACACACCACCTTTCGATTAAAATAAAATTTGTCGAAATCGGTCTACCTGGTCAAAAGTTCTGATGTAACATACATAAAAAAAAAAAAAAAAAAAATACAGTCGAATTGAGAACCTCCTCCTTTTTTGGAAGTCGGTTAAAAAAAAAAAAAATTGATATTTTCAACTTCTCATACGCAGTTTAAATTTGTTAGAACCTAGTTGTTTTTAAAACTTTAAACATAATTCAAATGCTGACAATACCGCCTTTTGTGAGTATGAATTTTGATCTATTCTATAATATAAAAATGAGTCGCTGAATGTGTTGCTAAGCGCAAAACTCGAGAACGGTTGGACCGATTTCGCTAATTCTTTTTTTTAAATGTTCCTTGAAGTAGAGGATGGTTCTTACGGAGAGAAAAATTCTAAAAAAAATTTAAATTTCCTGAAAAAGTCTAAAAACAACACTTTTCTATACTCCCATACAAAAGATTTGTGATAATACTTAAAAGTCAATTTGAACTTTAATACCATACGATAAAGCGCCGGGTCAGCTAGTGAATGTGTGAAATTAGTAAAATTAATTAACTTGTTACTTAATATTACTTACAAGTATTATTTACAATCACCAAACATCAAGAACCTACAAACTTCCATCTCTTAAAGAGTCTTCATTCAACTCAATATAAGCAAGTAGGCTTATAACTTTGATACATCGTAAGTGACAAGAAGACACTTGAAAAGTTGCTAAGTGACAGCCCTGAATAGGTTATACACCCCAGGTGTGCAAAGTTCATCGACCGCTGATTGTCCTCGACGTTCAGAACTTGGTAACAAGGGAATTAGTAGAATTCACCTTTTTATAGCTTTTAGGTAAACAAGGATATATACCACAAGATAAGGAGTACTTAGTCATGAGTCGTACCGTAGAATTTAATAGTTACTAAATAAAGAGCCGGAATAGTTTAGTGGATAGAACGTGGAAATCGATTTCGGATTTAATTCCTAATTGTCATTATTAATTTTCCTTTAAAAATTCATCTCATTCTTAGAAGTTAAGGAGTAATCGTGAACAGCCTCGGAAGAAATTCGTGTATTTGTCCATCCAGCAAGTCACAGGTGGTTAGCGTAGCTGATTAAGTTCAGACCTTTATACTACTAAGATCAGTATACTATATAGAATCTTAATCTTACAGAAGATCACAATAAAATACTACTTCCAAGTACTGTTATGTTCTTGTGGTAAGTAATGGCTGGTTTACACAGTGCGAGCTAGCGTACGAGTCAGTCTTCTGAGTAGGTGCACTTTTTTTTACGCAGAGGAAATCTTCAAAAAGATGCCCGGTTCTTGGGGTAGAAACGGGTTATGTCGGATTCTTACCCACTAAAACCTCTGCGATGGCCGTCTTCGACACGAAGTTGGAGGAGCTACGGGATCGCTTGCGCATGCGTATCCGCTGATCCACCCGTGCCTCGCTCCAACCGAGATTGTTGGAGCCCGTTAAAGAGGGCAAGCATTATAATTATTACAGCCTATACAGTCCACTGCTAGACATAGGCCTTCACAAGTTCACGCCAAAAACAACGTGAACTCATGTGTTTTACCCATAGTCACCACGCTGGGCAGGCGGGTTGGTGACCGAGCATTATAATGCTCCCACCAAACTGCACGTTTGAGCTAGCAACAGTACGAGGCCGACCCGGCTGCCACTGGGCTGTTCTACTGCAGTAATTCGCACTGTTTGGACGTAACTTACGAGTAACTCGTACGTGTGTTGGTCATTAGCTCGTAACCGAGTTACTTCAGCAGTTTTTGTATTCACTCGCCTGCTCGCCCGCCAGCAACTCGCACACGACAGCGGCTCGGCCGTCGCTCGCATCGAGATATTTTCCAATTCCTGACATAATATTGTTGTCATAGAGCGTATCACCGTTTTTATTATTAAAACAAGTTCACTCGACATCGCGACTCGACTCGGACGGGGCAGTAGCTAGGTGTTGTGTAGACAGCAAAGGCGAGTCGAGCTACTGGCCAGGCAGCAGCTCATCATTATCATTACAGCCTATACAGTCCACTGCTGGACATAGGCCTCCACAAGTTTGCGCCAAAAATGCCGTGAACTCATGTGTTTTGCCCATAGTCACCACGCTGGGCAGGCGGGTTGGTGACCGCAGCAGCTCGCCCTGTGTAAACTAGCCTTAATGTAGACAGAGTTTCCGGAAATGGCATTATGTTGACAATGGGGATAGGGTCAGGCGATTTTATGAAGTTTCCGGTGTCTTCCACAAATTACGTTATTATATTTTACAATTAAAAATGATTTAGATTTGTTGACTAAATCTTCTTAATGAAAGAAACGCGGTCAAACAGACCTAACTTTTATAACTTATATTGTGCTACTTTTAAGTAAATAATCCTTACTTAAAGGATCTCTGAAGGAGACCGATCGATCGAGTCCTTTGTATCGCTAAAAGCCTTTGTTCATTTGATGAATGGCTAATTCGCATTCAGTACAGTGTTATGTATTTTGACGTTTGCTATTGATAATGTCAAGATGGCGTATTATGGGGAAAGGGTGGTGTCGCTAATGGGGTCAATGGTTGATGCCTTGTGTTCGTGTTGAGTTTAAGTACTCATCGATTGGGCTATTTTTAGACAAGAATAATTATATTATATGACAATTTAATCGTAAACAGAAAGGGATCTTAGCGCACGCTGGTCTGTCAGACCGATGATATTATGTATACGACATTAGATTTTTTAACAAAATATACAAAATAATCAATCGTGCTATACTAATTGTATAATACCAAAAAATAAATCCTGCTAATGTTTACAGTTTTTTTTTATTATAGTATTAGTAGTTCATTTAGTATTTAGTTAAAGTATTAGAAAGCTTGTTAATTGTGTGTGCTTGCAAACGAAAAAAAACCGCCTTCAGTTACATCGACAAGTAATACAACGTAGGTAGATGAAAAAATATTCAAGTAAATACGCGCTATCAAAGATTACTCAAAAAGTTGTCATCATTTCTCGATTTAATTTAAATGAGACCACAAAACAAGCATCAGCATTTACAGTACATTAGTACATTACATACATTACATAGTAGTACATTACAGGGTTTAATACATAAAAGGCGGTATATACAACGTAAGTCGGCGAAAAAGTAGTGAAGTAAATAAGCATTATTAGTTATAGCTCGAAAAGTACTTGTTAGATTTTAATTAAACTTAAATGGGACTACATGACACAATACACCTTTTTATTAAACTAAACCATCGAAATTGTTCCACCCCAGTCAAAAGTTCTGAGGTAACATAATACAATCGAATTGAGATCCTTTTTTTGGAATTCGGTTAAAAAAACCTGATTCGTTCCAGCTAAATGACTGTCTTTATCAAGTTTAGCTCTTAGCAACAAAATTCATATTTCAATAACGATGTAACGGTTGTCCTTCAACTATGCTTCCTTGTCCTTTGATGTTTCTAATCGAAACTTTTGTCATGGTCTTTGAAAGATCATTAGATTATAATCCAGTCTGATGCCCTTCCAATCTCCTCGCTTCAAAGAATACAAATGAGCTCTAATCAAAGAGGCAAAGGAAAACGGGTCCAAGCGACCCCATTTGCACCGTCCTAATTTCTGTAATCCTCAACTTTCGCCCCCAATAAACCTTATCCCTTTACGTTTAAGGGTTAAATTTTAATGAATAGTTGCAGTTCTACTAATTGAGGAAATGTAATAGTGCCAGTGATGTGGTCCGACTAGTAATAATATCGATGTTATAAATCTGGTAATATATTAGTTATCCATACATATTATTATCTACTTGATTGTTATTACTTACGATTTAGCCGTGATATCCCACTGCTGGGCATAGCCCTTTTACTTCATGTGGGGGAAGTCATCATTACAGCCTATATAGTCCACTGCTGGACATAGGCCTCCACAAGTTTACGCCAAAAATAACGTGAACTCATGTGTTTTGCCCACACACACATGAGTTCACGTTATGTGGGGGAAGTATTGGAGATTAATCCATCATGCTGCTCCACTGCACGATCCGCTCCACTCCACTTCACAAATATTACTTACGAAATCATTAATGAAGATATAATCTATACAAATAAATAAAATTAGAGTGTCTGTTTGTAATATTAAAATAACCGTTTTTTACTAAATGCGTTTCGATGTATACAGGGTACATATACCAAAATAACATTTTTTTTATAATTTTTGGCTGGACCGATTTTGACGGAACTTTCACTGGCAGATAGCTGGTGTAATAAGGAGTAACTTAGGCTACTTTTATTTTAGTTTTTATTTTATTTTATAAGTCTGACAATTGAACAATAGCTTTTTCGTTACGTTCCACGCGGACGAAGTCGCGGGCACAGCTAGTAAAAAACTTACGTATAATTTCAACGAATAATAAGTAAAGTAACATAAATTAAGTCTCTGGGTAGTTTACTACATCAATAAATAAAAAAAAATACGTTATTAATTGTAAAAACGATGGAATAGATAATAATTATCGTCATATCCATATATGTATAAGAGGTAGAGTTATATATATAAGTATATATGAATATATTTCCGCGACATATATGTCGCTAAGGGTCATTTTCGAGTACTTCAGAAACCTTTTTATTTTCACATACATATATATAATTTTTTTGTATAAATCTGTAATTTAAAAATATATTTTACTCTAAGCGATGGGGTTTGCAGTCGCTGAAACAGTGTCTTTGTATGACAAAGGGGTAGGGATCTAAAATGGTAAAATTTCGCTAAGCGCAATACTCGAGAACGACTGGACTAATTAACTTTGTGATAACTTTTGGTTTTTACGGAATAAAAAAATTTATAGGAGAAAATTAAAAACTTCAGAAAATCAAACGATTACTTCAACTTCAGAGACAGTTTGGATGACGGGAAAATGTCAGCTAATATCGAATATCGTTTGATACAATCTATCGATTCTACAAGACTTGGTTCTCATCACTGTGCTCTACAAAACTTCGTGTATTAGTTTAAATTTTACGTTATATCATAGTATGTTTGTAAAGTTCGTGTACATTAGCAAGATTCATTTGCTGGGTGAATTCTGATAACATTTGCATAGTACGTGTTTGAAATTAAATTTATAATCTTTTCTGTGAATATTTATCTGTCTGTCATATTGCGTTTAGTAGCTGTTTAGTTTAAAAGAGTAATTGAGTGGAGTTGGTGTGATAATTAGTGTCTAAATTCTCATTAAAATTATTTATTATTTGTGCTGTGTGGTTACGGCACCAAAGAATTTAGCCACCCCCCTCTTCCCGTGGGTGTCGTAAGAGGCGACTAAGGGATTCCAAGGTTCCACTACCACCTTGGAACTTAAGAAGCCGACCGATGGCGGGATAACCATCTAACCGCTGGCTTAGAAACACACAGGCCGAAGACGGGCAGCAGCGTCTTCGGTGCGACAAAGCCAGCCCTGCGGTCACCAACCCGCCTACCCAGCGTGGTGACTATGGGCAACACACATGAGTTCATGCATTTTTGGCGCGAACTTGTGGAGGCCTATGTCCATCATTGGACTGCAATAGGCTGGAATGATGATGATGAAAATTATTTACAGGTTATGTATTCTAAAACTGTAACAGGTGTAATAGTGTTAGTGAATACATTTTGATTTTTTTTTTAATATCTAACTAATCGCTCTTATTGAAATTAAAGATAATAGTCTTCTACGTAACTTCTACGTAAGATTGCCGGTGTAGGCTGGATGAGGATTGCGGAAAACCGGGATGTCTGGCGCGAACTTCGAGAGGCCTATGTCCAGCAGTGGGATGTTACAAGCTGAATCGTGGTCTTGATCGTGAATGTATAGTAAATAATTTTAGCAAATCAATATGAAAAAATATCTGTTCCGAGGTAATCAAAATTATCAATATTTGTAAATCGTCACTCACTCAGAGTCACGATGTACCCGAAATATCGTGAAAAAGCCGCAACAATGCATGCTGTTGTTAATATATCTATATTTTTTTAATTTTTAAGACGTTGCTGAGTACGTCGTAAAAAAATCGACGTATGCTAATTCACTGCTTTATCCTTAATATATCTTCCTGATAGAAATAAAAATAATGTTTAAAATGTACCAACTAAGATACACCGTCTCAGACACATATCGATTCGATTGTTAACCAAATGTCTTGTGGGAAATAACAGAATATGGAATTAATTTGATGAACGTTGACTCGACGATAAAACCTTGGAATTTTCAGAATTGCTAAACGTGCATTATGGTTATTTATTGAATAGTGTTAGCGGAGGGTAGCCCTGATTGTATATGAAGGTAGTTTCACAATAATTGGCCGATGGTAGCTAAGGAGATAATTACCTACTGTTACCATGAGTTTCAAAATCCTATTGGGGTTGCTATGTCGACTGTATCGATCTACTGTGCATCTGACAGACAACAGGGCTGTATCCTTTAGTATGTTAGTAACCAATACTCTTAATGCGTCCATATTAACATGGAAATATTATTAGAAACTCCGTGAAGAGCTAAAGAGTATGAACAGACATTAATGAACTGTAAAACTTGTTCGACAAATGATTTTATTGAATGTGAACGTTGCAACAACTGAGGTAGGGCACGGCGGGAAATATTCTGCACAAAACCAGGAGCAGCCTGACTGAGGAAGTATCTCGACCTGCCAGAAGATCACAGCTACATAATTATCTCCTGCAGTTTTGTGTTCTTGTGGCGAGTAAGGTGACTACTGGGGGGAATTGGGGATAAGGTTGGCAACGCACTTGCGATACTTCTGTTGCTGCAGACGTCTATAATCTAGTTGTATATATATATAAAAAAAAACGGCAACAGAACCCGGCTGATAAAATAGAATGAGAGATCTTAAGTATATATCAGAATTAGCGACCCGCTCCGGCTTCGCACGGGTATAAAATATATTATAGTATCTTCGAAAATATTCATTTAAATTATATGCTGTAAGGGCCATATAGATCTATATTAAACCAACAATGTATTTAAGGTATTTAATTAGATAGGAATAATGCTGTATTGGTTAAAATCGCTTTGAAAATTAGCCATTATTTGTCGTAAAAAGTAAATGACAAAAAAATGTTATTGTGGGATATCCATAAGAGATAGACATATACCATAGCGGAGTTTTCTGTAGACCTTTTCAATGTGTACAATACTTAGTACATTATTTTAATAAATCTCGTAGGGTTCAGGCTGCGTTTGAAATGTAAGCGAAAAAAATGTAATTATTTACGACATCACATTAGACACCTTAAAAATAACAGTATTTCTCCACTATTTAATGAATGTTATTATACATATAAACCTTCCTCTTCAATTACTCTATCTATTAAAAAAACCGAATCAAAATCCGTTTCGTAACTTTAAAGATTTAAGCATACATAGGGACATAGAGACATAGGGACAGAGAAAGCGACTTTGTTTTATACTATGTAGTGATGAATCTTCATCCTAAGGGTATATCCTAGTTAGGTACAACCTCGGCTTAGGATCGAAAGTAGGTAAATTAAAAATAATTAAAAATAATCATTTAATCTCTAATGAATTAAATGTGGTGGTTGCGTGGCTATATATTTTCTTCTTCCTTATACCTATATGATGTGAAAGTGCCAGCGTACCGCGGCAATTGACCGCCTTCAAAGGTTACTTGTAGATACATCGGATCGTATGCATAATATAATGTAGTTTTGTATTCAACTCATTTCGACAAATCGTTGAATTTCATTTCGACTGTTTCTATGAGCGAGATGAAGGTTTTATTCAATTATACAAGATATATCCTGTTCGGTGTGTAGTTTGGGAAAATTTAACTAGATGGCTCTGGTTGTATTTCAATTGTTTCAATGTTTTGTAAAGTATATAGGTAGTATTTTTTTCACAAATCACTTTATATTACAGATTTTACAATTATAACTTTTATCTTTCAAATATATACACGGTTATTATTTAATCAACAATTTAATACTGCAGTATACATAACCGATTCAATTCTGAGCAATACAGTTATATACCCCACGCCATCCCTATCAACTGTCTACTTTCGTCACACTTCCCAACCGCTACACCAGCGCCTCCTCTCCAACACCCGCTCCTCACTTTACATTACCCGCTACAGCTTTAAATTAATAATAGTAAATATAGATAAACAATTTGTGTTTGGACGTACTTACATTTAGGACGAACGGCCTTCCGAAGATGCTGTAGACCTAGTAAGGTGATGCTTTAGAAAATAAGAGATCCAATACCATACCCTATGGAAAAAATCTCATAAAACATGGACACCCGAAAAAAATAAATACAGATGTGAGTGATAAATATATATATCACACCCAGACTCGGGGTGGGAATCGAACCCACAACCCCCGGAGCAGAAAGCAGGGTCACTACAAACTGCGCCAGCGGACTAGTCAATCTATTATTGATATCGTTAATCTCATGTAATCACACGTTCATGTGTTTACGTGGTAGGCCTCTTTCTGCATGTAGGAGGATTGGTGCTCAATCCACCACGCTGCTCTACTGCGACTTGACGTAAGGCCTATTATAACATCAATGAATATGTTACTGATGAAAAGGCATGGGATTGAATAAAGCTCGACTAGGCTATGTCTGTGAACTCAATCTGTAAATAGATATAGTTAAAATATTATGAGCAGGTGACGTGTGGTGGTTTCGACACACACGATTGGCTGTCTCGTGTTTGTCCTGATCATTTCATGGTCATACTGTTACTTTTTGATTTTAAATTTTTAAAAGAGTACCGAGAGTTTTTTCCTCCGGCTTTTTTTTCTCTCGGCCTGCACTAGGGATATTAGTTTAACTTATTTATTGTAATATTTAATAAAGCCGAGGACATAATAGGAAGGTAATGTCTACCGAAACATTAGAAATTTAAAGTAACTTAATATTTTGATTATTTTGACTAAGTTAAGGTTGCACATAACACTGGGTAATATTACCTAAGTTTGTAATGTAGGGTACATTAAATTGGGTACATTAATGTTAAGATTTAAATTTTTTTGCTACCTTAACTTTCTTTTATTATTGTCGAGTTTTTTTTTAATTTATTTGTATTATTATTTTTGTAAATGATATTATTTTGACTTTCGTTAAGTGTGTATCACCTTATGACGAAATAAATGTTTTCATTTCATTTCAATAAAATGTTATGTATATACTCTATAGTATATAGGTATAAATATCTGAACGCACACATAAATATTTGAAATATCTTAGAAACTAAATACTAAATTAAAAACATATTATTCACAAAATTTAAAAATTGAACTGTTTTGTTTATTTAAAACAACTTGACATAATTAGTGTTACAATTATGACACTAAAAATGTATGAGATTCGGCTGTCATGAATCATTGGCCACATGAATGTCGTTATAAATTCAGGAGCTGTTTTAGTGAATCGAACGTACATAACTACATACAATTGTATAATGACAGTGAAATTATACAGGTCATCCCGGGAATTGAACCTCGGGACGCGGGTGTCAGTGTCAGTCACCTGGTGGCATTGACTTTTGGACCTTACTAAACATATAAATGCTTACAAAATAGTTCAGTTAATCAAATTCTTTATACTAAGCGTTCTGCGTCGTCTTACTCGCGGCAACAGAGATGTCGAATTGGGGCGAATAGGGCCATTTTTTCTATCTAGTAATTTCAACGCAGGTACATATAAAAATATTTTTTAAATTTAATAGGAATATAATTATTACGAGAAATTTGAAAAAAAAAACTTAATTAACCGATCAATGCCTGTATGAGAGCTATAAGGATTATTATATAGGTCTGTATGAGTGATAGAAGCTGCATAAATAATTTGTCAAACTTTGTCTGTTTGTACATATGTTCATTGACAGTTGTAATAAGGTATATATATTTTAAAATTATGCGTAGGTTTTATCTTGATGTAACGTCTAGAAGTGAAGTATTTACTGTATAAAAATGAAATGATAATAAATTTATTTTCACATATCCATGTATGCATACGTTTTACATGTTTTTGGAATAATATAATATATTTGCGTGGAATTAAACAAAAAAGTTATTGTTCAGTTAGCAGAGTTATAAAATAAATACATTTTTAAAATAAAAGTAGCCTTAGTTACTCCTTACCATATCAGCGTTTCAGGGATTAGCCGGAACAAACAGACAGACAGACAGATAGACAGACAAAAATTGTGAAAAATGTTATTTTGGTATATGTACCATGTATACATCCATACGCATGTAGTAATAAGCGGTTATTTAAATATTACAAACAGACACTCCATTTTTATTTATTTGTAATAGATATAGTATGTTGTTAAATAAGTTGTAGTAGAAACGTATAAACGTTATGAAGAAAATAACACGCATACGAAATAGCAGATAAAGACTTGTACGAAATAATATTAGAAAATAATGTTTACTAAAAAATGTTAATACGAAATAGTGAAGAGGGACAGATTAAATAATAACTATGTTTTTAATAATTGTGTTTGCTTGTAAACGAAAAAAAAAAATTACTCCACTAAATACGAATTATTAGAAATACCTCAAACTGTTATCTTCAAATCTCAATTAAATTTAAACTACCTGACAAGGACTATCTTTCTATTAAAAAAAGTATCATCGAAATTGGCACACCTAATAAAAAGCTATGAGGTATATAATACGACAACGCCGGTCGACGAAAAAATAGTCAAACAAATACGCATTATTAGAGGTAGCTCAAAAAGTAGTTGTCAGATCTCGATTAAATTTAAATGGGACCACATGACCGAGCACCGCTATTGATTAAAAAAGAATCATCGAAGTCGGTACACCCAGTAAGAAGTTCTGAGGAACACAGATAAAAAAATACAATCGAATTGAGAACTCCTTTTATTGAAGTCGGTTGATAAAAGAAGATAAAAGAGCTTTCAACAATATCTCATTTTAATTTCAGATTGGAAACACAATGTGAGATAACATCGGAAAAGATCGAGACACCGCCCGGTGAGATGATCAAACGGAAATAAAACAATTGTTGTTATTGTTGTTAAATGTAACTAATGTAGTCGTTGTTGTTTTATGTAACGTATTTGTAGTCATTGTTGTTACAGGCAACGAGGAGTTGCTCTCAATACAAAATAAATAAAAATTATATTTTAAATATTTTGTTTTAATTGTAAGCATTTAGAATCCAGATCCTGCTCTATTTGTTACTAGGCTATATCTTTGGAGTGGTAAAAGTCAGATATTGGAAACATTCGAAGAAGATTTATTTGTAATGGTTGTTGTAAAGAAAAAATAAATAAAAATTTTGAGATGTGAAGAATAGATAGATGTGTGGATAGATGTCGCTACAAAATAAAGGGTATCTCACAAAGAAAGCGAAAATATAAGATAGATAAAAATATTAGTACAGCTAAAAGTAGATAGCAACCGCTCTGGTATACTGGTGCGAGTAGTCGCCTAAAACACAGACGGTTTGTGGGTTCGAATCCCGCTCGGGATGGTTATTTGTATTTTTTATAAATATTCCTTTCCGGTTTTGATGTCTGTCCTTGTGGGTCTCCCCGCCGTGCCTCGGACAGCACGTTAAGCTGTCGGTCCCGGTTGCTATCACACAAGAAGACTACAGGCTATTTTTTCTTCAAACTAATGCGTGTGAAACCGCGCAACACAGCTAGTATGTGTAGTTTAGTACTTACCTAATTTCTAATTGTACCAGATAAGTAACTTATCTAAAAATTATAATGCTCTTATATTCTCTAACCCTCATTACTATGAGAATATTGTGGGGTCTGAAAAATGTACAATAAATATTGTCAAGAGCAAATAACGACCTCATCTTTAAGACCACTAAGCCAGTCTGTCCTGTTGTACGAAATAGTACAATAATAATATATCACCTCGGTCGTTTCTGTCTGTTTCAATTCCAAATTTCTCTTAAACTTTAATATCATTCGCAGGGTAAATAATGCTTTTCCATAATATTATAATACGTTTGAGGAGATCTCGAATGCGCATAATCATGTAAATGGCGCCCTCATCGCTTCCATTATTTTTTATTGTTTCTCGCTATACTTGAGATGTCGTTTTTTTTTTTAAATGATCTTTATTTTTCATCACAACACAGTTTTTTTAAAAAAAAGAGTAACTACGGAATTTATTGCCGATTCTTTATTGACTCTACTTTCTTTTAGCTATAGTTAATTAAAAGTAGGTCTTCAGACTATTTGAAATAACTTTAATATTTTGTATGGACAATCGAGATGTCCAATATTGTTGAAATATTAGCTATTGCTTCCGATTTGGTTCGTTATTTCACTAGAAATGTATTTTATCGTGATATGTTTAACAGCTACATGACGAAATGAATGTCAAAGAGATAATATTTTCATAATGCATAGCAATTCTAGTCCAGATAATCGACCTTAAGCTTACGACCTTCTTTGTATGATGAAGTTAGAATGTCATTAAAAAAAGATAAACCGATAAAATGTAACACAGATTTTCGGGATAAGATAAAGTGTTTGGTCCAAAATAAAGAATCTATTTATTGATATGTTATATCAGCAAAGTTTATCGGCGGTAGTTTCACTTTTAACAATGTTTAATTAATTAATAATTAATTAAAACAAAAATAATTTGTAAAATGTCGATAAAAAAGTGCTTTTGTAGCCTATTCAACAAAAAGTAACTTTTAATTATTTTTTGATTTACTACAAGATCGAAATATATATTAAAAAAAAACTTACAGGAACAGAATCGTCTCCTCATTTATCAGTAGTAGGAAAAGTGCTGATACAATAAAAGCCTATATAAGGCAAACGTGGGTATTCGTAAACCTACGGACGTTATTTGCACACGTATTGCTGTAATGTTGGGCGTTCCTGCAGAGCTTAGAGACGGCAGGTAAGGAATTTTCGGATAGGGGAATGATTGTAGGATGACAAGGATTGCATTACTATTTTAGGTTTATATTTCATAGACAAATTTTACGTGTTTCTTTATTATGTGGTAGTGTAGGTTATCTTGATTTATTTTTAATAAATATTTAGTGGGAAGAGTTGTGGGCTATAAACATGCTGCAAACATTTGGAGCAACAGCAAGATTAACTATCATTCACTAATCAGACGATTTTGAGCTGGAGAACTAGATCAATTACCTACCTGTAAGGCCTATACAAATATTGTCATCAGCCATTATTAAATCCGCTACCACTGCGCCAACACGCCAGTAATATATCTCCCCATTAAAGTTCAATACATACTAAATTTTAAAAATTTTTTTTTTATTAACAATAGCATGGTATCAACCCTGTCAAAGATTATCATTGTAATATGAAACTTTGAATAGTTATGAGTTTTATAAAGAACTCGCTATAGATGGCGCCGCGGTCGCTTAGAACCGAATATAAATTATCATATAAAAAATTTCGATCTAGCAGATACAATCGTTCCATAGCTTAATTGGCTAAAGCACCGACGCGGTCAGTCGGAGGTGGAGGTTTGATACCCACTGGAACGGGCGATTTTTGATATGATATCACAAAAATAAATCGCACAGATATTTTTTTTAATTTTTACGATGTTGATATTAGTATTGATTATGGGACATATCCATGGTCACCATAGCGGCGACGTCACGGCCGCCCCATCAACAGTGCACGTGAGAGCTGATCCGAGCAGTTTCAGAGCTACTGCATATAGAACTTATGACTCAGATGATTATATCCCTTTATTTTGTTTCGTTATATAGCATAACCTGTAAAGGTCAAATGTTTGATTATAATATAAGTATAACTGGTAGATAAGGCTGTATGGCCTAAAGTCCGCTTTTGCATAAAATATTCTGTATCGTTGAGTCATAAGGTCCAAAGAATATGTAACTGATGTCAACCAATCTGAAACATGTCTAATAACATCTCATTGGATTAGTCGCGTCTCTATGGTTGGTGCTTAGTAAAGCGTGGTGATCTACTGCGAGTTTGTTATCGATTTATCTACAAATAATGAAGTTATCAGGTATTTAGAGTACAACCGGGACCAAAAGCTATGTGTTGTCTAAATTCAATGGGGAGATCTACACGGACATAAACCAGACAAAAACTTTTTGAAATGAAGAAATATCTGGTCTAACTCAACCTTCTATAAAACTATAGTACCTCTATGGCAGAACAATTATCAAGAACAAGCAGTGGCGTAACAAGGGGGGAGAGGGGGTAAAGGACATCATACCCCTGGCGCTACGCACAAAGAGGCGCCAAATAATCCGCAAAACAAAAAATTGCTGGACATATTATAATTATGGTTTTCGAATTTGGGCTAACTAAAAGGTATTTTGTCCCGGGCGCGAGTTGAGCTAGTTACGCCAATGAGCGCAAGGTATGAACGATTGATGCATAACGCAGCTTAGCAGATAATTAAGTATGATTAACGTACGTTGAACGTGGAATACTTATTCGCTTTGAGATAAGTAATTGGGTATCCTGGTAAATGTAACAGTGATCACTTGTGACCAATTTATCCTTATTTCTCATCATTTAGACTACGAATAAAGGGAAAATTTCGTTAAAAATACAACAATTTCGATTAAAGAAAAGGCGGAAAAAGATTTCTTTGAGTGATATAAAACATTTTACTAAAAATGAGGAATGAGTTCCCCCAATTCCCGTTTCTTACCTTTGTGTTCACCTTTGATCGAAATAATGGATATTGGGTTCTTGTCCTTTGATAGTTAATGAATGGTATTCCACGAATCATGTGTTTAACTATCGTTTCATTTATGATTAGCTTTATTCCAAGGCATAACAACAATGTTGGAGGGAATTCGGGATATAAGGAAACTTGTTGTACAGTCATAGATTTATTATGACCATTAATGGCAGCTTGCAAAAGTAGCAGTTTATGCTTGAAATCAAAGTGTAACGAGCTAGCTGTGGTAAAACTGAATATTTATTTACTTAATACTTATGGTACGATTTAAAATGCATCAAAGAAAATAATATTCTGAGCATAGTGAACGCAGATTTTTTTTTGAAAATGATTACACTAACTGAACCCGCAAACATTGTTTTGCCATATATGTTATTAACCACAATATCCCCCCCCTTATAACTTAGGGGTATGAAAAATAGATGTTGGCCGATTGACCCGATATGCACACAAAATTTCATGAAAATAATCGGTCCAGCCGTTTCGGAGGGGTATGGTTACTAACATTGTGACACGAGAATTTTATATACCTATAAGATTTTAAAACATTTTAAAAACAAACAAAAGCGTTTCTCTGAAAAAAATTATTCCCGATAACTCTTTGAAACTCGCGGGAAATAGACAAGTGTTTCTCGTTAAATAAAAGGACCGCTTCGAGATTGATAAAGGGCTCTAAAAAGGGCCGAGATAGAGGCCGAGTTCAGAAATAGCCGGGGTAACGACCCTGGATAACGAAAAATATTTTAGGAGATTCTATGAATTTACGTAATAAATTATGTATGAACGTCTCTTTTAACTTCAAAGCGGTTCTGTAATATAAAACAATTGAACAATTTTGTGCTTCGTTTCGTTCGTAAGCTCGGACAAAGAAATAATAGATATAAACTAGCTGACTCGGCAAACGTTGTCTTGCCGCTAAACGCTAAAAATAGGGGTTGGTGGTAGAAGGCTGAAAATTTAGGGTTGTATGTATGTTTCAACGCCAAATCATAATAAAATAAAAAATAAATAAATTATCCAAAAATAAAAAAAATAAAAATTTTGTAAATAAATTATCTAAAAATTAAAAAAAAAATTGGGCTTGGACTACAATTAACATTTAGGGGGATGAAAAATTGATGTTGTTCGATTCTCAGACCTACCCAATATGCACACAAAATTTCATGAGAATCGGTCAAGCCGTTTCGGAGGAGTTTAACTACAAACACCGCGTCACGAGAATTTTATATATTAGATAATAAATATCGATTAATAGGTGAACTTACAGTTAAAATTAAAATGTAACATAAACTCTAAGACTTATAAAATACTAGCTGACCCCGCAAACGTTCTCTTGCCATATATGTTAGTAACCCCCCTTAATTCCTCCCCCCCCCCCTCATAAATTAGCTGTATAAATAGATGTTGGCCGATTCTCAGACCTACCTGATATGCACACATATATTCATAAAAAACAATCCAGCAGTATTGTGACTAACATTGTGACACGAGAATTTTATATATAAGATTTTTCACTGAATTTCTTGTTCAATCACAATAAAATATAGCCTATGTCACTCTTGAAGAGTGTAGCTTTCTGTTAGTGAAAGAACGGAGTAATGCAAGATCTTTTATGCATTTTAGAAACATAAAACCAATAGTTAAGATTTAGTTGTAAACATATCTTGCCTCAATTACTGTTACTATTTGAGTTTTAAAGGTAAACATTTTGAAAATACCCCTATTCGACACCCAAGGGGTAAAAAAATCGAATAAAATCGTTACATATCTTTTCATTTTTAACCGACTTCCAAAAAAGGAGGAGGTTCTCAATTCGACTGTTTTTTTTTTTTTTAATGTATGTTGCATCAGAACTTTTGACCGTGTGGACCGATTTCGACAAATTTTTTTTAATCGAAAGGTGGTATGTGCCAATTGGTCCCACTTAAATTTATTTGAGATCTAACAACTACTTTTCGAGTTATATCTAATAATGCGTTTTTACTTGACGCTTTTTTCGTCGACCTACGTTGTATTATACCGCATAACTTTCTACTGGATGTACCGATTTTGATAATTCTTTTTTTGTTGGAAAGGAGATATCCCTAGTTTAGTACCATGATAAGAAAACCAGGATCTGATGATGGGATCCCAGAGAAATCGAGGGAAACTCTTGAAAATCCGCAATAACTTTTTACTGGGTGTACCGATTTTAATCATTTTTAATTTAATCGAAAGCTGATGTTTATCATATGGTCACATATAAATTTTATCGAGATCTGATAACTACTTTTTGAGTAATCTTTGATAACGCGTAGTTACTTGACTATTTTTTCGTCGATCTACGTTGTATTACTCGTCGATGTAATTGAAGTCGGTTTTTTTTCGTTTGCGTGCAAACACAATTATTGCTAACAAAGTAGAGAATCGAAAACCCGTTAGATCCAAAGAAATCAATCAAAATAAATTAACTAAAAGGTGTAATCTTCTTAAGCCTAAATAATAAAACAGATAGATGTATATATACTTAATTGATTAAATTTCTGAGTGAGAGAAAAGTTTCTCGATAAAAAAGGATCGGTGAACTCGGTGATAAACGATTGGACGCCCATCAATTAATTAGACCCGATCTCTCAACCCTTTTAGCTTTATTGAATAATTGATGTCCTCCGTAATGTATATAGGTTACGAGTGACTACTTCATTAAATCAAAGGATTATCGGTTAAGCTCTTAACAACGAATAAGTGACACATTTATAAAAAATCACAATCAAAAATAATTTTATTCAAACAGGTTTCAAAAGCACCTTTAAATCGTCATCTTACAAATTAGAATTTTAATTATCATTAAAAAGTACAGCTACCATTCGGAATGTAGATTCTGCATAGAAAAAACGGCAGCTACTTAAAAAAAAACTGTATTTTAATACAAAATTGGTAATATCTTGTATGAAATACAGCGTCACTAAATCCACACATCTTTATCATTTATGTACCTACGCAAAATAATATGCTTTTAAATACAAACTTTAAATTTATTTTCAGGCATACACTTATAATAAAGCAACAGGTTCAAATCTGATTTAAATATGTCATGAAATTTGTTTTTGAAGATTTAATATATATAAAAATTACGAAACTATCAACAAAAAAAAAATGTATCTTTGAATATTTATAATAGCAGATTGTACAACTAGAAAATTATAAGAAGCGTAGGCGTAGTTGAAAGTTATTCTTAGAATAGCTAGCCATTCAATCTTTTTTGTTATAAAAAAAATAAGTTTTATACACAGTAGCTAAGTAGGGAATTCGATATTGGCTATTTTTTCCGATCCGGGATTTCGAGATTGACATAATGCGATCCCGGGATCCCAGAATTTTATAATTTATTCTTATTTATAGTTAAAAGCATGTAAAAATCAGTTTTTATTCAGACTTTTGCAATCGTAATCACATTTTTATAAATTAATAGACACGATAGCATCAATAACTTATTAACATTAATTACTTAAAAACTAATTACTTAACATAGTATTTTGTTTTATAAACAATCAATAAGCTTTAACACAAACATTTTACTGAAGAAGCTAGTTACCTTCTTATTTTTTGTAGTGTTATGATCAATTATTTTTCATAGTCAGATCCCGGATCCCAGTTTTCGAATTCTATATAGCGAAGTCATCTCAACAATTGCTGACTAAACTAATAACTTGGCTAGGACTATTTCGTATACATTTCAGTTCTTTTCAGAAGTGGATGTGGCCAGGATACTGTTCAATACATATAAATATTATAAAAAATTGCTCTAGTCTAGTGCATGAAATACATAATGTTTTTCTGCTATATGTAAACAAGGTACATAATAATGTATCACTTCATCACTTCAGCCTATCACAGTCCACTGCTGGACATGGGCCTCCCCAAGTTCGCGCCAAAAATAGCCGTCTTCGGTTTGTGTATTTGAAAGCTAGCAGTTGGATGGTTATTCCGCCGGTCGATCGGTCAGCTATTTAAGTTCCAAGGTAGTAGTGAAACTGAATTATCCCTTAGTCGCCTTTTACGCCACCCACGGGAAGAGAAGCTATATTCTTTACTGTCGTAACCACACAGCTTTAATAATTATGTATAATTGAAACAAACTGTTCTCTTTATTATCGATTGATTCAGCCTGTAATATCCCACTGCTGCTTATGAAAACAACCGGGACCGTTAGCTTAACGTGCTGTCCGAGGCGTCTCGAGGCTCTCATCCTGAGCGAGAATCGTATCTGCCGGATCCGAGATCATCGGTTTTAGCTTTCACGCACCAATACAAGAATTACCGTTAAATTTCTAATCGTTATATAAATAAGTAATGTCATATACTTATTAATAAATTCTTTCCTTAAAGCCACCCTTTTAAGATACTCTCTTTGAATCTTGTTATTAACAAAATAATATCCATTTGAAAATTATAGTGAACTTTATAATCAATGTATCCCCTCGATATAGAACAAAAAGTTATCTGTGAGCACTAGAAGTGACGTCACTTTATTTGTTTTTCAGCCTTGAAAAATAACGCTGGCATGTCATTGGAATATCTTTATTGCTACACGACCGTTTTACGACATCTCGCCTATAGGCAAATATGTTTTGGGGTTCCACTTTCATACATTATCTGTCTTTATAGTCACTACAGTTATATTTGAGCGATTATAAAAAATATGTTATATTATGGATTAATTTTTCATTTTATCCATTATAATTTATAATTTTTAATTATAACTTTAATACAAGATTTTTTCTCGCTTCTAGTTTTCTAATTTCTGAGATTGCTTGACATTATTATGTTTACAGAATCCACTTCTATAGAATTCATGATATTTTATATCCTATCTTCCTCTATAAACATGCTTTTTTGTAGAAAGAAGTTTCTATATCGACAAATAAAAAAACTTCTTTGATTAATATGAAATTTATTATTAATACACATTTCAACTTTTTATCATTTTAATTTAAATATTGTAAATGAAAATTAAAATTAAGCAACTGATTTAAAATAAGAATATTACAATACACCACACAGCGAAGTCTAAGAAGTTAATTAATTAATAAGTACTGACTTTAAAAATCTTTTTGGATTAGTAAAAAAGATTATAAAAAAAAAGTGATTTACTAAAACAATAATATATGTATACCACAATATACCATACCAGATATACACCACTTACAATGTATTAAAATACTTTTAAAATAAATCTAACCAATACCACAAACAGATAAACACTAGCGGCGAAAACCCACAAATGTTTTTCGTCATAAAACAACCGAGAGTGACGGTAAAACTGAACGCTCATAAAGTCGGATTTCTCCCCTTCATATCCAAAATATTCCGCTGCATATTTGCTGACAGCCCCTCACAATATGTGAATCATAAAAATCCTAACATTATTCCTATATATCACTTCGCTAAAGGGCCGAAATAATTGAAGATTCCACGAGCGCTTTTACTGACTGTTCGCTGAACACATCTATTGTGTTACAAGTACCTACGTTTGGAGATGAAATATAAACGAATAATGTCACCTTAATTTTATAAGACTATTATATAATATGTATACATATGACATTAGAACTAATGTTTAATTTTGACACACAGATTTTAAACATTTGTTATGATAAGTTTTATGTTATATGGTCACATTAATGCTTAGTGCTTCGTTCATATCATATTCGTTCGTCGACTTATGAAATAACATGCTCTGGCTATTCCTAATAATTACAATTCAGTCGTCAGTCATCATTGTCAAAATTGAAGCTTGACTTTAAGAATTTATGAAGAAAAAAAAAGAATGATTATTAACCGACTTCAAAAAAAGGAGGAGATTACTTCATTCGACCGTATATATATATATATATATATAATATATATATTTTTTAATGTATGTTCGGGGATAACTTCGTCGTTTATGAACCGATTTTGATAATTATTTTTTTGTTAGAAAGGACATATCCCTGATGTGATATCATGATAAGGAAACCAGGATCTGATGATGGGATTTCAGAGAAATCGAGAGAAACTCGAAAATCCGCATAACTTTTTACTGGGTGTACCGATTTTGATGATTTTTAATTTAATCGAAAGCCGATGTCTATCATGTGGTCACATTTAAATTTCATCGAGATCTGATTACAACTTTTGGAGTAATCTTTGATAATGGGTATTTGATTGACAAATTTTTCGTCTACCTACGTTGTATTACTTGTCGATATAATTGAAGTCGGTTGTTTTCCGTTTGCCTGCAAACACAATTATTTAAGCTATATTGTACTAAGATTCTATTCAATTGAAGATAATATTATTATTATAATTTATAAGATCAGTTTTAGAACGATTTACCTTTTAATATAAAAATAATAAACATTTATGTTCTAAATTTAAAAATTTCGTTCATAATGCTATTATTTTAAAAGTTCTCTAAAATGCGTACATATTGTTATTACATCAAAAGCTAAAATGACAACTTTTTTATTTCAAATAACTTCGATAATGACACAGCTGCCACACAAACTTTCATGGCTCATTTCACCCTCATGAGGGTTGAAATTCTAAAGAAACTGAAACACCTGTTTCATTATCTGTAATTAAAAGACTCATTATACGAATTTAAACTTCTAGCTTCAAATATTGCGGAAATTTTACACAAAATTTTATGAGGGATTTAGAAGTTGTTTTTATGTTACGTCATATGGTAGTGTAGGTAATATATTTATAATCTGTGTCTGTTCGAGCAAAAGCGCAGATAATAATAATATTTATATATGTCTCAAATTTAAATTTAGAGTGTATTTTAAAAATAAATTAATAGCTAAAACTTATTGTTCGGTGTAGGATTACATAGATGATAAATATGTGTGAACTTAGTGACGCTGTACATTTCAGGCAAGAAATTACTAATTTTGTACTAAAACACTCTATATTTTATTTAAATCATTATTTGCCAATTTTTCTCCGCAGAATCTACATTTCACATCGGTGGTAGCTTCATTTTTAAAAATAATAATCACTTTCGACGACTCGTTGGTGCGGCGGCTATTGCGCTGGCGGTCACGGGTTCGATCCCCGCTCACGACAGACATTTGTATTGGCCTGGATGATGACAGTTTGTCGTGGTCTGGGTGTTTGTGCTTGTGTATTGTGTGTGTTTCCGGACCCCGGCACAGGAGTACATCCTACTGGGGGCCGTTGTGTGAAGCGTTTATTATTTATTAGCTTACTGTTTTTTTTTAATATTTAAGATTATTTGAATAAAGTTATTTTATATTTAGATTTTGTTTTATTTTAAATGAACATCAAGGGCTCTAAAATTCCCATGCCCTTTATTGAACATCATGCATTATAATTATGCTTATACTACAGACGATTTCTTATTCACGTCTACAGATCGACAGTCTCGTAACTGCCTAGATACGCTAAGACGTGGTCCTGACGTTGTTTTACCTGATGGTGAGCGATTAACGTAGCTTATAGACATCTGCACCACCAGAAGCATCGTAAGCGCGTTGCCGACCCTATCCCCAACTCCCTCCCAGGAGTTCTGGTCACCTTACTCACCACAGCAACACAACAGTGCTAAAAGCTATATTATTTAACTGTGACCTTCTTTAAGGTCGAGATACTTCCCCAGTCGGGCTGTCCCAGATTTTGAGTAGGACATTTCCTGTTGTTATCTTAATTATATAGTTTATGCATTCACCTACAAATACTAATAATTATTAATAATAATAAAAATATAAAATATAAAACTAAATTTAAATACACATCTCTTTTGTTCATATCAATGATATGGGTAATGGTAAAGGTTATGGCTGTTGCAAACAAACTAGTCTAAAATACATATATATTTGCTTATACAATCTCTATCTTCGTCGCTCAATACCAAACCGTGTTTAAACGATGAACGTTTGTTTCAACCTTCGTGTACGACCGCATTGATTAAAACTCAATTTCCAAAAAAATTGCTCTCAAACGTTTCACAGTCACGCGAGGCAACCTTGTACCTCAACCCTTGTAATCAATACTAACGAAACCTAATGTTTTTAATACACTTTTATTATAGCTTTGCACATTCGAAACCTTTATTAAAACTAGTGTATTGGGAAAGGATAGGGTTTTTGCATGTCTTTTTCTTTTTTATTTATATAACAATATATTATATCCACGGGCTTATAATGCCCGTGCTAGCATGTCTTTTATTAGCTTCAGCGGGTTTGTATGTTTGTAGCCGACCCCTTTGGATTTTATTTTGAACCACTTCAAACGTTCAAATTTTCTCGTAATTTAAGCTTAGTTTTAGTTTGGTTTATTTATACAAGCGTGTTTTTTTTTGTTTTTTTAATATTATTTTCAGTCAGAACTTTGTTTAATAAATCAAAATAAAAAATAAATTTGCATGAAAGTGATTCAAATTTTTATTGTGTTATAAAGAGGTTTGGTAATTATGAATGAAAAATGATACATATCTGATCTATATATATAATTGTATATATACATATTAGTATCGCAGTAGCATCGCATCGTAACACACACACATATATATATATATATATATATATATATATATATATATATATATATATATATATATATATATATATATATACACTGTGATTACGACTACAGTTGTCGATTTTTAATTAATTTTTGACAAAATAAATGGTGGGTCTATATATATATAACCCCGACCATTCCCAGGATCACTGATTACCTCACCACAGGAACACAACTGCTTGAAGCAATATTATTTAGCTGTCATCTTCTGAAAGGTCCAGGTATTTCTCAAGACGGACTGCTCCAGATTTTGAACAGGATATTTCGTCCTATGCCTTACCTCAGTTTACTTCAAACGCCACATTGTCTAAAATACAATATCTAGTTCAACTTACGTTCTTATGCCTTTAATTCTAAGTCTGGTTACAGATTTTGAACAAATTGTGTATGCATTTACATTAGCATTTATTGTTCGCATGATGAAGGTTGATGACCACTCAGTTATTCCATTATATCACAGGAATGATAAACACAGTCCGACGTCGATATCCACCTTGTCAACTGGGACTTATATAAAATGAACTGTGGCCCTTATTCACACACGTTAATTCGAGGAAAAAAAAACTTTTAGCCTTCCGCAGTCAGTAAATGGGCTCCTACACGAAGAATTTTTCAATTCGAATCTATAGTTCCTGAGATTAGCGCGTTTAAACAAACAAACCTTTCAGTTTTATAATATTAGTACAGCTTTAGTATTATTTAGAGTTATTTATTGATTTTTATCTCACTCTTGCTCCTTTAGTAATATACTTCACTAACTTATATCTCCCTCTCAACTTCCGTTCATCTCACCCAATCACACTTTTCGTAACGCTCTCATCACGCATTCTTCAGCTTACTCCCCATACCAAGCATGCGTAAAGAAGTTCTTTTTAAAAATACATGTATCCAGACAAAGTAGCGGCTATAAGTTCTATTAAGCACTAAAGCTTCATTCATTTACGACGTACAAAATTCGTCAACATATTACAGTCCACATTCATATTACGTATAAAATTATACAAAGTTCCTCTGTAGTCGAGTAATAAACTACTAAGTTACACTATAACAACTACCAACGGAACTACGACTCCCATTAATATTACGACTGTACAGTTTCACTAAATGTTAAAATAATGATCCCACGTGTGGCCCGAGTTATAATTTGAAGCTTATGTATTAGCGTTGAACATTTAATTGTACCTTTGTTTTTAACCGACTTCCAAAAAAGGAGGAGATTCTCAATTCGACTGTATTTTTTATTGTTATTTTTATTTTTAAATGTATGTTACATCAGAACTTTTGACCGTGTGGACCGATTTCGTCGAAAGGTGGTGTGTGTCAATTGGTCCCATTTAAATTTATTTGAGATCTAACAACTACTTTTCGAGTTATATCTAATAATGCGTTTTTACTTGACGCTTTTTTCGTCGACCTACGTTGTATTACCGCATAACTTGCTACTGGATGTACCGATTTTGATAATTCTTTTTTTGTTGGAAAGGAGATATCCCTAGTTTAGTATCATGATAAGGTAACCAAGATCTGATGATGGGATCCCAGAGAAATCGAGGGAAACTCTTGAAAATCCGCAATAACTTTTTACTGGGTGTACCGATTTTGATACTTTTTAATTTAATCGAAAGCTGATGTTTGTCATGTGGTCACATACATTTTATTGAGATCTGATTATTACTTTTTGAGTAATCTTTGATAACGCGTAGTTACTTGACTATTTTTTCGTCGATCTACGTTGTATTACTCGTCGATGTAATTGAAGTCGGTTTTTTTTTCGTTTGCGAGCAAACACAATTATTACTCGCCATTTAATTTATTTACAGACTAGCTATGTGCCGCGATTTCAACTGAGTTAATTAGAGAAATAAAATGAACTAAAATGTTGTAACTAGGTATAGATTATATAGTTATAATCTATACATATAATAAAATGGTAGGAAAGTCAAAACTGTACATTGAATATTTTTTTAAAAGAATACTTGGGGTGTGATCTACAATCGACACCGAAGCCAAAAATATAGTTTTTAGAATTTTTGTCTGTTTGTCTGTATGTATGTCCGGGATAAACTCAAAAAGTTCTGCATGTATTTACTTCAAATTTGGCACAAATATTATTAAGAAGTCGGGTCAACATATAGGCTACATATTATCACGCTATCACCTACGGGGAACGAGCAGTTAACCTTTATTTCTTCAACGCATTCTGTAACAACGTGTAATCTTACGACAAATATTTGAATGTTGTTGTTGTTATGGTAATAACCATGCTATAAGCTAGCTTCACACTATAAATAAAGACATTCTGTAGTATATTTAGTATCAGCATTGCACCTGTGCGAAGCCGGGGTCGCTAGTACAAAAATTATTTTTTCAATTCGATAAAGTTTTACCTAAGATGACAGCGTTGAATGAAATAAACAAACTTTTCAGGTTTATAATATTAGTAGCTGTTTTTCGTCCTTTCACATGCGCTAAAAATGTTTTATAGACTAGGCTATAGGCTCCAGTTATTCAGTTTGCACCTGTAGTGCCTGGTATTATTTAATTAAATTATTTAGCTATTATACATATAAGTATAGATCGTACACTAGATAACATAATATACATAATAAGATAAAATAGTTTTATTAAGTTATAGTATGCAATTAAATATGTGTTAAATTTTTCGTCATTCGCTATAGAATTCGTCAGTTCCTATAGTAGTTAGTAGTAACTAAATGCCTTTGTTTTAGGGCTACTGTTGCTAAGCAGACTGTAATACTTCATAAATAAAGGTCACATATAAGCTGAATAGAGCCAGAGATAAGAAGCGAATCGAAACCACGATACCGGAGCAGAAAGCAGGGAGTTTATTCTTGTATATGTTTAAAAAAAATGTTTATCACAACACACTGTCTAGAAAGGGTTGTATGAATAACAGATAACAACCTAATTTTGTATTCCATGCGTATGAAGTTGCGGTCAAAAGCTAGTAATTTATAAAAAAAGGTAGGCGGCCTATCTCTCTGGACATCTTCATTCAGACACGTGGTCGATATACTACGTGACGTACGAATGTCTCGATCTTTCTGTAAAGATAAATACTTCAATGGAAAGTAACCCTTATCACAATCAGGTACGGATCATATTCAGAATTTTTAATAAAGTTTATGCCTTTTTTCATTTTTAAATGTCTTTTCAAATGAATTAACAAAATGAAGGTTTGAAAATGATCATAAATAATCATTACTATACTAAATAGTATAAAACAAAGTCGTCTCCGCCTTCTTTTGTCTGTTTCTTTGCTTTCTTATTTAAAACCACGCAACTAATTTTGATGCAGTTTTCACTATCATTTATTCCTGAAGGTTTATACGATAACTCGAACTGAGGTAGGGCACAGCAGGAATTTCTTGCTCAAAATATGGAGCAGCCCGACTGGGGAAGTACCTCGACCTTACAGAAGATCACAGCTAAATAATACTGTTTTCAAGCAGTATCTTGTCCTGTTAGTGAGTAAGGTGACCAGAGCTCCTGGGGGAATTGGGGATAGGGTCGGCAACGCGCTTGCGATTCTTCTGGTGTTGCAGGCGTCTATAAGCTACGGTAATCTCTTACCATCAGGTGAGCCGTACGCTTGTTTGCCGAACAAGTGATATAAAAAAATAAAAAAAAAAAAACGTCAAAACAGTCTACTTAATTATTGGTATAATAGAGAAAATTCCATGTTTTGTAATAAAGCCGTCAAGAAAACGATTTTTCGGGCGTTTACACTGCGAACGCTGGCTAAACCATAGATCAAAATAATGTACTACGGAATTGTGTATCATAAAAAGGCGTATAAAAATTCCGTAATAGTATATATAGTGTATATCTGTCACCGTGGACGCTAATCGGACTTCAATATTACAAGCTATGATTGAAATTATAAAATTATGTTTGTAATTTATTAGGTTTAGATTAAATGTTTAAATGTTTTTAATTAATGACCGACATCTTAGTGAATTGATTATCTGTTTTGTACCTTCTTGTAGTAAGTACTCGTTTAGTTACTATTTCTTCCTCTCTTCTATCAAGAAGAAGAGTAATAGAAAGAACTTAATTTGTCACGCTGTTTGACAGCTGATTTATAATAAACGTGTTTCAAAATTAAACCCTCACCATGAGACCCAATTGTAAACAAAAACAATTGAAATTGTGACTTCGTTACATAGCGTGACAAGGATCTTTTACGGAAAAGGAATTTGGTTGTTTCGTAAGCAAATTTATGCCGGCCGCGTGACGCAGGCACGCCCCGCTTCAAGTTTGCGTTTTATTACTTAATAAACATTTGATGGTGTTGCAGTTTCAAACCCAGGAGATATGTATAATGTATAATAGAACTATAGTTTATACTAGGGCTAAGAATCAACTAGTTTAAAGATAAAATTATATCTTTTGGAATTCCTGTTATTATTTTAAACGTTAGTTCGATATAACTTATTACATTTAACTGATAAAGTTTAAAATGTGGTGTATTATCCAACCACATAATTATGAAAAGAAAATACTTTTGAACGATCAAAAAGCCAAGTGACTGAGGTAGGGAACAACATAACTGAGGTAGGACACAGCAGGAAGTCTCCTGCTCATAATATGGAACAGCTTGACTGGGGTAGTACCTTGACCTTACAGAAGATCACAGCTAAATAATACTGTTTTCAATTAAGTTTGTGTTAGTGAGTAACGTAACTAGAGGTTCTGGGGGGAATTGAGGATGGGTCGGCAACACACTGGCGATGCATCCGGTGTTGCAGGCGCCTATAAGCTAGCGTAATCGCTTACCACCAGGTGAGCCGTACGCTTGTTTGCCGACCTAGTTAGTTTTTTTGAGTTTGTAACCTACTAACAGGTTTGACTTCTGAAGACATTATGTTTATAGTAAACAATTTTATCGTATTAACAAAGTTATTTAGTGTTTATTTGTCCTCAAACTACGGAAGTTCGCGCCAAAAATGGCGTGAGCTCATGTGTGTTGCCCATAGTCACCACGCTGGGTAGGCGGGTTGGTGACCGCAGGGCTGGCTTTGTCGCACCTAAGACGCTGCTGTTCTTCTTCGGCCTGTGTCTTTCAAAGCCAGCATTTGATGGTTATCCCACCATCGGTCGGCTTTTTAAGTTCCAAGGTGGTAGCGGAACTGTGTCATCCCTTAATCGTCTCTTACGACGCCAACGAGAAGAGAGGGGGTGGCTATATTCTTTACTACCGTAATCATCATTCATGTATGTATAATCGGTAACCTCATTTCGAATAGGCAACCCTGTTACGTGTACATATTACCTGTACGTTACTGTATGCGTGACGAGAGCGTTACGAAAAGTGTGATCGGGCGAGGCGAACGGAAGTTGAAAGGTATGTATAAGTGAGTGGCGATAGAAAGAGAGAGAGAGAGAGAGAGAGAGTTGAGAGTCGTATATTACTGTAGGGGTAGGTGTAACTAAAGAAGTTTTGCTTGAGTCGTGTGGTCTAAAGTACACTCATTTTTCTATTGTCGAATCTCAGTTTTTTTTGTTAGATATTTCTGGTTTTAATCTGTCAGTCCAAAAACTGTAGGTTAGACCTCTCATCTTAGTCCATCGCAGTCCACTGCTAGATAGATGCCAGCTCAATATTGCACCAAAGCCCGGTTCTCCGCAATCCTTATGCAGCCTTTATGTAATTACTCAGTTGAGAAGAAATAAAGCCTAGCTCTCATATCAAGTGTGAGTCGAACGGTTTCTATAGAAAATGATGAAGAATAAAAGGAAGTATTGGGAAATTACTTGTAAGATTAGATTGGTATCAGAACAGAGAAAGCGACTGTAGGTACACAGAAACTGGTGTGGTAAGATTGAAAAGGAAAGTGTATAAAAATCAACAGATGCGAGTATTCGTCGAAAACCAAATAAGGATACACTTGAGCATTCTATACTAATCAGAAAATGATCATATTTACCTCATCTCCTTAGGAATCGCTTACAAAATTAAAATCAAAAATAATTCGAATAGGCTCTAAAAACACCATCAAGTCAATGGTTAAAAGTGAAACTCCCATCGATTAGGAATGTAGATTCTGCAGAGAAGAATAGACGGGAAATTCCGCAGTAACTGTTAAAAAGAACTGTGTTTTAATGGGTATAATTTTGGTAACCAAGGTAACTGACATTGCTCGAAGGATTGCACAGCTGAAGTGGCAATGGGCAGGACACATAGCTCGACGAACCGATGGTCGATGGGGCCAAGGTTCTCGAGTGGTGACCGCGTACCGGGCGCCGCAGCGTTGGCAGGCCCCCCACGAGGTGCACCGACGATCTGGTCAGGGTCGCGGGAAGCTGCTGGATGCGTGCTGCACAGAACCGATCGTCGTGGAAAGCTTTAAGGGAGGCTTATGCTCAGCAGTGGGCGTCCGTGAGCTAATGATGATGATGATGATGATGATGAATATTGGTAATGTTTTGCATAAAATACAGCGTTACTAAATCTACATTAACACATCTTTGCCATTAATATAAATCATACAAAGAATTTAAAGCTTTCGCTATTAATTACTTTTTAATGCAAACTTTTAATAATTAATCAGATAATTTGGTTTGCGCAGTCGGAAGATTAGTTACAATTTCATTCTTCTTTCTCGTGTTTACATACTAAATAAGCTAAGCTATTAATTTATTTTAGTACAAAATTTAAATTTAATTTATTGGGTTATGAATTTTGAATCAATTTTATGAAAAGTTGTGATAAATAATGAAATCCCTATTCATGCAATTTTTCCCATTTATTTTTTACACTTTGTTCTAATATATAATTCTATAGTCACATAGACTTATTAACTAATTATATTATGACAAATATATATATACATAAATAAGTAATTTATTGATTTAAAAATGTAAATGTTAGGTTAAATAAAAATGTAATGTAAATGTTAGGAACAGAGGTACAGAACTAACATTCTGTAATACTCGTATTATTATTGATTTGTGCATCAATACGTTTATTTATCCATCTCCTATGATTTTTTTATTAAATTGTAACAACGACCGACGATGAAAAAATAAGGGGTGCGTCAATACGATCTCGAAATTTCGTGAAAAAGTTTCATTTTTTTTAATTATTTATCCATAAATATTTAACGTTTTCGACGAAAACAAAATTTCATTAATAATTCATGAAACGGGAAACCTTGCGAGAGATATTAAGAGGCTGATATTTGAGATCAAAATCGAAGCTGACGTTTGTTATGACGCTTCCTAAAAAATTACGCTGCTTCC
Source organism: Melitaea cinxia (assembly GCF_905220565.1). Taxonomy (NCBI): domain Eukaryota; kingdom Metazoa; phylum Arthropoda; class Insecta; order Lepidoptera; family Nymphalidae; genus Melitaea; species Melitaea cinxia. Next base: position 890,857 of record NC_059408.1, on the reverse strand, counting down.
GAATATCGTCTCAGGTTCAAAACCGGGTAAGTTCATGTGAGATCATTAACGACGTATAATTATTGTTTTTCTTGATTCAAATGAAAGCTCTCAATCTGTTTTAGACTATCTTAATAAAATAAAATAAATAAAAGCCTAACACTCAAAGGCTCAACCCCGTAGAAAACAATTTTTTGTAATTATGGGGTCAAAAAACGCATAGTTCAAACGCCCTGACCACTAAGGGAGTTGCTGTGACCATTTCGCCTACGCCATACACAACAACAATCAAATCAATCTGTCTGTCTGTCTGCCTGTCTGCCTGTTTGCCTGTCTGCCTGTCTGCCTGTCTGCCTGTCTGCCTGTCTGCCTGTCTGCCTGTCTGCCTGTCTGCCTGTCTGCCTGTCTGCCTGTCTGCCTGTCTGCCTGTCTGCCTGTCTGCCTGTCTGCCTGTCTGCCTGTCTGCCTGTCTGCCTGTCTGCCTGTCTGCCTGTCTGCCTGTCTGCCTGTCTGCCTGTCTGCCTGTCTGCCTGTCTGCCTGTCTGCCTGTCTGCCTGTCTGCCTGTCTGCCTGTCTGCCTGTCTGCCTGTCTGCCTGTCTGCCTGTCTGTCTGTCTGTCTGTCTGTCTGTCTGTCTGTCTGTCTGTCTGTCTGGCTGTCTGGCTGTCTGGCTGTCTGGCTGTCTGGCTGTCTGGCTGTCTGGCTGTCTGGCTGTCTGGTAGGCTACTTTTTTTTCCGAAATTTACGCTAAATCGGGGTTTTACGCGGGAAAAAAAACCATATTACCAACCATTTAGAATATAGCCACCCCCTCTCTTCCCGTGGGTGTCGTAAGAGGCGACTAAGGGATAACACAGTTCCGCTACCACCTTGGAACTTAAAAAGCCGACCGGTGGCAGGATAACCATCCAACTGCTGCGGGCAGCAGCGTTTTTCGTGCGACAAAGCCAGTACTGCGGTCACCAACCCGCCTGCCCAGCGTGGTGACTATGACCAAAACACATGAGTTCATGTTGTTTTTGGCATAAACTTGTGGAGGCCTATGTCCTGCAGTAGACTGTATAGGCTGTAATGATGATGAGGATGAAACATTTTTGATTAAATGCGATAATTTTTTGCGATCAAATTCTTTTTGTTTAGATAATTGTGTTGAATTTTTATGGGACAATCATCTATACTAATATTACAAAGCTGAAGAGTTTGTTTGTTTGTTTGTTTGAACGCGCTAATCTCAGAAACTACTGGTCCGATTTGAAAAATTCTTTTTGTGTTAGATAACCCATTTATCGAGGAACGTTATAGGCTATATATCATCACGCTAAGGCAAAAAGGAGTGGAGCATCAATGAAGAATGTTTCAAAATCGGGGGTTATTTTTTCCTTTTGAGAACTTCCGCTGCGTGCGCTGTGAAAATAGTTAAAGTTTCGCAAAAATCGTGTATGACAGAACTGATCCTCTTTAAAAGTTCTAAAAAAAGTCCGCAACAGCATATATCTATCTTTTAAGGTTGGCTCACTATAACCTTTTTATACTAACCAAGTTGATTCTAAAATAATGCATTATTTGCGAAGATGTTCTTACAGACATGATATTAATCCTTATCTAAATAAATACGTTATTCATTACAAGTATTTAATTTAAAATATGATAGCTTTTTACATAATTCGATTTCAATGAGTATCTCAGGAGATATCGCAGTTTTAAAATAGCATCGCAGCAAAATAATGATCAAGTATTGCGCGCGCCTTTGTTCCACGCGGACGAAGTCGCGCACAGAAGCTAGTTAGAAGATATAGAGATATAGTGATGAAGGTTATAGAAAATTACTATCCTCAAATTAACGCGGGCGCAACCGCGGTGCACAGCTAGTCGTCGATAAAACAAATCTTAACCTACCTTGTGACTACCGTGTGAATTGCACACACACGACGACGACGATACGATGACGACGTGTTGGCGCAGCGGTCACAGCACTAGCTGTTGCGGATTCGATCCCCGCTCACGACTGACATTTGTATTGGACACATAGATGTTTGTCGTGGTCTGTGCTTCTGTATTTTGTGTGTTTCCGGACCCTTGATACAGGAGAAAATCCTACTGGGGGCCGTTGAGTGTGAAGTGTTTATTGGAACGAAGTTCCTTGGAGCAGGCTTGGAGGGGTTAGAGATTTTGCTGGGCGATCGAACTGAAAAAAAGTGAGACTAAAACCGTAAGAAAATTGTATAATGGAAGTTACGTAATATCAGTCACACGACTGTATAATATGACGTATGTAAAACCGAACTTATTTAATATTAACAGCTATTAATGTTAGGCGTTTTTTGGTAAAATAATGAATTTAAATAGTTATCGTTGAGGTATAGTGTCTATTTGTTAGTCATTTTTTTAGAAGTCTCTTAAATGTTAAACAAATATGGCGTACTTCCGACCACAGAAAATTAGAGTAAATTGTGTAATTTAGTAGTATTTAGTTTAGTTCAGTGAATAAAAATAACCTATCTTACTAATAATTTTTTTTTTAAATTATTTATGTAATTGTATACCGTCGAAAAAAATAAATAAAGACATATGTTTTTTATTTCACTTAATAGTTTGAATTAATATTATTTTTTGTTTGATTTATTTTATTTGCCGGCACTTATTTGTTATTTTCTAAAATACTAAATTTCCTTAATACTTTTATGTACTTAATTAAAAACCAACGAAAAAATAAAAATAAAAAACAAAACAAGAACTAGAAAATATGTATAATTTTTTTTTTCAAATTGTGTTGCTTCTATACTATCCGTAGGAACTTCGTTCCTTGACACCACACAATTGTTTTGATTTTATTTACTACACACACTTTTTTTTTTAATATTAACTCCACACATCTGACATTTTACAAGACAGGATATCGTTTGTTGAGCCAGCCAGTTTATTTTATAAATAATATTGTAGAAGTTTGATATAAATCGTTTAAACTGGTAAATTATAAATTAGCTTCCACGAACGCTCCTGCCGCCACTCGGCTCTCATTTCCTCCGATAACGACATTTAGCAACAAACATTCACTCTTATAGAAAATATTACCGGTGGAAAGCGAAATCATTGTGAATTTCCTTTTGAAAATGTTGGTTATATCGAGAAAATTTTCCTTTATATTTCGTTTTATTACAAATTTATGATAAAACCAGAATTTTATGAGATACACATTCGCCATTTTCCTGTTAGATTAAAGTTTTAGTAGGAGTAGATTTCTTTGAACTGTACTGTTGGCGGGGCCGGATTTAGAGGTCTGGAGGCCTCGCGGTTACAAAGGAGTGAAGGCCCCTAAATTATTTTCCAAATAAAATGGTCAATTTAAAAAAAAAATTAAATTCATAATGATAATTAAAAATAATAGACGCTCTGGTTTTAGAATCAGAATATCCTGTGTTCTGGGTTTGAAATCACAAAACATAACCATTAACGCCTAGACCGAGATAAACATGAGATACACACAACATGACAATAATTATCATCTATAGATATAGCCGATAGATAGAACCCCGACCTGTATTGATCTAGGAGTATACACAATTATACATGACATATCTCGTTTAAAATGTGCAAATAATGGCATTAATTAATGCAAGTTAGGTTTCGTTCAACATTGCTCTTCAATTACTGAAAGGCGTTAGAAACAATGTTACAAGCGCAATAGAATATTATAACATTTTGTCTTTCGAAATCCTTACGCTCCCCTACTTATACTATGTAGAAAAAGCTACCCATTTTACCTGAAGAAGTTTTCTTGTTTAGGATATTAACTTTCTCAACCTAGCACGAAGTTAACTTAAAAAAAATAGCACTCGAATATTACTACTGTACTCTGTACTGTTACTCCTGTACGTCCTAAGGTTGGCTGGTACAGAATGCTTTTAGCATTAAGCCCGCCTTTTGTACAATTCTTTAATGTATTCTGCAATAAAGTATTAATAAATAAATAAATAAAATGTTCTTCTGTGCTAGTTCCGGCACCTACGAACAGTTGATTATCCTATTCTTTCTGTTGAGTCACCTTAATAATATAAAGAGGGTAGAATTATATTTTTGAATGAAGGTAAGATTTAAAATAAATAAACTTAATAATTAATGAACTGAATTTTAAAAATACTTTAACCATTATAATGTTATCACTGAGTGACATCTATAATCTTATATATAAAATTCTCGTGTCACAGTGTTAGTTACAATACTCCTTCGAAACGTCTGGAACGATTTTTATGAAATTTTGTGTGTATGTCGGGTAAGTCTTAGAATCGGCCATCTTTTTTTTACACCCCTCAGTTATAAAGAGGGGTGTAAAGGGTACTAATAAAATATATGGCAAAACAACGTTTGCGGGATCAGCTAGTAACATTATAAATGTGAATATAAGTTTGTTTGTTACGCTTTCGCGCGAAAACTACTAAACTAATCATCATGAAACATTGTACACATATTTTTGGAGGTATTAAAGGTAACATAGGACTTTTTATTAAAACAAAATCAATACGAGTGAAACCGCGGGTAAAGGCTTGTAGGCTATATTTTAACGAGAGAAAGCGGAACACTTAAAAGCGCACCGTCTACGCAGGCAAAGCCACTTCAGAAAACTAGTATCCTATATTACAAAAGAGATGACTTACACAATAGTTAACATAATGCTGCAACGTTTCGCAGTTTGTTTGATCTCCGCACCACGTTTATACAGTACTAGCTGCACCACACGGTTTCACCCGCGTAATTTCTGACCCTTGATCTTCCGATCCGGGAATGTCTGGACAAAAAATAGCTAATGTCTTATTCTAGATCTCCAGCTATCTACATACTAAGTTTCATTAAAATCGGTCGAGTGATATTTGCGTGAAATAGTAACATATATACATTCTCCCAGACTTTTCCATTTATAATATTAGTACGACTTGTTCGTAAACACACGACCTTTATTCAGCATCATCGGTTAACACGATAGGCGCCATAGATTAAAACCATTTGTACCGTTGAATGAGGTTTGCTCATTACCATACACTTTCTTTACAATGGATTTCTCTCACAACGCTTTGTAGCGTTTTAACAATTTTGTTCTCACCTGATGTTCAGTGATTAATGTATCTTATAGGAGCCTCGTCTCCAAAAGAAATCGTCTTGAAAAGTATCTTGGAGTTTTCTTTATATGTTGATGAGCGTCAGCCAAGAAACCCTGAGTGACGTCAGCTATGCTGGCGTCAGGCTATTTGAGAAAATCACTGAAGCTGTTCTTCCTCCGTTACATGTAATTCTAAATAAATTTAACATTTGACCTTTTTATTATTAGAAAACAGTTAAGTACAATAACACTGTTTTCAAACAGTGTTGTGTTCCTTTAATGAAAAAGATGACCATAGCTCCTGGGAGGGATTTGAGGTTGGGTCGGTAACGCTCTTGTGATGCTTATGGTGTTGCAGCCGTCTATAAGAGACGGTAATCGCACACCCTAATAGGTGAGCTGTTCGTTTTTAGGCCGATCTAGATGTATTAAAAAAAAAAAACTAATAAATATAATCAATAGTAAACGGTGTAAGAGTCGGTCGGTAAAAACAAAGTTTTAGATGTAGTGCTACATTATTCACATGATTCGCTTCGCAAGCACTTCCGAGATGAAAGTTGAGTCTCCGATGTTTGCGGGATCTACCTTGGAGAGTACTTGAATCATGGATGAGGGAGGCTGGAAATTTTATCAATTGTTTAACTAACTTTGTACTTTAGAACACTTAAGAACACCGTGACCAGACACAAGAATTACTTCTTGACTTCGATTAACAAAGTTAGTTTAGAAGGAAGAAAAACATTAAGGGTGAAAGTAACAAGAGTGAACAAATAATTAAACACTTTTAAACTATGACGATAGTCCCACAAGAATGTACAGTTGATTTGACAGCCTCTTCCTTGTTTTTAGGTCGGTTAAAAAGAGTTCTCAGCACGTGCTTCGTCTATTTTAATTAGGACATAGTGATTATTTTATAGCTAATAAATAAACGTACGGTCTGATGGTAAGCGGATATATTTTTTTTAATTATATAGTCTAGCGCTTGATTGCGATCTCACCTGATGGCAAGTGAAGATGCAGCCTAAGGTGGTACGCGCTTGCTTAGAAGATGCCTATTCACTCTTGATTTAAAGATACCGAAGTTATAGTTTGTTGGAAAAACGGAAGCCGGAGGGGTATTCCAAATTTTTGCGGTGCGTATTAGGAACGAGGAAGCAAACCGTTATGGATATGGTAGCCTATGACGCCTGCAACACCAGAAGTATCGCAAGCGCGTTGCCGCCTCGCCAGGAGCTCTTGAACTTTACTTGAATCTTACTTTGAAAGCAATATTATTTAGCTGTGATCTTTTATAAGATTTTGGCCAGGATATTTCTGGCTATGCACAACATCGATAAATGTTCTTATGTGAAGTCATTAATTTTATTTTCAAAAAATTAGACGGCGTCGAACACAGTAGCAATAGAAATGACTTTTTTTTTAAAATACCATTTATTATTAAGCAAATACATGTATTAAGTAAATTATACGATTAATAAACTTTAGTTTAAAACCTAAATTCTTGTAATGAATTTTTGGTACTTATAAGATACATATCTAAATTTTTAAGTGTACTCATTAGTTTGTCTGTATATTTAACTATAATTATCATCAGATTTGAATCGGTAATGCCGGGGTGTCAATAGAACTCAAGATTAATGCTTGATTAAATATTCATTATCTTAGTTATTTAGTTATCAAGAATTAAAATTAACGTCAATTGAGGTACAGGGTTGTGCAAAACGAAATTCCTTAATAACTTAATTGTGTAGTAAATTATAAAATGTATTAAATTGGGACAGAATTATTTAATAAAACGATTCGTCAAGTACGTGTCAAGAACACTAATGAAAATATTAGTTTGTATTTTCATAAAAAAATTAAGTCGTTTTTTTTTAATTAATGATTGTTTTGGGCTTCATCTGGTAAATAACGAGTTTCTTCTAAAATTGTGACACATTGATGAAATTTTGATAGAAAAAATGAAATTTAAAATTGAATTTAATTAATGCTTTATTAAGAGTTAATAATTTTCAAATCAGTCAATGTGGTTCAATAATTTTGCACAGACTATGAAAAGGGTTAAAAAGAGCTCAGTGAGTTAGATCTATTTGCTGGAAATTTTATGAATAATTTGAAGCGTTTAATTACGAACTACTCAGTTTCAAGCAGGACATGTTCATAAATCGTTTTTTGAATTTAGGAACTGGTCTCAAATCATTATCATCACGTTAGCCTATCGCAATCCACTGCTGGACGTAGGCTTCCCCAAGTCGTAACAAACATCCCGGTTTTCTGCAATCATCATCCAGCCTTCAGCACAACCGAAGCCTTCACTATTCTTGTATTAGCTTCCTTCGCAATGTTGTATCGGCCTTGTTGTTTGGTATGGCCTAAGTATACATAATCATAAATAATTACGAGTAGGCTATCGACCGATACCGGTCTCGGTATGACTTGGTTGTTAAATATAACTTTCGTTTTCAATTCACACTGATGCCAACTTGTCATTTGACCGCCTAGCATTTGGCCTAGCTCCTGCAACGTCTCTGCAAAGATGACAATATATTCGGACGTTGACGTTGAAACTTCGTCCCTCCAATCCAAGGTCTTAAATACATCTTCGAAAGTAGTGGTAAACGGTTTCGGTGACATTGCACTCCCCTGTCTTACCGCGCGACGAAGGAAAATAAGTCTTGTCTCAAATGTGCTACTAATAGTTTGAAAAATGTTAAACTCTAAAGGAGCTTTGCCCGCTACAATAAATAGCTCGCTTAGCTAACAAGCCATATACAACCTTCTTATCCGATATTAAATTATTCCAGATAATAAATCACATTGCCTTGTAATCGATTCGTCGTTATCTGAATTTTGCATCGAGTAGAAATCGGCCGCGAACTAGACCGGCGCCCGCTAACGAATACACCTGCGTTTTGAATAAATTTCATACTAATATTGACCTACAAATATTGATCAACTCTGATTTAGTTACACGAATTTCGTACAATCGAGAATGTTTTATATAGTAATTCTGTAGTTCACAACAGTAAACGTTCTTTTTTTCTATTAATTTGCATTTGTGTACGAAAACGTCACTATTTTTGTTCTATACAGATCACAATCCAAAGAAAGAAAGTGCAGAAGGAAGATGATCTCCTTAAAAAATATTAACCGAATTCTTTAAGCTATTGAATCAGAAGGGATTTCGCAACAAATTCAAGAGCGAGTAGGTACAACACTCATTTTGTCACTATAAACAACACAATTTCTGAAAAGCTGTATGGTTACGGCAGTAATAATATAGCCACCTCCTCTCTTCCCGTGGCTGTCGTAAGAGGCGACTAAGGTATAACACAGTTCCATTACTACCTTGGAACTTAAAAAGTCGACTGATGGCGGGATAACCATCTAACTGCTGGCTTTGAAATACACATGCCGAAGACGGGCAGCAGCGTCTTCGGTGCGGCACAGCCAGCCCTACGGTCACCAACCCGCCTGCCCAGCGTGGTGACTATGGGCAAAACACATAAGTTCGCGCCATTTTTCGCGCGAACTTGTGGAGTCCTGTGTCCAGCAGTGGACTGTATTAGGCTGAAGTGAATTTCTGAAAAGATCTAAAATGAAAAACAGTGCCACTAGTATTCAATATTATATAACTGATAACGAGACAATTATAATCATAAGTATAGCCATCGGTAGTTATTTATGGCGGATAGGGTAGTTTATTACTTGTTAGGTTTAGGTAAGTAAAACGACGAGTGGACTCTTTATATGTTTATTTGTTACTGTTTTTTTTAAGCGCCTGTGGACTGTAAAACACAATATGTACTTCCAGAGACATATATCCAGATCGCTCGAAACAAATGTTTTGTTCTAATACTAACATCTGTTCCGAGCGGGAATCGAACCCACGACTGTTTGTTGTTAAGAATTTTCTATGGTCCAGAAAAAATTTTCAAGATTGAATTTTGGAAGTCGAATCATCATTTTGTTCTAGGTCATGAAAATCTATCTGTTAAATTTATTATTATTATTATTATTATTTATTTAATAATCAAATAAAGAAACAATATGTACAAATTAACAATAATTATAAGTAGCAAAAGAAAATCACTAAGGTTTGTACAATGCTACAGTTTACATGGTAAAAAACATAGTAGGTAATGTGAATGTGTTATTACGATGAAATATTTAGCAGATTTCATCTCAGTTCTTATAAACAGACCATAATCTTTAAAATTGCACAACAGCGCGAAGCTATTGTGTAAAACAGAAAAAAATCAGATATTTCAAAATACCATTACTGTACTCGATTACAAAGATAATAATCGCTTAAAATTAGAATGGGTGTGTTATGTTATACAATTTTGTTAAAATTTTCTATAGAAACAGCAATACTAATATAAACAATATATGCTGAACGTATCATGGTATGAATTTAGAAACGCGGTAAAAAGGTTTTTCTTTAATTCTAGTTACGAAATTTCAGAATTGATTTTTTCTACTTTGAGCTTTGGGTACTCCGAAATTGCTGGACTATGCTTAAAGTTTAATCAACTTGTACTACTATAATACTACACGATTTTCCATCGAGAATTTAAGGCGAAATTTTGTAGCTTAAAATCTGAACTTCTACTGCTGAACTGATTTTGCTACTGATACTGATTTTATTTAGAAATTCAGTCAGAAAAAATCCGAGAGAACTATTTTCTGTAAGAATGATTACACATAAGTAATACTATTTAAAATTAAAAAGAATGAATTACCTAGCAGAATTACCTACCCTCTCACTCCGTGGGTGTCGTATGAGGCGACTAAGGGATAACAAAGTTCCATTAACACCTTGAAACTTCTAAAGCCGACCGATGGCGGGATAACAATACAACTGCTGGTTTTGAAATACACAGACTGAAGACGGGCAACACACATGAGTTCAAGCCATTTTTGACGCGATCTTGTGGAGGTTGGTGCAATAGACTGAAATTATGATGATGATGACCTAACAGTAAGACGTTCTGAACTAAGTTCTAAAATAGAAGAATATAGTAAAGATACATCTCATCATACGGATAGCCTGTGGACGCAACGGGCGACGCAAGAGTAGGTAAATCAACGCGCGCCGAAACAGCCTTTCTAACGATGCAGTGGCGCCAAAGAAAGCGAGGGCCGGCGTATCTTGTCGCGTTATATCACTAAACGTTTTGACACAAATATTCAAATTAACTTCACGATATTGGAGAGAAGCAGCTTCATACACGCTTCATTAATTTATAGCCAACGGCGAAGTGAAAAATATACACGTTTGACTTTCTGTAAGGAAACTTTTACTTTATCTTATTCACGCATGAACAGAGAAAATGCATAATTTTCTAAGTAATTTTTGTGGTTAAAAAATGGAAATTTTCCATGATTTTATTATTAAGTTTTAGGAACATTGGGCTTTGATCGGGCTATTGTAATGATCTACAATGTATTTCAAAACCAAAATAGCTTTTAAATAGGCTTCAGAAGCACTTTCGAATCGTCATTTTACAAATTAAAAATTTAAAAGTGCTATGGCTACATTCGGTATATAGTTTCTGCAGAGAAGAATTTGGCATGAAACTCCGCATGTACTCTTAAATAAAATGTATCAACTGTGTTTTAATATAAATTTGGTAACATCTTGCATGGAATACATCGTCATTAAGTCCACACATTTTTATCATCTATGTAATATTTACCGTAATTTGTTAGAGCTGTTTGTAATAGCTGTACCTGTGACTTTGTAATTGTTACCGTTTGGCATATAAAGTACTTATTACGTGAGTTTAAAATGAGCAGTGAGTTTAAAGGTTCTGTACACTCTGAGAGTCACATTATTCGGATCTAATACTAATGGTTATGATATTTCTAAATTATAAGTTCACTAATCACATATCTTGAAATATATCCAACACAATCTTTAAAATTTAGATTTGTAACAAAGAAAAAAAAAAGAAGAAAACAGGATACGCATTAAAGAATTATAACTTAGTAGGCATATATTTTGACTTATATTCCCTGTGCTAAAGAAATGATATAATAGAATATATCTGTTTATTTCCTATCTCGTAATAAGCATTGACATTGTGCACTATTATAGCATTATATAACAAAACTTATAGAATAACTTTGTGTGCTGGCCGGCTACGACGGAAACAGACAGAAAAAAAAAAACAATTTTCTGCCTTAATTCTGATTGTGTATCTAAACTGCCCGTTTTAAAAAATTTCAACATCTCTAATATAAATCAAAGTAGTGATATCCGTTGTAAGAATTCACTTAGTCAACAATAGATGGCGCCACGTGGCTAAAACTAAAACATTTAGACATTATAATTTCTATTGTAATTTTTTAAGAAAAACCTTTCACCGTTTCTAGACTTAATTATTGTGAATATCGCTTTAGAGCAGTTCATGTGAAAGCCCTAAAATACATATTGTTTACTTATTTAGTGTATTTTAACCCCCAACTTAAAAGTAGGGATATTATAATTTAATGCATATGTCTGTCTTTGTGTCTATGGCATCGTAGCTCTCGATCAGATAGACCGATTTTAGAGATTTTTTTTATGTCACTAGGTCGGCAAACAAGCGTACGGCTCACCTGATGGTAAGCGATTACCGTAGCTTATAGACGCCTGCAACACCAGAAGCATCGCAAGCGCGTTGCCGACCCAATCCCCAATCCCCCCAGGAGCTCTGGTCACCTTACTCACCAACAAGAACACAATACTGCTTGAAAACAGTGTTATTTAGCTGTGATCTTCTGTATGGTCGAGGTACTACCCCAGTCGGGCTGCTCCATATTTTGAGTAGGAAATTCCTGCTGTGCCCTACCTCAGTTAAAAAAGTTATGACGTTACTAGTTAAACTTTTTTAAATTTAATTTTAATCGTGAGTGTAAAAGTTTTCGTATAAACATGGCCTTACAAGTTTATTTTATACATGAATATATTAAAACTTATCTTAAACTACTTCGATGCATATATTTTATTATAATGAACGTTAAATTTACGTTCTCAATCCGTGACCTTTCTAAGCGCCGGTTTCTTACATTAGTTACGATACACTTGACATTTAAGGTCTTAAATCTTTTCAAAATATATTTAATTCTCAACCTTATTTCATAAAAATAAAGGCCTAGTTTTTAATGATGTCAAATGATAGATATGTCGTTGTTTCTGGTCGATGTAGTTGCGTTCGCGCACCCCGAGGCTACGCTTTTCTATCATAGTTATTTCAGATTGGTTTAATGATTGGAATATTGTGAGTCGATTTTAAATTAATGATATGGCTGGCACAGAATTTTGTTTTTTTTTTTTTTTTAATATATTTTACGTAATAAAAATACGTTTTGTGCTTAACAATTATTCAATACTTAATTACAATTGCACCCTTATTAAGTTTAATATAAGAATATATTACAGTCCTCATGTAATATTTTATATATATGTAGTACCTAACGCCGCGTTGGCGCAACGGTTACAGCCATGGATTGTACCTGTTGCGTCGGCGGTTGCGGGTTCGATCCCCGCACATGACATACATTTGTATTGGCCATATCATGTACACCTGATAGCGATCGTTACTCATAGTAGGGAATATATCCGCTAACCCGCATTGGAGCAGCGTGGTGGATTAAACTCTGATCTTTATCCTACATGGGGAAAGAGGCCTATGCCCGATAGTGGGATATTACAGGCTGAAGCGAATGTAGTACATATACTTAGTACAGCCGATGTCTGAGTATAAGAATGTTATTTAAAATTGTGTGAATTAGTAAAGATATTGTCAAAAAAGGCTTAAGAAATACTGTATTACAGATTTTTTTTGTATTTTTACAAAGGTGGTGTGTGCCAATTGGTCCTATTTAAATTTATTTGAGATCTAACAACTAGCTTTCGAGCTATATCTAATAATGCGTTTTTACTTGACGCTTTTTTCGTCGACCTACGTTGTATTATACCACATAACTTTCTACTGGATGTACCGATTTTGATATTTCTTTATTTGTTAGAAAGGAGATATCCCTAGTTTGCTACCATGATACAGAAACCAGGATCTGATGATGGGATCCCAGAGGAATCGAGGGAAACTCTCGAAAATCCACAATAACTTTTTACTGGCTGTACCGATTTTGATAATTTTTAATTTTATCGAAAGTGGATGTTTATCATGTAGTCACATTTAAATTTTATCGAGATCTGATAACTACTTTTTGAGTAATCTTTGATAACGCGTAGTTACTTGACTATCTTTTCGTCTATTTTTTTGTATTACTCGTCGATGTAATTGAAGTCGGTTTTTTTTTCGTTTGCGAGCAAACACAATTATTTTTCAATTATTTTAAAAATAATAAACGTTCTATTCTTTTATTAGTAAGTTACGTTTGTTTTATCAATTTACGTTCAAAATTTTTATTACGTAATTATATACCTAGTATAACTACATTTCTATAGTTTCAGCTACTAAGAGAACATGTTTTTTTGCTTTATTTTTTTACGATGCATTTAGTTAAAATTTATAAATCGAAATATCAGCTATACTTAAGCGGTTTTAGCTGAAAAAGTAAGAAAAAATAATTCTTTTTAAAATTAAGAAAAAACTATGCCTCTGTTTTCGTAATAATAAACAAGCGAATACAGGATGGGGTATTAGTTAAAAATATATATAAAAGTGTATATACCTATGTATAGACTTTGCTTAAAGGTCACTGCATACGTAACGTGTATGGGACGGCGTTAGAAGGTGGACGGGATGGAGATGGAACGTGGATAGTAAGCATTGACGGGAATTCTTGTGACGGTGACTCTACTGAGTACAGTGGGTAAATGCTCGTGCTTCCCTACTTTAGTTCTCCGGAGCAAATGGGGCGACTGTGCACACGCAGCGGGCAGCGGAGTCATGGACGAGACGAAGACGCACGGGACGGGACGTGCTAAACATCGTCGTTAACATTTTTTCCTCCTCGTGTGTCTCAAATTCCCGTCCGGCTTCCGTGACATAATTTATTACGCTTAAATTTTGTATGAAAAAATATTTCCAAAACTTCACGTCCCGTTCTGTCCGAACAAAAAAAAAGTTACGCATGCAATGGCCTTAAAATATACACGCCACGTTCATCTTGAATTGTATTGTTTGTTCGAGTTACGACATAGTTCGGTTTATGTTAATTTTGTGTAATTTATGTTGTATTTACGCCTTCGACTACCATAAATAAGTAATCTGTGACAATTGAATGTTATTCAATAACATTCTAACGGCGTCATCAACCCGCCTGCCCAGCGTGGTGATTATGGGCAAAACACATGAGTTCACGCCATTGGCGCGAGCTTGTGGAGGCCTATGTCCAGCGGTGAACTTCGATATGCTGAAATGATGAAACAAATGTCTTATGAAGCACGTCTTCATACATTTTTTTTAATTAAATTTAACATTATATTATACTCCTGTATTCTAAAGAGAACAATTCTTTGAATTTTTTAAACAAACGGTAGAAAGGCAGATCCAGGTTTGTAAGCCAGTGCGATAGGCTTATGCATGTATTCTAAAAATATCAGCATAATAGTGTTTAAATGAAAGAAAAAAACTTTTATGTGTGACACACACACACAATCATCTGTTTCATAAGTTAGCAACTTCATAACTGTCTTTTAGATAACAGCCGCCTTATATAATTATTTTTTTAATTTATAATAAACGAATCCGTCAAACCGCAGTGGAGCAGCATGTTGGATTAAGTTCCGACCCTTCTCCTTCATGAAGGAAGAGGCCTAGTCCAGCTGTGGGATGTCACAGGCTGAATTAAATGAACGTACATCTAAACACGTGGCAGCGAGTCCAGAGCCAATAGTGAGCTTGTATTGAATCCCGAGTGTACACAGAATTTGGCACCCAATTAGATCCCTATTCTTTTTTAAACGAATTCGTGAACAATGCGTTATTCAATATTGAAATTCGCTCTCATTTCCCGTTTAATTTTTTTGTTGGAATATTAATAATACATATATAAATATATTAAACAGAGGCCGCAGCGGGAATCGAGCCCACAACTCCGGGAGTAGAAAGCAGGGTTATTACAAATAGCGCTAATTGGCTATTCAAATAAAAAAGCTTTTACGTAACGATATTATAGTTTTAATATACATACCATACACCTAAACAGACAAAACAATACAAATATAAATATCTGGTTCAAGCAGGAATCGAATTTTTAACTGAGGCAGGGTTCAGTGGGGAAATGTGCTGCTACTATGTAAGGTAACCAGAGCTCCTGGGGGAGGGGGCGTCTGTAAGCTATTGTAATCCTTACCATCAGGTGAGCCGAGCACTTCTTCGCCGACCTGCTTATATATATATGTATATGTTTACAATTATATGTATACTTTTTATCGAACAAGGTACATACCTTGATAAGTAAGTTTATATAATGGTATTAGGGGATCCAATACCATAAAACCGATGCTATTTTCGTCAGTGGATACTTTGACAAACAACGGGATTGTGTTAAAATAAGATATACATTACTTAGCGAAAGAAATTCTGTTTTCCTAACACAAGGAAACTTTTCCCCTCTCTTCTTCGCCGTGCTGCGTTTACGTTGTACGTGCTACTTGACCAATGAAGTATTACAAGTTTACTGGATTGTATAAAACAAAATTTTAATTCAATTGATATTCTCGAATCTTGAATTCTTGATTTTATAGTTATGCTTCTAGCATATAATATTTGTATTTATGT
Organism: Melitaea cinxia; assembly: GCF_905220565.1. Lineage (NCBI taxonomy): Eukaryota > Metazoa > Arthropoda > Insecta > Lepidoptera > Nymphalidae > Melitaea > Melitaea cinxia. The sequence continues at coordinate 875,045 of NC_059408.1, read as the reverse complement.
ATGTTTATTTTACGTTACGTTCTTACAGTTAGGAGACGGCTCAGATAATATAATTTGTATATCAAGGGATGAAGGGACAAATAAGGAGTTAGCATAGATAGTTCTGAAATGCTATAACATTAGAAATATTTCTAGAAAATCTATTTGTAATCGCCTGTTTAAATTAGCGGAGTAAGCATGATACGTTTTTTTTTTTATTTTTTATTTTACTAGGTCGGCAAACAAGCGTACGGCTCACCTGGTGGTAAGCGATTACCGTAGCTTATAGACACCTGCAACACCAGAAGCATTGCAAGCGCGTCGCCGACCCAATCCCCAATCCCCCCAGGAGCTCTGGTCACCTTACTCACCAACAGGAACACAATACTGCTTGAAAACAGTATAATTTAGCTGTGATCTTCTGTAAGGTCGAGGTACGACCCCAGTCGGGCTGCTCCATATTTTGAGCAGGAAATTCCTGCTGTGCCCTACCTCAGTTAAATAACGTAAAAGTAATATTACAATTTATTAATTATATTATGTCCTTCCTTCCTTTCCTGGTCGTATTATGTGGCATATATTACAAAAAGCAACGGTATTTTGAGAAACGAACTTATGTTCTGCGATAAACAAGTGTGTTTGCTCGCAAACGAAAAATAAAAACGACTTCAATTTCATCGACAAGTAACACTAAGTACTCAAGCATTTATCAGACCTCAATGAAATTTTACAAGGACTATATGACAAGCATCAACTTTCGATTTAAAAAAAATATCGAAATCCAGTCAAAAATTCTGAGTCCAACATACATAAAAAAAAAGTGGTGTCATGGGACACCAGGTAGGAACGAAGTTCCTTCGAATAGTATAGAAGCAACACAATTTGAAAGAAAATGTTGAATTTTATACATATTTTCTAGTTCTCTTCTTCTTCATAAAAGTATTTAGGAAATTTAGTATTTTAGAAAATAACAAATACCGTAAAATAAAATAAATCAAACAAAATAATAATAATAATAATAATTCAAACTATTAAGTGAAATAAAAAACGTGTCTTTATTTATTTTTGTCGACAGTATAAAATTACTTAAATAATTAAAAAAAAAGTTTACTAGTAATATTTTAGTTTAACAAACGTCATATTATACAGTCGTGTGACTGATATTGTGTCACTTCCGTTATATATTTTTCTTACGGTTTTAGTATCACATTTTTTTCAGTTCGGTCGCCCAGCCAAATGTCAGGCCTGCCGTAAGGAACTTCGTTCCAAAAATACAATCGAATTTAGAAAATTCTCCTTTTTTGGAAATTGATTAAAAATTATCCAGTCGAGTAACGTCTAAACGGTGCAGCAGAGAAAATAAAAATAATCTAAGAGAATATTTCTCAATAAACCAAGTGTACCTGCCCTACATTCATCGGGTAAACAACGTCGAACAAACACAAGATCAAAGGAGCGTTTGGGTTATTTCACGTTATTGTGATTGTTGAGCGCCTCGCACTCAAATGAGACGTTTTAAGCTCGTTGTTGTTTCTGGGCAGATGTGCCTCGGGTTCAGCGTCGCTTTGAAGATTGTACATTTGGTCAAAGTTACCAGTAATTGATATAAGGGTTAATTAATATTTATGTTTTGGACGACCACTAGTTCAAATAATTACACAAATAATTATCGTCACAGGAGACCGAAGAGCTGGCAGCTACTTCGGACAAAGAATTAGTCTAACTATTCAAAGGGGAAACGCTGCCAGTATCTTCGGAACCTTGCCTAAAGGGACTCCTTTTAATAATATTTTTTAGTTATAATGTATATGTATATATACTTAAGGTTTTTTAGTTTAATGTAATTTATCCTATTATTATTATTATTATTATTATATCTAAAGTATAATAATAATTACATTGACATATAACAGCTAATAAATACTTTACAGCTGGATAAATTCCGTCTCCTGTTAATGTTGAGCTTAACGAGTGTGTCCTTTGTGTTGCCGGATCTTCCAACTTTTTTTCCATCTTGTCTAGTCGCATTGCGTCGCATCATCTCTAGTCATTAGTTATCGCTTAAGAGTTTGTACAAGTTCTTCTAACTATACTAACTCATGTTTAAGCGCCATTGTTAGACAAAATACCGTTGTATAAGCTTAACGAGAATCCATAATTTAACACATTACACCGTAGACGATGTTTTCTTTAATGTTTATTAGACTATAAAAATATAATCGGTCGCGATCCGGAAGGCGTAGTTCGTTTCGTAAACGAAACAGACGTACACAACACCATAAAAAGAATTTCATGGCAGACGACAGACATGGTACGATCGTGAATATTACATTATACATTACAACATAATAATTGTACGATTAATATTAAAGGGCCTTTTTCACAGGTTTCTGACAAAATGTTGTCTGGTGCATAAACTACTGTTGAGCTCCATCGAAATGATACAAAACGTATTATCTCACTTTTGAATATCATATCAAAAATTGACCGTTCCAGCGGGGATCGAACCTGCGTTTCCGACTGACCGTGTCAGCGCTCTAGCCAATATGATATTCAAAATTATTTAGAGTTCCTAATATGTGGGTAGCACAAAAATAAAATCGTACGTATTGTCTCACTGCTGCGAATAGGCTTCTTTCTCCATGTAGGAGAAGGAGCTTAATACACCACGCTGCTCCTCTGCAGGTTGACAAATATATCTTCTACTATGAGTAGCGATCGCTTTAAGATATTTATAATTAAAACCGGGACCGACAGCTTAACGTGCGCTCCAAGGTACGGTGGGGAGACCCACAAGGGCAGACATCCAAATTAGAAAGAAATATTTGTACATACACTGTGTGGCTACGGTACTAAAGAATTTAGCCACCCCCTCTCTTCCCGTGGGTGTCGTAAGAGGCGACTAAGGGATAACACAGTTCCACTACCACATTGGAACTTAAAAAGCCGACCGGTGGCGGGATAACCATCCAACTGCTAGCTTTGAAATACACAGGCCGAAGACGGGCAGCAGCGTCTTCGGTGCGACAAAGCCAGCACTGCGGTCACCAACCCGCCTGCCCAGCGTGGTGACTATGGGCAAAACACATGAGTTCACGCTATTTTTGGCGTAAACTTATGGAGGCCTATGTCCAGCAGTGGACTGTGATAGGCTGTAATGATTTGTACATATATCCATCCCGAGCGGGAATCGTACCGGTAAACCGCCAGTGTGTAGGCGCCGACACGGTACACCAAGTTAATTAGGTCGTTATTGTATATTTCATTTGAATTTGCAAATACTGTTTGTGAATTCGACGGTAATGGGCGTTGAGAAACACGATACAAAAACGCCTAGAATACGAAAAATATCTATATTACTAACACGTAATACAAACATTTGTAAAGAGCAAGCGTTGATGCTGCGAAACAGTGCATAAGTCAGCATCATCACAAGAGTTCAAATCCTACAAAAATGTCCAACAGTGTAACTTTCCGTTTAAATGTTACGTTTACGAGAAACTGCAAACTTTTACCATCGGCTAGACCATTGGCTCTCTCTAATACTGATCAAATTAATCAGTGTATCGTTTCGTAAGAAGTTTTTAATTCAAATTATAATGATAAAAGTAATAATCATATGTATAAAGATACTTTTAGGACTAATAAGGATTTAATGTGATCACGAATTTTGTTATTAAGCCTTTCAAGATTACTGACTGACATTTATACAAGTACATTGTGTTGAAATTACGTTTTTTATATCAATTATTTTTATAAGATTTGTCTATTCAACAGTACTCGCGGGCTAGGTCACATGTCATTATAATTTGATGCGCCTACGCTTCTCGCTTATGTTCCTAAAACTACATTCATTTACATGCTGTTATGTACATTTTTATCTTTTAAAAAAAATTGAGATAAGATATTTAAACACAAAATTTAACAATTTGTTGGCAATTTAATAACAATTTGGCTTTGAGAGTTAAAATATTATAGTTAATAATATTTACCAATAAAAAATTGTTATGGACTAAAAAAATTGAAATAAAATATATGTAAATATTGTAATAACTCATCTATCACTTACTCCAGAATTTACAGTTACAAAATAGTATCAAGACGTTATGACGAGTGAACATTATCACAAGTGAAACCACACCGATTTTCTAGATGTAGTTAATTTGCCATATCTATAAGTTTGCCAAAAATGCCATCAAACCTTTATTTTGAATTTTGAATTCATGTTAAAATATCGTAAATATAATATATTGTAATTGACACCGAAAACTTTCCCGACGTCTGATATAGATGGCGCTACGGTCAATAAATACGCAACTAATGCCATGTTATGGTTTAATAACAAAATAATTAATCATTAAAACTATTTTAGTTAAGCTTCAGTTTAAAATCTTCTGAAAACAACTTGCGTAGTAACCAGTATAATATGAATAAAAGGTGGATTGGGTATCTATTGTCGGTCAATTAGTGATTATTGGGAAACAGTGAAAATATATACCATAGCAAAGTTATATAGATATTTTTGTTATTTCCCAAATGGATAATATTATGCATATATGTATGTATGTAAGCTGTTAGTTACCCTTAACTTTAAAACTGAGGAGCGAACGATCGCGTGTATTTAAGAAAAAATTACACAAATACTCTAAAGTAGAAGAGTTTGTTTATTCAATCGATTGGTCATTGTGACCCGTTTATTTATTTAAATCTACACTAGTTGAGTCTCACGGTTCCACACGTGTGATTTTTTTATACAAATAGGTCGACAAACAAGCGTACAGCACACCTTGTAAGCGATTACCGTAACCTGAAGACGCTTGCAACACCAAAAGCATCGCGAGCGCATTGCTGTCCCTACCCCCAATACACAAATACACAACACAGCTTGAAAGCAGTATTATTTAGCTGTGATCTTCTGTAAGGTCGAGGTCCTTCCACAGTCGGGCAGTTTTAGACTTTGGGCAGAAATTTCCTGCTGTGCCCTATCTCAGTTAATTTTATCGATTTTACTGTACCATAGAAATGTCGGGATGGAAAGTATCTTATGGGACTTTCTGTATATCCAGGTATCTACGTAGCAAGTTTTATAGCGGTCAGTTTCATCCAGAACAATTATCGCATAGTTTCATATTGTTTTGTAATGTTCGAATTTCAATCATTCATCATTCATTCATTTCATTATAATGAAACAACTTTTCACGTCAACGGGACGTTCCGTGACCATGGTTGCTGTAAAGTATCCGAAAATTCGGGCATCTGAAAACTTAATAAACCTTAATAAAATCCGAAGAAGCTGTTTTATTATAACAACTATCGCATTTAAAATATTAATAGGATAATATACGAACTGAGTAAATAATATAAATATAGATTAAAACGTAAACAACTCCCTTTGTTTACAACTAATAATCATAAAATATGTTCTTATCATTTGGTATTAATTTAATACAAGGCATTAAAATACACTTTGTTATCAAACACGCTCTGAAAAACGTGCAATTATCGTACCCGCGACTAAACATAGGTGAAAACAATTAATACGTCCGATTTTGGTCCTTAATCCCTTATAAAAAATAATATAATTGTGTAACGTAATATTGTGATGTGGTGCTCTGTCATACCCGCGAATAAATATCGATGAAAAAAAAATACTAGGTCCGATTTTGATTCTTATTAGTTTAAAATAATTACTATAATTGTGTAACGCATTATTATGATGTGGTTGCCTGTTAGCTCGTGTGTCACATGTGTTTTGCAATGCTTGTTTTAAATTTAGCATCGACAAAAATGAGTTCATATTATTTTTGTTTATTTTCCATTAGTGTACAATTTTTATTTAAAAATTAATTTCATTTTAAAAATTAGAGATGGGCTATACTTACGTGAATACATAAAAAGTATTAAAATTAAATTACTACTTGTATTTACACTTGCAATTAATTAAAAATAAATCCTACTAATTTTATAAACGCGAAAGTTTGTATGTATGGATGTATAGATGTATGGATGTATGGATATATGGATGTTTGTTCTTCTTTCACGCAAAAACTAGCGAATGGATTTTAATGAAAGTTAACAGTAATATAGCTTATACATTAGAATAACACATAGGGTATAATTTTTGAGATAGTGTGTGAATTGTCCAAAATATAGCAATAATTGTCAAAAGTAAGTCGGAAAAAATCTGCCATCTGCGAGCTATTATGGCGTACGCTGCAAAAACTGTAGAGTTTACACGTATATAATGTATAAAAGAAATGCTTATTAGTCCTACAAAAAAGTCCGCGACAGCATATATCTATCTTTTATGAGTAAGCCATTATTGCCAAAAAAATGAACCATAAATACAATAAAAATTGATAATACAGTTCTAATGCATATTTGGTAGTAACAAATTGATTTTAATATCAAAATAATACTTTTATTAAACTTCGCCTTTTACACTACATCTTTTAGACGATAATTAATCTATACAAATAAATGAAATTGGAGTGTCTGTTTGTAATATTAAAATAACCGCTTTATACTAAATGCATATGGATGTAAACACGGTACATATACCAAAATAACATTTTTTACAATTTTTGTCTGTCTGTTTGTTTGTTCCAGCTAATCTCTGAAACGGCTAGACCGATTTTGACAGGACATTCACTGACAGATACCTGATGTAGAAAGGAGTAAATTAGGCTACTTTTATTTTATAAATTTATTTATTTTAAAACTCGGTGAACTGAACAATAACTTTTTTAAAATTCCACACGGACGAAGTCGCGGACGCAGGTAGTATATAAATAAATAAATAAATTTATATAAGCTTTCCAAAGGCGAATTAAATTATCTGCGAAAAAAAATTGGTTGTCTGTAAAATTGGTTTACGAACGAGTTTATCGTGACAACGCCGTAACAAAACATCTCCTCGCACGTATAGGCCAATCGAGTGATAGTGTATGGAACGTAGATAGATCACTGAGTGTAACGGGACACTGAGTGTAACGCTACAGTGATCAATGTCATCCTTTTCCGTGCACGCTGCCGGCGTTCATCGATTTATTAGACGATGTCACGTCTAAAATAACGTACAAACAAAACAAGTATCGAAGCCAGGTTATAATATAAAAAAAATATCAGTCTAAGTGAGCTTTAGTCTTACACAAAAAAGCACATATATCAAGTGTGGTAATAAACATTTCAAAGTTACTCAGACCTTAAGTGTCAAAGAATGTCAAAAATTAAATTAAAATAAGTCGCACAGTTCGTAGTGGCTCGTGTGTTTGTGTCCTCGACGAAGGTACAGTCTCCCGTATTCTTGTCGACCGTCCCAAATACCTCCATCCTATTTATGACATTCTTTCACGTCAAATTCCTTGTCCCGAAATGTTGAGTGTTTGTTAATGCTCGTGTTTAGTACTTTTTGTATATTTTTAAATAAAAATATCTTATCTATACGAATATCATAAAACGTAGAGTAACTATCAATATTTAAATATATAATTGCTGATGATTTTTTTTTAATCGCATGACATATCTCCTTAATGTTTTTTATTCTCTAATTATTATTATATATTTTTTTTATTTATGTAATTCGATTTTCAATTATCAGTTGTAGATTATATTATTTAGTTTTAAAAATACAGCGATTTATTCATTAATGTTAATTTAATTTTATAATCAAATCATATCAAATTGTTTATCATTTCAACTGTATGGTCAATTGATCGGGACTTTATTGAACTATATTGAAATTGTTTTTTAATGTTTTTTAATTATTATTGTTTGTCATAATAATCATTGTGTATACGTGCTTAAATTAATAGAATGAGTGTAACACCTATAATTAAGATAACGCTTTGCTTTTAAAATATTTTGTTTATGATTTTATCTGTCTATTTTCAGTATCTATCTTGTTGGTGTTAAATAAATAAATAAATAACTAAATAAATAAATAAACAAACAAACAAACAGACAAACAGACAAACAGACAAACAGACAAACAGACAAACAGACAAACAGACAAACAGACAAACAGACAAACAGACAAACAGACAAACAGACAAACAGACAAACAGACAAACAGACAAACAGACAAACAGACAAACAGACAAACAGACAAACAGACAAACAGACAAACAGACAAACAGACAAACAGACAAACAGACAAACAGACAAACAGACAAACAGACAAACAGAAAAACAGACAAACAGACAAACATACAAACAGACAAGCAGACAAACGGACAAACAGACAAACAAACAAACAAACAAACAAATAAATAAATAAATAATCAAATAAACTGAAAAGTTTGACGTGCTAATCTCAGGAACTACTGGTACGAATTGAAACATGCTTTTTCTGTTCGATAGTCCATTTACCGAGGAAGGCTGCTATTTTTTCCTTTAATTAACATGTAAAATCGCCGAGCACAGCTAGTTTTAACAATAGTTTGCAGGTGTGTGTATTTTTTAAATGTGATGGACTTTTTCAACTTTATTCCTTTGGAACAAGTAATTGACAACTGTGCTTCATTAATCTGGCCTCGATGCTAATGTTTTTTAGTGCAGGTTTAAACAAAGTTGACTGACGATGTCGTTGTTTTTCTTGGTTTTAAGTTTTAGTGCTTATTTTTCTTTGATAATTTAATTCGATTACTTTTAAAACATTGTTATTGATTTTTTTCTCGACTTTAATAAATGTTAACTAATGTATCAATCAGTATTAGCTGTGCCCCGCGGCTTCAAATGTGTTAATTTGAAGAAAAAGTAGTGTATAATATTCCTCGACAATTAAGCTATCCAACATAAAAAGAATGTTTCAATTCGAAACAGTAGTTCCTGATATTATAGCATTTAAGCAAGCAAACATTTTAGCTTTATAATATTAGTATAGATTGGTTCATTTATTTAGGGCTCTACATTATTACTACGAAAAAAGCAAGTATTCAGTAGTTATGTGAAAAGAAAAACAGAAGTAAAACACACACACACACACACACATATATATATATATATATATAATCTTTGTATGTATTATATACATAAAGTAGCCGTTCGTGATTGCATAACACATCCTTATATACTCAGTACACGAGGCAGTACATCATATTTATACGTGCTATGCACATGCATTAGCGCTAATTACTAAAACTACTGAAGTTAATTTTACATATAAATGATCTTTATTTTTATTATTATCATATCCATGATAAAGTTATGAATTTGTGTTTAGTTGAATTTATAACTTTATTTTTATATATTCTTTATATATAAGTAGGTCAGCAAACAAGCGTACGGCTCACCAGATAGTAAGCGATTACCGTATCCTATAGACGCCTGCGATACCAGAAGTATTGCCAGTGCATTGCTGACACTACCCCTCACCCACCTGGAGCTCTGGTCTCCTTACTCACCACAGGAATATAACACTGCTTGAGACCAGCATTATTTAGCTGTGATCTTCTGTAAGGTCGAGGTACTTCCCCAGGCGGACTGTATTTGACGTTATTATATTATATGGTGTGATATGATACTATTATTTATTATTACTACTATTATTATTATGTTTATACTATTATTACTATACTATTGTGTCGTGTGGTGTCGGCCGATTAGAATAGCACCACCCCCTTTCTTTCCGTGGGCGTCGTAGAAGGCGATCGAGGGATGATGATGATGATGATGAACGGGCCATTTTCCGCAACTCGACGTCTCCGTGCGCCTATTTTGCGTGACTGACTGTGGACACTATTCGTGCCAGCCCAGCTCTTTAAGGAAGCCTAGCGATCGAGGGATAAACCTGGTTCAAAATCATCAGGGTCCTGGAGAAGGAAAACTTCATTTGAAACCCGGAATGGGGTCTCCGTCAGGCATTCGTGGCATAGCTCTAAAATGCGTAAGATTCCTGCAGCCGAACTAGCTCCACACGTATCGACTCGTCGTTCTTGTGGGCCTAGCCAGTGAGGTCGAGAGAGGGTGGCGCAGAGCTTAGGCAAGTTTTCGGTTTCCTGAAGAGTGTCCTAGGCGACACACTGTCTAAATCGTCTACAATAGACGAAGTAAGGCTAATGATGATGATACTATTGTGTACAGTCATAAAGATATATCGCAATTCAGCCTGCAGCCTTCCACCAGTGGGCATAGGCTATTTCTAAATGTAGGAGAAAAACTTGAGCTTATATCCGCCACGCTGCGGATATATTCTCTACTATGAGTAACGATCGCTATCAGATATGATAATTATTACGATAATTTAATCTGTTTGCAATTTTATTAAACAACCGAAGATAAAAAGAGATACACGAAATAACTCTCAACGGAATGCAAATAAAAAAACGCATTTTAAAGCGTTTTTCAAAATTTTGAGAAGGATTTTAGGCTATGAGGTGAAACCAGACATTGTTTGTTATGTAATGTGGCAATATCGCTTTTGAAATATGTCAGTGATGTTCCAGCTCCAGCTCCAGCTCAGCCTCTTGCAGTCCACTGCTGGACATAGGCCTCCGCAAGTTCGCGCCAGATATCCCGGTTTTCCGCAATCCTCATCCAGCCTACACCGGCAATCTTACGTAGATCGTCGGTCCAACGGGCCGGGGGATGTTCCACACTGCGTTTGCCACGACGCAGTCTCCGCTCCAGGACCCGTCTGCTCCAACGGCCATCGGTCCTGCGACACAGATTTGTTGTGTGATGTTCAACTTCTATTAATTGTAGCTCCATATTAGCTTTCGTGACGACCGCTCTGGTGTTGTGGTTCGGGAGTCGTGTAGGTTCCTAATCCTATTTGGCAAATATTTGTTCTCGGTATAAGGGTCTGTTCTTCTGGGTCATCCCACCGTGCCTCGCAGAACACGTAAATCTTGTCAGTTCCGGTTGCTATTCTATGAGGACAGTCGGAAATGAACACCTGATAGCGATCTTTACTTATAGTAGGGAATCGTCGACTACGTACCAACCACACGATACAATCCAACACTACAGCTCAATTCGAGCCAGTAGTTAATGATGTTAGAACTTTTAACCAAGCAAATAGTCCAGCTCTAAAGTATTACGACAGATAACAAAAATAAACTAAATTCCTCTTTAATTAAATACAAATTGACTATCTATACAAATAAAATTGGAGTGTCTGTTTGTAATATTAAAATAACCGCTTTTTACTAAATGCATATGGATGTATACACGGTACATATAACAAATAATATTTTTGACAATTTTTATCTGTTTGTCTGTATGTCTTTTTGTTCCGGCTAAACGGCTGGACCGATTTTGACGGGACTTTGATTGGCAGATAGCTGATGTAGTTAAGAGTAACTTAGGCTATTTTTATTTTAGAAATTTATTTACTTTATAACTCTGAGAACTGAATAATACTACTTTTTTGTTAAATTCAATGCGGACGAAGTCGCAGGCACAGCTAGTAATGTCATAAATCTAAAAATGGTTTAATGAAAATGGTACAGATATATCTGGCACGTTCATGTGTCGTGAAATATCTCTTAAGGCTCGAAGTACACAATGGTCTGTGGTGGACCACAATGGCGATGCCCTGCCGGCCAGCATACGCTATTGTGTACTGGGGCCTTTACAAACGCATCGTGCACGTAAATATCATGACATTGAACACACAAGGTCACACGTTGAAACACAGCGTAACACGTGTACTGTGTCAATGTGTTTGTGTGCATGTGTGCCAAGCTAATAGATGCAAGGACAAATATGGTGATTTCATTTTGAGTTAATAATTTTTAAGTCGTTAACAAGGTGTTGTTAGTTACACATGTTGTTATATTATACAATGGTATACATATTTTTTAACTTAGTTATGTATTATCATTCATCATTCATCATTTAAGCCTATTGCAGTCAGTTGCTGGACATAGGGCTCCACAAGTTCACGCCAAAAATGGCGTGAACTCTTGCCCATAGTCACCACGCTGGGTAGGCGTTGTCGCACCGAAGACGCTGCTGCCTGTCTTCGGCCTTTGTATTTCAAAGCCAGCAGTTACCATCGGTCGACTTTATAAGTTATCTTATATGTGTTACAATATATAAAATAAATTTTCATCTGACAGATGCAAAAATTCCTGCAATCACTAAATTAATGACCTTAATTAATTAATGCTGATTTTCTTGTTATTCGCCATCGATCGTTCTCCTTTGCCCATACTGATGACATTATGTAAATATATCAATTGACAGAAGTTTTCAATCCAACACACTATGTCATACATATATAATTACATATGTGTTATAGCCATAGTTTCACACGAATTATTGAAAAACAAAATCGAAAATATTTTTATTCAAATACGCTTCAAAAGCAACTTCGATTTGTCTTTTTACAAATTAAAGTTCTGATTATTTTTAAATGTGAAGCTATCACCGGTTTGAAATGCAAATTCTGCAGAGAAGAACCGGCAAAAAATTCCGCGGTTAATCTTTAAAAAGAATATAAACTGTGTTTTTATACAAATTTGGTAATGTTTTGCATGAAATACAGCGTCACTATGCATGTATGTTTGCTATTTATACTATGGTATGTATATAAAATTACACGTTCGCCATAGCTATATACATATATTTATATTATACGTTCTATATCATAAAGTATATCCCGGTATTGTATATCATAACGGCACAAGGCCACACGTGTGTCAGTTGCGTAATGATCCACGTGTAGGACTGATTTAATTTGTTCAATTATATCTCTTACATAGTTGTGACATGGGGTGAAATGCGGCCAAATTGTGTTGTGTTTATTTTTGGATGTTGATCTATGTTCTCTAATGTATATCATTTTTGGTTGGTTATTATGCACTTAGGGGAGAGGTCATATCATACTATGATTATATTTTTTAGGTATAAACTAATTTTTGTTAGTGGAAATAGACTAGTCATGGAATATGGACTTTGATGTGCAAAATTAAATCGCGTTGTTGTAAAAAATAATACAACATTTATTTAATGATTGACGTTATAAAGTCAGTTATATTTTCACGAAAGCTAGCACTATTAACACTACATATTTTTGTTATTGAAATCGTCTGTACCGTTTAATATGCGGTTATTATTATTATATTTGCTTACTTTGTTACTATGGACGAATCTAAGTCTCATGGCCTTAATAGTATCACCGAGAGAAGGGCCGAGTATTGTCTTAACTTTTAAATTGAAAGTACATGACTTTTAATTTTACTGTCTTCTGTTAGAAAGCTTTCGCCTTCTTTCTGTACCATATAATCTAAGGCTTTTGAAAAAAGATTAAGGTGTATGTCAGTGGACCATGACGAATGCAACTCAAGGGAAACGTCGGAAAAAAAATAAATGTATCAAATGAAAAATAATGCCTAATTCTTGTATATTTTTTTGGTTATGACTTGTTGTTGGGTTAGGGCAGGTAGGAAATCTATTCCGAGAAGGGAGGTGACCTTAATGTTCAAGGAAGCCTCTCAGGAGTTGTTAATCGCAACGGGCTCTGTTTGTAGCGTCCCTGTGGTTCCGACCAGGCGTGTCGTAGAAACACCCCCAGGGGTTTTAGGCTGTGCATAACCTGAGGTTTTCTCGGCCGTGGTGTATCCAAAACGGATTTCTCCGGAGTCAACAAAAAAAGCGGGATATCTATAAAATAAAATAAATAAATATCTTATAACATACACACACGGTCGTCTGTTCCTATGATAAACAACTTAATGCTTGTGTTACAGGTAACAGCCGACTGTTATAACTATATATATTTTTTTTTGATAAATAGACATAGAAATAATACACATATAAATATATAAATACAAATATTATATTACACCCAGAATCAGGCGGGAATCGAACCCGCAACCCGCGGCACAGAAAGCAGGGCCACTACAAACTGCGCCAACGGGCTATAATATATATCTATACCATTACATATTTCAAAATTTCTTTTAAACATGCAGAAAACCTGGATGCCTACAAGGAAAATATTAGTTATTTTCATTTACTTCAAAATTTAATAATTAAAAATTTTATAATTGAATACTTGTAACCGTTGAATTTTTACGAGCCACAATTTCACTTTCAAACATCAAAATTGTATTTCGCTTCGCTTTCTATTCGCATAACGTCAGTGATGTGGTCACTACCTCATCAAGATCACGCTTCTTCAAGTGACACACCACATATACTTGTATGGTTTTCTAATTAGCATCACTTGTAATCAAATGTAATTGTTCTACTCTAGACATTATTATCTGTATTGTCTGCCGCTTCACGGACTGTCAGTGATAACAATACACGCTGACTAACTTTGTATTATTATGTATATTCACAAGAATATCGATTGATTTGATATTAATAGTAATAAACGCGGTATAATCACAAGAAGAATATAATAAAATCGCATATATATAGGAGAACAGTTCTCTTAGTAGTCAGCGGTTATTTATATTTATATATAATAGTTAAAGTAGTCATATGGCTGGTGCATTTTTGCATCGCGAATCGGCGTAGCGATTAGACGAGGAAATCTGCCATCATTCTAGGCACCCATAGGTCCTATCTGTAAATATTTAGTTCTGAAAATCTAAATTATAAATATGTATGATACTTTAAAATTTCGAAATAAATTTATACTAAAGTACATAGGTAACTATCTTATTTACAGGTTATACTGAAGTGCAGCCCTCTATCGACTCTCATACTTTTAAAATATACCAAGTTTATCTTACAAGTAAGTAAACACGTCAATAAATTTCCTGTTAACGAATTAACATGCGCTTAAAATTTAAAAATACGTAAGTTATAACGTTAACAAGATACGTGACGACGAACAGCTGATACCCTTGCAGGATCTCTGTTGTAAATCTTTCTTTATGATTTAACTAGCGACATCTGCCCATTCATATTTTTTTTAAACAATAAGTAATCAACAACATGTTATATAATAAAACCTTCTCCAAGACACGTTGCATCCTATGGTATAAGTATTATTCCGATCGGTTCAGTAGTTTTTGCAGTATAACCAGACAAAAAAACCGGCGCTCCATTTATTAGTATATAGGTAGATATGTATATTTCATGAGGCTGAAAATCTCGTTTAACTTTTGTAGTTGTTTGAGAATTCCTTATGAAAAGATGGCAAATATATAGACTGTCAAATTTTTATTACTTCTTTGGTTGTTTAGCTTCTATTAATCTACATTAATCTACAAAACAATTAGGTTTTCTTAATATCTCAGTGGACAGACATTGGCCGTTTAAAAATGTGTTTTCATTCTATATTAAAAAAAAATTCCGCGGCTCTAGTTCGAAGTAAAAAATAAATTCCTTTTTTATAATACGAAACAACTACGAGTTGAATCATATTGTTTTTTTTTTAATTATTATTTCAAATCAGTCGACATTTTCGTACCTCGGAGTTGTTATCATGTACACCTGATAGCGATCGTTACTCGAAGTAGGGAATATATCCGCCAACCCGCATTGGAGCAGCGGGGTAGATTAAGCTCTGATCCTACATGGGGAAAGTGGCCTATGCCCAGTAGTGGGATATTACAGGCTGAAGCGATAGACGTTGGGACTCTAGGCCCTAGGAGCTCTGGTCAGCTGGTTACTTACCAACAGGAACAACACTGCTTGAAAACAGTATTATTTAGCTGTGAATTCTGTGATTGTTTATATTTATTATTATGTATGTATGTATCTATCTATGTATGTATATGTATAATTTTATATTCTATTGTAATTTATTTCTAATTTCTATAACAATTATTTGTACACTTCCTAACCGCTTTTCTATGCCCTGTCCTGTACCTAAAGGTTGTCTGGAAGAAATCGCTCTTTTAGCGATAAGACCGCCTTTGTACATCTTCCTCTAATTAAAATACTTTTGTTTGCATCTTTTAATGGTGTGCAGTAAAAAATATTATTATTATCGTTATTATCTTCTGTTAGGTCGAGGTACTACCCCAGTCGGGCTTCTCCACACTTTGAGCAGGAAATTTCCTGCTGCTGTCCTACCCCAGTTGCACATATAAACATATTTACAGTTTTATATAAAAATGTGAACTAAACAGACGGCGCGGCTCGTTCACAATAAATCTGTCAAGAATTGCTTACGCTAAGTTCAGGATCTGACGCGTATCGTGTGAAAATACATTATTTGTTATGTCTGAAGCATCCTTTAGTGATTAAATTGTTATGATTATTTCACTGTTTACGAGATGTTGTATTTGTTTGTTTTCCCCGCTTCGATTAACGGTTGATGCCGTGTTAGGAATCCTGCAACGAGTCATGCACATGTGGTTTTTAATCGAAAGGTGGTGCTTGTCTTGTTTTCCATTTTAATTTAATTAAAGTCTGATTAGTACTTTTTGTGCTGTGTGGTTACGGCATTAAAGAATAAAGCCACCCCCTCTCTTCCCGTTGGTATCGTAAGAGGCGACTAGGGGATAACACAGTTCCACTACTACCTTGTGACTTAAAAAAGTCGACCGATGGCGGGATAACCATCTAACTGCTGGCTTTGAAATACACAGGCGAAGGACGGGCAGCAGCGTCTTTGGCGCGATAAAGCCAGCCCTGCGGTCTACAACCCGCCTGCCCAGCGTGGTGACTATGGGCAAAACACATGAGTTCACGCCATTTTTGGCGCGAACTTGTGGAGGCCTGTGTCTAGCAGTGGACTGTATTAGGCTGAAATGATGATGATGATGATGATAGTACTTTTTGAGTTATCTTTGATTATACGTATTTACTTGAGCCTTTTTTTATCTATTTACGTTTTGTTACATGTAGATGTAATTAAAGTGTGTTTTCTTTCATTTGCGAGCAAACACAATTAAAATAAACTCTGATTTATTAAAAACGGGATATTTATTGAATTTGACGCCGCTCATTTGGCACCCCCTCTACAGCGCTTGCAAAAGTTGTAGTGTGATTTTTCTTTTTGTTTTAGGTCGGCAAACATGCGTACGGTAACCACAAGGTAAACGCTTATCTTTATTATCTAGCCTACAGACGCCTACACAATAAAAGCATCGCAAGCGCGTTGCCGATCCTACCCCTGACCCTTCCCAGGAGCTCTGGTCACCATACTCACCATAGGAACGCAATACTGCTTGCAAGCAGTATTATTTAGCTGTGATCTTCTGTGAGGTCGAGGAGCTTCCCCAGAAGGGCTGCTCTAGATTTTGACAAGGATATATTCTGCTGTTCCCTACCTCAATATACGATTTAAAAAAATTAATCATTAAAGTTGACAACGCGTTGATTCAGTGGTCATAGCAACTCTCTGATATAATACAGGTTACACATAGTTACAGGTTACAGGGTCTTATGATTCTACAAAGGTTGTTAAATGTAAGGCGCTTGTTTAAGAAAAAAAATAATAGCCTTTAGTCTTCATCGGTAAATAGGCTATCCAACACAAAAATAAATTTTCAATTCTAAACTGTACTCCCTGAGATTAGCACATTCAAACAAACGAACGAACTTTACAGCTTTATAATATTAGTATAAATGTAAATAAGACATCGTCCCCCGTTTATGTTTTAATAACAATCCAAAATAAGAAAAGAAACCGTTTCAGCCTGTAATATCCCACTACTGGGCATGGGTCTCTTTCCCCATGTAGGAAAAGGATCAGAGCTTAATCCACCATGCTGCTCCGATGCGGGTTGGCGGATATATTCCCTACTATGAGTAACGATCGCTATCAGCTGTACATGATAACGACCGGGACCGATGGCTTAACGTGCTCTCCGAGGCACGATGGGGAGACCCACAAGGACTGCACAAACACCCAGACCACGGCAAACACCTGTATGGCCAATACAAATGTTTGTCATGTGCGGGGATCGAACCCGCAACCGCCAGCGCAACAGGTACAATCCATAGCTTGACCGTTGCGCCAACGCGGCGTCAAAAGAAACCGCGTGTGATGCATATCTTCCTAACGATTTATATTCATAGAAATATTTCTTTACAAGATGCTGTTCTTATCTTGTTTACAATAAGATACATCAGATATGTTACAACTATATAAGTCACTAAACACGTCAATTTAGTACCATTTCGTAGTAAACGTAAAACTCCGTGCATACAAAGTGAAATTTAAAATAAAGTGGCTCATTAATGCGACAAAGTTTCAGTCTTAAAGAGTGTCCAGTACGGAGGGTCGAGGAATTTCTACATTAATTAATTCAAAAACTTCTGGCCGAGTAAAAAGTTTTATAAACAATTTTGTAATCAGACGGCTTGATGGTTTAAGGTTTTCTTTTCATCGGTTGCGAGGCGTAGCGATGCTACCAAAGTTTATGATTATAATTTTTTTTTATATCACTAGGTTGGCAAACAAGCGTACGGCTCACCTGATGGTAAGCGATTACCGTAGCTTATAGACACCTGCAACACCAGAAGCATCGCAAGCGCGTTGCCGACCCAATCCCCCCAGGAGCTCTGGTCACCTTACTCATCAACAGGAACACAATACTGCTTGAAAACAGTATTATTTAGCTGTGATCTTCTGTAAGGTCGAGCTGCTCCATATCTTGAGCAGGAAATTTCTGCTGTGCCCTACCTCAGTTAAAATTGTCCTAGAGGAGTTTATTTATATTCATTTCACATGAGTTGCAATCATAATACTACGTAATAAGATAGTTTTAGTAAATTATTATAGCATATATTAATAATGTATAACTAATTCAATGATAATCTACTGTTGATAACATTTAAAAAAAATATTAATATTTAATATTTGCACACCGTAAGGTAGAATATGTTTGGATTATGCTAATGTTAATCTTGTACAATTACTACAATACCATGTTCTTGCAAATAAATTATTATTACGTTGGTGTGGTTAGCTGTGGTCTTGCTTTCCATTTTTGGGTTGTATTTTGACTACGACCCTAATCTGTAACAACAAAGAAGACTCGTATATCATTTGGCTTTGACCTACACACATGCATTAGGCAGAGCTGGGCATTAACTCGTTAATCCGTTAACAGTTAATTAACGAAGTTAACACTTCGAGTAACGGATTAACTTTTAAGCTAACTTATAAAATGGTTAACGGACCCGTTAACAGTTAACCCAATGGAAGTACGCACCGCGCGCGGCGGGAAAAACAGGTTTCGACAAGTTTGGTCGAGCGCGCCGGTACTTGCAGCGCGGAGCGCGTGCCGCGGTGTGAGTGAAACAAATATAGCTTAGGTGTGGCGCGTGCGAGCGGGAAAACTGCACTGTATGAAATTCACTTCACATTGTTTTTGTTTTGGTTTCATTACTTATTATCGGCGGTTACGGTCAAGAGCTAACGAGCGTTTGTTTTGTTTTCTTGTCTTTTCCTGCGAAATTGCGTATTTATATGAGCAGTGCAGTTGGTGTGGTGTAAGTTTATAAATAAAGTGTGTGATCATTAAAAAAATATCATGGACTCAGATTCCAGTGAGACTGAAGAAAATCCATGGCCACATTTGAGTGAGTATGTTGATTTTGTATCCAAATCGGGACAACAAATACTCTTTGTGTGTAAAAGATGCTTGCCTAAAGAAACAAAAATAAAAGTTCATGCATCGAGCCTCAACAATTTAAAACAACACATGAGGAGAGTTCACGAGTCCCAATACATACGGTTTGAAGAGATTATCAGGGCGGGATCTAATCGGGGCAAGCCTAAGAGGAAAATCGTTGAAGCTGAAAATTAAAATGACGATGATAGCGCTGCAAGTACCAGTAATCCAGGTAAAAAAATACGTCAGAGGAGCATTGGAGAATCTTTCGGTATTGCATCTACCGGTAGTGGTGTACCTCAAACCAAAGTGGGCAAATGTATAGTAAACTTTTTTATTTCTAACATGATTCCGTTACATGTTGTCGAAAGCGAAACATTTGATATGTTGATAAAGGCGATCAAGGCGGAACACCGCAGCGGAAAGATGCATGGGAATGCCGACGCACTCTCACGAAGGCCGTGTTCGGAAGACTGCAAACACTGTGTTAAGCAAGAATCTAATGAAGTAACATTAAAGCTAACAAGAACAAGTCCTTTGGGTATCTGGGAGAATGATGCTATGAGGGAAGCTCAAGAAAGAGATGACGACCTTCGGCACATCATCACATGGAAGAAACGGGGTGACGTAAAACCAATCTGGAGTGAGTGAGGTTGCACCCACTGGCGCTGTCACTAAGGCGTACTGGGCTCAATGGGACAGTCTGATACTTCAAAACGGAATACTCTACCGGAAATGGGAGAAGACTAACGGCAGAGAGTTCCACCTTCAGATAATTGTCCCAAGAACGAGAGTAGCAGGTGTTCTCCGTGAAATACATGATGGCGTATCAGGAGGTCATCTAGGTGTCAAGAGGACATTAACAAAAGTGCGCGAACTTTCCAGAATGGTCTGGGCCTCGTGTCGGCCGATATAAATAGCCGCACCTGCGGCGAGCGAGTTCAGTTTGAGCGATCTTCGAGGCGACTTCAAGAGTGAAAACTAGTGATCAAGAGTGATACCAGCGAAACCTACGACATTAGCAAAACCTACGACGACTGAGGACATTGTGAGTGCTTAGTGTTTGAACTTAGTGCTTAGTGTTTGAACCTAGTGCTTTGTGTTGGATCTAGTGCTTGTGAATAAAGTCTTGAAAAGAGTCAGCAGGTCTTTCTCTCCAAATCCTTCGAACCCTAACACGTAACAACTGGTTTTTTAAGTCGGTAACTACCCAGTGCAAGGAAAGGCCAACGAGGCAGAACTCTTTGAAGACAAAAGCTCAAAGCATAGTCAAAATATGGCTAGATACACCATCCAAGGACTCACTTGACGACGCTGCATTCTTTGGAGACCAGATTTTGATTAATCTTTTTATCAAATATAACACGGCAATACCTTCAAGCGCAGCAGTTGAACGTCTTTTTTCAACGGGAAAAGATATTTTAGCACCGAAAAGAGCATCTCTTTCTGATGAAAATTTTAATATGTTGATGTTCATGAAAGGGAACATGCACATAGTGCCGGACAGCTAAATTTAGTTGAAAAAAGACGTTCAACTGCAAATACAGAATGCAAATTTAGTTAAATCAATCAATTGATTTAATTAAATTTGCATTTTGTATTTTATTGTTTTATAAAAATAATTAATAAATAAGAGAACTTCCATTAAGCAAATTAAAAAATTTGCTTTTATACTTCATTCTTTATTGGTATTAAATAAGCAGCAATAAGCAGCTTTTTTAGTCATATGTTAACGATTAACGATTAACTTTAACTTGCGTTAAATCTTCTAAAATGTAGCGTTTTAACGTTTAACGAAACTAATTTTTGTATTAGCGGAATAGCGATTAACGAAGCTAACCATTTGATTAACGGTGCCCAGCTCTGGCATTAGGTTACCTATTAGAGAAACAATCAATAACGAATGAGACACCTGTAATGAAATTTATAGCCTTCAATATAGCGTATAAGTTATAATCTGTTTCATTACTCGTGTAACCACAGTCTGCATAAAATTTAATGTAACTCAATTTCACAAATTTTTGACATTTTTTTTTTTACCATCAAATTCCACTATATTACGAGATATTTCTTTTCACAAACGTTGATCTAAAAGTTGTAATTAAAGAGAAACAGGTTCTCCCTGCTATTAAAGTCTATTTGTAAATTATTTGCAGATTAAACTATCCGCAACTGGTGAGACAGGCCCTTAGTAATATAATATACTAGCTGTGCCCGTGTTTCACACAAGTTAATTTGAAATAAAAAATAGCCCCTATCTTTCCTCAATAAATGGGCTATCTAACACTGAAATAATCTTTCAAATCCGACCAGTAGTTCCTGAGATTAGCTCGTACAAGCAAACAAACAAACAAACTCTTCAGCTTTATAATATTAGTATAAGAAAAGTAAAAGACAACATAATCCATCAGAATTTATAAAAGAGAGTATAAGAAATGAAGCATAAACAAAATTGAGTTCCTTATATCTTAGCAACAGCTTCACTCTACGTACAAAACAAGCCTCGTCTGTCGTCAAACCTCAAATTCTTAAGTAGAGAGAGGCTAGAAAGGGTACTTCATAAAATCTTTATATTTATTACTCTTGAAATTGGCGAACTTCCGCAAAATCCGGATGTTCATTACTTAAAAGTTTGCCATTCACTTATTAATTCAGATAGATTATAATGTCTTTAGAAAATGTATATTTTTGTTGATTTTTTTTTCAAAACTTTTACACAGACACCTTTTTAATGACTTCGTTACGTAGATGTAATAAAAAAAAAATATGATACTAATGATTTAAAAAAAAAGTGTTTCTTTGATTCACAGCTGGTTGGCACATCTTTTTCAGTTTTTAAGGTACAGATTCAAATAAAATTTTCATTTACAAAAATCTAAAAAGTTATTCATTGAGTATAAGATTAATCTTATTATTAATTAAGCTTCTTCGCTAGGTTTCGATCAATTCAGCCTGTAACATTCCACTGCTGGGCATAGGCCTATTTCTCCATGTTGGAGAAGGAGCTTAATCCGTCACGTTGCTCAACTGCGATTTAACAGGTATATCGCTACTATGAGTAATGATCGCTATAGGATAAAACCCAGGACCTACCTAACGTGCACTCGAAGAAAGAGCCCCCCCTTTCTTCGAGTGCATGTTAGGGGAGGGGGGGGGAGATCTACAAGGATACACATCCAAACTGGAAAGAAATATTGGTACAAATACCCATCTTAAGCGGGAATCGAACTCGAAAATCGCCGGTGCTTGGTATACGCACCAGTACACCAGAGTGTTTGGTTTACCTAGATTCATTTAGTAATAATTACATTGATCGAAACAGAATTATTTCAAAGCTAAAATATTGTCCTGTGAGTCTACGTCTTTTGATTTCTATTTGTACGGTTCCTTTTCAGGTATGCTGAAACAAATCCACCCGGTCACCAACCCGCCTGCCCAGCGTGGTGACAATAGGCAACACACATGAGTTCGCGCCATTTTTTGCGCGAACTTGTGGAAGCCAATGTTCAGCACTGAACTGCGATAGGCTGAAATGATGAAACAAATGTCTTATGAAACGAGTCTTCATTCATTTTTTTAAATTACATTTAACATTATATTATACTCCTGTATTCTAAAGAGAACAATTCTTTGGATTTTCTAAGCAAATGGTAGAAGAGCAGAATCAGGTTGGTAAGCTAGTGCGAATGTAATTCAACAGTGATAGAATATTTTACAAGCAATAAAAACTTACGACGTATGGGATTCACGGCGTGCGGACCTCTTACGGGACGCTTATGAAACTTTTATTTAATTTATTGCTCTGTCACTTCCTTGAATAGAAACACACAACTATTATTTTTATTTGTCTGACTATATTTGTCAGTTTAAAGTTATAAATCAAACTTAATCCTAAAAAATATTTCATACTAGTTTGTAAGAACCCCTGCGCGGGTGTAGGTCTCCTCCAAGGAATTGCAGCTTTCCCTGTCCTGAGCCGTTTGCAACCATCCCGGGCCCGCTACTTTTGTAATGCCATCAGGATTTCTAGTGAGCGGTCTTCCTCTGTGTCGTTTGCCACTTGAGCCTCTTCACCGTGTCACCCTTAGGGTCCAACGCTCATCGGACAATCTTGCCATATGCCCAGCCCACTTTTTCTTTTATTTTTTTTCTTGTAAGAAATAATATAAGGCTTTTATTATTATTATTATTATTTGTCAGTTTGTTCCAATTGAAGTAACTTAAACGGATGGAAGATTAAGTGCTTAATGAAATCAGTAGACAATTTTAGGCGAGTTGAGCTATACTGATTTCTTTTCAATAATGAAGTGTATATCACCAACTCGCATTGGAGCACCGTGGTGGATTGAGCTCTGATCCTTCTCCTACATGGGGAAATTGGCCTCTGCCCAGCAGTGGGATATTACAGGCTGAAGCGAAGTGTTGTATTGAGTATAGTTCCATTTAATTGACATTTACTTTTAAGTATGGTTTATATATTATTATTTTAGGGAATATTTATTGAATAATTGTGTTTGTTAGCAAACGAAAAATAACTGACTTCAATTCCATCGACAAGTAATACAATGTAAGTAGACGAAACAAAAAAAATCACAAAAGCACTAGTCATCACTACAATTTTCGACTGTTCCCCTCAATTTCTCTAGGATACCATCATCAGATCCTGGTTTCCTTATCATGGTACCCTTGGCATATCTCCTTTCTAACAATAATTGTGTTTGCTCGCAAACGAAAAAAAACCGACTTCAGTTACATCGACAAGTAATACAACATAGATCGACGAAAAAATAGTCAAGTAACTACGCGTTATCAAAGATTACTCAAAATGTAGTTATCAGATCTCAATAAAATTTATATGTGACCACATGACAAACATCAGCTTTCGATTAAATTAAAAATTATTGAAATCGGTACACCCAGTAAAAAATTATTGCGGATTTTCAAGAGTTTCCTTCGATTTCTCTGGGATTCCATCATCAGATCCTGATTTCCTTATTATGGTACTAAATTAGGGATATCTCCATTCCAACAAAAAAAGAATTATCAAAATCGGTATATCCAATAGAAAGTTATGCGGTATAATACAACGTAGGTCGACGAAAAAAGCGTCAAGTAAAAACGCAATATTAGATATAACTCGAAAAGTAGTTGTTAGGTCTCAAATAAATTTAACTGGGATCAATTGGCACACACCACCTTTCGATTAAAAAAAAAATTGTCGAAATCGGTCCACACGGTCAAAAGTTCTGATGTAACATACATAAAAAAAAATACAGTCGAATTGAGAACCTCCTCCTTTTTTGGAAGTCGGTTAAAAAATAAAAATCATCAAAATGGGTTAATAAACGACGAAGTTATCCGCGAACACACATTAAAAATATTCGAACGGTCGAATTGAGTAACCACTGCTTTTTTGAAGTCGGTTAAAAATAAAAAGGTTTTGTCACTTTTTCTTAGGACGTCAAACCCTTACGATGCCAAATTAGAAATTTCTTGTGTATATCCAGAATTTGAAAATTCACAGGACGTTGGCTTGAGTTTAAATTTATAATTTTTTGTTTTAGATCGCGGGACACCTTCTATCCACTTTGATAAACCAGCAATAATACGTATTTATTAGAACGACTTTTAATAAAAATAGTTAATAATATACCTACAAAAGTAGTCCAAAAACATCATTAACGAAAAATATATAATTTTATTAAAATCTTCCGCGACACGAAGCCCACACTCGTAGCGGGATGGTTTTTTTATGGCCAATAAAATGTTACGACCACAAATGACTACAAAGAAGTTATTTTTACACTAGCAACGTAGCGCGGCACCGCTCGGACCACCGGCTGTCACCGAATGTTTATTATGCTTAACATTGGACTGTGTCGAAGTTTTTATTGAAGCTTTATAATTCTATGAAGTGGAGTAATGTTGTTACAGATGGATTTTTATGAAGCGTTCACAAGACAGCGTTAGTTATAACTTATTTTATAAGCAAAATGTGTTTTTGAAGTAAAACTTCTTTACGAACGCTTGACTTGGGGGTAAGCTAGTGAATGCGTGACATTAGCGTTAGAAAAATGTGATCGGACGAGGCGAACGGAAGTTGAGAGAGATATAAGTTAGTGAAGATAGAAAGACAGAGAGTTACGTTTCGTCTAATACTCTAGGGGCCAATAAAAAAGTTTTACTTCAGTCGTGTGGTCTAAAGCACGCTCCTTTTTTTTGGAGGTAATTCTTAACAAACGAAATAAGGTCCTTAGTATGACAGAAATATGAGGAATGGAGTCATGTAACTGTAAGACAACGCTGTACAGCGACATTGGGAGTGGCGTTTTGAAGCGCTCATAGCTGTTTATGTGAGATATCTCACTTAAAAATATACGAGTGTAAAGTGTAGCGATACGGATAACAAGTTATAATTTATATTTTGATTTCAAAGTTTTTTCGTTTTAATTAATTATAATTTTAATCATTGTATATAATTTTTTAATTTTAAATATTACGGTTATCATTCTTACACACACAAATACATTTTTTTAATCTTAATTTACAAAGCTTGTTTACTCAAAAGCGATTCTGTCGCATTCATGTGCTTTAACTGAAAAACTAGGCTTGAATTACGATGAAGGTTCGCTTAGTTTCAGCCTTACAAATTTATACAGATCCTTCAGCCTACTCGGATAAAGGAGACGTCTAGACGCCTTCTAGTGACTTCTTTAAAAACATTCTGAGATATAAACATTTTATTTTACGATAGTTATTGTAATTGCAATGTGTATAAGAATTTGTTATTAGTTTTTATGTTTTTTTTTTACATATATATAAATTTTAAAATAGATACTTCTTAGATGAAACTGTCATTTATCATGCCGTGGCAACTTGTAAATAAAACTAACACTCACCAAATAATTGTAAACATTTTTTTTTAAATCTATATTAGCGTGTGTTTTGTAAGTTTTTCTACAAAATAAATAAAAACTAAAATAATATAATTCATTTACGGAAATTTTGAAGTATCAAATTAAAATTATAAATATGAAAATAAAATGCCTTTAGAACTACTAATAAACTACAACAGGAATGAAGACACTTCGAAGTTTGATATTCTGTCAAAAGCAACTTAACAATACTTAACATCTGAGCCGTCAATTTATAAATTATTTTAGTCTTTACGTATATTCCTTCAAATTAAAAACACAATGAAGTTTCTATCGAAAAGAGTCCATGTTAAAACTTAATAGTTGCCAGCTTTAAAACTGTAAATTTATGTTTACAAATTACAATCTGAATTTGAATCTGCCAGAAAAGTCACAGCTATAGCTTCTACGACATTTTATCTTTAAGCTAATATTCTGTATGCGTTGGTTTTGTGACGAAGGTTTTAAACTTGAAGATAATGCTAATGTTATAATTTTTGTCCACTTTTATTACAGATTCTGTATATTCTAAGTATGCCATACCTTACCCCAAAAATAATGCTCTAACTTTGTGGAAATTACATTTAGGAATCTTCTTGAATATGCATTCATGCATTCAGCCTGTATTATCCTACTGCTGGGCCTCTTTCTTCACGTAGGAGAAGGATTATAGCTTAACCAACCACACTACTCCACTGCGAGTTGGTGGATAGTCATCATTATTATCATTACAGCCTATACAGTCCACTGCTGGACATAGGCCTCCACTGGTTTACGCCAAAAATAACGTGAACTCATGTGCTTTGCCCATAGTCACCACGCTAGGCAGGCGGGTTGGTGACCGCAGTACTGGATTTGTCGCACCGAAGACGCTGCTGCCCGTCTTCGTCTTCGTCTTCGGTGGATAGTATATACAGTATATAGTAAAGATATATCCACGATTACTACAAAGAGTAAGGTTGTTAGGCATTTATGATAAAAACCGAGAACGACGGCTTAATGTGCTCTCCGAGGCACGGTGGGGAGACTCACAAAGACAGACACTTTTTGAATATAATATACAAATATAGTCACTCGAAACGGATAAAAGCGCGAGTGTCATCTAGTTAGGGCTACATTAGCTCCATAAGCTCCCGAATTATTGTCACACTTACTTTAAAAACAGATTACTTTGTATACAGGAGTTCCGATTTTAGTTTTACGAGCAATGAAATAAAAGAAGTATGTCATGAACGTCTAAAACGCGATGTTTATTGCCAGCAAATGGTTTCACGATTCTGTCCATAGCGATCAGCGACGATTTATGTGTTTTTATTTCTAATTTCGTTTAAAGTGTAAAGCATACCGCGGATGAGACGTGGTTATGGCTGAAAATATTTACAGCGACAGATAATGTTGGTATTTCATAATAATTTTAAGTCTCTGTAACAGCTACGACATTGGATTTTATCCGTGTGTCAACAAATTATTTTTGATGTTTTTAATTTTAAATTTTTGCCAGAGGCTTAAGTCACTTGCGACGGAACAGAGTGCGTTTGGAGTCTCTTTCAAATATAGGATCAGAAATTAGACATCCGCAACGAACGAAAGTTGTAATATTGGGCTTGTCACATGTGTTGCAAGATCGATGGCCGATGAAGCAGATGTGTCCTATAGTGGAGTCCAGGTTTTGGCATAAGCACTTCGGCCCGCTGGACCGACAATTTGTTTAAGACTACCAGTTGAATGAGAATTGCGGGATGTTTAACTAGAAGTTGAAGAGCCCTGTGTCCAGACTTGGACTACGATTACATAACTCCCATGATTCAGACCTCTAGTTTTCTGTCAGTTTTTGTTAATGTTTACTCAGCAGATTGTTGACAGCAGGTGAATACTTGTATCGATACATCGTTCCATTAATTTAATGATGGCAAAAAATATGTTTATATTTCCGATCAGGTAAAGGTGTTTTGATAGTTTGCGTAATCAAAACGTGTTTGGCAGATGTGATTTTTTTTTCATATTTATTGAAAAAATGCTACATACGAAATTAATTGGATGAAAGTCCTTGATAGATCTATACCTCAGTAATATACAATATTTGTTTTCTTTGCTATACCCTTCGTATCCGTAAATTTTTAATCAATATTATTTAATCTTCAAACTGACACATTGTATTTTGCAAAAAACCTTAATGACTCACGCATCACCAAACACGTTTGCTAGTTTTTTAAGCATGTTATATATATATATATATATATATATATATATATACAAAGAGTAATATACAAGAGTTTTATTATAACAGATACGAAGATGTCTATGTAACAGTATCCTGTGGTATCGTGGATGATTTAAACGCTGCCCGTGTCACATCCGATGATAGTAAAACTGTAAAATATGAGAGATTGTCAACATATATTGATATGTAGTTTATGCGGTCGTTGGTTCGTATGATACACGATGCCATCGTCAACTAGTTTAAACTGGAGACTTTGGTTGTATAAAATGTTGCTATCAATAAAAAAAAAATTATTTGTTATACCTCAATACTTTACTGGGTTAACCAATTTTGTTGATTTTTTTTTAATATTTGAAAGCTGAGGACCCATTTGACTTCGTGTGAGATCTTTTCGAGTGAGGTACTAGCTGTGACACGCATAAATTTGAGGAAAAATTGGCCTATAAGCCTTATCGGTAAATAGGCTATCCAATACAAAAATAATTTTTCAATCCGAACCAGTAGTTTCTAAAGTTAGCTCATTTAAAA
Source organism: Melitaea cinxia (assembly GCF_905220565.1). Lineage (NCBI taxonomy): Eukaryota > Metazoa > Arthropoda > Insecta > Lepidoptera > Nymphalidae > Melitaea > Melitaea cinxia. Next base: position 845,925 of record NC_059408.1, on the reverse strand, counting down.
ATACAAACTAACTTTTTCATCATTACAGCCTATACAGTCCACTGCTGGACATAGGCCTCCACAAGTTTACGTCAAAAATAACGTGAAGTCATGTGTTTTGCCCATAGTCACCACGCTGGGCAGGCGGGTTGGTGACCGCAGTACTGGCTTTGTCGCACCAAAGACGCTGCTGCCCGTCTTCGGCCTGTGTATTTCAAAGCCAGCAGTTGGATGGTTATCCCGCCATCGGTCGGCTTCTTAAGTTCCAAGATGGTTGTGGAACCTTTTATCCCTTAGTCGCCTCTTACGACACCCACGGGAAGAGAGAGGGTGGCTAAATTCTTTAGTGCCGTAGCCACACAGCACAACTAACTTTTTAGCTTTATAATATTAATATAGATTAGTGTCTCATAGTTTTATATGATTAAGCAATAATTCTGTGGACATTAGTGCATAAAATGGTCTATGTATTAGTCTAGATTTCTTGTAATGTAGATAATTAGGTATATACTGAGTATCATGTATCACTTCAGCCGAATACAGTCCATTACTGGACATAGGCCTCCACAAGTTAGCGCCAATAATGGCGTGAACTCATGTATTTTGCCCATAGTCACCACGCTGGGCAGGCGGGTTGGTGACCGCAGGGCTGGCTTTGTCGCACCGAGACGCTGCTAAGTATCATGTATATTGATACAAAAGTATTTTTTTTATATAAGTAGTATACATCCACGGGCTTTTGAGCCCATGTCCTTTCTTTATTTCTAAAACATGCTATTTTTTTTCAAATCAAGGTAGGCGTCACTCAGCAACGTCATTGTTTAAGTTAGACTAACTTAATGTCTCTAACAGAGACGTGAGTCCACCGACCGGTTCTTATTCTAACATATGATACAATTTTTTTTTGTACATGTTCTAATATTTATTCTAGATGTATAAATTTATCTATGATTTTATTATCATTATTATTATTATTTTTTCTTTTTGTAATTTTTTTTGTTATTTATTAATATTGCTATTATTTTTTTTTGTTTTTTTTTTAAAGTTATTTTATATAATGATATCTTCCATTATCTAACGAACAAAATATTTTCCTAATAATAATATACTTATATCTAACTTAATCCTATATTATTTACATGCGAAAATGTTTTTTTAAAAATATAAAAGTATTAGACTAAAAGAGTTACATACATCCGGTTTTTATTGAAGTTTTCATTGGTTGTATTACAAAAATAACAAACTGCAGATGTAACAACTGTTTTTTACAAAATATAATAGATGTAAATAATCATGTTAAAACATGAAACCACTTCAAAGGCAAACATAATGATGATAAAAGTCATTTACATTACTATGATTTAATTTTATTACGATCTTGAAAGAAAATATAAATAAAAGCTGAAAATATATATGTATTTATAAAATGTAAAGGTCACCCACTCATCCTACCTCCTACTAGTAACTAAAAACAAAATTTCAAGATCTACAAGATATATATAGATATATGAACTGAGGTAGGGGACAGCATGGAATTTCCCCTTTAAAATATGGAGCAGCCTGACTGGGGATGTACCTCGAGCTTACAGAAGATCACAAATAAATAATGCTGCTCTCAAACAGTGTTGTGTTCCTGTGGTGAGTGAGGTGAACAGATCTTCGGGTGGATCGGGGGTAGAGTTGGTAGGGAGCTTGTGATGCTTCTGGTGTTGCAGTTGTATAAAAGCTTGTTTGCCATTCTAATTGTATAAAAAAAGACTGGAATGTTTGGCACGAGCTTGGGGAGGCCTATGTCCAACAATGGGCTGCGATAGGTTGAAGGGAGCGAGCGTGCGAGCGACTAAATCTATGAATTGGATTTTGTCATGGAGATACATTATTACTGGGGGACGTCAAATAAGAAAGGATTTTAGGCAAATCCCTCCGTAAAGGGATAGAACAAGGGGTTGAATGTTTGCGTGGAACTTTGTTAATTACGTGTACCCATTGGGTTTTGTACACGTACGCTATCATTGAGGTGCATATTTAATTGACCATTCCTTCTGGTTAATTCTTCCCTTAGAGTCGGTTAGTTATTTTGACTGTTGGTACATATTTCGGCACCCTATCAATTTTGGAATTAATGAACTGGCAATTTGCGTTAATTTTGAGAGCATATTACGAACCTTAGCTTACATCCAATATTCTTATATGTCAAAATATTGTATAACCCCACCATCCACTCCCTAAGAATGAATGGATATACCAATACCGAAACTTCAAAAGGACATCCTATACTTGGTCTATACGCAGGAAGATCCTGATAGACCAGGAATACGGCACTGGAGAGGGATCGCGCGTCTTGACCATTCATGAAGCACAAGGGCAAACCTACGGCGAGGTCATCATCGTCCAAACAAAGACCGCGAAGAAATCCACGACAGTGTGCCTCATGCGGTAGTAGCGTTGACAAAACACACTAACACCTGTGTCTACTACACTGACGACGGTGATGACGCAATCGGCAGGTTCGTAAGCCGACCGCTGGATGCCTCGACGAAAAAAATCTTGGAGCACAATCTTAAAAGAACTATCTACAAGCGTGATATGTCGCTGGCAAGGGCTCTGCTCAAGATGCTGGGGGCAGGCGTGGGGTTCGCGTCTGTGAATTAGTGACATAGTGCGGCTTTTGATGTACAAATAAAGTAGATATAGATATATAATTATATAGGTGTATTTAATGTAGTGGAATGTAAGTAAATAGCAGAAATAAATAAATAATAAATAGATAAATATTAATAATAACTATATATATAAACCCTTACTAACAGTAACATAGGCTAAGTGTATATTGTAAGTAGAACTTAAGTGTAAATATATGGTAACTAGGAAATAAGTGTACATATATGATAACTAGCAAATAAGTGTAGATATAGACATAGATCAGAAAATGAATAAAATGTTCAGAAGTTATGAATGAATGAATAATGAGCGATCAAAGAGTATTTGTAAGGGAAAAAAACCGTCAGCGTCGGACCACGACTTAGTTTAACTAGGCAGTCACAGGACTGTTGATCTGTAGTTTGTATGGCAAATCGCCTGTGGTATTAATATAATTATAATGCACGTTTAACAAAAGGCATGAGCATTTTGAGCTCATGGATATAAATTTTTTGTAATTAAAAAAAAACATATCGTATAGTGTCCGCCGTTCTTATATCATTATATAACAGCTTTTCAGGGCTGTAATCGTCCCCTCAAAAGTTACGTCATTTGTATCGAACTTAAGTATTCGAATACCATTCTCCCTTGAATATTAAAAAAGTTTGAACAGTAACGTGTACGTTGACATGCCAACACGCACCGCTCGAACTTTGAATTACCTATTTTCATTCCGCGTCCATCTACCCCAATGACAAAACTTAAAATGAAAAAAGAAATAATTATGTTTGCTCACAAACGAAAAAAAAAACTACTTCAATTACATCGACAAGACAACGTAGGTAGACGAAAAAATAGTCAGGTAAATACGTATTATCAAAGATAAATCAAAAAGTTCATCTCAGATCTCGATCACATTTAAATAGAATCGCATGACTGGCTTTCGATTAAAAAAGAATTATCAAAATCAGTACACTTATTAAAAAGTTATGACGCACAACATAGGTTGACGAAAAAATTGTCAAGTAAATACGCGTGGTTAGATGCAACTCGAAAATTACTTCTCCGATTACGATTAAATTGAAATGGGACTACATGACAAGCACCACCTTTCGATTAATAAAAGAATCATGGAAATCGATCAATCGATCGATATTACAAAGTTCAGAGGTAAAACAGAAAAAAAAACAAATACAGTCGAATTCATTGAATTGTCCTCGCTTTTTTGAAGTTAGTTTTAAACGAAAATTAACTCATTCAAGGAAGCTTCAAAGGCTTTGTTTTGTTATTGTATGATGAAATAATACTATATATTAATACGTGAAGTAAAACTTAGGACCCCTTTTTCGAAAATTGCGCCGACGGAGGAGTATTAAATTTCGTACACTTATAGATTATATAGAGAAGGAGTGCAGAATACTAATATTTTTTTTAAATTACGCATAAAAATATATTAAATAGATAAAAAAAACAATGCACACACTATCATGTATTTGACACACACATGCATATTATTCATATTACTTTGTTGATTGTCAAACTCTGTAGTCATATTGTTTTTTTCTTTTAAAAAATTATCCAATTAATTTGTTTTGCATGAACAAGTATTTCTTCCTCCTACCTTGTTTTAAAACAGCTCGTAGTGTCAGGAAGAGTGTATTTTATATCAATTTATACCTATACATTTAGTTTCAGTACACATGCAAAATGTTATTTTTCAAATTTTCTGTCCAAACGTTTCTTGGACATTGCTCTATGCTGTTACTCCGTTATTTGTACTTTCCTTGTTTTTTAATCTGTAGTTTTTTATCTGGTGTATAATAAACAATACGTGTATATACTAATGGATTGAGTCAGAGAAGAAGATTTGAACAAACTCAACGGTTACTTAAATGAATAAAGCAAAAATATATAAACATTCATAACATCGGTCAATCCGCAGTGGAGCAGCGTGATGGATTGAACTCCGATCCTATTCCTACATGTAGAAAGAGGCCTTTGCCCAGCAGTGGGATGTTACAGGCTGAATTGTGATCGTGATATATACATTAGCAAATAACCACAGTATAGTTACAAAGAAAATGTATTTTAATTGAAGAAAACGCCCCAAATGAAGACAAAGGAATGTTACAAGTTGTGCTTGAACTTGGGCATAATTAAGTTTAAAATATTGAGAAACAAAGGGTATTTATGATAATGATTAAATACGGAGTTTGAATTAAATTCTTATTCATAATATAGCGAAGTGTATGTTTGTCTGTCGAACAGAAATACTACGCTTAAAACAATATAAATTTAGTTTGTAAATATCAGTTGAATACTAATAATATTTACTATTAGGTTTTATTTATGTATTCATTCATTATTAATGTTTATCATTACACTTTTATGGGCATACCGGTTCAATTTGATATATTACTTTCTCAGTAAAAAGCCTAATTAACTATTTTTTAGATTGTATACATTTATTTATAGAAGCAGAACAGTTGATATATATATCAATGAACGCATTTTGAAATATATATGTTGGCGCTTACGACCTCTTTCACGAGGCCGTGATCATCATCGTTAGAACAAATCACACCCGCCTACCTTCCTAAGTCTTTCTCGAAGGTTCACTTCCGTGTGTGAATTGCACACATAAATATTTTGTTTTATAAAAATAAAAAGATGAGTTGAAAACAGGTAAAAATGCGCGGTTAAAATAGTATCTTTATAATTTTAATATAAATGATCAGCTGGTTTATTTTTAAGGGCACGCCTTAGGACTCGGCGAAGTTAATTCATTTTAACAAGACCTTCCCTTTGAATGAAACACTTCGTAACTTTTGAAGATTAATTAAAACTCACTCGATGCGAGGACCATCGGAATAAATATTGAGGTCGGATATTTTCAATTATGAATGATTAGCTGTGCCTCCCGGCTTTACTTGCGTTATATATGTGGTATAAGTAAATAAGCAAACAAATTAATTAATTAATCCGACCATCAATCTGCATTTTATTTCTTAAGTTACTATTTTAGGTTTATTAGTTTGATTTTTAGATTTTTATAATCTGTGAGTCCACAAGTTGTAGTAAATTAGTTGACTTCATACTGAGTACGTCTTAACGTAATTGTGGAATGAATTTCATCAACAAGAATAAAATTTATGCTACTGGTATTATGTATCTCATATATTGTAGAAAGTAGCTGCTTGAAAGCGCTGTTTAAATACGTAATTTAAATACACAAAGCTATTTACTTACAGTAAGCAATGAACACGAGCGCATTAAGCGATAAATTTGCTCGTAAACCGGTATGAAGCAATTTATCTAATTCTCTCACGCAACCATCGCTTACGGGAATATTTACAGAGGTCATCAAAATATTTTCATTTTTTAATTATACTTAACTAATGTGTTTACTATCTGTAAGAAAACATGTCTTTTTTAGCCATAGCAAAATGTCTATTGTAAATTAACTATTGTCTACTCACGAAGCGTTGGCGCAATGGTCACAGCACTGGTTTTAGGATGGGTTTTAGGTTATTGCGCTGGTGGTTGCGGGCTCGATTCCCGAACATGACAAACATTTTATTGGCCATGCAGATGTTTGCCGTGGTCTGGGTTTTTGTGCAATTCTTGTGGGTCTCCTCACCGTTCCTAGGAGAGCACGTTAAGCCGTCAGTCCCGGTTGTTATCATGTACACCTGATAGCGATCGTTATTCGTAGTAGGGAATATATCCGCCAACCCGCGTTGGAGCAGCGTGGCGGATTAAGCTCTGATCCTTCTCCTACATGGAGAAAGAAGCATATGCCCAACAGAGGCTGATGGTATTAAAGGCCAAGGCGTACATTCATTTATCTATATAAACAAAATTTTATGTCCGATCGACAGCACCAAAATTAACATTCTTTAGCCGACTTCCAAAAAAGGAGAAGGTTTTTAATTCGACTGTATTTTTTTATGTATGCTGCGTCAGAACTTTTGACTGGGTGGACCGATTTTGACAAAAAAATTTGTAATCGAAAGGTGGTGTATGCCATTTGGTTCCATTTAAATTTATTTGAGATCTAACAAATGCTTTTTGAGTTATATCTAATAATGCGTTTTTACTTTACTATTTTTTCGTCGGCCTACGTTAAATTATACCGCATAACTTTTTATTGAGTGTACCGATTTTGATGATTTTTAATTTAATCGAAAGCTGATATTTTTCATGTGGTTACATTTAAATTTCATCGAGATCTGGAGACTTTTGGAGTAATCTTTGATAACGCGTATTTACTCGACTATTTTTTCGTCTACCTACGTTGTATTACTTGTCGATGTAATTGAAGTCGGTTTTTTTTTCGTTTACGAGCAAATACAATTATTTTTGTTCGTTATTGTCCAGGACGGACTTTGTGTCAGGTTCTTTTTTAAATTGACATTCCTAAAATAAAATATGGCGGTACGAAAGACGCGAATGTAATAATAAATTTGTAATGTTAAAAATGTATATATGGTAAGCGCTATAAATTTTTAAGTACAGTTGTATAGCCTAGTTTGAGTCTTAGGTTACTGATTCTATTTGACCAATTTCTTTATGTTTAAGTATAAATTGAACGTAATACATGTGATTCAATTAAATACTTGTATCATTTTAAAAAGAATATTATGGAAAACATATATGTATGTATGTCCTTTATAGAATCGTAAACTATGCATTTGATCATGTCATGATCTTCAGCAAAGTGTTGTGCATGAGCCCACAAAGGTTTTTGAGTGGGTACGAGCAAAAAAATGCAAAAAATGCGTAACAACGCGCGCAGGGTACGGCTAGTTTATAAACAAATGGATTTAATGATGCTGATCTGTCAGACGCTGTTCTATATTGCGAACTGTCAAATGATTCTTAACGTGACGTTTTCTTTTTTGATTTTTCTTTCATTCGCCATTTCCTTAATTTCTTATTACGTAAAAATATTCTGCAAAGCATTACTTTAATAAATGGAGCGCTTTTAAATCTGATTTATTAAATACATATGAGATATATATCGACCTTCTTCTGATCGTCTTCAGTGGTGTAGTGTATCAGAAATTGAAGGGATCAGTTCTCTTCAACAAAGACGACATTAATCAGTGATCGGTGACGTTTAGTAGCTCGCGGTGACATGAAATATTGATCGGGACTGACCGATGAACAGAACAGTTTGGAAATGGTACATTACTTTTTAACCAAATTCAAAAAAGGAGAAAGTTCCTTTTTGACAAAAATAGATTTTCAAAAATGGAGGAGGTTCTCAATTCAACTGTATTTTTATAACTTATACTGGGTATAACAATTTTGATAGTTTTATTTGTAATTAAAAGTGATGCTTGTCATGTTGTCCAATTGACCTGATGAATAGTTTAGACGCTTTTAGTAGTTTAGACATGAGACGACGGTTGATTAGAATTATACCTTTCAATGCGTATTTAATTGACTGTTTTATGGATTACCTACGTTGTATTACTTGTCGATGTAATTGAAGTCGGTTTTTTTGTTTGCAAGAAAACACAATTACAGGTTTCCTTTACTAACTAAATGACAATTATCCAAAAGGACTAGTGCCATTGTTTTTCTGATGACCACTTTGGTACACCACAAGTAATATGATGTTTTACCGCATAAGTGATAAACTATAGTTATTTACTCGTACAAATATCTATCAAACTTTCTTTGTAATGGAGGAGTGGCCTTTGCCAAGCAGCAGGATATTTACAGATTAATTTATATTTGCACATGAATATTGAATCGAATTAAATATTTCCATAAACGTTACACATACACATACACCGATTTTAACGAAATTGATATCACTTCCACAAAATATTACATTAGAGTTTTTGACCACGAAATATTTAAATAGAATCTTGAGTATAAAATGTTTGGATGGCGCCAAGCCAGTTGAAAAAAACTGTCATTATCATATAAATTACCCATTGAACGAGCTGCACCGCCTGGTTTTAAAACCAACTCGTTTTAATGCAAGAAAACTGGTAATATTTGACTGGAGAATCGAATGAGATTTTCTTGAAGCTTTTGACGCTTAATAGACGTTTGTATACCTAAGGTTGTATCGGTATTAAGACAATACTATCATACGAAATGTTGTTTTTTTAATAATCTTAAAAATACTTTAGGAAAAGTAGGAGGTTTTCAATTCGATTGTATTTTGTTTATGTGAGATTTTGAAGATTCTTTTTACATTTGAAAGTTGGTGCTTATCACGTCCCGTATAACTCGTACGAGATCTAAAAAATCATTTTTGGTTTATCCTTCATAATGAATGTTTTTTTTTTATGTCACTAGGTCGGCAAACAAGCGTACGGCCTACCTGATGGTAAGCGATTACCGTAGCTTATAGACACATGCAACACCAGAAGCATCACAAGCGCGTTGTCGACCCAATCCCCAATCCCCCAGGAGCTCTGGTCATCTTACTCACCAACAGGAACACAATACTGCTTGAAAACAGTATTATTTTGCTTTGATCTTCTGTAAGGTCGAAGTACTACCCCAGTCGGGCTGCTTCATATTTTGAGCAGGAAATTCCTGCTGTGCCCTACCTCAGTTATAAGTTGTTTACCTTATGTTTACCTTATTTCGATTATATCAATGTAGTTCTAATTTTATTACATACTTTTCAATATAAATTGAATTAAGGTTACTTTAACGGTCAATAAAACAATCACAATTAATCTTGTCAGTCATTTAGAGTTCCTGTCACACTATTCCAAGTGCCATGGACACACTATATTACGAAATCAATCAAAGTTGCGGGTTTAACTTGTTAAAAAATAATATTATTTTTATTACTAGACAGGTGGTAAATAACTTATTACTATGTTTATGTTTAAGATTTTAAATTAACATGGTTATTTTTATTACTTAAATTATACAAAAAAAAAATTTTTTTTTTGGTAAGTTAATACTAACTTAAGGTCCACCAGGTTGGTAAGCGGTTATCGCAACTATAGACGCCTGCAACACCAGATGAATTGCCAGCGCATTGCGCACCTTAATCTCGACCTCGACTCTAGGAGTTCTCTACTTATTACTTACTTATATATATATTATTATACTCTTCACAGGAACACAACAGTACTTCACGGCAGTATCATTTAGATGTAATTTATGATAATAGATGAGAACGACTGGTATCTACGATATCTAACCCATTATACTACATCATTCAATTTTCCGATTTTAGCGTGAAATCTGTTACTTTAGTAGAACGTAACAAAAATATCGTTACATCTGTTCTAATATTATAAAATAAAGACTTTATTTGTTTGTTTGTTTAAGCGCGTCAATTTTAGGATCTACTGGTTAGAGGTAGTTTAACTGAGATAGGGCAGAGCAGAATAGCTTGGGTAGTTTAACTGAGGTAGGACGCAGCAGAAAATATCCTGCTCAAAATCTAAAGCAGCCCGACTGGGGAAGGACCTCGACTTTACAGAAGATCACAGCTAAATAATACTGCTTTCAAGAAGTGTTGTGTGCCTGTGGTGAGTAAATTGGCCAGAGCTCCTAGGGGGGATTGGGGTAAAAAATGTTTTTTTTTTTGTTAATTATAGCCCATTTACTCAGGAAACCAAGATACCAAGGCATGGAAGGATTTTTCCTTAAATTAACGCGGGTAAAACCGCGGGGTACAATTAGCATGCGATATATTTATTTTATTTTGAAGTAAAACGATGGTCACAACTTGTCTAAACATATCTAAAGCTACCACCATTTGTGGGGTAATGATACGGGTGTTTGGAGGAGGAATCCGTTATTTATAATAAAATTATATTTATGTCATAACCGGTTCAGTAACTTGAATAACATTCGAACGAAAATAGAAGCTGACGATGTAATATTTTTTTATTTAAGGTTTATGTTGATAGTCAACACGTGTAACTAATTACAGTTTTTATAGTAATAAAAGTATGAATTGATATTATTATTTTTAACCAGTTTCTAAATATGTCATTTGTAATTCTATCGACTTTGTTATTATCATAAAATTAATAACTTAAAAGTGGCTTCACTTAAAACTAAAATTGTAATTTCAATTTGTAATTTGACGATTCAAAAGTGCAATCGAAGCCTATTTAAATTAAGTATTTTTTGTTTGTGTAGAGTCCTCTAAAAATGTGTTTTACCTTCCATTATTTTGGCGTAATATTCCTGTTACAAACAAGAATAAAAATAACTAAAACAGATAATAAAGAATTAACTGTCCCTTAAAACAATATACTCGAATTGAGATCTCCTTTTTTGAAGATGCTTTAATATTTGAATGATTCCGTGCAGTTAATTTAGACTATAACGTTACTGTACATACTTTTATGTATTTAAATTATATGTAACCAAAACAACAAATAGAAAATAATAAACAGAATTAATAATAAGATTGACGATGAATAGCGTTCAATTAGGAGACAAACAGGAAAACGTCTGATTTACCAATTTCATTTTCCTTTCGTTTTTCAATAACACAACAATATGTATTTTCGATAATTTCCTAGAAATGAATAATTTGAATTTTATTATATTTCTTATTGAATATAGCTAAAATTAGTTATCCTTTGTGCTGTGTATACTAATTATTTATCATAATATCTTTTGCAACTCGGTTGCTGGTATATCGCTATTTAGCGATAAAATTGCCAATAGTACGCACTTAGTACTCATTTGTATGTGTTTATATATTTAATATGTACGATTTTATTTTTGTGTTACCCACACATTAGGAATTCTAAATATATTTACTTCAAAATTAGAGGTGTTTGAACCAAATGTGAGCCAAGGTTTCAGATATGGATATAATTTTTTTTTTATATTTATGATTACGAAACTAACATATCTAGTTACGACATCCAAAATATATTAAGTGGTTAATATTTATTGGCTACAGCGTATTGTAGTCCGTAGACCAACCTAGACTTTGGCCGTATAACCTCGTGCTGTCACTCAAAAAGAGCGACAATGATAAGAATAGCATGAGATAAAAGGCGATTTAAAATTTATTGACATCGTCACTATGTGATATAGTCTATAGTACTAAAAATGGCTGAGGAGTGCCATTTAGTCGGACATTTGGCTAATGGATTTTGAAGTCTTTAGAATCGTTGTGATTTGAAACTCGATGTAACGAAAATGCGTCACTATAAAGAAAGAGACGCATAAATAATAATAATACCCTTTATTATACACTAAAAATAGATATATTACATAGAAAAGAAAGAAAGATTTTTAGAATATATCATTAGGTATATGGGTGTCGTAAGAGGCGACTAAGGGATAACACAGTTCCACTACCACCTTGGAACTTAAAAGGCCGACCGATAGCGGGATATCTATCCAACTCCTGGCTATGAAATACACAGGTCGAAGACGGGCAGCAGCGTCTTCGGCGCGACAAAGCCAGCCCTGCGGTCACCAACGCGCCTGCCCAGCGTGGTGACTATGGGCAAAACACATGAGTTCACTCCATTTTTGGCGCGAACTTGTGGAGGCCTATGTCCAGCGGTGGACTGTAATAGGCTGAAACGATGATGATGGCGATCATTAGGTACAAAGGGTGGCCTTATCGCTAAAAAGCGATCTCTTCCAGACAACCTTAGGGCAAAGGAAGTGGCCTAGTGTCAACACAGGTATACAGGTTATAATAAATGTATAAGACAATGAGATAGAATATATTACTCCTCGAACGCGAAAGCGGTGCGTTTTGTATGGCGTATATGACCTTTTTCACGAGACAGTCATCATCGTGGATGGAAAAATTTTCTAAAAAACGGTCTATCTTCCTCAGAAGTTTAACTTCTACAGTGTGTGAATTGCACACACACCTTATACCCACAGTCAGCTCAGCGTGTCTACAGAAGAAGAAAGTAGAAAGGAGTTTTTACTACCTCATCATAAGAACAAGGCTTAAGAGCCTTATTTGACTGTGATTTTCCATAACTTTGGGATATTTTTTTTTTTTTTTTTTTTTTTTTTTTTATTTATAAATTTTGATCCACGGGCTCAAAATGCCCGTGCCTTTGTTTATCATGCATGCATTATAATACTACAGGCGATTTTTCTACTTATTATACTACAGATCGACAGTCCTGTGACTGCCTAGTAAAACTAGGACGTGGCCCGACGCCGACGGTTTTTTTTTTTTTTTTTTTTTTTTTTTTTTTTTTTTTTTTTTTTTTTTTTTTCTTTTTTCCTTACTAAATACTGTTTATGCAGAAGTATACACATAATTGCTTTCTAATTTCTAACATTATTATTTTTCTTATCTATGTCTATATTTACACTTATTTGCCTAGTTATCATATATGTACACTTATTTCCTAGTTACCATATATGTACACTTATGTTCTACTTACAATGTACACTTAACCTATGTTACTGTTAGTAAGGATTTTTTTTTTTTTTTTTCTTATATATATATTATTTTTTATATAGTTATTATTTGTTTATCTATGTATAAGTTATCTATTTCTGTTATTTACTTAAATTTCACTACATAACTATTTATTTATCTATTTTTTTATTTTATTTTATAGGTACATCCACAAAATACATATGGAACATTATATATAATTCACTATTACATTATTATCTAATATGTATCCCATCACGGGGTACACAACATTCCACATTATATTAATGCCGTGTAGCAAGTATAATTAAAATTACTTCGCATAAAAAATTAACAGTAAAGATGCTACATGTTAATAATAAAATTCATTTAAAAAGGTCATCAATCAAATTTATATAAAGTGTAAAGTTGAGATAATATTAATAATCAAACTTAGCTTAACTAAAATTTAAATAAATATATCAACATGCAAAATAACTGCTATTTGTAACTATTTGATAAACCAAAAGGATATAAGAATTTATATATTTATATATCTACTTTCTTATTACTATATCATGAGCCACGCCTGATCCCAGCATCTTGAGCAGAGCCCTTGCCAACGACATATCACGCTTGTGGATGGTTCTTTTCAGGTTGTGCTCCAAGATTGTTTTTGTCGAGGCACCCAGCGCTCGGCTAACGAACCTGCCGATTGCGTCATCACCGTCGTCAGTGTAGTAGACACAGGTGTTAGTGTGTCTTGTTAACGCTACTACCGCATGAGGCACACTGTCGTGGATTTGTAGCCTCTCGGTCTTTGTCTGGACGATGATGACCTCGCTGTAGGTTTGCCCTTGTGCTTCATGAATGGTCATGACGCGCGATCCCTCTCCAGCACCGTATCCCTGGTCCATCAGGAATTTTTTCTCTTCCTGCGTATAGACCAAGTATAGGGTGGCCTTTTGAAGTTTTGGTATTGGCGCGCCAGTGTATCCATTCATTCTGAGGGAGTGGATGGTGGGATTTGCCGAGTACATGTTTATATATACCTCGCAGATGGCATATACAACGTCCATGGGACTCCGGTATGTGCAGGACAACTCACGTGAGATGTTGATTGTCAGGTAAGGTCTACAGTACCTTATTTCGAACAGATTTTCTCTGTCTATATAAGGCAACTGGTTGACATCTCCGATGAGAACAACTTCGCTTGCCCCCGAAAGCCGAGCCGCCATTACTATAGCTCCAAAATGGTTCATAAGGGCTTCGTCCACCGTTAAACGGTTACATTTCGTGCCCCTTTTGAATCCATTTGTTAAAATGGAGGCCATAGTACGTACCCTAGACCTGATTTTGTCGCCAAAGCGGCGGGCTAGTTTCTCTTTAAGATCTTTGGCAGCTTCGACCGTCGTGGTAACTACTATTTCCACATTCTCATCGAAGTTCCTAACTATGTGTGTCGTTTTTCCGCACCCAGGTACCCCGTTTATCCACTCCAGCTTCGGCAATTGCCAGCCCACGAGGCCCGCGTCGACATCAAGATCAACTGAAATGGATTTTGCCATCTCAAGCATCCTGTCATCCAGCATTACTCTCGTGCACTTGGCAACTACCAAAACCGGGTCCCTCGGAGGTGTTAAAAATTTTGGTGACGTGTTTTCCCGCCCCGCAGCCTCGGCCGTGCCCACAAAACCACCCGTGCCGCTATAGGCTGCCATATATTTTCCTGACAAGTGTCCTTTGATAACCTGGGACGTGTCGTTATTATATATGGCTGCCTCTGCCTCATCGAGCAGCACCTTCTTTGGGAACTTTGGGATATTTATCTAGTCACGATGCTCCAGATTTTAAGCAAGATGTTCCCTCCCGTCCTAACTTAATATTTTTTTTCGGACACGCATTTAAAACGCCTAAATACGGATTTATTACGACAGATGGCAACCCTTGTCATGTCATATCAAAAAAAAAATCACAAAATAATATAGTTAGTCACACTGGCTCGTAAAATAATAATGTATGTTTTGCGTGATATGCTTAATAAACAGCTAGTTAATTTTAGTAATTATCGTGCTTTAATATTAAATTTATTAGATATAGGTATATTATTATATTTCCTTGATTAACATAAAAAAAAAATTTAACCTTGTAACACCGACGCAGCAACTGAATATGTTAAACATAAATTGTTTAATAACAGTGATTTATTTTTACATTTTTTTGGTAATATAATATATTTTCTATGTCTAAATTTATGCGTAAACGATACGCTTTCCGGGATTGTTAAATATTTTCAAACTAAAGATATTTTTATCATTATTACATTTCATATTATATATATATAAATATATAATATGAAATGTATACTTTTTGTATTTGTTATTTATGGTCATAAATATTTTAGAGGTATCTGATAGCTATGAATTAATATATGTAGATGATGATAAAAAGATCTTGAATTTGACAATCGACAATCTGATTACAGATTAGGTATCAAATTGGGATTCAAAAAAGTTACCCCGTCGCTGTCTTTTATAAGGGATGTGACTTAACTGTGAAAAAGGGTTAGTCATGTAAGTAAAAAAATAAATATATATTAGTCATTAATGACACATAGAGTTATAATCGTACTGTAAATATATATTTAAATACTAGAAATAAATAAAAAATAATCAAATTTCTAAATCATTACACCATAAAAATGTGTCCAAATTTAGATATAAACTAGCTGACCTGGCAAACTTCGTATCGGCTTATTTTTTTTTCTTAAATATAATAATTACATATATCAAAACAAAATATACCCTATCTTTCAAGTTGAATCAAACTGCACACGGTGTGTTAATTTGATTGAAATCGGTTAAGTAGTTTAAGAGTTCATCGCGGACAAACATTGTGACACGAGATTTATATATATTAAGATTAACAAAAATGAGGATATAACAAGTGTTTGATAACAAAATATTTGTTTTAAAGTTAGCACAGAAGCAATACTACATAAAAAGTAATAAATAAAATTCGTGTATTCTACTCCACTTAATCATTATACACTAACCCAGTGTTTCCCAAAGTGGGCGATAACGCCCCCTTGTGGGCGCTGCAGTAATAAAGGGCGGTGAGAGACCTAGAAAAAAAAAACGGTGGCATTGTGTAGAGGCTTGGGTTTGTCATTTAATCTATAAGGACTCTCGACTACAACTTGTAAACATCAACTAATATTCATTAAAAGATTGCTCAAAGGGGGCACTATAAAATAATTTATTCTCTTAGTAGGCAAAATAAGTTTGGGAGCCCCTGAATTCTAACCACTTATATAAAAATATATATATATTTACAGTAGTGACTTCTCGAACATCACAATTAACAGAAGTCCTATCATCTGTAACGTGTCACTTCTAAGTCATAAAACCGGGTATAGTTTTTAAATCGTATTTTAAAACTTCACAGCCACTTAACTTCAGTACAACTGTCGTCGCACCGCGGCGTTGCGTTATTTTTAAATACAAAAGTATATGAAACACATTAATGTCTAAAATAAGACGTTAAAGTCTTAAAGGGCACAGTTTATTATGCGATAAATATTCTCAAGATCTGTGAGTTTGAATATTTAAAAAGGATTGCCAAGTGCGAGTTGGGACACGTGTTTTTTTGTGTCTTGTAAATGAATGATATCTATTTTTGTTTACCACCATTTTGTCTAAATACCAAACGAAAAAGTATTTTATTAGTTAAAATATTTATTATTTTAACTAATTGAATTTCATCATTTTAATTATTTCTTTGCATTCAGCTTGTAACATCCTACTGCTGGGCATAAGCCTCTTTCTCGTACGATTGCTATCAGGTATATTTGATAACAACCGGGACCGATGGCTTAACGTGCTATTCGAGGCATGATGGGGAGACCTACAATTATAGACATCCAAACCACCCCGAGCGGGAATCGATCCGCAAACCGTAGTGTTTTAGGCGACTGCGTGCACCACCACACCAGAGCGGTTGTTGGTTATATTTACTTTCTTTAAGTTTATCAAAATAGCTTCTATAAGTATGTGAATTTCCAAGTGTCAAACTTCGTCCATATTCTACATACGTTGGTTAGGTCAATCAATGTGTCTACGGCATTATACCTATGTACTAATAGCCAATGTAAATAGCCAATGTTATTAAACTAAATTATCCTAAAAAAAAGTTATATCCTCAACATTCGTATTTTTTTCTTTTTATAAATATTTAGCGTTTGTCACTAAAAGGGTTTTTTTTTATATATAATACCTAATGCATTAATGAATTTTACCGGTATAAGGTACATGTAGACTAATTATTGATGATCAAAATAAACAAATATATTATTAATTTGATTATGTCACTGTAGGCACTTAGCAGTCCGGTCAACGGTAAATATCAATAAATGCAATTGTCATAATTTTACATTACAATGTACAATGGTACATAGACCTAGAAACAATATGCTTTCCATAGGCGCGCGTGTTCGCTTGTTGGTTGCATACTAATGCAAGCACTCTTTACACCGAGCGCGACGGGCTGTGAATACTAGCGATATACTCGGAGAGATAGATTACACAATACAATATCTAAATTGTTGGAATAGAAATTTCAAAATGAAAATAAATTGTATTATGAGTTTGTATGTACACAAATAATCGTTCACTTAACGGAGGAAAGAAGGAGGGAATGAGGTCTTTAATTAGATATCATGTGTATTTACTTTTCTTTGACAGCGCAATTAAAAATGTTAAATTATTGAACAACCAAGTAACATCCTGCACCCTTGATATCTGCCTGAAAATTTGTATTACGATACTTTATTGTCCAAAATTTAATTAGATTATGCCTTTATTTAAAGATCATTCCTGAAAATTTCAAAATACTTTGTACAAAAAATAAACGTGATATCTGGCTATTGGGGGTAGGCTCAAACGCCACTAAATATCACCAAGAGGAGTAAGGAGTCGAAAATTTGTTAACGAAAAGTTGCTATAACACACTACACGTGAATTTTGGACGTCCCCTTACCCCTGGGGTAATATTTTAAATTTATTTAGGCATATTCCGTCACCAGTTCTTAGACTAAACTTCTCTATTTTACGAGACCGCTAGCCGTGTATCGAATGCAAACAGATTTATAAAGCTGGATCAAATAATAATAATACTAAAATAAACTAAACGTACGCCGCGCCACTAAGGTCGACTCACGCATGACTGCAATAAGACAGACTTACATGACACATCTCATTAACTTTTATTGCTTTTAAATTATAATACGTATTCGTGTGAAAATGTCTTAATTGCGTTATTAATTATCATACTGTGTTGCCATATTAAAATTTGTTTGTTTTCATTTTTGTTACTGAGTTGAAACAGCCTAATGTTCGACTTTTGGGCAAAGTTTTATAACTATCAAAAAATTATATAATTATTAAATAAATGATTGTTAAAACGTAAATATTTTACTGTCGTATACGTTGATCCGGGTTATTTCGTACTGTTTTTTTTTGTCCGGGTGATTGCGATACCAAAAAACATTATCTAATTTAGTGTAATAGGAATAGGTGCAGACGAATTTAAGGTAATACGTAAATTATACGCATAGATACAGAACGGAGGATATCCCACACTGCAAGGCAGGTGCTAAGGATATTGAAAGAAAGGATGATCATTTGTAGCTGTTTCGATTACTGCTAATTTTTATTGCTATCATTTTACGAGTATACTATTTGGTATTACGAGTATTACCAGAGCTAGCATTACTAGCGGAACACAAGGGTTAAGACTGTCAGATTTTGTCGCCATATTCATGAGTCCTCACGTCACTTAATTATGTATTTTTTAAACTACGTAATTTGTTAAATAATGTTATCAATAAAGAATTTTAATATTAATAAATTCGACCATGTTTTTTTTTAATTAACGTTTTGTTTTATAACAAATTAATGTTATAATAAATAATAGTTTTATTTCAAGAAATGATATCTTCGATATTTAATTTATGACAATAATATTTTGTATGCAAATTACATACGTCTAGCTGTACAACCCATGGCTCTATTCAAAGACATATATACAACATATATATAACATATATCTGACTTAAATAGTGTGTTTAATTTATTTAATTTTAAATATACTAAATAATAATTGTGTTTTCTCACAAATGAAAAATGACTGAGTTTAATTTACATTGAGAAGTACCTAATACTACGTAGGATGTATTTAAATGGGATACATACGACAATACCCGTCATCATCAGTTGGATAAAAAAAAAATATATAAAAATCTTTACACCCAGTAAAAGCTATGATAATCTATAATAAAAAAAAAAAAAAATTATTGAGAATCGCCTACTTGTTAGAAGTCAGTTGTTTTTTGTCGTGTGGTCCCATTTAAATTTAATCGATATTTAACAAGTACTTAATTTCAATTGACTATTTCATCGACTACCCACGTTGTATTACTGGTCGATATAAATTGAAGTCGATTTTTTTTCCATTATTTTAACCACATGTCACCTCACTCATCAACAAGAACAACACTGCTTAAATTGTATTATTAAGCTGTGATCTTCTGTAAGGTCAAGGTACTATTCCAGTCGGGCTGCTATAGATTATAAGCAGGATATTTCTTGATGTGCCCTACCTCAGGTAAACATTTATCGATTCTTTCTTTTATATAGATATGCAGTAAAGGAATTGTATTTTGCAACTTAGTTTAACATATTTTTACAATAAAATCTCGATAGAATTATAAAAACGGATTCAGAACACGTTGTCCAAATTTATCTCATCGATATTTGCATAACAAGTTACAACTATATTCTACGCCTTGAATAAAATTATGAGTTAACTCGTTTTGAATTGAACGAAAACAGTTAACGTCGTCATAATATTTAGGACAAGGTTTAGATAATAATAATTATAGCATACATAATGATAAACGTAATCTATTGGGGTAGGACCCAGCAGGATGTATTCTGCTCAAAATTCGGTTAAGTCGCTCCACTCTACAGAAGATCACATCTAAGTTATACTAGTAAGTGGCCGGAGTTCCCGGGGATGATCGGGGGTAGAGTCAGCAACGCGCTTGTAATGCTTCTGGAGTCGCAGGCGTACGGTAACCGTTTAACATCAGGTGGGCCATAAGCTTGTTTGCTGATCTAGTCGTATAAAAATAATAATTATGTAACAACAAGTAATATAATCATCATCATTACAGCCTATACAGTCCACTGCTGGACATAGGCTTCCACAAGTTTACGCCAAAAAAAACGTGAACTCATGTGTTTTGCCCGTAGTCACCACGCTGGGCAGGCGGGTTGGTGACCGCAGTACTGGCTTTGTCACACCGAAGACGCTGCTGCCCGTCTTCGGCCTGTGTATTTCAAAGCCAGCCGGTGGATGGTTATCCCGCCATCGGTCGGTTTCTTAAGTTCCAAGGTGGTTGTAGAACCTTGTTATCCCTTAGTCGCATCTTACGACACCCACGGGAAGAGAGGGGGTGGCTAAATTCTTTAATGATGAAGTAATATAAATATATACCAAAATTGTAACTAGCTGAAGTTTGCTCTGTCAATCTTAACTTCGATTTTTTAAATGATGAATGAACTAGCTACTACTACTGCCAGCAGCGGACGGTATGAGACACGGAGCCTATTCTTTTAGGAAGTTATTTAAAAGGTTTAACTTGTCATAGATTATAGTCACTTGAACAAGATGTATGACACATACATTTTATATTATTATTTATGTAAACTACGACTGACATTTGAATGCAAATATTAAAGTAAAATAAAAAATTCTTAAATTAAACAACTTCATTTAATAATTAATTAATTTTCAAGCTTATAATTTTAGACAGTAGATTATTATTATTATTGTAATTAAAAATGAAAATATATATAAACGTTAAAAATTACTCAAACAAATTAATTTTAAAACGAATAAATTATGTTTTAATTACCTATTGTTTTGAATGAAAAGAGCGAAAACAAAAAAAAAACAATATCTAAATTTGTATATTAATAATTCATTTAAAAATTTGACACATTTATGATAAAATTAACGGAACTTTTGCAAATTGGTTATTTTACAATATTAATATGAATAATAAATAACGTACGCAGCGGAAAGCAACCCAATACACTCGTATTATCGGTTTGGTCGCTCAAAAAGTTTCGTCGTATTTTATATAAAAATTCAAGGTAAGATTTTACAAATTTTATTTACATTAATTACAATGTACATGTACCATTTTGTTCGATAACTTATCGCCATCTCGTAGGTAGTGGCAAGATTCCGTTCCAGTGGAAATTTTGGGACTTCTCATTAAAAAACCGCGACAAGTAGTTTTGGTAGTGCTCTCTGGGTGTTAACTTTACTTAAAGAATTCCAAAGAGACCGAAACAGATGGAAATCTGAGGGTGCGCCATACATTCAAAATGACCTTATTGCGTTTCAACTCAGGTTTCGCGTTTGTGCAGCTTCACCGACCTTGGACCACGATCTCTTTCGTACATTTTTATCGTAGGTGATCTTCTTTTCGTCGCATTTTTCTCTTCGTTAATCTCTTCATAAATAGTTCGATATCATTACGTCTTAAGAGAGAATTTTTATGGAACCAGCTGCCACCAATGGTATTTCCGACCCGATACGACCTAGGGACCTTCAAAAAGAGCATATTCCTATTTAAAAGGCCGGCAACGCGCCTGCTAATCCTCTGATGTAGCGGGTGTCTGTGGATGTTGTTTTCACTCACCTGGTGAGTCAACTGTTCGTTTGCCCCCTCTTCTATAAAAAATGGGATTCGCAAATGAGTACACGGTCCATTGGATTTCTTTCAGTAAGTTTATATGGCACTCATGTGCGCTAAAGTAGTATTTTTCTGTTTTTTAACCGACTTCCAAAAAAGAAGGAGGTTCTCAATTCGTCTGTACTTTTTTTTTTAATGTATGTTACTTCAGAACTTTTGACTGGGTGGAGCGATTTCGACAAATTTTCTTTTAATCGAAAGGTGGTATGTGTCATTTGGTTCCATTTAAATTGATTTGAGATCTAACAACTACTTTTCGAGTTATATCTAATAATGCGTTTTACTTGAAATTTTTTTCGTCGACTTACGTTGTATTATACCGCATAACTTTCTACTGGATGTACCGATTTTGATAATTCTTTTTTTGTTGGAAAGGTAATATCCTTAGTTTGGTATCATGATAAGGAAACCAGGATCTGATGATGGGATCCTAGAGAAATCAAGGGAAACTCTCGAAAATCCGTAATAACTTTTTACTGGGTGTACCGATTTTGATAATTTTTAATATAAGCGAAAGATGATATTTATCATGTGTTTACATATAAATTTTATTGAGATTTGATAACTACTTTTTGAGTAATCTTTGATAACGCGTAGTTACTTGACTATTTTTTCGTCGATCTACGTTGTATTACTCGTCGATCTAATTGAAGTCGGTTTTTTTTCGTTTGCGAGCAAACACAATTATTTAAGTTAAATTTTAAAATGCACCGAGGCTGAAGTAATGATTTTGTACCACAGGTACAAAATAGCCAATAACCATGTAACATACGAACGAATTTACAGTAGAGTCAAAGAAATATGGTACTAAACTACTCGTGTCTTAGTAATAAAAAAAATACTTGCCATAAAAACTTTTCCAAACTAAAAAAAAAAAAACAATATAACCAAGCAATAATTACAAAATATTTGCTTAGCGCCAATAAAATCATCATTCACACCAGCAAGATAATGAACAGATCGTTGTAAAAGCCTAGCGCTGTAAACACAGCTATTAGCCTTCGTTATGTATGTATATTTGTTATTGGCAACCGGTTCTCGTAACGACTATCGCGAGATATTTGCTAAATAATTGCAATTGTATTTGTTTATAGAATTAGCGCCTATTGATTGCGAATCTGTCAGCATTTTTAAATGTAGTGTTTGTTATTAATTTTAAGCCCTTGAGGGTTTATTGTTTTGTTTTGCTGCGTAGTTAATGAGCAGGCACAGAAAAGGAGCAGGCACAGCCCGACTGGGGTAGTACCTCGACCTTACAGAAGATCACAGCTAAATAATACTGTTTTCAAGCAATATTGTCCTGTTGGTGAGTAAGGTGACCAGAGCTCCTGGGGGATCGGGGATTGGAACAGGAACGCGCTTGCGATGCTTCTGGTGTTGCAGGCGTCTATAAGCTACCGTAATCTCTTACCATCAGGTGAGCCGTACGCTTGTTTGCCGACCTAGTGATATAAAAAAAAGGTTGGAGCTTATGCCGTTGCGTCATGCCACTGTCTGTTTGCGTTATGTTAGTGCGACAAGCAGTTATGTTTATTATTTCATTTAAGTATATGATATGATAGAATTTTATTGACGTAGGTTTGACTGTTTTAGCTGGTAATATCTTGTTTGAAATCTGGAAAACTGTGTCGAAGATCACAGACCAACAATGCCGTTCTCAAGCATTGTTGTGATCTTATGGCGAGTAAGTTAGCATGCATGATGCACTTGGTTCTGCAGACGTTTATAGGTTACGATAACCGCTTACCATCGCACACCGTACACTTGTTTAACATTAAAAAATAACTTTAGAATTAATTTCGTGTTCAATCTGGCGTGTCTGACACAATTGGTTCTTATGACACGCAATTAGTGTATCAAAAGGGTTGTGTACATTTATAATAGAATCAAAAACGTAACAATACTTTCACTGTGTCGACGTGTCGTGACCCGCCACGCCGCTTTCGAAAACGCCTCCAGTTATGTCAATTTTGGCGGTATTGTATCCACACGGTTATGCAACGAAGCAAACAAAAATTTCAACAAATTTCACCTTTGTTTGCTAATTGATTTTTAAACGATATTTTAGCTATAGAGAAAATTAAAATACCTTTTTTAATTTTACTTCGAAATATAAATTAATTATACGCGTAGCATGTTACTTGATATTTCTATAACCTTTTTCAATTATTAACTCATTATTTAATTTGACTTTTATGTGTTAATTGATATAAGGTAGAAATGACTTAATTTTTTAATATATTTATTTTTGTTATTATTAATATAATAAGTTTTTTAGCATTAATTAATTTAGATAAATGGCTGTCATAGTGGCCAAAACGCAGATGTCGCCAATGTCGCGTTGAATTGAAAATACACGAAGGCGATAGTTCAGTGCTGTCGAGATTACAACCTCAATAAAATTCTTAAGACCGTATAAATAGTAGGTGTTTTATGGTTAATTTATTTTTATTTATTATTTTGTAGTTCTACAGTTTGTCTTCGCTGTTGTTTATAATTATGTGATATTTCGTCACTGGCTGTTGTTTACATAGAATTGTAGAAACATGTAACATTATAGAGTCAAAGCGAACATTCATTCCAAATGTTTCTGTATAAAAATCTACTTCAATCACAATTTAGAACAATAAATATGTTTAGCAAATATATGTTCGTGTGCCTGTAGGCAATTTGAAGATTTGAAATTATGTAAAGTGTGGAAGTAAGACAAAAACACGTAATTGACCGATTTTTACTACAATTAATGTTTGTATAGATTGGGTTACTTTCCGCTGCGCGCGTCTTTTACGTTTTCACATCAATCTTCAAATTTTATTTAAACTAACACAAATTTACATAAAACACGAATAATTATATTAATATAATCAATTTTAAAATTCGTATTATTGGAATCGTAAATGTTTTATTAGTTTGTTAATACTTGTATTTAAAATATTCATACATATTTATACGTCAAAAAATTGCACGAAAAATGATGAAATGAAAATGCGAGATTCTGATTTATTTTTTAAATATAAAATTGCAAGCTAAATATGAGAATTATATCAAATAATAAATCACACTATATTCTAAAAACGTGACAAAGAAGCATAACAATTCATCTGATTGTAAGCGAATACAGTGGCCTATCGACGCTCGCAACACCAGAAGAACTGAAAACGCTTTGCCATCCCTAACCCTTTACACTCCCAGGGAGCCGTGTCTACCTTATTCACTACAGAAATACAGCACCACTTGTTGAACTTTTTTTTTTGTGTTCTCGTTTCAAATGAAATTATATATATAAAATTTAATATTACAGTTCGGTGTCACACGCGGTACGCGTTCTGACGCGATGACAGTATTTTGGCCGTCTCTGACGTTTATCGCTTGATTTACTTCTATTCCTGCTTCCTTGTTTAGCTGGGCTCTGTGACACGTTTTATAGAGACAATCAAGGCCTATTAACTCGTTTGTCTAATCCATTTTAACGAGGCAATGTTACGTCACAAAACAGACCAATTTAGTTATAGCGGAATTTTTTTTTTCATGTTTTAGTAACTTGAAAAGAGTTAAAGAAATACGATTATTTATATATTGTACAGAAATAAATAATAATAATAAAATAATAATAAATACTCTTTATTGTACACTACAAAGAAATGTTACAAAAAGGGATACATACGAAGAAAGATGTACAAAGGCGGTCTTATCGCTAAGAGCGATTTCTTCCAGACATCCTTAGGGTATAGGACAGGGCATATAAAATGAGAAGCGCTTGGGAAGTGTACAAATAGTTGATAAAGAATTGGCATGGAGTTTACAAGCTATATGATATAAAAATAAGTAAATATACTACATATAATACATATATATACACATACACATAATTATACATTTATATAAACACTACATATACATTACTTCGTACATACACCATATATACTACATACACAAATACTACAATATAATACTGATATTATGGTCACACGTATTTAAAATTAAAATTACGTAAGATATGTAGACATTTGGATCAGTGGCGTAGCGAGCATAACTCGCGCCCGGGGGTAACAATACCTTTTTAGCGACCCCCCATTCGAAAACCATATATTATGTCCAACAATTTTTTGTTTTGCGGACTATTTGGCGCCCCTTTGTGAGTAGCGCCCGGGGCATGATCCCCCCCCTGCTACGCTACTGATTTGGATGCCATAGGAGAGTCAGTATTACTACAGCTACACACAAATTGATCGCTTATTTTACAATTTAAAACAAGTGTATATATATCTATACTAATATTACAAAGCTGAAAAGTTTGTTTGTATAAACGCGCTAATCTCAGGAACTACTGGTTCTATAGGCTTTTTTCCCTCAAATCAACGCGTGTGAATCTACGAGGCACAGCTAGTCATAAATATATTTAAAAATTCTTGTACTATTGTTATTTCTTATCAAATTTAACCTTGAATTCATAGAAAAATATACATAATTTTTTATGTGAAAACATATTACATTGTACTCCAGCGGTATTTAACCAAAATTGATTATAGAAAAATGGATGTAACACCTTTGAGATACGGCCCTCAATCCTTTGATGACAATTAGTATATAAAGGCAGGTCGTACTAGCACAAACAAGGCAATTGTATAGAATCCCAAGGCCACACAATTAGCATATTAAACACAAATTAATCTGTGTGGGCGCAGCACGCCAACTTGTTATATTTATACTTTATTAGTAATATCGTTTGATTAATTGTGTGTTTATTAGAATATAACATGATGTGATATTTAGATGTCTATTATTTTTATCTACGAATTTATTTATTATCGAAATCAAAAGTGAAAATCTATACTAATATTATAAAGAGGTAAAGTTTCTAACATTGTTTGTATGTAGAGGGTAATCTTCGTAAATACTGTTCCGATCATGAAAATTCTTTCACTAACAAATAGCTACACTATTCAGCAGTGATATAGGTTATATTTTATTGTATTTGAACAAAAAATTCAGTGAAAATGATAGTATATGTAAATCAAGTCGGAGAAATAGGAGTAAGATGAATACTATATATTTTAAGAACGAAAGAAATTAACGCCCAACGAAGTGGGCACGGGTCGGTTAGTCGATAATAATTTAATTCAACTAAGCTGAAAAGGAACTTTTTAACTGTCAGTTTCAAATTAAAATTATATTCGTTTTGGAAAATTAAATATAACTACAACTGATTCGGGATAAAGATTTTGCACGGAAGAATTGGCTATTGGCTAGCCAAATAAAGAAAAATAAAAACGAGCGTGCTTTAGACCACACGACTGAAGTAAAACTTACGAAAGGTAACTCTCTTTCTACGTTCACTTACATCTCCCACTCAACTTGCGCCCGCCTCGTCCGATCACAATTTTCCTAACGCCCTAGTCACGCACTGACTAGCTTACTCTCCGAGTCAAGCGTGCGTATAGAACGTTCTAGTTCAAATACGATTTTAGGCATTCTGTAAGGATTTTAAAATAATAATGTTAAAAGTACTCGAAGACAGTAGCTGCGAGCCGAGGTTTTTTTGTACCTTATTGTAATAATAGTGATTATGTGTAATATAGATTTAATTTGCTTCAAATCCTAACTAAAATGATATTTTTTTTTGTTCTCTCGTACTACTGTACCCCACTATAACACCATCATTCAATCCCATGGGTAAACTGGTAGAGATCTCCTTGAGAGATAAGTTTGCCCTTGCTAACTGCTATTGTATTAATATTATGTATGTATTTTTAAGTGCAATAAAGAATATATATAAAACGAGATTTAATGACGAAATATTAAAAAAAAAATATATATTATGAAAAGTAGCGATCATTTTAACCTTGCCAATCATAGTATTAAATAGTTTTGCAACAGGTTTTAGTTATTATCAATAGTTAAATGCATATTTTTTATCTTCAAACGACCACTTCTATTGATTGTTAGTAGCTATCAGCCATATAAAGGTATCCAACAGATAAAACTTTACGATCTAATTTTATTTCTCACCATCGAATATTACTCTATCCGTCAGATATTTCTGTTCGAAATTATTCAAAAAAAAATCTATTTTATTAGATGAAGTGAAAGAGGCTTTAAAGCCTGCTTGTATGCTTATAAATAACTTATGTGTGAGGCAAACTTTGCCTCTAATGTAAAGTTTACCAGTTAGTAAGACAAACTTTGAATAGTTTAATGTAATGTAGGCGTAGGTTAAACAACCCTTAACTCCAGAAATATCAACGCGTTATTCATATTTTATTTTACCACTACGCGTAGGCGTTACCTAAGATCCTCTCTAAGCTGACGTCTTTCACTAACAATATACAGTGTCAGAGTTCAATTTCATAAATCATTATTTATTATTAAGTTGTCGAAATTAAATTAGTCATTAAATGAATAAGTAACCTTTCCTTGTAACAAATACAGAAAATCACAAACAAGTTGTATTCTTCTTGTATGTTAGTTTATGAGTTTTGAAATTTGTACTGATTCGAATACAAAAGTTCCTAAAAATGTAATTGATATTATCTGAAAAAAAAATTATGATGGTAGATTAACTGATACTTTTGTAGCTGTAATAGTTTCTCATTTGTTAACAAGAGTTTCAAATAAAACTTTTTTAATGATACTTAATTTTTGTTGTAATAATAATTTCGGTTATCGCCTGTAGTTTGTTATGTTCGTTTAATTATTTTTAATTTAATGTTAGAATGTTTTTGTTCTGGTCGACCTTCTGAAGTTGATGATGATAAATTGAAAGCTATAATTGAATCGAATCGTTATGTAACAAAACAGCTAAATGTATCTCACACAACAATTGAAAAACATATAAAACAGTTAGGACTTGTTAAGAATCTTCTTAATTCTTGTTAAGAATCGTCAGTCCCGGTTGTTATCATGTACACCTGATAGCGATCGTTACTCATAGTAGGGAATATATCCGCCAACCCGCATTGGAGCAGCGTGGTGGATTAAGCTCTGATCCTTCTCCTACATGGGGAATGAGGCCTATGCCCAGTAGTGGGATATCACAGGCTGAAGCGAAGAATCTCGAAATTTCGGTTCTACACGAATTTAAAGAAATTCACATTGCACACAGAATCAATATTTGTGATACACATATCAGAAGTAAAGCATTCGATCCTTTTTTGAGACAAATTGTCACTGGTAATGAAAAATGGATTGTTTACAATAATGTCAATTGAATAAGATCATGGGACAGGCATAAACCAGCATAAACCATGTCAAAAGCTGTATTAAAAAAGGTTATATTGTCAATTTGGTGGAATTATAAAGGTGATTGTATATTTTTAAGCCACTTCCAAATTCCAACTAAACAATCAACTCATATGTATAATGCCAAAGACTTGTAAAATTGGAGGTAGTAAAAGAAAAGGCCAGAACTGGCAAATTTCAAAGGAATCGTGTTCCAACACGACAATGCGAGGCCTCATACATCTTTAGAAATACGTACAAAACTATTGCAGCTTGTTTCGGTAGTGATGTTGCATCCTCCTCGCAGCCCCGACCTTTTACCATCGGATTATCATTTATTTCGAAGTTAACAAAACTTCTTAAATGGTAAAAATTTTATTAACAAAAATGAGATGACTTCGAATTGCACTTGGTTGAGTTTTTTGATTTTAAAGATCAGAAATTCTAGGAACGCAGGCCCATTAAGTTACCAGAAAGGTGACAACTGTCATCGAACAGAATGGATATATGGACAGATATTTATTGATTATAGTTTTAGTTTATTTTTTGTCTACTGAAAATCGAGTTTTATTAATAGTAAAGAAACTGAAATTACTTTCTTGACAACCCAATATGACTTACAATTTGACAGGTTGTCATTAGGCGTCACTCAACTAAAAGCCAATGTATGTAAGCCAGTGTGTGGTAAAATTAGATAAAATATTGACGTTTCTACTTTTATCATAATTTATATTTGTAACACGTAGGGATATTTTTAAAAGACTAAAAGGTCAAGAGTGTGATATA
Source organism: Melitaea cinxia (assembly GCF_905220565.1). Lineage (NCBI taxonomy): Eukaryota > Metazoa > Arthropoda > Insecta > Lepidoptera > Nymphalidae > Melitaea > Melitaea cinxia. The sequence continues at coordinate 816,118 of NC_059408.1, read as the reverse complement.
AATAAAGCTGCGTGAGGTCGATAATTCTAAATAAAGTATATTAAACAGATACAGATTTAGCGTGTACTTTTTGATCATCAAAATTCTCGATATCTATGAGATGTTTCATTCGCAAACTGTGAGTTCGAAAGTTGTAATTAATGAAGGATGTGCCAGAAATAGGTAAAATAAAGTCTTAATATGTACGATTTTATTTTTGAGTTACCCACACATTAGTAATTCTAAACATTTTTGAATATCATATCAAAAATTGACCGCTCCAGCGGGATTCGAACCCGCGTCTCCGACTGACCGTGTCGGTCATTCAATTCATAATCAATGTCGGTCATATTCAAAAATGTTTAAATAAAGTCTTATTATCATCAATATATCAAGACATATAATAAAAATGTAACAGATCGCTGTCTGTACATGGAAGATATATGAGAAAAAATATGATTGGGACCTTTATCCAACGCAACTTGTAGCACCCAAAATAATGATTGTTAGAATTTTTGTCTCTTTGTCTGTGCGTTTGTGGATGCTAATCTCAGAAACGGCTTATCCGATTGAGATGTTGTTTTCACTTATGTATTATAGTAGGCTTCACTTAACATTTACTGTTTGTTTCATGTCAATCGGTTCATAAATAGAAAAGTTATGACAATTTAAAGAATCATGTAAAATATATGAGATTTATCTAAAAATATATATCGTAAAATATAAGTACTATTTTTTTTATTGCTTTTGTAATTATAAATTAATAAATTATCAAAATCAAAATTATACATATGACGGCTTTAATTTTGAGACAACGTCATGATTGACGGTCGGTAAATTTTTTACTAATTGAGTGCGAATTATTCGCACGGGTTTTGCTATTTTTTTTTTATAATTGATTGAAGAACTATGATATTTGTTTTAAATATATCTTTTAGTATATCTGTCTTTTGGTATACACACACGTTCGTCTGTTTTTTTAAAGGCAATTTAATGCCTGTGTCACAGGTTTCCATCTTAAGATATATGGTAGTTATAAACACTTGTCCTAATACTTATTTAGGTACTAGTCTTAATTTTTGTTTTGGATTTTTATATATTAGTTCGAAAGCAAAGGTAATTAGAACCGGTTTTGTTTCATACAACTAGGTTGGCAAAGCTTACAGCTCACCTGATGGTAAGCGATTATCGTAGCCTAGAGACGCCTACAACACCAAAATCATTACAAGTGCGTTGCCGATCCTTCTCCCCAATTCCCATCAGGAGCTCTAATCACCTCACCACAGGAGCACAACACTGCTTGAAAGCAGTATTATTTAGTTGTAATCTTCTTGACCTTAAAGAAGATTACTTCGACATTCGGGCTGCCCTAGATTTAGAAACAGGATATTTCTTGCTGTGCCGTACCTCAGTTAAAAGTAAGTACCATTTAACAAACTAATGGTTACTCGTTACATGTGCAGAACCGAAAGTACCAGGCGATCATAGCGTATCTAGTGGTATCAAAGCCCATCGAGCACGCTTACAATTACACGGACGCAACACATGCACGTTGACACACTATGTCTATGTGTGCGTTGCAACGCTCAGCTGTTTATTGATGTGTGCCGTAGCCTCGAACGCGCGGTCGATGACACGGTCATAGATTATTTAAAGAAGACATGGCTAAAAATAATATTAAAATATACTTTACATACTTTGTACGTGTAAAAAGCTTTAGATAATTTATTTAGTACTAGCTTTATTCTCAGGTTTAACCCACATAGAAGCACTAGCCCCTCGGGTATAAAAAAAGGTTTACAATACTCAAATATTTTTTTCTTCACCAACTTTGGCTAATACACCGACCAAAAATGAATACAACATGTTATTCCAAATGACTTATACTGGGTAGTGAGATTAATTTAAAATCTAAAATAACATATGTTCTTGTAGAGAAATTTACAGCACAAACACACACACAAATATACATCAGCCTATCATAGTCTACTGCTGGACGTAGGACTCTCCAAGTTCACGCCAAATATTCCGGCTCCACCAGTAATCAAAATAGCCGGGAATAGTATGGCTGCCGGGAACAAAGTGGTAAAATTTTTGACACGTACCCATGAGTTTTGCCTATAGTCACCACGCTGGGCAGGCGGATTTGTGACCGCAGTATTCGCTTTATCGCACCGAAGACGCCCGCCCGTCTTTGGTCTGTGTATTGGAAAGCCAACAGTTGGATGATCATCCCGACATCGTCGGCTTCATCAGTTCCAAAACGATAATTAAACTTTGTTATCCCTTAGTCGCCTCTTACGACACCCACGGGAATAGACGGGATGGTTATATTCTAAACTGCCATAGCCACACACCAATTCAAATAACACGAACAATATTGACATGTTAAAATTACATCAAAAATCTAAAGCTAAGCTATATTTTAGAATTTTATTGTCATTTATCAGTACATATATTCAATTTACACTTAGTGATTCATCACAATTAATATAAAAATATTACATGAATTATTTTCATTTACATTTACTTAAGGAAGCCTGAAAAATTCGAATAATTTCAACAATATATTTTGCCACACATTTCCATATTAAAAGTAGGCAGTTAACAAATATTAATTCCAATGCTTCTGTCGTAATAATCTTTGTCACCTAGCAACAGTGTAGCTCGGTAGCGAGCGGAGTGAGTTGCGCAAGCGGGTTCGATTCCAGTCAAGGCTCAGCACTCAAATAAACAACAATTGGTTGTTTACGACTGCGATCGAGTCGCGATAACCTTACAACATACATACATAATACTTTATTGTAACGGGACTTTAGATTGAAATACATATGACTTCGTTCTTCTTGCTTGTTTATTTACGTTAGGTATTAATTTATGAGATACCAGCTGACCCTGGTGTTGTCCAGTTTTGAAACATACGAACTTTAAATATTCGTTGATTGTTCTGGAATTTTCCAATTATTACGTATAAATCTTTCATGAAGTATCAGAGAAAACTTTAAAATAAGATGATTAAAATCAACAGAGTCGTTCTTTTGACGTAATAAAGGGAAACAGTGATTCATTTTTATTTGACAATCAAAATCAAAAATAACTTCGTTCAATAAACTTCAAGAAAACCTTTATCGTAAACGTCATCTTACAAATTAAAATTTTAAGTATCGATATAAGTGTAGCTATCACCGATTCGTATGTAGATTCTGCAGAGAAGATTCGAAAAAAAACTCCGCAGTTACTCTAAAAAAGAAACCCACACAACTTTATCATTTATGTAATCCTGGACCGAATAATAAGCTTTAGTTATTAATATCTTTAAATTTAATTCATTTTTTTATATTTTATTAGAAATGCGATTACCATAACACAGAAAGGAGACGTTTACTTTGATATGATAGATCTAATAAAGATATTATGTATATAATATACATGTACAATACTATGATAAATTATAAGCGTTCCATAGCCTTGCGAAATCCTGTTTCCCATTAAAGAAGAAGGCTTGGACCCTAATTCACCATTCTTTTGAATAACGGATTGGTGACTGCTGGGCATAGGCCTCTTTCCCCATGTAGGAGAAAGATCATTGGTAAATTCACATATTAAACACGTATGTTACATTACAATGTTTTACTGTAGACCTGAAAATAAATTTCAGTGACGAATGTAGCACTTAAAAACAGCAGTACAAACACGAATTAGAACTCGCGACCTGGTACCGTTCATTCACACGTTTTAATTATTATTAATAAGGCACTTTGTTTATGTTCTGAGCGTATTTTTTAATTCTTTTTCCCGAAAATACAGATATTGTTTTTATTATTCATGAAGTCTACCTCCCTACCTGCCTTTTACCGTTATCTACCTACATACATACCTACCTTTTTATCTGTAATGCTCGTCGCTATAAAGTACCCATATAGATAAGAATGCTTATAGCGCTTAGTATAATTTATTTTAATATGTTATTGTTGTTATTTTAAAATTAATTATGTTAGGATTTATTTATGTGTCAATATATGATATATAAAATTGTACATACTCCAAAACCAAAAAAACCGACTTTAATGAAATCGACAAATAATACAACGTAGGTCGACAAAAAAAATCGGTCGGTCGTCTGTTCTGAAAGTAAGCGACTTAATGCTTGTGTTAGGTAACAGACGACTAGTATAGCTACATTTTTTTTTCGATAAAATACTTTAAAATAATACATATATAAATAAATATATATATATATTACACCCTGACTCGGGGTGGGAATCGAACCCACAACCCCCAGAGCAGAAAGCAGTGTCACTACAAACTGCGCCAACGGGCTAGTCAAAAGGCACTTATCATATCTTGATTACATTTAAAAGGGACTACATGACAAGCATCACCTTTTGATTAACAGGGAATCATCAAAATCGGCTAACCCAATAACAAGTTACGAACTAACACACAAAAAAATACAGTTGAATTGAGAACCTCCTCCTTTTTTTGAAGTCGATTAAAAAGATAGGTTTTTTAACATATTTTTTAAAAGGGTTTCATATTTAAATGTGAATAAATAATAACGGAAGACTGAACCATAATTTATTGTACAAGATTTAAATAAAAGAAAAACAATTTATTTTATTTTAATTTTAGCTGTGCTCCACGCATTGATTTGAAAAAAAAATAGTCTATAGCCTTTCTCGGTAATTGGGCTATCCTACACAAAAATAATTTTTTAATTCAAACCAAGTAGTTACTGAATTAGCGCGTTAAGACAAATAAACAAACTTTTCAACGTTATAGTATTAGTATGTACAAAAATAAATATTTTTGTATCTGCACGTTTTACTTACAATAACAGGAAATATTTTGTATCGTATACTATTTTATAAACATACTTTTTTTTCATAATTTAGTAAACACATCTACAACATTTAGGACAACTTGTATAACTTTGTTGAAGTTCACAACATTGTCGTAGTTAAACGCATTACTTACATTAGCGTAGTTAAGTATAATGGATGTTTTCGTAATGACTCTCGTATCTTGAACATAACTTTAATGTATTGAAATATCTGATGGAGCGATTTGCATACAAATTGTAGTAATAATCTAGTAAAGTATAAAGTGTAGGGCGATAGAGCGAACAGCGTCGTTGGAATTGTGAGTAGGATTTTAATTAGTAAGGGTTTTAGTTTTAAAACTTTCACTATAAAAAGTTAAATCGTTACATCACATCGTATCATGTCATGTAATATCATGTCATGTCATATACCTTGATGTATATGTTGCGTTACGGGTATACAAAACCATAAAATAGATTAAAATTGAGCCACATGACAATACCTTTCGATTAAAAAAAAATCACTGAGATCAGTCCACCTATTAATAAGTTCTGAGGTAACACACATTAAAAATTCAGTCGAATTAAGAAACTCCTTTTTTTTTTTTTTTTTTATGTCACTAGGTCGGCAAACAAGCGTACGGCTCACCTGATGGTAAGCGATTACCGTAGCTTATAGACGCCTGCAACACCAGAAGCATCGCAAGCGCGTTGCCGACCCAATCCCCAATCCCTCCAGGAGCTCTGGTCACCTTACTCACCAACAGGAACACAATACTGCTTGAAAACAGTATTATTTTGCTGTGATCTTCTGTAAGGTCGAGGTACTACCCCAGTCGGGCTGCTCCATATTTTGAGCAGGCTGCTCCATATTTTGAGCAAAAATTTCCTTCTTTTTTGAAGTCGGTTAAAAAAGGAAAGATTATTCGTATAAATTTAGAAAGAGATTAAAAAGTATCGTCATGTAGTCAAAATCAAAATACCTTATACTGCGAAGACGTATCTTATTATAGCTCTACAATAAATTCACGGTCAACGGGAATTTTTGAAAACTAATATATATTTTTACGCCGGACACATTAAAATCGAAGAGTTTCAACTCTTTCCGCGACAGAGTATTTTTTTATTATCACAGACAGACAAAAATGTGCGCGGAAGAAGCGAAAAGATTTTATACCGCGGATACTTCCGTGTGATTTTTTATAATCTGTGCGAAACTATTGTTTGTCAAAATGCCAAGTCAATTATATTATTTTGACGATTTTGAAATGACTTTTGACTTTTGTATTTATCCTTGACTTATTGACAATAAATAATATTTACTTCATAACCAAACTATTACTCATATGGGTAAGTCTTTAGATTAAGAGCTGTCGAATTATCTAAGCTCAAAATTTGACCGTTTATCGGCATAATTTCGTTACAAAAAAAAACCTTAACCTATCGTACTTCAAAAATAACGGCTCTTAATCTACAGACTAGCCCTCATATGTTTTATCAGCAGGATTGAGAATAGGTATATAAGATATATGAGATGGATTTTAATATTTGATTGAATCTACATTCCGAATCGGTGGTAGCTTTACTTTTAAGAAAATAATAATCACTTTAAAGTTTTAATTTATCAAATGACGATTCGAAAGTGCTCATGTGCTCACTCAAGTGCTCATATATTAGAATAAAGTTGTTTTTGATTTTGATTTTCATAAACGAAAATAAAAATATGTCAAAAAAATCGTTGGAGACAGATATATCAGATAATTTTATAAACAATTATTCAACAGGTCAGGACTTTTCAAGTTATAATATAATCTGTATCAAAAAAATATTTCAGTTAGGAATTTAAAAAAAGAACACGCGTTTTCTTTTAAGGTCGCTTTATGTATAATCTGTCGAAGTGCAATATAAATATTATCCAAACGAATACAAGGACATACGCATTAACACTATATTGATAATCAAATGTATATATACATGTGTACGTATATTTGTATATACAGATTAAAATAAATATATTTATATCACTCAAGATGTTAACAAATATGTTAAATGAAAAAATAGATCGTGATGAAATAAATTTTAGTAACAAAAACCCTCGAGAACACGAACCCGAATTGTTGTTTATGTTCTTATTATGTACTATTTTAAATTATATTTCCCTGTACATACAGGTGGCTATTTTGAGTCACAGCTGGAAATATCCCGCTCAAAATCTGGAGCAGCCCGACTAGAGAAGTACTTCGACCGAGATCACAGCTGAATTATTCTGCTTTCAAGCAGTGTCGTGTTCCTGTGGTGGTGACCAGAGCTCCTAGCGTGGGATTGGGGATAGGATCGAAAGCGCGCTGCGGTAATTGATTACCATCAGGTGAGCCGTACGCATGTTCGTCGACCGAGTTGTACTAAAACTTAACATCAATGTTGTAACAGCTGGATTAGAAATTTGCTCATAAAATCATTTTTTTACGCATTTGACGGTATGGAAGATAAAGTCTGCCGAGTCCAGTTTATGTCTATGTAATAAATATAGCGTTGCAAGTACATTTTTAGCACAAAAAGTACCACGTGTGTTTGTTTTACTCAACAGGGGCCTCAACTTGAGCAAACAGTTAAGTAACGTACAGGGCCTTATTCATATTACACATATAATATTTGACTTAAGCATATTTTATGAATACTTATTGATGGAAATTTAACCGGTACGTAAGTTGACTGGCGACACGCCCCTGCGTTTATGTACTGGGTTTTTAAAAAGTATTAGGAGTAATTGTATTTTTTTTTGTATTTATATAATACTTATACGTACGACGTCCTTGAGCACGTAAGATTTTTAGTGTAGGCTGGATGAGGAATGCGGAAAACCGGGACGTTTGACACGAACTTGCGGAGGTCTATGTCCAGCAATAAATACACAATACACAAGCACAAAAGTCCAGAGCATGGTAAAAATTTGTATGGCTAATACATTCTAGGTATGTCATGTGCGGGGATCGAACCCGCAATCGCTAGCGCGACAGTCACAAGCTAATGCTGAAACGTTGCGCTAACGCGTCTTCAAATGTAATAGATAATTAACTTGGAATATTTTTTTTTGTTTTTTTTTAAAATCTTGTTATGAATCTATAACGAGACTTCAAGTTTATGCATTTTAGTCATGGATATTAAGCGCTATTAACGTTTTTACACAATATTAATACAGAAATAGCCGCTCTCAACGCCTACGTGAACAAAGACGACGCACTCGGTAGCTCGTTTACATATAAATAATTAAAACTCAAGCTGAATATTGATTAAAAAAATTTAAATAATTAATTTCGGTACTCTCGCATGTGAATTGTACTAAATTTCATAAGCGGCCTTTTATCAAATATATGGGTAAATTATGCACCTTCTAAGGTTATTTGATTTTAACATTTCATGACTTTGGAAAAATACGATAACAATGCAAATTGTAATCTGTCTAAGAGAGTAACTTTAATTTTTGTCTGGTGAATTAAATTAAAAAAGCCCCCTGCTTGTCAGAAGAAACCTCCGTCTAACAGGAGGATTTTTTCATTTTCCAAGAGAGTAACCAATAACTATGGTTATGTTTAGGCCACACTCGCTTTGTACGTGTGATAACAATAGCTGAAACTACTTTACCATTACTCTTGTCTTTCTCTTGTACTATTATTAGCATTAAGTCTGACGTATATCTCATCATATAAGTCATAAGATCGACAAAAATGATGACCGATAAAATTCGAATGAGTTTGTGTGACATTTTACTGATATTTTTTATTTATATTCTTTTTTTTATGTGTCTTATTAAAAATAGATATAAAAAATATTTAAATATAAAACCTAAATAAATCTGGATATCATCAAAATTGTAGAAAATATTCCCAATCAATAACCAACGCGGACGAAGCCGCGGGATCTGGGTCGTGAAAAACAAACATTACAAGAGCGGCCATGAGGTATCAGTAACAAACAATATTTCTCGCAACGAGGCCAAATAATAACACGCCATTGAAATCCGACCTAACTGCCGGCCCTTCGAACGTTTTATAAAACAAATACTGCGTGGACGGTGTTATGCAGTATTCAACAAGTAACACAACAAACATTAATATAATGCAGTCTCTTGTTTGCTTGGTTATTAAAGTCTTTCTCCCATTTCTAGAATGTTTTTTACACTTCTGTCCAATACATTGGAAATATGTTGAAAATTGTTTAGAGGTCGCTGTACAATCGGCACTGAAGCTAAATGTTTGTCTTTTTCTCGGCAATAAATCATGCCAAAACTATTAGTCGATAGTCGACGTGTAATCAAAAATTATTCGTTATGATCCTATATTTGTTTCATACAAGAACAAAACAGTTATTACTGCTACAAATATATTATATTATTTATTTATCCATCTTGTATAATACCGTCCACATCAATGATTATTTTTGTATAAATTTTAAATGTGAAGCAATCATTATATTTATGCCTCTATAAATTTATACAACAGTTCTAATTCTACATATAATAATTAAAGGCCTTGTAAACACAAATAAATTTACCTATCAATTGCCACTACACTAAAATGGTGTTCGTAACAAGTATTTACGTCTGTATTTACCCGACTGTGTGCTAAAGAAAAACAACTTGTTATACTACAGCTACCTACTATGCATTAACAACTTAGTTCAAATTCTCTTAGGCATAAAAATTACTAACATCATTACTTCGATTGCTTTGTTATCGTTTTCTTTAAAGTAAATATTAATCTTTCCTTGATTTTTTTTTGGTATCGTAGGGGAACCTATTTACGGGCGATATCCAGAACGCTCGGGTAGGCAGTCCACACCGTCTCCACCCTTTTCTCGATAATTTTCTAATAGTCTAACACACATTTCGTGTTACGTTGTTTAAAAACTAATATAGTAATTTTAAACTGAGGACGGGAACAGCAGGAAATATGCTGGTAGATTAATAAAGGTTCAGTATTTGTATCCTGAGAGTAGAAAAAGTTTATATGTTAGAGTTTATATGTTAGAATAAGTTAAACTGATGTAGGGCACAGCAGGGAATGTCCTGCCCAAAATCTAGAGCAGCCCGACTGGGAAAGTACCTCGACCTTACAGAAGATCACAGCTAAATAATACTACCTTCAAGCAGTGTTGCATTCCTATGGTGAGTAAGGTGACCGGGGCTCCTGGGGGTTTTGGAGTAGTTTGCGCGCTTATAGGCTGCGGTACTCGCTTGCCATCAGGTGAGCCGTATGCTTGTTTGCCGACCTAGTCGTAAAAAAAGGTAACGATGCTAGTAATTACCAAACTTTGCGTGCAACTGTCGTTCAACAATGGAAACACTAATGAATTGAATGTCATAAATCACTGCACAGTTTTCGCCATCGCTCGTCTATCGCTAGTTATGTCATACACGTTAATTTTTAAATAATTTTATTTTGTCACTAGCTGTGCCGCGACTTCGTCCGCATGGAATTTAACAAAAAAGTTATTGTTCAGCTCGCAGAGATTTCAAATAAATATATTTCTGAAATAAAAGTAGCCTAAGATACCCCTTACTACATCAGCTATCTGTCAATGAAAGTCCCGTCAAAATCAGTCCAACCGTTTCAGAGATTAGCCGGAACAAACAAACAGATAGACAAAAATTGCAAAGAGCTGTTATTATTATTACAAACAAACACTTAAATTTTATTTATTTGTATAGATGTATACACAGATTAGTTTCTGTTAAATAAGTTAATAGTTTATATCCTTAAATTTGGCATATTTTGTAGCTATCGATTATTTAGACCATTCCGGTCTTTTAATTTCCCACCGGCACCGGTGGGGTATTTAAGGCCGCATTTCCTCAAAACCGGAAGCAATTAAATGTAAATATCTATCTATTAATATTAACATGTTATTGACAATCCTCTGGAGTCTCGCTTCAAGATGTGGAGGTCGTTCGTTTAACCTCTAAAGTCTATTAACTCGAAAGGGCTCGCAATTGTAACTTTTTGGTTCATCTTAAAATAATATAAAATGATATCGTTTTATCATTTGATTCATACGATTGATTACGATTGATTCAACGATACGAAAAATAAATAGTGAACACAAATTGTAATGTTTTACAGGTAGACGACTGTTGGACATTGGAGTAGCAGTGCAAAAAATAACCAAAAATAAATGTAATTGGTAAACTTAGTAGTGACAATTTTCAAGTATGTAATGCTTTTGGTGTAGCATTATAAATAAAATAATATAAATACATTAATTACCTACTAAGAAACAAAAACATGAATGACTATGTTTCATGTTGATATTATGTAAATACATTAACATATTATTAACAAAAAAAATTATCAGTAACTTATTCTACACATTTTTTTTTTTTTTTTTAATTTAAAAACCATCAAATATCAACAATGAATGAGAAGGCTGTAGAATATGATTCTTCTAATGATAAAAATTTTTGTTCGTACGATTTTCATTTAAATTTGTATACAAAAAGTTGAAACGATTGTTCTCTTAATTCGACCCGGGAAGCAAATACATGGATCGGGATCACGAAATGAAGCAACACAATAAATACGAAAGTTTTGAGTTCTGAAAATAGAATACGCAATAGATGTCCCCATTCGATCTTTATGGTAATGAGGATCCTAAGATAGCAATTGTCCCCAAAGTTATTTTAGGGATAAATGCTGTCTTAGGGTCCATTAATTTGAATAAAAATAACAAAATTTCAAAATGACTAAAGCGGTTTAGATCCTACGATGTACATACACAAATATAGGCGGAAGTTGCGTCAAAGAGGAAATTAAAGTTTTCTATTAAGATTAAGGATCACCTATTCGGGAAGTGATCAGCAAAAGGCGACCTTAAGCATCTTATTGGCAATAGCGTCACCTTTTTGACATTGATGACACTTTTTGGAATCCTGTTTTAGAATTTTCTGTAACCCTGCATATGTTTGAGCTTTCATGTCTTGGACTCAACTTACTCAACATGCATACATACATATATGTACCTACACATATTACAATAATAAACTGAAGAAAATTATATCTGCAATACAAAAACATTTTTTTCATATTAAGGGAATCGTATGGAATTAAATTAGCTTGACAGCTTCACTGCGGATTGGCGTATACACGTTTCAGCAATTCTCCGGAGACATGCACTCTCTCATACAATGTTTTCACTGCGACACAGGACATATTTGAAACTAATTGATCTCCTGAGAAAATCCAGAACTGCCAGATTGGACAAGCTCGTAACTATATTTAATTTTGTCATTCCTTCACGTGTTTGTCAAACAATCGATATTCTTATGAATATATAATCTTACATATAAAATTCTCGTGTCACAATGTTAGTTCAAATACTCCTCCGAAACGGCTGGACCGATTTTTATGAAATTTTGCGTGCATATCGGGTATGTCTGAGAATCGGCCAACATCTATTTTTTATAGCCACTAAGTTACAAGGGGCCTCCCCCGGGGGAGGATTAAGGGGGTTAATAAGATATATGGCAAAACAACGTTTGCGGGGTCAGCTATATAATGTATTATTATAAATATACTGTGACGCGATTACTGGAATATATATCTTATGAAAAACACCCCCAGGGAGACTCGAGCACCAAGACCAGAAATGCTGCGAAAGTCTTTTTGCAAAGTAAAAACAGTCTCAATATCTGTAATATCACCTCACAGTAAACTGTAAGACATAACACTAAGGAAATAGATAAAATATATATTAAACATACAGTAGCAACGTCGATTAATTGGCGAACTTTTCGAACAGCGAATGCTGCGGAACTGAGTCCACCAGTCAAGGACGACAAACGGGAACTACACTAAAGTTTAGAATCCAAATTTATCCAAAAGAAAACTATAATCTATATAAGGTAGGTTACATACACACACACACACACATACACACACACACACACACACACACACAGACACACACATATACTAGTAAAAAGTAGTTCAAAAGGTCAAAAATAATTTGTTATTTATCTCAAGGAGGAAAAAAACATCCTTAACATTTTAATCTAGTCTAAGTGAAGGACGTCACGTAAGCTTCGTAAAGCTTTCAAGCACTTGTGTAAATTTAATCACGACGTTTAATAGGTTTTAAACGTCCGCGCCAGGACTGTTTTGAGCTTTGCGTTCACTGCGAGGAGCTAAGATATGCGTTAAATATTATTTATTTTGATATATACTTTAATTTTGCTTATAATAATACTCGTATGGGATTTATTGCTGTTTCGAGGGCCCGGAAACACACAATACATAGGCACAAGACGCCTAGACTACGACAAACACTTGTATGTCGAACCTGCGACCGCCAGTGCAACCAGCCACTACTGTGACCGCTGCACTAAGGCGCCGTCTCATTTTACAGCCTTTGTATTGATTCTAAAAGAAATTGTCAATTTGTATGTAAAATGGGGTTAGTAATAATTGACATCATTGAATTTGTATGTGTGTGTGGTGTGGTATGAAAAAATCTAGCCTTATCTAACTAAGCAGTAAGAAACTTGACTCTCAGAGTATTTGTGGCTTATTGTTACCAAAATAATGCTAAATTTTGGAAATTATCTTTCTCAACTTTTAGACAACAATGGATTCGTTTCAGACATCATGTGACAGACGTAATAATCATGATGAAAAAGTTTTATTTGAATATTTTTTCTTCTTCTTAATACTGTAATCGCTTCGCTTGCAATCAAGCTACAGCGTTACGTTTTCCTCGACAGAAAATGTTCGTATCTTTAATTAGTAAAATATGTTAAACAGGCACTCTCTGCCACTCGTCGTGGATTTAATCTCGAACTAATAAAAAAAAAGTCTTTACTGCTCGCAACTTTATGTCCGTCTTGAAGCGTCTAATACTAGGCATTCCCTGTGGTTTCCCCTGCATTAAATTTAATTTGTTGTGATTATTTTCTTGTATTATTATTGAGTTTATATATTACCTACGTAATGGTTTTTTAATGTAAATTGCTAAAAAATACATTATCTTGTACATTTTAAAACAGGAAATAAAATTCTTATTATTTATTTTTGTGTTACCCACATATTAGGGAATTCTAAACATTTTTTTTAAATATCATATCAAAAATCCGTTCCAGCGGGGATCGAACCTCCCTAATTATTATTATAAGTAACTTTATAATTTTTGTTCCAGTTGTGAAAATCCTTAAATAATTTAATGTTCAAGTATCAAATATAAAATCTTATATTTATCTATTAATTTATTATTTTCCAGATAAGGCTTTTTAGTCTGACTGAATGTTCTTATTTAATGTTGTAGAGTAGGAACTGAGTCAGTGAGTTATAAATGTGAAAAAATCGACCAAGTGCGAGTCGGACTCGCGCACGAAGGGTTCCGTACCATTGACTAGGTAAAATATTTAGACGAAATGTTTTTGTCTTAATATTTTTTTATTTTAATTTTATTATTTATTATTAAAGTTAATATACAATTAAGTATTTTGTAAATATTTCAAGTGCCTACCACCATTTATTGATATCTACGTGGATTAAGATCCGATCCTTCTCTTACATGGAGAAAGAGGCTTATGACCAGCAGTGGAATGTTGCAGGCTGAATTGTTGTTCACTCACTATCCAAAAAAACTTAGTAAGAATATTATGTGCATTTGATTATCACGCCAACTTGTAATATTAACTAAGCAAATCTCAATTCACTACATCATGAATGCTCAATTGCACGTTTTTTCTAATCTTAGACCAGACATATGTAAGTGGGCGATCATCTGCCCACTGTCATACATTATCTGCCATCATTTCAGCAAATTTAGAAAACGCTAGCTGACCTGGTGAATGACCCGACGACTTTTTTTAATGATTACTATTTTTTTTAATATTTCTTATTTAGGTAATAATATACACAACAAAAAATAAATAAATCAGAAGCTTCATTATCACCTTTATATGCAACTGACTTGACTTTAATAAAAATAATAAAATTAATTATTCAATAATTAATATTTATATAATTATAATTAGTGTCGTGTGAATGACCGATTCACGTGAGTTTTATAGTAGTCGGTTATTTATAGCTTAAAGTTATGAAGTAATGAGCTGTACTTACTACTGCTTCATTTTTTCAAGGATAATTTTGTCTATGTATCTCTTTAAAGGCCTAAACGGAAAGACGCCAGTTCAATAACACTTTGTATATGGTATATAAAGCTTTACATTGTTATCACAATTTTATTTTTTGTTTTGTCTCCATCAATAACCACATCACCAGACATTCCTATTCATGGCCTATAAAACTTTTGGTTTATTAGTCGAAGGACTTTTTTCCATCCTACTGATAAAGTCTCAGATGGTATACCAGCAAATAAGTAGTGGTATGTAGGGCATAGCAGGAAATGTCCTGCTCGAATCCGGAGCAGCCGGAATAGGGAACTACCTCGACCTTACAGAAGATCACAGCTAAATAATACTGTTTTAAAGCAGTGTCGTGTTCATGTTATGAGTAAGAAGGTGACCTGAGCTCTTAGGAACAGGGAAGGGGAAGGTCTCGACCATTCCGTTGGCGCAGTTTGTAGTGACTCTGCTTTCTGTTCTGCGCGTTGCGGATTCGATTTCCGCCAGACTCATCTAGATGTAATATTTGTATTTATGTATATATTATTTATATGTAAATTTCTCAAAAAAAGTTATAACAGCCGGCTGTTACCTGTAACACAAGCATTAAGTTGCTTAACATGGGAACAGACGGTCGTATGTGTATGTTATATTTGTTTATAAGATATTTATTTATTAGGGCTGTGTAGTTATGTGCTGTGTGGCTACGGCACCAAAGAATATAGCCACCCCCTCTCTTCCCGTGGGTGTTGTAAGAGGCGACTAAGGGGTAACACGGTTCCACTACCACCTTGGAACTTAAGAAGCCGACCGATGGCGGAATAACCATCTAACCGCTGGTTTTGAAACACACAAGCCGAAGACGCGCAGCAGCGTCTTAGGTGCGACAAAGCCAGCCCTGCGATCACCAACCCGCCTGCCCAGCGTGGTGACTATGGGCAATACACATAGGTTCACGCATTTTTGGCGCGAACTTGTGGAGGAGGCCTATGTCCAGCAGTGGAGTGCAATAGGCTGGAATGATGATGATGATGAATGATGATTTATTAGGGAAGGTCAGGGGTAGTGTCGGTAACGCGCTTACGATGCTCCTGGTGTTTAGGTCGTCTATAAGCAACGGTATTCCTTTATCATCAGGTGAGCAGTACGCTTTTTTGACGAACTAGTCGTACAGTAAAAAAAAAATATCAAGCAGCCTTGAAATTTGCCTTTAAGCTTTTTATCTAGATAAATATTTGCTCATCCAGAGCTACACGTGTTCGCGGTCACAGTTCACTTAGCGTCAGGGGACCGGCCTGCTGCGCACCGTTATTAAAAAATCATTCTGGCCTTAATTGAATAATAGTTGTCGTTCGCTTTGCATATTATGTTCCAACAATAGTAATCCGTATGACTCTTTTAAGTCCTTTAAATATTTTTATCGAGGTTCTGTGTTGTTCGAATATTTGAAACTTTATCGATTTTTGTTAAGGGTATCGAATCGAATTGCAAATTAGAATTAGATTTGAAAAATTCTTTCAGTGTTAGATAGTCCGTTTATCGAGGAAGCCTATAGGCCATATATAATCACGCTAAAACCAATAGGAGCGGAGCACCAATGAAGATTTTTTTTAATCAGGATTTTTTTTCCTTTTGAGAGCTTCCGTTGCGTGCGCTGCGTAAACAGTTAAACTTTCGCAAATTATTAAAGTTAGCGTTAGCTCAAAGTAATTATTCCACGCGGACGAAGTCGCAAGCAGAAGTTAGTACTTAAATAATAGGTATAATATAGGTAATAAAAGGCAAATAAATATATTAAATAAAGTTCACAATATCTCAGATAGGAATATTACATACGAGTTTAGTAGTAGAATTAGTTCTAGTCATAGGGGATGCCAAAAGAATTTAATCATTACAGATAATATACGAGCGTCACACACAAGATGTTTCCGCATATTTATTTTAAGACTAGCCATGCACGCGACTTCGTCTGCGTGGAATGTAACAAAAAAGTTATTATTCAGTTCGCAGAGTTGTTAAATTAAATAGATTTCGAAAATAAAGGTAGCCGAAGCTACTCACTAATTAGATCAGCTATCTGCTAGTGAATGTCCTGTCCGGTTCACACGTTTCACAGATTATAAGACAAAAATGATATATATAAAAAATGTTATTTTGGTATATACCGTGTATACATCAACAAAAAACAGTTATTTTAATATTACAAATAGACATTCCAATTTTATTTATTTGTATATAGATATTTTATTTACGACTGCTAAATGTCAAATGATTTCATTGTTGCACTGACAACGCTAGAATAGATTAGCTTTTGAATATTTAACAGTAAAGAAACACAATTTCAATATCAATTATTTTTTTTATAAAATTGTTGTTGATTTTATAGTTTATGTAAAACATTTATATCATTTAGTAAAGATATTGTTCATTTTGTTTTAATGTTATTAGTTATTTTTGTTTTCTTTTTGATGAATGTTAGCGTTTTTATTTGTTAATTCTTATCGAAAATTTCAATTGACGAGTCGATTATGACACTTTGTAGGGAAGTGAAATTAAGCTTATATAGGTATGTAATAAGCCTGTCGATGTATAATTGTATATTGTCATGCGGTAGTGAGACGACAATGACAGGGCTAACTAATTATTTGGCCAGATGATCGGAATTACGATACAATGGGGAAATGCTGAAATTCTAGCCTCATTCCACGCGGAAATTATTTGTGTTATTAAATAGTATTTGACTAATTTTTTGAATGAGTAAATTCTGAGTTTCTTGACGATATTCTGTAACAGCATTATTCATACTACGGAATGATGGTCGCTTCAATTTGATTATTGTACATTTTATATTATCGATTATTGACGGTTTGCTACAGAGTTTTGCGTATTGAGTATTTCCGGGCCCTAGACTTCCATCCTATTGATAGAGTCAGTGTAGGCCATAGAGCTTTATCTTTATATATATATTTCTTGTGTGCGTGTGTATGTCACTGAACTCTTACTAGACGGCTGGACCGATTTTGATGAAATTTTTTGTGTGAGTTCAAGGGGATTCGAGGATGGTTTAGATTCACAATTTGGTCCACTGAAAAATGTTTATTTAACTAATTTTTCATTTATAAGTAGTTGTTAATTTTGGAATGTTTTACATTGGATCCGGTAGACTGCGCTACCATCGCAGCATCAAATATTAAATATTATTCTATTTTAATTTCAGTTTATCCCGACAGTTGTTGCTGCGATCAAATTGAGAAAAATATTTGAAATTTTGTGTTATGACAAAACAAAGTTTGCGGGGTCAGCTAGTGTGTTTATAAAAATATGTATTTATATAGTTAAGATACTTTGCTTGGTGTTACTAAGGTAGGGTATAGCAGGAAATGTCCTGTTTAATATCTGGAGTAGCCGACTGGGGAAGTACCTCGACCTTACAGAAGATCACAGCTGAATAATACTGTTCTCAAGCAGTGTTGTATTCGTGATGTGAGTAAGGTGATCTGCATCTGGGGTGATATGGGGTAGGATCGGCAACGCGCTTGCTATGCTTCTGGTGTCGCAGTCTGTAAGCTTCAATAATCGCTTACCATCATGTGAGCCGCACGCTTGTTTGCCGACCTAGTTGTATAAATAATCAATCAATCAATCAATCAATACAGCCTATACAGTCCACTGCTGGACATAGGCCTCCACAAGTTTACTCCAAAAATAACGTGAACTCATGTGTTTTGCCCATAGTCACCACGCTCGACAGGCAGGTTGGTGATCACAGTGGTGTATAAATAAAAAAGTCTTGAATTACTTAAAGTTTTTAATTTATTATAATTTCTTAAACAAATATATACAAGTAGGTAAACAACAAGGAGGTAATATATTAATAAACAAAATTGTGAATAAAAACGTTTCGAAAGCACACTCGCGCAGTGAGGAGCGTGTGAACAGGATGCGGCTCCAATAAAACCGCGGATATTACGAATGAACAAACAAACGAATTTGTGTATTAATAAAGTTCTTAACATTTACCACCGGCTCTGCTCTCTGTCACTTCGCGCCACTTTCCATCCGACTTTTATGATTGAAAGCGTGAAGATAATGGATAATAATAAAACGCTATTCGCGTTTGTGTACAGAACACTACATTTATACAGTTTGGACGCAAGAGGTATTAAATTAAACCATATACTACATACCATTTATAAGCTGTATACCTATAAATACTTACCAAAAAACCGACTTCAGTCCAAAGATTTTCATCAGAATATCACCAAGCAAAAACCACCTCAAAATTTATAATATATCCTGAATACAGTTTTTTTGTGATGTGTCGATTGTGTCTCTATTTGATAAATAAATAAATAAAAGTACTCATTTAAAATAAATTAATTTAAAATATTTTATTAGCGTCTACTTAAAAGCTTCTCGTTTGATATCGCCTTTTTTAAAGTAGGTTTAAAATTATACAACTAGAATTTTTTTTTTTTTTTTTTTTTTTATGACACTAGGTCGGCAAACAAGCGTACGGCTCACCTGATGGTAAGCGATTACCGTAGCTTATAGACACCTGCAACACCAGAAGCATCGCAAGTGCGTTGCCGACCCAATCCCCAATCCCCCCCAGGAGCTCTGGTCACCTTACTCACCAACAGGAACACAATACTGCTTGAAAACAGTATTATTTTGCTGTGATCTTCTGTAAGGTCGAGGTACTACCCCAGTCGGGCTGCTCCATATTTTGAGCAGGAAATTCCTGCTGTGCCCTACCTCAGTTAAAAGAAGAATTGAGATATGATTTCAATTCAGAATTTAAAAATTCTTTTTGTGTTGGATAGCCCTTTTACCGATTAAGGCTAGAGACTATAAATCATTCCAAATAACTCGGGTTAAACCGCGGGATACAAGTACTTTTTGATATGTCTAACAAGTGCTTTATTTACTCATCGAAATATATAAAAATGAATGTTTGTCTGTATGTCCTCTATAGAATAGTAAACTATGCATTTGATCATGTCATGATCTTCAGCAAAGTGTTGTGCATGAGCCCACAAAGGTTTCTGAATTGGTACGACCAAAATAATAAACAAAAAAAAATAAAGTATCTTAATCTGGGCATCTTTTTTAATCCCAGACCGATTTAAAAAATTCGTTTAACGTGACATGTTGTGTTTCATTTGATCGAGGTTGAATATGTTATGTCATATAACATACGAAGAGTCCCATAGCAATAATTGTGTTTGCTCGCAAACGAAAAAAAAAAACCGACTTCAATTACATCGACAAGTAATACAACGTAGATCGACGAAAAAATTGTCAAGCAACTAAGCGTTATCAAATATTACTTAAAAAGTAGTTATCAGATCTCGATAAAATTTATATTTGACCACATGATAAACATCAGCTTTCGATTAAATTAAAAATTATCAAAATCGGTACACCCAGTAAAAAGTTATTACGGATTTTCGAGAGTTTCCCTCGATTTCTCTGGAATTCCATCATCAGATCCTGGTTTCCTTATCACGGTACCAAACTAGGGATATCTTCTTTCTAGCAAAAAAAGAATTATCAAAACCGGTACATCCAGTAGAAAGTTATGCGGTATAATACAACGTAGGTCGACGAAAAAAGCGTCAAGTAAAAACGCATTATTAGATATAACTCGAAAAGTAGTTGTTAGGTCTCAAATAAATTTAAATGGGACCAATTGGCACACACCACCTTTCGATTAAAATAAAATTTATCGAAATCGGTCTACCCGGTCAAAAGTTCTGATGTAACATACATAAAAAAAAAAATTATAATAATTGTGTTTGCTCGCAAACGAAAAAAAAAACCGACTTCAATTACATCGACGAGTAATACAACGTAGATCGACGAAAAAATAGTCAAGTAACTACGCGTTATCAAAGATTTCTCAAAAAGGAGTGATCGGATCTCAATAAAATTTATATGTGACCACATGACAAACATCAGCTTTTGATTAAATTAAAAATTATCAAAATCGGTACACCCAGTAAAAAGTTATTGCGGATTTTCAAGAGTTTGCCTCGATTTCTCTGGGATCCCATCATCAGATCCTGGTTTCCTTATCATGGTACTAAACTAGGGATATCTTCTTTCCAACAAAAAAAGAATTATCAAAATCGGTACACCCAGTAAAAAGTTATTGCGGATTTTCAAGAGTTTCCCTCGATTTCTCTGGGATTCCATCATCAGATCCTGGTTTTCTTATCATGGTACTAAACTAGGGATATCTCCTTTTCAACAAAAAAAGAATTATCAAAATCGGTATATCCAATAGAAAGTTATGCGGTATAATACAACGTAGGTCGACGAAAAAAGCGTCAAGTAAAAACGCATTATTAGATATAAGTCGAAAAGTAGTTGTTAGATCTCAAATAAATTTAAATGGGACCAATTGGCACACACCACCTTTCGATTAAAAAAATATTTGTCGAAATCGGTCCACACGGTCAAAAGTTCTGATGTAACATACATAAAAAAAAAATACAGTCGAATTGAGAACCTCCTCCTTTTTTGGAAGTCGGTTAAAAAAGAATTGTCACTTATCATACGCAATATAGGCGAAACCACATTAGTTGACTAGTGTAAAAAATACTATCAAAATGGTCAAGAATCTAAATTAATTGATAAAGTTAATTATGCAAGAACAGCATTCTTGTCGGATATTGACCTAAGTGATATTACATAATTATTTATCTTAACTCTTTAATTTATATGTATATAAAAATTAATGTTTGTCAGTATGTCCTTTATGGAATTGTAAACTACGTTTTTGATCATGTCATGATGTTCAATTAAGTGTTGTGCATGAGCCTACAAAGGTTTGTGCGTTGGTACGACCAAAAAAAGAAAAAAAAAGTCGTAGCAACGCGCGCAGGGTACTTATAAGGGCTAGTTAATAAATTATATTTAATCATAACCTGTTTATTAGAACAATCGCTCAAGCTTTGTCTATTTTTAATTCTTCGATTGGAAAAAAAAATCCCACAACAGATTTTGCAACTGTCAAAAAATAAGTTTAAGCTTTGTATTAAAAAGAAATTATTTGATAAAACTTTGTGATGGATTTTTTTTTTAATCATATTAACTGCAATAAATGTCATATCACGTATTACTTGATCCATAGACAAGTAACAGACATTGGCAGTTAATATAAAAAAAAAAACACATAGGTACAGCTAATATTATAAATGTGATAGTTTGTGAGGATGTATGTATGTGTGTTTCTTACACTTTCACGCAAAAAATTCTGGAACGATTTAATAAATATAGATATAATAGCCAGTGGTAGCTGGAGATCATTACAACATAAGTTATTTTTGTTATTTTTTATCCCGTCATTCCCATGGATCGGAAATCACACGGATAAAGCCGAGTGACGCAGCTAGTATAAAATAAGTCTGAAATAAAATAAAAAAATATAAAAATAAACCAATATAAATCCGTCTATCGAAACAAGCAATAAATAAATGTATTAAATGAACTAATGTAGGAACGAGGGCATAAGACGCCATCACGAATTAATCTTTAATAAATCTAGGTTAGTATTAATCCAGTCTATTCCTGTCAGGCAAAAAATTGTAGCTCGCGAATTTTACGGAATTAGTTCATAAAGTGGGCAGCTCAGACATCGCACGGTTATTTCTAAATTTCTGTACAGACGAGCACGTAACTTTATACGAGTAATTATATTGTGACTTGGGGATGACATTTCAGGAGAGTTTTATGAATTTTGACAGTTCATTGACTTTGATGTAGGACATTTTGACATTCGAGGAATTTTTGGTAATCTGTTACTTTGATTTTACTGAATCAATATAATGAAAATTACTATCATTAGGAAATTGAATGTTTTGCTAGCGGTTGGACTTCCGACCGCGCAGATATTTGACATAGTCTGGGCATTTGTTGTTATGTTGTGCGTAATTGCGATCCTCCTATAAAGGATTTTAACTCATTACGTTCCAAAAAATGTGAATCGTTTATTAATTAAACGTAAATTCGAAAAATTGGAAATTACATTTATTTCCAAGATACACAAGATATGAGAATCTCTAGCGACGGGTGAGACCAGGTAGAACATCTATCTTTGTGTAAATATATTTTATTAAAACAACAATATCATTAAACTACATAAATAAAATACGTTAAAAAAGATTTTTTTTTCTAAAACCGTTTTCGTCCCGACTGTATCCTAAACATCCAATTGACAAGTCATCGACCTCTTTACATTTTAAAGAATAGTTTTGTCGCTTCAAGAATTTACTGAATTTAATGTTCAACGGATGTCAACCTCGAGATTTTAACATATTATTATACATATTGTTATAGGTATGTAGCCGTTTCTTTTGACAATAAATCTAAAGGCGTTCACATTAGCCTAGCTACAAAGCAGTAACGTTAACGCTGCCCCAATTCATTTGAATATTCTTAGTATATTTATGTATTTTATAATCGAACTGTTGCGCGAATGATATAAATTTGTATATTAATAGTTTGTGTATATAAAATTAAATGTTTATCTTTTATCTAGGTCATTGTTTTATTTAGTCTTAATGTTAATATCAGTTCTATACGGCTGCTGACATGTTACGAATCGTACGGTTTCACTCAAGATGTAGGAATACTTTATAAAATGATGTTTTATAGACAATGTTCTTTAACATATTGGCATTATAGCATAAAAATATCGCCTAAAATTGGATCATTATAATTATGATGAAATAGAGGTGCAAAGCTTTTGATGACCGAGGTAACATGCGCTGTGTCGTGACATGTTGACATAAAATGTAGTAGGTTATTATGGGAAAAAAGGTTATTACGGATCAGTGAATACGTGAACCGAATTTGGATGGTCGTAGATTCAAATCAGGCAAATGCCTGTAGATTTTTAACCAGTTAATTTTTGTTTCACGCTTCTCTTCACGCTTCAGCCTGTAATATCCTACTACTGGGCATAGGCCTTTTACCCCCATGTAGGAGAAGGATCAGAGCTTAATCCACCACGCTGCTCCAATGCGGGTTGGCGGATATATTCCCTACTATGAGTAACGATCGCTATCAGGTGTACATGATAACAGCCGGGACCGACGGCTTAACGTGCTCTCCAAGGCACGTTAGGGAGACCCACAAGGACTGCACAAACACCCAGACCACGGCAAACATCTGTATGACCAATACAAATGTTTGTCATGTGCGGGGATCGAACCCGCAACCGCCAGCGCAACAGTTTTGTTTAGTAGTGAAGAAAATATCGTGCATTTCCTTGTATGAAATTATGAGACTTGTACAGTCGTCAACATGAAGCAAATCATATAGCGTGGTATTAAAATCAAACCTCATTTAAAATTTATTAGCTTTGTTAACCGACTTCAAAGAAGAAGGAGATTACTAAATACAGCCGTACATAATATATATATATATATATATATATATATATATATATATATATATATATATATACATATATATTTTATGTATGTTCGGGGATAACTTCGTCGTTTATAAATCGATTTTAATAATTCTTTTTTTTTTATTGGAAAGGAGATATCCCAAGTGTGGTACCATGATAAGGAAACCGGGATCTGATGGCTAGTGCGTTTGTCAATTTTTTTCGTCTACTTACGTTGTATTACTGGTCGATGTAATTGAAGTCGGTTTTTTTTTCGTTTGCGAGCAAACACAATTATTATTCTAGTAATGATTCTTCTAAGATTTCTGTAATGAAATCTAGCTTTAGAAAAAAATATATTGTTAGAATGAAATCAAATTTTAGTACGTAAAAAATGGTTACATGTCGTGTAGCAATTAATATTATTTCATTAAAATTATTGCTATGACTTATTACTTTGGCGTTTTAACACTGATTACACTAATCACTAATTCACGTTTAACATGTTGGTGGTGTAATATTAACAGTATTTTATTTTTATTAACTCTTATACTTTTATATACATTACTAGCTGACTCGGCAAACGTTGTCTTGCCGCTAAACGCTATTCAAAAATAGGGGTTGATCGTCGAGGGTTGAAAATTTAGGGTTGTATGTATTTTTTAATTTTGTATCATAAAAAAATTAAAAATAAGTAATTTATCTAAAAATTCAAAAAAAAATTGGGGTGGACAACCCTTAAGGGATTAGGAGATGATAAATAGATGTTGTTCGATTCTTAGACTCACCCAATAGGCACACAAAATTTCATGAGAATCGGTCAAGCCGTTTCGGAGGAGTTTAACTTCAAACACCGCGACACGAGAATTTTATATATTAGATTTCATACACACGAAAGCAAATTTAAGTTATTTAAAAAACTTTACGTTAATTTAAATAATGTCACAGAGTTCATCGAACCATATTATAGTGTTTTGATTGAAGTTTGACACTTAAGCGCCGTTGCCTCATCGAAAACAATCGTTTTGTTACGACACGACATATACGAAACTAGCGGATCTGGCGAACTTTCTAGAGCCATTTTTGTTAATATAATAATAATAAAATGACTAAACTGATAATAGAGTTTAGCTCAGACAAAGCCCATAAAATAAAACAGTTTTAAAAACTAACATAGAAACAAGTAAACAGAAATTAACACGATAAAACAGTTTAGGATAAGAAAGCCGAGACAAAGAATATATCGACCTTTTTAAAATTTTATTTTATGCAAGCCTTGTACTCAAAATAATGAAAAAACCAACGACATTCATTTGTTAAGTATAGATTGAACGATTCGTTAGCAAAATAGAGACCGGACGTTATTCGACAAAAATTTTATCTTACAATATTATAAAAAATAATATTAATTTAATTGAACCTCATAAGACGTTTTAAATGTCATGAGAAGTCAGAAATATTACTTTCACACAGATAAGCGTTTAAAAATATCGAAAAATTTAAATACGAAACTTTTTTTTTACGACATTATTTATTAAGTACGAAACTGATTTAGTACTGTAGTAGTGATTTAGATATACCACATTAAGATTTATACAATTTTCAGCGGTTTTTTTTCGTTTCACCTTTCATCTGTCAGACTACGAAAACCAAATTAGCAGAATTAAAATAGATCGTCATATGTTGTCTCGTCCTAAATTCAGATAGCTTATTACACAGAGTATAAAACGCGCTAAAACTGATTGCTCTGAATAAATTTTGTTACTAGTCTGTAATGGTGCCATATGTTTTTCAAATCGTAATAATGATAGTTCGCGAATACTTTTTGACCGACTTTCAAAAATGGAGGATGTTCTCAATTCAAATGTATTTTTATGTATATATGTTATCTCAGAACTTTTTATTGGGTCGACCGATAACATTAATTTTTTAAAGTAAAAATTTGTGTGCTTGTCATGAGGTACCATTTAAATTTAGTTGAGATTTGAAAAGTACTTTTCGAGTTACATCTAATAATGGGTATTTTACAGTTGACAATTTTTTCGTCGACCTACTTTGTATTTTACTTTATAACTTTTTACTGGGTGTACCGTTTTTGATGATACTGGTTTTAATCGAAAGCTGATACTTGCTTGTGGTCTTACTTAAGTGCACGCTATCATAACGCATATTTTATTTATTGTTTTTTCATCTACCAACGTTGTATTACTTGTCGATGTAATTGGAGTCGGTTTTTTTCGTTTGCCAGCAAGCAAACACAATTATTATTTGAGTTTTCTTTTGTAGACTGACGCGACAAACTTCGTGTTGCTAAATTTCGCTTTTGTGAATTTTTTGCTATCAAGCTTTGTCCTGATAAAAATAGGTCCAAAAAAATCAATATCCGCGCTGAACGACGGAGCAAATCTACCACATTCAAGTATGTCAGTAGTTTCAGCTTGCAGGTCGGTTTCAAATTTGTCATAAAATTTAGAATATGAGGAGCTGTGCAGCTCTGATGACGCGTTGGTTCAGTGGTCACAGAATTGGCTGTTACGCTGGCGGTCGTGGGTCCGTTCCACGCCATATAGATGTTTGGTCTGGGCGTTTGTGCTTGTAGATTGTGTGTGTTTCCGGACCCCAGACACAGAAAAAATCCTACTTAGGCGTTGAGTGTAACGCTTCAGCCTGTAATATCCCACTGCTGGGCATAGACCTCTTTCCATATGCGAGGAGAAGGATCAGAGTTTAATCTACCACGCTGCTCCAATGCGGGTTGGTGGATTGTTGAGAGTTTGTGGAGTGTAAAGCGTTTATATAGGAAAGTTTTCGCCTTTTTTTATGTCACCAGGTCGGCAAACAAGCGTACGGCTCACCTGATGGTAAGCGAATACCGTAGCTTATAGACGCCTACAACACCAGAAGCATCGCAAGCGCATTGCCGACCCAATCCCCAATCCCCCCAGGAGCTCTGGTCACCTTACTCACCAACAGGAACACAATACTGCTTGAAAACAGTATTATTTTGCTGTGATCTTCTGTAAGGTCGAGGTACTACCCCAGTCGGGCTGCTCCATATTTTGAGCAGGAAATTCCTGCTGTGCCCTACCTCAGTTAACCTTAAACGGGTACTTCTTGTTACTTATATTAAATTTGCGACAATCTCATTTCAATCACGGTTTTTATCACTTTCTAATTACTGACTGATGGTACGCCACGTACCTTACTCTCGTCTCGTTAACCCTTGATTCTGTCACGTTCGAACGACTTCCAGTGAAGGTTTATTTTTTTACATTTAATACGCACGTTTTGGTGGTAAAGGTATTGGTGGCACGAGTTGGATCCCTGCTGTGAGACGGAGTCATTGTCACGACTATGGGTCTACGGGGCTTGTACATGAAGGCTTTTAAAGGTATCAATTGAATGTATTTATAAACCGTTTTAATAATTTTTTATATCCTAGTTATAAGGAAATCGGAATTATAATACTTGGTACATTTAGCATCAAAAGCGATAATTTTTAATATCTTGTCAGGAACCGGAAATTTGAGTTTATTTAACATTCACTTTGAATTAATCATTAATCTATAATATATATAAAAGCGAAAGGTCACTCACTCATCACGAAATCTCCGAAACTATAACACCTACAAACTTGAAATTTGGCAGGTAGGCTCCTTATAAGACGTAGGCATCCGCTAAGAACGGATTTTACGAAACTCGACCCCTAAGGGGGTAAAACGGGGGTTGCAAGTTTGTATGAAAGTCCTATGTTTTTGAAGTAAGAGACTTGAAATTTAAAATTTATGCTCTATAGATGATGAAAAGGTGTCCAAATAATGTATCTTTAGAAATCAACTCCCTTTTGGGGTTAAAACGGGGGATGGTAGGTTGACTCACTCATCACGAAATCTCCGGAACTATAACAGCTACAAATTTGAAACTTAGCAGGTAGGTTCCTTATAGGGCGTAGACATCCGCTAAGAACTGATTTTAAGAAACTCTACCCCTAAGGGGATAAAACGAGGGTTAGAAGTGTGTATGAAAGTCCTGGGTTTTGTGAAGTAAGAGACTTGAAATTTTTAATGTATGCTCTATAGATGGTAGAAAGGTGACCAAATAATGTAGGTATCTTTAGAAATCAACTCTCTTTTGGAATTAAAACGGGGGATGGTAGGTTGACTCACTCATCACTCCGAAACTATAACAGCTACAAACTTAAAATTTGGCTGGTAGGTTCCTTATAGGGCGTAGACATTCACTAAGAACTGATTTTACGAAAATCGACCCCTAAGGGGATAAAACGGGGGTCGGAAGTTTGTACGAAAGTCTTATGTTTTTGAAGAGACTTGAAATTTAAAATATATGCTCTATGGATGGTGAGGAGGTGTTCAAATAATGTATCATAATCTATATATTATATAAAAGAGAAAGGTCACTAACTCACTTATCACGAGAAATCAAAAACCGCTGGATGGTCTATCCATCCAGGTTGGACAAAGATAAAATTTGGCAGGGAGGTAGATTATAGTTAGCAGACGTCCGCTAAGAAGGGATTTTAGGATATTCCACCGCTAAGGGGGTTTAATTGGATTTGCCACAGCACACACAGCCTGAAAATAAACCTAAAAATGTGGTGTATAGAGAGGTTTTATAAAAATAACTATTAAATTTTACTAAATTGTGCCTTTTAAAAAGTTACTCAGTCTGATAAGCATTTCAAGTGACTGAAATAAAGATAATTTGCGTTAAACATCTTAATAGTAATGCATATCTTCATAACCACGCGGACGTAGTCGCGGGCAACATTTAGTGTATTATAAAAAAAAGTCCTCAAAGTGTATGTGATCGATTCGCTCAAAATTTACTGAACGGCAAGAGGAAGGTTTACGGAAGGGCTAAGCCGATTTTGATGAGAGTTTCACTGGAAGTTTGCCGGGAAAACTTTGTGACATACTAATTTCAACGCGGGCGAAGCCGCGGGCACAGCTAGTATCTATATATTGATAAATACGTCTCATTTCATAATTTTTTTCTAATGTTTAAAGTCTGCCCTTCAGATTTTCCTTGTAAGTACAACAAGTAGGCTAATGACGTCATAAAAATCAAATATGTCATACGGTAGCTATTAATTTGTTATAAAATTAACTTATTAATTTTAAACTAATTAATATACGTATAATGGCGCTCCTTGGTTCTAATATTTATCACAGACATTTATGAAATTAAAACAGTAATTAAGGGATCGTTTTGGGAGACGACTCGATGTAAAGGTTCCGTATTCATAAAAATATGTAAAGTATTTTGAATAATAATAATATTCTTTATTGCACACCATTAAAAGATGCAAACAAAAGTAGTACAATTAGAGGAAGATGTACAAAGGCGGTCTTATCGCTAAAAGAGCGATTTCTTCCAGACAACCTTTAGGTATAGGACAGGGCATAGAAAAGCGGTTAGGAAGTGTACAAATAAAACAGTATGTTATTAATATCCATCAAAAATCATAATAGTGCTGCGCTATCACTCAGTTGTGATTTATTTCAGGCGACCTTAGGGTTAGAAAGAACAAGAATCAGGAAAATTTACCAGTTTCTAATTTTTTTTAAAAAATCAATTGTGATTTCATATGTATTTTTACAAAATCCATCAATATTATTTACTTACAGTACTGATGTCCTTAGTGTCGAAACAGGTGGCTTTGTAAATAATATTTATGTTAGTAAAAAATTCTTTACTTTATTTATTACTAAATTAATTTAATTTATTTTATGAAAAATATAATAAATATTATTTCTTGGATAGATATTAAGCTATTTTGACAATCGATGGTAAACCACTCATTTTTGCTGGTTCCGCTCAGCTCTCAGAGTCTACGCTTCGATAGTTAATGGTTGTAATTGAATATAATATAAGATATAGAATATAAAATATGATAGTAGAACTATCTAATTATAATATACTAGCTGTATCCCGCAATTTCACCCGAGCTCATCATCATCTTCCTGCCTTTATCCCACTTATTTAGGGTCGGTACAACATGTTTTCCTCTTCCATTCCTCTCTATTGTTCGTCACTTCAGCGCTCACTCCTTTCTTTCTCATATCCTCATTCACACAATCCATCCATCGCTTTTTTGGTCTGCCGATCGCTCTTCGTCTTTCGAATTTCATCCCTAACATTCTTTTACCAATATTGCGTTCATCCCTACTCATTATACGCCCAAACAACGCTAACCTTCTGCTCCTAATTTTCTCCGTCACGGGTGCTACTTTCAACCTTTCCCTTATAAACTCATTTCTAATCCGATATTTCCTCGTCACTCCACACATCCATCTCAACACTCTTCTTTCATCCGTCACATTCGTTGCCCAACATTCTGATCCATACTTTACGACAGGTCTTATAATCGTGTCGTAGATTTTCCCCTTAGATTTCCCCCGAGCTAATTTGAGGAATTGTCGTACAAAAAATATTATACAGACTTTCCGATATATAGACCTACACAAAAATAATTTTTAATTTCAACCTTCTTTCATAAAAACTCTTTAGGTTTATAAAATTAGCAAATTTCATTGTAAAATAACAAATCAAAGGCGTTTTTAAACCATAATTAAAAAGGGAGCATTTTATTTTCGTCGGCGGAACTCTGACAATTTCGACGTCGTCATTGTGAAATAAATGGCAGATGGCTGCCGGCCGTACCGAATAAAATAACACGGATTTGGTTATTTATTGCAGTATCAAAAAAAGGGGAATGTAATTAAAATATATCTATATAAGTAAAAATGAGACGCTAAATTTGTTGCTAAGTGCTCGAGAATGGTTGGGTCTATTGGGGTTTTTTAACCTACTTCCAAAGAAGGAGGAGGTTCTCAATTCGACTGTATTTTTTTATGTATGTTACTTCAGAACTTTTGAGTGGGTGGAACGATTTCAAAAATTTTTTTTTAATCGAAAGGTGGTGTGTCATATTTGGTCTTACTTAAATTTCATTGAGATTTGATAACAACTTTTTGAGTTATATCTAATAATGCGTTTTTACTTGACTATTTTTTCGTTGA
Organism: Melitaea cinxia; assembly: GCF_905220565.1. Lineage (NCBI taxonomy): Eukaryota > Metazoa > Arthropoda > Insecta > Lepidoptera > Nymphalidae > Melitaea > Melitaea cinxia. The sequence continues at coordinate 784,748 of NC_059408.1, read as the reverse complement.
CCTACGTTGTATTATACCGCATAACTTTTTACTGGGTTTACCGATTTTGATGATTTTTAATTTAATCGAAAGCTGATATTTATCGTGTGGTCACATTTAAATTTCATCGAGATCTGATAACAAATTTTTGAGTAATCTTTGATAACGCGTATTTACTTCACTATATTTTCGTCTCCCTACGTTGTATTATTAGTCGATGTAATTGAAGTCGGTTTTTTTCGTTTGCGAGCAAATACAATTATTTCTATACAATTAAGTCGGTAAACGAGCGTACGGCTCACTTGATGGTAACCGATTACCGTAGCTTATAGACGCCTGCAACATCAGAAGCATCGCAAGCGCATTGCCGACCCTAACCCCCCCCCACAGGTGCTCTTGTCACCTTACTCACACCGGGAACACAAACTGCTTGAAAACAGTATTATTTAGCTGTGATCTTCTGTGAGGTCGAATTACTTCCCCAGTCGGGCTGCTCCAGATTTTGAGCATCTTATTTCCTGGTGTGCCGTAGCTTAGTTACATTCTCCTACATTTTGATGAAATTTTGCACATATTCACAACTTTGTCCAACTTAAAATATATGCTATATTTTATTTCGTTAAATGACCGCAATATTTTTATTGCAAAATAAAAAATATAGCGGTACCTAAGTTTAATATTTGATTTCCTGCATTCTTAATGGTTGGGATGACGGGTCAGGGGTTCGCAGTTAAACCTTTAACGACACCTCATAAAAATACAAATGAGTTAACTTAAAAAATTCTAATGTTTTGCGTCTGATATTAAGAACGAATAGTTTTTTTTTTTAACTTATTGTGTATTATACTTATATGTCCGTTTAAATTAAGCTCTGATCGATTTCTTGTTTCTTGTTTCGAAGAGTTAATACTTTATGATTCCTTCTTCGTAATGAATTATTTAGCGAATTTGTGCAAAAACCTAATTAAACTTTGTGTGATCCGATTTATACTTCAATGGCTTTGAAAAAAGCCTATTAATAGCTTTTAAATAAGTATTGTGTGATTAAATTAAACCTGTCAAAATAATAAATTTCACTGGTAAGTTGCTAGTGACTATTAACATCGTCGGAACTGCAAAATCGCATTTTTTTGTTTACTTCATAAAATTTTCCCAAATAACCAAGTCTATCATCAGCTGAAGAGAATTTTTTTATTTTATGCATATATTATTTAGTTGTGGTACTTATGACAAACCAGTAACTATTAGTCTTAACCCGTTAAAAATGTAACAAGTGACTTTTCTCATATTAAAATTTAATGATCCTGCTTAAAATAAGTAAAAAGATACACGCAATTTTCACTTTGAATCGCTCTCCTGTAAAGTTGCTGTTTTTCACATCCGACGTTTTTAATAGTCATGGACGAAGTACATTCATAAAGGCGTATTACCTTCTCCTACACGGTGAAAGAGGCCTAAGCTCAGTAGTGGGATATTACAGGCTGAAGCATAAGTAGGTACATTATGATGAAATATCAAATTTCTTTATTTTATAATATAAAATAAATCTATTTCATACATTAACTATATTTAAATAAAATTAAAAAAATATATTTAAAATATATATTTGTTTGTTTTGTCACGTTGTGTATTTCTTTCTACTTTAATTAATTAAGTATATCAAAACAATAAAAGAAAATTAGATAAAAATTAAAACAACGCATAAAGAAATAACAACGATATCTACATAAAAAAATAATGTTATTTTTACTAACAACATTTCATTAATGATATATTAAGATTATCAATCGTAAGATTCTCAATAGCAATTAACATTAAAATAGCTCGGTAGTTAAATCTAATGAAATATCGTTAATTTACGATGGCGCGGAAGACCTTTTAACAGGCCGTATTTTGTCAGCTCGTATGTCTATCCGTCTGTCCCATAAATTTCTCGTTCCGATGTAATTCGGTACTCGGAAAAGATATACATATAATTACACAAACTATAAATCAGTGCTCCCTTATTTCGGGCTGTGATTAAAAATATTATACAGGGGTAGTGCAGACGTGAGACAGTCGTAAAATAAGTCATTAAAAAAAATGTGAAATAACCTTTAAGTAAAACATTTCTTATCTTATATATATATTATATCTATAACATACACATACTGACGACTATTCCTAAGGTAATAAATTTAATGCTTGTGTTACAGGTAACAGCTGACTTATTAGTTTATATATTAATTTTCAAAAGAGTAACTGCGGAGTTCCTTGCCGATTCTTCTCTGCAGAATTTTATAAAAATAATAATTTATTTTAAGTTTTATTAAGTTTTAATTCGTAAAATGACGATTCGAAAGTGTTCTTGGAGCCTATTTAAATAAAGCTGTTTTTGATTTTGATTTTGATTTTATATAGCTAAATATTTTTTGATAAATATACATAGAAATGATACCTATATAAATACACAATTATACAAATATTACATATATTACACTCAAACTGTACTGTTGAAAAGATATGTAAACTAAAGGAATGATAAATACAGACGATTTAGAATGTTTATTTCGACGCTATAACCCCCATAGGAAATCTAATCTGGGCATACTGGCATTATACATCGAACATTTATATAACTAAAATTAATTTATTTATGATATTTTATGCATTTTTTTTATTAATAGTAAGGTAACCAGAATTCGCGGAAAGGATAGGGGTCGGCAACGAATTAGCGATGCTGCTGTTGTTGCAGACGTCTATAAGCTATGGTAATCGCTAACCATCGGGTGAGCCGTACGCTTATTTGACGATCTACTTGTATAAAAGTATAAGTAATATTAATTTTATTTATTTATTTATTTATTCTTAATGTACACCGAAATATAGACACATATAAAGAAGATACAATACAAGATGTACAAAGGCGATCTTATCGCTAAATAGCGATTTCTTCCAGATAACCTTTGGGTACTGGACACGATACAGTAGCAGCGGTTAGAAGTGTGCACAAATTAAGGAGTAAAACTCAATAATTAATAGACAAAAATTACGATATGATAGACTTACATAATTATTAAACAATACTATATAAATATTACCAGACCTCTCAAAAAATCGCTACCGTCTTGTCTATGTCAGTGCTGTCTTGTGGTATGTCTGTGTTTCAATATAGCGTAGTCGTTAGGTCGTAGTCGGCCGGTGCTTGCTCATAGTTTGATCGAAGTATGAAAGTGTAACAGTCATGTTCCATTATTAGTTTATATTTCAGGAAAACTCGTAATTTTTTGTATTGTTTGTAAATTTACTCGAAGTGTAGTGTTATTGATATTAATGTAATTGCTTTCTAAGCTAATCGTATAGTAATTTAAGTGTTACATTTGTTTATGATTTACATAGCTTCAAATACATTTTATTTTGGAACACAACACTGCTTGAAAACAACATTATTTAACTCTGATCTTCTGATATAAGGTCGAAGAAGGTACTACCGGAGGTATTTTGAGCAGGAAATTTCCTGTTAAAGCGATATAAAGTCTGAGGCAAACACTAAACTTACACACGTACCTATGTATTAAATCAAAATTTATTAAATACATTTTTTCTTAGAAATAAATTATAAGCGATATCAGGTGTGTTTACTAGTATTGTAAAAAGGATCCCATGTACTTTTTAAGTAAATAACACGATCAGTATTTCCCTTAATTATTAATAAATATAAATTTTGCGATCCCAAATATATACATAAGGCATGTATATAAAAAGTGTATACTCTCAAATAGGCGTATATAATGCGGTCATATGACATAAATATCTTTTTTTTTTATAATTATAATTATTAATTAGTATATATTAAGTGTGTAACATGTGTGTATTTGTTACTTTATTTTGATTTAAAGTTTTGATGTCAGAAGGAAAGTGGGAGAATTTAACTGAGGTCGGGCACAGCAGGAGCATTATCCTCAAAAATGTGGAGAAACCCGGCTGAGGAAGTAATGTGACCTTAGAGAAGATCACAACTAAATAATACTGATTTCAAGCAGTGTTGTTCCTGTGGTGAGTAAGGTGACCAGAGCTCCGGGGGGGGGGGGGGATTGGGGAAGAGTCGGCAACGCGCTTGTGATGCTTCTGGTATTTCAGACATCTATAAGCTAAGATAATCTTGTTTCACAAACTCGTTCTATAAAAAAGTCGAACACGGGACTTATTTAATAAAAAAATATTTAATTTTATTATAGATTCTTTTATATATATTAAATAAACCACAAGAATGGAAACCTGTTATATATTATAAAGGTCTACTTAATCACAAGTAAGCCGAGTAAAGACGCGACTAGTGTATTTTGTACGTATTAGTTAAATGAACGTTATAAAATAACTATATACGGTTAAAAATATTTTTATACTTTTAAAATTTCATTCGACCGCATTATCAGTTGAATACCTAAATGAGATGGTTAAAATTGCCTCATATAAGAACCCCTACACTAAGGGTTCTGTACTATATGCTATTATATAAATAAGTAAATACTTCATAGTTCATGGCTCTAGTAGAGCGAAAGCCTGTGTCTGGTTTCTGGATAAACGCACAGACCTCAAAAAACGTCTTTATCACTTCCACATGTATTTATATTTTTCACGAGTGGGAATCGATACCGCGACTACTAATTTATTAGCCAGTAACTGTGACCACTGAATCAGTTATCTAATTAAACAGATGTAAATATTTTTAACCATATATTAAATTCTTAAGATCGAAATAAACCACTTCTGGGACAATGGTATGGAAAATGTCTGTGGCCTCAAACTATTATTGTTCACTGCTGCTTTCAGCCTTAGTAAGACTTATTATGTGTTTAAATCATTACCTATTACGGTTCTAAAGATAATTATTGTATCTGACGGACTTTATTTTTAACTGAATTCAAAAAAGGAAGACATTCTCTATTCGACTATTTTTTTAAGCGTGTGGGTGTATCAATTTTGTTGATTTTTTTTATTCGAAAGCTGATGGATGTTGTTGGGACCCATTTAAATTTAAGCAATACTCAACAAGTAGCTTTTGACCTATCCCTAATAATAATTTTAATATACTGTCGATGTTAATTGAAGTCCTATTATTTTGTTTGAGAAAATTAAAATTATTAGGACAGCCTCAATTGCCTATTAGGGATCAAGTTAAGTGCCTTGGATACATAACGCTAAAAGCTAGTACACTCTAATCCAATTCAACATATTTATATATCGCTAATGGACTAAAAACCGTGTTTTCAGTAATTAAAGTACATAAATATAATGTATTATGATTTACGAGTTGTAATTATTTTGAAAGCGAAAAGGTGCGGCCGCTGTATCTGTCCTAACAGTTAGTTAACTTACACTTAGACTGTTTCGTTTATGTTAATGGTTTTGTCTAATGGTAGGGTGAAAAGTTTCGTAATACCTTTTTATATAAGTTAATATCATATGCTTAATTATGACATAATTATGATGGAAAGCGATGATGGAAGATAAGGAAATATAAAGAACGGCGAGCGTATTAAGTATATTTAAATAATTTGCGATTATCGTGTATTTTGTTAAATTAAACTTTGTTTTTAATATCTGGATATCATTGGTTTTGTCGTATTTAAAAAGAAATGTTGTTTGATATACTCTTTTTTTGATATCGCAGGGTAACCCATTTACGGGTGATATCCAGGATGCCCGGGTAGGCATTCCTAGACCGTATGTCGGGTTCAGCACTTGGGGGTGCAGTACCGACCAAACCCCAGCGGGAGCCTTCAGCCGCTTTAATTGGAGGGTCCCGGATCTGCAGGCAACAGGATCCCTCCAGCGACAGGCTGGCCTCGGCGAAAAGACCAGACTTCTCCTCCATGGGGACTATCCGGCTCACCTCTGAACAATCCCGCCGACGCCATGTCTAGCAGGACCGGGTTCCCATCCCGGATTGTTTGATATACTCCGTATAAACTTGTTTGTCGAAGAAACAAATAAAAATAGTTACAAATAAGTATTTTTTATTTATTTTAATAAAGGTAAGGCATTGGATTATATTATTACGGAAATGAAATGAAAATATTTGTTTGGCCATAAAGTAATTAGACACACTTCATGAACGTTAAAAAAAATTACAAAAAAAAAACAACAAAAATAAAAAATTTAATGTAGCAAAAAGAGCAATCAATAAAAAAATATATCTAAATATTAGGAACGTTACAAACATAGGTAATGTTCATGATGCTATGCAGCAATCTTAACTTAGTCACTATATTTCATCATCATCATCATCATTTCAGCCTATCACAGTCCGCTGCTGGACACAAGCCCCCACAAGTTCACGACAAAAATAGCGTGAACTCACGAGTCACTATATTTACTAAACCTAAATCCTAGTGTTTTGGTAGACATTACCTTCCTATTAAATCATCGCTTTATTAAAAGTATTAAGAGCACAATTGTAATTTAAACATTTAATAACCACAAAAATATTATATTAATATATAAAAATGATCTTATATACATATGTTATATACACGTCTCTACTATGGAATATAATCGTATAGTCATCTCGTTCCCGCAGAGCGGACAACGAGGAACTATCCAGCTACACGCCCGCTAATGGCCCTCCGTTGTCATTTTGAAAGGCTTTTTGTACCATTTAACGATACGCAATGAAGATATTTTTGTGTTATTGTGTATAAGCGATAGCGATTTTGAGGCTTATCTACTACTATACTAATTACTACCTAGATTTTTATTGAGAATGGAGGTATAATTTACAGGTAAATCTAGCCATCCGTCCTGTATCTACTGAGGCTATATGATAACGTACCTAATAGATAACACTACATAAAAATTACCTCTTTCCTTCTTTTTCTGAATAAAGACCTCTCTCTCCCAATACATAACTTTGTATATAAAAACATGAGTGGTAGTTCGTTTATGTTTTTTTTTAAATTATTTTGTATACACGTAAGTTTTGTGAGATTATTTTAAATAAATTTTAAGAGTCTATAAATTCCAATACACAGTAAATTTTGTAGATTTTTTACGACGCCATTTTTTCTTACGAAAAACGGGCTTAAGTTTCCGCTATCGCTTATACAATATGACCATTGTGTAAGGTAGTTGGTTTTTGTTAAGTTTAGCGATGTTCAATGAAGTTGAGCATGTTAGAGCACGCTCCATTGGTTTAATGCGTTGTTTAGTGCTCTGTTTTTTATCGACAAGTTAAATGTGACACTATTTCGGGTTGAAAGTGTAGTTTAGAAGGATAACACATTGTGTTATATGAAGTATACACCTATGATCGTGTGTACGAGTCTGACTGAGCGGTATGTGGTTTACGCGTGATAAATTTTGATACTTTTATGATTTTTTATGATAAACTGTTATGAGCTTTAGGCCCGATTGCATGTACAAATGCTATTAATAATCTAGTCATAAGATCTGACATATGACGATATTAAACAAATGAAAATTTTCTGAAATATTTTTTGGTTTCAAAAACTTTTTTGTGAGGAACAGTTTATCGGGAAACAGTTAAGTTAAATAAAACAAAGAAGTTTTACGAAATTGTTATTATGAGTGGTTCATTACTTGATGGATAAATAGTACAGGACATGACATTATATTAATAAGATGCCGCGTTGGCGCAGCGGTTACAGCCAGCCAGTAGCCCGACTGGAAAAGTACCTCAACATTTAAGATGATCAAGCCGCGTTGGCGCAACGGTCACAGCCATGGATTGTACCTGTTGCGTCGGCGGTTGCGGGTTCGATCCCCGCACATGACAAACATTTGTATTGGCCATACAGGTGTTTTCCGTGGTCTGGGTATTTGTGCAGTCCTTATGGGTCTCCCCACCGTGTCTCGGAGAGCACGTTTAGCCGTCGGTTCCGGTTGTTATCATGTACACCTGATAGCAATCGTTACTCATAGTAGGGAATATATCCGCCAACCCGCATTGGAGCAGCGTGGTGGATTAAGCTCTGATCCTTCTCCTACATAGGGAAAGAGGCCTTTGTCCAGTAATGGGATATTACAGGCTGAAGCGTATGACATTATATGTCATAACTATTTTTAAGTTGAAATTGACCTAGCGAGGTAGGTGACAGGAGGATATAGCCTGCTCAAAACCTGGAGCAGCCTGACTGGGATACCTCGACCTTACAGAATAAATCATGTATATAATGAGCCATAACTCCGTCCATTGGACTTCACAGTCTGGAACTGTGTTAAAATATGTTTAATGTGTAAGAAGCAAATGTGTTGTACAAATGTAAAGATTTTGAGCAGGATAGTTCCTGGATTGTCTTACTTAATCTATGGGGCAGAGAGGTAGAGAGACAAAAAACTGGTTGTCTGTGACAAATGTAACAAACATGACAATGTCATAACAAAACATGTCCTCGCACGCATAGGCCAATCGAGTGGAAGAGAGATAGATGCGGCGCAAGCGTACAATGAGCGTAACGGGACAATGAGTCATCTTTTTTAATCGACTTCAAAAAAGGAGAAGGTTACTCAATTCGTCGGTATATATATCTATGTTTGGGGATAACTTCGTCGTTTATGAACCGATTTTGATAATTCTTTTTTTGTTGGAAAGGAGACAACCCTGGTGTGGTACCATGATAAGGGAACCAGGATCTGATGATAGAATCCTAGAGGAATTGAGGGAAACACAAAAATCCGCATAATTTTTTACTGGATGCACCGATTTTGATGATTTTTAATTTAATCGAAAGCCGATGTTTATCACGTGGTCACATTTTAATTTCATCGAGATTCGATTACAACTTTTGCAATAATCTTTGATGATGCGTTTCTACTTGACTAATTTTTCGTCTACCTACGTTTTATTACTTGTCGATATAATTGAAGTCGGTTTTTTTTCGTTTGCGTGCAAACATAATTTATTAGTGTATGCAGCCGGCGTTCCTATATTTATTAGACGTCGTCACGTCAAAATCAATCGTTTTAATAAGTGTTCCTTGGTGCCACTAATTTACGAAACACTAAAGATCATTTCAAAATAAATTCATTACTTAAAAAGTACATACAAATTAATTTATAAAAAGAGAAGTTATTACTTCAAATAACTTTCATTAGTAGCATTTGAAACACCCATCCACGTAAGAACCGGTCGATACTAGGATTTAATACAAACGCAGCTGTTAGTCTGTTTGTGTCGCAATTTTTTTAAACCAAGCATTTTTTAAATCATCGCTTATTTTAATATATAAACATAACTATGAAAGTCTTAAAACGATTTTAATATAGTTTGCAGTGTTCAGATAAGGCTTGTCATCGCAGTCTGTCATTTTCTTGAACGACCTGCAAATGAAGGGACTGTCAGGTAAATGGCTATTGATACCTGTAATACTAGGCGCATCGCTAGCGCGTTGTCGACTCTACCCTTGCTGTCAACACAGCTCAACTTTAGGATCTCTAGTTACCTTCGTAACGACAGGAACACTATACTATTTGACAGAATTATTATTGGGCTGCGGTTTTCTGTAAGGAAGTATGTTCCCAGTTCGATTGCTCAAGTTTTTAAGATGATGGAAAGATAGACGATTGAATCAAATGATTGAGTTTGCTTGCCAAAAATAACGACTTCAATTACAAATACTACGTAGGTAGAAGAAAAAATTGTCAATTAAATACGCGTTATCAAAGACTACTCAAAAAGTAGTCGTTAGATCTTGATCAAATTTTAACAGGACTATGTGACAAGCATTGGGTTCCGATTAAAAGTAGAATCTTCAAAATCGGTAAAGTCATTTGGTATAATAGGTCAACTAGAAAATAGTCAAGAACTGTTAGCAAGGAGGTGCCTTTTTTTAGAAGTCGCTCAAAAATACGGAAGAGATTGACAAACGGGCAGACAAACTAGCTTTTCAAGCTAATTATGATCGTATATTATATATAATAATTTTATTACTTAATGACATCGAGTTCAAACGTGTTTATTATGTAAAAAAATCGTAGTGGGAAACATACTTTTTTAATTTAAAATTCAAATCAATTTCGAATCTTTTACATAACAAAAAATATATTACATAAAAATTTGTCTGAGCTTTATAAGAATAACGTATTAATATTTATCTGTCTACAAATCTACATACACTATAGCGGTGTAGTATATAACTGACCCCAATAACAGAACGATATGAGCCTCAGTTCTATGCTCGATTTAGACACACAGCTAGACGAAACTGGACCGGGTCAACGAATGCACTTATCTATTAACTTGATAAGATCCGAGATATCACTGTGATAAGCGATGTTTTTATTAGTTAATATTGTTAAATAAATATATATAATTAAAATTTTCTCAAATGATATATAGGTAACATAGTATAATTACCATTATTAAAATATTTTTTTTTTATAGAATTCAAATATGTTGTCAATTTCATAGTGAATCTATTATCGACAAATTCTTATTAATGAATAAATAGCCGCTGTCACATATCGTATTTATAGATACAGTCAAATCAACAACGAATCAGCGAATCAGTGAATCTAACAATAGTCAATTTTATTAGTAATAATCTTGAGTAGTAGTAGGTAGGTTGAGTAATATTGAATCTTGAAAATATTGAAATGAAAATGATAGTTTAAAACTTTTTCTCACATCACTACGATTGCGAAGCGTTGGCGCAACGGTCGCAACGCTGGTTTGTGGCTGCTGTGCTGGCCGTTGCGGGTTTTATCCCAGTACACGTCAAACGTTTGTATTGGTCATACATAATTATGTTTGCCGTGGCCTGGATGTTTGTGCAGCCCTTGTAGGTCTCCCCACTGTGCCTTTTGGTATGGTGAGCAGAACCAATAGTGGGACATTAGATGCTGAAGCGTACTATGATTGCGATCTTGAACAGAGTGTGTCTAATTCATTAATTGAGTTAAGATAAAATAGGTAATATTCTACTCAAAAAATATAGTAACCCGGATGGGACTTTACAGAAAACGAGAGCCACATAATACAGATCTTAACAGGTGTTGTATTCTGTGGAGAGTAAGGTAGCGAGTTTCTTGGGAGGAGACAATAGGCTACTGTAACTACTCAAGCGACAAAAACACTCTTTATCGACGTGATCAGTTATCAGTTCAGCCTATTGCAGTCCACTGCAGGATATAGGCCTCCCCAAGTTCGCGCCAGACATCCCGGTTTTCCGCAATCCTCATCCTGCCTACACCGGTAATCTTACGTAGATCGTCGGTCCAACGGGCCGGGGGATGTCCCACACTGCGTTTGTCAAGACGCGGTCTCCACTCCAAGACCCGTCTGCTCCAACGGCCATCGGTCCTGCAATAGGTATATATAACGACGTGAAGTTACTAGAAATAAATTTCGACTTCAGTTTTGACATCAGTGAAGAATTGAACCTGTTATAGCTTTGTTCTAAGTATGATGTTCTCAATTAACTATATATAATAAAAATCAAAATTTCTTAAATCACAGACAGAATCAGCGTCCAACTCTAGTTAAGTAAAAGTGAACTTATGTCAGTATAACACATTATGAATAATAAATTATACGAGCGAGGCGAAAATGTCAGTTCATATCTAATTGACGGACAGACCGACAGACGGGGATAGCGTTCGAATGTCAAAACACAGCAATTGCGGTGTTTATCTTGAGTTCACTTTTGTGGCTTTTATTTATAGCCAAAACTAATTATATGTCCCGACGTATTGTATTTTTAACCGACTTTCAAAAAGGAGGAGGTTACTCAATTCGACCGTATATATACCTATATTTTAATGTATGTTCGGGGATAACTTCGTCGTTTATGAACCAATTTTGATAATTCTTTTTTTGTTGAAAGAAGAAATCCCAGGTGTGGTATCATGATAAGGAAACCAGGATCTGATAACGGAGAGAGAAATCGAGGGAAATCCTTGAAAATCCGCACAACTTTTTACTGGGTGTGCCGATTTTGATGATGAAAGCCGATGTTTATCACGTGGTCACATTTAAATTTCCTCGAGACCTGATAACAACTTTTGGAGTAGTCTTTGATAATGCATATTTGACGTATGACGATGACGTATGTTGTATTACTTGTCGATGTAATTGAATTCGGTTTTTTAGTTTGCGAGCAAACACAATTATTGAAGATACATATTTTTTGGCGCGTTAGGAAAAAATGATGAAATTAGATTTTTATGATGCGCGCGCACAAATAACCGACACCCTGAAGTTAGCTAGTCAACAAAGAAGAAGTTAGCAACGTGAAGTTAGCTAGTCAAAGAAGGATAACTTCTTACGTGCGGACATAACACACACATTATTATTATTATAAAGATGACAAATAAACATACCGTGCAACGAATACCGTAGCTATGGACAATAGCAACGCCAGGAGCCCTAACCCTTACTTACCACAGGATCATAACTGTTCATGAGTGCTGAGTTATTTAGCTGTGATCTTCTGTAGGTATTTCATCAGAGAGGGTTCTCCAAATTTTGAACAGTATATCTCCTACTATACTCCACCTATTTGAAGTAGCTAGCTGACCTGATGACGAACTTTGTACTGCCATTTTTTTGTCAATACAGTGTTTCCTTTTGTACAAAACTTGTCAAAAATGAAAGGAATAGAACAAAAAAGATTTGTCGGTTTTTGTGTATTTAGTTAATTCGTATCATATTGTTTGCCGCAGTGGTTAAAGTAATTGGCTATTGCTCTAGCGGTTTGATGCTCGATCATGACAAATGTTGATAGAGTTGAGTGTCATCTTAATTTAAATAGTTTCTCAAGATTAATTTAGTACAGAATCTCCCCTTTTTACACTCCGACACAAAATAAACCGGTTTTATAATTTATTATACTTAAAAGTTTTATAAGCTTTTAAACAAAAAAACTACTAAGTATTCAATTATGTAACTTTGATATGCGGTCTAGACATTATCAATCAAGTGATTGAGTTTAAATTATTTAATTTATTCAAATTAACATATATGTCACTGTAATATAATATTTTTTATTTTTATTTAACACACGGTTTACTTACACTTATTTACATTAATATAACTTAAAAATAATTACAAATATTACAAAATTAAATGTAGTGAATATGTTTAGGTAATAAACATTAAAAAAATCGATTTGAAAAAAAAATCCATTCTATAGTTGGATCTTATTGCACAGTCAAGTACCAAGTCTTTAACCGACGTCCAAAATGAAGTAGGTTCGCAATTCGAATGTATATTTTAATCTATCTTACTCCAGAACTTTTTACTGGGTGCACCGACTTCGATGATTCTTATTCTAATTAAAAGCTAGTGTTTGTCCTATAGTCATATTTAAATTTAACCGAGATCTGATGACTACTTTTTGAGTAATTTTTAATTTACTCGAAAAGGTAGGTAGATAAAAAAAGTCAACGTAGTCAAGTATTTGCTTGACATTTTTTCATCTATCTACGTGGTATTAGGTACAGTGCCGACGTAATTGAAGTCGTTTTTTTTCGTTTCAATTTTTTTATAAGTTTTCTAATATTTTGAAGAAGGCTCCTATTGAGTTATTTATTATGAAATTGGTAAGAAAATTGGGAAATTTCAGAAAACCTAATAATTATTTTAACAGTTTGCAAGATAACACAACGCCTGGCAGATCAGCTAGTACGATACATATTTTGTACTTATTTAATTTGATTTAATTCAGCCTATAATATCACACTGCTAGGCACTCACGTGGTCCTCTTTCTTCATATTTTTTTTCTTACTGCCTTGCTTGAGTTAATTTAAACATAGCGCCGTCTAATGGAGTTAATCAAACAACTTTCATACATACAACTCGCTATTGTTGGTCCGGAGACAGTTGAACGGGACGAGGCTGGCGCCATCGCACTTTCTAATAACTGTATGTATCATAAAGTTGGAGAGTTGGTCTGTTCATGAGATATCTTTAATTTGATGTCTTTGTGGGTTAGATTGATCGATGAGGCTAGGCTTGCTAATAGTAAATAAGATTTCTGTTATCTGAATATTTTGTTAAGTTATTTTATTTTAATATATTCGATCAAGAAACTAAAAAATTCGCTACAACGTATCTTTACGTCCAGTGGTATTATCTTCCAGTTAATCTTTAGGATAATATATGTAGCATCCTATAGAGAAATATGAATACATAAATAGACTGTGAGAAATGTACAATATACTTTTTAAAATAGCATCCTTCATTAATTGAAAGACTCTGTACTCAAATAAGCCGTAAGGTTTTCGTGGTAATTAACATTAAAAAATATAGTATATTGACCTCTAAACTAAAAAAGAGTAATAGATACATAAATACGTACACAGCATTATACAAAAACTAGACTTATAAATCCTTTAAAGAAAGTTATTGTTTTTCAATAAAATAGCAAATACCAAGAAGCATTGAAAAAGGCTTATATAAAAAAAAGTTTAAGTTCATAATATATAAGGTCATTGTCATACGTGTCATTTGTCTATTCTAACTGAGGTAGGGCACAGCAAGGAATATCTTGGTCAAAATCTGGAGCAGCCCAACTGGGGAAGTACCGAGATACCTTACCTTACAGAAGATCACAGCTAAATAATACTGCTTTTAAGCAGTATTGTGTTTCTGTGGTGATTAAGGTGACCAGAGCTCCTTTGGGGATAGGGGATAGTGCAGATAACGAGCTCACGATGCTTGTGGTGTTGCAGGGGTCTAAAAGACATGGTAAATCATACGCTTGTTTGCCGACCAAATTAAAAAAAAATCTATAATTTATGGCAAAAGAAACCGGGAGACGACACTAGCTTAATATTTAGACATATGAAAAATTACCATACATATTTAGTGTTGCTACTCGCCACAGTTCCGCTCGCGGCATTTAATTTGTCAGTGAAGAAAGTTGCACTTAAATTAGAAGGGAAAAAATTATTATAAATTTTAGGATGGCAACTTGCTTGTTCGGATTTCAACCGCAATCATCATATACTATTATTATAATAGACTATGATATAATATAAACGTTGTATGTTATTGTATATAACGTATTTAGTTGAGATATTAGTATATGTATATTAAAAAAGAATTATCGAAATTGGTCCACCTACTAAAAAGTTATGAGGTATAAATACAACGTAGATCGACGAAAAAATACTCAAGTAAATCATATTAATTGGATTTATTAGATGTAACTCTAGGAGTACCTACTTGTAAGATCTCAATTTTTAAACGGGACATCATGATACGTACCATCTTTCTATTGAAAAAATCATTAAAATCGGTCCACCTAATCAATTGTTCTAATATTATACTATATATAAAACTGATCCACTACCACTTTGAAACTTATAAAGTCGATCGATGGCGGGATAACCATCCAACTGCTGGCTTTGAAATATACAGATCGAAAACGGGCAGCAGCGTCTTCGGTGCGACAAAGCCAGCCCTGCGGTCGCCAACTCGCTTGCCCAGCGTGGTGACTATGGGCAACATACATGAGGAGAAGTCTGGCCTTTTCGCCGAGGCCAGCCGGTCGCTGGAGGGATCCTGTTGCCTGCAGATCTGGGACCCTCCAATTAAAGCGGCTGAAGACTCCCGCAGGGGTTTAGTCGGTAGTGCACCCCCAAGTGCTGAAGCCGACATACGGTCTAGGAATGCCTACCCGGGCATCCCGGATATCATCCGTAAATGGGTTCCCCTGCGATAACAAAAAAAAAAGTGGACTGCGATAGGCTGATGTGATGTGATGAATCAATAGTTCTGAGGTAACATACATTTAAGAAAAATATAGTCGCCAGGTTCGTTAGTTTCGTATAAAAATACAATCGAAATCAGAACCTCCTCCTTTATTTTAAGTCAGTTAAAAAGTGATTTCGAAGCTTACCTACTCGAATAAATAATTTTGGTAAGTTGATTTTGATATAGTGATTATTATTTATAACATTGACGTCCTATGAGGTCTCACACGAGTTGATTCAAGATGTCTGTTCAGATACATATTACATACACTCCATGTGCATATGAAGATAATTGTGATGGAAATAAATTGCTATTAATATATTATATGGACAATCTTGTGTACTTTTCAAGGTATGACAGAATTTTTCAATTTAGTCCAAGTTAATGTAGCCAGCCCCCTGCTGTGGACACGTTCGTATTGTGTTGACAGCGATGGTAAGGTCGGCAAAGCGTTTGTGATGCTCCAGCTGTTGCAGTCGTATAGGCCACGGTAACCACTTAACATCATAAGGTTCGTTCGCTTGTTTACCACTCTAGTTATGTAAATAAATAAATAAATATGTATATTTTATAACACACACACACACACACTCACACACACACACAAACACGGTTGTATTATCGGTAATAGCTGACTGTTATGGCTATTTTTTTTTTTTATTTGATGGATCACATTATCAAATGATGATCTTTCAAATTCTCGTTGAGATGAATCTACAATTTTAAAGTAAAGGATGATAACGAAACTATTATGAAAATACACCGGTCTGTTTGTATTTTATGTAATATTTTAGTTTAATATTTAAGTAATCTACGATTACCTGTTACAAAAAAAGCTAATGAAATGTGTATGGAGATAAAAAAACGTATTTAGTTTTAATGCTGTAGAATTGAAACAGTGAAACCTTATTATTTTTAACCTCTTTCATAGCATTAAAATAAAAAAAAACTAGCAATATAAATCTCGAAGGTAAGCCTCACAGCGTTATATTAATATTTAAATATGGAAAGTTGTTTATGACGCAACTTCCGAACGAAATCCGGCGGGAAATAAAACAAAATGGCCGCTTATATTGCGACACTAGTGAGCACTTAGTAACATTTATATTTTTCACATTGAGGTAGGTTCGGATACGGGTCGATGACTTTACGCACACAGCCATCGCACACGTAAAAACTGACATTAATTTGCAAATAATCATTTATATTTGCAATGATTTTTGTACGACTCTATGATTATTGCAATTGAGTTCAAAATAGCTTAACATTCGGTTTACGACGCGTATGTGTTGATGCAACTCGTATAATACAATGCAAATTGGACTAGTGTGTGTAGTGCGATAATAATAGGGTTGTGCAAGGTTGGCGAAAACGTCAAATTTCACGTTTATTCACAGTGTGGAATTATGCAATTAGTGTCGGCGTCGGAAATAGGTATTTTCTATTGTGTATTTATGTGCTCTGTTCAATCTATTACCGCAGGTTACTAACCTAATATTGCTGTATTTCTATTCTTTGTTTATTATTGAATAAAGTTTAACAGTAAAAATTCACTAGGAAAAATTTTTATTGTAAAAGTAATATTTACTTTATTATTCTAAAAATGGTAGTGAGTTTTATTTCTCGTTAATCTAGATTTTACTATTTATATTGAATAAACAAAGATTTCATCGTATTCGATAAAATATTAAGCATCGTACATCCCTAAGTACTGGGGCACTGCACTCGCGAACACATTCACAGCATTCGCCTAGCAACCGAAGTGAAGGCAGAAAGATCTACTATAGAGACACATTACCAATGTACTCGCGTTCTATTTTCTAAGCCCGTTTGAATTCCTTACTCCATATCCATTGCATGTTTTGATTAAAAGATTAGTTTTAAGTCATATAATAAAAACGCAATGAATGTCAAATAAAAAGAACAATTTAATAACAAATTAGCAACTGATTTTCACAGTACGTGTTCGCAGAATAGCCTTTTCTAGGTTATTTAGCAGTACATAGATGTAGTCATGTAAAAACTCGCCGGTACATAGGCTTATATTTTAAACGCTAGATGTATTCACCATCTTGGACGGGACTAGGTTTTCTAAAACGGTCTAGAAATGCATTCTTAATGCTTATCGCGCAAAAAGATGTCGCAAGCTCTCTTATGCTAAGCTACCTTTAAAAGTATTATATTTTTATTTTGAGAGTTTTACGGTTTTGCTACTTATCATTTAATGTATTAGGTTCAATGTCCTGCGCTGTTGTGTCAGTGTAGACAGACTGCTTGGCGATCGGATGGTGCAATGATTATTTTTAAATGATCTTATTTTCTTTGGCAGATGCGTTTATCTTGTGAACAGGACGTATAATATATAGATCAATGGTTTTTAATATTATATAAATAATTATTAAAAATTTGTGTTGATTTTTTGGTTTACATCCAATTTTATTAAGGATTTTAATTATATATTTTTAAATTTGAAAGATATTTTGTGTTTTTGCATTACTCATATTTCATAAATTATTTATGTAATAGATAATAAACCATACAATGCATAGGTTTGATATAACATCACGTTTTTCCTAAAATAGCGCACATACTTTTTTTATAAAACTAGGTCAGCACAAGCGTCCGGCTCACCTGATGGTAAGCCAGAAGCATCCCCTCAACCCCCCAAGGAGCTCCGGTCACCTTACTCACCACAGAAACACAACACTGCTTGAAAGCAGTATTATTTTGCTGTAATCTTCTGTAAGCTCGAGGTACTGACCCAGTCAGGCTGATACAGATTTTGAGCGGGATATTTTCTGCTGCGTCAACATGTGTGTGTGTGTGTGTGTGTGTAACTCAGTTATTCCATTACCATTCAGATTGTACAAACACAAACACTACATACGAAATATAAACACAACATACGAAAAAAAAACACACAAACAAAGGACTCCATCGTATCATGTCTTTCAAAAGAATATAATTAAAAGAGCTTCCACATTCAGGCTGCTCCAGATTTTGAGCAGGATATGTCCTGCTATGCCCTACGTCACTTAATGCTTCAGGGTCGGTACCATGCTTGTTATACCACGGTGTCGCAGGACTTTATAGGGTAAGGTGACCGCTTACCGTTAGGCGTACTGTACGACCTGAACTCGACACTCAACATCAAGTTGTCTACCACCATATTGGTAAAATACAAAATAGTGGCATTGTTTATCAATTAAAATTAATAAAACTATAGAGAAATATATGTTACTGAAATACTGAAATGACTTTAAACTGTATTTTTTATTCATTTTATCCATAATCTACAGAAAGAAGTCCTGTGTTGTGAAGTCTGGAAATACCTACACAAAATACAAACACAAACGCCAGACCAGAAGAAATATATGTATGGCTTATACAAATCATAATAGCGTTATTAAAACTGGCTTCGAAAGCATATTCAAATCACAGATCTTACAAATCAAAATTTTAATTATCCTTAAAAACCCGTCAAGTGCGACTTGGAGTCGCGCACCGAGGGTTCCGTACAAAAATTACTTACAATATTAATATTATATAAATAATACTTATGTATATTTTTCGCAATTTTCCCTCTATCTGTGCTATAAGACGTTGCATCGTGTCAAGTTTCAAGATTCTGAGTTCACGGCACGGCCCTGTAGGTTTTGATTCCCTTGTAAGTGTGAAAAATTTTGCATTATAAATAGCTGAATCTTTTGATTGCTTTGGCTTAGAAGTTTGATTTTTTCACAGCTCTAAGGGACCGTAGACCTAAGAATTTGATATAAATTTCGGCTTGATACCTCCACGTACTCCTGAGAAAAATGATCTTGACAGACAGACGAACAACAAAGTATAAGGGTTCCGTTTTTTCCTTTTGAGGTACGGAACCCTAAAAATGAAGCTACCACTACTTCGCAATATAGATTTTTTAAAGAAGAATCGGCATGAAAATCTGCAGTTACTCTTTTGAAAAATAAACTGTGTTTTGATACAAAATCGGTAATATCTTGCATGGCATACACATCTTTATCATTTATTTAATCCTGTACCGAATACATCAACAAAAACATTAGTCTGTAAGGGGATTGAAAACATCACTGACCCATTTAGCTAGCTGCTATAACCACTGCCGACAAATTGCCATTAATATCATTGTTAATAATAAATAACTATTAATAATTATAGCCAAAATACAAAAAATAAACCAACATGATTAGAAAAATACCCAATACCCCGGTAATCCAACGCCAGTTTCCAAATCGGTAACGATATGTTACGCAACACACACACACAATAATTACGGGCCATTTCTAAAAAGTCGGTCACTTCTCAGTTCCGTTAACGTAAGAAGTGCTTTTTTCATAACATTTTGTAACGTGCTGTGATGTTTGTAACTAATCTCTATACTTGCTCTGTACTGATTAAAAATATTATTTAATCTCTTGAAATGTAGTTATAACTACAAAATAAATAAATTTCTAAAATAAAAACAGCCTTAAAGCCTAAGTAGCCTAAGTTACTCCTTATTACACCACCTATAGCTCGGTATAGATAATTATATTTGTAGAAATGTTTCTTTCCAGCTTGGAACTATCCTTTTTCTCTACTGACCGTGTCTTGGAGAGCACGCTAAGCTGTCGGTCTCGATTGTCATTAAATACGCCTGATAACGATCGTTACACATAGTTAGGAATATATCCACAGTGGAGCAGCGTGGTTGATTAAGCTCCAATTATTCTCCTACTCGGAGAAGGAGGCTTATGTATGCCAAGCAGTGGTGTGTTACAGGCTGATCCGTGTGATACTTATTTATCTAATTAAGTATAAATAAGTATCTAGCAATATAAATGGGATCTTAGCTATAAGACAAGTATTATATAGTTAATCCTAAGTTTAAGAAGTAAGCAATGTGGAGTTAACTAGTCAATGAATGCGCGCGCACGCCGTCATACAAAACCGATACCTAGAAGTATAACTTCTTACTACTACTATTATACTGTGGGTTTATTTTGTTTCGCTGTCTGCCATACATGATTTAATTTTACTAGACCGTTGAGTATTACTCTAGTATTTGGATCAAAATCAAAATTAAAAATATCCATATTCAAATACGCTTCAAAAGCACCTTCGAATCTTCGATTTACAGATTAAAATTTTAATTATTTTAAAAAGTGAACATCGATTCCGTATATTATTTATTTATATATACATAAATGAATGTTTGTCTGTATGTCCTTTATAGAATCGTAAACTATGCATTTGATCATGTCATGATCTCCAGCAAAGTGTTGTGCATGAGCCCACAAAGGTTTCTGAGTTGGTACGACCAAAAAAGCAGCTAGTCTTTAATATTTATTAAAAGATTTCAATTCTGGCAATACAGTAAATTTTGATAAATTGACAACCTACTTTTTTAAATATCGATTAATAAATTAATACAAATAAGCAAATAATAAACATAATATTAAAATAAAGTGTCATGTTACAAAGATTGACAGAAAATTACGAAATTAATTGCTAAGCGTTTGTAAATATCGCAAAACGATGAAATATTTAAAACAACAATGACGTTGTCCGTGGTCAGGGTGTAAAATCACGTTTTCAATGCATAATTATTGATAAAACAACTCCATTGGAAATTAGTATTTACCACTTTAAGAATAAGCGCTGTTACGTCTTGTAATATTATAGTAAACAAAATTCTTCTAAGTCATTTTTAGCGATAAAATAGTGTGGAGAATTGATGTGATTTTTTATTGGTTTTGTGATTGGATACGTGTCGAGTTTGTCACGTTGAAATTAACTTCACAAATATAAGCGTTCGTTTAGAACAACAGAATGATAATTCAAAATCTTTTTTTTTTATCTAATCATCCGCTTGTTGGTAAACGGTTACAATATCTTCTGAATGTCTGCAACGTCAGGGAACGCCTGCAACGCCAGGGAATACTAGGTTTAGAAAAGATATCTTCACGCGATGGCATCTCAAACATCGAGGGCAAACTGTTGCATGCGTTACCGATTCCGTGGCACCTCACTATGACGAGGGCACCACTGGGTTTTAGTGGGCAGTCCGTACGCGTTTTGTAGTTGGTAGATAAGCAAAATTAAAAATATAGATCAAAGCAATTTAAATATATAATTTTTTTTTATATGATCGTAGTAGGAAAGAAGCGTACGGTCCGCCATTATGGACGCCAGCAATTCTTAAAGAATTACGAGCGTGTTGTCAACCCTACCCCGAATGGAAGGAGCTCTGGTCACCTTACTCACCACAGCAATACAACACTGCTTGAAAGCAATATTATTTAGGTGTGATCTTCTGTAAGATCGAGGTACTTCGCCAGTCTGGCTGCTCTAGATTTTGAGCAGGATATTTCCTGTTGGCTACCTTAGTATTATATTAGTATAATATTTAGAAAGAAATAAGCAATGATTTTACTCTACGTATCCAAATAAAGCTATATTTTCTAAAATGTGGACAGAGCCTAAATCATACTTTATCAGTTCTATGACATTGAAACTAAATAGACTTATGTTCATTTGTTCATATTTTAATAACATTTACTATTACATGACCTCTGTGTGACTTTGAAGAATATTTCCATTTATTTTATCGCCACATTCTTCCGTGCCTAATCAATGACTTGTTGTCCTAGGTAAGTGACATGGTGACACTTCATGATTTGTCCTCATCTAAGCAACCGACTTCGATTGACATCGATTACTAATAAAGTAAAATGAACAATGAAATCATTATTAGGGATAACAAAAAACTACTTGTCAGATCTCAAATCAATTTGCGGTAATAAAAAAAGAATCACCAAAATCGGTACACCCAGTGAAAAGTTATGTTGATTTTTAATCAATAATAATTAGCTTGTTCAATTAGGCTAGTTAATGGAATGTTAAAATCTATTTCCTTAAAAAGTAACATAGGCGATACAAAATCAAGCTACTTAAAATCGCAGAACAGTAAGACAAATGTTACCGCATGTAAGCCTGCGATATTCGTACAGTAGAGAACAAAGAGTAGTTACTGCGGTATTTCAGAAACATGTAACAAACAGAAACAATTGTGAGTTCATTTGTTATTTTAATAACAAACATTCAAATTGTAAATAATACTAGAAGGATATATAAATGTGTGTGTGTTTGTATATGTGTATTACTAAAACAAGATGTAAATGCATTACCGGTCCAACAAATGGATCGCCTGTGTTATAATTATCGTGTCAGTCCCGGTAAACCCGGGGTCGAATGTTTTTAATCCCAGGATTACATTTTTTACTCACATCGTGACGTGATTATTTTTCGTTTTTTAATGCTTATTCTGCAGATTAAGGATTATTATACACGTAAACCTCATGGTTTCTCTTTTTTACGATATTCTTTATTTACTTACCCACACTAAGGATAACAATGTAATCATTATTTAAACCTTAAAATATTTAAATTATTTAAAAAATAAAATAATAAAAAGGCTACCTAATTATTGTACTATAACAAAAGTTAATATTTAAGCTATGACGAATCTCCCTATGACGGTCCCTTCTTTAATCCTTTATCTCGTTATATGTATTTGAAACATTGCTTTACCACTATAGCAATTGTAACAACATACAAATAATTTTTTTTTAATGTTACTAGGTCGGCAAACAAGCGTACGGCTCACCTTATGGTAAGCGATTACCGTAGCTTATAGACGCCTGCAACACCAGAAGCATCGCAAGCGCGTTACCGACCAATCCCCAATCCCCCCAGGAGCTCTGGTCACCTTACTCACCAACAGGAACGCAATACTGCTTGAAAACAGTATTATTTTGCTGTGATCTTCTGTAAGGTCGAGGTACTACCCCAGTTGGGCCTGCTCCATATTTTGAGCAGGAAATTCCTGCTGTGCCCTACCTCAGTTAAAGTTATAAGAAGATAAATTTGGACATATTTCCTGATCACTATAAATCGAGACGTCAAACGTAATAATTACATAGTAGGTATAAAACAAAGTCGCTTCACGCTGTCTGTATGCTTAGATCTTTAAAATTACGCAACAGATTTTGGTGCGGTTTTCTTTATTAAATAGAGTGATTCCAGAGGAAGGTTTATATGTATAATACATGCACAATCACTACATAGTATAAAACAAAGTCGCTTTCTCTGTCCCTGCACATATATGTACGCTTAGATCTTTAAAACTAGGCAACGGATTTTGATGCGGTTTTTTTTAATAGATAGATTGATTCAAGAGGAAGGTTTATATGTATAATAACATCCATTAAATAGTGGAGAAATACTGTTATTTTTGAGTTTCCTAATGTTATGTCGTAAATATTTTTTTTTTTTTCGCTTAAATTGCAAACGCAGGCTGAACCCTACGAGATTTATTAAAATAATGTACTAAGTATTGTACACATTGAAAAGGTCTACAGAAAACTCCGCGATGGTATATACCTATCTCTTATGGATATCCCCCAATAACATTTTTTTGTCATTTACTTTTTACGACAAATAATGGCTAATTTTCGAAGCGATTTTAACCAATACAGCATTAATTCTTATCCAATTAAATACGTTAAATACATTGTTGATTTAATATAGATCTATATGGCCCTTTACAGCATATGATTTAAATGAATATTTTCGAAGATATTACAGATTTAAAAATCGCGGTACGTAGCGTTTGCGGCGGTTCCGGCCGGCTTTTACTCTAAGTTTTTTTTTTTTTTTTTTTAACAAGACTTATACATCCACGGGCTTATGAACCCATGTCCTTTTTTACTCTAATACATGCAAATTTTTATTTTTATTTGTTTTTTCTATTTCAAGGTAGGCGTTACTCAGCAACATCGCTGTTCAAGTCAGACTATGTTTGTTTTTAATGTCTCCAAAAGAGACGTGAGTCCACCGACCGGTTCTTAATCTAATCTATGGTACAACATTTTTTTTTTTGTATTATTATTATTTCCTTATAATACTATACTTATATCTAGCTAAACCTTACATTATTTACATGCGTAATAATCGTTTTCTTAGAAATATATTTACTCTAAGTTAACGCGTGCGGGCCACGGGCAGTAATGAATAAATCAAAACTACTGGATCGATTTTAATCATTTTTTCAGTGAATGACATAGGCTATAATTATATTTTATACCCGTGCGAAGCCGGAGCGGGTCGCTAGTATCATATATAATAGAGGAACACTGACAGTTTTTGCAACCGTGCGAAGCCGGGGCGGGTCGCTAGTACGTAATAATTGGTATACAAACAGTACAAGAAATACGTTTCCGTTATGAGCGGATCCTTTGTACAGGCCAGGCGGCCATTGTTATGTATTCAACAGTTACTGTTTTAATATTTACATTAAATTCAGCTGCCTCTAGTAATATAGGTCGGGAGAAATAAACAGTACTAAAATAACGAAGGTTGAAAGTGTTAGTTTATGATTACATTATCAAAAGCACGTTGTATTATATTTGATTTCCAAACGTTACTTACTAAATAATATATAAATTTATAACTGACCCGCTTGGATTTCTTTAGTCGGTTTAATAAAACACTAATACTGACATTTTTTTTTGTAACCGACTTCAAAAAATAAGAAAGTTCGCAGACTGTATTTTTTTATGTGTGATTACCTCGTAACTTTTTACTGAGCAAACCAATTTTTGTGTTTTTTTTTTAGATTCGGTCGAGATCTGGTGAGTAACTTTAGAGTTATCGCAATTACATATCACTACTAGCTTTTACGCGCGGCGTCGCTCGGATTATTTTATTTTTTTTTTATAAAAAGTATCCTATGTGACTTATAATACCTCCAAGTATATCACTTATCACTTCAGCCTATCGCAGTCCACTGCTGGACATAGGCCTCCCCAAGTTCGCGCCACACATCCCGGTCTTCCGCAATCCTCATCCAGCCTACACCGGCAATCTTACGTAGATCGTCGGTCCAACGGGCCGGAGGACGTCCCACACTGCGTTTGCCAAGTCGCGGTCTCCACTCTAGGACCCGTCTACTCCGACGGCCATCGGTCCTGCGACACAGATGACCAGCCCACTGCCACTTCAACTTGCTAATTCTGTGGGCTATGTCGGTTACTTTCGTTCTCTCGCGGATAGTCTCATAAGTATATGTATGTATACAATCAATCTACAATCATCTTATGACCTCTAAGTATATGTGTACAAAATTTCACGATGATGGGTTAAGTTGTTTTCGCGTGAAAGCGTAACAAACAAACTTACATTCACATTTATAATATTAGTAGGGATGGAAGTAAAAACGTATGGTAACGTTATACATGCGGTTGCTAACCCGTCTCCGGCTCCAACCAGATCGCATCTTCAGAATCTCTTGCTACCACAATCACCACAGGAACACAACACTGCTTTGATTTGATCATCTTAAATGTTGAAGTACTTTTCCAGTCGGGCTATTGATTTTGTTCAAAATTATTTCCTTTCCTCTTTTAAGCTATTGCATAGCTTCTATCGCGGGCCTTGAGCGCGGGGACCGAATCCAGAAATTCCGTAACGAAAAAAACCTCACGCTCCCCACTCCGACGGGCACGGAGGTGTGGCTTGAAGGCCGTTCATCGTCTAACGTCGTTTCAGTTCGGCAGTCTTCGACACGGCGTTGTGTGCGTGCGTTAAGTCGCAAACTTATGTTTCTTATTTCAGTTATCATAAACCTATAGTTTCAATGATAAATATTCCTGAATAACCAACAGCTACTGTAAGATAATAAAACCCACATGTATTGTAAAATAATAAAAATATTTTAAACAATATTAACTTTTTATTTATTTAATAAAAGAAAAACAAATTGTTTTCTTATCGGTCACCACGCTCAAAAAGTGTAACTTGAATTAATATCAAAGAAAAAGAAATACTGCATAAATAAAATAAATAAATAATTATAATTGCATAAGTTGATACAAAATGCTATGCAATAGCTTTACCGCGGCAGTCCCCGAGTGCCAAACGTTATTTTTTTTATTTTAAAATCTCCTCTACCCCAAGGTTGTCTGGAAGAAATCGCTTACCTAGCGATAAGACCGCCTTTGTGCATAATATTGTTTTGCAAATTTTATTTTTAAAGATGTATGTGATGTTAGCTTGTAATATGCACAATAAAGTATATTTCTTCTTCTTCTTCTTCCTGCTATAACTCCAATGAGAACTGCTAACATCTTTCTTCAACTCTTCGATATATAGTATATGAAATTAAAAGAATTAGAGATAAAAAATTAGTAAGAGAGTTTTCATAAATGGAGTTAATCAGACCTGTGACCACTGCGCTGGCAGTAGACGTTACTATAAACAACGAAAAAGTATTTTAACACTAAATTCACCATTCGTCATCATCATTTCAGTTTAATACAGTCCACTGCTGGACATATGCCTTCATAAGTTCGCGGCAAAAATAATGGCGTAAACTCACCCTTACCTCACCGTCACCCTTTGCCCACAGTCATCACGCTGGGCAGGCGGGTTGGTGACCGCAGGGCTGGCTTTGTCGCATCGAAGACGCTGCTGCTCGTCTTCGATCTGTGTATGTTAAAGCCAGCAATTGGATGGTTATCCCGCCATTGGTCGGCTTTTTTAGTTGCAAGGTGGTAGTGGAACTGTGTTATCCCTTAGTCACCTCTTACGACACCCACGGTAGGAGAGGGGCTGGCTATATTCTTTGCTGCCGTAACCACACAGCCACTGGAATAGAGAGGTATTAATGTTGTGTCGAAAGTCAACCCAAGAGATACAAACAGCTGACATGATCACAGCGCACAGACAATAACAATCATCATAACCCACAAAAACGTCACGTACGGATTTGTATCCACAACCGCTAGCTCAGCAGCTAGTTAGTGTGATCACTGTGCCATCACATTATATTTAGAAGGGTAGAAATTTAATCTGCCACGTCGCAACTTACTGGATGTATTCATCATTCACTACGCATTCACGAACAATATGCAAATGACTCCTTGTCGTTTGCTTTACCCTCGAATACAACATGAATTTTAAGCCTGTTTACCTAAAAAACAACGTTGCCTCAAATTTATTTAAGGTATATCTACTTCAGATATATTATAGATAAGGTATATCTATCTATTTACTTACTACTTATTTTAGTAAAGATCAATGTTATTTAGAAATTATTAAAAGTGCGTCCATTATAGTAATATTCATGAAGTAGGGTTTCCTAATAATTATTTGAAAATTAATTGAATAGGATCAAAAATTACATTATTGAATGGCTGACCTCGCAAACGTTGTTTTGCCATATATTTTATTAACCTTCTCAATCCCCCCCCCTTATAACTTAGGGAATGAAAAATAAATGTAGGCCGATTCTCAGACCTACCCGATATGCACACAAAATTTCATAATATTTTATTAACCCTCTTAACCCCCCCCCCCCCCTATAACTTAGGGATATGAAAAATAGATGTTGTTCGATTATCAGACTTACCCGATATGCACAAAAAATTTCATGAGAATAGGTCAAGCCATTTCGGAGGAGTTTAACTACAAACACCGCGACACGAGAATTTTATATATTAGATATATTTAAAAATAAAAGTGTGTGTGCTTATGTACGCACCTAAGAAGTTATACTTATTGGCTAGCTTATTTCACGTTGCTACCTTCTTCTTCGTTGACTAGCTAACTTCAGGGTATCAATATTTTGTGAAATAGGCTAACTTCAGGGTGTCAATATTTTGTGATCTAAGGCTAACTTCAGGGTGTCAATATTTTGTGACCTAAGGCTAACTTCAGGGTGTCAATATTTTGTGATCTAAGGCTAACTTCAGGGTGTCAATATTTTGTGATCTAAGGCTAACTTCAGGGTGTCAATATTTTGTGATCTAAGGTTAACTTCAGGGTGTCAATATTTTGAGATCTAAGGCTAACTTCAGGGTGTCAATATTTTGTGATCTAAGGCTAACTTCAGGGTGTCAATATTTTGTGATCTAAGGCTAACTTCAGGGTGTCGATTTTTATTTTTCCCTAACGCGCCAAAAGAACTATAACTATATTTTTTTTGAAAATACACTCAAATTGACGTTTCCATTTGTTTTCTTGTAGTCGGTCAAAGGTCGGTATAACTGAGGTAGGGCACAGCAGGAATTTCCTGCTCAAAATATGGAGCAGCCTGACTGGGGTAGTACCTCGACCTTACAGAAGATCACAGCTAAATAATACTGTTTTCAAGCAGTATTGTGTTCCTGTTGGTGAGTAAGGTGACCAGAGCTCCTGGGGGGATTGGGGATTGGGTCGGTAACGCGCTTGCGATGCTTCTAGTGTTGCAGGTGTCTATAAGCTACGGTAGTCGCTTACCATCAGGTGAGCCGTACGTTTGTTTGCCGACCTAGTGACATAGAAAAAAAAAACAAACGATTTGTGAAAGAATATCATGTAACTAATATAATAATGATAATATTAACAATAGTAAAAATATCAAAAAATACAGTCATTTTAAAGTTTCTCCTTTTTATACTCTGTCAAACGATTAACATTTTACGAATATTTAATTAAAATCAAATTTAAAGTAAATTCATAAATAGTTGAAAACGAAGGTAGAAACTTAAAACGAAAATCAAGTAGCCTAGACAAGGTATTCAGATAACCCCCATCCTATCAGAAGGGTGCGAAAACCCTCGGTGCGTATTTGCGTGCAATCTATCACGTGATTGTATCCTTGTGTTTGTGAACCCTGTATTTGTATAGAGACCTCATCAATAACCTTACTTTGACTTAACCTAACCCTTCACTGGGTATGATTAGCGAAGGATATAAATATAGCATTATATCAATATCTCAACTTATATGTAAAATATTTTTGTTCGATTGTGGATGGTTCTGTTGTTTACAATACGTATGTACGTGTTGTGATGCCTGTTGACTTGGGATTTGAGCAAAAGTCGAAGTGAAAATATGTAATACACTAGATAACCTCAAAACTTTAATGTACGAAGCATCACACTACTAAACGTACTAAAATTTAAAACGGTTTTTAAATCTTGATCGATCACGATTCAGCCTGTATTATCCAACTGCTGATTATAAACCTTATCTCATGTAGGTGATAGATCGGAGCATAATCCACTATGCTGCTCCACTGCAGGTTGGCAGATATATTCCTTACTATGAGTAGCGATCGCTATCACACAGCTTAACATGCTCTCCGAGGCACGGTGGGGACACCCACGGACAAACAACCGGACCGGATTTTGTATAAAAATTTATTTCCGGTACAAATCCACTCGGAGCGGGAATGTGTTTATGCGCCGCCCCGTTACGTCACTCGCACAATTATATCAGAGTGGTCGTCAAAATCTTGATCTTGTTTATAAATTGGACCAAATCGCTTTTTTGTTTGATCGTAATTATGTTCGATTATATAAAAACTGAAATAATTAAAAATCATTATGAATATGATATCCTATAGGATATTAAAAACCTTCTGAAAATGTTATCTACCTCAAAAGGAATATCTTTATGTATTTTTCCTTGTCTATTCCTTCGTACTTTATTTAAATAGCTTGAAAATTGTTTACATGTTTTTAGATGTATCTGTCGAAGATTAGTTCCTAAGAAGCAAATACTGTTATAGCGTATTATTTTTTACGACTGAACCCTTAGCTATATTGCACTAAGGAAGCACTTACCCAAGAACTTAAGAGGAGACTTAGAGATTACATCAAATCCCAATATCAAACTCGACGACGGATTATCCATTGAAAAGGGTTCAGTAGATATAAATAGGGCTTTCAAATAACAGGTAATCTGAAACCTACATAAATGAAAACCCTTTCTTTGAAAAATGCAATAAAATTTTACTTATAATATTGTGCTACATATAAATTATCTTTTGATAGCTGCGCTTCTTTGTTCTTTCTATTTCAACTTCAAATATTTGCTGTAATAGAAAACCATCTGAACTTTCATTACGAAATCTAGTTCGATTTGCATAAAAGCGGTTAAGAGCAGTTCGAACTGGCTTTAACCGGGTCGTTCACGTGTAAAGTACTTTGCACCCGACCATTTTTATTAGCTTCTAAATTTATATCAAGCGCAAGTTCGATCATGAATGGAGTACTGTTCTCATCTTTGGGATGGCTCAGCTAAGTACCAGCTGGAGCTTCTCGAGTCGATTGAGAGACGAGCCAGGAGGCTCATCGGTGATAATGCACTGGTCGCTGCAAAGCTGCAAAGCTTGCATCATCGACGGAGGGTGGCCGGGGGCCTGTCGGTTTTTTATCGGATACACTTCGGAGAGTGTGCGCAGGAACTCCATAACCTGATTCCCCCCTCCCCCTTCCATCATCGTACAACCAGACGCTCTGCGTTACGCCACCTTTATATGGTTGACATTCCTCTTATACGCACTAAGCGATTCGCTAGTACATTCTTGATCCGTACGGCCAAAGAATGGATTTCTCTACCAGCGTCTGTGTTTCCGGAAAACTATAACCTGGGGATCTTTAAGTCGCGAGGTCGAGTAGGTTACTTCTAGGTAAGCGTGCTCCATCTTAGACCGCATTTTCACTTATCATCAGGTGAAACAGTAGTCAAACGCAAGCCCATCATTGTATAAAAAAAATACATGCGAACATTTTGTGAACTGTACACAAATTTTAATATTCAATCACCTATTCTATAGCCATCTGCATAATGTATGAGCTCTGAATGTATCGCTGACAAAATGTACTTTCACTGAAGCGAACCATTGTTCTAGTCACTAGATTATGAATAATATATAAGCTTTCCTAAAGAAAAATATTTATGGACCTAATACAAGTATTGATATTGTCAAAGCAAACTTTGGTTGAATGTAAAATGAAGGACACCTTTTAATGTATTCAATATCAATAGAATTTAACATTGTAACAGCATGAACGTTGACAAATACGAGGCTCGGGTTGATTGGCTTATTCATATTTCAAACTATGTTACAATGTAAGTAACTATATAGATGATAAAAAATTTAACATTATTTTGTTCTTATCCGCTGTTGGAGAAAGGGCTCTCCAATAACCATAAAATAAATCTATGTATATAATTTTGCACATATACATACGTCAGCTAACATATAACTATAACAACACACAGCGCGTGAGTCACGAACATGTCGGTGACGCGAAATTCCCCTACCAAAAAGCGCTCAAAGCGGCTATAGAAATTTTCACTTAAAAAAAAAGAATTAAAGAACAAGAATTAATTTAGTCAAAAGTTATTCTAGTAGTCAATTTTATGTTTTTGTATCTTCTATTTGACTAATATTCGTATTTTCTTTGCGCAAATACGACCACATGTCCGATTTTCGTAAAAAGCTCAAGTGGTTGCCAATCCGTTTTCGCCGGAATATTAGAATGATGTAGCTGCTTTACTATGTACTTAAAAATTCACGGACCCCAGAGTATCTAAGAGAAAAGTTCATAGTACGTAAATCTGACAAGGTACTGCGTTCGAATGAAGTAACTACGCTGCAAATACCTATTCATCATACTCACTTCACTCACTCACTTCATGGCAGTCCACTGCTGGACATAGGCCTCCCTAAGTTCGCCAGCTCCAGCCTATATTCATCATACTGCATTCTACAATTGTTCCTTTACACTGTGGAATACCTTGCCAAATAGTATAAGGGAGGCTAAAAATCTTACCACTTTTAAGAAGCTAATTAAAGATACTAACCTGAATTCTGTTATCTGTTAATGTGCTGTAAATAATTATTCAATTTTATATTTATGATATACCATTACCGGGGGATTAAGGGGGTTAATAAGATATATGGCAAAGCAGCGTTTGCGGGGTCAGCTAGTAGGTATATATTTATTTGCGTATTTATTATTACGATTAAACACATTGTAATGGGTATGTATTTATTTGTGTATTTATTTATATGTTTATTATTTATTTAATTATTATTATTATAGTATGATATACCATTACCTACTTAATAATTAATGTAATAGGTATATATTTATTTGTGTTTTTTATTTATTTGATTATTATTAATATATTATTAGTTTGTAGGATTCACTTTGTTTTGCCTTTTTGATGACCCTACTCTGTTTTCTTTTTAAATCTCCTCTAACCGCCGATAAGACCGCCTTTGTGCATATTATTATTTTGTAAGATTTTATTTTTTAAGATACCTATGTACTTTAACTTCTACGCACAATAAAGTATATTTCTTCTTTTTCTTCTAATAATACTCTATAATAATAGCCAATAAATAAAAAAATTATGTGGTGTCATGGGACACCAGGTAGAGGAACGAAGTTACTTCGGATAGTATAGAAGCAACATAATTTAAAAAAAATGTTGAATTTTATATATATTTTCTAGTTCTTGATTTTTTTTTTAATTTTGTTGATTGGTTTTTAATTAAGTACATAAAAGTGTTTAGGAAATTTAGTATTATAGAAAATAACAAATACCGTAAAATAAAGTAAATCAAAGAAAATAATAATAATAATTTAAACTATTAAGTGAAACAAAAAACATGTGTCTTTATTTATTTTTGTCGACAGTATAAAATCACATAATTAATTATAAAAAAAATTTACTAATAATATTTTAGTTTTCTAAACGTCATATTATACAGTCGTGTGACTGATATTACGTCACTTCCGCTGTACATTTTTCTTACGGTTTTAGTATCACATTTTTTTCAGTTCGGTCGCTCCGCCAAATGTCAAGCCTACCATAAGGAACTTCGTTCCAAAAATATAGTTATCGATTTGGATTTTAGATTGTAGTAATTTTAATGCATTTAGCTTGTATCATCTTACTGCTGGGCACAGGCTTCTTTCTCCACGTAGCAGAAGGACTGGAGCATAATTCACCAGGCTGGTCCACTGCGAGTTGGCGGATGTGTTCCCTACTATGGGTAACGATCGCTATCAGGTATTTATGATAACAACTGGGACCAACTGCTTAACGTGCTCTTCGAGGTATGGTCGTTTGATCCACAAGACATCCAAAGTGGATAAGGAATATTTATACAAATACAAATAACCATCCTGAGCGGGATTCGAACCCGCATACCGTCGGTGTTTTAGGCGACTACTCGCACTACACCAGAGCGATTGTTCTTTTTAATATTTTTTTTTAATATTCGATGCGATATGTGATGGAAGTGAAACAAAAATAGCTAGTGTAAATTTAAAGGTAGTAATGAGTCCATATATGAGAGCGTTATTATCGTTTTAATTTTAATAAAAAAGTTATGTGTTACATTTAAGGTATCCGTAACAAAACATTATTTAGACTGTACTTTGTATTGTGTGTGTGTCCGAACCCCCGACACAGGAGAAAATTCTACTGGGGACCTTCGAACGTGAAGCGCTAACTTTATTATTACTAGCAGACCCCACAAACGTTGTTTTGCTAGATATGTTATTAAACCCTTAACCCCTCCCCCCTTTATAACTTGTTGTATGAAAAATAGATGTTGGCCGATTCTCAGAACTACCCGATATGCACACATAATTTCATAAAAATCGGTCCAGCCGTTTCGGAGGAGTATTTTAACTAACATTGTGACACGAGAATTTTATATATTATTAACTTTAGTGTAAGTTTCGTGAACAAAATAGTACTCTGTTGTATTTTAATTTTTAGTATTCATTTTTTTCACACTTGCGTTGAAAGAATTTTATATATATTTTTTTATTTTGTATACCTTTTTATTTCCTCACAACAGTCAAGATATTACCAATGATAACTAAATCAAATTAGACATAGAAATATGAATGGTTTTGAATGATCTTTTACGTCACAGGAAATTTTTAATCAAAACAACAATGTGGTAACATTATATCAACTTCGTAAATAAGGAATAAATTCTGCGATTCGAACAATTTTAAAATACATGAGTATCTGAGAATCCATGCGTATTTTACTGCACTTGTATAAATGTTTTTTTTTAGAGTTGCAAAAGTTTAAATTGTAATAAAACAAAGAAATGTATTTTTAATATCAATGAAACGGACGTTATTGGATAGAAAATGGCATTTATGTTTAAACATGATTCCATTTATATGGTCGCCACGGCTTGCTTTTCGCAGAATTTGCAAGCGTATTTCGCCAGTAACTCTTCGAATATTGATTTCCAGGTGTTCAATTGTCTCTGGTCGTCGTAGATAAGTGACTTTACATAACCATGAAGAAAAAAGGGGGTTAAATCACAAGCTCCTGCTGGCCAATTAATTGGACCATTTTGAAATTATTCTTTCATCGAAAGTTTCTTTGAGTAAATCAATTGTAGCGAGCGCTGTGAGGCATATGGTTCCGTCCTGTTGGAACCACATGTCAGCAAGATTAATGCCAGCTAATTGAGAAATTTCTAATCACGTCTCTATAACGTTAACCATCAACAGTAAGATTTTGACCATCATCGTTTTTAAAAACATTTGGACCAATGACTCCGCCAGCCCATAAAGCTTCCTTTCGTACCCATTCAACCTAAACTGGGATTTATTTAATTATTAAAGACCTTGTATGAATTGGAAATTATTGAAGAACAAATTTCGAATAGTAATTCAATATCAATACAATTTGTGCTTCAGCCAATTCGCCAAATCGGCAGCGCATACGATGGTCGTTTGGTTGAATCTTGAAACCTTTAAGCCTTTGAATCTTTTAAGCATCCTTTTGTAAAATCTTCCATAAAGGAGAAGGACACGATCTCAGCTGCTGTAAGCGGTGACGAACTGATTGATTTGTATCTTCTTCAATGCTTTCCTGTGCAGCGGCAGCACCTTCTTCAGTGCGCACTGTTCGGCGTCTCGCGGGACATACATTATCATTAAGAGTAAACGTAGTCCGAAAACGAATTAGCCGCTTTTACGTTCATATACATTCGCATTTGTAATATACATACGAACTACTATTTATCAACTACACAAATAAATCTTCCGTATATTTACAAAGGATTCCAATTCACAACGAAATAGGTCGAATAGATAACATTTATTTTTATTACTTCCTGGCTGATTTGAAAGGACATGTCTTTATAAGTTTTGTATGTACGGATGAGGAAAATTCAACTATTTATTCCGTAACAATTTGCTCCGGGGTATTCTGAAACAACTTCCCAGTTTCCTCGGTCGCTGAATATTTTGTCCGGTGAAAAATGAAATTGATAATTTGAAATTCAATATTATCGCATCTGAATCTCAATCGAGCGGTTTATTTCTTTTTAATTCAGCTACAATAACACTTTAGTATTTATTTATTCGGATGGAAAGCTACGGAACGAACGGCTGGGTCGGGAGCTCTGTGCTTTTGATGTATTATTCTGTTGATCTAAAAAATGTGAATAATTAACCGGTGGGAAAATTGTTTCTTTGAATAAATATACTGTAAATATTTTTTTATTTGGTAAAATTTAAAAATAACCATTTTAATGGTACTACTTTGGTGGCACAGTCGTACAGCCACCTGATGGTAAGCGGTTATCGTAGCCTGCAATACCTAAAGCATTCCAAGCTTGTTGCCGACCCTATCCCCGCTGTTAAACTCAAAGAATCCTTAGGATCTTTAGCTCATTTACTCACCACCAGAACACAAAACTGCTTGAGAGCAGTATGATTTAGTTGTGATGTTTATAAAAGTTGGAGTACTTTTCCAGTAAGACTGCTCCAGGTTTCGAAAGTCACTTTATTTTATTAAAATGTTTAAAATCATTTTTGAATATCGTATCAAAAATTGACCGTTCCAGCGGGGTTCGATCCCGCGTCTCCAACTGACCGTGTCGGCGCTCTAGCCAATTAAGCTATGGAACGATGTACCCGCTAGAGCGAAATTTCTGTCGGGTATTCTATATTTCATGCGATCTTTGTTAAACCCTTATTAATACACTGTATGGAACTGTAATATATTTTAATATAAATTGTTGTAAATAAGATAATTCTGCAACTTACTTCATATGGACTATTGTCAAACCATTAAAATACTATAATATATCCGGGTAATCCTTTGCGGGTTCGATCCCCGCACATGACAAACATTTGTATTGGCCATACAGGTGTTCGCCGTGGTCTGGGTGTTTGTGCAGTCCTTGTGGGTCTCCCCACCGTGCCTCGGAGAGCACGTTAAGCCGGTTAATTCGGTCCCGGTTGTTATCATATACACCTGATAGCGATCGTTCTCATAGTAGGGAATATATTCGCCAACCCGCATTGGAGCAGCGTGGTGGATTAAGCTCTGATCCTTCTCCTACATAGGGAAAGAGGCCTATGCCCAGTAGTGGAATATTACAGGCTGAAGCGTATCCTTTGTTCCTATTAAAGATGATTGAAGTGAAAAACGTCGCACTACTTTACCGAAGATTTGTCTTGAATATCTGAAATATGTTATTTGGTACAAGATTACACAAAAAAAAAGATGAAATAGCTTTAAGAAAGATGGTTTTCTCACAGGACATGATTGAAATTATAAAATTTAACATGCATTGAAGACTTTTGAGATAGTCAATCTTCCTGCAGTTTTTTTTATTCATCAAAATCTTATTTCTGAATCCAGGAAGAACGTTAATTATAGTTTTTTTTTAAACCTACTTATTTATAAATTTTTGATTTAGTTATTTAGCGGTAGCATGTAATATTTTTAACGAGGCGTCCACGTTTCCTCACATATCCACTGCGCTACTTAAATTTTTTTCTGTAATACACGTGTCAACTAAAATAGATTTCTTTTAGAGTCAACAAGCATAAAGTCTCATTTGTCATGTATCAGTAACATTATTAATTCCACGTATGACGCGATCTGTCACATTTCCCGCGTAAACAACCAAGATGGCCGCTACGTGGTGTAAACGAAAAAAGAAAAAAAAAATACGTGGCGATCGAAACGACAATACTATAATTCTATTTGACAAAATTCATTATTTTATTCGAGCCAGACATTTTTTTGATTCGTAATAAAGTAGTTTTGATTTGATTTTTGATTACATTCGTGCCAACAAACTCTTACGAATTATTTATTATGGTCGCTGTTACGATAGCGTTTGTTATTGCCAATGGCAGTTATTCTTTACATTGCATCATGCAATACACGGCAGACTATCCGTTAGATAGCGATAAACAAAAACAGATTCTTAGATTCTAAGTATTTTGGTCTATCGCGTCATCATTAATGAAGATATTCAGTCATAAATCTTAAACCGGAAAAGTTCTTAATACAAAATGTTCTTTTTTTTTTAAATTTTATTATCTTGTTTGTGAAAAGACAGTGTTTTCTTTTTATTTTATTTTTTTAGAAATAAATTGTTAAAGATGCAGAGAAAGGCTTACAAAAGTTAATACAATGTTTTATTGAGTTCAAATAAAAAAGAAATAGACGGGTTTTCAGCAGTAATAATTATCTTTTTAACGCTAAAATTATTTTATTTTCATTATTTTGTAAGTGTAAAAATACATATTTGCAATATAGACCTCTATAATGATCTTAAAAAATACATTCCTAATTAGAAGTCTACATTGTTTATCTAATATTTATTATAAAAATATTTTTTATTTCAGAAGGTACAAACAAAAAAAGCTAAAAATAGTTCAATTTAGAATTACACCGGCATTAGATATTACGAATTCACAACTTTAGTTTAAACACACGTGTCCGTTGAGTTATAGCATGTGGTACATCACATCTCTTAATAAATTAATAGCGAACCAAATAATCATTTAAAATCTCAAAAGACGAGTATTATTAATGAATCTCTTCTATTTGACGCTGATTACGTAAGCACAATCAAAAAAATATCATATTATATAAAGTATTTCGCGAAACATTTTGACCGTTTTTCAAGGTCATTTTTATTGGATCTTGGTCAAATTATTTGACAGTAACAGGTAGGAGAAAATACATTTGCCGCTGGCACATAAGGTCACCTGTTGAAGATGCTCCGAAGAATATATTGCTAGAACAAAAACAAGTCTTAAAATTTATCCGGACGCTCTGAAAATAGATTGAAAATGTTTAAGGATTTCTGACTCAACAACGTGATAATCTTACAACGAATCTAAAATAAAATAATTGTGTTTGCTAGTAAACTAAAAAAACCGACTTCAATTACATCAACAAGTACAACGTAGGGACACGAAAAAATAGTCAAGTAAATACGCGCTACCAAAGATTACTCAAATCTCGAAAGAATTCACATGTAACTACATGGCAAGCTTTAGATTTTGATTGATTCAAGAATCATTAAAATCGGTACACCTAGTGAAATTTATGCGGTATAATACAACGTAGGTCGACGAAAAAATAGTCAAGTACATACCCATTATTAGATATAACTCAAAAAGTACAACGTCGGATCTCAATTAAATTTAAATGAGACAACAAGTCACGTACCTTTAGATAAAAAAAAAATCAAAATCTGTCTACCCACTCAAAAGTTGTGAAGAAAAAAAAAGTCGTAAAGAGAAAAAAAAACTACAATCGAATTGAGAATAAAAGGATGAGGATTTTTAGGAAGTTAATAAAAATGAGTCACAGAAATGCCTAACCTCCAAACGACTACACTACATAGATTTTTTTTTTGTATTCGTTCTAGCTGGACAAGGTATGTGTAAAAGAGAAAAACAACAAATATCGACATGAAAAAAATAATATACTATACGTAGTTTGCCGGACCAGTAACTTTATAAAATAACTCTTTACTAGCGAATTCTACAGATTCTAACAGAAGGTTAAATCTATACAATGAAATAAAATAAGGGTGTCTGTTTGTAATATTAAAATAACAGCTTTTTACTAAATGCATATGGATGACACGGTGCATATACAAAAATAACATTTTTTACCAATTTTGTCTGTCTGTCTGTCTGTCTGTTTGTTAAGGCTAATCTCTGAAACGGCTGGACTTATTTTGATGGGATTTTCACTGGTAGAAAGCTGATGTAGTAAGGAGTAACTTAGGCTACTTTTATTTTAGGAATTTATTTATTTTATAAGTCTGCGAACTGAACAATGAATTTTTTGTTAATTTCAATTTTAAATTTAAATTAAAAGGTATAGAATTAAATAAGAATTGCAGCCCTTAAGAAACTTAATTAGTACCTCAAATCTCAATTATAATCTCGTACACGTTATTATCGGCTATGTTTGTAGTGAACGAATTAGTTTCTAAACATCTAATATATAATTAGCAGTGATTAGTTCAATGCTCACAAACAAATACCAGTCATCATACGCCAAATTTCTTGCGCCTAATATATATATAGCTTATATACACTTTGTTCGTTATTCAACGGGTCATAGCCTCGTGAAGTAATAATTAGCTGCACATGTTTGCCAGTTCAGTGCGAGATTCGAGCGACGTGTCAGCGCTGCAGTTATATCCGATTACGATGGTCAATCCTCGATTACATCGCTGCAAGCTGATAGATGTACACCGAATGCATATTGGCTGGTAGCCAGCGCGCTGTTTTGCTTCCATCGGCGCGTTTAGCTTTCACAACAACCTATTTTTATCCGACCAAGCTCACCAACCATCAAAGATTTACAACCCGTTAATGGTGAATTAATTTGCGATACACGTGTTCTTCAATTGACTTGTTTTTTTCACTTTTCTTTTTTTTAACCATAGCGAGTATAAATTGCAACTTTAGATGGAATAAAATTTATTCATCAAAAATGAAAATTTTCAAATTCAAGTTATAAGTAAAATAAACGTTAAAATGACAAGTTTTGAAATTAAAAGACAAAATAATAGCACAAAAGAAACAAACGCAAACAGTTAACTTATAAAAGTTTTCAACTAGCACTCCAATTATTTTCAGATTATAAAAAAAAAATACTTTATTTTGCAATTGCGAGAAATTTTCGAAGAGGTGAAGGAATGAGCTATTTTTATAAGATATGGCGGGAATGCTGCCGACGTCGAGGCGATAAGACACGATCGGACACTTGCTCGTTGGAATTTGGGGGAATATGATTTGGGGTTCTCGAAAATGGAAAAATAATTCTGCATTATTCGACGAAAAACTGACGGTTCAATAAAAAACTCTGTCAAAGGAAATTGTTACTTGATTTCTTAACTTGTTTTCTTGAATTATAGCATTGGTGTATTTATAAATGACATATATATTTAAATGAACCTTACGAGTGTGCAAGAAAGTATACTAGTTGTCGCCCAGTGGTTGTTCATCATTACAGCCTATACAGTCCACTGCTGGACATAGGCCTTCACAAGTTCACACCAAAAACAACGTGAACTCATGTGTTTGGCCATAGTCACCACGCTGGGCAGGCGGGTTGGTGACCGCAGGGCTGGCTTTGTCGCACCGAAGACGCTGCTGCCCGTCTTCGGCCTGTGTATTTCAAAGCCAGCTGTTGGATGGTTATCCCGCCACCGGTCGGTTTTTTAAGTTCCAAGGTGGTAGCGGAGCTGTGTTATCCCTTAGTCGCCTCTTACGACACCCACGGGAAGAGAGGGGGTGGCTATATTCTTTAGTACCGTAGCCACACAGTACAGTGCTTGTTATTCGACCATAATTAATTTGAACTACATAACTTTGAAGATTATCAAGGTTCTGTTGTCAAAGACTTCTATAATAATAAACAAAATAGTATATATGCGTGTGTGTCAAGTAAATGGTAGTGTGTGTAATGTTTATTTATTGATTTTATGTTTTTTTTCTATTCATAATTTAAAAAAACAGTATTCTGCACTCCTTCTCTATATAAACTATAAGTATGCGAGAAGTAATTTCATACTCCTCCGTCCGCGAAATTTTAAAAAGGGTACAAAGTTTTTGCTGCACGTACTATAAATATAATATATAGAAGATTCTAGAAGATTCTATGTATCTATAGTTGACGTTTATATATTTATATAGTACTAGCTGTGTCCGTGACTTCGTCTGCGTGGAAATTAACAAAAAAGTTCTTGTCCAGTTCTCAGAGTTATAAAATAAATAAATTTCTATAATAAAAGTAGCCTAAGTTACTCCTTATAACATCAGTCATTTGCCAGTGAAAGTCCCGTCAAAATCGGTCCAGCCCTTTCAGAGATTAGCCGGAACAAACATACAGAGACAGAAAAAAATGGTAAAAAATGTTATTTTGGTATATGTACCGTGTATCCATATGTTCCATATGTTTTAAAAAAAAAATTGGAGGCTATCTGCTTGCGTATTTTATAAAATCAATGGTATTGATAAAAAATATTTAAAAATTGTTTGTTCCTATAATAATGGATTTTCTATCTAAAATTACATTTAATAATATCAATTAATTATAGAGGAAGATTATTTAAAATCAACAAATATTGCCAAAAACAATCAATCCATA
The DNA here is from genome assembly GCF_905220565.1 of Melitaea cinxia. NCBI lineage: Eukaryota > Metazoa > Arthropoda > Insecta > Lepidoptera > Nymphalidae > Melitaea > Melitaea cinxia. The sequence goes on along the minus strand of NC_059408.1, from coordinate 742,755 downwards.
TATTATTTTTAGTAATTAATTATTTGTTAATGTATTATATTTGTATGTAATTATTTTTTGTGCATATTATTATGTAAATGTGGGTATTTCTACGATTATGTATATATGAATATAGTTTTTGATGTGTTAAATATATGAGTCTTATACATAGTATATTGTTGTAAATTTCACCGTGTGCCTGTTATATGTTGCAAATGTTTCCTTCATAGACGGTTGTCTGTAAGAAGTCACTATATATTTTAAACTTCCAGACAACCCAATAATGTTCTTGTACGTGTGCGATAAAGATTTTTAAAACTTTTTAGACTTAAAATAGGTAAATATTGTTTTATTTTCAAAGACAAGTCAGGGCCGCTTACATAAACTCAGAAAAAAGGGACTTCTTACAACTTTTTCTAGAGCAACTAATTCTGATAAGGCATATTAATACTAAAATAATAATAATTGAATAATGGCATCCATTTCTCTTCCTGCCACTCAACTGACGCAAATAATAAATCAGCTTATTAATGTACTAAGTTAATTCTTTGTCAACAGAATTTTCAAATGGCGTCACTGGATGTGTGACGTAAGATGTGAGTGCATTACCGCCGGGCTTGGACGTCGGCCAATAAGATTGTTCGTCGATCTAAGATCATTTATTTTGTTTTCGATTTTTTTTTTTCTCTATTTTATAAATGATTATTGTTTTTCTAGCCAAAATACAAATCTATTTAATCTTCGCACGACAAAAAATTGTTGACGGAACTCTCGAGCTATTTTGAATGTGACCGCCATCATTTTTCTGTATCGTTTATAATTATTTTCAATAAAAACTATTAGCTTTGAATTAAATTTAAAAAAGTCATATTTTGGTAGTTTTGATACAGATTCGCTTTTTTAAGGAACGAGAAAATTACAACAGTTTTTTTAAATCTTCGTAGTTTTAGAAAAAAATTATATGAAGTTTGGTTTTGTTTCTTATTTACATAGAAAAATAAGAAAATTATTACAATTGGATTTTAACAGTATCCGCTATAATAATTGTTCATGAAACGCTTCAGGCTGTAATGTCCCACTGCTGGGCATAGGCCCCTTTCCCCATGTAGGCGAAGGATCAGAGCTTAATCCACCACGCCCGAGGCCACCTCCGAGGCCCACAAGGACTGCACAAACACCCAGACCACGGCAAACACCTGTATGGCCAATAGAAATACTTGTCATGTGCGGGGATCGAACCCGCTACCGCCAGCGCAACAGCCACTAACCAGTGCTGTGACCGTTGCGCCAACGCGTCATGAAACGTTGTTCATGAAAACATATTTTATACAAGTATATTTATACCAAATATATAAATAAATATCTACACAATACACACGGTCGTCTATTCCTAAAGTAAGCAACTTAATGCTTGTGTTATAGGTATAGTAACAGCAAACTAGTGTAGCTACATTTTTTTTCGTCAACATACTTATAAATAATACATATATAGATATATAAAATATATATATATTACACCCAGACTCGGGGTTGGAATCGAACCCACAACTCCCGGAGCAGAAAGCAGGGTCACTACAAACTGCGCCAACGGACTACTAAATGTGTTTAATAATCTGTTTGTATGCCTTTTTGATATCCACGAAAGCTATTTCCGCTTTCTTTCACGTTTTTATTAATTTTAATTTTCAGCAGTAACATTATCTCCACAAGATATTGTATTCACTAAAAACGAGGAACAGGTGAGCCGTTACGATGAAAAATATAAATATAGAACATATTGCTCAAATCTTAGCCCGCAGATAAAAACATACGATTGCTTCCCTATCTGTCAATCTGTCAGGCTTGTCACATCTCGGATAACACATAAAGATTCCATTCACGACATTACACACATACAATACCGTTGAAGTTTGATTATCATAAGGGGTCGTCTACAAACTACGTTCGCACATAAGGGGGAGTGGCTGGTATTTGCTTAGCGTGACGAAATGTGACAATGGGAAAGGGCTAAGATGTCTAAACCAATGTGATGTCCGACCATCATATTTTTTTTTTTTTAGTTTAAGAAAGCCTGCATCATCAGGAACATCACAAGTATGTCTACTCCTTCTGTCAACACAGTGTATCTCCGAGCTCTGGCCACCTTACTCACCACATCATCATCATCATCATCATCATTTCAGCCTATTGCAGTCCGCTACTGAACATAGGCCTCCACATCTTCGCGCCAAATATGGTGCGAACTCATGTGTTTTGCCCATAGTCACCACGCTGGGCAGGTTGGTGACCGACCACACCACCACAGTAACATTATATTTCTTGTAAGTTTTTGAACAAGATATCACCTGCAGGGCCCTACCGAAAGTAAAGAGAAATGTACATTATTTTAACCAAATTCAATAAAGAAGGAAGCTCTTGATTCGACCATTTTTTATGTTTGTTACCTCATAATTTTTTACTGGTCGTACCGATTTTGATGATTCTTTATTATTCAAAAGCTGGTGAGTGCCGAGTGTTTCTATACAAATTTGTGCGAGATATGACGAATGGTGTTTGAGTTATCCCCAATAATACGTATTCAATTGACTATTTTGCCGACAACCTACCAGTAGATGATTTTCTAATGTTTACGCGAATTTCACTCATAATGAAACAACTTTTTCGGATTTTATCGCGGTTCACTAATGTTATATGATTTTCTCATTTTATTACTTATGGATGTAAATACAAACAATTTTTTTTTGTTTTTTCTTTCATAACAAACACGCGACTGTCTTATTGTGAGTGGGAACTTTATTATAGACATTTCACCAATCTCGTATATGACTTGTATGAAGGGCTCCACATTTCCATTTATTATATGCCATTTCCCAAAAGAATTCCTGGTATTATCTTTCTTTTATGTTACGGTTCTGTATGATTTGGTCTCATGTGTTTGTTTATATAACTGTATTACTTTTATATAACTGTACTGTAGCCTGTTAATATCCTATATATATATTCTTTATTGTACAAAAAAAATACATAAATACAAATCATTTATTATCTTATATATAAGGCTTGCTAAACCTGTCATGTTAATTTACAGCGGTTCGGCAGTGATATATAGGTATATACAACCCATTACACTCATTCATTCGCTTCAGCCTATCGCAGTCCACTGCTGGACATGGCCTTACCAAGTTCGTACCAAACATCTCAATTTTCCGCAACCCTCATCCAGCCACCACCGGCAATCATACGTAGATCATCGGTCCAGTGGGCCGAACGGCATCTCATACTGATAATATACGTATAAGCTATTTATTTATTTATTTAGATGCATATCAATTCTTAAATTCGAGATTATTTTATATCACTATGTGGTCAGAACATAATCATATTATATACTAGCTGGCCGGATAGACTTTGTTCTGTCAAAAGTTAATAGTAAAAATTGATTTTTTTTACATTAAAAAAAATGTTTTAAAACCTTTTAAGGGACATACAAAAATAAATAAGCCTAATTGAATTTATTTCTTTTAATTTAAAACCTTTAGTGGGCCTTAGGGGACTCGAGCCATTCTCGAGTTATGCGCTTAGCAACATTCATTTTTATTTATATAGATAACGCATCACACAACGATTTTCGGTAGGGTGAATTATTACATTAGGAGGCTGAAAACGTATACAAATTTAAAACATTTTTAGAGATCGATAATACACACGTAAGATCTGGTAAGTAAATATAATTTCAAATATATAAGAAGGTTGAGGTAAAACTCTACATAACTAACTTTTTAAATCATTTTCCTGATCCACTTTAAACTAACGTCGAAGCTTCTCAGAAGTGGCGGTCGCTGTGCCAAACGGATTACAGGTATCTGTAGCATGAAATACAAATTAATACTTACACAATAATTAATAGTGAATGTTTTAATTACAATTGTATTAAAATTATCATGGTATTGTGAGAAATATTCGAGGGTAGATAGTATATGACTGTTTAGTTTAAAATATTTGTTTCAGGTTTGTGTTTGTGAAATTAAATAATATTGTATTTGAGAGCACGTATATCCCTTGATAGTAAAATTATAAAAAACATTGTTATTAATAACAAAATGATATTAACTCGCTCGAAACAGTGTTACATATCAAGCTGGAACCCTTATTATTGTATAGGAAAATCAGTCCAGTAATTTTCAAATAACTTCAATAATTAGTTTTGAAAAAAAAACCATTCGAATAACTTCACAACTCCTAAATTAATCATAAACATTGAGTGAAATAAACTCGAAACGTGAAAGAAAATAACGATAATTCCGACTCTTCCCCCATTTCAGAAGTCGCTGTAAAAAATGTATAAAGTTGAACCGAACGTTTGAAAGTAACCTCGTTTCGAGAATGTTCGAATCGCGTTTAAGTTTATCAGATAGGACTTTATCAGTGGATGTAAAAAGACAGTTTCCCTCGCTATAAATCACGCTGACGCCCGTCGACTTGCCCACTTTATTTTGTCAGGTGACTTGGAAAAAACATGTCGAAAATTATACACGGGGAGTTTCGGAGTCGCCGAAGCCGGATCTGTGCGATCAATGAGGCTATTTTGTAATTTCTTACGACGAAAATAAAGTTATTCTGTAATGAGTAATTTTCTTCGAAGCGATTTTGATACTTTTCTTTAATTTATTTAGCAATTCTGTTATAAAAATGGCGAGGAAATTAAAAATAAGTTATTTATAAGTACGTAAAGAAATATTTGTGAGGAAGATTGCTTAAAAGCCTAAGGATGCTAGCTACATTTAATTTGTAATGTTATACATATTTACAATTCACAACTTAAGAACTAAATATAATTATAAATAAATATAATACTATTTGTAATGATAATTTGATAATTTTGAAAATAATTATATATGTGAAGCCTACTTTTTGTAAAAGCGTTCTTCTCATTTCCTTCGTTGGACATTTGTTTACACTCACACGAAAGCAGAATAGGTATCTACCATTTTAGTACAAATTCTTGAAATTTATATAGTTAACGTGAGGTGCATTTTACTATATTTTCATAACTTTTTACTATGTTTTTATAACTCTCCGCACATAGTAGCAAATAGAATAATTGTTACATTTAATATATCAATCACCCCACGCTTTTTACTCTGAATTGAATTATTCTCTTAATAACTTAAATTTCATTATGATTTTATTTTGAGGTAATTAATTATAATTGATTGTTAAAAATTATCTTCTTCTTTTTAGTTCGATTAGCTATAAAAGGTGGTTTTTTAGTTTTTTTTTTTTTTTTTTAACTATAATGTATTTTCTATTCTTTAGTTCGATTTTTCAATTAATTATTTGCGGACATGTGATAGTATTGAAATGCCTTACGAACTATTTCGTAATCTAGTCATTTCGTCTAAAGCTTCACTTTTGTATGGGGTTTTTCCTGTTAACTTAGAGCAATCAAGTTCTTCAATCCGAATATCGTCTAAATTTGTTAGAATAAAGGGAAACTGTTATTGAATGATTGCATTGTCATTGGTCCTTGATATGTGTGCAAAGGTTCAAATTAATCAACTTCTGGAAATTGGTGAAAATTATGCTCAAAGATCTCTCTTAGTTCCTTACAGAGGATCCACGAAAGAGTTTATTAATCCTGGCAGTCCTAATAAGGAAATTGGGAAACTGTTATTGAATGATTGCATTGTCATCGGTCCTTGATTCCTGTGGAAAGTTTCAAATTAATCAAACGTCTGGAAATTGGTGAAAATTATGCTCAAATATTCCATTACATACAAACATACATACATACATACATACATACATACATACAACGCAAGCTAATAAAACCGTGGTAATAATGTTATATATAAAATATGCTAGAATTTTGGGATATTTCGTTGATCCATTTTTGATTTTCATCTATTTCTTCGAACGCACGTGCTAAACTATCTACTGTCCAGCTGACGTGGCGCGGCAAAACACCCGGCTTTCGCTTATAGGTACTTACGAGGCAGATCTTATTCTATGAAAGATAAGAAATTAATACAGTAAAAAAAGATTTCAAAAAAATCCTTGGCCTTTTATATCTTTGAAAATAATCTATTTTTGCTCGTTAAAGATTTAATAGTTGATGGATGGGTGCCCCAAGAGTTGCTCTAGGGGCAACTATCCGCAAGAATTGAGGTGACCTTTGTATTCGAGGGAGCCTCTTAAGAGTTGCTAATAACAACGGACCCTAAGGGTAACCGCAAGCGAAATCGCGGAAGTGCAACCGGAACAACCCAAGGGTTTTGGTATGTACAAGTCGGACAAAATCGGATATCCATAAGAGATTGCCTCTGGGTCAACAAAAAAGGGCAACTATCCGCAAAAGTTAATTAGGCAACTGCCTTTTTTAACTGACATCCAAAAAGGGAGGAAGTTCTTAATTCGACTGTATTTTTTATGTATGTTACCTCAGAACTTTTCACACACACGGGCACAGCAGGAAATTACCTGCTCAAAATAAGGAGCAGCCCCACTGGGGTAGTACCTCGACCTTACAGAAGATCACAGCTAAATAATACTGCTTTCAAGCAGTGTTGTGTTCCTGTTGGTAAGTAAGGTGACCAGAGCTACTGGGAGCAATTGGGTCGGCAACGCGCTTGCAACACTTCTGGTTTTGCAGGCGTCGATAATACGACGATTAATCGCTTACCATGTGCCAGGTGTGCCGGACGCTTGTTGGCCGACTCACGTGTGTAAAAAAATGAATATATTTATAATTAGTAAATCAACATTTATGGAAGGTGAGATTTGCTATAAAACTTAGAATAATAATTAAAAAAAGTAATTGCACTAGTTGACAATAACCTATTATTTTTTATCTTTATTACATGTAACTCCGATATGTAATATCCATGGCTATAGTAGTAAAACATAATGGTGGCCATGGGGACGAAATGACCAGTCGTTTACATCTATCCTTCAGTGATTTGTCACCGGGCGGTCGATGGTACGGCGCCAAGGTAGTTATAATCGCTTCATTTGTTGATGTGATATTTCTTAAGGAAAAAATGGAAAAATGTTTCCTTTCTCATAGACTATCCACATAAATTTTTATGTGTTGTTTTCATTATGATCGTCGGGGGAAATTATCGTTTGTGAATTTTTATATGAAGCAGTAAAAGTATGAACTTTAAATTACTCCGTATCCACATTGCGCTAAGCTTCTTTTATTCATATATATCACCTTAGTTCCATCCTTTTCAGTTTCACTTTAGCCTGTAATATCCCACTACTGGGTATAGGCCTCTTTCCCCATGTAGGAGAAGGATCAGAGCTTAATCCACCACTATGCTCCAATGCGGGTTGGTGGATATATCTATGATATATCTATGAGTAACGATCGCTATCAGGTGTACATGATAACAACTTTTTCAGTTTACTGAGAAATAATAAATACTACTGTGCTGAGGGCTCGGAAACACACACAATACGCAAGCACAAACGCCCAGACTACAAAAAACATCTACATGACCTCTACAAATGTCTGTTGTGAGCGGGGAATCCGCGACCGCCAGCGCAACAGCCAGTGCTGTGATCGCTGTGCCAACGCATCGTAAAATACATCGTAAATCAGTCATATTATGATATTTCAAAGCCCCTGGTACCTTATAGCGTATTCAAAATCAAAATTAATTCAAAAACAATCATATTGTACACTTTCTATCCGTTGCCAATGTGTTCTGTGCTCTGCTGTGATGCATCTGGAAAAAATCGCTCTTCCACGATAAGATTGCCTTTTTACACCTTGGTTTTAATTTGCTACTGTATTTATTTGTAGTTTGGTATCAAATAAAGAATATTAATCCCGGAACAGATTTTTCATTTTTATAATAACTTCCCAATTTTTTTTAGTTAGCTTATAATAATAATAATAATATATTCTTTATTGTACACCAAAATATAAACAAACAGTAGTAATTACAACAAAAAGATGTACAAAGGCGATCTTATCGCTGAAGAGCGATTTCTTCCAGATAACCTTTGGGCACAGGACATGATATAGTATGTCGGATGACGGATAGGAAGTGTACAATATTCTTAAGGATAAATAAAAAATAGTGTATGATAGATTCATTAATTCATACAAATACACATATAAGTACAAATATCCATACATAAATAATCAAAATAGTATTAATATACGAGTATAAATGTAAAATATATATTGATAATATAAAATATGCATGTTAAAATTCTGAATATTATATGTTAAGGGACATATAGTACTTCTTTAGACGTTGCTTAAAACAGGCTGGAGTAGAAGCACGTCTTATTGAAAGCGGAAGAGAATTCCAAAGGCGGACAGCTTTAGCAGTGAAAGAATTAGAATAGAAGGAGGATTTATGGGAAGGAATTTTAGAAGTAAATTGGAATCAGATCTAAGGGATCGCTCATGGGAATTGCAAAGATACGTGAACCGTTCTTTAAGATATTGAGGGGCATCAGGATTGAAAAGTACACAGTAAAGTAGGGAAAGTACATGAGTATTCCTGCGAAAACGAATCGGGAGCCACTTGAGTTTCTTGCGGAAATCGGAGACGTGGTCGTATTTGCGAAGCCCAAATACGAACCTTATACAAAGATTCTGGAGTCGCTCAAGCTTATTAAGTTGCTCCTCTGTAAGATCTAAGAAACATGCATCTGCATAGTCAAGAATCGGTAAAAGGAGTGATTGGGCTAGTGCAATTTTAGTAGGCAAAGGAAGAAAGAACTGAAGACGACGAAGTGACCCGACGGCTGCAAATATCTTTCTACTAAGTTCTGTTAATTGAGGTGACCAGGAGAGAAACTGATCTAGAGTTACTCCCAAATTCTTAACATTCTTGCTGTAGTTCAGAATTGTATTGTTAAATACTACAGGTGGTATAAGTGACCAGTCTATACAACTAATCAACTTTGGACTACCCACAATAATGACCTGGGACTTTGAAGGATTGACTTTTAACCCGAACGAGTTGCTCCATTTGTGAATGTTATTTAAGTCATTATTAAGTTGATTGATACCTGAGGGTAAGTCAGCCAGCTTAGAATGGGTATAAATTTGAAGATCGTCCGCATACAGGTGGTAGAGAGAAGAAATGTTTGCAAGAATGTAGCTTATTATTCAGCGATGTAACCTTACCGTACCTACGTTACGAGATGTATATTCTTGTTAATATTTTGAACTATTCGCATCAAAAACATGTTGTCGACCGAAGCCTTTTTAAATAATACTCATGCATCAATTATTATTTTTTATTATTATAATTTTTTTTTTTATTTGGGAAACATACAATTTTATATTACATTATTATATTATGACTAATTACAATAACTGAAATCAATAAAGTTTCCACTATTAGCTAATACATACAACAGCACTATACATTGCGTGAAACATATTGTTTGAAAAAAAAATTAACAAAACAAAATGGAGAAAAAAAAATCTAAATTTAGTGTAAAAAAAGGAAAAATCTTTTTAAGTAGGCATATACTTAAGCATTTGCTTAACGTCCCGCTTGTATCTTCCTATTTTGCAATTAAAAATATCAGTTTCCTGTAGGTGTTTGTTATAGAATTTTGTAGAACGACATATAAATTTGTTGCCAGTGTACTTTTTTGTGTAAAACGGGACGTGAAACAAATGTCTATGACGAGAATTCGTTCGGGAGCAACTCAGATATTACTTACTAAAAAAGATGAATCAACATAATTATTGAGAAGTTTGTACAAAAACATCTGATCCCTTTCAATTTGTCTATGTTCTGGACATGTAAAATTAGGAATGGACTTAAACCGGAACTTATAATGTTTTAAATAAAGTTTAAAAACTAAACTACATTAACTTAGATATATCCAGTTTTATCAAATAAATGTTTTCAATGAAAAAAAAAAATACTTATTTTAATGTATTTTCTTGAAAATTTAAACACAAGTTATTGCATTAATTCGTGTTTACCAATTATAAACATCAAAACTGAAAATATACAAATTAAATATACTTATTTTTTATCTTTTAGGTAAATACATTACGTGAAAATGAGTTTAAATTAGTCATAACTTGAAACAAAATTTGAATAAAATTAAAGCGTCTTAAACAAAAGAAAATCAAATAATTTATTGTAAAAAAGTCACAATAAAACTGTTATTATCAACAAGTTCAAATTAATCATAATTAACGCGATAAATATATTATTGAAACAAATGGCGAGAACATCATTGTTTTATTGTTATTACAATTAAACATGAAACGAGTATAATGAGTAATAAGTCTGTTTTGTTTAACGTTTATTATCTGTTGTAACACAGGTTTAATTTGTGAAGATAAAAAAAATATGTCAGTTCGGATTTTTTAAATAGGATTTGTGTAAAGACACGTCAATGATGCAAAAACAAAATGGCGATTGGACTGTTTTTTGGACAGTAACTACTGCAACTATATAAAATAAAAATAAAAAAACTATAATTTCTACTCAATCCTTATTCTTTCTGGGCTAACAAAAAATAGTATGTGGAACAGATTTCTCATTAACTTATACATGATAACTTCTAAATATTTGCGTTTAATAATTTGCGGTCACCAACCCGCCTGCCCAGTGTGGTGACTATGGGCAATACACATGAGTTCACGCTATTTTTTTCCGGGAACTGATTTGAAACTTTTTTAACCTAATAAAGTACGTTCTATAGAATAGATTTCAAATCATAAATATAAACGTAATAGAAGCAATTTTATTTATTTGAGTACTTTATGCTATGATGTTTTGTCTTTCATTTCAAATTTATCGAGTTTTTTTTTTAAATTTATATATATGTATTTGTGTATGTATATGTATGTATATGTATGTGGTGTAGATGTACGTATGTGAGTATAATATGTTCATGTGTATGTTACATAACATTTTTGCGCCCCATCCCACATTTCTTATTTAGTCCTCTGCCCAAAGGTTGCCTGGAAGAGATCGCGGTATTAGCGATAAGGCCGCCTGTTGCAACTGATGCAAATTCTATTTTTATATATCATTTGTAATGCTGTTAAAACCTTGTATTGGTGTGCGAAAGTGTAAATAAATAAAAATAAAATATGTAGTACCATGCGGACATGATTTGTACCAAAACTATCTATAAATATTTAGTTCTTAATTTGTGAATTGTAAATATGTATAATAATGTTTAATAATAATAATAAATATATACAGTATCTATCCGTATTTCTCATTTTAAAATTAGTTAAATAAAATGTTTACAAGCGGAGCTGCGAGCAGAACGTAGGTCTAAATAAAACAAATTATTACAGTATTTGTGTTGTGAAATTAATTCAACAGCATGGACGCGTGACGGTACAACCCGAATAGGATTTAGAACCGTAATGAATAAAACGAACATAAAGACAATTCACATGTATGTATTCATACTTTTATATATAAAATATTAATGCAATAAGTAAGTGTTATTGTATTTCAGGGACATATCTATACAAATAAGAGTGAATGTTTATACGCGCATAACTTCCGAACGAGAACATTGATTGATATAGTATATTAACAAAAATATGCCTTAGCTGTGTACAATTTGTGATTTTATTTATTTATTTACTTTATTTATTTATTTATTATAATAATTAAAACGGTTTACAACAGTTACCTTAATTACTAAGAGAAACATAAAACATAAACACAGCAATCAGATAAAATTATACAACAAATAGAACTAAATGAAAAAAGAAAAAAAAAGAAAATTGAAAAAGAAAAATACAACAGTCAATAGTGATATACATCTCTACTACCTATATAGTTAATATAACTTAATCAAAATCTGACGACCGCTCTGGTGTAACGGTGCGTGTGCCGATTATCGCTCGGGGTGTATATTTGTGTTAATACAAATATTTATTTCCAGCCTGGTTGTTCGTCCTTGTGGGTCGCCCCACCGTGTCTCTGAGAGCACGTTAAGCTTTCGGTCCCGGTTTTTATCATGTACACGTGATAGCGATAGTTACTCATAGTAGGGAATATATCTGCCAACCCGTTGGATCAGCGTGGTGGATTAAGCTCTGATCCTTCTCCTACATAGGGAAAGAGGCCTATGTCCAGCAGTGGGATATTACAGGCTGAAGTAAACCAACTAACAGACTGAGCAGAGAATTAAAAACGGCATAGTGGTTGTGATGCTCCTGGCGCCCATAAGGTATGGGTAACCAGTTATTACCATTGGGAGCAAAGGCTTATTTGGCACTGCAATCGTACAACATTACCATCCGTAACATGCATCGTAGCACTTTTTTAACCACTTTTTTTGCTGGATGGACCTTTTTAATCAAACGAACATTTTTAATCGAAAGCTTGTCTTGCGGTCCCTTTTAAATTTAACTGAGATCTGACAAGTACTTTTTGAGCTATATCTAATAATGCGTATTTACTTGACAATTTTTTGTCGACGTTGTATTATACTTCATAACTTTTTACCTAATGTACTGATTTTGATGATTCTTATTTTAATCGAAAGCTGATACTTGTCTCGTGGTCGCATTTAAATTTGATTGAGATCTGATGATTACTTTTTGAGTAATCTTTGATAACTTGTATTTACTTAACTATTTTTTCGTCTACCTACGTTATATTAATTGTTGAAGTAATTGAAGTCGGTTTGTTTTTGTTTGCGAGTTATTTACAGTTAGTCACAAAAACGTCTCAAATATAGAACATATTTTATTCCTATTTCATAATAAACATACAAAAACATAGAAACAATCTAGTATAGAACACAATAATATGTTATTTCGTAACAGTTTTATCTGCCGGACATTTTCGGAAGGAAACGGTCGGTATCGTACCGGAAGCTTCAGTTTTATTCGGACCGACGAAGGTAAATGAAAAATTGTACCCGTACCTTTTATCTAAGTGAATAATAAATCAAACGAAATGAACCGACGGATATTTATCATGTATAACATATATCACGATATAAATAATTCTATATAGATAAAATAGGAAGTGAGAAAATAATGGAACATTCCCTTATTATTATTATTATTAACATCGCTTATTGTAGGCTACAAGTAGTAGTAGTTTTGAAGGCTATACGCTACGCGCTGCATGGAATATCCCACAGCTAGATACTGAGCACAAGATGTAGTGTCAGAAAATGGGAATAACACAAAGTTAATTTCTAACATAGTCTGTTTAGTTAGTAAATAATTAGTTATATTTGTATAGCCTTCTTGTATGCAATATATTCGCCAACCCGCCGTGGAGCAGCGGGGTGGATTAAGCTCCGATCATTCCTCTATATGCAGAAAGAGGCCGATGCCCAGCCATGGGATGTTACCGGCTGAAACGTGTGTTTATCCTGAGTAGATATTATAACATAAGTACAAATATATACTTACGTATTTACATATTTGAAATCTAATATATAAAATTCTCGTGTCGCGGTGTTTGTAGTTAAACTCCTCCGAAACGGCTTGACCGATTCTCATGAAATTTTGTGTGTATATTGGGTAAGTCTGAGAATCGAACAACATCTATTTTTCATCCCCTAAATGTTAAGGGCAGTCCATCCCTATTTTTTTTTAAATTTTAGATAAATTATTTATATTTATTTTATTATGATTTAGCGTTGACAAATACATACAATCCTAAATTTTCACCCTTCTACCACCAACCCCTACTTTTATATAGCGTTTAGCGGCAAGATAACGTTTGCCGAGTCAGCTAGTAAATTTATATAAACAGGTTACAAATTTTCAAACAATTTATTCAACCATTGTTATCTAAAAAATTCTTTCAGAATGTTAATTATATTTTTCATTAAATTGTTGCTATTGTGATGGAAATATCAATAGAATTGCATCAGACAGTGTTATGTAAGTATCGCGTGAAAACTGACGATAATTATAAATAATTGTTTGCTAACAAACGAAAAAAAAAATCGAATTGGATTAACATCGATAAGTAATAAAATGAGAAGTCAAATACGCGTCAGTAGGGATAACTAATAAACTACACATCAGATTTCGATTAATTTAAACGACATGACAAGAACTTTCTCTCGATTGAAAAAAAAATTTATCAAAATCGGTAAACTCCGTGAAGAATTATGTGGTAACACATGAATAATTATACTCGAATTAAGTACCTAAAAGAGGGCTTTTTGAAATCCGTCAAGGAGTTCGATTTTCAAAAATAAAAAAAGATATATTGTATGTTTATTCCAGGTTCAATGTGCATATTTATAACTATAACTGCTGAAATAAAAAACAAGTAATTACAATCGAATTGAGAAACGCCTGTAGTTCGAAGTCGGTTAATAACTAAAGGTGGCATGTTTTCATAACATCGACGGTTAAATCATAGTGTTTCGGCAATATATTCGTGTTTACTGCACGCGTCTAATTCTGAAATTCCCTAAATAATGCGTCAAAATCGTTTTGAATGTTAATAGCGCGTTAATTCCTGTTTTAACACAACACGCTTGATTAATTACTGTTAATTATTGTAGCAATGATCCTTTACAGTAGGTTAATGTTTTATAGTGTATAATTTTTGTCAATAAACAGGCTTTGAAGGCAAAAAGAACAACTAAAAATTTTAAATCAAATAGTTAGTTACATGTATATATGCACAATTATGTTTATGTTTTTTTTTTTTTTGAGAAATATACAAACTTTTTTGTCGTGCTAAACCGTTTCACGTAAAGAAATACACGTGTGTGATCTAAGCTTAATGCTGACTGTTTTTTCTGTACTAAATGTCTATTTTACACATAATAACTATTTATACTTTTCTATTGACTGGAAAAAGAATGTAAATGAAATAACAGGAAGTCGAATAAGTGTATTTAATTTCTTTTTTATTTCTGTTTTATTTCTTAGCAATAAACGAGTATTCATAAGGATTTTCCCCTTGTTCTCACATTCGTGCGTGTTGTCAGCACAATTTACTCACTTTTTTCTACTTACAGTACATTTTATTTCTTTTATACAACTAGGTTGGCAAACAAGCGTAGTTGTCAAATGAATGTAAGTGATTACTGTAGCCTATAGACCCTACCCCCAATCCCCCCCAAGAGCTCTGGTCACCTTACTCACCACAGGAACACAAGACTGCTTGAAAGTAATATATTTAGCTGTGACCTTCTGTAGGGTCGAGGTACTTCCCCAGTTTGGCGGCTCCAGATTTTGAGCGAAATATTTACTAGTGTGCCCGACTTCAGTTGAATAATTTAATTTTTATATTATATCTTCTATCTATGAAAGACAATTCATATATTTTTTAACAAACTGTCAAATGATAAAATTAATCAGGAACATCTCTTTTATGAAGTGAGTTAAAGATGCACCAACAACAACGCGAAAATTACTTAATTCAAATATGCTTCAAAAGCACTTCGCTAATCGTTATTTAAGAAAATTAATTATAGACTATAGGCTATAGGTTACGGTGATCGCTTAGCATCCAAAAATCAAAATGAGAAATTAGTATATGCAAATAGGGTTTAAACAAAAATACAATTTTAATCATTGTTACAAGTGACGCTACCAGCTTAATCTTAACAAACTCCGTAGTTAATCTTTAAAATAACAACAAGGAAAGTCAGTCACAAAAGTGGAATATTTGTTACAATCGCGTGCCTCTCCCACATTACCATGAGTCACGTCGGCCGAAAAATGCACACACTGTATCAATATTTATTACGAAACTGATAAAACATTTAATTTCCGCTCCCGTATCTCGATCCTAATTGTGATTTCAAAGTGTTCTCAACGCTCAATTTGTTCTATTTTTGTTGTGCAGGTTTATTTATAAGGAAATATCTACAAAGCTATATGGAAACCTTTGTGTTTCGAGTCTTAATATCGTTAAATTAAGTTGTTTGAAATACTCTTTGAAGTCAAGAAGGGCGAATCCTTAAAAATAACGGAGAAAAGTGGTTTAGGGTAGGTTATTCTATTTTATGAAATGAATCTTATATATAAAATGAAATTTTGTGTGCATATCGGGTAGGTCTGAGAATCGGCCAACATCTATTTTTCAGACCCCTAAATTATAAGGAGGGATTAAGGGGGTTAATAACATATACGATATAACAATGTTTGCGGGGTCAGCTAGTCTTAAATATATAATTCTCGTATCAAAATGTTAGTTAGCATGCTTCTCCGAAATGGCTGGACCGTTTTTTTAATGAAATTTTATGTGCATATCGGGTAGGTCTCAGAATCGGCCAACATTTATTTTTCATATCCCTAAGGGAGAGGGGGTTTAAGGATGTTAATAACATATACCTATTGCAAAACAATGTTGGTGGGGTCCACAAGTTATATATATATATATATATATATATATATATATATATATATATATATATATATATATATATATATATATATATATATATATATTTACATAATGTGTAATTTTAGCAAGTAGTGTAAGTATTCGGACAAAATAAACACAGCGAGAAGTAGTGTTGGGTATGACACTACAAATTAAGCCATTTTAAACACTAATATAACACCGGTTAATTTAATTCGTATCTTCTCTCTAGGACATCAGGTAGAGTTGAAGCCTCTGCGTCAAACCATTGTCACTACGATGCTATTATAAAACATTTCTATATATTTGTTAAATTTTCACTTAATTCTAGCATAGGTCATTTACATCGTATGTTTTTTAGTAGCGCTTCAGCCTGTAATATCCCATGCTGAGCATAGGCCTCTTTCTCCATTGAAGGAAATGGATTGCAGCTTAACCCAGAACGCTGCTAAACTGCGGGTTGGGGAATATATTCCCTACTATGAGAAACGGTCGCTATCAGACATTTATGATAACAGCCGGGACCGACAGCATGACGTGCTCTCTGAGGCACGGTGATGTGACCCACATGGACAAACATCTAAAACAGAAAGAAATATTTGTAAATACAAACATCCATCCCTAGCGGGAATCGAACCGGCACACGCATCATTATCAGAGCGGTTGTTTTTTCTAGTTAAAGATTATAGCCCATGCTGATTATGTAATCAGTATGGGTTAAATTCTTAATGGAATTGGATCTGGAATCTTGGATTGATTGATGGAAGTACATAAACCTATAATATTAAGTCCATTGACCCCATCGTAGAATAACTCCCCTTAAATAATTTTAGTGTAAAAACACCTTACAAGTAAAAATAGGTAAAAATGTGAATATAGTATGATGAATGAACGAGGCAGGTGGCCTTTATCATCAACAGCTGATCCGGAACAGCTGAATGAAATATTGATTGGCTATATGAGACTTTGTTCTATAACGACCTATTTCACCGTTTGTGTATAACGCTATCTGACGGATGAAGTATCCATCCGATAAGAGTTTATGACAATTATATTTATTTATTTATTTATTTTACATTTTATTGTACACCAAACAAATAAAATAAGCAAGCAACATTAGCAATAATTTGTAGAAATAAATAAATAAATAATTGTGTTTGCTCGCAAACGAAAAAAAAAACCGACTTCAATTACATCGACAAGTAATACAACGTAGATCGACGAAAAAATAGTCAAGCAACTACGCGTTATCAAAGATTACTCAAAAAGTAGTTATCAGATCTCGATAAAATTCATATGTGACCACATGATAAACATCAGCTTTCGATTAAATTAAAAATTATCAAAATCGGTATACCCAGTAAAAAGTTATTGCGGATTTTCGAGAGTTTCCCTCGATTTCTCTGGGATCCCATCATCAGATCCTGGTTTCCTTATCATGGCACCAAACTAGGGATATCCCCTTTCCAACAAAAAAAGAATTATCAAAATCGGTACATCTAGTAGAAAGTTATGCGGTATAATACAACGTAGGTCGACGAAAAAAGCGACAAGTAAAAACGCATTATTAGATATAACTCGAAAAGTAGTTGTTAGATTACAGGACCAATTGGCACACACCACCTTTCGATTAAAACAAAATTTGTCGAAATCGGTCTACCCGGTCAAAAGTTCTGATGTAACATACATTAAAAAAAAAAAAAAAAAATTACAGTCGAATTGAGAACCTCCTCCTTTTTTGGAAGTCGGTTAAAAAGGCGGCCTTATTGCTTAAGAGCAATCTCTTCTAGGCAACCTTAGGGCAAAGGAGATGATATATTGACGATTATATTGTGTTGATTATATTCTATTTTACCATAGAATTTGACAATGTTTACGATATATTTCTATTTGCAAATACGATTCTAAAACTTGTTGTTTATTTATTCAGGAGAAAGAGGTTGTAATGCGTCTTCTAACACCTGCTGTTAAAGTCTATTCGTAACTTATCTGCAGGATGAACTTTATCCACAAGCGGCGATACGGCTCTTAGTCAGTTTGTACATTCACTAATCGACTTTGAAATAGAATTATGTTTGATAATCCCTAAATGCCATTCAATATAATAAGTTATTAATTAAATTTCTCCTTACATTGATGACTAACTGGTTATTATTATGGATATTAAAATTTCCATACGAATTGTGGAAAATTTATGAAAACGCGAGATCATTGAATGACATTTCTATAGAAGTTTACTCCTTCAGAAGTGACTCAAGGTTCGTGATATGACAAAAAATTTTGGGAGGCAGACCTACGAGTGACGTCATAGGTATATTTTTGAATATAACATTAATCATTCCTAAGGAGTAAGCTCTAACTGCGTGTGGAAGTTGACACACAAATTGAACTTAGGTAGCGCACAGCAGGAAATATCGTGCTCAAAATCTGGAGCAGCCAGACTGGGGAAGTACCTAGACCTTACAGAAGATCACAGCTAAATAATACTGCTGTGTGTTGTAGGCGTCTATAGGCTACGGTTAATGGCTTACTATCAGGGGAGCCGTATGCTTATAAAAGCTATAATTTGCCAATATATATATATACATATATATCATTATAGGTAAATTATATTTATATATTCTTTCACGGGTAATTATTATATTATTGTTACAAATAAAAAAGAAGTAGTGAACGATAGCTAGTATTAACCAAGTAACAATTATAATAATTAACATGGAATCATCATGAAATAATTTGTTTTTAAAAAAACATTTGTAATTCCGATTGTGATCGTAATCATCGCCGCTAAATAGCGATCGACGATTGTTTCGCAACGAATTTGCAAGTGTAATCAATGAGAAATTACCCCGATTGTTAACTTCACGTAAATATGTAATAATTATAATCAAGCGGTTTTTTTATCTGTTCCATGTTATAAGCGGCAGCGGGAGCGGGATTATAGATACCGCTTATGTTTGACGTATTAATCGTTTATTTATGAGTAGGTTGCTCAGTAGAATTTTTTTTCTAGCTTTGTTAAGACCCGAGTTGGGTGTGGGTGGGTGTTTGTAGGTGAAATAATATATACATACATATACATTGTAAAAACACGACACTTAAAAAAAATCTCAGACAACCTTATTGATCAACCCTTAGTAGAGCGGTGAATTGAGTTAAGCTTGAATCCTGCGCTTTAATATGAGAATCAATTATTTCAGTTCTCGAAAAAAAACCCCCTACTTAAATTCTCAAAGTTCTCAAAAAAGAAAAATAAAGTCGAATTGAGAACCTCCTTTTTTCGGAAGTCGATTAAAAAGACGCGATACAATGGCATTTTGTTAATTATCATTTCTTCTTTCAGTTAATGTTAAATACACTATCGTCTACGCCGCTTGTCACTTGTAACTTGAACCACATAATATACTGAACAATTGATATCTAAGTGTCGGTTGTCATGCGAGCTGAATAGCATTGTTCTGCTGTTGCCAGGCGGCTGTGATTAGCAACACGGTCTTCTGCAGCTTGAGACAAAAACTGTACTAAATACATAACAGCGCCTACGTCATGTTGAAGACAATATTTATAGAAAGTATACATATATACAGTAGCATACAATTGCATCTTTCTGTGAAAACTAATAGAAAATATATATAGTGCTGTATTTTTATATAATGCTGTGTGGTTAAGGCATCAAAAAATATAGCCACACCAACACAATTCCACTACTACCTTGGAACTTAAAAAGGCGACCAATGGCAGGATAACCATCCAACTGCTGCCTTTGAAATATACATACCGAAGACGGATAGCAGCGTCTTCGGTGCGACAAAGCCAGCCCTGCGGTCACCAACCCGCCTTCCCAGCGTGGTGACTATGGGCAAAACACATGAGTTCAAGCCATTTTGGCGTGAACTTGAGGCCTATGTCCAGTAACTACGAAAAGCTGCTGTGATGATGATGGTGAAATAATTATAATGATTCAGTGGATGTAGTTTCTAAATCCAATGTTTCCTAAGTTTATCTAAGAATTCTTATTGTTCTTGATGCTTAAGAAAAGGTTGTTAGGTTAATTTGTACAAAACAGTTTTGGGATAAATTCTGAAGTGTCCGTTAAAACGTTGCCACTAATCTAAGGCTGCGAATTTTACGACAACTCTCCTTACCTGTCTATATACCTTCCCAAAAATTAAGGTAATTTTAACTCTACATCAGAGTCATTAATAGCAACACTTAATAATTATCTATACTAATATTATAAGGCTGAAAAGTTTGTTTGTTTATTTGATTGTGCAAACGCGCCAATCTCAGGAACTACTGGTTAGTTCATTTTCAGGTAGGCTATAAGCTATTTTATTCCTCAAATTAACGCAGATCAAGTCGCGAGGTATAGCTAGTTTCTTCATAAGCTTAAAAAAGTATTTTAAGTTGGCCAAAAAATAGTGTCCAAGGCAACTTTCCTTTATATTTGTTCACTAGCTGTGCCCCGCGGTATCACACGCGTTAACTAAACAAAATCGCGTACACCCTTCCTCGGTAAATGGGCTATCTAACACTGGAAAATTATTAAAATTGGACCAATAGTTCCTGAGATTAGCGCGTTCAGACAACTTTAGCTTTATAGTATTAGAATCCCCAAATCCCAAGTCCCAATGGTATATGAAATCTAGCCCAAATTGTTTCTTTGTCCAAGATTACAGTACTGGTAACTTTCTTCCTAAATATCCAATCCGAATTACACAAAGACGAACAAAATAACATTTTCATAAACATTGTTATTTTATCCAAAAGCTTGTATTTAACTTTCGCCATTTCCGTGTGTTTCCATTTATTCCACGACGATATTAACGTCCCACGTTATTTATGACTGAAACTATAAGTTTGCGAACAAAAGTAATTACGGAAATACAAAAATACTATGCACATTAGCCGTGTTTACTCATTGTTATTTGAATTCTTGGTGGTGTTTTCATATTCTCATCGTAATACGAGTATTTTATTTTTTACTAGTTGTATCGCGACTTCTTTCCATTCCTGTTGTCGTTTACTGTCATAGTTTTAGATGGTTTATTTTCAAAGGTTCTGTACATTTCGGATTTCAAGTTTCTTGGAACTAATATTGTAGATAATTTTAACTTTCGCTTTAGCTTGTAATGTCTCAGTACTGGGCATAAGCCTCTCTCCAAATGCAGAAGCAGGATCACAGCTTAATCCACCATGCTGCTCCAATGCGGGTTGGCGGATATATTCCCTACTATGAGTAACGATGCTGCATGTGCTGTGTGGTTTCGGCCGTAAAGAATACAGCCACCCCCTCTCTTCCCGTGGGTGTCGTAAGAGGCGACTAAGGGATAAAACAGTTTCACTACCAACTTGGAAGTTAAAAAGCCGACCGATGGCGGGATCACCGTCCAACTGCTGGCTTTGAAATACACAGGCCGAAGACGGGCAGCAGTGTCTTCGGCATATAATATAAAATGTGCTTTGTAAAGGTAGGTGCAGCAGCGCAATTATCTGTATAATTTGTAAATAAAATATTATGCATGCAAACATGATGCATTTTCGTTCTCTATTAAAAAAATACAAAAAAACATACTTCACACATACACATATATACATAAAAACTAGCTGAACCCCGCGCGCGTTGCTACGCTTTGTTTTGGTCGTAACAACTCCTAAACCCTTGTGGGCTCATTCACAACACTTTGCTGAAAACCATAACATGATCAAATCCGTAGTTTACGATTATATAAAAGATACACAGACAAATATTAATTTTTATATATATAGAAAATAGATGTAAATGACAAATAGTAATCTTTATAAATAATAAGACATTTAACACATAAACAGAAAGATTTCATTACAGCCTATACAGTCCACTGCTGGACATAGGCCTCCACAAGTTTACGCCAAAAATAACGTGAACTCATGTGTTTTGCCCATAGTCACCACGCTGGGCAGGCGGGTTGGTGACCGCAGTACTGGCTTTGTCGCACCGAAGACGCTGCTGTCCGTCTTCGGCCTGTGTGTTTCAAAGCCAGCAGAAAGATTGAATGTTCATAAAATCAATAATAGATTAAACTCAGTGTTCTTATGAAACTGAACTGATAATCTAGTTGTTTTGTTTCGTGAAGTATTAAAAAGACTTCAAAATTAACTAAAAAGATTAAAAAATTACATTTAAATTGTTTAAACATAATTATAAATTAATCACAACTCGTTTTCTTATTTTGCGCATTTGTATTTCTACCCTCTGTATTTATAAGGAAATAGTGTTTTCTTTATCACATTTATGTTTTATATTTGTGAAGATGTTTGAAAATAAAGTAATACAAACAATAAGTAAATTGAATAGAATTCGTGAACAAAAAATTGTTGGCGTTTTTACGGCGTTCCCATAAAAATGGAGTCATAAATACTACCTTCAACTATGACATACAGTTCAGAATCACGCGATCCATTTTTAATTGGCCTTGTTGAAATTTAATACACGTGCTTTCAGCTTTGAGAAAATACGAGTGTTATGAACGCATTCTTTTAACACAGTCACGGAAAGCGCTGCGTCATAGTGATTCCAATAACACAAGTATATCGTTTCATTAATAATTAAGTAATTTGTTCTATTTTTCTATGTCGTGTTCTACCAAAAGTTTTTTTTTTTTTTTTTATATATTATAAAGGTGGCAAATTTGTACGGCCTGTTTGATCGCTTCAGCCTGTAATACACCACTGCTGGGCTCAGGCCTCTTTCCCCGTGTAGGAGAATGTCGCACGACATGTCTGGTATTACACCTCGCCTGCGCCGTATAGCCAACGCCCGCAAAAGCAGGAGCATAACCAGCGCGTTGTCAACCCCATCCCCGATCCCCTCCAGGAGCTCTGGCTTCCTTACTTAACATTGGTTGAAAGAGATATTCTTCATATTTTTTAACTCGTAATATTTTTTGTTTATTTATTTGTGTTGTACAATATTATTTTTTATCATAAAGAATACTAGCTGACTCGGCAAACGTTGTCTTACCGC
The DNA here is from genome assembly GCF_905220565.1 of Melitaea cinxia. NCBI lineage: Eukaryota > Metazoa > Arthropoda > Insecta > Lepidoptera > Nymphalidae > Melitaea > Melitaea cinxia. Next base: position 719,445 of record NC_059408.1, on the reverse strand, counting down.
TAAATGCTATTTAAAAATAGGGGTTGATGGTAGAAGGGTGAAAATTTAGGGTTGTGTGTATTTTTCAACGCCAAATCATAATAAAATAAATAATAAATAATTTATATAAAAATTAAAAAAAAATTGGGGTGGATTACCCTTAACATTTAAGCGGATGAAAAATAGATGTTGTTCGATTCTCAGACCTACCCAATATGCACACAAAATTTCATGAGAATCGGTCAAGCCGTTTCGGAGGAGTTTAACTACAAACACCGCGACACGGGAATTTTATATATTAGATAAATAATGTTGTTTTATTGTTTTGTAGTTAGTTGTCACAGCAACTCACTTTTGCGTTAGTGGTCGTGGGTTCGACTCCCGTCGATAACAAATGTTTGTATGGATCATAGCCAGTTTGTGTATGTTGGGCCGCTGCTTAGTCAGCGAGAGACGCAGGAGAAGATCCTTCTGGGGTTCGTTAAGAGCGAAGTTTTTATTATTGTGGATGATTTTAAGATAGTGTAATCGATTATAGACAAAACAAACCTTACCTCTTTATAACATTTCTAAAAATCCTTTACCCTCTCCCGGATATAAACAGCCCAAAAACTTTATTATTTTTTTATACTATAACAATCTTAAGATTTTTTTAATTATATTAAAATTCCCAACGAATGGAATAGACATAACAACCCGTTCGTATTTGGAACATATCTCAAATATTCATAAAAAAAATTATAATTTGTAAAATGAAGCACAAATTATTTTTTAATCATATTTAAACAAACAGATAAATTATTTGACTTGTGTGACGCATAAAAGTGGATTTCCATTTGAAATATATTACTACTATTTCTACGGTTGTCAAGTACTGTGTGGCTACGGTACTAAAGAATATAGCCACCCCCTCTCTTCCCGTGGGTGTCGTAAGAGGCGACTATGGGATAACACAGTTCCGCTACCACCTTGGAAATTAAAAAGCCGACCGGTGGCGGGATAACCATCCAACGGCTGGCTTTGAAATACACAGGCCGAAGACGGGCAGCAGCGTCTTCGGTGCGACAAAGCCAGCCCTGCGGTCACCAACCCACCTGCCCAGCGTGGTGACTATGGGCAAAACCCACGAGTTCACGTTATTTTTGGCGTAAACTTGTGGAGACCTATGTTCAGCAGTGGACTGTATAGGCTGTAATGATGATGACTACGGTTCTCAAAATTATATTGAGATTTTAATCACAACCATGCCTAATATTCCTTTGCGACCTCTCCATCTACGTGACATTTACAGAATCTTCATATGTATTGTAAAGTTGTTTTTTAGTACGATTCAGACGGTACAATCACAATGCTAGTCATATGCCCCTTTCTCCATCTAGGATATGAGTTCTCATCTCCATATGCTTAGTAATGACGATATTATGATTTACTTTAATTCTTAAATTTTGTAGGATTTTAATAATTATATTAAACAAATTATAAAATATATCCATTAAGTATTAATTATTATTTTGTCAACCTTGATCCAATACGTTTTTAATTTCTGTGGTCCTTAAAATCATATTAAGATTGAAATCTCGACCACATCAATTAATCCTTCGAGACATTTTTACCTATGTGACATCGTCTAAATCATTCATTCAATTCTGACAGTAATAAAAGCTATCCAAATGAATTAAAGAATGTAAATGATGATATGACACTAAATTATCGTTGCGAACATTATAATTTTTACGGCTAATATAACAAGCCGGTTAATTAGCGCTGTAATGTGTGTCCTTTAGTCGACATTTTGTTCGGTCACGACACGATTGCGAAGAAATTAACGACAATAAATACAATAAGATCCTTAATAAGGTTGGTGCCAACGTTAGACTCGATCTCAATGAGAGGTCACAGGCTATTAGCCTCTGGGATCTGGGGAGAGAAAGTGAGAGTTTAAGGACATTTTCCGGTTATCACTTATACCTTATAGTTATTATTATTATATCTCTAAATTTATCTTTTCATTAACTTGAGTGGATACATGTGAATATTTTTTTATTGTTTTTCGCTATTTTTTTTTTTAAATATACAATAAGTCGGCAAACAAGCGTACATCTCACCCGATGGCAGGCGATTACCACAGCTTATAGACGTCTGTAACACCAGGAGCGTTTAAAGAGCGTGGCCAACCCTACTCTCGATCCCTCTAGAATCTCTGGTCACCTTACTCACCACAGGAACATAACACTTCTTGAAAGCAGTATTATTTAACTATAATCTTCTAATGTCGAAGTAGTTCCCCAGTCGGACCGCTCCAAATTATAAGCAGGATATATCTATATATTATGCTTATTTTAAATTAAAACTATAAAGAGACCTGATCAATTGAGCTATAACTTACAATGTTAATTTTTGCAATCAAACTTCAACATTTTATGTACATAATATACACACATTTTATGTATATAATACACATTATATCTCTAATAAGCTCCTTTGTTACGTTTACTGTTTACAAGATAAGATCGAAAGCTCACCACAAAGCTTTGTTATTTAATTTATTTTTAAATTATTGTACGAATGCATTAATAAATAAAGTTCGTCGTCCAATTAATCACTGCTATCAACAAAATCGTTTCGTCCGTCATCCGTAACAAACAGACGCTTTCACTCTTACATCATTGCTAGTGTTTTATGAATTTTATAACAATATAAATTAACATAAGCAGATAGTTTTATTGGTGGGGCGATAAATTAAATTTGCCGAGCCAGTTGGCCGAAACAAAGGCTGTGGAGGAAAGCGGCCAGCGGACTGTGTCTCCTCCGCGCGTTCGCGCTGTTGATTGTCACGGTTATTTAATCGGAAGTAATAAGTACATACATTATGCATATATAATCAAAATTAAAAATATAAAAAAAAAACTTTATTCAATAAGGCTTCAAAAGCACCTTCGAAACGTCATCTTACAAATTAAAATTATTAATTATTGTTATAAGTGAAGCTATCACCGATTCGGAATGTAAATCGTGTAGAGAACCATCGGCAAGAAATTTCACAGTTGCTGTTCTTTTGTTAAATCAAATTTGTGATATCCTTGGTAGGTTATGATTACTCATAATACCTACACTCAGGCTTCAGCCTATAATATCCCACTGTTGGGCATAGGCATATTTCTCCGTGCAGGTGAAGGATCAGATAAATTATAAAAGTAATTTAAATGTTTTTTTTTTTCTTGTCGGAAATAATGTTCTTGAGGTACAGAGCAGACTGGGAAAATGGCAGGAAAGACTAGAGGGCGCGGGATTGAGGATAAGTAGGTCTAAAACCGAGCACTTGTTCTGCGATTTCAGCGGTTCGTCCGGTTTTTCCCATATTGCCTGGGATGGTGTATCCCTACCAGTCTGCTCCGACTTCCGCTACCTTGGGTCATTAATACAAAATGACGGCAACATAGACCGTTGACGTGAAAAGTAGAATAAATGGATGGATGGATGAAATGGCGACAGGTCTCTGGAACAGCTTGTGTTCCACGAATGCCCTTTAAACTTAAGGGGAAAATCTATAAAACGATCATAAGACCTGTCGTAATGTATGGATCGGAATGTTGGGCAACAAAAGTGACGGATGAAAGAAGAGTGCACGCAGCCGAGATGAGAATGCTAAGATGGATGTGTGGAGTAACGAGGAAAGATCGGATTAGAAATGAGTATATAAGGGGAAGTTTGAAAGTAGCACCCGTGACAGAGAAAATGAGGAGCAATAGGTTAGCGTGGTATGGGCATGTAATGAGGAGGGATGACCGCTATGTCGGTAAAAGAATGTTAGGGATGAATGTCGAAGGACGAAGAGCGATCGGCAGACCGAAAAAGCGATGGATGGATTTTGTGAGTGAGGATATGAGAAAGAAAGGAGTAAGCAGTGAAGTGACGAATAATAGAGAGGAATGGAAGAGGAAAACATGTTGTGCCGACCCTACATAAGTGGGATAAGGGCAAGAAAATGATGATGAAATGTTTTTTTTTCATTTGAAATCTCATTCTCATTAGACAGTATTGGTATCTCTCTCAATAACTTCTTCATATTCGCTAAAGAGCGATAGAGAGCTAGAAACCTTTAGAAAAAGGACATGAATAAGAATAGCAGAAGAAGAGCATATAGGTGTACTTTAAAATTATATATCTAAACACACATATTATATATAAAAACTACATCCAATAATTCCATTAAACGCAAAAATACATGTATACATATATTAAAAAAAATAACTAATAGATATTGTGAACCTAAACGACAAAGTGCAAGAGTAATATAGCACTAAATCAGTAACAATACATTACAAATTTTATTTAACAAAATTTAAATAATCTTGATATCATAATCAATTTAGTTTTTGTTAAAAATAAACGTATTAAATACAATTTATCGTCTTCTATGTTACAATGGGAACGCGCCCACGGATCGTTATCACATAACAAATGAACGCTTGTCCCGATAAGCCGATAGTGGATATATACTTCTTTTTGGGTCAAATCGGCCCCAGACCGCTTACCCCGGGCCCTCGTTTCAGCACCTGGAAACCTTTGTCTTTACAAATTACTACATATATCATTATAAACTAGGTATAGATATACTAACACTAGAGGTGGTAAATGTTTATATTTTACACATAAATTCATTTCATATACTGACATGTATATAGTAATAATGAAACTTTCCATATAAAAAAAGAGGGGTTATGTTTTTGATTAAAATTTGAGTGTAAAAGAAAAAGAGGTATTAAGCCGCAACTAACGCGTTCTTCTTTACTTAATCACTACGTAGTATAAAACAGTCAACAAGTCAGTTCCCGCTGTCTGTATGCTTAGATCTTTAAAACTACGTAACGGATTTTGATGCAGTTTTCTTTAGTCGCTTCAGCCCGTAATATCCCACTACTGGGCATAGGCCTCTTTCCCCATGTAGGAGAACGGTCAGAGCTTAATCCACCACGCTGCTCCAATGCGGGTTGGCGGATATATTCCCTACTACGAGTAACGATCGCTATCAGGTGTACATGATAACAACCGGGACCGACGGCTTAACGTGCTCTCCGAGGCACGGTGGGGAAACCACAAGGACTACACAAAAACCCAGACCACGGCAAACACCTGTATGGTCAATACAAATGTTTGTCATGGGCGGGGATCGAACCCGCAACCGCCAACGTAACAGGTACAATCCATGGCTGTAACCGTTGCGCCAACGCGTTTTCTTTAGTAAATAGAGTGAATCCAGAGGAAGATTTATACGTATAATATAAACCTTCGTCTCGAATCACTCTACTTGGAATCACCTCTAGAATTATATTATATGTCTAAAACATGCATAATATAGTAGACGAACACTTATAGTTTTTAGAGGTTTCTAATTTAATGTCGTAAATAAATACATTTTATTATATATATAATATATTATATTATATATTTATTTTATATTTAGCATCAACATTGCACCCGTGCGAAGCCGGGGCGGATCGCTAGTGATTCAATCATCAATAATTACAGCCTATACAGTCTACTGCTGGACATAGGCCTCCACAAGTTTACGCCAAAAATAACGTGAACTCATGTGTTTTGCCCATAGTCACCACGCTGGGCAGGCGGGTTGGTGACCGCAGTACTGGCTTTGTCGCACCGAAGACGCTGCTTCCCGTCTTCGGCCTGTGTATTTCAAAGCCAGCAGTTGGATGGTTATTCCGCCATCGGTCGGCTTCTTAAGTTCCAAAGTGGTTGTGGAACCTTGTTATCCCGTAGTCGCCTCTTACGACACCCACGGGAAGAGAGGGGGTGGCTAGATTCTTTAGTGCCGTAGCCACACAGCACGGCTAGTGATTAATAAATAAAAAATAAATAAATGTGTTCGACATACACACATGGTCGTGTATTATTAAGGTAATTTATATTTTGCATGTATGAATGTAATATGCATATGTATTTAAAATTAAAATAATTTATTTTTGTTTTTGTATTTTTAATAAGTCTTCAGACTTAAAAACCTATGTTAGTTAATAATTTTAACTAAAATGATCACAATAAAAATGTGTGTATACTCACCTCTTTAACTCAGAGCCCGTGTAACAACCAAGCAGCTGCAAATTAATTTGTGATTCTAAATAATATTATATTTACATTGAACCTGTAATTAATCTGACTCACTCGCTCAGCAACAACGCTGTTGAGAATAATTTTCATCTTCCTAAGATAAATGTTATTCGAAACAACAATATCAATTCTCAGATACTGAGCGCTATCGAGTTTAACAGACAAAAACAACGCTCTAATTAGAGATGTTAGCACATAAGACTTTCCATTCATGCGACGTTTGTCTGACAAATTAGCTTATATTTTATGGACAGAGTAAAACGGCCTATTAAGTAGAATATGCAAATTATAACTTACATATCCAAAGACAAATACTTTGAGATACCATTTAATGTGATTGGCGATGATGGAAAACTTTGAAAGCCTGAAGTCTTTTAAAAAGTCCGTAGAGAATTGCAATGTTCAAAATGCAATAGAGTCCTACAAAGGGACAACGAAAAGAACTCTAAAATCTAAAAAAGATGATTACGGTCATCGGCTGCAACAAGTTTCAACTTTTTAACAACTTTTCAACAACCCAAAATCAGAATAGTCAAATGCGACAAAAGCAGACATGGATGCGCTGTCGATACACGAATGGAAACTTTATTCATAGCCATAAAAAGTGTAACAATCGCCATTTAATTATCTATTAACCCGTTAAACGAGTTCAGATCTTTTTTATTCCTTTATTTTTCAACCTCATTTATTTTAGAAGCTATAAATTTACTAGTAAGAGATGGCGTCGATATCATAAGAGGGAGAGAGAAGATAGAACAATGGACGATTTATGATTTTTCTGCTGCCATTGTTTTTGTCCACGGTGGAACGGATGGCGTGTGCTTTTGGAGTTATATATTATGTGTGTTTGTTAGCATTTTTCTTAAAATTTGATCTGATTTTAACATTTACAAGATATAAGATAAATTTAGCCACATTTTTTTTTTTTATCTATATTAACACTATAAAGCTGAAAAGTTTGTTTGTTTTGTAACGTTATACGTACATTATTAATAAATATGCTTAAATTTTATTTTAAATACGTGAAATGATTTTTCTTTAAAAAAAAAACATTAGTTTATTATAATTAAATGAAATGAAAATCTACAGTAATTTATGATACACTATTTTATCATAAATTATTTTTTTTTCTACAAAAAAAATAATAAATTCATCAACCGGCATTTATATATTCGCGCGGGCAACATTTTATCTTCAAAAAATTTCACATTCTTTTTCAAAAATTCAAATGAATCTTTTGTCTCGGCTTATAAAAACGGCAGTACTGGTCGCCGCCGCGTCATTCATTTTTGGAATTTTGTCTCAAGAAATAGTTAACGCACATCACACCTTTTATTACGGTCTCTATACGGTGGCTAATATATATTTAAGCATCGTAACGGTACTTTATAAAATTGTGTGATCCTTGCTTAGCGTTGTCTCGATTCAACAAATATTATAGTGTCAGTGTTTATCGCCCCCAAACTGGGTAAGTGGTATTTTTATATAGCAGGCAATTTATGTAGTTAATGCAAGTAATCATGCCTATTGTAAAATATAATATTTGTATTCAGTAGCATAAATCTCATCTCAATTATGTTCTTAGATTTCATCATTTTTCAAGTCTACCCTCATTTTTAATATTTTTTTATTATAATTGTATATTGTAATATAAGTTAACCTACTTTTAAAAAATAATTATCTCCGCTTCTGGCTTTATGATTGCACGGCACTACTGCTACAAATTAGGTGCTTTCTTTTATAACGCAGTGCCGTGGATGTTTGCAAATAGTACTGGAACGCTTATTTTTATATTTTGATGGCGCGTTCCAGGGTTCGACGTTTGGGTCACCGATTTCGACGTTTGGGTCACCGATTTCGACGTTTGGGTCACCGATTTCGACGATTGGGTCACCGATTTCGACGTTTGGGTCACCGATTTCGACGATTGGGTCACCAATTTCGACGTTTCCACCTAACCCCAACGACGAGAGTGCACTCCGCCGGGTCTTGAACTACCCGTTCCTGGCGCCCCCGGTCGAAAGCGGAATCCTGCCACGCGACTCCCGGGAATATCACCTGCACGGCGAACCAGGAGAGTACCTGAGCCGAACTGCAATTGGAGCTTGTGTGAATTGAGTGCTCGACCCCGCCCATATACGTACATTTTTTTTATTCTACCTCACCGGGTTAATTAATCTAATAAATTTTTTTAGTTCATGGTACCCTGGTTTTATTTACTTCCTTAATAGACCAGGGGAACCGCGACAGTTTAAATGCGCTAATCTCAGGAACTACTGGTTCGGATTGGAGGATTCTTTTTGTGTTTGTTAGCGCATTTAGCGAGGAAGGCTGTAAGCTGTTTTCCCTCAAATTAATGCGTGTGAAACCACGGCGCACGGCTAGTTTATCTAAAAAAGGAAAAAAAGAGGAAACCCATAATTTGGTAAGAATTATACCTATTAAGAAGAATTATACCATTATCTGCTATGATTACGGCAGTAGGTAAAGAATATAGCCACCTCCTCTCTCTTTCTGTGGGTGTCGAAGAGGCGACTAAGGGGTAACACAGTTCTACTACCACCTTGGAACTTAAAAAGCCGACCGATGGCGGGATAACTATCCAACAGCTGGTTATGAAATACACAGGCCGAAAACGGGCAGCAGCGTTTTCGGTGTGACAAAGCCACCCCTGCAGTCACCAACCCGCCTGCCCAGCGTGGTGACTATGGGCAAAACACATGAGTTCACGCCATTTTTTGCGCGAGCTTGTGGAGGCCTGTGTCCAGCAGAGGACTGTATTAGGCTAAAGTGATATACCAATTATTGAAAATGCAGAACTAATGTTTACTGCAAAGCAAATCCCTCACTACACCACACAATATAAATAATACTTCTGAAGCTCTGAGGGTAGCGCATTACGTATGACGTAATGATCTGATTGAAGCCCGTGTCTTCATTCCAAAAACGGTTTTTTTTTACTCACAACCGTTCAACCAAAACCAAAAATGAAGATTTTGGAAAGAAATAAATACATACAAACAATTAATATTACATACAAATTGGTAGATATTTCTAGCTTAAAGTACGACATTATTATACTATCTAGGTTTAATTTAAGAATGTTCTTGTTATCATAATATACGCTGATTAATTTAAAAGATGTTTTTTTATTAGTTTGCCTTAGAAAGTGGGCAGGGCAACGGATATGGCGCGCCGTCTTGTCGCGTCTAATTGTCGTGAAATGTCTCATTCTCGATCTTAGCTATTAAACATAACATAATGTAGTTAGTTACTACACTAATACTATAAAGCGAAAAGCTATGAATTATTCAATGCTCGTTTTTTATTTTTTTACAAATAGGTTTGTTACGATTAGGCTACACTTATTGGGAATTTAGATTTTTTTGATTAGAACCGAAAAAACAATATGATTGAATTCTGTTAAAAACTTTCATTAATTATTTTTGCATTAAAATATGTAATTCAATTATTTCGGAAAAAACATATTTTTCTCGTAACGGTATACGCTTTATAGGTAGGGCACAGCAAGAAAATTCCTGCTCAAAATCTGGAGCAGCCCGAATATGGAAGCTCCTCGACCTTACAGAAGATCACAGCTAAATAATACTGCTTTAAAGCAGTGTTATGTTACTTACTAAGTTGACCAGTTCTCCTGGGGAGGAATAGCTTGCGATGCTATTGACGTTACAAGCATCTATAAGCAACGGTGATCGCTTATCATCACGTGAGCCGTACGCTTGTTTGCCGACCTTGTTATATATAAAAAATGCTTTACTACTAAATCATAGTGTACATATTGCACTTTTAATAACCTCTATATAATATATACCTATATTTATGACTGATAGCACTTATTTTGCGCCGCTATCCCCACTAACAATCAATTTTAGTCCTCTGCCCAAAGGTTGCCTGGAAGAAATCGCTGCTTTAGCGATAAGGCCGCCTGTTGCAACTAATGCAAATTTATTATTATTATTATTTTACTTAATTAAACTTATGTTACTTTGGTGTTAGTGTGCAAAAAGTGTAAATAAATAAATAAACCTCTATGAATGATTTAGATTCATGTAATGTAAATACATACAGAGACATATGTTTTTATGGCTTCATAAAAAAATAACCGGATGTCCTCATTTCCGTTGGTTAATTAAATCATAGTTATCGCATGTTTTAAAACAATAGCTATTCGAGTGCTTATTTTTATATTTTAAGTACTTTTTAAAAATGTGATTTTCATTTGATAAGAGATTGTTCATAATGACAAAGTTTTCAAACAATTGGTCACAATTGCTCAATAACAGTGTTATATATGTGTGTTATCTATTTTCATTTATATTAAATTAATGTTACGAATCGTATTTATAATTGCATTATTTTTCTTTGCATATATTTACGCTTCAGCGTGTAATATCCCACTGCTGGGCATAGGCCTCTTTCCTCGTGTAGGAGAAGCATCAGAGCTTAATCCATCACGCTGCTCCAATGCGGGTTGGCATATATTTAAATCTATTTATTTTTTATAATGGCTTAGCAATACTCTTACTGTTAACCCGAATATTTCCGCAATTAACCCGCAGGCAAACAGAGTAGAAAAATACAGGGGGGAAAAACTTCCCCTAAAATCGTCGGGAAGACCTATATATCTCTTACCTTCACTTCAATTCTTCATCGCTGATACCTGTTTTTTTTTTATACAATATTTTTTTTATACAATAGGGCTTGCGTTTGACCACTATTTCACCTGATGATAAGTGAAAATGCGGTCTAAGATGGAGCACGCTTACCTAGAAGTAACCTATTCACTCACGACTTAAAGACCCCCAGGTTATAATTTTCTGGAAATACAGACGCTGGTAGAGAGTTCCATTCTTTGGCTGTACGGATCAAGAATGTACTAGCGAATCGCTTAGTGCGTATAAGGGGAATGTCAACCATATAAGGGTGGCGTAACGCACAGCGTTTGGTTGTACGATGATGGAAGGGGGAAGGGGGAATCAGGTTATGGAGTTCCTGTGCACACTCTCCGAAGTGTATCCGATAAAAAACCGACAGGCCGGCCACCCTCCGTCGATGATGCAAGCTTTGCAACTTTGCAGCGACCAGTGCATTATCACCGATGAGCCTCCTGGCTCCTGTACACAAAAGTGAACACATGCACGCACTATAGTGGAGCTCACATTTAACTTTTGGTCCACTTCTAGACAGGACTTCTCCTGTACTAGACAGGTGCAATTGATGTCCATACTGCTGTGGTTAGGTATAAGCCAAGTATAAATATTAAAATCTAAGAAAATTGAGCCTTGGATTTCTTTGAAGTAATTATTTAGTATTTTAATATTAATAAAGCATTAGTAAAATAGACTTGATGATATATTTTACAATTGTAATTGTAAAAAAAAATGTAATGGCGTCAAAATCTTACTAAAGTGATAATCACTGCATTAGTGACCATTTTACTTATCCACTGACTTTTCAAAAAAGAAAAGAAAGTCGGAATTATGTACTTGTATATATCCAACATTATCACCAGGATACCGATGACCATGTACGAATTCTTCCAACAGTGGCGGGAACTGGTGATCAAACACTTGGTAAATGTACCGCTTCACGCGTTAATAACCAGGTGAAGGTTCAGATGATATAAAGATGTGTGATTCTCACTAATTCTTATTTACTGAATCTATATTCCGAATCGGTGGTGTCCGTTTTTAACCAACTTCAAAAAAAGAGGAGTTTATTCAATTCGATCGTATATATATTTTTAAAGTATGTTCGGGGATAACTTCGTCGTTTATGAACCGATTTTGATAATTATTTTTTGTTGGAAAGGAGATATCCCAAGAGTGGTACCATGATAAGGAAACCAGAATCTGATTATGGAATCCCAGAGAAATCGAGGGGAACCCGAAAAAATCGTAGTGACGACTAGTGCGTTTGTTAATTTTTTTCGTCAACTCACGTTGTATTGCTTGTCTTTGTAATTGAAGTCGGTTTTTTTCGTTTGCGAGCAAACACAATTATTAACCATAAATTAATAATGAAAAGAAATATTCATTTAATTTATAATGACGATATAAAAATGCTTTCGAAGCCTATGAAGAAAGTGATTCTTGATTTTCATTTTGATAATATAACAAACCTCGATAATAAAGTCACGTACGTAGAGCTACTATGTATATCTCCGGTACTTTATCTCCGGAGTGCTCAAGAGTTGGTACTTTACTAAAATGTAATACTGAAATCTATTAGCATAAGGCTTCACTTGTCCTCATATAAATTTATAGACACAAACAGCCAAGCACTCGACCAAATAATATAGATATAAGGTGCTCACATCAAGTTTTACGATAATTATCCCTTATCTAGTACGTGGTTAGGGAATATTCACACGGATTTGTAAACGCTAACGTACTATATGGGTAACTTATTTATGTACAATATACGAATAGGGTTTTGTTTGAACTAATCAGCATCAGCGTATTTAGTGCATAAGACGTACATAAAAATATAATATAATCATGTCTTAAGGTGATTCCAAAGTCATCGTTTATTTGTTGAATCGCAGTAGTAATAAATATGAACAGTTGTGGCAATGGAACATTCATACAAAGCTGGCTCTCATTCTTTACCTACAATTCTCCACAGTATTAATATTAATTTGATTCTTTGTGCGACTAATAATTTAAGCGTTTTGTTAGAATTATACTCTCTAGAAAGAGCCGAACAAGAGGCGGCCTTAGGCTCTTTCATGCTTTGTTACTAGTACAATTAATGTCAAAGGCATAAAGTTTTAAGATTTACGAATCAGTATTAACAATATTGATGTGTGGTTACGGCAGCAAAAAATATAGTCACCTCCTCTCTTCCCGTGGGTTTCGTAAGAGGCGACTAAGGGATAACACAGTTCCACTACCACCTTGGAACATAAAAAGCCTACCGATAGCGGGATAACGATCTAATTGGTGGCTTTGAAATTCACAGGCCGAAGACGGGCAGCAGCGTCTTTTTTTTTTTTTTTTTTATTATATCACTAGGTCGGCAAACAAGCGTACGGCTCACCTGATGGTAAGCGATTACCGTAGCTTATAGACACCTGCAACACCAGAAGCATCGCAAACGCGTTGCCGAGCCAATCCCCCCCCCCCAGGAGCTCTGGTCACCTTACTCACCAACGGGAACACAATACTGTTTGAAAACAGTATTATTTAGCTGTGATCTTCTGTAAGGTCGAGGTACTTCCCCAGTCGGGCTGCTCCATATTTTGAGCAGGGAATTCCTGCAGTGCCCTACCTCAGTCTTCAGTGCGACAAAGCCAGCTCTGCGGTCACCAACCCGTCTGCCCAGCATGGTGGCTATGGGCAACACACACGAGTTCCCGCCATTTTTAGCGAGAACTTGTGGAGGCCTATGTCCAGCAGTGGATTGCGATAGGCTGAAATAATGATGACGATGATTGACAATAATTATTTTGTAATTATAAATACGATGACATATACCAAGAATATACGTAGCGATTAAGAGTATCGTGTGATGCTACCCTAAAATAATTTTGGTAAGGTCGTAAAGGAAGAGGAGCGAGGCAGCGTCTTAAGAAAGATATTAGTGCCAACTGTTTATTACTTGCTTATCTCGGCCATAAATCTTAAGATGCGGGCCCTATCACTCCGCCCCATTAAACCTATGTGCCATCATTAGGGTCTTACGCTCTTAAATCCCGCTTAACGACATTGGTGGTCGAAATGTGTTTTAAAATCATTTAATTTTGTAATTAAAATAATAATTTTGGTTAAAATTCCATATTGTTAGTCTTCATATTATTCTAAATCTAATCTGTGCTTTTTAATGATTATTTTCTTCTAGTGTTGCAGGCGTCTATAGGCTACAGTAATGACTTATCATTAAGTGAACCACACGCTTGTTTACCGACCTAGCTGTATACAAAATGCTTTAGGAAATTTGAGATGCGTAGAACATTCACGAAAGATAAACTATTTATACTGAAAATGTTGGATAAGGGACAAAGGAGTTGGTCAAATTATACTTTCAAAGATGTTATACAAAAGTATAAGTTTGATCAAAGGATAGTAAAAGAATAGTCAAGTAAATACGCATTATTAGAAATAACTCAAAAGTTTCTAGACCGTTCTCAACAAATTTAAATGAGACCACACGGCAGGCACCAATTTTCTATTGAAAAACAAATGATCGAAGTCGGTTCCACAACTTCCACACCGTAAAAAGTTAAGATGTAACAAACATAGTGGGTGTCGTAAGAGGCGACTGATGGATAACAAGGTTCCACTACCACCTTGGAACTTAAGAAGCCGACCGATGGCAGGATAACCATCTAACCGCTGGCTTTGAAACACACAGGCCGAAGACGGGCAGCAGCGTCTTAGGTGCGACAAAGCCAGCCCTGCGGTCACCAACCCGCCTGCCCAGCGTGGTGACTATGGGCAACACACATGAGTTCACGCATTTTTGGCGCGAACTTGTGGAGACCTTTGTCCAGCAGTGGACTGTAATAGGCTCGAATGATGATGATGATGAAACATAAAAAAAAAATGAATTGAGAATCTCCTCCGTTTTTGGAAGTCGGTTAAAAAGAAATATAATTTAAATTAATCAAATACATATAATTACATTCCACGATAACTGGAAACATTACAAGAAACAAATTAACATATCAAAAGTATACATAACAGAATAAATCACATTAAATTAATCATTACATACACTCGTGGGAAAGTATTTGGTATACATTTTAATAATTCGTAACATCTTGTGCTGATACTAACCAGATGAAACGGTCTCTGATCTAACGCTCTGACCTAGATGTGTTAATCATTAAACGAAGGATAAACATGAGATAAACGTGAAATATCTAATGGGTTCTGGAGATACAGAAATATATTTATGAATATATTCTTTTGATATCTTGAATATGATTATTTCATTTACGTTTCTATGGTTTCTTTGATGACGATGAAAAACAACTTATAAACAATATTGTGTTAAAAAAAAAAACTTTTTAGCCAGATTTCTTTATAGACCAGGGTCGATAATTTTTTAAAACCAAAAGATTGGAACAGGATAAAATTCATTAAAAAAGTGATAAAATAGAACAAAAATAAAAACTATGTTCCTTATCGTAAAATATTACTTTCAAGTTATATTCGAGGTATTAAGAAATAATTATTTGGGTGTACATTTTTATTATGTTTTTTTATCGATAAAAAATCATTTTACAAAATCATCTTAACACCTTTATTTTATTTACAATGATTTATAAAAAATATAGGTATATATAATAATTACCGAATGATATAATAATACTAGCAAAGTGCAATAATAATAACAGTCATCACATAGACTATACATGAGACACTGTATAGCTATCATACATAGCCTATACATGAAAATCTTACGCTTTATTTAACGTTACAGATGTTTTTTGCCGGCTAGGGTCCCCCTCCGCAACTCCTTCGCAACGCCCCTTAAGTAACTTCGTTCCAAAAATTAATATTCATAAATTAAAAAAAAGACATACTTATTATATGCAGACAGTAGAACTTTAGTGGAACATTGAGTCCCGAGTGTTTTCGTAAAAGCCACTTTTAAATGCAATATACGTTATTGCTAAGTGACCTCTTATCTCTGCGGTCAGCAAATGGCTCTCATTAGGGGCCTGATAACGATCTACTGTCCCTTTCTAACTTATACAATATACACAAGAGATAAATAGAGAACAACCTAAAGCTTTGATGCGAAAACTCATCGTATAGTCATTAGTCAGTAATCATTTTTAACCTACATGTTAATCTCTGCGTTTTGTTATTGTAATTACTTTTTGTTCTGATTACTTTGTAGCTTGTTTAATGAATTTAAATATTAATTACGATATAATGTGAGCCTTAATTATAAAACATTTACAATTTAATATTGAATACTTTTGAGGTTTGTAGATTTTGTTGTATTTGTCGCCTTTAATATGTTGTCACGATTTTAAACGTCCGTACCACGTCGAATACACCGGTTCTTGTCCGATCACCGAAGTTAAGCAACGTCGGGCACGGTCAGTACTTGGATGGGTGACCGCCTGGGAACATCGCTTGTTTCAATTAGTTTTTGTTTGTTTTCTAATTTCTTACATTTCACATCTGCTGGGTCCGCTAGTATATGTATATAAATTACCGTCAAGTTGTTTGTCCGCGATGGACTCCTGTTGCACCGTGTGCAGTTTGATCCAACTTGAAAAACAGACTATATTATATTTCGATATATATAATTATTATATTCAAAAAATTATATAAGGCGGTACAAAGTTCGCCAGGTGAGCTAGTTTAATAAATAATATAGGATACTAAGAATAAACTGAAGTAACCATGGCAACGGATGTTACGCTCTGTTTGGTGCCGTGATTTCTTTATTAATGTGTAATAAAAGAAATTAATAACCAAATCAAAATAGCCTATTAACGTCTCAATGCAGGACAATGGCCTCCTTGCCTGTAGCCCGATGGCGCAGTGTGCAGTGAACCCGCTTTCTAGTCCGGGGGTTATGCGTTCGATTTCCGCTATTATTATTTCTTTTACATTTATATGTTTCTTTCTTTGTGGTGACGCATTGTCGTTTCATCGAGTTTCTTAAGCAGGATCACAACAATTCTAAAGAAGTTTTATCTTACAAAGGTATGTTCAAAGTGCTGAATTCGAAAAAATCCTTACATCAAATAAAAATATATAACTATTTATATATAATATAAATGGACAAGTTTGTCAAAACAAATTAATAGATCTGTTTCATAATGAAAAATGAATCATTTGCGACGAAAGTTTGTAAAGAGTTGAACCCCTATATTACCAAAGAAAGAACTTTTATTCCGATGCTCCCATGGGATCGGCCCTTACGAGGGTAAAACCACACCATTTAGTTTCCATAAATGTCGAACTTACTTTTAAAGTTTTATTTCACGCCCAGAGGGAGTCAATTTTCCTAAAATCGTTTTTAAATTTATACCCATTGGCGAAACTAGAAGCTTTTACAAATATTATCAAAGTTTATGGCAGAAATGCTAACTTGTTTTTACAGGAATTAACATTAAGAATATAGCCACCCCCTTTCTTCCCGTGGGTGTCGTAAAAGGCGACTAAGGAATACCACAGTTTCACTTTGGAACTAAAAAAGCCGACCGATGGCGGGAATACCATCCAACTGCTGGCTTTGAAATACACAGGCCGAAGACGGGCAGCAGCGTCTTGGGTGCGACAAAGCCAGCCCTGCGGTCACCAACCCGCCTGCCCAGCGTGATGACTATGGGTAAAACACATGAGTTCACTCCATTTTTGGCACGTACTTGTGGAGGCCCATGTCCAGCACTGGGCTGTATTACGCTGAAGTAAAGTGAACATTTACTAGCAAACGTAAATTTCGAGCTAACATATTTTTTCTCGTAAATATTTGGATTTTCTTTGTATTTGTACAAATGTTTCTTTCCGATTTGGTTGTCTGACCTAATTGGTCTCCCCACCGTGCCTAGGAGAGCACGTTAAGCTGTCGGTCCCACTTATTATCATATTCACTTGATAGCGAACATTGATCATAGCAGGGAACATATCCGTCAATCTGCAGAGGAGCACCGTGGTGGATTAAGCACCGATCCTCCTCCAATATGGGTTAAGAGGCCCAAGCTCAGCAGTGGGATGTTACAGGCTGAATCGTGTCTTGACAATTTTTATTTGGATGTTATGCGTACAAACATTTCCGTTGTTCACTTACATATTAAATACATGTATGTATATATATAATTTATTATATAAATAAAATTTATTCAGTTACCAAATGGAACAAACCATCTTAGCAGCCAATGTAGTGTAAAGAGACCGGGAGTCACATAAGATTTATGGCGCGTTTAGGCGCGCAGAACTCGGTTGCGCAACTAAAGTTCAGGACCTTTGCAAATGTCGGTCTGTGCCCTACATACAAAAGGTCTTAATTTTTACTTCCATACCGTAGACATTCTCTAAGTTCGTTAATAAGAATAGCGTAAAAATTTAGAAACAAAAATGGCTTACGTAAATTTAACAATGTTTTTTTTTTCTTCTACCTTCTTTTATGTTTTATTAAATTTGTAATCAAGTAATATCGTATCAGAACATTCGAACAAATAAATTCGTTTTTTAGCTAAACTGATAATAATTAATTTCTTTACACGCAATCAGGTAGAACGCATATTATTCAAATGCAACGGTTACTATTAGAGGTGTCATGATAATAACCGGTTGGAATAGGTACAATATAATGTATTAGATCCAAGACGTGCTTTATCATTTTTATGTGTATCGATATATATTGATAAAATCAAATTTTTTACCAAATTTTTTTAGTAAGACAAAATGATTAAACTTCGCGAAATTTTATTTTCGATAAATAATAAATTGTAATCGAAAACAGGGGCGTATTCCACCATATAAATTACAAGGGGCCACCGAGTTAACGCAATCGTTCGCAAGCCATATTCCAATAGAAATATAAATTACAACACCATACATCTATGTAGGTAACGTACGAGCTTTTGTTTATGTTATCTATAAAAATAAATAAAATTGGAGTGTCTGTTTGTAATATTAAAATAACCGCTCTTTACTAAATGAATATGGATGTATAACATGTACTAATGTAACATTTTTTTTTACTATTTTTTCTGTCTGTCTGTTTGTTCCGGCTAATCTCTGAAACGGCTGGACCGATTTTGACGGGACTTCCGCTGGCAGCTGATGTAATAAGGAGTAAAGTAGGCTACTTTTATTTTAGAAATTTATTTATTTTATAACTCTGAGAACTAAACAATAATTTTTTTGTTAAATTCCACGCGAACGAATTCGCGGGCACAGCTAGTTGGAAATAATATTATACAGCTGAAAAGTTTGGTTGTCTGTTTAACAAGCTAAACTCTAGCACTACAGGTTCGAATTAAAAAATACTTTTTGTATGGGATCGCCCATTTACCGAGAAAGGCTATAAAGCAAATTTTTTTCCTCAAATTTACGCGTGTAAAGCCGCCGGGCACAGCTAGTAGAATTTATATTAAGATCTATAATATGGGCTACATATATTTGTCACCTATTTTTATTGTGCTTGCAATTCGGCGTAAACTTAGTTGCAAATAAATAAATAAACAATTAACGCCGCGTTGGCGCAACGGTCACAGCCATGGATTGTACCTGTTGCTCTGTCGGTTGTAGGTTCGATCCCCGCACATGACAAACATTGTATTGGGCATACAGGTGTTTGCCGTGGTCTGGGTGTTTGTGCAGTCCTTGTGGGTCTCCCCACCGTGCCTTAAGCCGTTAAGCCGTCGGTCCCGGTTGTTATCATGTACACCTGATAGCGATCGTTACTCATAGTAGGGAATATATCCGCCATCCCGCATTGGAGCAGCGTGGTGGATTAAGCTCTGATCCTTCTCCTACATGGGGAAAAAAGCCTATGCCCAGTAGTGGGATATTACAGGCTGAAGCGTAAACAATTAAATGAAAGAATGAATGAATAAACAAATGATAACTCAGCAGGAAATATCCTGCTCGAAATCTGGATTAGTCCGACTGGGACAGTACCTCGACCTTAGAGAAGACTACGGCTAAATAATAATACTTTCAAGTAACGTTATGTTCCCGTAGTAAGTAAGGTTACTAGTGCTCCTGGGTAGATTTTGGGTAGGGTTGGCAACGCGCTTGCGATGCTTCTGGTGTTCCAGCCTTCTTAAGTCTATGATAATCGCTTACCATCAGATGAGCCGTGCTGTTGTTTGCCGACCTAGTTGTATAAAAAAACCACACCATTGTTAGAAGTCCTTTAGAAACTACAAATATATCAAATTAAAATGAGTTTTGTCATTAGTGTTGTTACTCTTTGTTTAGAAGTCCTGGAGGGAATTGGGGATTGGGTCGGCAACGCGCTTGCTATGCTTCTGGTGTTGCAGACGTCTATAAGCTACGGTAATCGCTTAGCATCAGATGAGCGATTTTCCGTAATATTTGTCAAATTATAAGAACTTACAATAACCGATGACATTCAAGGCGAACAGGATAGCCACGTACAACAGAGCATCACGATTTTATTTAAGATGCATCATAAAAATAAAAAAACAGCGCCATTTTTATCGTTTAATTTCAACAAAGCGCTGTTTGTCAAACGACGATTATTTACGAGCCACGTTTACTGAACAACATATAAAATTTTGAAAGCGTCCGAGAGCGCTTTATTGCTGTTTTGCGAGATCAAGGGCGAATCGTGACGTACTGAAATAAAATTTTATATGAGAAATTATCGCGACCCTGGAAATGAGAGATGAAAGAAATGATTTTGATGTGAGTAAGCGAGAAATATAACCGATGTGTTATAAGGTATGATTGCTTCGTCATCAATAAGGTTTTATATTAATAATAATATATGTTGGTTCGTAAAGTTTCGCTGGATGTTATTGTCAAAGATTTAAAAATAAATATTTGCGCAAGATCGTCATATTTTACGAACGAGTATTTGCAGTGAGATACAAACATTATTTTTTATCTGACAATCTGTTAATGGGTATGTTGTTTTTTATAAATAATTTAGTAAATTCGAAGAATCGCTTTAGCTTGTAATAACCCATTGTTGAGCCTCTTTCTCCAGTAGGCGAAGGATCAGAGCTTACTCAGTTGTCAGAGTTAAAGTTATGGTATTACTCAGATTTTTTTTCTTTTCTGACGCAACCCAACTCGAAAAGTACCTCATTTTAGAAGATCACAGCTAAACAATACTGTTCTCAAGTAGTACCCAGTTGGAATCCAGAGCTCCAAGATAGGGTCAGCAATAATTACCCAGGATCTCTGGTTCTCTTAAATATTAAATATTAAAACGCTACACACTCAACGGATCCCCCGGTAGGATTTTCTCCTGTACTGGGGGTCCGGAAACACATACAATACACAAACACAACGCCCAAACCACGACTAACATCTATATGGTCGATATAAATGTCCGTCGTGAGCGGGAATCGAACCCGCGACCGCTGGCGCAACAGCCAGTGCGTCAACCGTTGCGCCAGCGGGTCGTCGTCTCTTAATCTGAACAGCAAGACAACACTACTTGAAAGCGATATAATTTGTCAGTATTCTTCTGTAAGGTTAAGTTACTTGCCCAATGGAGCTGCTCCAGATTTTGACCATATGATTTTCTGCCCATACTGCATACTTAAAAAAAAGTTATTCCGTTAAAACAGTCGCACATTCATTTTATATTGATCAATTAATTGATTCACCCAGTAACGTCCAACTGCTGGGCATAGGTCTCCATGTAGAAGGATGTCCTTCTTATTTTATATCACTTCAGCCTATCGCAGTACACTGCTGGGCATAGGCCTCCACATGTTCGCACCGAAAATGGCGTTAACTCATGTGTGTTGTCCATAGTCACCACACTAGGCAGGCGGGTTGGTGACTGCAGGGCTGGCTTTATCGCACCGAAGACGCTGCTACTCGTCTTCAGCCTGTGTATTTCAAAGCCAGTAGTTGGATGGTTATCCCGCCGGCAGTTGGTTTTTCAAGTTCCAAGGTGGTAGTGGAACTGTGTTATCCCTTAGTCGCCTCTTACGACACCCAGGGGAAGAGAGGAGGTGGCTGTATTCTTCACTGCCGTAACCACACAGCAGCATTTACTGAATATATATTTTTATATATTTAAATGGGAAACTATATATTACATTGTAAATGAATAATTTCGTAATGAATGTGACATAATTGTTGTGATTTATGCGCGTTATTGGAGCTGTGACGTGCAGTCACGTTTTGTTTAACGTTTGGTGTCTTTTTACACTTCTTTGTAACACGATCATTTATAATTTGTCGAATTAAGGACAACATCTTGAAATGAACTCAAAATATAGATTGTAATGTTAAGCAATAGTTATTGGTACCTAGGACCCCTCAAGGCTACGATACCATAGACTTTTAGAAAGAATTATCTGCAGGATAATAATAATATTTTATTGTTTTAACTATACTATTTCTATATAAACTAGCTGTACCCGCGACTTCGTCCGCGTGGAACAGTGACTTTGGACAGCATTGTTCGGATATATCTTCTGGTTTATTTTTGATTATAAACCACTTGATTCTTTAAATTGGCAGAACTTTTTTATTTATGAACCGATTGATATAAAACAGACACTAAATGTTAAGTGAAGCTTCGATCATCATGATCATCATCATTATCATTTCGGCCTATCGCAGTCCACTGCTGGACATGGGCCTTCATAAGTTCGTGCCAAAAATGGCGTGAACTCATGTGTTTTGCTCATAGTCACCACGCTGGGCAGGCGGGTTGGTGACCGCTGGGCTGGCTTTGTCGCACCGAAGATGCTGCTGCCCGTCTTCGGCCTGTGTATTTCAAAGCTAGCAGTTAAATTTCTATCCTGCCATCGGTCGGCTTAATAAGTTCCAAGGTGGTAGTGGAACTGTGTTATCCCTTAGTCACCTCTTACGACACCCACGGGAAGAGATGGGAAGCTTATCACAATATACTAATGGAAATCACATCTAAATCCGATAAGCCGTTTCTGAGATTAGCGTACATAAACGCACAGAAAAATAGATAAACAGACAAAAAATTTAACAAGCATTGTTTTGGGTGCCATTTGCGTTGATAAGGGCCCCAATAATATTATTTCTTATATATCTTTCACATACAGACAGCAATCCGTTACATTTATATTATATGTATCAATTATTTTATATACTGAGTGGGTATGAAAAGTATTGACAAACTCCATAGGAGGATTATATACGCTGTCCCTTCACAGATCCTTAATCGGGGGCCTTTATTTAAATTTTTAAAGTTTTATACGTAAATATTTTAACATTTTAACATTCGTACACAAACCTAAAAAAAGAAGAAAAAACTCTTTACCACAGAACAAAAAGAAAAAATTGTTTACCATGTATCAAGATCTACTCGTCATTCCAGAAGCTTCCAAACTTCATATAAGCTCCCGCATCACCCCTCTCCCAAAAAGGCTGGACAGGGAGAGCGACTATCCGGGGCGCTGAGCGGGTTCACCAAAGACGACAGTCCGAGGCACCCGGAGGCGTCACTCGCCGCTCGAACTAGGGCCGATATGGGACAAGTAGAACCACCAAGACTTCGACCTGCGTCCACACCGTTTCAACATGCGGAGAACGCCCTAATCGAGTTCCTGGCCATAATAAAGGCAAACCGCGAGGTAAGCCTGGCCACCTGCAAAAAGATCATGCAGGCCTACCAGTACGATCACCAAAGGCTACTGGAGGTGGAACTCGAGGAAGCCGAAGCAGCCATATACAACAGCACTATGGCATCCGTGCTGGTAAATGGTTTCCGTGAGGGCTCAAAAATCAAACGCCTAACGGTGGACGAAGCCCTCATGAACCATTTCGGAGCCATAGTAATGGCCGCCCGACTATCGGGAGCAGAGAAGGTAGTCCTCATTGGAGATATAAATCAGCTGCCGTACATCGACAGGGACAACCTGTTCGAAATGCGATACCACAGACCAACCCTGTTAACAACCATCTCATGTGAGTTGTCATGCACGCATTGTAACCCCAAAGACGTCGCCTTTGCCATCAGTGAGGTTTACAAGACCGTGTACAGCTCAAGCACAAAGATCCGATCTTTGCGAGTGGAGAGCCTCACGGGCGCGCGCATTCCTGTAGGAAGGGACCGGACCTTGTACCTGGTCTTTACGCAAGAGGAGAAGAGATTGCTGACTGACCAGGGATACGGGTCCGGTGAGGGATCGCGCGTCTTAACCATCCATGAGGCGCAGGGCCAGACCTATGAGGACGTCGTTGTCCTCCGGACGAAGACAAGGAGGCTCAAGATTCACGACAGCGTCTCGCACGCTGTAGTCGCGGTGACTAGGCACACCAACACCTGTGTCTATTGCACCGATGATCGTGACGACGCAATTGGTCGCTTTGTGGCGAAGGCAGCGGAAACTTCTGAAAAAGACATCCTCGAGCACAGCCTCGGGATGGCGATTCACCACAGGGATGCCGCCGTCATTGAGGGTGTGCTCGAAATGTTAAAATTGTAGCACACCTTATTTGTAGGAATAAATTGTAATTTAATGTAAGGAAAAAACTTAGGAGTAAGTAAAAAAAAAAAAAAAAATACTAATAATAACATAGGTTAAGTGTATATTGTAATTAGGCCAAGTAGGCCATAAGTGTACATATACGTTAGCTAGACAATAAGTGTACATATATTATAGATAGCAAGTAAGTGTATATATAAACATAGATAATAATAATTATTATAATAGTGACAACAATAATTAAAGTAAGGCGCAATATAATTCTATGTCTTTTTGCATGTAAGATATCAATTAAGTTTAGCATAATTTTGGTCGGTGGACTCACGTCTGCATTAGGGATACTAAGATAGAATAATTAGGTCTCTTAATGTAAGCTGCAGTAGTGTAACAAGTAAACGATCAGTAATAAAACTAAAAATCGGAATAACAAAAGCATGGGCACTTTAAGCCTGTGGACATAACTTTATTTATAAAAAAAAAAAAAAAACTTCATATAAGTAGTGGTGTGTATATGTATATGTATACTCGTATTGTATGATGTTATGAATATTATTTAATTAGATTTTCATATTCAAGAATCTGTATATTATCTACATTACTTCACTCTTTTAGCCTGCTATATAACATTAGTTCTCACTATCACGGGTTGTCTGGAAGAGATCTCTTCTAGAGATAAGTCCACGGTTGCTTACTAAATTTGTTTTTTTTTTTTATGTCACTAGGTCGGCAAACAAGCGTACGGCTCACCTGATGGTAAACGATTACCGTAGCTTATAGACGCCTGCAACACCAGAAGCATCGCAAGCGCGCTACCGACCCAATCCCCAATCCCCCCAGGAGCTCTGGTCACCTTACTCACCAACAGGAACACAATACTGCTTGAAAGCAGTATTATTTAGCTGTGGTCTTCTGTAAGGTCGAGGTACTACCCCAGCCGGGCTGCTCCATATTTTGAGCAGGAAATTCCTGCTGTGCCCTACCTCATTTATAAATGAATAACTGTACAAATAAGTGCAATAAGGAATATATATACTTCTAGCCCTGATCAGCTAACAATATTAAAATTCATTGTTTTCATATACATCGTATGATGAATAACATCAATATAGAGAAAGGTGATAAATCTCTCCTACGGGGAGCGGTAAAGCCACCGCGCTATACATTACCGCGCGACACCGCTTCCTAATTTATGACTTTACGCGTCGCTGACTGTTACATTAAGCTAGGGTTGGACTTACGACGCTTCTCGATATATATTATTATTATTATTAAACAAACCCCCTTTGTAAGCGTGTGTGAATTTCATTTATATATTAGCGTCAGTTATTAGTTTCCGCGTAAAACGCCTATACAACTTTTAAAATGACAGGCTTTTAGATGAGAACTGGGCAATGTCTTTTCAACCGACTTCCAAAACGGAGGACGTTATAATTCGACTCTGTTTTTTATGTGTGTTACTTCAAAACCATTTACCGGTAGAACCGATTTTGATGACTCTTTTTAAATCGATAGCTAGTGCTTGTTACATGGTCCCATTTAAATTAGGTTCAGATCTGATGAGTACTTTTTGGGTCAACTCTAATAATGCGTATTTGCTTCACTAGTCTGTCGTCGACTATCGTTGTATTATGCCTCATAACTGTCTATTGAGAGAACCGATTTTGGTGATTCTTTTTAAATCGATAGCTAATGCTTGTTACATGTTTCCGTTTAAATTTGTTTCAGATCTGACGAGTGCTTTTTAGTTATCTTTAATTAATTAATTTTACTCATGTTGTTTTTCGTTCGCGAACACAATTATATTAATGGAGTAAAATATGTAATTATTTTAAACCATCATCTGTTTTCGTCCATTGCTGGAAACCGCTCCAATAGCACACTACTCAGCTAGACCTACCGGCTGTAGCTATTCATGGAAAATGGATAGGTAGAGTCCATTCAATCCCACTTTTTTGAGCACATCAAAAATAAAACCTCTTTTTTTATCTCTTGGTCGGCAAACAAGCGTACGGCTCACCTGATGGTAAGCGATTACCGTAGCTTATAGATGCCTGCAACACCAGAAGCATCGCATGCGCGTTGCCGACCCAATCCCCAATCCCCCCAGGAGCTCTGGTCACCTTACTCACCAACAGGAACACAATACTGCTTGAAAACAGTATTATTTAGCTGTGATCTTCTGTAAGGTCGAGGTACTACCCCAGTCGGGCTGCTCCACATTTTGACCAGGAAATTCCTGCTGTGCCCTACCTCAGTTAAACTCTCTTTGAAAACCTTAAACAATTTACTTCCTGATTCACAAAACGACAATGCGATTAAATTACACAATTTTTTTTATGAAATCACACAGAAACCAAAATACCCCATTGATCTCTAAAAATTGATCACGCAATTAATACAGGAACATAAAACAAATTAAAATAATCCAAAATTATTGATATTTTTAAATTGGTAAAATTATCATACAAGCATTATCTCATTATATACATGTCATAATAATCGCCCTCTTGCAGACTCCATCTTTCCTCAATCTTCCTTTCTAACCCTCTAAAGATTACAGAACAATAATTGATATTATTATGATTAATTGATATTATTAGTAACATTGTCATCTGCTTATAAGATCAGGACAGAATAAAAATATTTTTAAGTCCCTGTGTACGAAATCAAAATGAAAAACAAATCAGCTTTATTCACATAGGGTTCAAAAGCAAACAGCAATCACACGATCATCATTTTAAAATTTTAATAATTATTACAAATAAAGCTACCACTGATTCGGAATGTACATAATTTCAGCAAAAAAAAAAACCGGCAGAAACTCGCGGAGATAATTTTTTTAAAAATATTCTGAGTTTTAACACAAAATTGGTAATATCTTGCATAAAATACAGCGTCACTAAATCCACACATGCTATTAATGTCTTTTTAATACAATTTGAAATTTATTCTCAACCAATTTCAAAATTGTTTGTGGTTTTAATTATACATGCGAATACCATAACCTAAGAAGAAGACGTTTACTTAAAATATTTATAATAATAATAAAGAAACAATGAAAAATATTACACATCTTTTATAAGTAATCATACTATATATTATATATTTAATAACTAAACAAAAAAGTTTGAATAAAATTTATACCTAATTTGCTGGCAATTAATATTACTTAAAAAAAACGATCTCATTAGTTATCTGTTTTTGTAACGTCATAATATATTAATACTCATAATAATATTATGCTAATCATACAAAATAAATAACACAGAACGGTTACCGGATGCAGAAACGTATCGTCGTATGAATTAACAATTAAATGAAAACAAAATTACGTTTGACCTATTTTCGAGTTCTCGACAAACAACATTAAAACGAGACAAAATATCATCCGTCTCAGTCATATATAAAACTTGCAAATAAAAATTAAAAGGCTTTTGCTAATGAATGTTTCATACGCGTTAATTTGAGAGAAAAAATAGCCCTACTCGCTAAATAGGCTATCCAAAACAAAAATGATTATTCATTTCGAACCAGATATTTTGAGTTATATAGATATGTTTTTGAGATGGATAGTCTAACCATTGAAGGAATGGTATAGGCTAAATTATATGTTGCTATGATTCATAGGAAACGAGAGAAACAACCCCAGAGGGAAAGAGGGGAAGAGGAGAGAGGAAACAAAACAGAGGGTTCGATCCCCGCACATGACAAACATTTGTATTGGCCATACAGGTGTTTGCTGTGTTCTGGGTGTTTGTGCAGTCCTTGTGGGTCTCCCCACCGTGCCTTAAGCCGTTAAGCCGTCGGTCCCGGTTGTTATCATGTACACCTGATAGCGATCGTTACTCATAGTAGGAAATATATCCGCCAACCCGCATTGGAGCAGCGTGGTGGATTAAGCTCTGATCTTTCTCCTACATAGCGAAAAAGGCCTATGCCCAGTAGTGGGATATTACAGGGTGAAGGGCGAGAGAACAATCTGTTTTAAAAATTTATCAAGTCAAGTAAGCAACTTAATTTTTTTTACTCACAGTATATATCCGTCAACCCGCATTGGAGCAGCGAGTTGGATTGAGCTCTGATCCTTCTCCTGCATGGGGAAAGAGGCCTATGCCCAGCAGTGGGATATTACAGGCCGAAGCGAAACAAATTTCAACGAAGTCTGTGGAAAATTAATTCACGTGCAATGTGCGTGCATCGATCTCAACATCTTTCTTTCTTATTTGAACAGGTGATAAAATATACGGATAACGTAATTTTTTAAAATATCTTAAGAAATGTGTAATTTGATTTTATTCTTGTACAAAAATTTGTATTTAAGTTTAATATTTCGCTTATTTTTTTTGCGTTATTGTTTTTTCGGTTCAAATAATCTACTAATATTATAATGCTGAAAAGTTTGTTTGTTTGTTTGTCTAATGAATCTTAGGGTCTGCTGCTTTGAATTGTGTTGGAGAGTCCAGTTCCCGAGGAAAGCTATAAGATATATAAAGTTTTAGATTTTTTTTTCTTAAATAACTTAGTAAAAATAATGATTTTTGTTTTTTCTTTGGTTTGTTTTTATGCTTATTATTATGATCAATTAATGTAACTTGTTATTTTTTGAAATGTTAATTAATGTGACTTATTTGAAATATTAATTAGTGTAAGTGATAAATCTGTACTGATTAATTTTATGTAAATAAACAAATAAATAAATAATATAAAATGATGATAATTAATAATTATTATTAACTGTCTTAAAACTAACATAACAGTCAGAAATCGAAACAAATGTGACATTATTTGAAACAGTCGTTTAAAGCAGTTTTGGGGGTGTGAGGAACAAGGTGTAAAGTTCCTCATCCACCACTGAAAAGGGAGAATCCTCCGACCAGACGGAGGTTGTGTCTGGTGGACTACTGCCCCGACGGTTGTTGTCGGGTTCTTGTATATATGTTAAATCTTCGGATAACTTTAATAACCTGATGTAGTATACGCGCGTGTGTGTGTGTGTGGGTTTTTTACCCGGGCTTTCTTCGCCGGGGCTTCGCCTCCGGGGTCATATCCTTTCGGCCCTATTGGACCAGGGTCATAGTGCCCTTAGTGTCTTCGCTTTGCTTGGGTCTTCTCCTTGCTTGTGGGCTTCGCCTTAATTGTGGGGTCTTCACCTTTGCTGTGTCGGGATGTCCTCCCCCGCGTCGTCCGGGTCGTCGCCACCACTGTCCGCGTTGGGTCGGCTTGGCGGTGGTTGCAGGAGCTCGCGTGGTAGAGGACGCCCTTCTGGCGGTCTTGCATGTAAGGGGGCAATCCCGTGGAGGTGTACGCAGGCGCCTTTGTCCGCGCGAGCAAACATGGCGCGCGCCAGTCGGCGCACGTACTCCTCCACGGTGGGCGTCCTGATGTCACGATGGAGCACGTCATTCTTGACGTACCACGGAGCTCCTGCGATCAGGCGCAGGCAGCGGTTCTGCTGGACTTGCAATCTTCTGGCCTGGTGCGCCGAGCAGAGAGCTTACTAGACCGGGGCCGCATACGTCAGGCGCGAGCGGACGTAGGCACCGTAGACCATCAGCTTGGTTCTGAAGGGTAGTCTCGATGTCCAGACGGAGTGAAGTTTCGACCAGGCTGCTGCTGCATGGCTCACCGCACGATTGACGGTGGGAACCATGCGCAGCCTCCGGTTGATGTGGACCCCCAGATACCTAACTGAGGTCCTCCACTCTACGTCCTGGCCTCGGAGTTTGAGCTGACGCAGCGGCCTGGAGCATCCGGTGATGTAGTATACGTCAGTTCCTAGTTCCGTAGTTCGTATGTTGCGCGATAGATGTCGTCACACAGTATTATATAAATTTGATAATATATATTATTATTATTGTATATTATATATTGTATTACATAAAACATTTTTATTGTCAAAACTATAGAAATAAATTTTTGACACCAAAACAAAACTATTAAAATGATACCTAAAACAAATACAAATTTAACTTATCTAACAGAATTAAATTAGATAAGATACAATTATAAGTCCAAAATACTATAACTTAGAGGACCAGAAACCGTAACATAAGCAGGTGGGGTCGTGCGAGCCGCCTAGTGTAGGCTTATAATTAATCGTAACATTTGTGCGTATTTGTAAACTCATGGCTTCCTCCCACCGTACTAATTATCACAAATTAATTAGTATATGCGAGTCGCCTTCCGGTGCGCGGTGTTATGTATAAAATTTAAATAAACAAAAGTAGGTCATTATTATGTCGGGTGACAATTTATTTATTTAACAATTAGGTGGGATTTAATAAAAACATAATTATTATATTTACTTATTATTATATGTTTATTATTTTACATCTAGCTGAACCGACAGATTTCGTCCCACCTTGTGAACTGTTAAACGTGAAAACTTTCAATAATCATTACTATAAATTTTACAATTTTCTTAGTTCTCCATTTCGTAAGAATCTTCTAGAAAGTATTGGAAAAAAAATAAAAAAGCCATCTAATTATAAGGTAATGTCGCGAGTAGTCCTGAGAGGCGCCCTCGAACACAAAGGTCGTCTCCTTTCTCAGGACCGATACTGCTAATTACTACAGTAACATCTCGTAACGCCATGCTGAATGAGATGATTGATATAATATGGGTTAAAAATATAAAATAAAATCTCAGACTTTTCCCAAAAATATAGAAATTACTACGATTCAGCTTGTATGAAACATCCCATTGCTGACCTCTTTCCCCATGTAGGAGAAGGATCGGAGCTTAATCCACCACGCTGCTCCAATGTGAGTTGGCGAATATATTTCCCACTATGAGTAACGTTTCCTATCAGGTGTACATGATAACAACCGGGACCGACGGCTTAACGTGCCAAAGCACGGTGAGGAGACCCACAAGGACAGCACACTAAACTAGTTACTACCGCTTATAAAGATCATTTTAATATGATCGTCAAACAATTATCCACAATATTAAAAACAATGGTCGTCCTAATATTATAAACAAGAATCACAACGCACGTGTCCTGAACCTGATACACATAAAAATAATTTATACATTATCTCCTTAACTACAACTATATCAATGATCTCCCCATTTCCGTTACACCGTGACCTGTTTACCGTGTTATCTAAAATCACATTAATGTGTTTAAAATTATGGTGTTATTTCGCTCAAATTTTAACGGGTTTTATTTAATGGTGTTTTACATAATAATGGATTTTAACGCTTTCGTTGGAGCATGAAGAACACATTTGTATATGAAAACCACTTTCTTTTATTACTGTTAATTATGTCGAGATTGTTCAGTTGATAAATTACGTGAGTTTTTGTTAATGGCCTTCGGTTCTTTAGTCACAGAAAATATATTTATTCGAAGAATTAATAAGTGAATAAGTCTTCTGGACCAATAACAATCAAGAAATCTCTAGTACTAATCTATAAATATAATTATAGAAAAAAATATTGGATGAAAAGAAGTAAGAGGAAATCTTTTCAAACCATAATTTTCTGTAAGCTGTTACAGAACCAAAGACTAAAACCTATTTTAATACAACAGAAAAACCATACCTATACACTAAGATTTATTTTAAAAAAAAGACGATAATTTTTTTTTCTTTTATTTTTAACTAGACAACTCGAATAAACACGTCTTTAACTTCAACGACATCGGTTCTAGACTACCTTTTTTATACAACTAGTTCAGCAAACAAGCGTACGGCTCACCTGATGGTAAGAGATTACCGTAGCTTATAGACATCTGCAACACCAGAAGCATCGCAAGCGCGTTGTCGATCCTACCTCCACATCATCACCCACAGGAGCTCCGGCTACCCACACAATACTGCTTGTATTATTTAACTGTAATCTTCTGTAAGGTCGAGGTAATTCCCCAATCGAGCTGTTCCAAATTTGAACAAGATATGTCCTGATGTGCCCTTTTTTCGAACTGAGTAACCTCCTCCTTTTTTGAAGTCGGTTAAAAAATACTTATAAGAAGTAAAAACCCAGAAAATACTTCCCAAAAGCTATAATCCTTCAATTATGAAATAATTATAATCCGATAATGCTAAAGGAGTGTAATGAATTGTAAAATAGTCGGCTTTCCGACCTTTTCATGTTTGTTGCAAGTCATAGCGGATTCATTAATTTCGTTCAAAGGCACCGCTTGCGTATCTTTACATAGAACGTCAACCGTCTGTATGTACAGTTAAGAACTTAAAACCGTTTGATTGATTTTATGCAGTGTTCTTTTTGAGTATGATAGGACTTTTTTTTAATTTATTACACTACTATAGAATCATCATCATTACAGCCTATACAGTCCACTGCTGGACATAGGCCTCCACAAGTTTACGCCAAAAATAATGTGAACTCGTGTGTTTTGCCCATAGTTACCACGCTGGGCAGGCGGGTTGGTGACTGCAGGGCTGGCTTTCTCGCACCGAAGACGCTGCTGCCCGTCTTCGGCCTGTGAATTTAAAGCCAGTAGTTGGATGGTTATCCCGCCACCGGTCGGCTTTTTAAGTTCAAAGGTGGTAGCGGAACTACTATAGAATATACGTTATGTAAAGGCGGATTTAAAGGGCATGCAGTCTCATCTACAGATCGACTTTAATGTATTTGAGGTAGAACATAGCAGGGAACATCCTGCCTAAAATCTAGACCAGCCCGGCTAGCGAAGTACCTCAACTTTACAGAAGATCACAGCTAAATAATGCTGTTCTCAAGCAGTGCTGTGTTCCTGTAGTGAGTGAGGTGACCAGAGCTCCTGAGGAGATTGGGGGTAGGGTCGACAACGCGCTTGCGATACTTCTGGTGTTGCGGGCGTTTTTAGGCTACAGTAAGCCCTTACTATCAGGTGAGCCGTATGCCGACCTAATTGCATAAAAAAACATACGCCTACACATATTATATTAGATGTAGTATATATTAGATATATAATATATACTATACATAAAATTCACCCTGTAACATCGCACTGCTGATCATATAAGCCTCTTTTTCAATATAGTAGAAGGATCGGAGCCTAATTCACCACGCTGCTCCACTGCGGGTTGGCGAATCACTTCTATGAGTAACGATCGCTATCAGTTATATGTGATAGCAACCGGGACCGACAGCATAACTTGTTCTCCGACAGACGGTGGAGAGACCCACAAGAACAGAAAACCAGACCGAAAATATTTTTTTCTGTAATACAAATATCCACTCCGAATCTGGAATCAAAACCGCGACCCGGTATTTAGGAACCTACACGGCACACGCACAACTACACCAGAGCATTCGTTACACCAGAACGCTGTATATACAAACTTCATTAAGATTTAAGGATTAAAGACAATCCGTATCAAAGGAAAAGTTTACAGAAATCAAGTGCTTATAGGACCAACGGACCTACTTGCCCTCCAAAGTACGAGGGAGGGGGAGGGCCAATTTCAACTCGTATTTATAAATATTGAACTTAATGGCATTCGCAAACGAAAAACTTAATCGTTCTGATTGATAACATCATTCAATCAAATTGTATCATACGAAATATCAAACCACCAATCACTCGAATCTCCATAAACGGTAAAACCATTTACATTGTATAAAACGATTCAAAAAATCTAAAAAACCTTAAAAGAATTCTCAAATAACTGTTATTTATGTTGTTTTTAAAAAAAATCAGTAACACTCAGATCAAAACTTTACTATTTCATTTCAGCCCCAAAAAATGTCTAATCCAAAATCCTACATACATTTAATTTTTGATTATCCGTCATACTCTTAACGCCAATAATCACAAGCCTTGTCATTTCTTCGCCTAAATAATAAATTGATTAAATATACTTACTACACAGAAATAATAAAAAAAGAGTTTAGTAGACATATTTTAAATGTTATCATCAGATTATTTAAAGAAATATTTACGTAATATTAAACTTAACCGCAATGTTAATTGCCCTAATCATCATAGCTAAGAATATTGATTTGAAAACAAAATCAACGAATTATCATAAACAATCTATTGTTGAGAGATTGCAAGTGCAATGAACTGCGGTCACTGATCTACCACAAGGACTATATGACCTACATAGCTCACCCCCGTTGAAATAAACACCCTATAGCCTTGAGTTAAAGTTGATTATGATATAACACAGTACAGTGTATTTACTATTACAAATCAACTGTTTCTAGCTGTTATTAATAAATCGATTTCGTTTAGCTCAAAAACTTTGTAATAATTTGTTATTAAATAAAAATTTATATAAATAACAAAGTAATTTATTGTAAATCTCAATAATTGTAGTATCGATATTTTTTTTTGGAATTTAAATTTTAAAAAATTGGTTGCGTTCAATTTAATAAGAAATATGACAATCATTAAAACATTTTTGTATTTTTTTGGTTGCAATTGAATACGTTGGTTGGGAAGTATAAAACTTTAATATTCCGCTATTTACTACCTTTAGTATACACATATGATATCGATTATCATAAGTGTTGTTCTTTACCAGCTTTATAATTATAAATTTTCAATATGTTTAACTTTTATATCTATGAGAAATTTTTTGATGTGGTCGTTCGAAAGCTATTTATTTTATAACACCCCGCTGCTGGGCTTAGGTATTTTTCCCCATGTAGGAGGAGGATCGACCTTAATCTACCACGAAATGAGGTCTGATCCATTGAGGATTGGCGAATATATTCTACTATGAGTAACAGTAGCTTTCAGGTTTATATGACAACAATCAGCATCGACACCTTAACGTGCTCTCCGAGGCACGACAGGGAGACCCACAAGGACAGACATCCAACCCATCCATCCCGAGCGAGAATCGAAACCGCAAACCGCCGATTGTGAGACGCATACATGGCACACGCGCCACTAAATCAGAGCGGTTGTTTTTGTAGATTTATTTATATAGATTAGGTATATTTTATTCTTTGCATATTTAAAAGACAAATATAAGACACGTCAACAGATTTTTTTTTAATTTTTTTTTTATTGATTTTAGGGACTTTTGTCCTACAAGGACACGCCAGTCCAATTGTAACTTGCACAAAATAATCGCAACACGCACAAAAAAAAACTTAAACAAAAATACCTCAATTACTAAAATCTAGTTACATAAATCAAACAAAGGATAATTTATAAAAATCAAAAATCATTCTAGCAGATTATGATAAGGGGTCCGATAGAATACTTTGCACAGCCCCAACATCGAGTCAACAGATTATAAAGTATTTTTGTGTTTGTATTATGCATTATCTATGAAAAATTTATTGAAAAAAAAAGTTTATTGTAATTTAGTTTAGTGGAATTGCTTTACGGATTGTTTATCTCTACGGTTTTTAGTTAAATACAAACGATAATACGTTTCGCATCACGTAACCATAATAAAGTTGTTTTTCAAAACAAAATTGCAGTATTTTAATATTTACGAGTGGATCTGTTTTCAGCTTGTTTTCGTTTTCACTATTATCTGGTCGACGAAGTGTAATAAAAAATATTTTATGCCAGTAAAATATATAGATAAAGAGGTTGTCTGTTTATTGCAAAAATCTTCTTGTATTACATAGAATATTAATTAATATATAATATAGGTTGTAATTTAATGCCAATGTCTAGGATTTCTGATAATATATCGCTTAACGGCCAGTTTCAATGTTCTATCAGTCTCTGAACTTGGTTACTAGAGATAGAATTTTGACATAAGCTCCATACGAATTACGAGCACTTATCAATCATAAATAAATTTAATTGTTACACAAAATATTATTAACTTTTTTTTAAGTTACCAAATATAGCATTTTTAATATATACTCATCCTTCTAATATTTATCTTTATTGATAGCAAATAGCTGTCAATGTCAAATTATGTTCTAGCGATTGTAGGCAGTCTTAAAACGAGTGGTCTGAAGTAAAATGATCATAAAAAAAACGCACACCCATAGAAATCAAATAATTTATGTGATGGGCAAATGAGAACCCATTTATTTTATTTTATATAATAAAAAAAGACGTAAACCTTCTTAGATTATTAGGCCTTGAAACGAAAAAGTACCTAAACCGACAGATCTTCACATCAGCGTATAAATAAAAACGAAACAAACATCTTTGTAATATCAATATATACCTATTTAAAACTCACCTGATCGTAAACATTGTATCAAAACCTACAATAACATTTTAATACTTGTTTTTTTTACATAAAAATATTAATGATTTTTTTTATTATTCCTTTCAAAAATTTGATTCTATAATGATCGTCCGATAAACAAAGTTACAATTTAATTGTAAGTAAACACTTATGAGGTGAATTACAGAACGGCCAAGTAAAGCTCGACGTAAGGTCACATGCCCGTTGACCCTTAACTAGGTGATGGGCAGATATAGGTGTTCTACACTATATAATCCTTAAGAAAATACATCTGAAATAAATAACAATTAGGATTCTAAACATCGGTACCTACTCCGTAACTCTAAATCTAAAGTAGGTTTATGTAAACATTATTTTATAGGTAGCTAAATTGATGTTAATTTTAGCTGTTAGCAAAAGTTTAACATGTAGAACATAGGACGATTGATTAAGAACCTTTTTTTTTTCGTGGGGAAAATCCATTATGGAGATCCCCTCCAGCGCGGGGGTGCCAGAGGGTTATGTCAGACTCCTACTGACTAAAAACCACCACGTGTGAGCAGTCGTCCGCCTGGGTGGGGCGAGATGGGGTCGCGCTAGCATTCGCCAACTATTGATTAAGAACCTAATTCAACTCTTCGATAATTCCCAATTGCTAAGTAATTCTGCCCTTTTAACCGACTTCCAAAAAAGGAGGAGGTTCTCAATTCGATTGTATTTTTTATGTATGTTATATACTTTTGACTGAGTGAACTGATTCCGATGTTTTTTTTTTCTATCGAAAGGCGATGCGTGTTATGTAGTTCCGCTTATTTGAGATCTGACAGGTGATTTTCGAGTTATATCTAATAATGCGTATTTACTTGACTATTTTTTCGTCGACCTACGTTGTATTATACCGCATAACTTTTTACTGGGTGTACCGATTTTGATGATACTTGTTTTAATTAAAATTTGATGGTTGTTTTTTTTTTATGTCACTTGGTCGGCAAACAAGCGTACGGCTCACCTGATGGTAAGCGATTACCGTAGCTTATAGACACCTGCAACACCAGAAGCATCGCAAGCGCGTTGCCGACCCCATCCCTAATCCCCCCAGGAGCTCTGATCACCTTACTCACCAACAGGAACACAATACTGCTTGAAAACAGTATTATTTTGCTGTGATCTTCTGTAAGGTCGAGGTACTACCCCAGTCGGGCTGCTCCATATTTCGAGCAGGAAATTCCTGCTGTGCCCTACCACAGTTATGACCCTACTTAAATTTGATTGATATCTGATGACCACATTTTGAGTAATCACGTATTTACTTGACTAATTTTTCGTATACTTATGTCGTATTACTTGTCTTTTTTCGTTTGCGAGAAAACACAATTATTTATATCACTAGAGCGACGAACAAGCTTACGTACATTATGTTATGGGGCTACACTACCTCAGCTCGAATTCAGATTTCACCCGTACTAAATACACGTGAGAATTGAGAGCGCTTGGTTGTTCATCGCGCGAATTATATGTATTTTCTCCCCACAAACATTATCAATAGTTATTTTTTTAAAAAAGCAACATATAAAATGTTCTTCATACTTATTTCAATTACCATGCTTTATCTCAAGTCCATAACTTCTATATTTACTGAGATATTAAGGTTTTAATACAAAAATAAAGGTAACTTTGCGATTTTTTTGTATCGAGAAAATTTTATGGAATCGTGTTTTTGAAACATATAAAAGATAGTTTATGTCCTGAACTTAACCATACATAAATTTCAAACTTAAATATTCAGTAGTTTGGAAGATATGGACATCCTGCCGAGTGGAAAAAAGCAATTTGAGGTAGCATACACTCTTAAGCGGCTACCGTTG
Source organism: Melitaea cinxia (assembly GCF_905220565.1). NCBI lineage: Eukaryota > Metazoa > Arthropoda > Insecta > Lepidoptera > Nymphalidae > Melitaea > Melitaea cinxia. Next base: position 681,249 of record NC_059408.1, on the reverse strand, counting down.
TTGACCCTATAAGCCTGGCTGTCAACACAGTGAGTCCTTAAGAGCTCTAGATATCTTACTGACAACAGGACGATAAAACTATTTGAGAGTAGTAGTATTTGGCTGTGATCTTATCTGACTTTTGTATTACAGAGACAACTTTTAGATTCTCAAATAAAGATTCCTTTTATAAGAAAAAAAAAAAATATATCAAAAAAAAAAAAAAGGAATATACACGACAGTTACTACGACTTAATATTTTTTGCCCCGCAACCGTCATTAATGGCACTTTCGCACTACAACAGAATGGTCTTAACTTCATAGGCTATAAAAATCACGCGATGATATATAACAGTGGGACAGTAACGTTGAATGTCCATACATATAAAACCGCGAAAGCTGGACCTACGTATAGAATGTTCTCGACATAATGTAGAAAAACATATCAACACGATATGTAATCAAACAGACTTAAAAGCAATTTTGAATCGTCAACAATCAATAGTAATAATATTATGTTATAAGAGTTAAAAACCGGGCCAGAACTTTAAACAATAACAATTGTTTACAGAAACTTCTCTGCAAGTGTTATCGGCTGTTTCCTATTTTATTTATAATTATCGTCGAGCAATAAATACGCGTCAACAGAATAATATAATAATAATATTAATAATTAACATAATAGGTAAACACTGCGTTTGAGATATTGATTTTAATTATCCGAAGTAAAAATGGCAACACACTTGTTATTACCTAAAAAAGGAATAACAAAGTTACTTCAATTCTTATCAGTAATGCATTTACGTTTCTTATTTGTTTAATATGTATTTTTGATAAAACTTTTTAGTATATTTTTCGACATTAACATCGAAAATAACTGATAAAACATAAAAAAATAAAAAATTATATTCATGATTCATATATCATCTGTGCATTCTAGATATATACGTGCCCTAAGTCTTAGCCCTGAAAAGTTTTATAAAAAAACCTGGATGAAACTTGAAGAACGAGAAAGAAGAAGAGAAAGATGAACCGGAAGGCTTATCTTCACTTAGATACTTCCATTTTCGATACTTAACAAAGCTATTGGCATTTTGACATTGACATCAGACCAGACTAGTGGATTAACTTAACAATTCTGTAAAAATAAATCGCTTAAATATTTAATAACAATTTATATTCAAATAAATGGGCAACAGTTCGACAAATAAGAAAATTTACACTGATAAAGTAATTCTAGATCTTTCTACACAAACTGATATCATACATAAACAAAAACAAGGTTCCGCATTTAAATTTTCGCGATGACTCAAATCATACATGTTTAATTAATTAATCTAGATTACAAAGTTTACGTAAATTGATGAAAACTTTGTATTGCACTAACTAAACGCATCACAACACTATGTAGGTATTACGTCATCACAATACAATGTAACTTAGTCTGATGTAGATGTGATCTATTGTTGTCACAAGAGGTCACAATAACGTGACCTAAAATAGGTAATGTATTTAATTTTAATTTTATTTTGTACTTGCTGTACCCGCGACTACGTCCGCGTGGAATTTAACAATAAAGTTTTAAACTATTGTTCAGTTCGCAGAGTTATAAAAAAAGTAGCTTAAGTTACTCCTTATCACATCAGTTATCTGCTAGTAAAAGTCCCCAACCGTTTTAGAGATTAGCCGGAACAAACAGACAGACAGACAAAAAATATAAAAATGTTATTTTGGTGTATGTACCGTATATTACAAACAGACAATCCAATTTTATTTATTTGTATAGATTTATCATTTCCGTTTAAATTATTATATAAATATTGTATACACTTATTGTGCATTTCTTGAGCTGCTAAACTGAGGAAGTGTGGCGAGCGAGGTAGCCAGATCTCCTGAAAACGGATGGGGTGAATAGGGTCGGCAACGCTTTACAATGTTCTTAGTAATGCAGGCGTCCATAGGCTACTGTATCCGGTTTACGATATAATTACCGTTTGTTACCTAATATATAAAATTCTCGTGTCGCGGTGTTTGTAGTTAAACTCCTCCGAAACGGCTTGACCGATTATCATGTAATTCTGTGCGCATATTGGGTAGGTCTGAGAATCGAACAACATCTATTTTTCATCCCCCTAAATGCTAAGGGTAGTCCACCCCTAATTTTTTTTAATTTTTAGATAAATTATTTAATTTTTTTATTATGATTTGGCGTTTAAAAATACATACAACCCTAAATTTTCACCCTTCTACCACCAACCCTTATTTTTAAATATCGTTTAGCGGCAAGACAACGTTTGTCGAGTCAGCTAGTTCTTAATATAAAAAACACATATAAATGCGTGAGATTTGGTGTTAGATGTATCGCGTAAATCAATATTTATTATAATGTAAAATAAAATAAGTAAAATTAAACCTTAAAAGCCAAATTATACGTTTACAATACCGCCCAAAGTTAGATCTCGTCACATTAAATACTAAATATTAGAAATGATTATTAGAGATTTGAAAATGGCCGTGTAATCTGTCAACAAAGGTTTATTTACTTTGAAATACAAACACAGTATCGAGTTAGAACGCTGGCCTAGCTTAGGTCTGTGACCTAGCCCAATGCTATCAACGTCACACACACATGTAAACGCACACTACTATAGAACGCATTGAGCTATCGTTGTTTATGCGCAAGCGCAAGTCACGTATTCAATAATTTTGCGATATTAACCAACTTCGAAAAAACAGGTGGTATTTTTATCTGTATGTCTACTGATTTGGATGATTCTTTTTCTAATCCAAAGTTGGTACTTGTCGTGTGGTCCGTGTCGTGTGTGTCATTATAAATAATATAATAAATTTTATCAAAATCTGACTAGTATTTTTAGTTATCTAGTAAAGCGTATTTTTTATGGACTGTTTTACCGTCTACTTATCGATCTAATTGAAGTCAGTTCTTTTTAGTTTGCGAGCAAACAATTATATTGCTTAGCTCGGATATATCTGTTTACGATTCAGTAATATAAACTGTGTCGTGACGTCACGTTCTTGTCACACGAGACATTTTTCTTAATAGTGTTGTTTGTTTTAGTTTTATATGTTAGTATTATTAATTCTATTTCATGGAAGATATTAAGAGTAACATGTAACTTAGTAACTGCGGCGTTTCTTGCTGATTCTTCTACATTCCGAATGGATGGTAGCTTTACTTTTACAAAAATAATAATAATCACTACAATTGATAAATTGTAAAATGGTTCGAAATGGTTGTAACATGATTCGAAATTACTTTTGAAGCCTATTTGAACTAGTTTGATTTTGATTGTCATCATCATCATTTCAGCTTCCCAAAGTTCGCGCCAGATATCCCTTCTTCAGCGGGCCAAAGGACGTGCCACACTACGTTTGCCAACGCGGTCTCCACTCCAGGACACGCCTGCTCCAGCGGCCATCGGTCCTGTGACACAGGTGACCAGCCAACAGTTTGACGTCATTAGCGAATAATTATTATAGTTCTTTTGTCTGTCTATGTGTGTACCTAAATATAAGTTCCAGTAGTTTCTGAGCCTTTAAACAACACAAAACAATAAACAAACAAAATTTTCAGCTTTATAATATAAGTATAGATTATAAAGTAATACCGCAAGTGTGTTAGGTACTTCGTCTCACAGTGTTGGGATCAATGCCCTTTTTTACATAGTATTTTTATTATCGAATTTTTATTTTTATATTTTTAATAACGTTTTGTTTTTTATGTTTATAATATACATTAATTTATGTCATAACTACTTATTTCCTTTTTTATCGGTTTATATTTATTTAATATTTATTTAAAATGTAATAAAAGTATTTTTGTTTTGAAGTTTTGCACATACAACCGGTTAACATATATTACAGCATATAGAACATTATACAGCAGATGAGTCGTCATGAACTCAGAATATAGGTATATAGAGAATGGATCCTAGCGACAGGCACTATTCCCAAAACGCTTCATCATGTAATATCCCACTACTGGGCATAGGCCTCTTTCCCCATTAGGAAAAGGAACAGAGCTTAATCCACCACGCTGCTCCAATGCGGATTGGCGAATATATATCCCTACTATGTGTAACGATCGCTATCAGGTGTACAAATATAAAGACCGGGGCCGACGGTTTAACGTGCTCTCCGAGGCACGGTGGGGAGACCCATAAGGACTGCACAAACACTCAGACCATGGCAAACATCTGTATGACCAATAAAATGTTTGTGATGTTCGGTGATCGAACACGCAACTGCCAGCGCAACAGCCACAAACCAGTGCTGTGACCGTTGTTCTAACGCGTCATTGACGATTTCAAAGCTTTATACCAAAATCAAAAATATCTTTATACAAATCAGGCTTCAAAAGCACCAGCGATTCGTCATTTTACAAATTAAAATTTTAATTAGTATGTACAGAATATCAGTCAATAGAATCGGTAGCTTAGTCACAAGATAGTTTTACAACTGGACAAACTATACTAACTGTATATATTTAACTCTAGTTTCAGCCTGTAATATCCCACTACTGGGCATAGGCCTCTTTCCCCATTTTTGATATAATATTCAAAAATGTTTAGAATTCCTAATGTGTGGGTAACACAAAAATAAAATCGTAGATACTCATTCCCCATGTAGGAGAAGGATCAGAGCTCAATCCACCTCGCTGCTCCAATGCGGGTTGGCGGATATATTCCCTACTATGAGTAACGATCGCTATATATATAAATATAGTTAAATATATATATATATATATATATTTAACTGATGTAGAGCACAGCAAGAAATATCCTGCTCAAAATCTGCAGCAGCTCGACTGGGGCAATACCTCGACCTTACAGAAGATCACAGCTAAATAACAATGCCTTAAGTTTTGTATTCCTGTGGTGTGTAAGGTGACCAGAGTCCCTGGAAGGGCGATTGGGTCAGCAACGCGCTTGCGATGCTTCTGATGTTACAGGTTTCTATAAACTATGGTAATCGCTTACCGTTACGTGAAAAAAAATATAGCTCAGAAATTGTCATTTGTAATACTTGCTATATTAATGAATGCACTAGTTTTAAAACTGTATATTGAACATATGTTTGATTTAATCCAACTGAATTGATAAGGAAGAATTGTGAAGCGATGAACCAGATTTACACAGGTGTCTCTAGAGGTCGTTAAAGACAAACATATATGAATGAAAATTAATTAAAACAATGAGACTATATTCCTAAAACAAATATTGTCAGGTTGCAAATGTTGCAGCGGACAAGTACAGCAGTGACTCATGTAAATACGTTGCGGTTTTGTTATCTGGAAACAAAACGACATGATTTATTAGTGGCATGAAATTATGATACCTATAAACCAATTGTTATGTTTTATCATTTTATAGTAATAACTAGCTGACTCGGCAAACGTTGTCTTGCCGCTAAACGCTATTTAAAAATAGCGATTTGTGGTAGAAGGGTGAAAATTTAGGGTTGTATGTATTTTTCAACGCCAAATCATAATAAAATAAAAAATAAATGATTTATCTAAAAATTACAAAAAAACATATGGGTGGGCTACTCTTAACATTTAGGGGTATGAAAAATAGATGTTGTTCGATTCTCAGACCTACCCGATATGCACACAAAATTTCATGAGAATCGGTCAAACCGCTTCGGAGGAGTTTAACTACAATCACGGCGACACGAGAATTATATATATGTCGCAGAGTATGAATACGGAACGTCAAGTGTTTGACTTGGGTGTATTCAGATTATGTCAGTTGTCAATTATTAGCTGTTAGAGTAGTGGGGTGATCGACGCGCCACCTAGCACATCGTTCGATAGTCACCTACCCTCATTTATTATATTACTCGAATTGTTCTGACGTGTATAAAACGAACGGTGTCACCTCGGCTAAGGCAGTCTTGGCTCTGGCTTGGCACGATACACTTGTTGTATCCTGCTAGTAGCTTAACCTAGACTCATTCAATAATTAATTTGTGCAATCGAATTAATTATTACCTATTACGATTAATTTGGCTAGGCGGGACGTATAACTCGAGCAGTGAAGGTGAGCGTTGATGCGCATTGCAAAGGGGGCCTCCTTAAACCTACACCTGGGTCGCAAGTCCTAGGCACTGCTCTGAGTTACTCCCTCTGCCACACGATGGACTCGGTACCCGCACGGTGAACCGTGAATCCATCGAATGCTAAGAAGTTAGTCTTCGCCCCCTTAACTAATAACTACCCGCCTTCCGTACTGCGTTACCTTTCTGTTAACTGATTCCTGTGTTATAATAATTTGGTGATATCATTAATTGTGTTTACTTGTGTCAACATTACCCACTTATGCCCACAGTAGACTGAGTGAGTACTCTGAGACGATGAGAAAGAGAAATATACCTTCAAGCCGAAAAGTATACCTTATTCTTCTTAATATCTGACATCAGAAGTGGGATCAGATCCAACCCCACTTTCAAAATTTAATTAATTTAGTTAGTTACATTGAACGAACAAATGTCTCTCTTCGCTTCCGGTATGGAAGCTATTATTCAGAAAATATGTGAAGTTATAGGCCTACCCCCTGACAATACATCTGTTTTTAGCAAGTGTGCGAGTTAGTTGCAATATTTTGTGGTGATTGGTGGGTACATCGATATTTTAGTTCTTTTCGGTCGTTCTGTTGTATTCTTATCGGTGTGTAAGTGGTTTTTGTTCAGTGTTCGATTACGTTATTCGATTTACCGGTTATTTGTTGAATTTAGTTTTGTTTTAATACGTGATACGTAGGTAATTGTGTAGCGATTGATTTTGCGATTCTGTTTTTGTTTCGATTCAGTTACAATGTCAGATTGTGAGCGTGATCGTAGTATCGAGCCCCCGCGGTAGTCGCAACCCCATTCGTGGGTGTCGCCGCAATAGCCGTGGTTGTCACAACGGTCATGAGCGTCGTGATGAGTTTCAGCGTCGCAGCTATCCCGGCGGCGCTGTAGCAGAGCGACGCGTGGATGTCTGTACAGTGGCAGGCGTTTGTGGAAAATTACAACAATCTTGTGAGTCGTACTATTTTTATTTTTATTCCAGTGCCGAATGTTATCTTGTTAGACAAACTGTTGGCCGTAACTTCATAGGGCGATTATTCATTTACAGGCTGTAGGTTATACTAATGAAGATTGTACTGAACAAGTCCTTTGTGACGTGTTGATTAGTGGTAGTCGTTTATCGATTCTACTTCATGTGATTGCCCGATGATTGTTTCAAATATAACGTAATCATTGGTCGAGAAATTTCAAAACAAGGTGTACAATTAGCATTACTGAGTCGTTTTTTTAATATCACAAAATAAAAATCTGTTGCTACCTGTACTTACGAACAGGAACTCTTGCACAATCTTGACGGTATCGACATAGGTATTCTGAATAATGAATCTCTGCTGTCCTTGCTTAAGGAATTTGTTCACACTTTTATTGATTGTTTACCCCACACGCGTGTCACATCTAGTGAACTAATAATTAGATTTCATGGTGCGAATCGTACTGTTTACCGTACTGTTTATCGTCTTACAGGCTCAGTCCAGATGAAAGGTAGATAGTGCGTTCTAAGATTAGAGAGCTAATAGAAGCTAACATCATTTGCCCCAGTCGTTTCTGTTTGTGAGTCCTATACTACTTGTGAAGAAATGAACTCTAACGCGGTGCCAGATAGGTTCCCTTTGCTTCTTATAGTAGAATAAGCGGCTAGGAACATAGAAAAGAGTGCGAGTTAAGACAAATTTAGATTTGATAGAATTAAGGTTAAAATTTTAAAGCTTAACATTGATGACTTGGTCTTAATTCAAAACGAAGAGGTAAATCAGACAAAATTAGAACGTACCTACAAATTTACTCACGATAGGTTAGGGAAAATACCAGTAGGTCATGTACCAGGCGAAATTGATGTAATTTAAGATCTTGTTGATAATGAAGCTTAAGAAACTTGAGTGAATGACTTTATCGACCGTAATGTGTTTGACCGTACCAGTAGTTATTTCGTAGTCGTAGTCCGTGGGTGTGCGATGTGCGTTTAACTCTGGCGGAGGTCGTGGTCTATGGAGACCGTTGTGAGAGAGTAATGTGTTTGCTCTTCGGCTAGAGAGCCGTGGTGTTAGAGGTATTCACTCGGAGATTTCTGAAAGCTTGGTTGTAACTTGTTGTGGAAGTAGAGTACGTCTATAGTTTTGGTTGTGATAACGTCGATGGTACATGGCTGTGGTATTTATGTGTAGTGATTAGTTATGACTGAGATTATTGTAAAGTTCTTCAAATGTCTTAAGTTTAGAGCGTAGAGTTTGTCTACTTTCCCCTTTTACGTAGAGTTTGACTGAGTAGCATGAGCTGCTGTCACTCGATTTAGGTGACAGTGGCGACTATTGATTACGGTTATCGTCACTCGATGGAGGTGGCAAGGTTATCGTCACTCGCTGAGTGGCATGAGCTGCTGTCGCTCGATTTAGGTGACAGTGGCGACTCTTGATTACGGTTATCGTCACTCGATGGAGGTGGCAAGGTTATCGTCACTCGCTGAGTGGCATGAGCTACTGTCGCTCGATTTAGGTGACAGTAGCGACTCTTTCAATTACGGTTATCGTCACTCTCTGAGTGGCATGAGTTACTATCGCTCGATTTAGGTGACAGTAACGACTCTTTTAATTACGGTTATCGTCACTCTCTGAGTGGCATGAGCTACTGTCGCTCGATTTAGGTGACAGTAGCGACTCTTTCAATTACGGTTATCGTCACTCTCTGAGTGGCATGAGTTACTGTCGCTCGATTTAGGTGACAGTAACGACTCTTTTAATTAAGGTTATCGTCACTCTCTGAGTGGCATGAGCTGCTGTCGCTCGATTTAGGTAACAGTGGCGACTTTCTTCTTAGTTTAGTTAGTTAGTTTTTTCTGGACTATGGAGGTCTGTGTCGCAGCTTTGATAAGGTCTGTCCAGCGCGTAGGTGATCGACCGCGTGACCGCTTGCCTTCTACCTGCCCTTGGACAACGAGTCGCTCTATGGATTGTTCGTTTCGAACAATGTGTCTGCAATATTTCAGGATTCGAGTTTGCACAGTCGACGACAATCTCTGCTTGATTTTTAATTCCTGTAGGATCGAAATATTGGTCCTAAACGCTGTCCCAAGGGATCCGCAGGAGTCGCCGCCAGCACCACATCTCGAGTGCGTCGATTTTGCGTCGGTCTTTGAGTCTAACCGTCCACGTTTCTGCGCCATAAAGAAATATCGGGAAGATTAAGCTCTCATTAGGCGGACTTTCGTGGCTCTGGTGATATTACGGTTACACCAGACTCTTTTTAACTTGCCAACGGCAGATCTTGTAATAGCACATCTCCTTCGAATCTCGTCTTCGCATCCTCCGGTGTTTGCAATAGTGAAACCAAGGTACACATAAGATTGGACAAAGTCCAAAGGAGAGGCTTGTTGTCTCTAGAAGTGTCAGCAGGTGTTCCATGTCCTCTTTTGTTTGAGTGAGAAGAGTAGTATCATCGGCATACCTCAAGTTAGATATTTTTCTACCTCCCACTGAAATCAGTCTGTAGCGACTTTATGTAGAACTAATAATGGAGTCCGGTTCATACCAATCGGGATTGGTTAATTTTGATTTAATGATAGTTTCGCGTATGGTTGTATGGTGTGTTATCAAAAGTGGTTGTACTATCACTTTATCCTTGATTAAGTGTGAATCAGGATAGGCCGAGATGAGACTTTGATACCGCAGTACCTTTTTCCTTTTTACAGCATCACACGAGGACGTGTGACTTGTCAAGATGGCCGTGTCGCAGAGTATGAATACGGAACGTCAAGTGTTTGACTTGGGTGTATTCAGATTATGTCAGTTGTCAATTATTAGCTGTTAGAGTAGTGGGGTGATCGACGCGCCACCTAGCACATCGTTCGATAGTCACCTACCCTCATTTATTATATTACTCGAATTGTTCTGACGTGTATAAAACGAACGGTGTCACCTCGGCTAAGGCAGTCTTGGCTCTGGCTTGGCACGATACACTTGTTATATCCTGCTAGTAGCTTAACCTAGACTCATTCAATAATTAATTTGTGCAATCGAATTAATTATTACCTATTACGATTAATTTGGCTAGGCGGGACGTATAACTCGAGCAGTGAAGGTGAGCGTTGATGCGCATTGCAAAGGGGGCCTCCTTAAACCTACACCTGGGTCGCAAGTCCTAGGCACTGCTCTGAGTTACTCCCTCTGCCACACGATGGACTCGGTACCCGCACGGTGAACCGTGAATCCATCGAATGCTAAGAAGTTAGTCTTCGCCCCCTTAACTAATAACTACCCGCCTTCCGTACTGCGTTACCTTTCTGTTAACTGATTCCTGTGTTATAATAATTTGGTGATATCATTAATTGTGTTTACTTGTGTCAACATTACCCACTTATGCCCACAGTAGACTGAGTGAGTACTCTGAGACGATGAGAAAGAGAAATATACCTTCAAGCCGAAAAGTATACCTTATTCTTCTTAATATCTGACATATATATGATTGTGTTTACTCGCAAACGAAATAAAACTGAATTCAATCGGCGTCGATAGTAAGTAATACAACGTGGGTAGTCGAAAAAAAAATCAACGGAATACGCATTATTGGACATAACTCATCAAGTAATCGTTAGCTTTTGATCAAATTTAAATGGGTACATGAAAAGTGCCAGCTTTTATTACAAAAAGAATAATCAAAATCGGTCCACCCATCGGACTAAAAGTTCTGAGGTAATAATATACACATATTAATTCAGTCGAATTGAGACACTCCTCCTGTCTGTTAATTAAAACATGCAAGTGACTCCCCCCGACTTTGAGCAGGTGGCGTAGATGAGTGCCGCCAGGATGTTCGTATCAAACGAATTCTGCATCAGTGAAAGAACCAATGATAGACTAAAACCCAATATTCATCACTCAGTCTCTTCTTCTTTCTGTTTCTTTTGGCGTGGTTGAACCCGTGGTTGCGTGTTAACCCTGACCCGTCTCCTATTTAGAGAAAGAGGCCTATTCTCAACAGTGGAATGTTAAAGGCTCATTCATAAGTAAGAACAATCTGGAATTTTCCTATAATTAATAAAATCACGTGGTACAATTTGTCATCACAAGTGGTAACAGTTTCAGTTGAAACATCTGTTCAAACGTTTGTCTGAATTAAAATGTTTTTAAATGTAAGGAATTCATGTTTTCTGTGTGTTTTGTCTCATTGCCATAAATAGATTTATTATTCAGAAAAACTTCTTGATGTTTCATTCAGGACCATTGTAGTTAAGTGGTGCGAATAGGTTGTATTGACGGATTGATCGGTCTTGAATTTGATTCCTACTCGACTTTCGCGTAGAATATGCAATTCAGCCTGAAATATCCCACTGCTGGGTATAGGCCTCTTTTCCCATGTAGGAGAAGGATCAGAGCTTATTCCACCACGCTGCTCCAATGCGGTTTGGAGGATATATTTCAACAAAATACAAAACAAATATACCTTGTACATAGAAATACGGTACAAATATATATATATATATATGAACAAAGGCTGGTTTTTAACGTTATATTATATGTTAAGTTTACTCGTACCACCCAGTTTAGAACATTCACATAGACAGTAGAGTGAAACATTTACTTAAAACAATTACAAATTACATCTACACTTCAATTAAACCGTAAGACGACCTTCGTCGCAGAGTTTTCGTTAACTTTGTAACTTCATTACAACTTCCTCTAAAACAGTAATATCAAAATCAACTGAGGTAGAACACAGCAGGGAACCGACTGCGGAAGTACCTCGACCTTACAGAAGATCGCGGCTAAGTAATACTGCTAAACTGCTGCTAAGCAGCGTTGTGTTCTTGTGGTAAATAAGATGACCAGAGCTCCTGGGGAGAACTGGGGATGGGGTAAGAAACGCGCTTGCGATGCTTCTGGTGTTGCAGACGTCTACAAGCTACGGTAATCGCTTACCATCAGTTGGGGGTAGGTTTGTCGACCTACTTGTACAAAAAAAAAAACGAAAACAATATCACGACCTATCTTTTGGTCCACCCATGATAATATGAATACTTTCACTCTTTAGTGAAATATTGAAATCAATACTTTGTAAAACTAATTTTGCAAAGTATGGATTCCAATATTTCACTAAACAAGTATGTCAAACATTTATATTGCTCATACAGATGTTTATCGTGTTCGGGACGTTTGTGCTTGTGTACTGTGTGTCTTAATATATAATATTTCTAAACATATGTTCGCGCGTCTCATTTGCATGTGTGCAGTCCTTGTGGGTCTCTCCACCGTGCCTCGGATAGCACGTTAAGCCGTCGATCCCGGTTGTTATCATGTACACTTGATATCGATCGTTACTCATAGTAGGGAATATATCCGCCAACCCGCATTGAAGCAGCGTGGTGAATTAAGCTCTGATCCTTCTCCTAAAGCGTGTCTCATTTTATATAACCTAAATAAATGTATATTTTAAGATCAACAATAAGTCTGCCATTAAAGAGATGAGCACATGTCAAGTCTACCAATGCACATTTTATTAAATGTATACAGGAGTATATACAGCTGTATAAAACAGCTGTCTCTGAAGGACGCTTGTGTGTATTTTATATAAAAACGAAGTTGTATTATATATTTTATGTGTTTTCGGTTGTTACAAGGAAATAATTACCGTAAAAACGTCTTGACAGTAGAATTTTATTAGATAGCATTATTTTATTAATATTAAATCAAATAAATTATTATTATTGTAACGATTAAACGACACGGAGGTATAATTATCATCAAATTATTTTAATCTTTCAAATATAATATTAATTAGTTGGATCGTGTTAGTATTTGCCAGAAGATATAGGTATTAAAATAATGATGTAAACATCTCAATTAATAATAATAATAATAATAAAGCTTTATTTATTCCTTACACGTAGTTTACATTAATTCTAAATAATATTTGTGTTAGTATTATACTTATTCTAGTTTGTTAGTATATTTTATTAAACTGCGTTAACGCTTTTTGTAGTAAGGACCGCTCTAGCGGTGAAAGCCTCCTCCATTTCCTTCCATTTCGCTCTGTCTCTTGCCAGTCTGTTCCAGGTATTTCCCACCGTAGCAACTATGTCATCACTCCATCTTTTGAATGGCCTTCCTTTCCGTCTTTTCTTATGAATAGGGTACCAGTTAGTAACAATTTTGGACCATTTGTTCCCTGGTGATCTTTGTACATGCCCAGCCCATTTCCATTTTTGTGTCATAATGGTTTTTGCTATGTCTTTTACCTTCGTAGTTTTTCTGATGTCTTCGTTTCTTACTCTATCGCTTAGCTTAAGGCCCAGGAGACTCCTTTCCATGCTACTTTGACACACTTTAACCTTATGAGTTTGTTTTGTTGACAAAGGCCATGTTTGGGAAGCGTAAGTGAGACAGGGCAACAAACATGTCTGCATAGCTTTAGTTTTCAATGCAACCGGTAGATTACTCTTGAATATCTCTTTCATTGCCCAATACTTATTCCAGGTTATTTTGATTCTTCGCTCTACTTCTTTATCATTGCATGACTTGAAGGATAGTAAATGTCCCAAATAAATATAGTCTTCGGCATATTCAATTTCTGTTGAGTCCGACTTTATACTTGTTTTTTGCCTATTTGTCATTAATTTAGTTTTCTCCCAGTTTATTTCTAGACCTGCTTTTCTGCTTTCTTTGCTGAGTGACTGTATCATGAATTCCATTTCTTTTGAGTCTTCCGAGAGCAGTACTATGTCATCCGCGAATCGCAAGTGCGAGAGGCGGCTGCCATATATGTTTATTCCTCTATCTTCCCAGTCAAGTGTTCTAAATATTTCTTCGAGTACTGCAATAAAGAGTTTTGGTGATAAGGGGTCGCCCTGTCTCACTCCCCTTCCAATTTCAAAGACTGAACCATACTCATTTATTTTAATTCTAGCCTTACTTTTGTTGTATATTTCCTTCAATATTTTTATATAGTCATGGTTCACTCCTTGCCCTGATAGAGCTCGCCAAATTGCACTGTGGAATACAGAGTCAAATGCTTTGCTATAGTCAATAAAGCATATGTAGAGAGGTAGGTCGTATTCGTTGTATTTCTCAATGACAAGTTTCAAAGTGTGGATGTGATCTATTGTCGAAAACCCCTTTACAAAACCTGCCTGTTCTACTGGCTGATGTTCATCTAAGATACTAGTAAGACGTCGGAGTAGAGTCGATGCAAACACCTTGTAGACGCACGACGTTAGGCTGATTGGTCTGTAGTTTGCTATTGATTTCGGGTCTCCTTTTTTGAAAAGTAAAACGATATCTGAACACGTCCATTGTTTAGGTATTTCTTTTGTTGATAGTATTAAATTGAATAAGTTTGTTAGTGGTAAAGTGAGAGCGTTTGTACCAGCAATTAGCATTTCGTTTGTAATACCATCAGATGCTGGGCTTTTTTCTGGTTTTAATAACTTTAACGAGCAATAGATTTCATTTATATTAAATATTGGTACTTCGTCATTGTTTTGAGAAACTCTATCCTCGGCTAATTTTTCCTGGTTTGTGATATCGTGAGATGCATACAGTTGCTGGTAAAAGTTTGTGGCTATTTGTATGATCCCATCTCTGCTCGTAACTGTAGATTTTTTCTCGTTTTGAAGCTGGTTCATCACGTGTTTTGAGTTGGTTAGGTATTTATACGCCTTTTTAACTGCTCCAGATTTTCTGATGTGATTTTCTATAATATTGACTCTATATTGTTTCATGTTTTTCTTAATCTGTTTATTTATTTGTCTATATAACTTGCTAAGTTGAGTTTTTTCACTTTTTGTTTTATTGTGCTTGTTTTTTAAGTAGTGTCGTTGTTGACTAAGTTCTATTATTTCTGTTGTTATTATTGCTTTCTTCCTGTTGTTATAGTTTGATGATGCGAACTTGATGCCACCACGTTCAGCGCTCTGTAAGATTGTATTTTCTATAATGTCGTAGTAATTTTGCACAGATGTTGTCGGGTCTGGTTCTATGAATTTGTTGATTTCTGTGGTGTATATTTCGTAGTCAATTTGTTTCCGTGCTGTTGTAGAAAAGTTTTTACGTGGAAGGTGTCTGCGCTCAATATTGATTGTTATTCTAATCATACGGTGGTCACTTGGGTGATGTATGCTATTTATTACACTGTAGTTTTCTATAATTTTCGGCTTGTTTGTGGCAATGAAGTCTATTTCGTTTCGAGTATATCCATCAGGTGACAGCCAAGTCCATCTTAGTTTTCTGGGTTTTCTGAAGAGCGTGTTTGCTATTTTCAAATTATTCTGAAGGCAGAATCGAACAAATCTTTCACCTCTCTTATTTCTTTTACCGTATCCGTAGCTGCCCATCACTCTGTTCTCACCCTCTACTGGTTGTCCAATTTTCGCATTCATGTCCCCAAGAAGTATAAAATTTGGGTTGCTTTTTTCCAATAATGTATCTAGGGTGGTGTAAAACTCTTCTATTTCTTTTTCGCTTGCTTTTTGGGTAGGTGCGTAGGTTTGACCGATACTATATAGTTTTCCATGTAGCTTGATATGAATCAAGGCGACTCTATCTGTTATGCCGATAAAGTCAAGGACCTCCACTGATAGTTGTTTTTTTACTAGGAAACCTACTCCATATTTGCCTTTGGTGTGACCGTAGTTGTAAAGGTAATAGTCGTCTCTGTCTTCTATAGTAAAACCTTGTCGTCTCGTTTCACTGATGCCTATTATATCCCATTTTAGTGATGATATAGCGTGCTCCAATTCAAGTATTCTTGATTCATTTGCTAAGGACCTTACATTAAATGTGGCAATATAGATCTTATTATTTTTCCTTGTTTTAGTTATTGGAGGGTTGTAGTCTTTCGCCCCCGCGGTGACCAGCCGTATTGGGGGACGTAATTCGTTTTTTCTTTTTGAATTTTTTGTGCTTGTTTGACTTGAGAGAGGAGCCGGTGCTGGTTGCTATACTGCGTTTTGATCATGGTTGTCTTGCTGGTTTGACGGGCTGTTTGTATTTTTGTTGACTAAGTAATTTAGCATGCTAGGCTTAAGGACTCCTTCTGTAATACTAGATGATCTTTGCAATGATGAGTGGGCAGGTTGAGGGTTGTTTTTCCGCTTTTCTTGTGGTCTTCTATCTGCTACTTTGTGAGGGTTTAGTTGATTAGTCTCGGGAGAAGCGGATAGCATTCTCTTTTTGTTAGATGTGTTTGATTTATTTTCAAGTACGATGAGTTTATCGTATTTAATAATAGCTTTATTTCCTTTTTCTTTTTCTATTTTAACCCTTTCCTGTAATTCTTTTCTTTTTTCTAAGATATTTTTTGGATAATCCTCTTTTATGTAGTACTCAGTATTATTTAGTAACGATTTTTGCTTGAATATGTCAATTTTCATACCAAGTGTTGTAAGGGTAATTGTTATCGGCCTAGGCCTTTCCCCTTTTTTGCCTAATCGTGTAATCGCCTGTAGATCTCTTTTTTCGAGCTTAATGCGAAAGTGTTTATCAATAAAGTTTATGATTCTGTTTTCTAAATCAGAGTAAGACGATTCTTTTTCTTCTAATCCAAAGAGTACTATGTTTCTCTGTTTTGCCTGTTTTTCCAGAAAATAGAGTCTCTTCTCTTGGTTTTCCACTTTTTCTTTTAGATAATTATGTTTTTCTTCCCATATTTTGAATTTTTCTTCAATAAGTATATCAATGTTTTTTGTTACATTTGTCGTGACATCTTCTCCGTTTTTAAGGATGGTTTTCTTCTGTTCGTCTAGCTCCTTTTGAATTTTTTGAAGTGCGAGCATAACCTTCTCCATAGTTTAAGATTTTTTTAATATTTGGTTCTGTTATGGCACAACTGCTTCCCCCTATTGGTAGTAGGCTGAACTAGGCAACGTTGTAACGTGTTGCTTAGTATCTGCTCCTCGTCGGTAGATGGCGCTATTTTTAACGGATGATCTAGTAATGACTTTTAAATTTTCGTTCTTTGAGGTTAGAATTTTTTTAAAAGAATCCAAAGTTAACACTTTATGCTTTCTTTTATGCTTCTTTGTTTACTGACCTTCTATTCAGGGTGTTGTCAATTCCTCTTCAATAAACTTGGTGGAATTCGAACGGAATTGGAGCGGTTGAAGAAATCCGTTGCCGTTATTTTTATTCACAATTTCCATTTAAGGCTGGCACCCTCACGTTAGATAACGATAATCCTGATGTTCCACAACTACTTTCACTCGAACGTTACGGTTTGCGTGAGATATATCGTTGTTTTATACTTTTATTTGATAAAAAATAGCGGAGCCGATGTAAACATGAGAACAACAGCGCCCTCTCCTCTAAACCAATAATGATGTAAACATCTCAATTAGTTTGTGTTATATTTAATAATGATACTTTTATAGGTATATTTACTATAAATGTATTTTTTTGCAGTATAATTTTAATGTCTGTCCTTGTGGATCTTCCCGTCGTGTCTCGGAACAAAGGTAAAGTTTTCGTTCTCGGTTATTATCGTACAGACCTAAATAGCGACAGTTACATGTACATAAATAGTATATGCATAATGTTATTTATATGTATGATCGAAAAAAATATGCAGCTATATCAGCCAACTATTGCCCAGAACAGACCAATTAAGTTGCTGACCTCAGGAACAGGCGACCGTGTACAAAACACGATTTTATTTCAGTCACTTTGGTCAGTAGTTACGTGATATTTAACAGCCTCATAACATTCAACTTTAAGTTAACGATCAATGTTTTTTTTCTTCAAGTAAAAATTTTTACCCTCAGTGATTGGTCACAAGTATTAGTTACATATATACCCATTTTATATACATAATATACAAATAATCTAAAGAAAATATTTTCCTGAAGCTCATTATTAAAGTATCTTTATAAATTAATACTTTTAAATAAATTATGTGTTTTATTTTTAGGACATTGAGGGCCTGTTTCATCAGATTTGGATAACGCCGATAATAACAGATAAAAGTTTTTGGTGTGTTATCCTCTTTTATCATCGAATTCCACTACATTTGTGAATTAAATCTCAAAGCTGTAATTAATTAATTGAGGTTAAGTAGGCCCTAAAAACCTATTCTCAAAATCTCTCTGTTAATCTCTTATCGCTTCAGCCTATCGCAGTCCACTGCTGGATATAGGCCTTCACAAGTTTGGGCCAAAAATGTTATGAACTCATATGTTTCAATAGTCACCACGCTGGGCAGGCGGGCTGGTGACCACAGGGCTGGTTTTATCGCACCAAAGACGCTGCTGTTTGTCTTCGGCCTGTGTATTTCAAAGCCAGCAGTTAGATAGTGGTAGTGGAACTGTGTTATCCCTTAGTCGCCTCGTACGACATCCACGGGAAGAGAGGGTGTGGCTATATTCTTTACTGCCGTAACCACACAGCATAATTCTCTAATCGTAACTTATCTGTAGGATAAACTTTGTCCAGAATTGGTGAAACCGGCTCTGCCTGTTCTGAATCTCAAAAAGTAACGAATCTTTTGTACGTCTTATACAAACAATCGTGAGGATAATTTAAAAGTTTGTTTGTCTTCGAAATGACGTAAACACGTTAAGTCATTGGAATAAAAATATCGTTGCTTTTTATCACCTTACGTCAGGGTTGGTGGATTTAGAATTTATAATGCACTTCTTTTCCTTATAATGGATATTCCTTTTCTTATACAACTAGATCGACGAATAAGCGTACAGCTCATAGTTCAGTCACTTTAGGCAAAATCTGCGGAAAAATTCCTAGTGAGCGGAATTTTTGTATTATTACGGCGTTGTAATGAAGATGTGAAAAATCGACAATGATATCGTGCCGGCTAAAACAGTTATAAAGGTCAAAAGGAAGGAAAATCAGTTTTTCGCGAATATCTCCTTATATACCGATGCTATATGCCTATTTCTCGGGGGTCAACAGAGGTCATTATAAAAATTATTTATCGTATAATTATCTACCAAAAATGCTTACAGCATTTTATGAGCGCTGAGAAAGCGACTAAAATGCACTAGTTTCCTCACCACCTTTGAGGTAGAATGCAAAGTGCATTTTTTTTACATGGTTTCTCCCGTAAGCATAATCCATAGTAATTATGTTATAAGAGTTTTTTTTTTATTTAAGAGTGAATAACTTTTTATTACTATACTGAAAAATACCAAAAAAAAAAAAGAAAAAAGCTCACCTGACTCACCACAGGACTACAAATCTGTTTAGAAGCAGTAGTATTTAGCTGTGATCTTCTGTAAGGTCGAGGTACAACCCCAGTTGAGCTGCTGAGATTAGAACATTCGAACGAACAAACTTACTTACTTCATAACACGTTTCTAGAAGAAAAATAATAAACATTTTCTTGCTAACCCTAACCACTCAGCATGTTGTAGGTCACCTTTTAACTTTAATCATTGTTCAAGTACTATTTTTATCTTTATTTTTATATCTAGATGCAATACACTAGTTCAATGTTTGCCATTTACATAATTTTAGCACCCATAATATTATGAAAAATTGCAATGCAAAAATAGCGTGCTTGCATACATTATAAATTTTATATCTATTTTTTCTAAGCCCAACTTTTGAGAGGTTTTCGGATACTTCGTGTCTTATGGTTAAATGAATTAATAAAATAAATTAACTCTCAATATTTTAGATATTGTAGACGCCGCCTAAGAACTAATCCTAGAACATTACAATAACCAATGTTTTATAATTTAATAACCCGTAGTACATCAAACAGTGACATATACCAAAGACTGAATACTTGGAAAAAATCTTAAATAAAAACTTCATCTGATATTAAAACATTCCATAATGTGATTCGCTTTAAAAATATATAAATAAATTAAGAAAACAGCATCTGTTTAATTCATATATTAAAAATGTTTACCCTCGCGTGTCTTTGACCTTGTTTCCATACATTCCTATCACTTTGGACGTAATCGTCGAAATCAACTAAATTATCCGCCCACGCGAATTTCAAGCGATAACGTTCCTTAAACATTTACAACTTTACTCTAGAGAGTTCTACGAACTATAGACGTAGAAAGTTTTATTTTGTCCCAAGAATTTAATGTTCAGCCAGAACTATTAGGTGCGTCATTTTGTCGTCGTGTTTGTCAAATTCGTTGATATTTATTTAAATAACTAAATTGCTAGAAAATATTTCGACCTTTACGACAAATCTTAAGCTGCACGAACCGAGGGATTTCACCTGCATTTACTTCGCTTCAGCCTGTAATATTCCACTACTGGGCATAGACCTCTTTCCCCATGTAGGAGAAGGATCAGAGCTTGATCTACCACGCTGCACCAACGCAGGTTGGCGGAAATATTCCCTACTATGAGCAATGTTCGCTATCAAGTGAATATGATAATAAGTGGGACCGACAGCTTAACGTGCTCTCCTAGGCACGGTGGGGAGACCCATTAGGACTGCGTCAATACAAAAGTTTGTCATGTGCGGGGATCAAACCCGCAACCGCCAACGCAACAGGTACAATCCATGGCTGTGACCGCTGCGCCAACGCTGGGTGCATTTACTTAATTAAAATCAAAAATTTCTTTCAGTAGGCTTCGAAAACACTTTTGAATCGTCTTTTGATAGTGTTCCTACTATACAATATTTATATTGTAATAATTTATAATATTTATTTTTAATAAATTATATGATGTTACCATAAATTCGGAATTGAGATTCTGCTGAGAAGATTGGTCATGAAACACTACTGCTGTTCTTCGTTTTTTAAAGTATTTACAGATTTTTACTCTATTTCTAAGAGTCAATGTTTTTTTATAATACTTTTACCCTTTCTATCAATTTTTGTGATAGAAAACAACATTGATTTACTGCTTGATTTTGAAATTGATTGATGTCCTCCAAGACGTATCCGTCTACGGAGACCCTCTGTTAGCGCCTGGCGTGCGCTCTGAGATGACTGGCGAAGCCAAACTTTGTCTTGAACGTTCGGCTGCAAGAGAAACAGTGAAGTTGCCCGTCTTTGTTGTATGTGTAGTCATAGGGGCTTAGGACGAGATTTCCGTTGTTCGCGCTTAGCATCTAGGCTTGCTAAGCGATTCGATTTTGAAATAAACCAGTAGAAGCAATATACAAATGCATAAAATTAAAATTTGTTCCTGTTTATACACTATTTTAGTGGCATTAGTATAATTTGACGAGTAAAGCCACACAACACAATATAAATCGATTATAAAGCGAGATGTCCTTGTGATAGTTAATTATTATTTACAAGCGCTTATCTCACAACTCTGTTTCCGTGAGGAGACAGCGATAATACCTAACATTGTGTTAATAATACAATATTTGTCTCATATGTTCATTGACGTCATCTGGTAAAGGGCACGTACCGTTATTGAATAACTAGCTGCACCCTGCGGTTTTGCATGCATTAATTTGAGAAAATAACTATTCTTGGGAAATGGGTTATTACACAAAAAGAAATATTCGATCCGCAGCAGTAACTCCAGTGATTAAAGCGTTAAAACTAACAAATAAAGAAATTTTTCAGTTTTACAATGTTGGTATTGATAACGGTTCAAAGTTGTACAAGGAATGTCACGCACTTAAAACAAACATCCAGAGTACGATAAACATCTTTCACAAATTATCGACACAATCTGTAACTGTTAATATATCAGCCAGTTACTACAGACACCAATTTAACTGATTGTGGAGAAGGTTTACCTATCCTTCAAATAAGTTTTGTTTAGGTTTCAGCAGAAGGGTAACATAGACTTATAAATATCTCTTCTCAATAAGTAAACTATAACTTTTCATATTAGCGAACAGAAATATCTTGAAAATGTAGTGAAACTCGATAGTAAAAAAAATGTACTAGATGGGTGAAAACTATTTAAAATGACCATTGTGACAAAAATGAAAAAAAAAATTAAACCATAACAAAAATGAAACTAGTAACAAAAAAGTAACAAAAATGAAAAGTTAGGGTCTTTTTACAATTCACACAATAACGGATAATTATTTATATTAATTTTTTTTTTAATTTTTCTAAATGTTAATTCTTCAAATTTTTGCGTACTCTGTTCTTTTAATCGTCGTCTATATCGTCGCTGACATTTGCTGCTGTCATCAGCATTCTAAAAAGAAAAACAAGACATATTATACACCACTACTTTTTAATGAGTACAAAAAAAAAATTGGTATGCTCAGTATCGATCACTGATTATATTTGCAAAATCAATAATAAGAAGGCGAATTCCAAAAATTATCCATTACAATAAGCAAATACTGGGAAACACTTTTCAATACTATCAGTTACACGCGTACCTTAGATTTTCGTATTTGACCGCCTTGTGAATTCATCGATAAATGCTGGAAAACTCGAATTTTTATAAGAAATAATTTGACAGAAATCCAAATATCACGTGATCATAGTCAAAATTGATTGATAGTGCATTTTATGAATGGGTCGGTAACATTAAAATGCTCACTCAAGGAGCGTTAAAGATCAGACACAAGAAATTCACCGTAAAAACTGTGGTTACAGTCATTGAATTAGGTACTTGAGACTTTGAGACGTACCAGTAAAAAAAACTCTAAGGTTAGGTTATAACTTAACCCTTTAATCCCCCCTTAATCGCCACCTCAGTCGGGGGTCGACTCACATGTGGTGGTTTTTAGCCAAAAACAGTCTGACATAGCCTAAAAAAAAAAACTATAATAAAAACAAAAATCAGACTTGTGAATGCGTCTTAAGTTCATTTTTGTTATATAATTTTTGTGTTGTAACAAAAAAGTAACGAAATCATAACAAAAATGAACAAAATCTCTACTTAGAACATAACATAAAAATACTTTAAGTCAAACAAGAATATCAATATGTGAAAGCATCTTGCTTTTCAATAATGATTAAAATATACCGTGTTTATGAATGAATTAAATATATAAGTATTCTCTTACCTGTAGTAGATAACAAAAATGATGAAATAAAGTTGGAATTCGTTCGCCGACACAAAAGTACGCATTCATTCGCTTTGACATACGATAACAAAATCGTCGACAAGGTACAGCTTCTGGCTTCTGATTGGCTTCTTAAAAAGTAAGTTTTCCCATTTGATAAACATCAAATATTACTAAATTAGATTGTGAGAAAAAGGAATAACAAAAATGAACAAAATAACGGACATCATGTTTGGAAACAATTATTTGTATACGAAATAAGTAAATAAAGTTAGCTTTACCCGATAACTATAAGTAATCATAATTATTACCTTTACAAAAAATAATCATATATTTCCATACAATAATTTAGTATTCTTTTTAAAATGTTTTTTGTAACGCGAGTCATGAAAAGGACAAATTATTTTGTATGGAGAAAACCGGTTTCGGTCTGAAAAAAGAATTGCATTTACTAAATACTTTTAATAAGGTACATAAAACTATATTATTATGTTATATAATGTACCATTTTACCACACTCAGCTCTTATTGCTTGAGACAAGAGAATAGTTTGTTAAATATTACACATGGACAAATTATGATGTCAAAATGGTAATTTTTAATGGTTTTCACCCAGATACGGCGGCCATTTGTTTTCAATATGGGTGTTTTTTACGAGTCAAGGTTACACAGCTATACAATTTTAAAGCCAGATGATTGAATTACTAAAATATTTCAATTGGCGATTAATTTAAAAATGGAGCACGGATCATTTAAATTAATGTTCGGAATTAAAATATTTTAAATATTAACGGGGTTACGAATTGCATAAAACCTTGATGTTACAGCCTGTGTCGGAATACACGTAAATTTTTGTAAGACCAAACCACCGAAATTAAATAAAATATAAAAGTTAAGAACCAAAACTCGACTACGAAAATAAATATAAAATATATAAATTAATAGGTCGCTTTATGTCCCTTAGAGGGCGCTACATTCTTCGCTTGTATTTTTTTTCAATCATCAGATAGGCAGGGACTGCTCCTCCTCAGGAAATATCTTAAGATCGGGGGTAGCCCGAATGGAATATAACACAAACTGTAACCTGTAGGCCACAGTCAAATAACACTGCACCCAATTAGTGTTGTGTTCCTGTGCTAGCCAGCGTCCCTGAGGATAATTATGCTGTGTTAACTGGAGCACGTTTGACAGCACGCGTTATATGTGTGCGCACGCGTATGGTGTTCTAGCATGTTGTCACCATAGCGTTACAAAAAATATTTTGTTCGATGGCTTTCAATATCTCGGATAAATATCTGATACATAAAGTGGTGTTTAGTAGTTTAAAAAAATCATACACCTGTTATCTATCTGTTGGATACCGTTGTATGTAGGAAACCTCTAACAACACCTTCGGGTAAGGTCTCTTAAAATTTATTTATTTTCTATGAGAAGTCAGAGAAATGTCTAGTATTATTATATATTAATATCAGAGTCATCTTTATTTATATATAATGTGTCATATAATCTTAATGGTTCCATCATGACGTCTTATATATCATATATCGAATGCTAAATGCAAATAGCATTTGTTAAATGATGACACATCAACTTTGTTTTATATAAGCGAAATTTACATTTTTAATAATACACATTCATATTATTTTTAATGTGATGTTCAAACGCGGTTACAGGTAACATTTATCAAGAATATTGACTAAATATGTTTTTCATCACAACATACAATATATGTATACAAACATTACATATATACACATACATAACAATAATGAATAAGCAAAAAAATATATAAATTATATATTGATCGATTTATCCTGTAACACATAATAAACATCCCTATGTTACAGGGGCCCTAGGGGGCGACTGGACGTAAGCCTCTTTCTCCATGTAGGAGACAGGTTAGAGCTTATTCCACCAAGCTCCTCCACTGCTTTGCAGTTGGCAGATAAATTCTATATTATTTTGAATACAATATTACTTAGAGTTTTTTATGAAAAGCTACAAAAAAAAATAGAGAAAAGGCCTTAGTTCAGCTTTTACACATGCAAATCTAAAAAGGCCTACCAACTCAAAATAGAACTGTGTGGCGAATAACCTATCAACTAGTCCCCTGAAGTTTTATATAAATATATGTGCAGGGGCATCTTTCTGTTTGTATATAGGTATATAAGTAATTATCCCCACGACCTGGGGAGGTCCATGTGCTGCAGCGGACTGCGATTAGTTAAAATGGCGATGATGAGTTTGCGATGCATTGGTTAATTTAATAAAAAAGATATATTAAAAAATGTCAAACAAAATATTGTTTAAAAGATTTAATTTAATCACGAAAATTTTATATAAAAACAAATAAAATTATAAAGTTAAGAATGAGGCTAGTAATAATAAAACATGAAGGACTACAGTCAAATTGTCGACGGTAGTCAAATTATCTGAGCTGACGGATTAGCGCGTGGTAACAAGACAATTGCGCTTCATATTGATAGCAATTGTAATCAGAGTGACCCAGATAGAGACTTGAGTGCGTGTGGCGATAACGATGGCTAGCCTGCCCGTAGTTCTTATCTCAACTGCTGTAGATTTATATTATAATAATATGTGTATTTAATTTAAATATTCTGTAGGTATATAAAAAATCAAGTAACTAATTCTCAAACTTTTTTTAAGTGAAAAATTCTGAAGCCGCCTTGGCCACTTTTAAGTAAGGGAAAGTCTTAAGGGTTCGCGTCACCGACATGCTCATGACTCACATGCAGCGACTATGAGTTGTGTACGCTTCAGCCTGTAATATCCATAGGCATAGGCCTCTTTCCCCATGTAGGAAAAGGATCAGAGCTTAATCCACCACGCTGCTCCAATGCGGATTGGCGGATATATTCCCTACTATGAGTAACGATCTATCAGATGTACATGATAACAACCGGGACCGACGGCTTAACGTGCTCTCCGAGGAAATAAAGTTGGAATTACTTAGTTACCTAGTTATACTAGCTGACCCCGCAAACGTTGTTTTACCATATATTTTATTAACCTTCTAAATCCCCTCCCCCCTCTTATTACTTAGGGGAATGAAAAATAGATTTTGGCCGATTCTCAGACCTACCTACTACTACTATTTTATTAATCCTCTTACCCCCCCCCCCCCCCAATAACATAGGGGTGTGTAAAATAGATGTTGTTCGATTCTCAGACCTACCCGATATGCATACAAAATTTCATGAGAATCGGTCAAGCCGTTTCGGAGGAGTTTAACTACAAACACCGCGACACGAGAATTTTTATTTTAGATTTAGTTTATAAGCTGTCGAATTTCTCGCCAATTCTTATCTTAAAAATATACATAATAAAGCAGATGGTATCTTTCTAGTAACTGTAATACATTAATAAATACATTAATATACAATGAGAATTCAAAAGTGGTTTTACAGTCTATTTAAATAAAATAAATTTAGATCTGATTAGATTAATAACATCAGTTTATAATTAGGTTATCAAACGCAGATAAATTTAGTATTCAATAACTATTTTTAAATTAGTAAAATCGAATTTAGATTGGTACATTAAGAATTAATGTTAGTGTTTTATTATTTAAATATTATGCCATATGTAATTTTCCATGTCGCCACTTTTTCGTGTGTCACTCTCTGTATACCAGTATTACACAGTGTAATACGTAATAGTTCTAATAGGTTGTGAAGAACAATTTGATTTAATGCAAGATTAAATTTGATTGCGTAAAATATCAGTGACACATAGTAGCTATAAATAAAATTTTCAAATTAATCTCCTAATACATCTACATTTCCCAAGATTTTTTAACTCAGGGGACAGCAGGAAACATCCTGATCAAAATCTGGAGCAGCCCGACTGGTGAAGTACCTCACAGAAGATCACAGCTAAATAATACTGCTTTTAAGCAGTGCAGCAGTATAATATGTTCATATGTATGTTACATAAAATTTTTGCGCCCCATCCCACACTTCTTATTTAGTCCTCTGTCCAAAGGTTCCCTGGAAGTTCACTTTATATACCATTTGTAATGCTGTTAAAACCTTATTGGTGTGCGAAAGTGTAAATAAATAAAGAAATAAATAGGGACGACAACGCGCTCGCTCTGTTTCTGGTAATGCAGGCTTTTATAAGCTACGGTAATCGCTTACCATCAGGTGAGTCGTACGCCTGTTTGCCGACCTCGTTGTATTAATAATTGTGTTTGCTCGCAAACGAAAAAAAAACCGACTTCAATTACATCGACAAGTAATACAACGTAGATCGACGAAAAAATAGTCAAGCAACTACGCGTTATCAAAGATTACTCAAAAAGTAGTTATCAGATCTCGATAAAATTTATATGTGACCACATGATAAACATCAGCTTTCGATTAAATTAAAAATTATCAAAATTGGTACACCCACTAAAAAGTTATTACTGATTTTCGAGAGTTTCCCTCGATTTCTCTGGGATCCCATCATCAGATCCTGGTTTCCTTATCACGGTACCAAACTAGGGATATCTCCTTTCCAACAAAAAAAGAATTATCGAAATCGGTACATCCAGTAGAAAGTTATGCGGTATAATACAACGTAGGTCGACGAAAAAAGCGTCAAGTAAAAACGCATTATTAGATATAACTCGAAAAGCAGTTGTTAGATCTCAAATAAATTTAAATGGGACCAATTGGCACACACCACCTTTCGATTAAAACAAAATTTGTCGAAATCGGTCTACCCAGTCAAAAGTTCTGATGTAACATACATAAAAAAAAAAAAAAAAAAAAAAAAAACAGTCGAATTGAGAACCTCCTCCTTTTTTGGAAGTCGGTTAAAAAAAAAGCCAAAGTTACGCACATTATGTGTGTGTGTGTGTGTTTTATCGAATATCTTAGAATAATAACACTTTCCTATCGTATTGATAACTTAAGTATTTTGACATTATAACACAATTTAGTAACATGATTTGAAATTAAAATAACTTTATTGATTTCTAATCCTTCGTTATGTAGACATTATCTTTTGTAACAATCTTGATAATTTATATTGATAGTTTTATGAAATATAAATCAAAAATGCATAATTTATTACATAAATATTTTTATAAGTCCTAAAAACGGATTGAAACAAAATAAGGAAACTAATATTCTGTCAATTGAATTTTTTTTTTATTGAATGTGTATTAATAATAATAAGAATATTCTATATTGTACACCAAAATACAAATAAACAGAGTAGTAACTAAAACATGTACGAAGGCGATATTATCGCTGAAGAGCGATTTCTTCCAGATAACCCTTGGGCACAGGACACTATATCGTAGCGACAGATAGGAAGTGTACAAATATGAAGATTCTAAGGTTAAATAATAATAGTGTTTAACACAAACAAAAATATTTACTCACACATATAAATACATACAAATATCCATAATAAATAGACACAATAGTATAAATGTATAATATATACCGATATAAAATATACATATATAATTATGACGATGCAACTAGGGTACCTGATGTTGACTTGCATTTTGCCAACTGTTTGGACCTACTGCTGACAACAGATTCTGACCGCTATTCGGTATCGGTCTCATCGCCTTTAGGCAGCTCCGACCACTGTCTGGTGAAGTCTGTATCCGTTTAATCGCCGCCTTTTCCCTGCCCCAAAGGCACCCGGCGAATATGGCGATACAAGTCAGCAGATTGGGATGAGATGCGTTCTTTCTTTGCATCGTACCCGTGGTGGCAGATTTGCTTCTACTCTGACGATCCTTCATCATGTGCGAATGCTGTGGCTGATGTGCTGCGTCAGGGAATGGAGTATTACATTCCATTCACTGACGCTTCAGCCTCCGTGGCAGCTCGACCCTGGTTCAACTCTGACTGTTCTCGTGCTGAAGCAGAAAAGAACACTGCTTACCTGGCCTGGGTCGATGCTCGTAACCACAAGACAACAGACGTGGGCCAGAGGAAGAAAGCCTATAATAGAGCTTCCAAGTCCTGCAAGAAGGCTCTGCGGAAGGCTCGATTTGACCACATCGGCATAATTGGGACTAGGCTTTCGTCATACCCACCTGGTAGTAAGGCCTTTTGGTCCCTGGCTAAGTCGGTTGAGTCGAACTTCTGTCGCCCCTCACTACCTCCACTGCTAAAACCCGATGGATCACTAGCCCACACCGCAGAGGAAAAGGCAAACCTATTTGCAAATCTCTTTGCGGAATCCTCATGTTTAGACTCAGGCAGCGCCACACCTCCAATTTCTTCGATTCGATGCGAGACGTCTATGTCTGAAGTCCGAATTCGTCAAAAAGAGGTCCTTAAAACCTTGCGCAATCTGGACGTGAATAAAGCTAGTGGTCCTGACGGAATACCTGCCATAGTACTCAAAACTTGCGCACCTGAGTTGTCTCCAATCCTGACACGTCTGTTTCGTCTCTCTCTAGCGACAGGACAAGTGCCGAAAGCCTGGAAGCAAGCTAACGTGCAGCCTGTGCCCAAAAAGGGCAGTCGAGCTGACTCTGTCAATTACAGACCTATTTCCATAACGTCCATACTCTGTAAGAGTATGGAACGTATACTGAATAACCGGCTCCTGGCACACCTTGAGGTGAAGGATCTTCTTAGCGACCGACAGTTCGGTTTTCGCCGCAAGCGGTCCACGGGTGATCTTCTCGCGTATGCCACACACATTTGGAGTGAGGCTATCGAGAAACACGGGGAAGCCATAGCGGTCTCGCTCGACATCTCGAAGGCATTTGACAGGGTCTGGCATGATGGCCTTATTAGCAAACTTCCTTCATACGGCCTACCCGCTTCTCTCTGTGTTTGGATATCTGACTTCCTGAGGGATCGATCAATTCGCGTGGTTATAGACGGTTGCGAGTCCGATCGTTTGGTCATCAATGCCGGGGTCCCTCAGGGGTCTGTTCTCTCGACAACGCTATTCTTGCTGCACATCAACGACCTGCTCAAACCCGGGACCTTTGGGTATGCAGATGACAGCACCGTTGTAGAGCGTTACATGGCTGACGCACGAGCGAGTGGGTCTGAGATCCAGTCGCTGAGGGAAGCCATGATTCAGCGACTGAACTTGTCCCTTAAAGACGTCTCTGATTGGGGTGACGCAAATCTGGTCAAGTTCAACGCCTCTAAGACCCAGGCGTGTCTCTTCTCGGCAAAACGGAGTCCTTTCCAACTGACTCCCTCTTTTCGGGGTGTACCCGTGCCCATATCCGGCCACCTGGAGCTTCTTGGCGTTACTCTATCATCCACCCTCAATTTTGGCTCGAACATAGAGGCAAAAGCTCAAACAGCTGCCAAAAAACTGGGCGTCCTCTCGAAGGTGAGACGGTACTTCACTCCAGAACAGCTTCTGAATTTATATCAAGCACAAGTTCGATCATGCATGGAGTACTGCTCTCATCTTTGGGTTGGCTCAGCCAAGTACCAGCTGGAGCTTCTTGAATCGACGATGCACTGGTCGCCACAAAGCTGCAAAGCTTACATCATCGGCGTAGGGTGGCCGGCCTGTCGGTTTTTTATCGGATACACTTCGGAGAGTGTGCGCAAGAACTCCATGACCTGATTCCCTCCTCCCCCTTCCATCATCGTACAACCAGACGCTCTGCGTTACGTCACCCTTATATGGTTGACATTCCTCCTATACGCACTAAGCGATTCGCTAATACATTCTTGATCCATACGGCCAAAGAATGAAACTCTCTACCAGCGTCTGTGTTTCCCGAAAGCTATGACCTGGGAATCTTTAAGTCGCGAGTGAATAGGTTACTTCTAGGTAAGCGTGCTCCATCTTAGACCGCATTTTCACTTATCATCAGGTGAAATAGCGGTCAAACGCCAGCCTATCTATGTATAAAAAAAAATGGTGTTTGACAGTTTTGTTGTCTTGAAACAGATAATAAAACTTATCGTCCGAAAGTAATCAAGTAAAGAGATCAATGCAGTAAAGAGGTTCTTATTTGTTAAAAAATATTTTTATGACATTGAAAGATTTATAATAATTTGGAATCATTAAGGATTCGTTTTATTGATTTATTAATATTTGATTTAATAATAATAATTTAAGTTAAATTATATAACTTCTATTAAATTAAAAAAAAATATCGACAGAAAATAGCTTCTTGATACAAACATAAAAAAAAACGTTTAATATAGGTAGCACTTTCCCACCGACCTACGTTTATGTGCACAGTTAGCATAAAAAAATATAACATGAATTTGACTATATTTAACTGTTAATCAATGATTATTATCAAAAAACACTTTTGTTACAAACCAATAATTCCAATACAAATCGATTTCAAAATCCAGTCGCCATTGCATCATGTACATATTTATTCCACATATAGGAACCGGTTCGAAGCGGTTCAAATCGGTTTAGTCAACCTAGTTTATTATCTTTCTTTTTGCAAACTATTTAATTTTCACTTTAATGTAATTTCAACTTTAAACATACGACTATTAGATACATTTTAGGCATAAGAGTATTGTGCATATGATTTTACGCAAGTAAAGGATAATTATTCAAATATAATATTAAAGTTTTGTTGATAAATGCGAAATAGAGGTCGCCATATACAAATGTTATCACAACTGCCCGTTGACTGGATATTAATAATTATTATTTTATTATGACTAGCCTACATGTTTCTTACGATTTAAAGTGTTGTATATAAATAAATAATTAACTAATTCTTTCTAAGTCAATACTTACTGCTTTAAGAGTTTTGAAATATAATATATTTGGAGTTTCTCTGCTTTTGATATATCTTAAAGACTGTGTAGTATATAGTTATATACTATATATGTAGTATATATTAGGTTATTTGTTAAAAGAAGTTTGAGAAAGTGACCTGCAGCTATCGACTAACCAATTATATCTTCTAAATTGAAGGTTAAGCTTTGAGGTTGGGGGGGGGGATTGCGAATAACAACGTTATTTGTTGTGAACTTAGATAAGCCTATGTCTGGCAGTGGATCGCGATAGACAAAAACGAATATAAATATTTATAGCCTAAATGTTATTTGTGTATAGCCTATAGCCTCGGTAAAAGGGCTATCTAACATGAAGTTATTTTTTAATCGACTTCAAAAAAGGAGGAGGTATGTTCGGGGATATTTTATCGTTTATGAACCGATTTTGATAATTCTTTTTTTTTTGGAAAGGAGATAAATCGAGATAAACCCTCGAAAATCGTAGTGACGACTAGTGCGTTAGTTAATTTTTTTCGTCTACTCACGTTGTATTACTGGTCGATGTAATTGATTTTTTTTCAGTTGCGAGCAAACAAATTTTTTAATTCAAACCATTGGTGCCTGATAAACAAGCGCAGATAGACAGAAGCATTTCCACAAGTTACAAAGTTAGAAAGATCCGTCAACTAAACAAATCCTTACCGCTCGGCTTATGTTTTAGTATGTAGCTGCATATGAACTACAATAAATAATTATTCAATTTTATATTTATGATAAGCGATTACCTACTTAATAAATAATGTAATATGTATATATTTATTTGTGTATTTATTACTACGATAAAACATAATGTAATGCGGATGTATTTATTTATTTATTTTTATGTTTAATATTTATTTATATTATTATTATTATTATATTATTATTATTATATTATTAGATTGTAGGATTCACTTTGTTTTGCCTTTTTGACGACCCTACTACTCTGTTTTGTTTTCAAATCTCCTCTACCCCAAGGTTGTCTGGAAGAAATCGCTTACCTAGCGATAAGACCGCCTTTGTGCATATTATTATTTTGTAAGTTTTTATTTTTTAAGATACCTATGTACTATAACTTATATGTACAATAAAGTGTATTTTTTCTTCTTCTTCGATTAAATAATTCATATCGTGCACCACGTAAAATAACGATACAAAATTTATAATATACTCGTAATAAAGAAAGTATAGCTTTAACTCACCTCTTTGCTGTATGAGGAACTAAAAATATATGCAATTTTCAATAATTAAACAAATCAATGCTAGTTGAATTATCTTAAAGTTGTTAGTATGAAAAAATGATTAATCACTTATTTAAATTAAGTTTTTATATCAATATTGAAATTTTCTGAGAATTAATTTAAATTTTGTATTAGGTAATAGCTAAAGTGTATTATTTGGTGCAAGATTATATAGATGATAAAGATGTGTGGACTTAGTGCCATGTGACGCTGAGCTTCATGCAAGATGTTACCAAATTTGTATGAAAACACAGTTTATACTTTTTTTAAGTCACTGCGGAGTTTCTTTCCGGTTCTTCTGTGTAGAATCTACATTCCGAATCAGTGGTAGGTTCTCTTTTATCAGTAATAAAAACTTCAACCTGTAAGATGACGATTTGAATGTGCTTTAGGTAATAAGGATATTTTAATTTTGATTTATATATATATACAAATTATTATATGTTTTATAATTTATGAATACTTATTAATTCAAAGACATATTATTAAATGCTTATCTTAATATTTTTAAAATGAAGAAATAATCTAATATATTCTTTGGTAAGCCAATAAAATAAATATATGTATAAATAAATAATTACTGTTAGCACGTCAAACATTCGATAAGATGACGTGTATGTTTATCTTTAATTTAACATTTAAATGACTTCCTACATTATTATCATCGCTAAATACACTCAAATTATCACAAAATACTTGAACTAATAAAAAACAAGTTTTTATCATTTTCATATTATTTTTATGAAAATTTATAAAAAAAAATCTAGTAGTACTAGTACTTCTTCAACATATAGACATAAGTAGGTAAAATAACTCTTGCTAGCGGAGTTTGTTGTAACTCGATTTTCTACTTTGGTTGCTGAGGGTTCGATGACCATCTCAAGTCTGAGTTTAGTGGGAAAGGGTACAGCAAGAAATTTCCTGCTCAAAATATGGAGTAGTCCGACTGGGGCAGTACCCTTGACCTTAGAGAGGATCACAGCTAAATAATATCGTTTTAAAGCAGTGTTGTGTTCCTGTTTGTGAGTAAGGTGAACAGAGCTCCCAGGGTGAAATTGGGATAAGGTCAGCAACGCGCTTGCGATGCTTCGGGTGTTGCAAACGTTTGTAAGCTACGGTAGTCGCTTACCGTCATGTGAGCCGTACGATTGTTTGCCGACCTAGTGACTTAAAAAAATTACCATATATTAATTCGTATACATATGTAAATGTACATTTATTGAAATCATATGTATATATATATCAGCCGTATGTTATTTAAAAACACAAGCCTTTAGTTGTTTATATTAGAAACAAACGACCGTGTGTGAATGTTGAAGATATTTATTTATTTTTTGTTTAACATTACGGTTGAAGGAATTTCAGTACAAAGGAACTGTTATAAGGAATTACAAATTACTTAAAATAATTTTTAATTACAATTTAACCAACATTATAATGTAGCTATAAATAATGAGATAATAATCTCGACGGCAAAAAATAACCTTTTGTTCTCAAAACCTCATAAACTTTAAACGTTTTCTTCATATAAATTTAGTATAAAAAAGAAAGTTGAAAATATTAAATGTTAGTTACGGAAATAAGTTTACATAGGACATTACAAGTTTTTTTTTCCTCATGTAACCCGCTTATAGACGACATCAAACCAACACCATCAAATATAACAAATTGTAACCATTTTAATTAAAATGTCATAAAATAGGTAAAAGGTAAGGAGTAGGTTTTTTAACCTGTAATGAAACCCAAAGAGCAATAACCTTGAGTTTCTATAATTTAGTTGACTAGGCACTGCAAAGTAACCGGAGTTTCTGAGCAGGGTTGGAAATTGTGTCGGAGGGATCGGGTGGGCGGCATAATTTTTTTTTTATATAAGTAATACTAGATGGGAAAACAGGCATATAGTTTTGTTACCGTAGCCTATAGACACCTTACATCTGTAACACCAGAAGCATCGCAAGCGCGTTGCTGACTGTATCCCTGACCCACGAGTTCTGGTCATCTTACTCGCCACAGGAACACAACTCTAGTAGTGAGAACAGCATTACGTTTTTTACTGTGATCATCTGTAAGGTACCACATGAGGTCTGTGAGGTACCTCAAGCCCGACCAGACCTACCCCAGACGAGCTGTTCCAAATTTTGAACAGGATACTAACTTGGTTACCTTATACTGTAATTATATATTGTAATTATAATGAATAAAAATTTAGATTAAAGTAAAAGAAAAACTCAAACTTTTAACTCAGTATATAATAGCAGAAAAATATTAAGTTAGGGACAATTCAACGTAACAAAGGTCTAGAAAAAATTGAAACGTCAAAACAAAGCGATTGTTGCTGACATAACTCGAAGCGGTCATTAGTTATGACGTCAGAAACAGATGGACACATAAATTTCTATTTGCTAAAGAATATAAAGGAACCGCATTATCTCGTGAACGTGACTCCCCCGAGAGTGTGACCACGGCTGTATGTTAATGAAATAAATCTTATTTGCAAAAACTTATCGTCACTTACGCAAAGTTTTATCTAGAGTAACTTGCTGGTCTAGTGAATTGCATATTCGATCTCATATCGTGACAAATCAAATTTAAATTTAAATTTTCAAATAAACATAAAAAATTTTTAGTCATCATTTATAAAACTTGGACTGGATTGTACCTGTTGCGCTGGCGGTTGCGGATTCGATCCCCGCACATGACAAACATTTGTATTGGCCATACAGGTTTTTGCCGTGGTCTGGGTGTTTGTGCAGTCCTTGTGGGTCTCCCCACCGTGCCTCGGAGAGCACGTTAAGCCGTCGGTCGGTTGTTATCATGTACACCTGATAGCGATCGTTACTCATAGTATATATCCGCCAACCCGCATTGGAGCAGCGTGGTGGATTAAGCTCTGATCCTTCGCCTACATAGGGAAAGAGGCCAGTAGTGGGATATTGCAGCCTGAAGCGTTGCAAAACCTATTACTAAATTAATTTATTATACTTAATAAGACGCTTATATTTCAAATGTATAAATTATTTATATACTTACATCAAATTGTTTACATGTATCTATCTTGTTTACATACATCTTGACCCACCTCCACCTTGGTGATATTTCATTAGGTTTTAGACTAACCTCCCCCCCCCACACACACCACCACCACCACCAAAATTTATGTGTATTTTTTGTCCAAAGTCAATTAAAATTATGAGAGTCTCATCATTGAAAACGGGTATAATCTAAAATAATTAAAAACATTAAGCATCTCGATACAAATATTTAGTGAAGCGTCAGGGTTGCAGGATGTTTGTTGGTTATTTTTTTAGGTTAGAAATTCAAATTCATCGAAAAATAAATATACTTTATATCTCAATAAAGCCTTCTCGTGTTTTACCGAAGACCCCCGTCCCCCTCGACCCCGTTTAGAGCATCGGGTGATTAGTGGACGACCCCCTAAAAGATTCTGTCCTCGATGTTACATACAAGTGTTGCCACACTAGTCATGTGTGTGTTTAAAAGTTCATGTTAGTACGTTTGTTCATCTCCACTTTCTCCGAAACTTAACTTACTTTAAATAATTAGCTCGGGTGTTGTTCTTAGATAAGAAGATTTTTATGTCTTAAGATAAATTTTCAAACGCTGATATAATTACGATGTTATCAAATGTATGCAAATACATGCTTATTTTTTATTTTATTTTTAAATAAAAATTTAAACCGTATTTAAAAAAAAAACAAAGTTTTATGCTCGGATGTATATATGAATAACATATATTATTTATAAGAAATATACATTATTTAATATATTTATGTGAATATATTATATGTATATAATTTTTAGAAGTCTTCGTTTTGTTTTAAAAAGCATACAAAAGTGAGCTATACTACTCGTAATATAAATAAAATAAATATATTACAACATACTCGTACACAGACGGTCGACTGTTCCTAAGTAAGCAACTTAATGCTTGTGTTATACACATATAGGTGACAGCCGAATGTTATAGCTAAAAGTTTTTTTTATAACTATTCATAGAAATAATACATATATAAATAAATAAATATAG
Organism: Melitaea cinxia; assembly: GCF_905220565.1. Lineage (NCBI taxonomy): Eukaryota > Metazoa > Arthropoda > Insecta > Lepidoptera > Nymphalidae > Melitaea > Melitaea cinxia. The sequence goes on along the minus strand of NC_059408.1, from coordinate 644,239 downwards.
TATAATAACCGTGTTTGCTCGTAATAGAAAAAAACCAACTTCAATTACCTACATCGTACAACGTAAGTAGACGAACGAAATATTAGTCAAGTAAATACGCGTTATTAGATATAAGTCAAAAAATACTTGTCAAATTTCAGTTAAATTTAAATGGGACCACATGACGCACACCACCTTTCGATTAAAAAAACATCAAAATCGGTAAACCCAGTCAAAAGTTCTGAGGTAACATAAAAAAATACAGTTAAATTGAGAACATCCTTCTTTTTTGGAATTCGGTTAATAAAGGTGAAAAGTCTTTTTGTTTGATGTTTAAACGCGCTAATCTTAGAAACTGTTGGTTCGAATCGAAAAAATATTTTTGGGTTCGATGGCCCATTTGCGGAGGAAGGCTGCCCATAGATTATTTTTCCTTAAATTATCGCGTGTCAAACCGCGGGAGATAGCTAATTTTAATTAATTAGTACAGAACGTCTATTGACCCCACCAAACCCGACATTACTCATACAATAAATAAGTAAGCCAATTCAAAATCAAGGCGTATCATCGAACCTTCACGCTTCGTTCTAGAAACCGCGAGGTCGGGTCACCAGCGAGACTCGATCGCGCGACCCTATTGTATGCTAACTCGCCACTGAGTCACCGCCACGTTGTTTTTATAATCGACGATATAAACACAAATAAATTTATGACTTATTTATTCAAACTTTTTCGATTTAAATTCAACAATATAATTTTGTGAGGTCGGGCACAGCAGGAAACACCCTGCTCAAAATCTGGAGCAGCCCGACTGGGGAAGTGCCTCGACCTTACAGGAGATCACAGCTATAACACTGATTTCAATTATTGTTGTGTTGCTGTGGTGAGAAGGTGACCAGGGCTGCTGGTGAGGGTTGGGAGTATGGTTGGCAACGCGCTAACGATGCTTTTGGTTGCAGGCGTCTATACACGGTAACCGTTTACCATTAGCTAGTACGTACGCGTGTTTGTCGACGTGTTCCTATGGTTGATAAAATATTAAGTATTTTTATGCACTTTTATATACACAATTTTTGTGTGTCTCAAACTATAATAAAAAAAGTTGTAACTAGATATGTGACACTGCGGTCACCAACCCGCCTGCCCAGCGTAACTATGGGCAAAACACATGAGTTCACGCCATTTTTGGCTCGAACTTGTGGAGGCCTATGTCCAGTAGTGGACTGCGGCTAATGTGATGATGTGATGAACTAGATGAGTCACCTTTTTATCTATAACACTAGCATTAAGTTAGTGTTAAAGATATTAATGACATGCCTACTAAATAGATTACCTTATAAAATAAACAAGAAATATACATTGAAATCACTATTAAATCGTATCGTAACCGTCTCATGACCTGTAAATATCGCCTGGCAGACAAACATGTTTTGTCAGAGACTCGCTGTCGTCTGATAACGACTGATAATTCGTTATACTCGCTAGCTACGTGTTAGTGCTTACTTATGTAATTTTTATAACCTAAATACACTTGTTAATAATAAAATTTAGTTTATTTAAAATACCTAATTATAAAAAAAAATTTAATATCAAATCCGATAGACCGAATAGAAGTCATCATATCAAAAATTTCGATCTAGCGAGTACATCATTCCACAGCTTAATTAGCTAGAGCACCGACACGGTCAGTCGGAGATGCAGGTTCGATCCCCGCTGGAACGGTCGGTTTTTGATGTGATATTAAAAAATGCTTAGAATTTCCTAATGTGTGGGTAACACAAAAATAAAAATCGTACAAATAACTAATTATATAAAATTTAAATTTAAATTAATTTAAGTCAGTATTTATATTGGTGGCTTCACATTAATTATGTGTAATGAATTTATTAAAAACTTTAATTACAATTTATAAAATAATGATTCAAAAGTAATTTTAAAGTCATATCGAATAAAGATGTTTTTGAACTATAAGTTGTGAGTTAAATGTGTTTAAGCTTTCAAACATAATATTATGACCCTAAAGTGTAGATTTATACTTTTAACCGTCATAGAAAAAGAAGTCTCAATTCGACTGTATTTTTATGTATGTTACCTCATAATTTTCTCATTTACTGTGTACCGATTTTGATGATTATTTCTGTAATCGAAAGCTTAAGTAATTCTGACAAGCACAAATTGAAGTCGCGTAGGTACAATGGCCCAGCAATGTATATACGGCGACTAAAGGATACACCTATGTGCTTAGCAGTCGGGGGTTGCGGACTGAATAACTTAGGCAAACAATTTTGTCAATCAAATCAATGTCAATCAAACGTTTGTTGCTTGAGATGAATTTACACGGCATTTCTACTTAGTGCTCAGAGTTGTAGTTATATAACAACAAAATGGCACTGTATATCAATCGAAACAAAAATAATTCTATAGTATTAAATACGAGTCATTATGATTATACTCGTAGTATTAACAATCTTAATTAATATTAATATTTTATCGCTACTGACTCATTGTAGTGTACCGGCTTTGATTACATATCATGTTTACTTTTTGTTTCGTCGACCTCTTTGATAAAACTAGCGACTCACACAGTGCTTATCAGACTTCTTGACATTTTTGTTCAGTTATTCAAATTCACCTAAATCAATAAACCACAAGTTTTAGATCCACAATCACAAATAGTACCCCATAAAAAATTAGAACTTGATGATAAAAAGACATATATATATATATATATATATATATATATATATATATATATATATATATATATATTGCACGCTTTTCTCATACGTCAATAAGCTTTAACGGTAACTGGTGATACAGGCCTTTAATGTACAAAACCGCGTGTTACTGCTAGCTTCTATAGAAATAACTCCACCATCAACCTGGATACTATTTTTAACCGACTCCAAAAAAGGAGGAGGTTACCTCAATTCGACCTCGTCGTTTATGAACCGATTTTGATAATTCTTTTTTTGTTAGAAAGGAGATAGATATCTCAAGTGTGGTATCATGTTAAGGAAACCAGGATCTGATGATAGAATCTATCTATCTAATCTATGTAATCTAGACTAAATCGGCAAAAAAGCATACGACCCATCTGATGGTACGTGGTTACCGTAGCCTATAGACGTCTGCAACACCAGAAGACTCCAAGCGCGTTGCTGACCCTATCCCAATCCTTCCCAGGAGCTCTATCCATCTTACTCGCCACAGGATCACAAAATGTTATGTAATGATTTGATACCAGCGTTATTTAGCTGTGATCTTCTGTAAGTTAGTACTTATCCAGTTAGACTGTTCCAGATTTTGGTATTCCTGCTTAGGGTATTTTCTGCTGTGTTCTACCTCGATGACTATGATGGACATAGCCATGTGTGTTTGTAAGTGTCAATAGATATACTTCAAAATTAACCTTGATACTCCTCAGTACATATATCTTATTATATACTGATGCATGTAGCATATAATATAAAATGTTCATTCAAACACACGCCATAGTGCACAAGTAAACATGTTTTGATGTATATTTTTTGTAATTTCACCTTGAAACTATCAATGTTTCGTTGTAGTCGGGGTTCGTTGTTATGGCGTTTGGTTGTTAAATTAATACCACTTGTTATTAAATATAAGATTTTAAATTAACGTGGTTATTTTTATTACTAAACTTATTCAAAAACGGGATATTTACCATATTTTGTATTTTATTTTACCGAACTCAATATTTCGACATTATCTAAGAATGTCTTGTCCATGAGAAGTTTGCGGGCACTTGTTATGAATTACTATTAGCATTTGAAGACGAGGAGTTAGCGGAATATTGTACCACCATTGGTATATTGCTTTCGCGCTGGCGATCGCGGGCTGGATGGCCATGGTATACATTAGTATTGTCTGTACAGATGTTGATGGGTCAGAAGTAAATCTTAGTGGGGGCCGTTGAGTGTGAGGTTTCTAATATTTGTTTGAATTAAACGCATTTTCAGACGAAGTTAAGTTATATAACGTTCCACAGTTACAATCAACGCGTATTAGGACTTACCACGATTGTCACTTTGAATCTCCCAGTATTTTGGCAATGTTGCAGACACCGCAGTCGTAGACGACCTGAAACTAAAACAATGTTGCCTTCATTCGTTAATACATCTAAACCACTTTTAATTCGCTAATAATTCATCAAACAGCGTACAATGTAACGATAATCATGTTGATAATATCTCTGATAAGCGTAACAAACAAACATATTAATATTTAGTTTATCACAGATACGATTATATTTATTTTTTAAATCATGTTCAAAAATACTGATACATATTTATGTCGACCATTGAAAATATTATTTTTAAAGTACTTACTTATTATCATTATTTTTGATTTAACATCTGGTGGTGTAGGTATTCGAGTCACGGGTTTGATCCCTGCTTATGGCTGTTTATGTAGACCATATTTGTCGCCATCAAGGCGTTTTTGCTTGGGTTGTGTGTTGGGTTGTATTGTGACTCGATGGAGATTTCATCTTACTGAAGGCTGATACCCTCTTCCAAATATTTATTATATAGAAATATTTCCTTACATTACTGAATTTTAAAATAAAAACTAACACAGATTGTAGCTCATAGTAGGGGTAAATCATACCAAGTTTCATTTAAATATATTCAATAATTTCAGAAAGACAGAAACATATACAAGAAACAAAATGAATGGCTTCAATGTCAATTGCCTAATATCCTCTAAAGAAAACTTTTAATGTAAAAGATACTCCTATCACAGCTTTATTGTATGTATAAATTCGTTTTATTTATTATTTTTAAATATAAAATAGTATTCACGATTCAGCCTGTTACATCCCACTGCTGGGCACGGGACGTTTTCTTGATGTAGGAGAAGAATCTGAGTTTAATCCACCGCGTTATTTATCAACATAGCAGGAAGACATTTCTTTTTTTTTTTATTTCAGTTTGACGTGTAACAATAAACTTAACAATTAATTGTCAATGTCGGCTGTCAGCAGGTTATTTACTAAATTACTTCAATAAAAGATTCTGTAAAGCACGCGGAAAACATTATTTTTAAAGTCGACAAACAAAGCGATGCAAATATTAAGAGAATTGAATTCAAAGTAAATATTAATATTGTTTTTGTTCATTTTTGTTACGAATATGCAATTCTTGTATTTAATTGCAAACTTATGTATAAAAATGGTCTGGAAAATTAGTAGTTATGCTATTTTTGAAATAAAACTTCTTTATGCAAGCTTGATTTGGGGAGTAAGCTGGTAAGTGCGTGACGAGAGCGTTACGAAAAGTGTGATCGGGCGAGGCGAACGGAGCAAGAGAGAGAGTGCAGAAGCTTTACTTCAGTTGTGTGGTCTTAAGCACACTCGTTTTTTATTACTATAGTTATTGAAAATTACTTAAAAATTAGAAAGTTTAGTTAAATTTTACACGTTATACACATTGACATTATATATGTACTTATACATAGATTTAAAATACACTACAGTATGTTATTACTATTCTTAAAATCAAAATCAAAAAGAACTTTATTCAAATAGGCTTCAATAGCACCTTCAAATCTTCAATTTATAAATTTAATTATTATTTATGGTTAAAAGTGAACCACCGATTCGGAATGTAGACTGCAGTGATGAATTGGCAAGAAACTTTGAATCGGTAGGAAATTAAATATAATTTTTACTCAATTTTGTCAACCCTGAACAAACTTTATTGAAATAAATGGCTGACAGTTCAGAATGAAGCGTAAATTGCTTTAATTATTTTTTGTCTGCGTAAAAAAAAAAAACAAATAGAATAGTGCCTTGTGTCCTATTCAGTATCATACCGATATTGTAACATTTTTAACTAATGTAATAACTATACATTCGCCCGGTTCTGGTCAATTTTGTTGTAATATTAGTTTTTTTTTTTTTTTTTTTTTTATAGAAGAGGGGGCAAACGGACAGTTGGATCACCCGATGGTAAGTGAAAAACATCCACAGACACCCGCTACATCAAAGGATTAGCAGGCGCGTTGCCGGCCTTTCAAAAAGGAATATGCTCTTCTTTTGAAGGTCCCTAGGTCGTATTTGTTCGGAAATACCGTAGGTGGCAGCTGGTTCCAAAGAGGGGTCGTGCGTGGCAGAAAATGGCGCAAAAATATTAAACGGTCTAACGATGTTTTGTCTTTGTTATGAGTAACAGCGGAGTTTCTTCTCGATTCTTCTCTGCAGAATCTACATTCCGAATCGGTGGTAGCTTCACTTATAACCATAATTTAATTTGTAAAATGGCGATTTGAAGGAAGTTTTGAAGCCTATTTTTTATTTTAACTTTGAAACCTTATCTCGAGGGTCTGGATAAATCAAAATTAGACATAAACACACTTTGACAAACCCATTGAGTTAGTTTGCAGTAACTCGACATTCGAGATTTTTCTGTTTGCTAATCGTAGCTATAATATTAATATTTGTAGTAAATATATTTATACTAAAAGACACCATTTTACATTCATACTTAAAATAATAGTTACATAAAACACGGTCAGTTTCAATATTCTATCGATCTTTGAATTTGCTCACTAGACATAGAATTTTGACGTTAGCTCTATACAAAGTGTGTCAAAAATTCATCGCTAGCAGGCAAAACCAGAGACAGGTAGGTTATTGTCAACGGCTGTTATATAGTAAATAATTTAGAAAAAAAAGCGACTTCAATTACATCGACAAGTAATACAACGTATGTGGACGAACAAAATTAACAAAAGCACTAGTCACCACTACACTTTTCGAATAATCCCCTCGATTTCTCTAGAATGCTATTAACAGATGCTAGTTTCTTTATCATGGCACCACCCTTGGCATATCTCCTTTCCAAGAAAAAAAGAATCATCAAAATCGGTTGATAAAGGATGAAGTTATTCGCAAACACACATAAAAACTATATACGGTCGAATTGAGTTACCTTTTCCGTTTTGAAGTTAGTTAAAAATTATTAATTAATTTAAATTTATTTGTCACACAAGGATCGCAGAACAAAATTAAATCTTAATAGTATCGTAGAGCCAGTGAAACCGAATTGTTTTTATAGTTTATACAAACACTAGCTGTGCCACGTGGTTTCACCTGCGTTGTTATATAACCTATATCCCCTTGGGAAATTGACTAACCATTAAAACAAAAAGAATTTGTCAATTTATACTAGTAATTTCCTGAGATCACTTCAGATCACAGATCACTTCACTTTATCATATTAGTATGGATATAAAAAACAACATATACATAAACAAACATTAAAAAAAACCTTTTTTATATTTAAATGTAAATAGAACATTAAAAACCTCAAATTTAACTTATACACAGTTATTGTAATATTCATATCATCGTAAATATGTGTTCTCGTATTGTTTTAAAACAGGTACGAGGCAATCAAAATCGGCCAAGTCGAGTCGGACTCGCGGACGAAGGGTTCCGTACCATTGACTCGCTAAATATAAGTAAATTTTCTGTAAAATATTTAATTGTTAATTAAAACTTAATATTTTGTCAATATTTCAAGCGTTTACTTAGTGCTGATTTTAATATCGGGCAGAATGCGGCAAAAAAATCACTTAGTTTATATGAGGGCCTCCCCCCCCCTAAATATTTTTATTATAATTTTATTATTTATTATTTGGGTCTCGTTTTTACCCTTTGGGCACGGAACCCTAAAGCTTTAATTAATATTGGAATACCTTTGTATCATTTATGTTTAATTTATGTGTATGAATATAAAATTTACTTTAAAAAAATATTTAACATTTGTATACATAAAAAATAACATAAAAACGTTTTTAATTTACATATGTATTATTCTTTTAACTACATATGATTGTCTACTTGCTTACTGTAAGTACATATAATTATTATATCAACATATATATACAGTGTATTTGAAGGTATGATGACAAGTAATATAAATTGTGTTTGCTTGCAAACGGAAAAAACCGACTTCAATTACATCGACAAGTAATACAACGTAAGTAGACGAAAAAAATTAACAAACGCACTAGTCGTCACTACGATTTTCGAGAGTTCCCCTCGATTTCTCTGGGATTCCATCATCAGATCCTAGTTTCCTTATCAGGGTACCACTCTTGGGATATCTGCTTCCCAACAAAAAAAAAAAGAATTATATAAATAGAATTAAGAATTATATAATCGGTTCATAAACGACGAAGTTATCGCCTAACATACATAATATATATACGGATGAATTGAGTAACCACCTCCTTTTTTGAAGTAGGTTAATAAATATGAATGAATTTGTAACTGTTGAGTAAGTAATTGACGGTTTTTACGTTGGTTACCTTACCTGAAACAAAATGACTTCAAAATCTTCTTGACGCCTACATGAATAAACTTTGATATCGATTTTTAGAAGAACCCGAAATCGAAGCCAAGATCATTCATTCAAAATCTACTAGGTCATATGTATATGAAACAAGAATTCAAGAAGATAATTTCGATAGTTGTGTTTGCAGGCAAACGAAGAAAAACCGACTTCACTTATATCGACAAGTAATACAACGTAGGTAGACGAAAAAATAGTCAAGTAAATACGCATTATCAAAGATTACTCTAAAAGTTGTAATCAGATCTCGATTAAATTTAAACGTGACCACATGATAAACACCGGCTTTCGATTAAATTAAAAATCATTAAAATCGGTACACCCAGAAAATTGTTATGCGGATTTTCGAGAGTTTCCCTCGATTTCTCTGGGATCCCATCGTCAGATCCTGGTTTTCTTATCATGTTACCAAACTAGGGATGTCTCCTTTCCAACAAAAAAAGAATTATCAAAATCGGTTCATAAACGACGGAGTTATCCCCGAACATACATTAAAAAAAAGAAATATATATATATACGGTCGAATTGAGTAACCTCCTCCTTTTTTTGAAGTCGGTTGATAAAATATGACAAGGAAGTGTGTGTTTCTCTTCATCGTATAAAATCATTTTATAATCGTAACGCTATTGACGCCGCGCCTATTTCGTGAGCGGACACGTTCTGGGAATCTTGCCAGCTTTCGTCTCCTAAACGAGTTCAATACCCATTTGACGCATTTTATTAGTCAACATGTGAGTATTAAAAATATATTCGTGATATAGACCACGCGGAAACGTACGATACAATACGAATATGTAGTACTTAAGTACAACAAAATTTTTTGATTGCAATAGATACAAATATATGTATATATATATATATATATATATATATATATATATATATATATATATATATATATATATATATATATATCTACATAAATAAAAATTAATTCTTTTGTATGTTCCTTAAGGCTCACGAAAGCTATTAACACTTAAAATTAATTTACTATTAACTTTTGACTGTACTGTGTGGCTACGGTACTAAAGAATATAGCCACCCCCTCTCTTCCCGTGGGTGTCGTAAGAGGCGACTAAGGGATAACACAGTTCCGCTACCACCTTGAAACTTAAAAAGCCGACCGGTGGCGGGATAACCATCCAACTGCTGGCTTTGAAATACACAGGCTGAAGACGGGCAGCAGCGTCTTTGGTGCGACAACGCCAGCCCTGCGGTCACCAACCCGCATGCCCAGCGTGGTGACTATGGGCAAAACACATGAGTTCACGTTATTTTTGGCGTAAACTTGTGGAGGCCTATGTCCAGCAGTGGACTGTATAGGCTGTAATGATAGTAACTTTTGATAGAATGTCTGCCCGGGCAGCTAGTTTTAAATAAGCATAACAAAATAATGTACACTTATAGCTAACATATTCACATTTTTGATTAAAAAAGACTTCAAATGATATTCAATTTATAGTTTGATTTGTATTCTGTATAAAAGTGTATTTTTTTTAGAATATTAATGCATTTTTATAAAAATATAGATATTTAAAAGTAATCGCTTCCCGTATTTTTCATTTTGTAAGAGTAAGTCCCTTATACTCTTTCGCTTCTGACGATTGCTTACATAGTCAATAATGCATAAATGTAAAATGATATTATACACAAGTACTATCAAATTTCAGCCTTAAAACATCTATTTTCTTTCTTTGTTTATCTGTCTATATAGTTCATCTATATTATATATAGGTATCTGTCTTTTTAAAGTTAACATATATTTTTATAAATTAAATTCTATTTATCATGTAGAGGTTTTTATAATCATTAAAACGAGATGGTTCGCTGTTTGCGCTTAGTAACTAAATTTTATTGGATGAATTGATGTCATGGCCGCGTGTGACTGAACTGTGCACGTGTGTGAGATATTTGTGTGCGATAGTGGTTCCGTACTGTTTCATTCTTTAAATTAAAACTATTTAATTTCAAGAATGAAACACTACATACAACAACATGACGGTATAAAATTAAAAATTAAAAAAGAATTTGTATAGATCTTTGTACTTTTTTTTAATATGTAGGTATACTAAAAATAAAAAAATAAAAAATATGAAAACTTTTTAGTAACTTAACGAGATTTAAAAAAAAAATAATTAACTGAATTGTGATATGTTTTTTTTTTATTTTTTCTTTACAACTATACAAAGCGTGCATGCATGTGTGTTTGGATAATTTTCGAGGTTTCTTCTATCTATTGTAATATTTTTTTTAACTTTAAACTTAGTTAAATATTTATTTTTCAAAGTTTAGTCGAATGTAACATTCGACTCTTCGTTATCTCAATTCCTTCAGCTGTGAACCCGCTGATAGCTGTTATCAGTCAATCTAAAGTGTGCTCGTGTCACATCGGCCTGTGAGGTCGAGCTGTACACGCGTTTTTACGAAATAATTAACTTAATGTTCCAATTAAAGAAAACATTCGTATCTAACTTTAAATTGTTTGTTTTAAATTTTAAACAATTTTTTTTACTAAAACTACTGAGTAAATTTACGTTTTTTTTATTATTTATCGAAATCGTCTGTTCTCATTTGGCGCATCGAATTGTAATAAAAAACAAGTTGAAATTCTCGATTTAACGTGAATCCTACCTTCTGTCACCAGTTACCAAATACTGTAGGCTTATTTCACAAAATACAGATAGGTTTAATCAGAAGGTAAAACTGATCATGTGTCTCTTTTTCATCTATATAAAAATATGTTTAACATACACACGGTCGTCTGTTTCTAATGCTAAGCAACTAAATGTTTGTGTTATAGGTAACAGCTGACTGATATAGCTACACTTTTTTTTTGATAAATAATAATAATAAATAAACTCTTTACACTCAACGGCGCCCAGTAGGATTTTTTCCTGTGTCGGGGGTCTGGAAACAAAATACACAAGCACAAACGCCCAGACCAAACATCTGTATAGCCAATATAAATGTTTGTCACGTGCGGCGATCGAATCCGCGGCCGTTAGCGCAACACTCAGTTCTGTGAACGCTGCTCCAACAGGTCGTCTTTAAATATACATAATGAATCCACATGGTAATAAATAAATACATATATTATTTACCATGTAGGTTCGATTCCCAGACTCTGGGCGAACCCAACGGAACTCCCGGAGCAGAAACCAGGGCAAAACACACTGCGCCAACGGGCTGGTCAAATAAACTGCAATTTTTGGATTTACAGTTAGCATATAGGAATGGTATCCGTTTGAAATAAGGTTGAAGTATCCGGTTGAAGAAATATATGATTATCTTTTATCTGTCGGATACCGTCATACGTCAAATAGCTTTATCAGCCACCGATGTAGGTTTGTTTGCACGCTTACAGCTAGTGATAGGTCACAGTAGGTATAAATGATTTAAATCATATATATCTTTCAAGGCCACTTCGCGTAGCATGCGTCGCCCGCGTGAGTTAGTTTCAGTCTTTCAGTAGGGTAGCGGAGCTACAATACTTATACCGTTTTTTTAAAATAGGTCTAATTTCAAATGAAAAGAAAAAACGAATTCAATTACATTGACAATTAATACGACCTAGGTAGTTTTTAAAATAGTCAATTACATACGCATTATTAATATAATGCACGTCAAAAAAATAAGAAAATTAAACATAACATGTACCATTTTTCGATTAAAAAATAATCGATAAACTCATTATAAACTTATCAGGTAACACAGATAAAAAAAGAAAATATAGTCGAATTGAGAACTTCCTTTTTCGAAATCGGTTACAAAATAGTACGAAATTCTTTACCCAATTCATTTTAGAAGATAATGATGCTGTTATGTGAACTGACAATAGGCTGACCTCGCTATTACCTACACAGACCTATAATTATGTATAATTTGTATATATAACAACAAATATAATTGAAAATCGATATAAATAACTAAAAATGTAGAAAACAACTTTATGGCTTTTGACAAAATATGTTATGAATAGAAATCAAACTAGCTACGTAGTGTAATCACATTAACCTCTTAACCGTAATTAATTTAGTAACGATTTCTTAGGTTTTAATTGCAACAACTCCAACTTGTATCTATGTTACGATCACATAATATTATAAATCTACTAGCTGACTCGGCAAACGTTGTCTTGCCGCTAAACGCTATTTAAAAATAGGGGTTGCTGGTAGAAGGGTGAAAATTTAGGGTTGTATGTATTTTCAACGCCAAATCATAATAAAATAAAAATTAAATAATTCATCTAAAAATTAAAAAAAAATTAAGGTTGGACTACCCTTAACGTTTAGGGGGATGAAAAACAGATGTTGTTCGATTCTCAGACCTACACAATATGCACACAAAATTTCATGAGAATCGGTCAAGCCGTTTCGGAGGTGTTTAACTACAAACACCGCGACACAAGAATTTTATATATTAGATATTCGGTTATAAGCTAATGGATATACGATTACAGAAAAAGCGTCAGTAATTGCATTCGTTCTGTTATCGGGTTCCAAGGAAAACACTTTTAAAAAAAGTTGTTATTAGATCCTAATTAGGAATACACGATTATATGTTATAAGAAAGTTTAAAAGATGGGACCCGGGAGCGGCAGTTCGGTGCGACGACTTGCGACAGACTCTCCGAGTGATGCATGGAAATGAACCAATACAATGATGAAACACACGTGACAGTAAATTAAAAGGGTTACGTGGCTCATGCCCATACATAGCCCGGGTATAACAGTTCCATTAGATATACGTTTGAAGGTTATCGGTTCAACTGCACTAGCATCATCGTGATTTCAAACGTTAAAAAAAACTCATGACGATTCCGTGATATTCAGAAATATGTATATCAGTAAAAAGCAGCGCCGTGAATTTTCAATTTTAGTTATACAATTAGGTCGGCAAACAAACGTACGGCTCACCTGATGGTAAACGATTACCGTAGCTTATCGACGTCTGCAACACCAGAAGCACCGCAAGCGCGTTTCCGTTCTACCCCCTACCCTTGCCAGCGCTCTGGTCACCTTACTTACAACAGAAACATATCACTGCTTGAAAGCAGTATAATTTAGCTGTGATCTGCTGTAAGGTCGAGGTACTCAGTGGCGTAGCTATCATAGGGCCAGGTGGTGCTCCAGATCGGCTACTCGGGCCGGCTCCCCAGTCGGGCTACTCCAGATTTCGAGCAGGATATTTCCTGATGTCCCCTACCTCACTTAATTATTAATAGTATCATCATTACAGCCTATACAGTCCACTGCTGGCCTCCACAAGTTTACGCCAACAATAACATGAATTCATGTGTTTTGCTCATAGTCACCACGCTGGGCAGGCGGGTTGGTGACCGCAGTATTGGCTTTGTCGCACCGAAGACGCTGCTGCCCGTCTTCGGCCTCAGTATTTCAAAGCCAGCAGTTGGATGGTTATCCCGCCACTGGTCGGCTTTTTAAGTTCCAAGGTTGTAGTGGAACTGTGTTATGCCTTAGTCGTCTCTTACGACACCAACGGGAAGAGAGGGGGTGGCTATATTCTTTAGTACCGTAGCCACACAGTACATGTAGTACATTAATAGTAGTATTAATATTGTTATTCTAATAATTATCTACTTTTAACTAAATAATAATTAATCATGTCAAAACATTATCAATCAAGTCACACGCGAACAATGGAAATACAAAAATAAATAATCTATTTACATTTTTTAATAATGTAAGAATATAATAATGCAATAAAACTTAACGGCGAACAAAACACACGATATTATATCGAGAAACATTGAAAAACAAGTATTTAATTTAAAATTAAAATGAACTAAACTCGAATTAATTTATTATTTAAAAATAGACACATGTAGCGAAACAAAACAGCTTCAATCCTGCGAAACTTGATAATAATAACATTAAATGTTTTAAACCTAAACCACACATACATCGACTAGTTTCTACTAACATTATTTGAATTGTTTCTCTCAAAATCAACAATGTACGTAATGTAGGTCGGTAATATTGTTTTTAGTGTTGACGGTTTTGATATAATAAAGGCAGGTTTTAATAGACGAATTGGTTTAAATAGAGAACAGTAAATTGACCAATTGAAGGGTTTATTTTTAACCTCGGATATTAGTTTTAATTGAATTAAGGTAAAGGATTTGATGCGTTCCATGAGATGACGAAAAAAAATTAACACTAGTCTACTCGCAATCGAAAAAAACTGCTCCTTTTTTGAAGTCGGTTAGTAAATAAATAAAATTCTGACTTTAATCTATTACATCGACAAGTAATACAACGTAGGTAGACGAAAAAATAGTCAAGTACCCGCTAACAAAGACTCAAAAAATGGCCATCATGTCTCGATCAAACGTAAACGAGATCACCAGACAAGCACTAACTTTCGATTAAAACAAAAATCATCAAAATTGGTACTCTCGGTAAAGAGTTATGCGGTACAAAAAAACGTAGATCGACGAAAAAATAGTCAAGTAAATACGCATTATCAGATATAATTCGATAACTACTTTTCAGATCTCGATTAAATTAAAATGGAACCACATGACTAGCGCCACCTTTTGATAAAAAAAAGAATCATCGAAATCGGTCCGTTCAGTAAAAAGTTCTGAGGTAACTTATAGTTTAAAAACAAAGTGCAGTCGGATAGAGAACCTCTTCCTTTTTTTAATTCGTTTAAAAACAACAAACAATATGTTAAACATGACTCAAAGGGTTGCGCGCCTTTTTATAATTGTTATCTGTAGAAAGTTCTAGAACAATCTTGTCAATGTAAATAACATTGCAGAAACGATTCAGATAATACGAGTGATTATGTAATACAAAAGATGGTGCATATCATTTGGTCCCATTTAAATTTATTTAAGATCTAACAACTACTTTTCGAGTTATATCTAATAATGCGTTTTTACTTGACGCTTTTTTCGTCGACCTACGTTGTATTATACCGCATAACTTTTTACTGGGTGTACCGATTTTGTATTTAATCGAAAGCTGATGTTTATCATGTGGTTACATTTAAATTTCATCGAGATCTGATTACAACTTTTGGAGTAATCTTTGATAATGCGTACTTACTTGACTATTTATGCGTCTTCCTACGTAGTATATTACTTGTCGGTATAATTGAAGTCGTTTTTTTTTCGACTAATACAATTACAAACAAATACAATTTTTATGTATCTTTTTTTAATCTAAAGCTAATACTTGTTTTGTGATCTTATATAAATATGATTGAGGTAAGTGGCACTTTGAAATAAATTACAATTTCACCAAAAAATGTTGCTATCCTATGTCTACAAAAAAATATCAAAATTCTGGTTTCACATTTTATGGGTATTTATATCAAATGTCAACATTAGGTCTTAATCAATCTATGTTTAAAACATACAGTCGAATGGAGAACCTCCTCTTTTTTGGAAATCGGTTAATAATAATAAAACAATTCAAACAGAGGATTAAGACAGTTCGAACTTTAACCACACCATGTTTAAATTTCTCGTATCTTCAGCCCTTCATCCAGTAATATATGTCTGGCTTACATTTCGCTACAAGTGATTATAGATAATATAATAATTATATATTAATTTTAACTAAAAAATTGATTAAATTATATTTATCAGCAAAGTAAGCTCAATTGTGATCAGTTTTTAGTATTATTAACAATTAACAATTGTTTCTCTTTTGATTCTTTGATTTTTTTGAAGTGAAACTTCTCTAGGCGCATGACGGTAAAACTTTTACGGACGAAACGGCAACGTTTTGACGAAACGACAACGTTTTGACGAAACGGCAACGTTTTGACGAAACGGCAACGATTTGACGAAACGGCAACGTTTTGACGAAACGGCAAAGTTTTGACGAAACGGCAACGTTTTGACGAAACGGCAACGTTTTGATGAAACGCTAACGTTCTTGTCGATGGCGCTGGAACGGAAATCTTAAGCTTTAGATTTGTATAAATATAAACGAGACTTAAAAATTAGTTAGCCAAAGAAGTGTCACTTCTGACACGTGCACTTTATACGCACGCACTTTTTTGTTTTATTCTTTTACTGTAGCTAATTGTAATTTAAAACACTATCTTAAGTTGTTGTCATGTGTGTGTTATTTATATAATATGTTATTAGTGTATGTTAGTCAAGTAATGTAGTTATCACCTATAATTAAAGTTACATTAAGAGTTTACTGTTATTGTATGATGTAGTTGAAATATGGTGTTATACTTTGTTCGTGTTCTATAAATAAATAAATAAACAAATGTCACATATAGCTTCGCATCTAGTGACCTATCCAATGGCTGTTTCCGCGAAAACATGTTTTTAAAATTGTATTTTTCCACATCTATCGAGATATTGTTTCAAGATTTCCTGATGAGTCGAGTGTATTGTTTAGATAGCATGTTTTTAGAGTAGGTGTCATATATGTTATTTTTATCAAGTTATACATATTCATAATAGAACCGTCATGTATTTTTCACAGGCTACGTCGATAATTTTAATATTGTTTTACGACTCTGTACCTACTTAAGGCTTGACTCGAGAATTTATGATATCTCAAAGAAACCAACTGAAATTCAGGATTAAAAGTATACAGCGTCTTACCTCAGAGTGTGGATTCAAATCGTGTCAATTTCAATTCCAATTAATTCAACAGTTTTATTAGCTCAGACCAACGTGCAGACGAAAAAAAAAAAAAAAAAGAATACGTTTTCGGCTTCAATATCAATTACAAGCTGTTCTTCAACAATTTTGTTTTTATCTTCAATGCTCAGAATCAAAATCAAAAATTACTTTAATAAAGTAGGCTTCAAAAGAACTTGTGATTTTGTCCAGATTTAGACCATTATTATTATTAGATAGGTTATTATTATTGCAAATTAAATTATAAAAATAAATAAAATAAAATAAGCCTTTATTACTGTTCCACAATTTATAGAAAAATTAAAATTTTTATATTAGTTTGTTATTGACAATCGGTTTCAAACAGCTTGTCCTTCGACATAGGCCTCCTCTAATTTTTTCCACATTGATCTGTCTCTCGCTATTCTCATCCACACTGGACCAGCCACCTTCTTCAGGTCATCTTCCCAACGTTTCATTTGTCGCCCTTTATTTCTTTTTCCATTCCTAGGATACCACTCCGTTATCATTTTTGTCCATTTCTCGTTTGTATCTCTTATCATATGTCCCGTCCATCTCCATTTTAAAGTCTTGCATGTCTTTTTTGCCTCCTTAAATTTAGTAATATTTTTTATTTCTTCTAATGTTATTTTATCCAATCTTTTTACCCCAATTACACTTCTCTCTATTCCGTTTTGACATACGTTTACTTTGTTCATTAATTTTTCTGTTAATGCCCATGTTTGGCAACCATATGTTAAGCATGGTAAAATGCAGATATTATATACTTTTCTTTTCTCTTTAAGCGGCATGTCTTCATTTTTCATTATTTCACTAAGGGACCAGTATCTTTTCCATGTGTTAGCTATTCTTCTATCTATTTCCTTATGCATAGTATCTCTTGCGGCTACGAGTTGTCCTAGATATACGTACTCTTCCACGTATTCTATTTCCTGTGCATTGACTCTAATGTTATATGACTGTGAGGTGTTCGTCATAATTTTTGTTTTCGCTGTGTTTATTGTAAGCCCTGCTATCGCGCTTTGATCTGACAGTTGTTGTAGCATTTGCTCAAGTTTTTTTGGGCATTCTGAAAATAAAATTATGTCGTCTGCAAACCGTAAGTGATTTAACTTTACACCATTTATATCCAGTCCTTCGTGGTCCCATTGCAGATTTCTGAATATAATCTCTAGCGCCGCTGAAAACAACTTGGGTGAAATCGGATCCCCTTGACGAACCCCTCTCTCTATAGGAAATTCTTCTCCTGTAGTTTCTAGTCTAACTCGAGCTGTGCTTTTAGAATATATGTTCTGGAGTAATTTTATGTACTTGCCCTGTATCCCCTGTATACGTAGTGCTTAATTAAATTATAAGTATGTATTAAATCTATCCCAATAAGAATCGTACACATTGATCTCGTTTTCAGTGAAAAATGATTTACTAAAGATTTAGTGGACGTTCCAAGTACAAAGATAAGTGGAAGTTTTGAGGACAATGCATTGCAGAGTTAAGAAGACAACGCAGCTGACATATAACTAGCATTTTTGTGAATTGTGATAAAAACAAATAATACGAAATATATAAAACAACCCGCAGTGGAGAAGCGTGCTGGACTAAGCTTTGGCCCGTTTCCAACATGAAGGAAGAGGTCTATGTCTAGCTGTGAGATATTAGATACAGATTACATCAGTCAATTAATCAAGAATAAAAAAAAATCGTTTTTATTACTCATAGATTATAATGATGTTGGTGATTAAGTTATAAGTGAAATTGAGAGTTTATTAGCAGCAGGTGTTAAGGCAGGAGCTCAAACAGGAGTTATAGAAGGAGTGAAAACTTAAGGAGAAGAAGTCTTAATCATAGGTATTGTAAATAAACAGTTGAAGCAAGAACGACTCGGCCAGTGATAACTAGTTTTCAACTAAATGGGGCGCAAGGATCAACACATTGGGGAATTGTAACCGGTTCATATCTAATGTTAATTCTGACAGCGACGGTTTTATGTAAATACGGGTTATCGAAAACTTCGATACTTTAAATAGAATTTGTATTATCTTTAGTGCTGTAGACGAAAATAAATTGTCTTTATTTAGTAATATAGTGTAAGACGTAGGAAAAAAATATCAAGTCATAAATTAGTTTCAGAGAGGTGTCGATAACCTTAGCTAATCTAAATAAAATTATAAAAATTATTTACAATGCTAAAATATCCTTTAAATTACCCACTGTTGAGCAAAGGTAAGTTAGTACGCAGGAAATGGCAAATTACATGTCTCGATATATTACCACACGACTGAAGTAAAACTTTTTTCACTCCTACAGTAATATACGAAACGTAATTACTATTTCTATCGTCACCAACCAATATCTCTCTCTCAGCTTCCGTTCGCATCGCTCACACATTTCGTAACGCTCTCGTCACGCATTTACCAGCTTACTCCTCAAGTCAAGCGAGCGTAAAAAAAGCGTAAAATAGTTTTTCATGAAATAGAATAAATATACACAACATATTAACACAACGCCTTACAAAGCACGTGTGTGTCGCACACAGAGCGGCACTGTGTACGCGTTTGCTACACATGAAAGAATCAATTGAGTCCGGGCCTTAATTATCTTGTTTACAATTCGCAAACGTATGGATTTAAACCTACATCACCACGGAACTACCGAACCGTTCCTTCACTGTCGAAAATACAAACTATTATATATACATTGCTGTTAATTAATCATCGTTTCCAAACAGTGTGTACTAATAACCAGCAGTGTATGTAATACTATAATAAGCATTGTCTATTTTATAGAATATCTAAGTGTATAAGTAGAGTATACATTATACTATGGCATTGTATCAAATGAAATGTTTATCCTTTTATTACAATTCGCTCCTGAAACTAGAGAAAGGGTCTTATACAAATATTTTTGGTTCAGTAATTGTGAAACTTTTGACAGGAAAGGATGGGCGCCATTTTACTCGTGATAAATCGTTAATTTTAATTGTTTCGAAATTAATAGATAAGGTTGTTGAACTAGGCGTTATTCTGATTATGTTAGAACAACTGCAGGGCGTGTTTGCGGTTTGATTCTATCATATCGTCCGATGTAGTTTATTGTGTTATAACAAAACATTCTATTTTTAGCTTTGACAATAATTGGTTATGATTAGGCTTAGTTCAGAATATATAAGTAATTCTTTTTATAGTACTTTCTGCGTTTACAGATTAATTTCAAAATACTAGGTTAGAAGAATAAATAGATGATTATGAATACTGACGCTTGAGATAATGTTTCGATTGATATTATACTAAGTACTACGAGTATATTATATTGTGTGACATCACCGAAATGTTTATATGTATAATAATATTGTAACCGGCTGATGTCGATACATGAGAGATGATCAGAAAAAAGGGAAAAAGGCTTTATGAGACCAGCAAAAGCCAAATCTCAAGCAAAAAACTGTATGTGATTTTTTCAGACGTAATCATGGAGATCTAACTCAATGGATTATGTGTGTCAATAGATATCAAACTCGCCCAAGTCCAGTACCAGCCATTTGAGGTTTTATTTATTTTTTCGATTCAGCAAAAAAATACGATTCTTTTCGTTTTAAATCAATCTAGTCTAAATCCTCGACTTCCTAAAGAAATTAAGGGCGAAAATTGATAAATTTTTTCAATATCACCTAAGTCACACACGAATTCCAAATCATACAAGTCCAAGTCCATTACAGCCAATCACAAGTCGTCTTTACTCTGTCATGGCTGCCATTCTTGTTTATTCCACGTGCTTGTACTAATCGTGCTACTTGTATTTATTGTAATTATGGACAATTTAATAAAAGTTGTTCCTCCAGACTGAACAGTTAAGTGATATCATAAAGGAAAATAAACAAAATCGCTAAGTTTGATTCGTAATATAAGATTTTTTTCATAACAAGACCGTACCTCCGGACAGCGACACATGACGTCGAACAGGGCCGGACTGTTTTTATCGTTCCAACTTAAACAGCGTTTTTTAATTCGGAAGATTTTATGTATACCTACAAATGTATTAGTAACTAGGCAGAAATAAAAAATAATTTAAAAACCGTGCCCGACGCTAGGGTCCCGAGACGGTTTTAGGGATATTTTTTTGCTATCAATTAAAATACTTATCAGCTAAAACACTTCGGTGAGCAGTGGCCAGAAATTCTAGAGTTACATTATTTTAAAAAGGTTCTAGCTCTAACAGGCCATGATGCTGAAACTTCGGACGGTGAACAGGATGACTGTATTCCTGAGGAGATATTTGAATTTGTTTAGTTTAGTGTTCTTGCTTTGATATCAATACTAGTATGTAAGGCAAAACCGTGATTCTGATCTCATATAATAATATAACAAGTAAAAAACGAAAAATATGTAAATTCAAATTTTTAGAATAAAAATATTTTTATCTTATCAATTCATTTAAATTCCGTACCCTACAGAGAGTACGGAAGTACGGAGTACCTCCTGAGTCCGTACCCTAATCATTAAGTCATATTAAACTTGCTAAGTCCTATTACAATATTTCAAACTCTCCCAAGTCCAGTGCCCTATTTTTCAATATTGACCAAGTCCACAAGTGTGATATCATATGCACCTAAGTCCTGATAAAAATCATCGAAAATGTATATTTACATTATGAATTGATTTTTCTTTTTATTTTATCAGTGTTACCAGGCTTAATATTCATAGCACAAAATAATAATTTCACCTTCTTAATAGCTAAAACTTCCAACTAGAAAATAACATCATTACCCAAAAAATGTTTAAACATGACTTGGGCGAGTTTGATATCTATCGACACATGTAGTTTTCATCTTAATAAAAAATAAGGTACTGCTAAAAAGTGGATTTATTACTTACTATATGTATAACCAAATTAAAGAACAAATATAATAATAATAATAATATATATTTACAACATACACGGTCATCTTTTCCTAAAGTAAGCAACTTAATGCTTGTGTTATAGATAACAGCCGACTGGTATAGCAACATTTTGTTCGATAAACACCTATAAATAATACCTTTATAAATAAATATGTATATTACACCCAGACTCGGGGTGGGAATCGAACCCATAACCTCCGGAGCAGAAAGCAGGGTCACTACAAACTACGCTAACAGGCTAGTAATATAGTATACCTAATTCATAATTCAATTCGTAGTCTGTTCAGACTTGACTTACCTATTCCGATACTCAAATTACAAAATATGTTTCGTAAAATATTTCATACAGTGCTTTAAAATTATATTTTTTAGTTTAACTTATTTGAAACTCCATAGTAACAAAGATTGGGGTCATTCAGATCATTTAGGTTCTCGCACTTAGATTCGCATTAAGAGACAACAATTGCTAACTTTTCTAATGGAAATAAATTCAAGAAATTATTACCTAATGACATTTTTCATTAAACAAACGTCATCAACGGTAAATACATTTTTAGCACCAAGTTGTTAATACGTTGCTAGATGAAGAAATAAAGGAGGAAGGTGGCGTTAATTTGGAAAATATGGCAAAGATTAGTAGTTTCTTGAACTTACCAATTCGTTGCAAGTAAAATATTGTACAACTAGGATAGATATCTGTTGACAAGAACGAGCAAATGTATAGAAGTGGATGCCCTTCCATTGCTACCCTTACTCTTATCTCTTCCTCCTCTTTGTGTGCAAACATGTAGCGGGTACGTGGTAATGGAGGACTGATAATAGTATTATATCAATGCTTAAATTCTTAGACATTTTGTTATGGTCGTGAGGATCCCGTTAAAGAATTGGACACATATTGAACACAAAACAGAAACAGGAAGAAAATTCCTTAGTTAATGATACCATTACAAGTCTGAAATGTCAGAAATTTGGTATTATGTCTGTAATCAATAGTGAATCAGCTCAAGTACAACAAAGGTCGTCAACTTGTGTGAACACTCGAATATTATAAGGTGCAATAAACTTTACTTATTCATAAGGTGAATTTCCAGACAAAGCCGATAATCTCGTACCTAAGGCAATCACCAACAAAGTTTAAATTATCTTATCGTTATCAGTCCTGCATCCAAAATATATTCTTAAAGCAACGCCTGTGGTTTCGGTTGCGTGAAATGTAATCATTTTTCGAGTAATTGCTTTTTATTTTTGTCCGAATAAAATAGATTGATTCAAAAAAATAAAATAAAAATTATACTTTTTAATTCTTAAATATTACGTCATTTGCACGACTCCGAGGAGGCTGTGTTTTATTCTCACAAAATGAAAAATACGTGAAACGCTTACTTTTAAACCTCAATATTTTCATAACAATCCATTAATATCCTATAAATTACACACTTTTACTTTAACAGAATACAAATTTTATACAGAACACACATCTAACTATATCTTCTTTTATGGGTATAGATGTCTAAAAATTAAAAACACGTCACGGCAGGTGTCAGTAATAATTTCACTTACAAGTATAAAAATATACATGTACACAGTGTTACTTTTACTTCGATTGTATAGATAAACAGCTCACGCTAATATAGCCTTTATGTATATGGTAGAAGGTAAATACTCCTCTGCTGTAATTAGTCTAATTAATTGATTGTGCATATCAAGTTGTTATAGATAAGGTATTTTGTTTGTTAGTTTTGAAATGGGTGTGGTCGTGATGAAGCGATCGTAGCGAGAGTTCTGTCTATTTACTCGACTTCGACACCACAAAGAAGGGGTCCGATGCATTTTTAACCGACTTCCAAAAAAGGAGGGGGTTCTCAATTCGACTGTATTTTTTTTTTATGTATGTTATCGCTGTTCATATTTTTGTCAATTATTTAATTTAACCAATACACTTAGATATTCTTAAGTAAAATAATTATTCATTGGGCAATTATAGTTTGATCAGTTGCATATCATAGTTTTTGTTACGTAACTTCCAATTTTATAGTGATGTTGGGATATTGTAGCCCATTTCCTATTCTGAATCTAATCATGATTCAAAATGTATTGCATCGATCAACAATTATTACAATCATAATATAATCAATTAACAAAACCTAGGTAGGTTAGCTTATAATATATAACGTTTTATCTTGCTGTGTGACAACAATGAATAAGTTTTAAGTAAGCCAAGATACTTCTAGGTCGGTGCTATGTTTAGATCAGTTAAATATTTACCAAAAACAATAATTAATATAAAAATAATTATCACAATAACGATGGTTTGTTTTACACTAGAATTTAGTACGTAGAACAATGTTTTGTTTGTCGTAAATATTAACTTGCGTGACGAAATATCGTACGATAGTTTCGCTCTGGCGACGATAGATGGCGTTAGTTGTTGCAACGGTTGATTACGCGTCACTTGCATAGCTACAAAGCAAAACTGCACATAAAGTGATAAAGCAATACTTTCCAGCTCATATATTTTAAAGTGGAGCTAAAACCGCTAAAAATTAAACTTATCGAGTGTAGGTTGGATTTTTTTTTATATTTCTCATTGATGTTTGTAGGTAGTTTGACATTAAACTTTGATAAAACAATTTTTTGAATTTTGTTTAAAATTGATATTTTTCATTGTCGAACCCTTGTTTAAACTTGCATTGGATTCAAGTTCCAAATTCAATTGAGTCAATTGTGCACTACAATTAGTGATATTTATAAAAAAAAATTTTGAAAGTATTTTACTTATACATTGTAATTATTAAAAATGATTACTATTTAACAGTTATTAAGTATTCACCTGTCATTTATTTTATTTTTATTACACACTTTTGTTACTTTATAATTTCAATTATTTTTGTTTTCCTCTCATTAATTGTAAAAGAGGGGTGTGTCGCAACCTGTTCGAACGTCGCTATCAGCTTGCGGTTAAGTATGAATGGCTAGTCTTAAAGTTTGTGGTCGTTATAAGGTCGTATGACGCTGGCATTTGTTCTAGAAATGACTGATTATTGAGAAAACTGTAATGTGTAATAACTTTGTGATAAATAAATAGGCAATCGCTCTGGTGTGTAGGTGCTTTAAAACATCGATGGTGTGCGGGATGATTTAGAATGCAATCCTATGATAAGGTTTTGGTAAAAAAATAAATTACATAAATTACAAAAAAATCTGTAAAACCTCTGTATTCATTAATTATTTATATGTTAATAGGTGAAGCAAAAACTTTGTACCCCTTTTTACGATAACTGCGTGGATGGAGGGAGGAGTATGAAATTTCGCATACTTACTGACTACTGTTTGTATATAAAAGGAGTGCCCTACCTGAATATAACATTCAAATCGCTCCCCTATGGAAAAATTCCCACAAACCTCATAAAAACATTGACAAACACAGACCGAATTCTCATACCGAGTTACGAGAGGCTATGAGATCTAACATTATTTTATATTGTAAACAATACATAGTTAATTAGAATTATATCTTTCTATAAATTAAATATTTAGTAAATATTTATTATTAGGCACAATAGATAATAGACTATAAACGTCAGTCGCAAGCGATTTAATTAGTAGAATACCGGAGCTGTCAAAAACAGCCATTGTGAAGCCGAAATTACAAAACTGTTCAACTAAAGTCAGTCCGCAGAGATCCTTAACTGCTTGTTTACTAAGCACTTCTATGAAGAAGTCTTGTTGGAGCTTTGTATTATTGTAATAAGTCGTTAGTTGTTAAGCTTAGTTTAACTTATTTTATTGGTATGTAAACAAGTGATTATTATACTGTTTTGTTTTAGTTCTTAAATTTTTTTTTCTATCAGTATAACTAGGTCGGCAAACAAGCGTACGGCTCACCTGATGGCAAGCGATTACCGAAGCTTATAGACGCCTGCAACACTACAAGCATCGCAAGCACGTTGCCGACCCTACTCCTTATCCGTCAAGGAGCTCTGGTCACCTTACTCCACCCACACCACATGAAAACAAGACTGTTTGAAAGCAGTATAATTCAGCTGTGATCTTCTGTAAGGTAAAGGTACTTCACCAGTTGGCTTCCTCCAGATTTTGAGCAGGACAGTGCAGTGACAGCCCTGCTGTGTCCTAGCTTAGTCATGATTTTACTTTTAAGTGCGTTAAGTAAAAGTTGTTTTTTTTAATAGCCTGTTGGCGCAGTTTTCAGTGACTGGTTTCTGCTCCAAGAGTTTTTGGCTAAGTTAAAACTAATTTATATTTGACTGTCTTGCAGACTAACATGAAAATTCAATTTTTAAGAGTGAAATATGCTTACATAATGAACTCCATACTATATAGCTGCTTCATATTAGTATTTAATTGCTTTTGTATAAAAACTACATCAAATAATAAATAAAATAAAATGTACGTAATATTACATAACGTCTACAAAATATAACTAAATTACTAAATAATTGTGGGTTGTAATAATTATTTCTTTTATATACGAGTATAATAATAATATTAAATTATAAAGGTAAATAATAATTAAGTTTTTTTTGTTAGTAGTCTATAAAATACTTTTAAAATAATGTAATAAGAAAATGAATGTATATCTATTAATTTATTTTCGGTTAATTCGTGACGTCAAAGTTTTTTAGTGAAATCAAAACTGTCATATCCATTCCTTTAAATTTCGTTTTTTCCTGTCCTTATTAAATCCTTGATATTAATCGTACTCTTTTTTCATTATATTTTGACAATCAGATTTTAAGAAACCTTGTCGTAGATAATAATATATATTCTCTACGTCATTTTTTTAAACTTACAATAAATTAGCGTATGTATTTTGTATGTAGTATATGTTTTTATGTATACACATATAACTGGAAACTATTGTAAATAAAAACGCACGCCGTATAGTAAGTAACAAATATTTTATATAGTACAAAATGGCATAGGTCATAAGAGCCGTGGATGTTGTTAATATATTTTAAAAAAAGTGGATACTTATATCATTCGATCATATGATACTTTGATATAATATTTCAATATAGCATCTTTCGTTCATTTATATTTTTATGTTCATTCACAATCAAGGTCATAAATAACAAATAAAAAATATTTTTAACCTGTAATTTATTTTTATCTATCTATATAAAGTGTCAGAACATAATTCATTCAACATTATTACTTTGTTATAAATGTATACTTACTGACAAAAAAAAAAAAAATTTTCACTCTTATTTATTGTTATACCTATTTTCATTCTTGAAGGCTAATCGCGCCTAATGAGCATGAAGATTCTTAAATTAGTAGCCTTATTAAAAATATTTTTTATTATCTATATTTTTAATAAAAAACATTTTGATTGTCTTAGTTTCGAAATAGTGACGTCCATTACATCGATATAATTATTGCATGCGTTAGAAGTAGGCTCTTAATTAATTTTAAATTGTTTTCTTATGAAATTTTATTTCGCACTCTCACATCGAAGACTTTTAAATCAACACTATTTTATGTGTCCTTATGTCACATTAAAAAAAAAAAGATAATACAGCTGACGAAAATAAGTACAACGACGTATTTAGTAACAAATTCATTTTTAGGTACAAAATATTTATAGAATTTTTACATAAAACGAGTCTTATCTTATTTACATAATATAGTACTCGCATTGGAGTATAGCGTTTGTTCTAAGAAATGATAAATGTTCGCCTTCATTAAATAATATATCTTTTTTAATTCATAATACCTGCTTAATAATAATTTAAGTGAGGTAGGACACAGCAGGAAATATCCTGCTCAAAATCTGGAGCAGCAGGAAGTACCTCGACCTTACAGAAGATCACAGCTTAATAATACTGCTTTAATATAATTAATAATAATACTATTTTATTATCGCATTTTATAATTAATTTAAGTAAATAGAGTCGTATACTATACAAAAATACTTGCCGTTTTTAACAACTTGCAAATCGTCAGTGTGCGCTAACTGTTATCTCATTGTATTTATCTGCGTGTAATCACGATAGCAATCATCATCTCGTTCGAATCGCTGCGGTTAGAAAGTGAAGTATCCCTTGCCTCAAATTGCCTATTGTGTAAGGGCTGAACGCTGTGACCTACTGAATTTAATTTAATTTGCCTATCGTAGGCGAAAGGGCTTTTAAATATATCTATAATAGAATTGTAGCAAGGTTGTATTTGTACATTTTTTTTTTTATAATCTTATCTCCGTTTGTTTATATGTTCGTTCTTTTGTAAGTGAATGGTTATTAGTTTTTAATGCAATCTGTTATGGCTTGCACGTTTCAATGGGGTCAAATATTGGAGTAGACATAGATTAATATCTGGTACTACTTCTAATTAGTAGATAGGATATTTTTATCACGCTCATTACGGAGTAGAGAAAATTCAAATCAAGAATTTCGTGAAGTTAGTTTAGTTAGTTAGTTCCCCTAGTTTTTTATGTTCTTATTTGTATATGTAACGAAGAAACGGTATGGCTTTAGATTAAGAACCGTCGAATTATCCAAGCTCAAAATTTGACCGTTTATCAGCATCATTTCGTTACAAAAAAAAAATAACCCTAACCTATCTAACGACCAAATTAGACTGTTTATCGACATAATTTGGTTACAAAAAAATAAATGATGGGATGAGACAATGGATGGAATGATGGAAGTGAAAGTTGGGTATGGCAGAAAAAACATGAAAGCAGAATAAATGCAGTTGAGATGAGAACGTTAAGAAGTATGATAGGAGTTAAACTGAGTGACAGGATAAGAAATAGTGAGATAAGGAAACGTTGTGGTCTGAAAGAAGATGTAGTGACAAAAATTGAGAAAGGTATGCATGTATATCAGATGGTTTGGTCATGTCGAGAGAATGAGTGAAGAACGATTGACGAAAAAAGTGTATATGGCGAGTGTAGATGGAAGGGCTGGAAGGGGTACACCTAGGCGGACGTTCCGAGACCAAATAAGGGACGTCTTGAAAAAAGGCCAGGTCAAGAGTACCCTAAACCGAAGAGCATGTATGAAGGGAATAATGAAAGTGGACGAAGCAAAAGAAGTATGTAAGGATCGTAGCAAGTGGAAAGAAGTGGTCTCTGCCTACCCCTACGGGAAAGAGGCGTGATTATATGTATGTATGTATGTTTGTAAAAAATAAATAAATAGCCCTAACCTATCTAACTTAAAAATGCGGTTCTTAATCTAAAGCCTAGCCGAAGAAACATGACGTAGATTTGTATTAGTAAAAACATATTTTAATTAAAGTAGCCTACATAGGTATATTATATATATATATCTAATTTAGAATCAAAGAACAAGTGTCATTGAAGGAAGTTGAGTTTGTTGAATTAATGTAGACATTCAGTCGACTTAGCACTAAAACTTTCGGAATTAGGATCTCGAGCGTGATTCCTGTTCGTTATGTATAAGAGAAAGTTTCGAGGGTATCGGCGACCCTCGCTAAAATAGCGCTGGGCGCCGGGAATTGATTAAATTTCACCGTTAAACATATTTCATCACAACAGATATGGGCCGAAATTAAATTATTTTAATATATGTAACTAACATAAGATTTATTGGAGTCATAAACCAACACGTAAATATTTTAATCAGTGTGTGATATGGTTCAGAAGATTCTTCTAACTGTTGATAACTTGTCTTTGTTCGTGGAATAGTTAGAGGTAAAATGACGCTTCTGCTTCTGGGAGTTGTCAACCTTTTTTATTGCCAGAATAGTTAGAGGTGTTTTATTTTATAAAATTCCATATGTAGCATCATTGTCAGTTGCGATTATGCTTTATCATTGAATGAAAAAGAATAATTGTCATATGGAAATGGCGTCAGACTTTTGACTCGATATAGAGATATTTTAACAAGGATGGGCACTCTCGGCCGAAGATCGAACCGGTTGTGAGTGGGCGCCGTATTGGTGGCGACACAACTGGTCACGCCAGTTCCATTAAATCTATAGTTTCCATACTCGAGATTGTTTTTATCTAACTTGATTTTATGTTAATACATGGAATTTTTTATAAATATTTTTCTTCGCTCAATAAGCGACTGCGCTATTTAAATAATAAACGGGTTTAGTGTCGGGTACGGGATAATAAACAAAAACAAGTTTTTCCATTATTGAAACTATGTATTTTTTAATAATTTCTACATCCTCTTTTTACTGTCTATGAAATAAATATCAATTATTAAACAATTGATACATTTATTATTATTGTTAGTATTGTATATGTCGACATTTCAAGAAGTAATTTATTATAGCATTTTAAAATCTTTTTTTAATGATGAAAGTGAATCTAGTACTATGATATTGTGCGTTTTAGAACACTGGACCCTACAAACATTTAGATTTCGTTTAAAAACTGTTTCTATTGATATACATTTATATTATACACTGGATGAAGAAATGCATCCGACATCTTTTCGATGATATCTCGTCAACTAAGGTACCGTTAGTACAAAATTTCTCTCATCTCCCACTGGACTATAGAAAACAATCTTACAAAAAGTACGATCTTTATATTAACTTAAATAACTTAATACTTGTTATAACTATAATAATATAACCTGAGATCTTTGCAGTGTATTCAAGCGCAGAAACCGCGCCTCACTCATATTGCTGGCTATGATACAACTCTCAACATTATAACTGCATGCGTGCTCGCTTACATCATCAATAAAGTATATTACTCTCATCTCATTTAAATTTTATACATTACAAAAGTAGTATCACAAACAAATGTACGAACTAGTACAATTACAAAAAAACGTACACATATCTGATCCCATCCGAGATCGCCTCTAATAAATACGATTACGATACATGTAATAATATACGAACTCTACACAACTTCAGAATAGAATCGATTTTTGAAACAATATGTAATACAATAACACTAATCGATCAGAGTATCATTTATCACACGCGCGGCGGCGACTGAGATCATGGGGCGCACCGAGCCGCCGCGCCACACACGCGTCCGACAACCACACACCACACATCCGACATAGAATACGAACAATGATAACACGGCGGGGCGCGCGGAGGAGCGCCATGGTGGGCGCGGGGTCGCCGGTGAGATCCGCGCCCGTCCGCGCGCCGCCGCACGCGCCCGGCCGCGCCCGCGGACCGCGACGTCGATAGAACATCGACACTTTGCCGACAAAGCGCATTTCACATCACTATCGCTAGGTCCGGGGACGCGGCCGACCGCTCGACTAATGCGCTGCCTGCGCGCTTACTCTACTACTATACATTACATATCACGCTGTGCTTTTTTTTTCATCTTATTAAAAATATAATTAATATACATATAATAATATTGATATTTGTTAAAATAACGATACGTAGATATCGAGGAGGGCAATCAGTCGGCTCGCTCGCATCACGCGCTATCACACGGCTCACTCGGCCTGGCTCCGGAACAGTTTTTTCTTTTCTATCGTGAATTGGGGGCTGATAATGATGGTGCCGCCTCTCGTTAGGTTTCTGTAAAGAAATGGCTCGTTAATAACGCATATAATCACACTTAGCTTTTCTATTAACAAAGACTTAGGAATAGAAGTTATATATTGAAGAATAAGAATGAACTAATTTATTAAAGTTAAGTAAACTCACTTTAAGAATTGCGGCAGCAGGCTGGTCCAATTCGTCGCATCGTGTTCCAGATGCAGATGTATTTCGTGCGTGGTGAGCGTATTGGGATCTATCTTGAAAGCGGCCAGGCGGCGACCCGCGACGTCAACTATAACCGCCGCGCCTCGGGACCCGCAGGGCTCCCCCTCGGCCAGGGCCAGAGTTTGCCTCGAGGCCCTAGAGAGAAGTTCAGCTGGTACTAGAACTTCGGCCGTCGCTAGCTCGCTGGCTCCCTTAGCGGCCCTAAGTTCCCTCTCGAGTCTCTGAGCCAGCGCCGCTTCCGTCGGCACCGGCATCGGCGCTTCCCGCCATGTCGGCCCATTCCATGCTATAATGAAAAAGAGAAAATTGTTATTAATATGTTACAAAGCGCTGAAATTTATGAATCAAATTTATGGTTTTTTATTGGTATAAAATCGCAGACAATGTTTTTAAAGTTGACGATTGCATTAAAAGAAAGCCTAAAAGATTAAATAAGAATGCCAGAATTTAATCTCAAAATCATTAGAGGATGAAGGAACGCATCAACTAACAGCTGTTGCGTCAGCTGACCGTGACGTTTACGCCTCGGCCTCTTTGCCGGCCGGTTAACAAAGCTCTTCTTACGTTTCACAGTAAGAGCGTGCTGTTTCTTAGCAGTGTGGATAGTTAAATATTCAGTTTGTTAAATAATCGAATAATCTGCGAAATGTTTCGTCAGCCGTTAGCCGTCGGTGCGCGCGCCGCATAGCAACACAGCTGATGGCCGGTTAGAAAGTCGACGGGTTCCCTCACCGCTCACCGACTCACAGAATAGAAAGTAGACTCACCTTTTTCACTACTGAATCCGACGTTAAACTGATTCGTAACCGGTAGGATTTCCATGTTTTCCAAATTTTTACTTATATTGTACACTTTGTATTACGAAAAAAATTAAAGCGTTCCGTTTCGGAACTTATAAAAACTAGAAAAATATCACAAGTCTCTTTTGTACTGCGTATTCGCACTGAACAACCGGCTTCACGACCGGCGACTAGTTATCGTGAAGAGATCGATTGAAAGTTGAAAGCGTCCGTGGCTAACACGACTGCATCAGATCTGATCTCGTAACCTTAGGGCTTCGTCTCTCGCCCTTGGCTCACTGTTTGACCCACCCGACCCTGTCGCTCTGTATGACGGACTGCCGATGCCGGGAAGTGTTCGCGGTATATATAGAAGGCCGAGGGCGGGGCAGAGGGGGGTCTCTCCGCGGGCGAGCGCGGGGGCACCGCACGCCAGTCACGATCGTCGGCGGCCTGCGTTGCACGTCTCTGCGCCGCTCTATACCGGCTTCCGATAGCGAGCCGGCCGGCTTCTTTGTTACAGTTCCACCGGTGGAACAAAAGTTCGATAACATTCGAAAATCGTAATGAGTGTCAAACAAAACATTATGAATTGTCCGCGCGTGATATCAAAACGTTATTTATAAGAAAATTGTGTTTCGTAAAAGTTCGTTAGTCTGTAAGAATTATAATGTATTTTAGTTTTAAGTAATTAAGTCTGTGTCTTTGTTTAATTTTATCTATGTTTAAGAAATCATTGTAAGATAAACGTACTAGCCTAAAAAGATTAAGATAAGTTTGATATCGTAACACATGTTATTGTAGAGATAAGCAAAATGTACTGGCGACAGACTGGCTAGCCGAGTACTGACGTGTATAAAAAAATATTGTTATAAAAAAATCGTTAGTGTATTTAAATGGTAATTTTATGAATTATAGTGTAAAACGTATATAAGTAAAAACTTTCAATTTCGCGTTAGGTAGTCTAAAATTTAGTAACTAAAACTAATTAAAAAGGAAACGAATATTTCCGTCGAGTATCAAGTTAGCAACAGCGATTGTTTCAAAATGTTCGATAAAACAATAGCTTTTGTTTTAGTACTTCGTCAACGGGCTTGGGAAATATCGTACCTAGCAACTGATGTGAGGCAGATAAAAGACTAGTATAAAAAGCGTATAAAACAAGCACTTAATGCACAAGTATTCTTATTGTACTTCCTTCCGTTATTGCATCAGCCTTCTAGAACTTTCTACAATTTCTTTATGGACTTTCTTGTGCCTGTTTAGTATATTATTTTTAAAGGTTTTAATGTAATATTTCAGTGTATTTGTTTTTATTTATTAATTATAGCGGAAACAGTAAGTTTTTGTTTTTTTTATACTGTCAAATTTTACATTGACAGCATTAAATATCATATAAAATAATAATAATCATATTAAAATCTACTTATAAACAACAAAGTTTAATGTTAGATTTTTTTTTATGTTTGAAGATATGAAATTTAGATTAAACTTTTTATCTATAAAATGAATATAAAAACAGATAAGTAGCTAACTTACGA
This sequence comes from Melitaea cinxia, assembly GCF_905220565.1. Lineage (NCBI taxonomy): Eukaryota > Metazoa > Arthropoda > Insecta > Lepidoptera > Nymphalidae > Melitaea > Melitaea cinxia. The sequence continues at coordinate 610,331 of NC_059408.1, read as the reverse complement.
AAAAAAAAAAAACATTATTGATTGCAGACAACGAACAATCTTATTGTTTAAAATAATCTCAGATAGCTATCATCACTTGCGTAATTGAAGTAACGATCAGTCTAAGGTACTGTGAATAAAAAAGATAAAACTCGTACAAAACAAAAAGAAAGTCGAGTTACCAAGCGCTGCCGGCCGGCGTATTGGCCTTGAATTGTGACTCATTACGATCACTAATATCGTGAGTTCGTGACCAGAAAAAATTGAACACCGCTAAATCGAACTGAATAAATATCCCTTATCAATTTCTGACCAATTTCGAGTCTTAAAAAAAAATCTTGCAGTACCGATAAGATATGTCGATATTTTACAAAATCAGATCTTTCGATGTTTTCCAAATACTTAATAAAACTACAGTACCATTCAGTAATTATTAATTTGACATAAATATTTTTTTTCTTGTCCACACCAATTACGTATTTTTTAAATATCTAGTCGATTGAAAAACGCAATTACTATCAAGACTAGTTTCTCGAAGTATAAAAGTTATAACCAGTTTGACTAGTAACTTCGATCCCGCAAGTGCAATCGTGTCCAGACATGTTTCCGAACTTGTCATCAAATACCGTAATGACGCGATATTTCTACGAGAATCGGTAAGTTAATAAAGAACTCTATGAGACGAAATTTATTTTTACAGATGTCATACATAGCCTATGGGGCTGTGATTAAAAAGATAAAAATATACTTTGAATTAATATGTGAGTAGTCAGATAGGTAATTAACGCCCTTAAAAGTCTTCATTATTGTTCGAAATTAATTGAAATATTGTAGAAGACCGATAAAATTAATGATAGAAATACAATCGAACTTAAAAATTCGATAATCTGTTCATTTTGACTAAAGTCACTTCAGAATAATTTTTTATTCGCGTACAGTTTGGTGATTGTATGAAAAACTACATTGTGATTTACTTACAAAAAAACAAGTTTACTGTTGCAATAAAAGACGTCACTCAAATATCGATTGTTATTTCTTTAAAATACCTAGATGTAAGTCTGACTTCAACTAAACTTTATTATATTATCTGCGTGAAGTTAAGAAACCCAAAATGTTAAGAAAGAAAAAAAAAAAACAAGTGTTTAACTTTTAAACCACAATAGAGCTGTTATCGTGCGCAAGGTATGAAACATCAAAATTTAAGGCGCTACCCCGACCAAATAACCTTGAGCATTCGTTCCCTCTTTGCCGAACCCCACCTCTACAATACTTCGTAAAACACTACTAGCGCTATTTGGTAAACAACTTACGAATACGCGTAAAAAATATAGATCATGGAGTCCGTAGACATGGCATTCATTAAAAAAAATTTTTTTTTAAAGAAAGAAAGAAATGTTAATTGGTGAGTAAATTAAATTGGTAATGAATTCAGTGACAACACCTACGTTAATAAATAAATAAATAAATAAATAAATAAATAAATAAATATATATATATATATATATATATATATATATATGTGTACTACAAATATATTTTACTTAATATTAATATAATATATAATATATTTGCTGTGTACAATAAAAAGTAAATTAATTTTATTTAATTGGTGCATAAATAATTTTGGTAATGAATTCAGTCACTACACTTACGTTCATAATGAATACTTACAACTTTTATTCTAATACTAGCGACTCGCCCCGGCGTCGCACGGGTGCAATGCTGATACTAAATATAAAATATATATAGATGAAAAGATACTAATATATAGAAAATATATTGTATTACATTATAATGTATATATTATATATTAGTACATTATTATATTACCGTTGCGTAGGTTTAAAGATCTTAGCATACAGACTGCGGAAAGCGACTTTGTTTTATACTATGTAGTGAAGTATAAGTATTCATGATACTCGTTTGGTGTTGACTTTTTGGATTGAAGGCGAGTTATCTATAATAATAATAATAATAATATACTTTATTGCACATGTAAATAAAGAACAAAATTTACATAATAAGCAATTATAGTAATAAATTGTTCAACCAGGCGATCTTATTGCTAATAATTGTATTTGCTCGCAAACGAAAATTCAATTACATCAACAAGTAATACAACGTAGATCGACGAAAAAATAGTCAAGTAACTACGCGTTATCAAAGATTACTCAAAAAGTAGTTATTAGATCTCGATAAAATTTAAATATGAGGATATTAAATGTCATGATAAACATCAGCTTTCAATTAAATAAAAAATTATCAAAATCGGTACACCCAGTAAAAAGTTATGCGGATTTTCGAGAGTTTCCCTCGATTTATCTGGGATCCCTTCATCAAATCCTGGTTTCCTTATCATGGTACAAAACTAGGGATATCTCCTTTTCAACAAAAAAAGAATAATCAAAATCAGTACATCCAGTAGAAAGTTATGCGTTATAGTATAACGTAGGTCGACGAAAAAAGCGTCAAGTAAAAACGCATTATTAGATCTAACTCGAAAAGTAGTTGTTAGATCTCAAATAAATTTAAATGGGACCAAATGACACACACCACTTTTCGACTAAATTTTTTTTTGTCGAAATCGGTCCACCCAGTTAAAAGTTCTGATGTCCACATACATAAAAAATACAGTCGAATTGAGAACCTCCTCCTTTTTTGGAAGTCGGTTAAAACAAAATACAATCGAATTGGGAATCTCCTCCTTTTTTGGAAGTCGGTTAAAAAGCAATCTATCTTTATTATTCAGACAGTGTAAGTAGAAAAATATTTTATTTTTAACAAACAACTTTTTTTTTAATTTAAAACAAAGTAAATTTTATTTTATAAACTTCAACAATAAATGCTAACAAGATGCTAATAAATTTATTATTGTTAATTGATATTGTGTATTGAGCGTGCGCTAGCCGACACGGTGACAAACAACACAAGCTTCTCCCTCCAAACCTTGCGGCAGACTGAATTCCGATACCCTGTGCTTGAGTTACAGTAGTGAATACGCCCAGATTTTAGAAAAAAATCTATAAAAATTCAAATTTGGGTCTTTTGAAAAAAAAAATTCTTACGTATTGTTCAGTATTAAATTGTCAATCCATTGGTGTCGGTTGCAAAATAAAATAATGTTTACTTTACGAGGAGATGCATATTATCAATCACTATTTCTCATTTCTGTGGTATCGTTGTAAGGAGATTATTTAACATCTATTCCTTCAAAAAAAAAAAAAAAAATCTACCATTGTATAATTAAAATTATGCAGAATTTAACTGTGTTTTTATTAGTTTGATTCTTCTTTCCATTAACAAGTAGATAGCTCCAAAAAAGTGCACAAAAAACGGTTAGCGCGGCGTTTTGGTCAGGGAGGCGCCTTAATAAGCTAACTCCATTATGCATTAGATTGCCTCATACCCTGCTATTTACCTATTTATTCATCTATGATACCCGGCCATGTAACAAACGTTTGAACAAGTGCACGAGCGATAAAACAACAAAATCGTGTAGTTGTTCGTTTGTTTGAAATGTTACCAACTCAGCTACCATTTTCACTCGGTCGTATTTTCGACTCATTTGTATGGCCAATATTTGTCGTAATCAGTATTCAAGCGTCGTTAACTTTGTGCCAAGTTTAGGCAACCGCTCATTAGCAATTTTAAACTTGCTTTGTTTTGTTGAGTCTTGTAGCTGTTATAGCGACACGTGTGCTATTGTATTATATTATATATGCTATTGTTACATACATTTTTTATATGAGTAGTTTTTATAAACGTATTCTTTGACCTTGTTTTGAGATTAAAATAGACTAAGGTTATAATCAAGATATGAGAATCATTTTGGTAGAATTTAAAAATCTTTTTTGTCTTAAGAATTATATTTTATCTCTTATAAAACTTTGTTGTACTGTTGTGTCAATAAAAAAAGGATAAATAAATGAATTCGTTTACAAGATAATTCTGTTTTTTATTTAACACAATTCCGTTAACGAAAGAATGGTTATGAAATACCTATTTATAGGTTTTGTGGTCTTATTTAATTATCACGATTAAGGTTATCGGTTTTATTATACTAAAATATAACGTACGCTTACAAAAATAAAAAAATAAAGGAGACCACACAATTACATTTTAATGGATGATAAAAAGACATTTTAAATAAACTGTTATTATGACTAGTGACTTCAATTGTTTTTTTTTTTCTATAATCAAGTTCTTTGTTTAAATTGATAACGTCATTTTTAAAATAAATTTTCGTTTAACGTTGTATATGTCAACGAATCATATTTTTAAAAGAACAATAAGAAATTTTATTTCATATGAATCACAAAGTTTACGAAAATATATTGTAGATACAAGTGTACTTTATATAAATATAAATATCTAATAACCATTCACACATAGTCGTCTGATCCTATGATAAGCAACTTAATGCTTGTTACAAGTAACAGCCGGCTGATATAGCTAAATTTTTTTTTTTTGATAAATATACATGGAAATAACACACAATATATAAATACAAATATTACACCCAGACACAGTCGGGAATCGAACCCACAACCTGCGGAGCAGAAAGTAGGGCACTGCAAACACTATAAAATGACCTTAGCGTTTTATTTTCAATTTTAGAAGGCCCTTGTCATACAATTTTATGAACTACATCGATGTTACTATCAAGATGATATTAATTTTATTAAAAAAGATTATTTATATCAAAAACTAGCTGCCCGGACAGACTTCGTTCTGTCAAAAGTTAATAGATTTTTATTTATATAGATTTTTTTTAGTATTAAAACCTTCCGTGAACCTTAAGGAACATAATAAATAATAAATTAGCCGAATTCGTCGAGCCACACGAGTTATGCGCTTAGCAACATTAATTTTTCTTTACATAGATTAAAAACAACATATTTGGTATGAAATGCTTTTTATGAGCGCTAGAACTTTATTTTCTAGTAAACGTTTTTTCAGTAAACTGTAAATTCGCAGTTAGTAACAAGAAATACATCATAGTAAAAATAGTGACGCCTATACTTTTATTATAGTTATAAATGGTATGTATATAATGATAAATTAATGAAAGAAAGACGATTACAGGTAACGGATATATCAATGTGATTTATAACGATTGAAATATAAAAAAAAGAAAACAATTTACAAAGATGTAAATAAATTAACACAAAGAAATTTTTATTATTTTTATTTTAATAAATTTGATTCTATTTTAATTAAGCTCGATCCTTATCTTCAATACGAGAATTTGCCCAAGTAAGTTCATTTTATAGGTTCTTTTTAACCGACTTCCAAAAAAGGAGGAGGTTATCAATTCGACTATTTTTTTTTATCTATGTTACATCAGAACTTGACCGCGTGGACCGATTTCGACAATTTTTTTTTTTTTAATCGAAAGGTGGTGTGTGCCAATTGGTCCCATTTAAATTTATTTGAGATCTAACAACTATTTTTCGAGTTATATCTAATAATGCGTTTTTACTTCACGCTTTTTTCGTCGACCTACGTTGTATTATACCGCATTTTTCTTCTTCTAACTTTCTACTGGATGTACCGATTTTGACAATTCTTTTTGGAAAGGGGATATCTCTAGTTTAGTACCATGTAAGGAAACCAGGATCTGATGATGGGATCCCAGAGAAATCGAGGGAAATTCTTGAAAATCCGCAATAACTTTTTACTGGGTGTACTGATTTTGATAATTCTTTTTTTTGTTGGAAAGAAGATATCCCTAGTTTAGTACCATGATAAGGAAACCAGGATCTGATGATGGGATCCCAGAGAAATCGAGGGAAAGTCTTGAAAATCCGCAATAACTTTTTACTGGGTGTACCGATTTTAATAATTATTAATTTAATCGAAAGCTGATGTTTGTCATGTGGTCACATATAAATTTTATTGAGATCTGATAACTACTTTTTGAGTAATCTTTGATAACGCGTAGTTATTTGACTATTTTTTCGTCGATCGACGTTGTATTACTCGTCGATGTACTTAATTGAAGTCGGTTTTTTTTTCGTTTGCGAGCAAACACAATTATTTTAATTTAATGTTCTTGTTTTTGTACAAGATAGCACAGTAAACAGTCTAATTAACTTTCGCACAATATTGTCTCCAGCTACCCCTATCTACATCACTATTTTATAGTCTATCAAACTTGCTATTAACTTCATGCATTATTCAGGAGTCGTAAATTTTTCGCCCCTTTTTTCCAAGCTCTCAACTTCTTGGCACGATTTTCATGTTATATTTTTATTTACGTAATGTAATATATTCGTTGGGAACATGTGGATTCTTTATTAACCAGTCCAGTGGGTACGAAACTGGGGTACGGTGGAAAAGGTTTGAGGGCAGGTGAGGCAATCAATTTTGTAGGTATTTTTTTATCTTATTTGCTGAAATGGAAGTATACTAGAATGAATGGAATGATGTTAGCCTAATTTATGCTATAGTACCGTAAAAATTATAATAATATTAATTTTATTTTACTTAGAATCAAGATTATACGGAATACCTAAATTACTTTATAAAAATTAAGATTCCAACTAGAAAGAGTTTTAACACTTCGAACAGTGAAGTAAATAATACAATAAAATACATAAGACAAGTAGTAAGCAAGTAGTTATAACAATAATAAATTAATAATTTACATTTACAACACGATTACTCCGTTTTGTGCGACACACATTATGACGTCACCACTTCAAGCAAAATATAGTGCTTAGAGTAGTAATAGCAAATAAATCTTTAGTCAAAACATTTTCATAAATATATTCACGTAAAAACAAAACATCATACTATAATAATTAAAACCAGGCCTGATACAAAATCACCTATATTGGGAGCCATCTAGTTGATTTATAAACCCGCTACTGTTCTCTGCTTGTCCATTGGAAAATCGCCTTTATGATATACAGTGTAGAATCTACAGATCTAACACAGCAGTACTGGACATGCCTTTATGTTTGCACTTTATGCGTAATTGAATAAGGTTTGTAATCGCTTGTACATTTATTTATTGCTTAGGCTAATTGTTATGCCGTATAGCGCATAAAATGATAAATGACGGTGAACAGGTTTACTTGTATCGTGAACGAAACGATAGCTCGCCATTTTGTTTTTGGTGTTTCTGTTCTGTTTAAAGACATTGTAAGTACTCTGTACCGTTCATGAACACAGAATGTAACTTTCGGAAGTGGTCATTGTCAAATATAACATTTTGGAAAAAAAAACCAGATAGTGAGGATTGGAATTAATTTAATTAGTTTTCCTACTGTAAATTTCTACAAAATAAATTTAAGTAAATAAAATCCTTATCATAAACAAATTACTGGAAAAATGTCGTAGGTATTTTGGAAAAAGGGACGACTAAATTAAAAGAAAAATGATGTCCTTGATTTTTCATTCGTTTCAATAGGTTCTTTGAATTAAATTTGAGCTACTATTTTTACTAAGAATATTATTTAGGAAACGCAAAATTTATCAAGATTACGATGAAAAGAACCTTTTCGATTAGTCTTTTGTATATATCTATAAACAGTTTTGAAAAATTCTGGAGATCTGATAAAAAAATCCATAAATAAGTAAAAAAGCAAATATATTATGTATTTCTAAAATTCGTTTTATGAATCATAGAGAGTGTATCGATATTTTGTATTATTTACTATGGAATGGGCGACTTGTCGATATAATATGTTTTATATGTACTTATAATCACGATATTAAAAACAGCTGCTTTAATTTCGTTCTTATTAGCAACTTAGCTTACTTAGCAACTTGGACGGCAAACTATCTAGCTAGAGCTTCAAATAAAATTTAAACAGGTTCGATCAAGTACCACTTGGTAAGGTAGCATAAAAAGTTAAATGTTTCTGGCTACACAATTCCTATTCATACTTTTTTCTTAACAATAGACTATGAGTGACTCCCGGTGTTGTAATGATTATGAACAGTAGGAGTTATTACCGAAGTTTTAATCACGGCGTCTATAACTCACCCCTTTAAAGTAACATAAAAGAAAACCAATTGTTAATATTCACGAAACATAAAGGATTACTACAATCGCATTGCTTTTGTTCAATTTTCCAAAATACTCGACACATTGTTATAATCACAAACGCAATTCTAAGCTCTATTGCATACGTAATAACACTCAAACTCATAAAATGTTCTAACGGCGCTTGCGTCATTATTCGTGTGAATCGATAGTATCGCTTTTCGTAAATTGTCACATTTGGATTTTGAACTTTATTTCATTAGAAATAAAGTTCATATAATATTTTACGTACGTCAATAAAAGTGTTATAAAGAACATGAAATTTAGTTTATTGGAACATAAACTTTGAGTCGTTAACGCATGGCTGGTTTTCGATTGAAGCGGCGAGGAGAAAGGGGGTGACGTCGAGTGCGTTTAGCTTGCGAGTGATTCGCCCGAGTAATAGAAACGAGCGTAGCATTAACAGTAGCTGTTGCTAGGTGCCTCCAGGACTGGCGCTTGGGTTGTTTTTATTAGATTCTAATAATATTTTTGAGTGAAATAACATTAAGTTGAGACATACGGTGTTTGTGTACATACAGAAGCACAAATAACACAATGACGAATAATGTTTTTCACTCTCTTAATAGGTATAACTAAAAAACAGAAAAACAGTTGGCATTTGATGCTTTTCAAATTCTTACGAATTCAATTGTTTTATGGGTAAACAGCTAGGCCAAATTACTTTTATTTTTAATTAGTACCTATAGGTATAATACAAAACACAACTAAAATTTATATGAAGTAATTTTACGTAATAGAAAATCATTTTACTGTATTGTCAATTAATAGTAATATAATTGGAAATACGACATTATCGGTACTTTCTTTTCTTTTTTTTTTTTTAATGAAATCTAAACGAGTCTATAACAACTAATAAAAACCGTGACCACAATCTTGATAACAATGTTGTAAAACCGCTAAAATTGATAGACGAAAACAAACAGACAAAATCTACCTCCACTCAACCATATTACAACGAATGCGTAAAGAAATTATAAATCTGATATTTCCGAGTTCACGTGAACACGACCGGAGCATTAGAATTAAGCGAAAGTTCAGGAGATCGGTATCGAAGACTGTTGGACAAGTCTTGAAAGTTCTTATATGAGTTTCTCTCGGTTTAATGCAAGCGTTTATGTCAGCGATTCTCAAAGTGCGGTGCACATATATATGCCCATACGGGGGTAAGTACTTAATATGCATTTATCTTTGTAACACTATTCATATAGTTTAACAGGGCGCTGTGTTTCTACAATAGTGCCAGGAAAATGTAAAGTGAAAGTGGTAATGGCGGAAATACTGTGATGAACAGTTCAAGTTCATCCTCTAAAATATTAATGTATAATGTAAATAGTCTACAACACGCATAGTTTAAAATTAACCTTAATAAAGTATGGGAATAATTGTGTTTGCTTGCACACGACATACCAAAAAAAAGTCGAATCGAAAATTTTTTCCTTTTTGGAAGGAGGAAATTTTCGATTAAAAAGGAGACACATTTTTAGGAGGAGAGGTATACAACAATCCGGTAATGGTTATATCAATATGGGTATGGGAAAATATGTTGAGAAGCACTGGTATAATTAATATTATAAAACTAATGAGTTTGTCTGGTTGTACAAGTTAACTCCTGGTACAAATTGAATAAAGTCTGATAAAATTCGATGGTCTATAAAGGAAGGCTATAGGCAACACATCATACCTATATAATATGACATAACGTTACGACCAATAGATACGGTGCATCAATAAAAAAATATTGTAAAAACTCGATTTGAATAGTTTTTATGAATGGCCTATAATTTTAGAAAGATTATTGATATACACTTGAGAAAATCTGTCAAAAACACATTTTATGACCTTTGAGAATAATTAAACAAGTTCAAAGCAAGTCACAAGATATCATTTAAATACTCTTGAACAACAAAACTCACAACACTTATTTGTACACTCGAGTAACACGTAGAATATAAATGATAACACAATAAAACACCTTTACCATTATCAACCGGACACACAACCCCCTGCTACTTATGTCACAGCTGCCAGCCAGGGGACTACTGTAATCACCGTGATCGCTTCATGGCGATTAATGCCATAAACTAGTAGGTTTGGGGCAAAAATGTTTTTGTTTAATTTTTTAAATGGAGGAGGATGAAATCTGGAGGTTGCTCGTATACGTACAATTCTTTTATTTCTAGCAAAATATACTAAACTTGACTAGAAGAAAACGGGTTAATACCTATGGTTTATTTGTAAATATATCAAGTACTAGATGCGCCACACGGTTTCGTCGCGTAATTTCCAGTCCCGTGGGAATGTCGGGATAGAAAATAGCCTATGTGTTATTCTAGATCTCCAGCGACTTACGTATTAAGATTCAATAAAATCGATCCAATAGTTTCTGCGTGAAAGAGTAACAAACGTATATACAAACAACCATCCTCATAAACTTTTTCATTTATAATGTAAGTAGAATTTTCCAATAAAACATTTAACTAAATTAATTCTTAGTCCACCTGAAATATCCCACTGCTGGGCCTCTCTCTCCATGTAGGAGAAGGATCAGAGCTTAATCCACTACGCTGATCCACTGTGTGTTAGTGGATATTTCCCTACTATATGTAATGATGATATAACTCCGACGGCTTAACGTGCTAACGTACAAGGACAGACATAATATTTGTACAAATACCTAATATCCATCCCGAGCAGGAACCGAACCCGCATTTCGTAAGTGTTTTAGGCGACTACTCGCACCAGAGCAATTGTTAATTAATTAAGTTAATCTACTCAAATATTAAGTTTCAAAAATAACACACAAGCCCGTGTAATGTCGTTTTTTTCAACTTATTCTGAAGCAAACAAAATGAATATAAAAATTATAAAACTGTGTTAGACATTAAACTATTAATTTAAAAAAAAATACTAAAAAAAATCTGTAATCACCAAAATGTAATAATGAATCGATTTTAATAATCCTTTCACTATTAGTTACAAAAGGATCGCGTTACCTTTGTTAATGGCACAATAGGCACATGTCAACGCGGGTGACACAGGAGGGGGAGAGCTTAATACTAAATATATGGAATAGTTATTCCTATAGCATTTTTTTTCATGGCCATAAGCTGTAATATTTATTTGCATATGAAAATATAGATTTTATGAGTTCGGTAAAATTTGTGAAAACCGGTTATTTTTTTTTTATAACACATGTTCATCTGTCTGTCACAGGGTTTTGTAGTTGCCATAATTAAACATTTGAAGTTTATCCAAAATAAAAAGTTATTTTGAAATAAAAGAAAACTTAATGCTTACAGACATTATACATACTAAAAATAAAAAATTATATATCAAAAACAGAAATACAAAAAACATTTGTATTTTAAATCTGATCTGTAAAAAAAAGTTATATTAAATATTATATTGTGGAATACATAGTTCCAACTCGCGCTTAACAATATTTACTTAAAACATTTAACTGCAACTGAAATACCGAAATGTAGTCAAACGAAAAAGTTTAAAATTGCTATAAAATTCAATTTCACTCGCTCAAATTGTTTTTTAACAAACGAACCAGTGCAGAGATCTTGTTTAGCTTCCTAGTTCATTCAATTACTAACCAATAACTTGAAGTGAGGCGTAAAAAGCGAATACATAGCGTCCCCTTCGGCAATTACCGTTACTTAGAATATAGAGTATTAGGGAAATGTCATGACTTTGAAATAACGTTAGTGTGCTTGATACTGAGGCTTTGGCTATTGTGTATTTATAACTATAAGATTAATATCTAATCAATTAGAATATTATGACGTATATTTTTTTTTGTATAATTTTGAAACGTAGTAATTTGTTTTTCAAGTTTTATGGAAACACGTAAGAATCCTTTATTTATGCGTATGATTCAAGGTCCAATAACTCAAGCTAATACTGAGATATATCTATTAGAAGTGCAGTACTCCCTCAAAATTGTAGCAAGACCAGGTAGATTGAAAAATTTACGAGAAATCAATATTGTAGTATCTATTAAGAAAAAAGTACCTCAAGTACAACTAGAAATGTGAGTATTCTTAAGTTATTATCTTTTGAATAAACCCTAATTATATAAATAAATAAAGATAAAAAAGTTATTATCTTTGATTTTATATGTTTTGCCGAGGTATGGAATCAGTTCACAGAGTCAAAAAGTAAATAGTTTGAATAAAATTTATCAGAAGAAAGTTCTATTGTTAACAATTTAATGACCATAAAAAAATAAAAAAATAATGAAAAATTAAAAATGAAAAATACATCCGAAAAATTAACTTCTACCAAGACAATACGTTGGTGTGATTTCGAAAACACGAAATTTTACTGAAAATATCTCTTTTTTTATTGTGTAATTTCTTTTATTTTTTATTTTTATTTTCATGGAATATTAATGTATATAATAGTTTAAAAACAATTATTCCTAAGGAAGAATAACTTATTTAATGCTTACGTTAATGACTAATCATTTCCTATGCAATATTAGCTTACTTGACTATATTCTGCAATGTAAAAAAAAAAAACAAATTCAGCCAATGACAAACTTGCCAATGCCAACAGCCAATGATATACTCTTTAAATCTAGAAATTTCGCGATGAGTCACATACTTATTCAATTTTTATTTTAATGATAATTATGTTAATAACGTTTAAAACTTTGTATAGTAATTTCCTTATCAGATTTCTTTTAATAATATTTATACTTTTAGAAGATTCGTGATGTTGCGACTTCCCATATTCGAGATAAGATATAAGATGACTTATTGCAACATATTTTTATCTAATTTTTTTATTTGGTTTTTATTTAGGAATACGATTTAACTTGTAACGTCCTCATATCATTATGTAGGAGAAGGATTGGAGCTTAAAACACCATGCTGCAGAACTATGGGTTGAGGATTGGAGCTTAAAACACCATGCTGCTCAAATGCGGGTTGGCGTATATATACAATGGGTAACGATGAGAATAACAATCAATCATTAAGATTCCATTGATTCATCATTTCTATAATACTTCTTAGTCTATGCCCTCTGATTCTATGGGTACCCCTTGTTTAGGGTGCGGGCGATGTAATATGTACACGCATGACGCTATTTAATTACATTTTTTAACAAATACACAGATTTTGTTAAATATTTATATTTAAAAAAAAGCAAAATGTTTCTATGTGCACATAATAGAAAATGTATTAAGTAAAAATAAATTATATTTCGGCTGATATCGAGACCCTAGCTTCTGGCGAAACATCCAGTGCATTGACATCCACACTAATGGCAAAGTGAAATACAATTTCGATAAAAATTCAAACGAAGCTAGCTATAGATTCCATATTTTAGATTCCCACGACACTTGAAATGTTAAAAACTGCGTATCTAACACCATCAACCGCAGACAATAAGCTTGTCTATGTTACTCTTCACCGTGAAATAATCGGTACAGATGAACATCGAATCTTAATCTGTCTTATGACCGTGTTACTATCAAATAAAAATCGTTCACATTGTTCAAATCTATAAAAATTATACACACATGTATTTAAAAGTTACGGTAACTATCAACTTTATACCAAATTCGCTTGTTCTATATACATATAAAGACGTTTGCCGTGGTCTGGGTGTTTGTGCTGTCCTTGTGGGTCTCCCCACCGTGACTCGGAGAGCACGTCAAGCCATCGGTCCCAATTGTTATCATGACCACCTGATAGCGATAGTTACTTAGCAATGGAGCAGCGTTTTGGATTAAGCTCTGATCCTTCTCCTATATGGGGAGAGAGGCCTATGCCCAGCAGTGGGATATTACATGCTGAAGCTATATAGATATGTATATCACTGTACTGTCAAAGAAGCGTACAGTCTGTGTGATGGTAAGCGGATATGGTAGCCTATAGACGCCTGCAACACCAGAAGCATCGCAAGCGCGTTGCTGATCCTACCCCAGACCTTCCCCAGGAGCTCTGGCTACTTCAGTCACCACAGAAATCAGCATTATTTCGCTGTGATTTTCTGTAACGCTGAGATATCCATGTGTGGTTGTTACGGATTTTAAACAAGATATTTGCTGTCCTACCTTTATGTGTGCTTGTCATCATTTTATTCATGTATTCCTCAAAAGCACTTGAATCACCATTTTACAAATCAAATTTATATATGTTTTAAATAATTATAGTAAACCAGTGAGGTTACAACCGATTCTGCGGAGGAGTATGTGCAAGAAAATCCGCGGTTACTGTTTTTTTTTTTTAATGTGTATTATTTGCAATAGTTACAAACACCTTACATACAGCTTTATCATTAATATCATCTAAACCGATGTGCTTTAGCTATATTAAAATTTCCTTTTATTTTGTGTTACCCTGGAAAATCAATATTCAATTAGTTTTTATAATTGTTTAATCACTTAAGAAATATTGAAATATAACATATGTATAAGTGCTGTAAAGGACTCACTATAGATAACGCCACGGTCGCTTAGAACGAATATAAAATCATCATATCAAAAATTTTCGATCTAGCGAGTACATCGTTCCATAGCTTAATTGGCTAAAGCACCGACACGGTAATTCGGAGATGCAGGTTCGATCCCCGCTGGAACGGTCGATTTTTGATATGATATTAAAAATTTGTTTATAACATATGTACTTAAATATTACATAACTATACTAATTACATAACTAATCCAAAATGATTACATTTCAGTTTCACTTTTACATTATCCCGTTAAGTAACACAGTTAATGTTTATTAGTAATTACATATGATTTATCCCCCCGCGTCCGGGGAGCGCGATTATCACTGAAATACGCTTAATAACGCACCATTTACTTATTGTTTAAAACATTTTTTAAAAGCTTTTCGCTGTGATAATAATGGAGCAGTTGAACTTTGTGCTTTTAATTAAATTACTGCTTGTACTATGTACTCGACTGTCCGCGTTATAATATACGTTGGTTGTTTTTTATTGCTCGTGTTTAAAACTTGTTTGTCTTAAAAACTTGTATTTGATGTGTCTTTAAGATTGTTAACAAAAGTAATTTAAATAATTCAGTTGTTTCAATAAATCAAAAAACAATTATAATACAATTATATAACAATTTTAATATTGCATATATTATTATGAGATTATTATTTCATACGGTCACCAACCCGCCTGCCCAGCGTGGTGACTATGGGCAAAACACACGAGTTCACGTTTTCACATTTTTGGCGTGAACTTGTGGATGCCTATGTCCAGGAGTGGACTGTGAAAGGCTGCTGTGATGATGGTGTTGATTATTTCATAGTTGTCTAAAAATATATTTTAATGACTTTGAACTTGACCAAGTATAAGCCACGGTAACCGCTGCACCAATCGATCTCGTCTAACTGTTCGCCCTATATAGTTAATTTTTTTCCCACAAAAGCCTGTATACTTAACGGCACACAAATAGCTTTGTTGACGGTAATGCTCTAAAACGCGAACAAACAAACAAACGCCCACGTGTATTAACAAACTGTACGGGTGTCTATACAAATGAAATCCATACGTACAATCATACACTACAATTAACGGGCCCTATGTGTCATGGTCTGGCCATTTTAGGCTGTGGTCAATATTTTGCAACTAGAAAATCACGATGTTAGTCTTTCGTCAGTTGACAGATTAATTATTTATTTATTAAATTAAAAAAATGCGCAGAAATTATATTGAAATATATATACATTTTGAGTATATGACAGTACAACCTTATTAAAAAAGGTTTCGGACACGAATGAGATACAAATGTTAAGTGAATATAGGTACGTACCTATAGTAAAACTAAAAGAAAAAACAGTAAATTCATTGAAATTATATCAAACTGTATGTTTGTGTATGTATGCATTAATATCAAAAAGCACTATAAAGTTTTTAATGAAATTAATGACAAATTGAATGAATCATATTATACCTGATCCATAACCTAGGAAGGATCGTAAGCGAAACATAAAGTAAGAGGCAGAAACAAGCGTTTAATTTCAACCAATTTCAAATAAATTACACATTTATAACATTATAAGATAACCTAACGGTTTATAATCGACAAAAAAACACCGAATTCACATACATAAATTAAAACAAAAAAACTTAATATTAAATTTTATTCGGTTCTGTTACTACGTAATTCTGACCACAAAAAAAAAATGTACAATTAATATATTATTTAGTTAGCAGTCATGCGATATTCTCGGTAATTAAGATGACATACTTTTTACGAATAAAATCGATCGATAGTAAACGTTTAACACGTATTTTGTTTAAAGTTTGAACCTCTTTGTCCGTCGGTGTACATTTCTCGGAAAGATAGCGATTTTAATTACTTTTTTATTTTAGAATTTAGTTTGGACTTCTTGAAATAGATACTATATTACAAGCTATGTTTTATATATCTTTAATTACATCAACAAACACAATAAAATGAAGATTAATTTCTTTTATAGCACCTGTTACTGGAAACATTATAAGCTATAAATCATCTGGCTGTAAATGTTTGCGGAAGAAGAAATAATTGATTTGATTGTAAGTAGATAAATCAAAGGAAGCCTACTTAAATCACATCCTGTTCAATTCATATACAAGAATTAGGTTTTTTAAGAACTTTGTTAGTCAGTTGGTCCGTATTTAATTCATTGCAGTCAACTACGAGATGAATAATCTCTAACGATCATAAGAATAAATTTTTAACTCCGACTTTTAAGTATATTTACTATAATAAACTTATAATTGATAACTTGCTGTGTGGTTACGGCATTAAGAATATAGCCACCCCCTCTTTTCCCGTGGGTGTCGTAAGAGGCGACTAAGGGATAACATAGTTCCACTACCACCTTCCGTACCTTGGAACTTAAAAAGCCGACCGATGGCGGGATAACCATCTAATTGCTGGGTTTAAAATACACAGGCCGAAGACGAGCAGCAGCGTTTTCGGTGCGACAAAGCCAGCCCTGCGGTCACCAACCCGCCTGCCCAGCGTGGTGACTATGGGCAAAACACACGAGTTCACGCCATTTTTGGCGTGAACTTGTGGAGGCCTATGTCCAGCAGTGGACTGTATTAGACTGAAGTGTGTACTATAATAAAGCAAAATATATTATTTCGTTATTTCTTTTGAACTTATGACACATTCACACATACACGTACCAACACGATATACTTTGTTTAAACGCGCTTATCTCTGGATCAAGAGGTCAGATATAAGGCATATCTTTCTTAGATGACCTGTTAGAACATTATAGGGCATAAAAATCGAACATTGATAGAAAAGAAGCTGGAACTGCTGCAGACATCGTTATTGTAATACGTCAAGGCAATTCTGAGGTATAGCACAGCAGGAAACATCCTGCTCAAAATCTGGAGCAGCCCGACTGACTACTTTCAACTGACTGTGTTCCTGTAGTGAGTACGATGTCCAGAGGTCGAAAGGTCCAGAGGGGGATTTGGAGTGGGGTCGGCAACATATTTGCGATGCTGCTGGTGTTGCAGGCGTCTATAGATTACGGTAATCGCTTACCATTAGGTAAGATGTACGCTTGTTTGCCGACCTAGTTGTATAAAAAAAATTAATACATTAACAGGTGGGTAGACAAATACATCCATAGAATGTGACCAAATCTAAAATTGGTATCACGTATATAATTAACTTATAGGTTATACAGATATTTAAAGAATATTTTAAAAACGCCAACATCTTATCGACGTGTGTAATAGCCGATTGGCCGCAATTATGCTAATAGCCTAAGTCGTTTGCGATAATAGATCCTACGTGACCTACCCGACGTATCACTAGGATCTAACTGATTCGCTAATAATTTAAATTATTTAATTGGTTAATTATGGTTTCTTTTTCTGTTGCAATAATTGTCACGATTTCACCGAAATTTGATTGTTTATTAGTTAAATTGGATATCATTTGTTGTGTAAGGTGATATTATATTTTTTTTGTATGAATTATTCGACTTTAAAAAATGGACAGGTTTTATATTCTCATGTATTTTTTTGTGATAGTTATCACTCTATAAAATACTTTTAAGGATATTGATGTTATTACTCCTTCTCCTACACGGGGAAAGAGGCCTATGCCCAGTAGTAGGATATTATAGGCTGAAGCGTAATGTTATTATTAAATAAAGTACGTTAATAAGGAAACGATAGGTAGATATCATCATCATAATTACAGCCAATACAGTCCACTGCTGGACATAGGCCTCCACAAGTTTACGCCAAAAATAACGTGAACTCATGTGTTTTGCCCATAGTCACCACGCTGGGCAGGCGGGTTGGTGACCGCAGGGCTGGCTTTGTCGCACCGAAGACGCTGCTGCCCGTCTTCGGCCTGTGTATTTCAAAGCCAGCATAGGTAGATAAGAAGTAGGATAAAAAACAAATTGACAGAGGTATTCAACTTCGAATACAGTCGAAAACAATTTTTTTCAAGAAACCAGCTCTTATATTGAAGTGACGATTGTATGTATGTATGACAAAATATTTCGAAACTAAAATAAACGAGGAAAAATAAATTCATTGCAAATCCATTTTATGAAATACTTTCATTAAAATATAAAACGTTATTATTATACTTTATTAATACATTCAACGCGATTTTTTTTAAACTGCATTTATAACAAAATTACATACCTACTTATCAGAATCGTCGCGACAAAAGTTTTCCAATGTAATAGATAATATCGATAACACACAGCAATCAATAATATAATATTTTTACCTAGAACTTATTGGCGTTTTAACGGAAATCCTACGTGAGTGTATCACCAGACATGACGTGACATGTACATGACGTGACATGTACATGACGTGACATGTACATGACTAAGGTGGTGCGATCCTGATGCAACTTCTTACGCACAAATGTCATCCATTTTCAAGTTTTATTGATGGAATTAAATTCTTAAGTTGTTATTTATTAGGTTTTAATTGCAGTAGTACCCAGTTTTAACTTTTTTATGGATACCTACGTATCATTATAATTTATTATCAATATTAGTAGGTTAGTTATTTATGTTCTTTTAATAGTTGGAATGTATTATAAATAAGGATTTTGATCGTAAAGTAATATTCAAGGTTTGTTGTTGCTGTTTTAGTTGATTTAAATATCGTGAAGATAATTATATTTAAGAAAAACATGTTACTAATGTTAGGAGAAAGTTTGTTAAAATATATTTAGATACAAATTTTTCTCGTTTTTACACAAATAAGTTAATAACCACTACGTAATTGCAACGAACCTTGGTATATATATGTAACTAGAAAACTAAAATAAAACATTTATCCCGAAATTTCCCTAGAATTCGAACTTGCAGAATAATTGGGAAAAACAGATAATGCAGTACATTTATGACACTAAATTTATGAGTCAGTTTTCAGATTTGTGTGATCTTGTTTCAACACGTTAAATATTAACTGATTCGCTTTATTATATCGTATAGTCTACTTTGAAGTCGTTTTTATTGTATGTTATAAAACAATTTAAGATTTGGAAGGAGCAATGATAAATCAGATCCACGAAATGTCATGACGACAGTAAAATAGGAGATCATTTACAAAGAGGAAAGATTTAATTGTTTGTTTGTGTGCATTGAATAGGCTCCGAAACTACTGAACCGATTTGAAAGATTCTTTCACTTTTGGGAGGCTACACTGCCCGCGGGTGACATAGCGTATATTATATTTTCAAAAACAATCGGGGAAAAAATATTTTATATTTTTAATACCCGTGCGAAGCCGGGGCGGGATGCTAGTAAATTATAATTTAAATTGAAATGCAACTGTGATTCCACCTTGTGGTTTTAACTAGGATTAAAAGAGGCTTACTTAAAATTAAACATAAATTGACTATGCTGCACTTAACACGCTACACACACCTTACGTACCTACAAGTATTAATTAGGAGTCATTATTTAAAATTTTTAAAACTGAAATTTCCTTTCAAAAAAATAGATAAAGTTTACGTAACAAGGTTAGCATAATAACGCTTATTTTGATGTTTTAAGCACGATATTGGTATTATAATTAGTGAACAATTAATAAGTACAACTATTTAGACATAGCAACAGGTTACGGAAATAAATATTATAAAGTTAGTAATATTATAAAGTAGTTAAATTAGATAAATTATTTGATAAGTAATAAATATATCAAAATAATATTATTTTATTGATTAGGTACATTTATACTTCCTTGTATGATGTAAATGTGTGCAATCGTAAAAAATATATTTAGTAGTGTTCAAAAATAAATTATATAATCTTAAAAAGATATAAATTTATTTAGAAAACGTATTAGATGTTTTAAATCTTTCAAATTACAGATAAAATATTTTTACTGCTTTATTTTTCTATAGCTTACCATCAGGTGAACTTGGACGCTTATGGTAACCAACCTAGTTGATTAAAAAGAATGGTTTAAAAGTATGTTTGAAGCTTGAGTATAATAATTTTTGATTTTGAATTTGTGCCTTTCATGGTGACGTTGCTCTCTTACAAGTTTTACTAGGGATAGTGGGTATTTTTCTGTCTCCGTAATAAAGTAAAATAAGCCTTAATTATTCCACAATGTTTAGAAATAATAGGATTTTCCACAATTATTTAACTTTTTATTCTACGTAATAAACGGTTTTTTATGACGCAAGTTTAAATTTTACTGTGTTTCTGTGAGTGATTCAGGCTTCACGTGAAACTAAGTGATTACCCGTTGTATTACATTTCTATCGTTGAGTACTAAGTGTTGTATTATTTAAATAGAAATTATTAATTTGACACTTAAAATTATAAAAAATTAATAGATAATGTACATATTAATTAATTATTGAGACCACGTATTAATTGATTATTGACTAATATTTTATTTACTTAATTTGTTGCTGAAATAACTTATGATAAGCCTAATATTAGCCTGTTTTCCCCCCTATTGATTTAAAGTACCTAAATAATAGTCGAATCTACATAAAACTAAAAATGTGATTCAACAAATCCATTACCTATATAGCATCGTCATCATAACTTCAGCCTATCGCAGTCCACTGCTGGACATAGGCCTCCACAAGTTCGCGTCAAAAATGGCCTGAACTTATGTGTGTTGCCAATATAGTCACCACGCTGGTCAGGCGGGTTGGTGACCGCAGTGCTAGCTTTGTCGCACCGAAGACGCTGCTGCCCGTCTTCTGCCTGTGTATTTCCAAGCCAGTAGTTGGATGGTTATCCCGCCATCTGTCGGCTCTATAAGTTCCAAGGTGGTAGTGAAACTGTATTATCCCTTAGTCGCCTCTTGCGACACCCACGGGAAGAGAGGGGGTGGCAATATTCTTTACTGCCGTAACCACACAGCCATTATATTGGTTCCATAAGAAAAATTTGATTTACAATATCTGTATAAAACTTACATCTACTTTTTAAAATAATTAATTAATTAAAATTAAAACGTCTCGGTTGAGGTAAGCGATAAAATTAGTAAGGTCAGGTATTTTTTATCGTTACTCGTCATTTTCGTTTCAACACCCTGCACTAGTTTTGCATGACATTAGTCATTGTTTTATCATTATAGTGTACACGACACGGTAGCGGGTGGGGCGATGATGTTTCCAGCGATATTTTGTCGATCAGCGGGTTTATAATGATTCATTAATCATTGTGTTGACAGAATTGTATTCTTGAAATTTATAAATATTTAATTTATAGTTATAAATGTATGATTCTTCGTTAACCGACCAAAAAAGGGGAAGTTTCGACTTTTTTAAATGTTTGTTTCCTCTTTTTACTGGCTGGAGCGATTTTGATAATTCTTGTTTTTACTTGACAATTTTTTCTGTTGTAAATTGTAATAATGATTTTTTTAGATTGAATTTAAAATAATATTAATTGATCTTAATTATCTAGTAAATAGTTTGTATCTATATAATGTAATTTTAATACTTTTTAAAAATAATAAGGAAGTAAAATATAATTCGTTCTTCATGACGTAGTTAAGGTTCCCTTAGCAACAGCGATTAATTACTGAGTAGCGCGGCGGTGACGAGGTAAACGTTCCGAGAAATGGTAAACAGGTTCGATTCGAGATAGCGACCAGTCGAGGAACTTGGTTCCGTGTCACCGGGTTGGTTTTTATAGGTCAATGTCAGGACTTAATACGTATAATTAAAATGCTTAAAACATTTTAATATCATATTATATAAGTGCGGGGCTTTACTGTGTCAGTATTTTTAAAACGACTTCAAAAGAAGGAGGCTCTATTCCTTTCATTTTATTTGCGTTACTTCTGAATGAGTTAGTACTTCGTTGTAAGAAAAATTATTTAATTATAATTTTTAAAAAAAACAACATTTAAAATATAAATACATATTGATAATTACGTTATCTTAAGAAAAATGTAGGCCAGTATATCGAGCCGGATAAATTCAGTTTAAACTACCGTACGAACCAGATCCTCTTACGTGCAACGTTTTGTGCAATGTGACAAATATGATTGTATCTTTTTAACCGCCTTTAAAAAAAAGGAGGAGGTTACTCAATTCGACCGTATATGTGTATATATATTTTATTTACAATGTTCACGTCTCCCGTAATGAAACCGTACATTAACCCACCCCCACTAGGTTTTACTCCTGTGTCTGTGGTCCGGGAACAGACAGTGCACAAACATAAACGCCCAGACCACGACAAACCTTTGTATGGCCAATACAAATGCTTGCCATTTTGTACGGATCGAAACAGCTACAATCCAGTGCCGTGACCGTTGGACTAACGCGTCGTCAATTAGATTATAATTACAAATTTAGTTTTCTGGAATAAAAGATGTGTTTTGATGGTGCTTGTCATGTGTCCTACTTATATTTGATAGAGATCTAACAAGCTTATACATTTCGATTAATGCGTATTTACTTGACTATTTTTTCGTCGGCCTACGTTGTATTATACCTCATAACTTTCCACTGGTTACACCGATTTTGATGATTCTTATTTCAATCGAAAGTTTATTCTAGTCTTGTAGTCCCATTTAAATTTGATCAAGATTTGATTACTACTTTTTGAGTAATCTTTGATAACGCGTATTTTCTTGACTATTATTTCGTCTGCCTACGTTGTTACTTGTCGATGTGATTGAAGTCGGTTTTTTTTCGTCCTATACGGGTCTACAATGCTGGCCTTGCGCCTCCAGATCCATAATACCGAACCACAATACTTAAATGGAGCGTACCATTGGTCTTAGCCAGATAGACAAGAAGTCACAAATACTTTGCTAGTTCGAGGAACAAGTAGATAAGATGAAAACGGGATATAGAGGAAAACGTTGACTTCCAACTCTCCCCACTCTTTCTCTCCCTCGAGGGAATTCGGGTCCTCCACAAAAGAGTGATCCCCCATAGGCCCACAATAGAAATTTCGAAAAGATAATCTTGCTAATTCCGACGAGTACACACTAGTAACAACTTTTCTTCGGACAATTTGTTCCCTGTTTTATCTCCATCTATAGTACTTTGTACAAACATAATTATAATAATATTATTTTATATATAATTCTTAAATATATATAAAAAAACAATTTATCTATCATGAAATAACTCGAGTGAAAATAATTTGGAGTCTCCACTCTTTCGCTCCTCCTCTCCAGACGTCTAAATCCGGCCCTGGGTTATAGTAATAAATAAAATGCAATTTTTATTATCAAACATAAAGCTAATGTAGCTGTCAATATCTAGTTTTAAAGTAAAACGCAAAGTGGCCGGCTCGTACGAGCGCAGTGAAAGCTTATTTAGAAAATTATCAGATATCGTATTTCCTATCGCGGTTCTATAATTTACAACGATTATCTATACACGTCATAAAACTGTAGCGATGTTTGTTCGTAACACTTTTTAATGTAATATGAGTAAAATATATTTTAATATATTTGTTTCCAAGATCAATAAAATATACTTATATATTATTTTAAAACTTCTTGACGACACTTAATATTTAGCAATAAGGGCTTTGTTCCCGTATTGGACATAATTTAACGTTTTTCAGCCTATAATCTTCCAAAATAAATAGGTTTTCAAAATCGAAAAAGCATCTTCATTCAACCATACCAACTAATTCCGTAACCTCTTGTCTGAATGGAGTTTTTTTAATACTCATTTTCGAGATGTTTTTTTTATATTTCTCTAAGATATTTATAATAAAAACCGAAGTCGAAACGTAAGAATCGAAGACGAAAGAACAGCTAGTTAATGGTAAACGTTCCTGATTATATGTTTGCTGTAATCAACTCGGGTTTAGCGTAAATATTAAACGCTAGAAAGTTATGAAACCTATAGAAAATAATATAGCTATAGCTAACGTACTAAAATCATACATGTGAATTACACAATTATATATCAAGCAAAACGCAGTGGAACAGCGCGATGAAGTTCTGACCCTTCTCCTGACTACATGGAAGAGGCTTATCATCAGCAGTGCGATGTTACAGACTGAATCAATGAAAAATTTCATTTATGCCTTTTATTTCAAAGCTTCCCTAAGGAGAGGGAATAAAAATCGAAGAGTGTTGTTGTGAACGAATTCGCTGGTATAACTAGTCTTAAACATATGCAAAAATATTATAAAATATAAACATACAATATTTTTATGTAAATACACTTTGTGAGAATTTATTACACAAGTGCTCGGACTTGGAGCTTATCTCCGTCTTTGACGTAGTCAACTAGATCCCATAAAAATATACAACATACATATATTTTCTACGGCCTATGTTAATCAGAAGTCTATGAGACTGTCATGACGTTAATAGTCTTTAATTTGTATATATATACATTTTAAACACATAACGGAATAACTTTGTAAATAATGTCTTACAATATATAAATATTTATATTGAGTTCTTGTTTTTATACACTAGTAGGGCACAGCAGGAAATTACTACTCAAAATATAGAGCAGCCCGACTGGGGAAGTACCTCGACCTTACAGAAGATCACAGCTAAATAATACTGCTTTCAAGCAGGCCTGTGTTCCTGTGTTGGTTAAGGTAACCAGAGCTCTGGTGGAGGTTAAGGGCTAGCAATGCTCCTAGTGTTACAGGCGTCCATATACTACGGTATCCGCTTACCATTAGGCAGATCATCTACCTATTAGTAATGAATCGATTGAATTGATATTAATGGATTGAATTGATTTTTAAAGGTCAGGAAACAAGTTTACAGCTCACCTGATGGTAAGAGATTATCGTAGCCTATAGACGCCTGCAACACAGGAAGTATCGCAAGCGCGTTGCCGACCCTACCCCCCAATACCCCTCAGGAACTCTTCTTTCGTGATGTTTTTTTTTCAGTTGATTTCAATTGAGTTCAGTTCGTACTCGTAGAGTTAAGTATAAATCATTACAGCCTATACAGTCCACTGCTGGACATAGGCCTCCACAAGTTTACGCCAATAATACGTGAACTCATGTGTTTTGCCCATAGTCACCACCCTGGGCAGACGGGTTGGTGACCGCAGTACTGGCTTTGTCGCACCGAAGACGCTGCTGCCCGTCTTCGGCCTGTGTATTTCAAAGCCAGCAGTTGGATGGTTATCCCGCCATCGGTCGGCTTCTTAAGTTCCAAGGTGGTTTTGGAACCTTGTTATCCCTTAGTCGCCTCTTACGACACCCACGGGAAGAGAGGGGGTGGCTAAATTCTTTAGTGCCGTAGCCACACAGCACATTAAAGTTAAGTATAAAATAATTAAATTTCTAAAATAAAAATAAACTAAGTTACTCCTTATTACATCAGCTATCTGCCAGTGAAAGTCCCGTCAAAATCCGTCCAGTCGTTTCAGAGATTATCCGGAACAAACAGACAGACAGACAAAAATTGTAAAAAATATTATTTTGGTATATGTGCCGTGTATACATACATATTCATTCAGTAAAAAGCGGTTATTTTAATATTACAGACACTCCAATTTTACTTGTATAGATGAACGAATAGGATGTATTCCAAAAAGGTTATATCGAACAGGTTTTACCAGCTTTATAAAAAATAAAATTGTATAATAATCTTAATATACAAGTTAGTAAGACTTCCAAAAAAGGAGAAGGTTCTCAATTCGACTGTTTTTTTTTTTACCGTATAATATGCATTATGCCGTTGCATATTAAGCGTTTAATCTATTTAATAAAATAAAAGTAATTCAAGACACGACCCGCTTAACGACCGCCGGCTGTGACTCATGTATGAAATTATTACCGAACTATTAATATGTATGATTCATACAAACTCTTTTTTATTACTATTTTCCCTACCACGATACACGACTGTTACCGGTTTGAACTAGATATTATATATGGAACATTTACGTAAAAAAACTACACTTTATTCTTAATTATTACTTATATAATATTTTACGTAGATATGACATAATTTCGACGAAAGGAAGGACCTAAAATCAAAGCTAAGTCAGTCTAGAATACTAGATGTTCCACTAGATTGACAGATGTACATATTTTTTAACCGACTTCCAAAAAAGGAGGAGGTTCTCAATTCGACTGTATTTTTTTTTTTTTTTTTTATGTATGTTACATCAGAACTTTTTACCGGGTAGACCGATTTCGACAAATTTTGTTTTAATCGAAAGGTGGTGTGTGCCAATTGGTCCCATTTAAATTTATTTGAGATCTAACAACTACTTTTCAAGTTATATCTAATAATACGTTTTTACTTGACGCTTTTTTCGTCGACCTACGTTGTATTATACCACATAACTTTCTACTGGATGTACCGATTTTGATAATTCTTTTTTTGTTAGAAAGGGGATATTCCTAGTTTAGTACCGTGATAAGGAAACCAGGATCTGATGATGGGATCCCAGAGAAATCGAGGGAAACTCTCGAAAATCCGTAATAACTTTTTACTGGGTATACCGATTTTGATAATTTTTAATTTAATCGAAAGCTGATGTTTATCATGTGGTCACATATAAATTTTATCGAGATCTGATAACTAATTTTTGAGTAATCTTTGATAACGCGTAGTTGCTTGACCATTTTTTCGTCGATCTACGTTGTATTACTTGTCGATGTAATTGAAGTCGGTTTTTTTTTCGTTTGCGAGCAAACACAATTATTTATAATAGGAATAATAGGAATTTTTTCGCTGCAATTCCATTAATTATATTTTCCTATCGAAGAATCTGGAAAATATTTTAAAACTCTTGGTTTATTATCAATTATATTATATTTATTTATCAGATTGTGTAATGTTGATCTGGATATTCATATAAAAATGTGGAAAATACTCTTTTTTCTATTACAATTTGTTAAAATAAATATAAATTTCTTTGTAATACTCGATAATATATTCGTTGATATCAAATATCGAATTATAGTCATTAAGTTTTAAGTTTTTTGTATGAGCGTGGTTAGACTACGTATTATCTCATTGAAATAACTAAAAATAATTATTAAGAAACATACCACTTATATAACTAAAGTGCTTATCACACATATCATATGTCATTATAATAATATTTCGTCACCAGAAGAATGAATCGAATCTTCTAAATTTATTATCACTTCCATTCATAAAGAATGATTTAAACATTTTTCTGAGGACTCTTTGAATCTTCAAAGATAAGCGGTTGCCATGTGTGGAGTACATGCATGACGTGTTCGCTGGAAAGTTCGAGAGCGTATATCTTATCAGTATCACGATAACGTGATAAGGAAAGGCGAGGCAGACGGTACGGCACTTGTAGGTTTGTATCATGTAAATTGTCAACACTGGGAAAAAACGTTTTAAATTTTTGTCAATTTATGTTTTTTATAAGACATTGGCTGTGTGGTTATGGCATTAAAGAATATAGCCACTCCCTCTCTTCCCATGGCTGTCGTAAGAGGCGATTAAGGGATATTACCGTTCCACTACCATCTTGGAACTTTCAAAGCCGACAGATGGCGGGATAACCATCCAACTACTGGCTTTGAAATACACAGGCTGAAGACGGGCAGCAGCGTCTTAGGTGCGACAAAGCCAGCCCTGCGGTCACAAACCCGCCTGCCCAGCGTGGTGACTATGGGCAAAAGTCCGAATATCTCTCAGAATCATTTTGAAAACCTTTTACAGGTTTTTAAAATCCCTTTATTCTTTTTCAAATATCGATTTAAATCTAATTTTTACCTGAAATCAACATTGTATTATTTCATCATCAATAAAACATTTATTTACAGGAAAAGTTGTTTCAATGCACGTAATTATTATAAAGATTCACAGAGAATTGAGTGCTCAATTCAAATGAGTCTCGCTCTGAATACGCCTAAAACATTTTTTTTTTTACCTCATTGACGACTGATTACGCTTTTATATAATTTGCACCCTCTGGAAATCACTGCATGTCACCCTTATTTAAATATGAAATGGTGACATTAGGCTGGTATGATATGATATACTTATGTAAAGGTGAATTTATGTATGTAAGTATATTATTGAATAGGTGTACGATATGTAACAGAAGACAGATTTATATTTATTATTATAATTATCCTAAGGTTATACTGCATGTAATATTTTATTGAATAAATGTTAGATTATGATTTTAAAGTTACACTTCATAATTTACTTTGCATTTAAAATATTTATTTCGTTGTATGATATGTTCATACTTGAACTTACTTGTAGCTTCAGTTCTGTTGTCTCTGAGAAGAACTGCCTATTTATTAGTTTATTTATTTCTCCATACATGCAAGCTTACAGACACAAGTAAGTCAATTAAAAAAACACAGGTATGACAAAATAAAAAAAAAATTGATAAATGTAGAAATAGAAATATACAGTCTTATCAAAATATAACGATTAAAATTTACAATATCAATAAAAATACATTATTTTCTGTGTGGAAATTACAATACATCTACAACAATACCGTACCTTACCGTACTTACCGTACCCGTATATATATAATTGTGTTTGCAGACAAACGAAAAAAAAACCGACTTCAATTACATCGACAAGTAATACAACGTAGATCGACGAAAAAATTGTCAAGTAACTACGCGTTATCAAAGATTACTCAAAAAGTAGTTATCAGATCTCGATAAAATTTAAATGTGACCACATGATGAACATCAGCTTTTCATTAAATTAAAAATTATCAAAATCGAAAAACCCAGTAAAAAGTTATTGCGGATTTTCGAGAGTTTCCCTCGATTTCTCTGGGATCCCATCATCAGATCTTGGTTTCTTTATCATGGTACTAAACTAGAGATATCCCCTTTCTAAAAAAAAAAAATTATCCAAATCGGTATATCCAGTAGAAAGTTATGCGGTATAATACAACGTAGGTCGACGAAAAAAGCGTCAAGAAAAAACGCATTATTAGATATAACTCGAAAAGTAGTTGTTAGATCTCAAATAAATTTAAATAAGACCAATTGACACACACCAACTTTCGATTAAAACAAAATTTGTCGAAATCGGTCCACCCGGTCAAAAGTTCTGATGTAACATACATAAAAAAAAAATAGGTAAAAAAACTTTTTAAGTTAAACGGTTTTATGTTAAACATACATTGCAATGTTTAAGATAAATGTACTAAAAACCAAAAAATAATAAAATGTATACAGTCGTGGGAATTATAAACATATGCATAGACTAGACTAAAATAAAACCGTGGGGCACGTCAATTGTCTACAAATTATCGACTTAATGTGCGATAGAAGAATCGTTTAATTCGTCGTTAAAATAGGCAGTTAGCCCGCAGACGGTGAGGAAATTACTTACTATTTTCTTGCTCATGGAAATTCCAATAGTTATACACTCCATGTAAATAAAAGAGATGTTTCAACTAGTTTATCGTTGGACATTCACACTGCTGGCTGGCGAGGAATCGTTTCACTGCTCGTAGTTTGTCTTTAATCGACAAAACATATGATAAAAGTACTACTCGCTCACCACTATGAAACCCTAAAACTCGCTTATAATCGAGCTTGCTAGCTTGTTTCCACATTCTAGCCCTACTTATCACACGTCCATCGTTGTCGGTTGAACAACTGCCTAATTATAGTGTAACATTACAAAACAAACATTTTAATCTACGATTGTAGACAATTGACGTGCCCCACGGTTTTATTTTAGTCTAGTCTATGCATATGTTTATAATTCCCACGACTGTATACATTTTATTATTTTTTGGTTTTTAGTACATTTATCTTAAACATTGCAATGTATGTTTAACATAAAACCGTTTAACTTAAAAAGTTTTTTTACCTATTTTTATTTTCTAGTTTTTAGTTTTTATTTCGCATTCTGTTTAATTCATTTAGTGCTTCATTATTGCAAGGCCCATCTTAAATATTGAGGTTGTATAGTGCACTGTATTCTTCTTGTCAAGCCCTTTTATTTGATACCCATATTGGTGGGATTGATAAAAAATTGTTATCAGACATTTGGTAGCGGCGGCCAGCTTAGATTTCAATTTTGCATAGTAAATTGTATTCTACTTGTTGAGACCTTTCATTTGATACCCATGTTGATGGGATTGATAAAACCTAAGTTATCCGCCATTTTGTAGAGGCCGCCATCTTGGATTTTAATTTTATATAGTACATTGATTATACTGGTTGAGCACTTTCATTTGATACCCATATTGATGGGATCGATAAAACCTACGTTATCCGCCATTTTGTAGCGGCCGCCATCTTGTATTTCAATTTTTTATAGTATATTGTATTCTGCTTGTTGAGCCCTTTCATTTGATACCCATATTGATGGGATTGATAAAACCTACGTTATCCGCCATTTTGTAGCGGCCGCCATCTTGGATTTCAATTTTTTATAGTATATTGTATTCTGCTTGTTGAGCCCTTTCATTTGATACCCATATTGATGGGATTAATAAAACATAAATTATCCGCCATTTTGTAGCGGCGGCCATCTTGAATTTATAATGATAATGAATAAACATAATTGTATTGTCACCAAAATCCAAAGTGTATACAAAATTTCAGATTAATCGGTTGACAGGAAGAGGGTGAAATTTGAATTACTAAATTTGACCCAAGAATAAATAATAAATAAAAAATAAAACAAACGGGGTGAGCTAAATAAAACCGTTTAAAAATACAGTCGAATTGAGAACCTCCTCCTTTTTTGGAAGTCGGTTAAAAAATATAATAGTTTTAGTATATTAGATGTTAAAAAGAACTGTAGCAACGCTGGCAGGGTTCAGCTAGTTATATAATAAAATTAATTTATAACGTACAAAGATATTTATAGCCATTTTTACAGACAACAGAGATTTTATCGACAAATAATTCTAAGTCCTCACAATGATTGAGCGAATCGCTGATACCGCTCGCTATACCTATACCGAAGTTTGATTGAAATAGTATCAAAAATACATCCGTACTCATCAACTCACAAGTCTGTGAAAATAGCTCTGTACACAATAAAATAAATCAATTAAAATACACAGTTACTAGGCACCTAATAGCGTACATAAACAAAAACCATAGGCTTCATTAACGAAGCAAAATTCTACATAAACGTACAATAATTTATCTTACCGACCATTGTTGACGGCTCCGTAAGCAGAAAAATTCACTAAATTTGCATTTGAATGATTTGCATGCGAGTTGAAAAAATAAGCTAGAATTTATTTCCTTGCATTTTTTTTATGTTACAGGTGTTTCGAAACACGAACGCAACTCGGAAGTCTAAATGTGAATTGAAAGATAGTCGTGGGTTTAATTAAACTAAAATTCTGTCATATATGACATCTTTACTTGTAATAATACAAACTGTGCTCCGCGGTGTCACGCGGTTTGAGGGGGTAAATAGCCTGTAGCCTTCATCTGTGAATGGACTATCAAAACACAATTATTTCTGCTAGAGGTAAGCACGTTTAAACAAAAAAAAAAAGCCATATAATATTAGTATGGATATGAAATAAATACCTACATTGTGGGGATAAATATAGATTTCGAGACAGATCTGGTTAGGTGTTGGCTAAAAGTGATGAGTTTTTTTTTATACCATTTGAATTTTTTTACTTTACAACTGTAGGGACATAATTACATATCATATGTATGTTTTTTTACAACTGATTTAAATCTTCTAAAACGTTCATATAACACAAAGGAAATATAACAATACGTTTTAAATAAAAACATTTCCATAACTTATTTATTATATTCGATTGAATATTTATTAATTAGTTATAATACATTTATTTCGAAATATTACACTAATAACAATATAAAAGTATGAGGTAATAAAATGTATTACAATACAAATATTTATATTTTTAAACAATTCATTTAAACGATTGATTAATAATAATAGCAGGCTCGAATACGGTCGACGGAATGCTTGCGACTCGAAATCCTCACTATTCCCCTCACGCCTTGTCAGTCCGGCGTGGCCACGCCAACTAGACGCACGTGGCATGCCGTTGAATTACGTCCGATATCGTTGTAACTTGCTAAATTATTATAAACAATGGATCCTAGAACTCAAAGCTCAATCTTGCGAATCAGTGGCCATAAGACGTTTCAGTTCCTCGAATTATACGAAAAAGAGGAATGCCTCTGGAACACCACTGACAAAGATTACAGAAATATACGGAAAAGAAAAGAAGCGAACGAGAGAATAGCCAGAGCTCTCAATATAGAACACTTTACTTATCGTCATGTAACTATAAAGTTTAAAAATCTTCGGAACTCCTACAGCCAGGAGTTGAAGAAGATAGCGAAAAGCATCAACAGTGGAGAAGACCCTATTTACCGTCCGAAAGTTTTCTGGTTTTCTAAAATGGATGGATTCTTGCGTCCCCACTTGCTAGTGCCTAGGGGTACAGTACCGGTACGTACGAATGCCTCGACCTCGTCTGTTACAGACAAATTAAATTACATTAATTTTAATTTCATAAAACATTGCGAAAGATAAGAAGAATTAAGGATGATTAGATGGCTTTACTAGTACTTACCAATCGGCGTGGCTTCGTTGCGATTGTCAGGTTGGTCCAACATGTGTTAACGGTGATTGCCAATGGTTTTATATATTCTCTATGTTTCAATTAAATTAGAATTTCATAAAAGAAAGAAAGGGAATGAACTGGAAATGATAAACTCGTTTCGTATTATTTATGAATATATACATTGATATTGTTATTTTTATTAATTTGTATCCTATATATACAAAGTTAACACTTGTCGCAGCCCGTCAAGAATGAGGGTATCACAGAAAATCAGCGTTGGGTTATCAAACCCAATTTTAAGCTGAGCGATACAACTTTTTGGGGTTACAACACATAATCGCAGATATTATTAACATTTTTTATTATTACTTAATTTTAAAATAATTTTTTTCTTCTTTTTTGTTTTTCATTTTTTTTTCTCTACAATTTAGTTTTGTGTGCATTTTTTCAACTATATTTATCTTGTTGTATTTTATGACTACGCATTAGCGCACCGGTCACAGCACTGGCTGGTGCGCTGGCGGTCGCAGGTTCGATCCCAGCTCACGGCAGACATTTGTAATGGCAATATAAATGTTTTTCGTGGTCTGAGCGTTTGTGTATTGTGTATGTTTCCGGACCCCCGACATAGGAGAAAATCCGACTGGGGATCGTTGAGTGTTAAGCGTTTATTTATTTATTTTTTTGTATTAATTTTTTAGTCATTAAGCCTCAGCAGTGTTTTTGATGTCTCAAATAAATATTTTTTTCTTTCTTTCTTTCATCGTTCAGAAATTCGACCCTGATACTTCATCAGTACCACAGGAGGAAAATAAATCTCCCCAGAAAATAAAAGAAGAAGATGAGAACAGTTTTAGTTTCGAAGAACACGATGTGGAGTATGAACTTCGAAAGAAGCGATCGAAGAATGGATCACCAATATACAGGGATTTAGCACTTGATGATAACAGTGATTCTTATATCTCTAGCCATTTGGAAGTGTCACAGCCTTTTGGGTTGACGCTTAATGAGGACGATCCCTTGGACAGTCATAACAGCAAACCAGACGTGTCAAAGAATTCAAAATACCTTGAGAATATTGTCAAATGTTTGTCAAATTTGACAAAAAACAACACGCAGCGTGATGATTGCTTTGACAGTTTCGGCAGGTATGTAGCGGCCATGTTGAGAAGTATGTCGAAACGGCGGGCTTTGGAAGTGCAGCCAGAAATAGTTAAGTTACTGGTTTCCGGTAACATGGACAGCGGGGAGGGTCAAGTCAGTCAATCAGACCAGTCAGACAGTTAATGAAATAAGGCTGTGACTAATTTCTTTCCGTTTGTAATATTAAATTTAATTTATTTGTACGATATTTTTATTTTTACTCCAATCTTTAATATATCAGTTTTAACCTTTAAAAAGTTTTTAATACTCGTTCTTTTGATCGTCTGTGTAGTTTATTCTTTAGTGAGCCATCGATATATGTAGCAAAATTTTAAATAATTGTCTGTTTGTAAATCATATCAATAAAATGTTGATAAATTACTTTGCAAGAGGCTTCAAATTAGACACACCGTTATATCATTTATTGCACTCAAAATGACATATAGAAACATAAAATAATAGTAAGGCTTATGGCAAAGGTGGACTTATCTCTGAAAGATATTTTTTCAAGTCAATCCATGGTCATGAGTAAGTGGTCATATAGAGAGGCAAACAGTACAAGAAATATTTATTATGTATACCGTACATTATTTACTTACTTAATTTGATATTTTTGTATTATATTTTATAGACAATGGTATTAAAGTATTAATTAACACAATATAAAATACCTTATTTTTTTTTACTTTAATAAATAAAATAAAGTTATGTCAACATTACAAATAGAAATAAATTACGATTAGTTAAAGTATTATTTAGACCATTGTAAAATATCACAATAAAAAAACCTAACACGTTACCATTTACGTAAGTCCGATAATGAAACTATAATTAACTTTTATTACATCGTAAAACACAAATAAAATATTCAAGTAATAACACTTATATACATGCTTATACATATTGCCTTTCATCATCATCATCATCACTTCAGCCTATCGCAGTCCACAACTTAACATAGACCCACATAAGTCCGCGCCAACAATGACGCGAACTGCCGCTACCCAGCGTGGTGACTATAGGCAAAACATGAATTCACGCCATCTTTAGATACCGTTATAAAATAAAACCAATTATTTCCTAAAACTGTAAGACAGTTTTTGTGTAATCAAATAAAAAATATGATTTTATCTATGAATCACTTTAACGTATATTCTCTTGTAGAATGGTCAAAAAATAAAATAAAAAGGAACGAAATTGTCAAAGGGAAGTTGTTTAGTTAATAAATAGCTAATTTATTATGAATAATAAAATAGTTAATAACGTATTATACAGCATATATACTATTTTTTTTAAGTTTATCACAAGTGTACCTTTGTAACAAAAATAGAAGTAATGATATTAAAATGGAATTAGTTTATTTCATATCTATATGTACTTAGATTAAAACTGTAACCGGGTCAATTACGTGTACATTAAAGATAGTTTAAAGTTTTTTTTTTCGTGCAGAAGTAATACAATTAAAGCAACACTTGAACTTCTTATAACATAAAATTTAGATAAAAAAGAACAGGTTTCTAAAACGACTTATTTTTATCAAATTATAGGCGTAGAAGCGTCTATTTTTAAATGAAGTACAGTATTTTATAATATTATTTAAAATCATCGTTTCTAGCATCCATTCACAAAAAAAATTCATTTGTCTTGAGACGTAGTAACACCACAATTATTTTACGACTAGCTGTGCCCGCGACTTCGTCCTCGTGGAAAAAATATTCTTGATTTCGAAGTTACAAATTAATACATTTTTTAAATTAAAAGTACCCTAGTTACTTCTTATTTTATCAGCTACCTACCTGCCAGTGAAAGTCCCGTCAAAATCGTTCTAAAAGTCGGTTAATATAATATAATAATTTCTTTATTTCAGGTAACAATTGACCCATAAAACAATTCCTCTTAAACAATTCTTATAACAACTAGAAAAATTAATGAATGTCACGACAATTTGTAAAATACAATAATAAAATAATAAAATCACATTAATAATAAACAATACCTAATACAGATAAATAATTTTAACAATAATTCCATTATATTAAAACTAAAACAACTAATTACAACAACACAATGTCAAATATGATATTTAATAAAATAGATGTGCATACATATAACGGACACGTAAATTTTACTATTTAAAAATAAAAACATGTACCCAATAAAAACATATAACATGAATCTAATGTATTGTTGTTCACTTCGATATCTAAGGCAAATACAACTTAAATAAAATAAAATAAAATAAAATTAATAAATGTCACGACAATTTGAAAAATACAATTACAATAATAAAATGAAACTAATTACAATTACACAATGTCCAATATAAATAATAATAATAATTAATATTTAAAGCTTTCGCTCCGGCATTTGTATCGCAAGGTGTCTATCACAGCAATGCCGGAGGTAGAAGCAGTCAAAACGCTCCGCGATCATCTTCAGCACACTGTTTTGGCTGCCCCTTACTCTACGCACAAAAGATGCGCATCGCTTACGCATGGTGGTGTGGAAGCAGTCGGTTCTTGCGTCTGCAAACATGCCTGAGGCGCTGCAGCATCGGGGCAGCCCCAACAGTATCCTGAATGCATTATTGTAGAGGACACGGAGGTCACTGTATCTTTTCTTTGTGTAGTCAGCCCATAAGCTACACGTATAAAACGAGGTACAATATGCTCTAAAAAGTGTTATCTTTACTTGGGCTGAGCAACGAGCAAACCTTCGAGCTAACATGTTCGCTCTAACTGACAGTGCCCTCCGCTCCCTCTCAATGTCTGCATCATCCTTGAGACAAGTAGTAACTATATGCCCTAGATACTTAAATTGCTCCACCATTTTTAAGGGTACACCAGAAAGAAGCACGGGTGGGCTATTCGGGGGGCATTTTGTTCCGATAGCCTCAAAGACCATGCATTTGCTTTTTAAAACGTTATATTTTAAGCCATGATAACACGCGTAATCCTCACATGTCTGTACCAGCTGTCTCATTCCACTGATTGACGCACTCAGCAGTACCATGTCGTCCGCATAACTTATATTATTTACGCATACTCCATCAACATGACAACCGACATGCTGCCTGCTGAGCGCGACGATCAGGTCATCCATGTAGAGGTTAAAAAGTGTTGGAGATGTTAACCCCCCCTGCCTGACTCCACATTCGAGCCGATACGGATCGGACATTGTCCCCGCCCATCGGACGCTATTGGTCTGGTTCGCGTACCAATATCGTAATATATTTATAATTCCCTGCGGTAACCCAACTCGCTCGAGTTTCTTCCAAAGTAAATCATATACCACCAGGTCAAAAGCTTTAGACAAATCGAGGAAGCACGCGTACACAGGTGTCTTGCGACTTGTGTAGTATTTGACGGTGTGCTTAAGGCACAGTATAGCACTCTCTGTAGACAGGTGAGGGCGAAAACCGAATTGATTATCGTGCAGCTTTATGTGTTTTCTCAACTGCGCGTTAAGCAATCCGTCAAACACCTTGGCCATGATAGTGGCAAGCGATATAGGCCTGTAGTTATGTTTGTCAGCAAGGTTACCGGTTTTATTTTTCACGACAGGAACTACTACCGTTTTCATGAGATCATCCGGCAGGTAGGAATGACCCACGCAGAGTGAATAAAACAGAGCCAATAGCTTAAAAATAAGAGGTCCAGCGTGCTGGAGATGCTCAATGCTGAGTCCATCGTGGCCCGGAGACTTACCTCTGTCCATTTTCCGTATAACTTTATATATATCTTCGGGAAGGAATGAGATCCTATCACCTTTCTCGTTCATGTCAGCATTGTGCACCTCCATCATAGGACCCACATGTGACTTAACACAAAAATTTGCCCTAAAGATGTTAGCTATGTCCTTGGGCGCGCTTGAGCCATCAACGCTCACCGGTAGGCCAGGCCGTAAATTCGTTTTACTTGTCTCGCGCCAGAATCCACGAAAATCACCATTACAGTGTTTCTTAACAAGAATATCCATTTTTAATTGCTCCTGGTGATCTTGGCACCATTTTAATTGTGATTTAAACTTTCTTCTACTTTCAACCATCTCGTGATAAATAAGACCAGATTTAGGTTTACCATAGAGCACCCATTTCGTGAAACTAGTCCTGGCCACCCGGTGAGCGTCGCTGACGTGCTTGTTCCATCCTACCACGCGCGAGCCACCACCGAACCGTCTCTTACTCCCACGACTCACCAACGCTGCGTCTCTCAAAGCAGACACAATGTCCGAGTAAAAATCGTTCAGAATACGCCTGTGATCATGGCTTTTACAAAAACAGTCACAATTTAAAAGGTCCGAAGTAATGTCAATCATTTTTAATCGATCGTTGCACTCTTTTGTATACATATCCACTTGCTTCTCATCTCGAACACCCCATAAAATATTTGTATTAATATGTTCAATGTCCGGTAAAACAGTAGGGGTAAGTGATGTTAAGTTACATGTTATAACAAGTGGATAGTGATCAGACCATCGAGTGTCATATTTAATGTCTACATTTATCACAGATTGCTTAGCCGAGTAAGTTGTTAAACAATGATCTAACCAACTAGTAGTTCCGTGCACGTCACTTATATAAGTGAACGTATTCGAATCCAAACCTAGTATATCTACGTCCAAACATGACCACTGTTGTTCGTTACAAATATTCGTAAGTTCATTATAAAACAACTTACCCGGATCCGCATTGAAATCGCCCATTATAAACACCGATTCAATTCCCTGCTCGTCAATAATGGCATTAATTACACTTAAACAATTTATAAATTCGTCCAGATTATCATCAGAATTTGTAGGCATGTAAACACAAATTATTAAAATCGGTCTTTCACACAATCTAATCTTAATAGCACAAATACGTGGGTTATCACATTGTATCACTGACACTTCTTGAAACGCACTGTATCTATATAAAATTGCGACACCCCCGTGTGCACGACCTCGTAAAATATTCACAGACGTATCCACTGCTGACGTCGCTGTGTACCCAAAGCCACCGTCTAGAGTTCCGAGGTATGGAATATCATGTGGCAGTAGCCAGGTTTCCTGGAGACATACCACACCACACGTCCGACACAGGCTCCTGACATCATCCACGGAGCGCTTAACACTCCTGAGACACTATTGATAAAATTTCATTAACCAATTTATACAATTTCCTTGCCGAAATAGATTCTGGTTTGGTCAAAATACTATTACTTACATTCCCCAACATTGGTATAAAACAGTTTATCAGGAAAAATTGGCGTCTTCTGGTTAAAAATATTTATATGAAGCAATAAAATGTATAACAAATATTTATATTTGTAAACAAATCATTTACAAGTGGGATTTGTTAATAATAATGGCAGCGTCGAATACGGTCGACCGTCGACGGAATGCTTGTGACTCGAAATCCTCACGCCTTGCTTGTCAGTCCGGCGTGGCCACGCCAACGAGACAGACGCACACGGCACGCCGTTGAATTATGTCCGATATCGTTGTAACTCGCTAAATTACTATAAACAATGGATCAAAGAACACAAAAATCAATCTTGCAAATCGGCGGCCAAAAGACGTTGCAGTTGATCGACCTATACGAAAAAGAGGAATGCCTCTGGAACACTACTCTAGTAGAAAACAGAATGCAAACGAAAAGAAAAGAAGCGAGTGAGAGAATAGCCAAAGCTCTCGATATAAAAAACTTTACCTATCGTCATGTTATTAAGAAGTTTAAAAACATGCGGGTCGTCTACAACCAGGAGTTGAGGAAGATAGCGAAAAGCATCAACAGTGGAGAAGATCCTATTTACCGTCCGAAAGTTTTCTGGTTTTCTAAAATGGATGGATTTTTGCGTCCCTACGTGCAAGCGACTACGGGTATTATACCGGTAAGTATGAATGCCTCGACCACGTCTGTTACAGACAAATTAAATTTTATTAATTTTAATTTCATAAAACATACTGAGAGATAAGAAGAAATAAGGATAAGGATATATATATATATTTGTATCCTGTATATATAAGAAGTTAGCACTTGTCGCAGCCCGTCATGAATAAAGATGGTATCACTGAAAATCAGTGTTAGGTTATCAAATCCAATTTTAAATTGTGTGGTACAACATTTTTTATTATTACTTAACTTTGAATTAGATTGTTTCTTCTTCTTTTTTTTGTTTTTTAAATACTCTCTGTTTCTTTCTTTATAATATAATTTTGTATGGAATTTTTTTTATTGAACTGTGTTTATCTTGTTTTTTTTTTGTATAAATACTTCAATCATTAAGCCTTTGCAATGTTTTTGATGTTCCAAATAAAAAAATTTTTCTTTCTTTCTTTCATCGTTCAGCAATTCGACACTGAGGCTTCATCAGTACGACAGGAGGAAAATAAATCTCCCCAGAAAATAAAAGAAGAAGATGAGAACAGTTTTAGTTTCGAAGAACACGATGTGGAGTATGAACTTCGAAAGAAGCGTTCCAAGAACGAATCACCAATATATACTCGTAGGGAGTCAGTACTTGATGATAACATTGATTCTTATAGCTCTAACCATTTGGAAGTCTCGCAGCCCTTGGGATTGGCGCTTAATGAGGACGATCCCTTTGACAATCATGACAGCAGACCAGATGTGTCAAATAACTCAAAATATCTTGAGGAAATTGTCAAATGTTTGTCAAATTTGACAAAAAACAACACGCAGCCTGATGATTGCTTTGACAGTTTCGGGAGGTATGTAGCGGCCATGTTGAGAAGTATGTCAAAACGGCGGGCTTTGGAAGTGCAGCCAGAAATAGTTAAGTTACTGGTTTCCGGTAACATGAACAGCGGTGAGGGTTAAGTCAATTAGGCAGACCAGTCAGACAGTTAGTGAAATAAGGCTGTGACTAATTTCTTTCCGTTTGTAATATTAAATTTAATTTATTTGTACGATATTTTTATTTTTACTCCAACCTTAAACATATCCGTTTTAACCTTTAAAACGTTTTTAATACTCGTATTTTTGGTCGTCTGTGAAGTTTATTCTTAAGTGAGTCATCGATATATGTCGCAAAATTTTAATCATTGTTTGTTTGTAAATCATATGAATAAAATGATGATAAATTACTTTCTAAGAGGCTTTAAATTAGACACATCGTTATATACTTTATTGCACTCAAAAATACATAGTTTATAGAAACATAAAATAATAGTAAGGTTTATGGCAAAGGTGGACTTATCTCTGAAAGAGATTTTTTCCAGTCAACCCATGGTTATAAGTAAGTGGTCATATAGCGAGGCAAACAGTGCAAGAAGTATTTATTAAGAAGAAAAAATAAAAATAAATGAAAGATAATAAAATTTATATACTTATATTTAAATATTTAACATACTACATACCTTTGCTACATACATATATAAAGATACATACCAAAATACAAATGTCATTATCACCTATACATATACATTTAAATAAGTACTCACTATAATATATAAGTAAATACATACATATTCTATACAGATGATTACACATTAGGCAGTGAAAGAAAGTATTTCTATAATTTATATTTAAAGGAAACAAGGGAAGGACTAGTTTGAATAACTCTTGGGAGTTTGTTCCATAGTATGGAGGCGCGTACCGAATATGAATTTAACTTAAATTTCGAACCATTTCGGATTTAGAACCATTAGATACAATAACAAATTAATGCAAAGGCGGCCTTATCGCTTATAGCGATCTCTTCCAAGCAACCTTTAACAAAAGTAGTGTAGGAAAAATTATTATGTCGGTAATAGTGCGCAATCAACAATGCAAGTTATGTAATTAGGTAAGTAACCAGGGTGACCAGGGTATGTTGTTCAATGTAATTTATACCTATAAACTTGAATTTTACATTTTTTCTTGGGTGTACGATAATTGTTCCGAAGATACGATAATTTCACGGTACTGTGTCGATCAGACGGGAAAAAATTCAGGTAGCACTGCTGTGAACCATAATATGTCGATATATCAAACACATACGCATAACGCTGCTCTTAAGCAGTTTTGTGTTCCTGTGGTGAGTAAGGTAGCCCGAGTTTCTGGAAAGGGTCGGGGGTGGGGTTGGCAAGGCGCTGGAATTGCTCCTGGTGTTGCAGGCTTCCATAACCTACGGTATCCGCTTACTACGTCGTGCTTAATCCACCACACTGCGTCTACAGAAGCATCTCGGCTCAAATTCGGGTCCACGTACACAACAGTGTAAGAATATTATTTTTTTATTGAAGTTATACTTCTTTTGTCGCCATAGGGAAAAATTACGAGAGTAAATTTTTACGTAGCTTGCGTACACCGTCACTATATAATTGTGTTTGCTCACAAACGAAAAAAAAAACCGACTTCAATTTCATCGACGAGTCGTAGATCGATGAAAAAATAGTCAAGTAACTACGCGTTATCAAAGATAACTCAAAAAATAGTTATCAGATCTTGATAAAATTTATATGTGACCACATGATAAATATCAGCTTTCGATTAAATTAAAAATTATTAAAACCGGTACACCCAGTAAAAAGTTATTGCGGATTTTCGAGAGTTTCCCTCGATTTCTCTGGGATCTCATCATCAGATCCTGGTTTCCTTATCACGGTACCAAACAAGGGATTTCCCCTTTCCAACAAAAAAAGAATTATCAAAATCGGTACATCCAGTAGAAAGTTATGCGGTATACAACGTAGGTCGACGAAAAAAGCGTCAAGTAAAAACGCATTATCTATAATCTATAATCTATAATCTATAATATATATAAAAGCGAAAGGTCACTCACTCATCACGAAATCTCCGAAACTATAACACCTACAAACTTGAAATTTGGCAGATAGGCTCCTTACCGGACGTAGATATCCGCTAAGAACGGATTTTACGAAATTCGACCCCTAAGGGGGTAAAACGGGGGTTGCAAGTTTGTATGAAAGTCCTATGTTTTTAAAGTAAGAGACTTGAAATTTAAAATGTATGCTCTATAGATGATGAGAAGGTGTCCAGATAATGTATCTTTAGAAATCAACTCCCTTTTGGGGTTAAAACGGGGGATGGTAGGTTGACTCACTCATCACGTAATCTCCGAAACTATAACACCTATAAACTTGAAATTTGGCAAATAGGCTCCTTATAAGTCGTAGACATCCGCTAAGAACGGATTTTACGAAACTCGACCCCTAAGGGGGTAAAACGGGGGTCGGAAGTTTGTGTGAAAGTCCCATGTTTTTGAAGTAAGAGACTTGAAATTTAAAATGTATGCCTTATAGATGATGAAAAGGTGTTCAAATAATGTATCTTTAGAAATCAACTCCCTTTTGAGATAAATCGGGGATGGTAGGTTGACTCGCTCATCACGAAATCTCCGAAACTATAACAGCCACAAACTTGAAATTTGGCTGGTAGGCTCCTTATAGGGCGTAAACATCCGCTAATAACGGATTTTACGAAACTCGACCCCTAACGGCCGAACCCAATATTCAATCTAAAGATAGAGATAGGTAGTTATCATCGACTGCTAATAACTAACTATCTATCCTTTGTAGTTGTCCCAATAATTCGCATAGGGGACTACTATCTCCAGTTAGCTGTAGATAGACCGGCTACCTGAACTCTTCCTTACATTCCAGTATACGCAGCGTCAAAGACGGCCTCAGTTATGTTACACAGATGTTTTGTAGTATTTAAATTTGTCATACAAATTTTATTCATATTAAAGTAATCTTGTTTTATAAATATATGGACAAATTAATTTTTAAATAGACTTTTTAATTTATAATAAATGATATTATTTTAATATGGAATCCATGGTAAATCTAGTAACGGAACGTTTTAACACGACACGAAAAGACGCTACGACGCCATTACGCTTTATTGAATCGTCGTTTCGTTTGTATTTTTTTTTTTTTTTTTACAAATCAAATTTCAAATTATACAAATCATTGCATATTATACAATCATTCACCAAATTGTTTGTTTTAATTAGAAGATGAGTAAAGGAAGTATTATTTCACAAGAAACTTATTATTTTTATTCAATTAATTGTTGCAAAAGAGCAATATCACTTGAACTGCTACTTGAACTTGAGTCTGCCATTATTTTTCACTCGAAATTAATTTTATTTTAAACAAAGAAAATACTTTTGCAATTAATAAATCTTAGTTATCCCCCGAAAACTATAGATCGGATATTGTTGTTACTAAAGATAACCAACGTTACTGACAGATAGAACTCTATTATTATTGGGACGCTTATACTGTCATTTTCATACGAAATGTTATCTCTGGTAAGCTATCCTCCCTCTCGTCGATAGATAGCTTTGAAGGATAAGATTGCCTATCGTCGACAAGTTTATTGGGTCAGTAAAATGAATGATAGATAGATATTTCTGTCTCTAGTAGGACATAACCAGAGATAGACTGAATATTGGGTTCGGCCGTAAGGCGATAAAACGGGTGTTGGAAGTTTGTATGAAAGTCCTATGTTTTTGAAGTAAGAGGCTTGCAATTTTAAATGTATGTTCTATAGATGGTGAGGAAGTGTCCACATAATGCATCGTGATTTATGTATATATAAAAGAGAAAGGTCACTGACTCACTCATCACGAGAACTCAAAACCGATGGATGGTCCATCCATCCAGGATGGACAAAGTTGAAATTTGGCAGGGAGGTAGATTATAGTTAGTAGACGTCCGCTAAGAACGGATTTTGCGATATTCCACCGCTAAGGGGGTTTAATTGGGGTTGATAGTTTGTATGAATCATATACAGCAGGGTCGGTTTAAAGGAAAATAACCGCTTTTGCAACCCTATGTGTTCAAGAAACATTTATATTGATCAC
Organism: Melitaea cinxia; assembly: GCF_905220565.1. Classification (NCBI taxonomy): domain Eukaryota; kingdom Metazoa; phylum Arthropoda; class Insecta; order Lepidoptera; family Nymphalidae; genus Melitaea; species Melitaea cinxia. The sequence goes on along the minus strand of NC_059408.1, from coordinate 565,372 downwards.
TTATAAGTAGTACAAAATTTTTTTCTTTACGTTACTAGAATACTTTTTTATTTACCTCTGTCGTCACGGAGCCACGGAGGAGCGTGCGTTACGCTGTTTCGTGGTCATATATTTACTTAGAACCATATTAAAAACTAAATTGTATGCAGTATATTTTAAACATATTTATACTACAATACTATATTATTACTACATTATTTCATACCACAATTCTGAGGAATTCAACGAACCATTATGTACGACGCGACGCGCGCTTCACGCGGACGTAGTCCCGGGCAACAGTTAGTGTATTATAAAACAAAGTCCCCAAAAGTGTATGCGATCGATTCCCTCAAAATCTACTGAACAGATTTTCATGCGGTTTCCAATGGGGAATCAACCAACCAATGGGGAAAGGGCTTCAAGATGAAGGTTTACGGAACGGCTAAGCCGATTTTGACGAGAGTTTCACTGGAAGTTTACCGGGAAAACGTTGTGACACACTGATATCAACGCGGGCGAAGCCGCGGGCACAGCTAGTTAGATATAACTCGAAAAGTAGTTGTTAGATCTCAAATAAATTTAAATGGGACCAATTGACACACACCACCTTTCGATTAAAAAAAAATTGTCGAAATCGGTCCACCCGGTCAAAAGTTCTGATGAAACATTCATAAAAAAAATACAGTCGAATTGAGAACCTCCTCCTTTTTTGGAAGTCGGTTAAAAAATATGAAAATTGACACCTTATAGTAAGAAGTTAGCAACGTGAAGTTAGCTAGCCAATGAATGCGCGCGCACACTGTCACCTGAAGTTAGCTAGTCAACGAAGAAGAAGTTTACAATTTCAAGTTAAGTGAAAGCCAAAAAAGTATAATTTCAAATTATATATCGTGATGACTGATAATTATTAACAATCAATTGATTTAAAGATAATTTACTGTGATTATAAGTGATGAAAATTGTTTTTACACATAACTTTGAAATTCTATGTAGAATTTGAGGTTAGTTCACAGTATGTATTATTATTTGTTTACTAACATCATAAACTAATTTACAAGAATTAAATATCAAATTTTATTCACCAAAACTATTATTAAAAAAGACAATATAATGTATTTATTATTTACATAATATAATTTATTGTAAATTTGAACTGATTGGTAATTATTTATAATTGATTGGTAAAATAGTGATAGTTATGTTTATATGAAGTATTGTTAGTATAATATAGTTATTGCTTTACTTATAGGTTATATGAAAATACTATTAACGATTTAATCTATTAATTACTAAATTATTAAGAAAATATAACAATCAAATGTCAAATTAATTTCCTAAAACTATTGTTGAAAAAGATAGTATTAGTATTTAATATAATTTATTATAAATTAATATATAACTGATTAATAATTATTTACAATTAATCACTAAAATAGTGATAGTTAGCTTGATATTACTATTGCTTTACTTGTTAATTGTAACTGTAATGGCGATGATTGATAAATATTGTTAATATTATGACAACAACAATTTGTTAAATTTATGACTATTTGCAAATATTAACTGATTGAATGTATTGATTAATTGTATAAGTAATAATAAAACATCTAATTTATTTTCCATTACTGTAATGATTATGATCTGTTCATATTTACTAATAATTTTTTTTGTAATTTAGGCTTGTATCAAATAAATAAAGCTCTATTATTATAATTATTATTTTTATGTAATAAGTGTATTAATAAATTAATAATAGATACAAATAATAATTATTAAAATCTGGAAAAATTAGATTATTCCAAATATGAAATTTGCATTTGGCGCAACTGTTACAGCCATGGATTGTACCTGTTGCGGGTTCGATCCCCGCACATGACAAACATTTGTATCGGCCATACAGGAGTTTGCCATGGTCTGGGTGTTTGTGCAGTCCTTGTAGGTCGCCCCACTATGCAGAGCAAGTTAAGCCGGTCCCGGTTGTTATCATGTACACCTGATAGCGATCGTTATTCATAGTAGGGAATATTTCCACCAACCTGCACTGGAGCAGCGTGGTGGATTAAGCTCTGATCCTTCTCCTACATGGGGAAAGAGGCATATGCTCAGTAGTGGGATATTACAGGCTGAAGCGAAATATTAAATTAAATATATCTTTCTTAATCTTAATATTTTAAATAATAAAATTTATCATCAGGCTATCCCAAACACAGTAACATGACAATGGTATCAAAATAAATTTTAATAAATATTTGGAATACATCAATAAATTAAAAGGAAGAGTCAAATAAATCACAGGGAGAAATAATAAAAAAAAAGATTTAAACTTTTTAGATTCCGAGATGCCTTCAAATAATCACAAAACTTTCAAATAGTAATGAAAAAATTTGAATGATTGAAGTCAACTAGTCAACGAAGAAGAAGTAAGGAACGTGAAGTTAGCTAGCCAATGATGTGAACTGTGATGATGAACTTCTTACGTGCGTACATAAGTACACACAGACATTTTTTTATCTTTTTAATTTAATTTCTATCAATTAATTTTGTCAATGTAATTTGAAATTATTTTTAAATACTGTAATGAAATAAAACCAATTATTTCTTAAAACTTTAAGACAATTTTTCCATAATCAAATAAAAAATAAAATATGATTTTACCAATAAGGTAACATATATTCTCTTGTAAAATGGTCAAAAAATAAAGAAAAGGAACGAAATTGTCGAAAGGAAGTTGTTAAATTAAAAACTTAATTATTTATTAATAATAAAATAGTTACTAACATATTTTATAGTCACACACAATACACACACACACACTCACTTCAGCCTCGCAGTCCACATATGCAAGCTGGACATAGGCCTTCACAAGTTTACGCCAAAAATGGCGTCAACTCATGTGTGTTGCCCATAGACACTACGCTGGTCTTTGAAATATCTATACGAATAAATAAAATTGGAGTGTGTTTGTTGTATTAAAATAACCACATTTTTTACTAAATGCAAAGATGTATACCAAAATAACATTATTACGATTTTTGTCTGTCTGTCTGTTTGTTCTATCTAATCTCTGAAACGGCAGGACCGATTTTGATGGGACTTTCACTGGCAGATAGATGATGTAATAAGGAGTAACTACCTTTATTGTAGAAATTTATTTATTTTTAGCTTTGCAAACAGAACAATAACTTTTTTGTTCAATTCCACGAGGGCGAAGTCGCGGGCACAGCTTATATAGTTATTCATATGTTGATGCAGTTACATGATAACAACCTTAAGACACAATTGATAAAACTTCATCAACCAATTTATACAATTTTTTTGCAGAAATAGATTCTGGTTTTGTCAAAATACTATTACATTCTCCAACATTGGTATAAAACAGTTTATTAGAAAAAAATTGGCGTCTACTGGTTTAATATATTTATATGAAGTAATAAAACGTATAACAAATATTTATATTTTTCAACAGTTCATTATAACGTGTGCTTTGTTATTAATAATGGCAGCGTCGAATACGGTCGACCGCCGACGGAATGCTTGCGACTCGAAATCCTCACGCGGCACGCCTAGTCCGGCGTGGCCACGCCAGCCAAACGCACGCCGTTGAATTGCGTCCGATATCGTTGTAACTCGCTAAATTACTATGAACAATGGATCAAATAACACAAAATCTAATGTTGCGAATTAGTGACGAAACGACGTTGCAGTTAATCGACCTATATGAAAAAGAGGAATGCCTCTGGAACACCACTTTAGAAGAATTCAGAAATAACGAGAAAAGAAAAGAAGCGAACGAGAGAATAGCCAGAGCTCTCAATATAGAACACTTTACCCATCGTCATGTTGCCCTAAAGTTGAGAAATCTTCGGAACACCTACAGCCAGGTTTTGAAGAGGATAGCGAAAAGCATCAACCGTGGAGAAGACCCTATTTACCGTCCGAAAGTTTACTGGTTTTCTAAATTGGATGGATTTTTGCGTCACCACTTGCTAGCGACCTCGGGCTCAATACCGGTAGGTATGAATGCCTCAACCTCGTCTGTTATCTCCTCCTCCTCGTCTGTTGTAGACAAATACATCATCATCATTATCACTTCAGCCTATTGCAGTCCACTGCTGGACATAGGCCTCCACAAGTTCACGCCAAAAATGGCGTGAACTCATGTGTGTTGCACAATGTCACCACGCTGGGCAAGCGGGTTGGTGACTGCAGGGCTTTGTCGCACCGAAGACGCTGCTGCCCGTCTTTCGCATATGTATTTCAAAGCCAGCAATTGGATGGTTATCCCGCTATCGGACGGCTTTTTAACTTCCAAGATTGTAGTGGAACTGTGTTATTCCTTAGTCGCCTCTTACGACAGCCATGGGCAAAGAGGGGGTGGCTACATTCTTTACTGCCGTAGCCAACTAGCCACCCAGCGAAATAGACAAAGTAAATTTTATTAATTTTAATTTCATGAAACATAGCGAATGATTACGACGACGCCGCGTTGGCGAAACTGTTACAGCCATGGATTGTTCCTGTTGCGTTGGCGGTGGCGGGTTCGATTCCCGCACATGACAAACATTTGTATTGGTCATACAAGTGTTTGCCGTGGTCTGGGTGCTTGTGCAATCCTTGTGGGTCTCCCCACCGTGCCTCGGGGAGCACGTTAAGCCGTCGGTCCCGGTTGTTATCATGTACACCTGATAGCGATCGTTACTCATAGTAAGGAATACATCCGCTAACCCGCATTGGAGCAGCGTGGTGGATTAAGCTCTGATCCTTCTCCTCATGGGGAAAGAGGCCTCAGCCCAGTTGTGGGATATTATAATAATTATTATAATTTAATTTTAAATTAAATTTTTTCTTTTTTGTTTTTTACGTTTTTCTTTTTCTCTTTATCGTTTTGTATGCATTTTTTTATTGAACTTGTATTATTATCTTGTTTTTTTTTTTTTTTTTTTTTTTTTTTTGTATAAATATTTTAGTCATTAAGTCTGCAATGTTTTTGATGCTCCAAATAAATATAATTTTCTCTCTTTCTTTGTTTCATCGTTCAGCAATTCAACCCTGAGGCTTTATCAGCACTACAGGAGGAAAATAAGTCTCCTCAGAAAATAAAAGAAAAAGATGAGAACAGTTTAAGTTTCGACGAACACAATGTTGAGTATGGACCTCCAGTGAAGCGTTCGAAGAACGAATCACCAATATACAGGAAGTCAGCACTTGATGATAACATTGACACTTATAACTCTAACCATTTGGAAGTCTCGCAGCCTTTGGGTTTGACGCTTAATGAGGACGATCCCTTCAACAGTTATGACAACAGACCAGACGTGTCAAAGAACTCAAAATATCTTGAGGATATTGTCAAATGTTTGTCAAATTTGACAAAAAACAACACGCAGCGTGATGATTGCTTTGACAGCTTCGGCAAGTATGTAGCGGCCATGTTGAGAAGTATGTCAAAACGGCGGGCTTTGGAAGTGCAGCCAGAAATAGTTAAGTTACTGGTTTCCGGTAACATGGACAGCGGGGAGGGTCAAGTCAATCAGTCAGACCAGTTAGACAATTAGTGGAATAAAGCTGTGACTAATTTCTTTCCATTTGTAATATTAAATTTAATTTATTTGTAAGTACGATATTTTTATTTTTACTCCAACCTTGGATATATCCTTTTTAACCTTTAAAAAGTTTTTAATACTCGTTGTTCTTTTGTCGTCTGTGTAGTTTATTCTTTAATGAGTCATCGATACGTGTAGTAAAATTTTACATAATTGGCTTTTTGTAAATCATGTAAATAAAATGTCGACTCGAAAATCGAAAAACTCGACTCGACTCGAAAATCGAATATGTCGACTTTTTAAAGAGGCCTTAAATTAGACATATAGTATACTGTACTTTATTTACTTAATTTGTATTTTTATATTATATTTTATAGTTAATAAAAATAATAAAAAAATATTTTAATATCGCTTCAGCCTGTAATATCACACTACTGGGCATAGGCCTCTTTCCCCATGTAGGAGAAGGATCAGAGCTTAATCCACCACGCTGCTCCAATGCGGGTTGGCGGATATATTCCCTACTATGAGTAACAATCGCTATCAGGTGTACACGATAACAACAGGGACCGACGGGTTAACGTGCTCTCCGAGGCACGGTGGGGAGACCCACAAGGACTGCACAAACACCCAGACCACGGCAAACACCTGTATGACCAATACAAATGTTTGTCATGTGCGGGGATCGAAGCCGCAACCGCCAGCGTAACAGGTAAAATCCATGGCTGTAACCGTTGCGCCAACGCGGCATCGTATTTTAATATAACAAATTAAAATAACTTACAATTAGACAAATATTATTCAGACCATTGTAAAAATATCGGTAAATAAATAAAATTAATAAAAACATAAACAATAGAATAAAAAAACCCAACAGGTTATAATTTACTTATTAGTTACTAGTACCGATAATTAATAACGTATTATCACAAGTGTACCCTTAGTAACAAAAAAAGAAGTAATGATATTAAAATGGAATTAGTTTATTTCATATCTATATGTACTTAGATTAAAACTGTAACCGGGTCAATTACGTATACATTAAAGATAGTTTAAAGTTTTTTTTTTCAGTGTAGAAGTAATACAATTAAAGCAACACTTGAACTTCTTATAACATAAAAGTTAGATAAAAAAGAACAGGTTCCTGAAAACTTATTTTTACCGAATTAAAGGCCCAGAAGAGTCTATTTTTGAATTAAGTACAGTATTTTAAAATATTATTTAATATCATCGATTATATAAAATGTTATATATAAAATTCTAGTCTCACAATGTTAGTTACAATAACCAGGTACAGCTGGACATATTTTTATGAAATTTCATGTGCATATTGGGTAGGTCTGAGAATCGGCCATCTATTTTTCATACCCTAAGTTATTAGGGGGAAGGGATTAAGGGGGCTAATAACATATATTGTAAAACAAGCACGAAGTCGGCTAGTATTATATATAAAATTTTTATGAATGGATGTTGACACGTTGTACCATCACAATTACTTCACAATATTTCACACAAATAGCCTCAAATGCTGTGTTGACGACGCTTTTAGTTTCCCAATTTACGTAAGTAATAAAGATATTGTCTATTCCTAATAGTAGATGATCCGAATTTAAGTCGATCTTCAGTTAGTCAGTTCAGCCTTTTGCAGTCCACTGCTGGACATAGGCCTCCCCACGCTCGCGCCAAACATCCCGGTCAATAAGTAAAAAAAAAATAAGAATTATATTTAATTGAAAATTGCAACATCAAGATAATAAGAAAATTTAATCCGACATGATATTATGAAACTTATAGAAAAACGAAAAGAAAAAAAGAACTACTCGGTGGCCAGGTATAAACAGGTATCCCGATGCCAGTTGTCTTCTACATTTTATGCGTTTCAAACTATCAAGTCAGATTAAAATTTTCTTATTATCTTAATTTTGCAATTTTCAATTTGAAAAAAAAAAGTCTAAAACAATTAATTCTATTATCAGCTCGGTGAAGATCGACCTAGGTTCGGATCTTAGACCATAAGGATGGCACAGGCGCCGCCGGCCCCCAGCCGATACCGTTGTAACCGCAATGTCCATGCATTTTAAAACTGTAATATCTTCAAAAATATTCATTTAAATTTCATGCTGTAAAGAGCATATTGATCTATATTAAATACGCAATGTATTTAAGGTACTGCTTAAAATCGCTTCGTTAATAAGCCATTATTTCTTGCAAAAAGTAAAGGATTAAAAAAAACGGTTATTTTGGGTTATCCCTAGGAGTTTTTTATAACATTAGATTTTTTTTATTTTACAACTGTAGGTACATATATGTAGTATTTTTTACCACTGATTGAAATCTTCTAAAACGTTTATATAACACGAAGAAAATATAAAATAACAATACGTTATACTAAATATGATGTAAAAATATATTACAAATATTTATATTTTTCAACAATTCATATAAACTTGTGACTTGGTAATAATAATAACAGCGTCGAATACGGTCGACCGTCGACGGAATGCTTGTGACTCGAAATCCTCACGCGGCACGCCTTGTCAGTCCGGCGTGGCCACGCCAGCCAAACGCACGCCGTTGAATTGCGTCCGATATCGTTGTAACTCGCTAAATTACTATAAATAATGGATCAAAGAACTCAAAACCTTATCTGGCGAATCAGTGACCAAAAGACGTTGCAGTTAATCGACCTATACAAAAAAGAGGAATGCCTCTGGAACACCACTGACAAAGAATACAGAAATAAACGGAAAAGAAAAGAAGCGAACGAGAGAATAGCCAGAGCTCTCAACATAAACCACTTTACCCATCGTCATGTTGCCCTAAAGTTGAAAAATCTTCGGAACACCTACAGCCAGGTGTTGAAGAGGATAGCGAAAAGCATCAACAGTGGAGAAGACCCTATTTATCGTCCGAAAGTTTACTGGTTTTCTACATTGGATGGATTTTTGCGTCCCCACTTGCTAACGACCTCGGGCTCAATACCGGTAAGTATGAATGCCTCAACCTCGTCTGTTACAGACAAATTAAATTTTATCAGTATTAATTTCATAAATGTTTTATGAAGCGAGCGAAAGGTAAGAAGAAATAAGAAGGGAGGCAGGGGGAAAAATTTACTAAATTAGATTGCTTTACTAGTACTTTTAGGCCTGGATGCGTTGCGACTGGCAGATTGGTCCAACATGGGCTAGCGGTGATTGCCACTCATTTTATATGTTCTGTGTTTTAATTAAATTAGACGAATTTCAAAAAAGAAACAAGGGAAAGAATTGGAAATGATGAACTCGTTTCGTATTTTTTATTGATATATATATATATATATATATCGATATTGTTATTGTTATTATTTTTGTATCGTATATAATTATACTAAGTTAGCACTTGTCGCAGCCCGTCGTGAATAAAGAGGGTATTACTAAAAATCTGCGTTGGGTTATCAAACCCAAATTTCTCCTGAGCGATACACCTTTTCGGGGCACAACACATAATCGCAGACATTATTAACATTTTTTGTTATGATTTAATTTTAAATTATTGTTATTTCTTCTTTTTTTGTTTTTTTTTTTGTTTTGTATGCATTTTTTTATTGAACTGTATTTATCTTATGTTATTTTATATATTTTTTTATATGAATATTTTAGTCATTTAAGGACGCGTTTACGAATCGGACAAAATTGTACTGTTTTTCGGGTAGAATTTAGGTATATTTTTATGTAATTATAATGGAATAAAATTCCATTATAATTACAAATATATTAAGATTTCTAAAAATAGTATGAGCAGGGAGATATGTTTAATTCTAAATAATGGTTAAAAAACAATACAATAATGCCACCAGTAGTCGTAGACACTGGAGCTAATTGATTTACGCATTTTACTATTAAAGATGAATCTTATTCCATTGTCATAGGGTTTAGTTTATCGTTCGTTTTTGTTTTTATTTATTGCACAACCATTTCCATTTTTCGAATGAGACTTCAGTTGATCAGTTCGTGCTCGGCCGCTGTCGTGAGTGGTCACGTGTCGCTTGTTAGCAGCCGTTCGCGTTTAAAAACAGCGTTTTTTTTATATTATTATTCTATTTATTTTATATTATTTGATTGAGTAAGATCACTTTATAATCACAGATTTTTATTGTATTATACTAGCTGACTCGGCAAATGTTGTCTTGCCGCTACACGCTATTTAAAAATAGGTATTGGGTGAAATGAAGAAGGTGAAAATTTAGGGTTGTATGTATTTTTCAACGCAAAACCATAATAAAATAAAAAATAAATAATTTATCTAAAAATTAAAAAAAAAATTAGGGGTGGACTACCCTTAACATTTAGGGGATGAAAAATAGATGTTGTTTGATTCTCAGACCTACCCAATATGCACACAAAATTTCATGAGAATCGGTCAAGCCGATTCGGAGGAGTTTAACTACAAACACCGCGTCACGAGAATTTTATATATTAGATTTTATTTCGCTAAAAGTACATAGGTAAATAGTTTCTATATGCTCTACCCTCTCGGACTTGAGTAAACCTAAAGGTGTACTTCTGTGACTGCTACTGGAACTCCGCGACATTTTGAACTAGATGTGCCAAGTTTGGATTCGTTTTTTAGTTTTGATGAGACTTTACCACCGGACATGATGTAATGACCTAAATGTGTACTTCGGAGACTGCTACTGGTACTCCTCGATGAGTAGAACTAGGTTTTATTAGTTATAAGACCTTACCTCCGAAATTGATGAAGTAATCTGAAAGTTTAAGTTGGTGAATGCTTCAATTAGAATATAAACTACTCTTTTGTCTTGTTTATAAATTTTAATAAAATATATTTGTGTAACTTTCATAGCTCAATTGTTGTTTTAGATGCCCAGAATTAAAAGATTTGGCCAAGTTCGTCGTCAACGACCTAATGCTTATAGGCGAAATATAGGAAAGAGCATAGAGGAAAAACGGTTAGTATATATAAATTAAAAGGTCACAATTATATTTGAGAACAATTATTGTCATAAGTTATTTCTTACAGAGATTCTGAAAGCATGCACACTCTTCGTGGTACATCAAAGTATCCAGAAAATAACCAAACGGGGTTTAGTACTTCCGATAAAAATATTTTGGACGTAAGTTATAATACATCTACGCTAAAGTACGCCTTTAGGTCACTTCATCTAGTCCGGAGGTAAGGTCTTGTCATAAATATCAAAACGAGCCCAAACTTGGCACACCTAGTTCTACACCTCAAAGAGTACCAGTAGCAGTCACTGAAGTACATCTTCAGGTCACTTCATGTAGTCCAGGGGTAGGGTTCTATCATAAATATCAAAGCAAGACAAGCTCAGCACTCCTAGCTCTACTCGTCAAGGAGTTCCAGTAGCAGTCACTCAAGTGTACCTTCGGGTTACTCCATCAAGTCGTAAGGTCTTATCATAACTATCAAAACGAGCACAAACCCCAAGTCTACTAGTGGAGGGCTTGCTTACAGTGCCTAATAAATTTGCAGTGACCGAAGTGGGTACCTATTGGTATATTTATAAATAAGTATTATTTACTAGAAACATAAAAAGTAGTATCGAATCAGTTCACATGACTACTATTCTCGCACCTAACCGTGCGTACTGCGTCGTTTGTGTGTGTGACTTGTGTAAATGTTCGATTCTATAACTATCAATTTTGTAAACGTGTCGTTCAATGTCTGCAATGCTTTTGTTGTCCCAAATAAATGTAATTTTTCTTTCTTTGTTTCATCGTTCAGCAATTCAACCCTGAAGCTTCATTAGTACCAAAGGAGGAAAATAAATCTCCCCAGAAAATAAAAGAAGAAGATGAGAACAGTTTTAGTTTCGAAGAACACGATGTGGAGTATGAACTTCGAAAGAAGCGTTCCAAGAACGAATCATCAATATACAGGGAGTCATCACTTGATGATAACATTGAGACTTATAACTCTAACCATTTGGAACTCTCGCAGTCTTTGCTTTTGACGTTTAATGAGAACGATCCCTTCAACAGTTATGACAGCAGACCAGACGTGTCAAAGAACTCAAAATATCTTGAGGATATTGTCAAATGTTTGTCAAATTTGACAAAAAACAACACGCAGCGTGATGATTGTTTTGACAGTTTCGGCAGGTATGTAGCAGTCATGTTGAGAAGTATGTCAAAACGACGGGCTTTGGAAGTGCAGCCAGAAATAGTTAAGTTACTGGTTTCTGGTAACATGGACAGCGGGGAGGGTCACGTCAATCAGTCAGACCAGTCAGACATTTAGTGAAATAAGGCTGTGACTAATTTCTTTCCATTTGTAATATTAAATTTAATTTATTTGTACCATATTTTTTATTTTACTCCAATCTTTAACATATCGGTTTTAACCTTTAAAACGTTTTTAATACTCGTTGTTCTTATGACGTCTGCGTAGTTTATTCCTTAGTGAGTTATCAATTCATGTAATAAAATTTTAAATAATTGTCTGTTTGTAAATCATATGAATAAACTGTTGATAAATTACTTTTTAAGATGCCTTAAATTAGACACATCATAGTATACTGTACATTATTTACTTAATTTATATTTTTGTATTATATTTTATAGACAATGGTATTAAAGTTTTAACATTAGACAACAAGTTTGAGCTGGATATCCTAATAGCACATTAAGTCACTTTGTAAAACCTCAGATACATGCCAAATATAGGGCTGCCATTTGTTAAACTGTCAAAGTTAGACCAATATTTTATTGAGGTACAGCAGCAAATAACTTAAAAAAATTACGCTTCAGCCTGTAATATCCCACTACTAGGCATAGGCCTCTTTCCCCATGTAGGAGAAGGATCAGAGCTTAATCCACCACGCTGCTCCAATGCGGGTTGGCGGATATATTCCCTACTATGAGTAACGATCGCAATCAGTTGTACATGATAACAACCGGGACCGATGGCTTAACGTGCTCTCCGAGGCACGGTGGGGAGACCCACAAGGACTGCACAAACACCCAGACCACGGCAAACACCTGTATGGCCAATACAAATGTTTGTAATGTGTGGGGAACGAACCCGCAACCGCCAGCGCAACTGGTACAATCCATAGCTGTAACCGTTGCGCCAACGAGGCGTAAAAAAATTAGGAGCAGCCCAATTGTGGAAGTTATCACAACCTTATAGATGATCACAGCCAAATAATGCTGCTTTCAAGTGTTCTGTTCCTGTGGTGAGTGAGCCAGAGTTATGGGGAAGCGTCGAGGACAAGGTCGGTATCGCGCTTGTACTACCCCTTCTGTTGCAAGCGCCCATAGCCGGTATCTGCTTAGCATCAGGCGGACCGACTACATATATTTTGAAGTAGAACTTCTTTACGAACGCTTGACTTAGGGAGTAAGTTAGTGAATGCGTGACGAGAGCGTTACGAAAAGTGTGATCGGGCGAGGCGAATGGAAGTTGAGAGAAATAAGTTACATGGAGCTAAAAAAGTTTTATTTCAGTCGTGTGGTCTAAAGCACACTCATTATTTTTATGAATCAATACAATTTGGTTTTTCTACTAACCAAATCATTAAAAATATATTGACCCTTCTTGGACGTCAATCTATAACCAAATCCGAGAAAATCTGTAGTAATGGCAACCCTTGCCAGGTCTGACTACGTGACTATCATCAGTGAAATCGGTGTGCGAGAGAGACAGAAGATTAGCTTGTATAATGATAGAAAGGGACAGAAGAAAGGGTTAAGGACCCGATCAGGTATTGACATTACCTGATGCAGATGAATAAAATTTGAACAATCGTACAGTATGTACATAAAAATTATATAAGAGAAGGAAATAGGATTAAATGAGTTTGTTTGTCTGTGGAGAACAAAATCTTTACGTAATTATGATAATATAGAAAACACATGGCTTATTTATTAGTAGTATGTATGATAACGTGTGGGTTTACTAGCGATAGTTTTCATGGAAAACAGGATAATGTGAGTTCATAATTTTTGAATAATGTATTGACAGTTTAAAAAAAAGTAACTGGTGGTATGCAAATATTGATAACTTTTTATTAATTACTAGCTGACCCCGCAAACGTTGTTTTGCCATATATTTTATTAACCTTCTCAATACTTTATATCTTAGGGGAATGAAAAATAGATGTTCGATTCTCAGACCTACCCGATGTGCACACATCATCAGAATCAGTCAAGCCGTTTCGAAGGAGTTTAACTACAAACACCGAATTTTATTTATTAGATTATTGTTATTTTTTTAATTATTTAAGTTTTAATTTTTATCAATTAGCTATTTTTTGTGAATTTATATTTTTTTACGTTCATTGAATGTGTCTAATATGCCTTAAGGCGAAATAAATATTTTCATTTCATTTCAATAATTTCAATTATTTCTTTATTTAAGAACGTTCGAAGACTATACGAATAACGAATTTTGGGATTTTGATTTCCAAATAACAAAGAGCAACACGGAGTTCACTCTTAATACCAGTACAACAATCTTATCGCAAATTATAATACAGTTCGTTCGATAATTATTTTTTTTTTAACAAAAACTTTTTGACTGATCCGCAGGTCAAATTGCGGGTTTTAGTTATACGTTATTTGGTTATGTAACGGAGTTGTTTGTTTCTCGTATGAGTAATGCTAAAGCGGTCGACCTTGATGTGAAATGTTTTATTGTCCACGTGTAAGGCCCCGCAGTTTTTTGGTATCTCAACTTATATTAAAACTATTGGATATCATACAAAATCTATCGAATTAAGAAATCCATTTCAAATATAATATTCCTAATTATGAGACACGAAAATAAGTGTATATAAAGTTCTTTTCAATTGCAATGATAAGCCATGCTATTTAAAATAATCTTATATTAATATTATAAAGCTGAAGAGTTTGTTTGTTTGCTTGAACGCTCTAATCTCAACAACTACCGTTCCGATTTGAAAAATTATTTCAGTGTTAGATAGCCGTTTTATCTAGAAAGGTTGTATACGCTATATAATATTTTAGTACCTCTCTTTTCCTTACATTAGCGTGGGTGAAACCGCGAGGCACATCTAGTAAAAATATAGTTTCATTTGCTCCCAAACGTAAAAAAATTGACTTCCCTTATATCGACAGGTAATAAAATAAGAAGTCAAATTCTTACGCATTATTAAGGAACATTCAAAAGTAAGGATAACTCAAAAAGCATTCGTCAGATCTATCAATTTTAAAGAAGACTATATGACAATCACCAATTTTCGAATAAAAATAACCCTAGTCATCGAATTCGGTACCCATAGTAGCCAGGTCTTAAGACTGTTTCAGTACAACAGCACACTATATAACATACAAATATTATTGCGAAATAATACATTAATACCATCATCGAATTAAACAAAAACAAACGCTCTGATGTGTTTTACGATTTGGTCCACTCAGATACCGTTCACTTACTATTTCCACTTACCGGCCATTACTGTCACTATATTATATACAGTCGATGAGACAAGTGACTGCATTTAGAAATCTAACGACACTCGTCAAAATGTAAATGCGATAAGTGCGTAAAAACTTCACAAACGCATCGAAATTATTGTTTTGACGACGGGTTGGCGCAGCGGTTACATAAGTCTTTTCTTTTTTTGAAATTTGTTGTTTTCAGAACAAGGTTTTTATGAAATATAACTGTGATTGCAAAGACATGGCAAGCACCAGCTTTCGATTAAAAAAAGAATTATTAAAATCGGTCCACCCAGTAAAAAGTTATGAGGTATATATAATACAACGTTGATCGGAGAAAAAATAGGCAAGGAAATACGCATTAACGACAACTCGATAAGTATGTGTCAGATCTGATTTTAATTTAAACCACGTGCCACGCACCAGCTTTCGCTAAAAAAACCGTCAAAAGTTCAGAGGTAAAATAAAAAAAATAATAAATCCGAATTAAGGAGGTAAAAAAACAACATATTGACGAGAAAAAATACGACATTATAGCCATGTTCGCCAGGTCATCTAGTATTATGCAATGCCTAAATCTGAAAGTGACTTTGTAACTCAGTAATACTGACTGCAAAAAGCAAATAGACTTGTTTTTGTGTATATAGGTACGCAATGTCTACTTGAATTACGAAACAATTTTACTTATTTTCTCACTAAAGAACTTACGTAAGAAATATTCACACGAACCCCAAAAATATGGAGAATACTTATTTTGGCTTGCTTCATTGCTTTATGTTTTTCCACTAAAAGTGAGGTCTACCATATTTCACCTTGTTTCCTAATTTTTATGTCAGGTATTCATTATATTTATTGCATTGCGTCGCATTCAGCCTTTATTAGGTATCCCACTGCTGGACAATTCTCTTTCTCCATGTTTGCGGAAGCATGCTACAGCGTCCCCGCGACCCCACCACATAGGCGTGCGACAGACTTTTTTTTTATCACTAGGTCGACAAACAAGCGTACGTCTCACCTGATGGTAAGCGATTACCGTAGCTTATAGACGCCTGCAACACCAGAAGCATCGCAAGCGCGTTGCTGACCCAATCCCCAAGCCCCCCCACGAGCTCTGGTCACCTTACTCACCAACAGGAACACAATACTGCTTGAAAACAGTATTATTTAGCTGTGGTCTTCTGTAAGGTCGAGGTTAGTACCTGTCGTGTAGGTTAGTGGGGTAGTCCCCAGTCGGGCTGCTCCATATTTTGAGCAGGAAATTCCTGCTGTGCCCTACCTCAGTTAACAGACTAAAGAAAGGCCTCTTTCTTCATGTAGGAGAAGACTGCGGGTTGGCGGATATGTTCCCTTCTGTGAGTAAGGATCGCTATCAGGTATTTATGATAAAAACCTAGACCGACGGCTAGGCACGATGGGAAGACACCCAAGGAGATACATCCAAACCGGGGAGAAATATTTTTACAAATACAAATATCCACCCCGAGTGGAAATAGAACCCTCAAACCGTTTCATTTTTAGTTGTAAATTTTTATACAAAGCTTAATATCACAATCTTTTGAACTTTGAAAATAAGACACAAGTATGTTACAATAAATGGCAAAATTATTTTGGAAAAGACGCAGTTTCTAAAGAGTACTCTAAAATATGCACTCTGTTATATTTTGAAATATATGTAAATTGTAGCTGCGCTAGTCCAAAACACGGATGATGTGACAGTATCTAGCAATGAAAATATATGCAATGCATGATAATAGTTCATTGTAGCGTCGATAAGATCGAGTTGTGTTAGCCCGAAATATCATGCGCGATCGTGTAGCGCTGCACGTACGCACGAGACCTAGATATAAGTCAGGGTTTGAGGAAAAATCTTACAAGAAGGAACTTTCCGTTAAATACGCCGAAAGTCTTGATTTAATTTAGTGTGTAAAATTATTAGTTATGTAACGTTTAATTGATTTTATATAAATGCTATTGTTTAGGTACTGTCATTTTTAATTATTAATTCAATTTTAATGGTTTTTCTTGAGTACTTTCAGCTCTACTTCTCGTACATACTCGTAAATATATATATTACATTGGGTTCTAATCATAACATTGTGCATTATTTGTCCAAAATTGGACTAAAAGTATTTTAGAATCAATATTAATTTCGTCTTAATTTTATTTAATATGCCATGAAAATATTTTTCGCTATTATTCACTCAAGAGAGTTCTAGTCACATCAGACAAACGAAATGTCAAAGTTGATCTATACAAAGCAATAAATAATCTATGCTATTTCATAACAAAGTAAATCGTGACGTCGAAAATGACTTCAAAACGAATTTAAGTAAACCATTAATCTTATCGCCATACGATTTGACCTCAGTATTAGCTCTAATACCATCCAAGATAATTTTCAATTCAAATAAGTCAAGATAATCTAAAGTAAATAAGATTAACATAGAGCAATAATATGCAACATTATTTATCAATAGGTAACAATAACACCAACTAATGACGTAGCCGAGCCTTTAATCGCGATACCTAGAGGTCATGTTTCACGAGCTAAACACATCCTGAGCATGGTAAATTGAACTTTAACAGTATAAGAATAAGAAATGCAAAAATCGCAAATTAAGTTTGCGATAAGTTGATAAACAGGCAACTGGAAGATACATTGCCAGAACGATAGAAACGAATCCTTATGTACATAGTCATAAGAACGAATAAAATTGCAAGAGTTTCATTGTTGGTAAATGTAACGCTTACAAATAATAAGATAGGAGTGTTGCAAAACTATCTTTATTTGTATCGCAGTAAGGAAGGAGCGAGAGATGTGAAAACAACTGAAAACATGTAAGTTCTTTATTTAGCAGTGGCGACAAATCGTCTGATGTATTAGATTACGGCATCTATGTCGCCGGGTAGTGGAGGATTTAGCTGATCAAGATATTAGATTTCCTGAATAACACGATTTGTCATGCATCTTTAAGTGGTTTGATAGTTTCTAGTGATAATTCTAAATATATATCGGATACTTTACTACTTTTAAATGTAGATCATGCTAGTTATAATTTCTGACGAAAGATGACAAAGGATAATTGTTAAAAGGACCAAATGGTGTTTATAGCATAACTAGCGACCCGCCCTGGCTTCGCAGGGGCGCAAAACTATCAGTACTCCTCTACTATATTATACATGTATTATACATATAAACCTTCCTCTGGAATCATTCTATGTACTAAAGGACACCGCATCTAATCTATGCATACAGATAGCGGGAATCGACTTTGTTTTATACTATGTAGTGATTCTGCAAATTAAAAATTTTCATTATTTTAGTTGATTGAAGCAAGCGTTTTATTTGTTACTAGCTGTGCCCGCGACTTCGTCCGCTTGGAATAGTGACTTAGGGCAGTATTTTTTGGATATATATTTGGGTTTATTTTTGGTTATAAACACCGTCGTTTGGGTATACTCGCTTACATGTTCAACGTGATTCTTTAAATTCGCATAACTTTTTTATTTATGAACCGATTGACATGAAACAATCTTTAAATGTTAAATGAAGCTTACCACAATATATTAATGAAAACCGCATCTTAATTGAATAAGCCGTTTCTGAGATTAGCGTGCACAAACATATTACATTTACATTTTTATTATACATAATATGTATTCTGTTACAATTTGTGATTTTTCAGATTAGGATATTTTTTTGCTCAATGCCTAGTCATCTTATCTTGAACAGTATAATGATGGCCTTGAAAGTTTTAAATTACGAATGTCGTAAACACTGCTCTGAATGTTAGAACATTTGCTTCCATTATTAATCCAAAATTCCTCGGAAAACCTTCAGAAAATTCAATTCCAAAACAATTCCCTAAGTACGCTTTTACTTGAAATGCTATTTCCGCACAAACAAATGCCGATTGCAAGTCACGTAGTGCGTATTTCCTTAATATGTTCAGTAATAAATATGTTACATAAGTGTGCTTAGAATAATTAATATTCAATCTCGTCCCGAAGTTACCGCAACTCTTTTCTTGTCCTGAAAATAATAGCTTGTTTTGATGACCCAGATATGGTTGAATGGGTTTGTGTTGAATGTTGTATTGGACTGTTTAGCTGGCGCTATTGGAAATAATTGTATTTTATATAGTCGAGAAGTAAATAATATATTATCGATTAAGTTTGTTTTCTTTGGACGTATACTGCTTAACACGAATAGATAAGTATCTCAAAAAGGCTATTCCCAGGTAAACAATATAAATATTTTGAATGGATCCAAAATAAAACAGCTTGTAAGTTCCATGCTAGACATAAGCTAATTCTTCTAAATTTTTCTATGTGCCGTGCCGGTCCATTACTTATTGATGGATAATTTCCCTATTAAAAGTAACACTATGATAACAATTGGGGTTGAATGCGTGAAGAATATGTAGGAAGGTTAACGATGTTCAAGACGTTATATGGCGGACCCAGAACTACAAATACCTAGTGAGCGAGTAGCTGATAAAATTTGGTTATTGGTTATTGTAACACATACCTACAAACCTGATTTTCATCGCCACAATTCGGATACCAGAATAGTCCTCTCTTCAAATTCAATGACAAATAAATTGAAAAAAAAACCATATATCTGGGACTGGGGAAGTAACTCGACCTTATTAAAGATCACAGCTAAATAATATTGCTTTCAAGCTGTGTTGTGTTCCTGTTATGATTAAGGTGGTCAGAGCTCCTGGGGGCTTTGAGGGTAGGGTTGCGATGCTTCTGGTTTTGCAGACGTCTTTAGACTATAGTAACCACTTACCAACAGTTGCCGCTTACAACACGCTTGTTTACCGACCTAGTTGTATAAAAAAAACTAAATATGCAATTAATGCCTGATCTTTAATACACTTAATCCGCAAAGCCAAAAGAAAGTATTACATGTCTGACAATTACATTGATCAAGTAGAAAGGTTTCACACGGTTTTACTTGCTAGCAAGCTATCGTAGTCATCTGAAACTAAGATGTGATACTAGACAGCGCTAAGAAAGTAATGCATCTTGCTTATAAGATTATATGTATTAGCAGATCTGTCGAGATAGCTTGAAATTAGTTTTGACGTGAGTACTACTAGGAAGGAAATATATGTATTGACTGAACTACTTGAGTGCAAAATTTTATGCACTTGTCATGATGAGATTCTTTCTCAATCCTTGTAACACCCATAAAAAGTACCTACAAAATTTAGTGTAAGCCTTGTTTTAATGGTAAAAATATTTTAGGATAATTAGTCTAACTATAAATCTTTGGCTGTATCTGTTGACTGTTATCTATAACGCGGGTATTAAGTTGCCTATCTAAGGAACATACGATCGTGTGTGTTTGTTTAAGAGATATAAAAAAAAAAGATATTTAAAAAGGCTTAGAAGCCGTTTTGTCTGATTTCAAAATAAGTATGCTTACTAAATATATTTTACTTTCAGTAATTCTATATGCATACTCGATATAAATACATTTTGCCGTAACGTGTGAAAATATTGTTAATGAAATTATTTTTTTCATCGCATCTGCATTATTGAGTATGTTAGACAGTAGGGCGTCGTGTTTGTAACATTATATGTTGATTGCACATAAAATAATAAAGTTATTATTATACTCCAATTATACACAATAATCACAACATAAGTGCCTTTGAAATATAACCCGTTCGAGTGAGCTATTACCATGCGAATAACTAGATTACACTTCATGACAAATAGCAGAGTAAAGTGACGCGAGGTGGCGTGATCAGACCGACTTGCTTCCACTGCACTTAGTTATTAACGACATAAATCAAGTAATTCATAAACATTGCTGCATTACTTTAAATATAAATTTTTCTCGAAAGAGAAAGACCAGAAATAGTCGATGTAGGTGTGAGGCGTTGATGCAGTTTTTACCTAATGATGGACTAAGTTTATATCATTAAATTTGTTTAGCTGGCAGTGTTGCATCTATCTCCATTGCCGAATTAGATATTAAATCAAATTTTAATCTTTTAAAAAAAAAATGAAATGTAAGACGAAGCAACAAAAAATCTATTTTCACTAAATCGGTGAGGGTTTATTGGTAGGAGTATAAATCGTGCAACGCGTCACGTAGACAGCTGTTCTACATGGGTGGAGTGATGGTTGCAAAAAAAAATTAAGGAAAATTGCAACGAATGGAGTGCGTGCCGGGGTAATTGTGCGTGACATTCGCCCGAGTGTTAATATCTCATTTATTGAGATTTTTTTTCCTCTCGTACGATTATATCAACTGCCATTATTCTACGAAACGCAACGCACGATAAGAAATAAATTATATTTAATTTCAGCGTTTAATAATAATTAAACAGTTTTATATACACGTGCATGGTTGAATGTTTCAACTCAATTTTAATATATATTTTAAAGAATACAGTAATATGTAACTTTGTGTTCAGTCTTTGTGTTTCATTTCTCGCACTCGTCGCCAATGATGAGGGGGTTCTCGTCCACGTTTGATATGACTACCGCGTACTGTCCAGAATTGTATTTTTTCATCTCCTGTTCAAACAGTATATTATTAATAGCTTGCTTTATCATGGAACGTGTTCTTTCATCGTGCTTCCTCAGAGACATCGCTATGTATTCGCCGAATGTGTCACATTCGTCTTTTTTCTTATATATTTCGGAGCGCTTATATAACTTTCTTTCTAATAATTTGTTTCTTTCAGCCAGCGATTCAGTTCTATCTTTAACTATTCTCCGCTTAACCACTCGTGTGAGGCGAGGTTTGGAACAAATGTACTTCGTTTTCGGCGGAGTTCTCTCGATATCAGGTTCCTCTTTTATCATGATATGCACTGGACTCTCATTGCAATTGTCTTCGTACTCTTCAGCTGAATGATCTGCTTCTTGTTCCTCTGCAACTTCCTTCTTTTTACGCTTCTTGACCTAGAACAATGGAAAAAAGATATGTATTTTTGAGGACACTAAAATTAAGTAAGTCTTTAAAATCTCGTTGACCCAAAAAGCGGTCTCTTACTCTCAATGATAAAATACGATAATACCATACTATGTTATTACAATTGGCATTTAAAACAAATATTGATTTTATTTAAATCGAAGACGTTAAATCTAAATTGTGGTAACAAGGTAGGCTTTAGTCGGCCTTATAGTTACGGTAGTAAAGACTAAAGTTGTAAAAATGGTGAAAACAGTAATTATTATGCGGAATGTAATCGAGGTCACTCCTTATCACCTCCGAATTGAAAAACAATCGAACATAAGCACATAGAAACACGTTTTGTGTGTCAGGGTCAACAAATTATAGCCAAAATGTTCAAGTTGGATTATTTGAATATTGGACAGAAAGTTGTATAAATGATAACGCTCTCGTGTGAAACGATAAGCAACCATCTCGGAGAAACAAATTCTTAGTATTTTGCTGTAACGTGTCACACTTATCTCAACTTTTTGACAAATTAGTATTTTAACGAAAACATCTATGCCTGATAACAGACATTTTAAACAGGAAATAAGCACTTCAAAAGATAGACAAAAAGGTTATAATTAATGCAAATAACTTGATACAGACGATATCAATACAGGAATCTGACAGATAGGCATAACTTAATCTGAAATAATAATTCAAGGCTTTGTTTCGAATTTGACTATAATTGATTGTAATTTTTCATTTATCGGTTATACCGTCTAAACTAAACTAAAAAAGACTGGAGTTATTGGTACAGAGCTAAATTTCCAAAAATATGGTAACAGAATATTGATTTTTCAAATATTCTAAATTCTAATTTTTTCCAATAATAATGGAATAATATTTCTGTATAAATTTAAGGTTACTTATTTTTCAATCTATAATACAATTATTAATTAATAATATATATTTTTGAATATCATATCAAAAATTGACCGCTCCAGCGGGGTTCGAACCCGCGTCTCCGACTTTCCGTGTCGGCGCTCTAGCCAATTAAGCTATGGAACGATGCACCCGCTCGAGCGAAATTTTCGATATGATGATTTTTATATTCGGTTTAAGCGAACCGTGGCGCCGTCTATAGTGAGCTCTTTACAGAAGCCCGTAGCTATTCAAAGTTTCATATTACAATGATAATCTTTGACAGGAGACGACACCGTGCTATTTTTAATATCTAAGATTTTATTTTTGTGTTACCCACATTAGGAATTCTAAACATTTTTGAATATCATATCAAAAATTGACCGCTCCAGCGGGGTTCGAACCCGCGTCTCCGACTTTCCGTGTCGGCGCTCTAGCCAATTAAGCTATGGAACGATGCACCCGCTCGAGCGAAATTTTCGATATGATGATTTTTATATTCGGTTTAAGCGAACCGTGGCGCCGTCTATAGTGAGCTCTTTACAGAAGCCCGTAACTATTCAAAGTTTCATATTACAATGAAAATCTTTGACAGGAGACGACACCGTGCTATTTTTAATATCTAAGATTTTATTTTTGTGTTACCCACATTAGGAATTCTAAACATTTTTGAATATCATATCAAAAATTGACCGCTCCAGCGGGGTTCGAACCGGGTTTCGCTTCGGGGTTCGCTTAAACCGAATATAAAAATCATCATATCGAAAATTTCGCTCGAGCGGGTGCATCGTTCCATAGCTTAATTGGCTAGAGCGCCGACACGGAAAGTCGGAGACGCGGGTTCGAACCCCGCTGGAGCGGTCAATTTTTGATATGATATTCAAAAAAGTTTAGAATTCCTAATGTGGGTAACACAAAAATAAAATCTTAGATATTAATAATATATAATTAATTTTCAATCACTACTACAATTTCTGGCGCGAACTTGGGGAGGCCTATGTCCAGCAGTGGACTGCAATAAGCTAAACTGACTGACTGGCTACAGTATTTTTATCAACCAATCTGGATGTGATCATCATCATACTGTATTTGTTGTTACTGATTGTTGATCTGTTGTTTACTGATTTGTTGTTTTTTTTTGTTTGACCTAAGTAGTAGGGTTAATTTTTTTTTATATATTACTTATTGATATGAATAATGCTGCATGAGATAAAAAACGATCGATGTCTATGTCTAAGCTTGAAGCCGATTACGCAAAGTTTTTTAATGCTATTAACTGCAATGCGAATAAGCGCTTGCATTAAACGCGACTCTGTTACAAATGCACTAACAAGTACAAGTAGCAGTTCTAAAAGTGCTTAAGCTAAAGATATATAAAATACTAGTTATATCTCGTGGTTTCCCTGGTAACTAATTTATTTGGTAAAGCTTTAGATTAGGTAAAACCGAATTTCGGGACCGTGGGGGGATGGGGGGGAGAGGGTGGGGTACGCTACCCCTGGTACCACTTTCACACCTCGGAACCCCATGGTTATGGAGATATCCATGGTTAAAGTTTTGAGGTTAGAAGAAGAATTTCGAAAGTTAGAGGAACGCTTGGCTCCGGCGCTGCGGGAAGTGCAGCCCTTCCGCCCTTGCGTGCGAAAGCACGCTCACTCATGCTCCGTTCCGCAGCGGAGGCTGGTCGCCGAAGGCGACCAGCCTCAGCCGCTCCTCTACGCATTCGTTCGCGCGCTTTCGCACGGCGGGCGAGGGCTGCCCTCCCTCCGCGCCTCCGCGGCACAAAAAAAACACTCTAGGGGTAGGACAGACCAAGACCACGTGGACAGTGGGGTGCTCCGATTCGGTTTTGGGTATTTTTCGAATTTCTAAACCTATATTCTAGCACGCAATGTTACTAATTTTATTAGAATATTATGTCTGACGCGTTATTTTGTTTAAAAGTGTCGATTTGTCACACAATGCAAACAGTACGAGCTCAAAGGTATTATAATAGCTTTAAATTCTTCTTCTAACCTCAAAACCTTTAACCATGGATATCTCCATAACCATGGGGTTTTGAGGTGTGACAGTGTTACCTTGTATAGATTCCCGTACACCCTCCACACCCAAAAACCCCATAATTCGGTTTTTCTAATTCGGTTTTACCTAATCTAGATCTTAGCCCCATCGATATCTCCATAACCATGGGGTTCCGAGGTGTGATAGTGGTACCAGGGGTAGTGTTCCCCACCCTCCCCACCCCCATCCCCCCACGGTCCCAAAATTCGGTTTTACCTAATCTAGATCTTAGCCATTTATTTAAACTTACTTCAAACTAGCTGTGCCCGCGACTTCGTCCTCGTACAATTTAATAAAATAATTATTGTTTAGTCCGAAGAGTTATAAATTAAAAAAAATCTAAAATAAAAGTAGCCTAAGTTACTCCTTATTACCTCGGCTATCTTCCAGTGAAAGTCCCGTCAAAATCGCCCCAGTCGTTTTAGAGGTTAGCCGGAACAAACAGACAGACAGACAACAATTATAAAAAAATGTTATTTTGCTATATGCAGCGTGTATACGTATGCGTATACGCGTGTGTACATATGAATTTAGTTAAAGCGGTTATTTTAATATTACAAACAGACATTTCAATTTTATTTATTTGTATAGATATGGGAATGTCGGGATAAAAAGTAGGTTACCTATCATTTTGCACTGTAAGCTATTTACCTAGGTCCTAGGGCGGTGTATATATGCTTATCATGAGTGGTAGAGATCGAATCCGATACCACCTACACTGGAGCTAAAGCTATGATCCCTGCACCAGCGCGATGTCAGTGTCTTATAATTTCTAATATCTATGATTTTATTTTTCTACTTATCTACGATACTACGATCTAGCGGGTACATCGTTCCATAGCTTGATTGGCTAGAGCGCCGACACGGTCAGTCGGAGACGCGGGTTCGATCCCCGCTGGAGCGGTCAATTTTTGATATGATATTCAAAAATGTTTATAATTTCTAATTGTGCACGTATATATTATCTTTGATGTTCATAATTTAAACTATTGAATCCGTAACGGTCTTTTAGTAACTTACTCTTTAGAAATCAACAATGTCCTTCTAAAAAATAGACTTTCAAACATAAACATTTATAACATTATGTCAAAATGCTGGCTATAAAAGTCAACGCAAGTGAAACTACCAGGTATAACTGGTTCATAATTCTATATCATTAACTAACAAGCTAAAACAAGACGAATTACCGTAGGCACGCTAACAGTCAAATCCTCGCTGCCGATGTGATTGGGCAGGAAGCTCAAATAGTTGTAAAGGAACCAACTCGATCGACCTCCCAACCGGACTTTTGATTTCTCTCGCCTATGAGATGCGAAGATCGAGTTAAATTTCTTCCGTAAATCTCCTATTTCACACTCGAATATTTCAGCAAGTTCGCACCAAGCTTCATATTTAGCCGTCTGAACTCTGTACATGTCATGATTCGGGTCCCACAACATCGGCCGATTTTTGTATTCATTGACCAACGTCAGCACTTGATCGTTTGTCCATTCTATTTCAGTCATTGTTCTATGTTCTGAAAACGTTTTCTTAATATATTACAATACAATACAATAGACGTTGAAACAACAATCCAACGCTATTGCAGAATCGTTATAAATCAAAATGTATTATCAATAAAAACCTATTTTGTAAACAAATTATCAACATGTCAATGACACGAACGCCTTCGCATTTTCGTAATGTAGACTATAATCCGGCCAAATTTCTTCGGCCGTACTTACGCAATCGCGCTTCGATTGTCACCAATCTCTTTAATTTGGTCGCGTTATATCTTGAAGCGTTCGCGCTTTTATATTTACGAAGAAACGGATCGAACGTGAATTCGCGCACGTTCGTTCGAGCAGTGCCCGAATGGCGACTGCGTTTCGGGGAGCGTCTGCGTGCTCGGGTTGGTTCGGTCTCGTTCGTTCTCGTTCGGTCTCGCTCGCTCGGAGTAAAGGGCCGTAACATATTTGAACTGTGATCGTGAGTGTGCGATATTGCATCTACATTAGCGAAAGCGAACGATCGCGTAGCAACAATTTGGTTAGCGTTTCATATTCAATCTAATATTTAACAGAAGTACACATCGCGTAGGTTAGGTTAGTTTGTAGGTTTTAGTTTATGTTTCAGTCTTAATAAAACAAAACTATTTGTTTAGTTTTATTTCTAATTCCTCTGACCTGTCGCCATTACGCGTCATTGTAAACGACGAACAATGAACATAGGGAGTTATCCGTACGCGAGTGACTCACGAACTTTTTAAAATGAATTTTAAATAATTACATATTATCGTATATTATACGTATTGTATTTTAATTGATAATTATGTATTTTACGATTAAGTTAAACTATATAGCTTAAATGTATAAGTTAGTTCAATTATTTTAACGATATTATTCTACAATTACAGTTTTGTGTCATCAATAATATCTAACAAAATCCAAGTGGCTACCCGAAAGGTACAAATATTATTCCGAATCGATCAATACTTGACCCGTAAGACTTCAGTAGTTTAGTCCCTGAAGGGCGATTGAATGGCCCTCAGAGGCTCAAAGCTCAATGAGGGAGCGCCTTCGGCAGGGACGACCAAATTAAACCTTGCGAGTATTTTGTTTTACGGTGGAAGATTTTAATTATTCGGAGTTACGTGGATGGGGTGACAGCTTTATGATTTGTGTGTCTTTTAATAGCTAATAAATATCAGTTTGTCTTGACTCATCAGCTTAATTAATCTTCGTAAAAAGTAAGTATATACAATTATTGTTTTAATAGAATTTGTTGCTGATGAATAGAAATTGAAAAAAAAATCTTTATGGATCGACGAATCCGTTAGTCGTCCAGTCAAATACACAATGTTAGTGTCATTTTTTTAAAATATAATTTAAGTATTAAATGAATCTGACATTCATTAATGTTTTTTATTCCTCAGTTCCGTTATGTCATTTATTGTCATTATCGCTACACGTCAATTTGTCATTTTAAGTTGTCATTATGAATTTATTGAATTATTTTTTAGATAACATCTTTAGGTAATTAATTATGTATACAAATAACAATAAAGCTTAAGTGTTGCGTTTTCAGTTCAATTTGACTAAATTATATGCAACCCCTTGGTAAAAAGAGGGTTGGCAGATGTGACGTTTGTATTTGAGTCTTTATATTTCTGTGTGTATACATATAATTGTGGTATTGCTGCTTCCAAAGTATTTTAACCAACTTGAAACAAAGAAGGAGGTTTTCTATTTGATTGTATTTTACTGATTAAGATCTGATTTGTTTTTAGCCGGCTTAAAAATAAAGTCGGTTCAAAGGTTACTTGAAGATATTCATCACGTCTTTAGGTTTTTTCTTATATTCTGCTTAAACATACATCAGATTTGTTTTTAAACGTGATTCCTTATGACATTACCATTTAACACCGCATAGGTACAAGATGAATATCGAAGACAATAATTATCGTTTAAAAATAACCAGTCCAGCTGGCTATGATGGATAATATTTAAGCTTATACATAATTTACCTAATATCTAAGTTATAACTTGGTCTATTAATGGTCTCTAACTTAATAAATATCAACATCTAGCAATCACCATTGTTTAAAACAAAAACACAAACACACTTCAAAGAAACATCATAATTAAGGGGATAAGAAGCGAATCATTAAAACTTTCCCTGCTTACACCCCCTCTAAGAATTTTTACTTGTTACCTTAGAAAATATTGAACTTTTTGTTTGATGACCCTTTACAGTAAAATCAATGTTTATACAGGCTATAATATTAAAACTTTAAATAGTTATCTGTTTCAATTAGCGAAATTAATTAAGTTTATTTTACTTTATCTGTCGTTAGTAACTATCTGTAATATAGTATAACCACCAACGATTACTGGAAACAGTTGATATTTATGACTGATAGATGACTTATTTATTATTATTGTTGTTATTTATTATTTAAGCACTATCAAAAGTGATAAATCCTGAATTATTTTTATTATCCCTACACACGCATTGTTTGTCTATTTGAATACAAACTTTGAAAGTAAAAGTTTTTTATTGTAAAAGCTGGAGGGATAACAACAAAAATCAATGTGCCCTTTCTGTATGTGTGTGTGTGATATACAAAATTTAACGAAACACCCTCGGTAGTAAAGAGAGAGACTTCAACACTTATTACCAATATCAGACCCCATACGTTTAGGGGATCAATTTTCATCGATGGTGTTCGTAAAAAATGAGGAAGCGGTCGACGACTAACTTTGAAAACGCTGTATAGGAATTTTGTAATATGAAGACCGTCTTAAATTTACATCGATAAGTAATACATTGTATGTACAATTGAAAAATGAAATGTACAACTATAAAGTGTTACCACATGACAAGCACCACCACTGAAATACAGGAAGAATCACCAAAAACCATGCACACAGTAGTTATGAGATAAAACACGTAAAAAAAAAAAAAAAAAAAAAAACGTCAAATTGAGTGCCTGCATTTGATGAGAAAACTAACACCGTCCATTGTACTCGAATTTTACACTTTGTAATCATATTTATAAATCTCTCGTGTTTATATTTTATGTGATAATATTTTTGTGATGTATAATAAAGAGCAGATAAGTAAACAAATACATTTTTATTATATTTAAAATAGTTTTATAGTTAATAAGAAATTTGTTAGATGTTAAAAATAGTTCATATTTAAATAAATAAATAAATAAATAAATATCTACACAACACACACACGGTCGTCTGTTCCTAAAGTAAGCAACTTAATGCTTGTGTTATAGGTAACAGCCGACTGGTATATAGCTACATATTTTTTTTTTCGATAAACATACTTATAAATAATACATATATAAATATATAAATAAATATTTATATTACACCCAGACTCGGGGTGGGAATCGAACCCACAACCCTCGGAGCAGAAAGCAGGGTCACTACAAACTGCGCCAACGGGCTAGTCATCAGCTATATTTAAATCGCAATATACGAAATATTCACCACTATAGTTCTATAGACAAAAAAAAAAATTATATATCTATCCTTTTAGCTACATACGATATTCACCAGTTAACTCAATTTATAGCGTGAAAGCGGAAATCGCTTGAGCAAGATAAGCGAATTCCGCGTTACTTACGAACAGAATTCGTATAATAACGCACGTCTTGACGTTGCAAAATTTTTTTGAACAAAAACGCGTATAGAAATCGTAGATAAAAAAATTTCAGTCTAAAATTGTAATATATTAATGAATTTAAAAAACAAGCAATCTCATTTAACTACATACTTTGTGTTTCATGATTCTTATTTTGGTGGTTTTAATATAATAATTAATTATTTTAATTAATAAACGCTTCACACTCAACTCAGTAGGATTTTTTCCTGTGTCGGGGTCCGGAAACACATACAATACACAAACACAACGCCCAGACCA
Source organism: Melitaea cinxia (assembly GCF_905220565.1). NCBI lineage: Eukaryota > Metazoa > Arthropoda > Insecta > Lepidoptera > Nymphalidae > Melitaea > Melitaea cinxia. Next base: position 535,106 of record NC_059408.1, on the reverse strand, counting down.
CGACTAACATCTATATGGTCGATAGAAATGTCTCTCTATAATAAATTGTGTGTTCTCGAACAAAAAACCGACCTCAATGTAAGGACAAGTATATATGCGTCACAATGGATAACTCAAAGTACTCCTCGGATCTCGCTTAAATTTGAATGGGATATATATCAAAATCGGTACACCCAGAAAATTTTATGATTACAAATAAAAAACCTCCACTTTTAAAGTGAGGTAAAAAATAGAGCCTGGAACAATTTAAACTACCGCAGTAAGTCTTCAAAAAAGTGTACACTCAGTAATCAGATGACAATTAACGATAGTTGTTCCACTAAAAATATACCGACGTCGCTGAAGTTTCCAAACAAACACAGAGACATCGTAGGTAACATCTCAGATGTCGCCGTCATTGTCTAAAACTGTCGTAACTTAAAAACAATCCTCAGCGAGGGGCGCATACCTTTTGTTTATTTAGTGATGGGACTTTTAACAATATATCGATATATTTTACGAAGTTTTTTAAAATTCAGTCAATTAAGTGAAAAATACAGCTATAAAGAATATTGCTACAAAGTCGCGATATGTTTCTGTGGTCCGGAAGGTAGCCAGAGCTCCTTTGGAAGTTGGAGGCAGGGGCACTCGTAATCCTCGTGTTATTGTAGGTGTCGATTGGCTAAAGTATCTGGTTAATATCTGGCGAACCGTACTACCTACTTGCCACTCTAACACTATAGAAACACAATTTGTGGTTTTATAGTTTATGAATAGAAACATTTAACAGGTAAAGTGGAGATGGCTGTAATCTTCTACGTACGGTCGAGATACTTCTCCAGTAGTTTAGCATTGAGTACAGTCTGTACAGCACTGCTCAAATTAGTTGAATTATTTAACTTGTGGATAAAAAATTGACGGTTATACGTTTCAAATTGTGAAGGACATCACTAAATAAGGGTAGAGGCACATATCGACTTATCGCTAGATTATTGCCCGGACGAAAATCATCGGGCCGGCTCCTATCTGCAGCGAGCAGTCGACAAAGGCGCATTTGCGACGCTAAATTTACGAGACACTTTTACGAGTGCAAAATAGGTGGGACTCGGTTTACGACCCACCCTGTATAATAAGGGAACTAAGCGAAGGGATACAGCAGTATACTGAAGCCTAACTTACATAAAATAACTTATTTTAAGCCCTATTTTATTGTAAAAGAGTTGAATCTCTATTGAAGAGGTTGTGTGTAGCGCGTGCGAAAATTTTCGTTATAAATTCGAGGTAATTTCATTGTTACATTGTAGAATCAATGGTATTTTTTTTATTGCCAACATGTGTTGGATGGAAATTATGTATCAATTTTTTTATTGGTTTCAAAGTACTTCCGTCTATAAGGGACTATAATGGTATTGTTCTGTTTCCTTGTTACGTAATATGTGACTAACATCAGTAAGCGTCTATGGCGGTTGAGGTATTTTCATTAAATGTATTACTATCGTGCAGAAAGTCCCCTCAGAGTTATATGAGTATATCGAAAACAGCTTTGTTCTATCGTCGGATATAATGTGGGCGAGGAGTGGGATAATCGAGCAAAGAAACTACGTCGTCAATGCCACAATCTTCATTTTAATGGTTTTTACGAATTTTCTTGACTGTCGGACGTCTTGACGTCTCACCATCTTGACCGATTTGCGCGACAGTGTTGCTATCCTCAGGATACCACGCCAAACATTCTTTTTCGTCCGTATTAATTACTGTCTCTGACATATGTATGGAATATCTACGGTAAATGAGAGAGCAGAAAGCCAGTTATTTATTTCTTTAAATCTTTCACACCTTTAACTCCTATTAAATCTTTAACAATATAACTGTAAACTTTAAATTAACAAAAAAAGAGCCTTAAATTCCAACTTATACATGTCACAGCTAAAAGTCTAAATAATTCCTACGAATGACGTTTAATAAAAGGGCTAACATTTCGATAAATTACTGTCTCCATTTTGAGTTTGGACATACGCAGTACAAACTTAATAAATATTCATTAATGTTATTTTATTTTGTTGTTAGTCCAAATACAATGTAATTTAAACGGTATAATTTATTTTTAGCATTTGTTACTTTGACCTTTTGTCATTATTTTTGTTAAGTCCGACTAACAATTCTTTGCACTAAGTTTTTTGGGTTACGTTAAAAATATTCTTGTTTATTGGAAAAATAAAACTTTATCGGAAAATATTAGATTGCAATTAATTCCGATTTAAAATAAGTGTAATCCTGTAGCCTCTAATAAAAACGTATATCATAACTTCTAAGTAACAAACCTCCAGATCTGAAAGAAACCGATAGCGGACCGAGAAAACTGATAATAATTGTGTTTGCAGGCAAACGAAGAAAAACCGCCTTCAATTATATCGACAAGTAATAATACAACGTAGGTAGACAAAAAAAAAGCGAGTAAATACGCATTATCAAAGATTACTCAAAAAGTTGTAATCAGATCTCGATGAAATTTAAATTTGACCACATGATAAACAACGACTTTCGATTAAATTAAAAATCATCAAAATCGGTACATCTAGTAAAAAGTTATGGCTTTTCGAGAGTTTCCCTCGATTTCTCTGGGATCTCATAATCAGATCCTGGTTTCCTTATTATGGTACCAAACTAGGGATATCTCCTTTCCAACGAAACAAAAATTATCAAAATCGGTTCATAAACGACGGAGTTATCCCCGAACATACATAAAAAAATATATATACGGTCGAATTGAGTAGTCTCCTCCTTTTATTGAAGTCGGTTAAAAAACCATTAAAACTAATTTAAACATTAATTTCTCAAAAATGACTGGATATTATCGTAATGATAATATCACTTAAAGATAACAACTAAATAATACTGCTTTCAGATAGTTTTGTTTTCTTGTGGTGGGTAATGTAGCCAGAGCTCAGGAGCTCCCCAGGGGGACGGTCGGGCGTAAGGTCAGCAACGCACTTGCGATGGTTTTGGTGTTGTAGACATTTTTTTTAATGTCACTAGGTCGGCAAACAAGCGTACAGCTCACCTGATGGTAAGAGATTACCGTAGCTTATAGACGCCTGCAACACTAGAAGCATCGCAAGCGCGTTGCCGACCCAATCCCCAATCCCCCCCCCCCCCAGGAGCTCTGGTCACCTTACTCACCAACAGGAACACAATACTGCTTGAAAACAGTATTATTTAGCTGTGATCTTCTGTAAGGTCGAGATACTACGCCAGTCGGGCTGCTCCAGTTTTTGAGCAGGAAATTCCTGCTGTGCCCGACCTCAGTTAAAGCTACGGTAAATGCTTACCATCAGGTGGGTCGTACGCTTGTTTGCCGATGTAGTCATGGTACAAGTCTTTTCACCCAGTAAAATATAATATGGTTCACGTGGTTTGCATACACCAGGTAGTGTTACATAAACGGAAACCAGTATTTATTATATTACGTATATTGATTAATCGTGACTCATATATAAACGGAGGCATCATCCACATTAACATATAATGAAAGGTGTGTCCGAACGCCCTGTTTGTCTGTTGAAATGTCTAAATTTGAATTTCAGGCTAAGGTCACAGGTTAATACGTTGTGTCGCTTTTCGGTATCGACACATATATATTTTTTGTGTAAAACCTACGACGAATCGTTAAAAACATTCAACTCCGAACAAAAATATTTTTAAATCATAATTATATATTAAAATTTCGTGTCACGATGTATGTTAACGATAAACTCCGAAATAACTGAACCAGTTTTTATCAAATTTTGTAAGAATCTGTAATTTGTTCCAACTTGGGAGATAGGGTAGTTTTTATCTCAATTGGACCCGGTAGGTGGCGCTGCAAACAGGACAACGTCTGCCGGGTCCGCTGGTAATAATATAAAACTGATTTTTTTTCCATCAGCTCTCCTGTTTAGTAATTTTCTGGTTCTTAACATAACCTATGGCTAGCCTGGTGCGAAATTTTGCTGATGGTTTTTATGGTATCTTACTACGCCGTTAGTTTATGTTGGTTATATGTAAGAGTTGTTAATAGGGTTGCTTGCTAGATTATCTTCGTTCCGACCATGGAATAGACTGTGAATTGTGACTTGAAGATCCCACAGATCACTCTCTTTAGATCCTGATCGAAACAGTTACATGAGTCATTATAAAGATACATATAGAGGTACTTGAAATAACTTCATACGTGAATGTTAGAATGACACTTGCCCAGTTATAGTATTGTTCCGTTTTTTCCTAATCGAATCCAGTACAGACCGACTGAACTCTCTTTGGCCATTGTTTGAACAAAATTAAAAATACTTATTTACTTTTTTATTTTTATTTTTAAACGGTGGCGTGATATTGTTAATTTAGAGATAATGAAATTCTCGCAATGACTCAGCCGAGGTCGAATCGGTTTCATTCACTTTACAAATATTCATGAATTTAAATTTCATGTTTTCAGTCAAATGTATTGTCGTGAAATAATTTAATTCGTAATACAGAACCGGATATTGATATGTTTAAATGTTGCATGTCCGTCTTTTGACTGTCGTAATATATGACTTAACGAGATATTACTGTGTCGATAGCAGAAAATATTGTGGTCTAAAGTAATTGTTGGAGTGTTGATAAAGCTTAGGTCAGTGTCAATTATCATTTTTGCAGTTTCTCGATTGACTATTGTTTTTGCTACCTTAACTTTAGTAAATTTAGTTTCACTCACGTTTTAACACAGTTCGAAATCTTGTTTGTAGGACATGTTAGTCTATATAACGGAGGTAGGTACACAGCAGGAAATGTCCTGCTCAAAAGCTTGAGCACTTCCACTGGGGAAGCACCTCGACCTTACAGAAGATCACAGAGAAATAACAACTCTTAAGTAGTGTTTTGTTCCTGTGGTGAGTAAGATGACCAAAGCTGCTGGTGGGGGTGGAGGATATTTGAAGAAGGTTGCACGATATATGAAGCTACGATAATCGCTTGCTATCTGGTGAATCGTACTCTTGTTTGCCGACCTAGTTGTATATTAAAAAAGATGACACTATGTGTAGCACTATCGCTTCAGCCTGTAATATCCCACTACTGGGCATAGGCCTCTTTCTCCATGTAGGAGAAGGATCAGAGCTTAATCCACCACGCTGCTCCAATGTGAGTTGGCGGATATATTCCCTACTATGAGTAACGATCGCTATCAGATGTGCATGATAACACCCAGACTGCGGCAAACACCTGTATAGCCAATACAAATGTTTGTCATGTGCGGGGATCGAACCCGCAACCGCCAGCGCAACAGGCACAATCCATGGCTGTGACCGTTGCGTCAACGCGGCGTCAAGGCACTATGAAGAACAATAATATAATATATATCACAGATTACAACAATAATATTTGACCCTATGATATATGAGTACCAAATCATAGTAGGTAATATATCCGTTAGCTCGCAGTGGTACGGCTTGGTGAATTAAGCTCAGACCTCTATTGAATCAAGAAGGCCTTTATCCAGCAGCAGAAAGTTACAAGTTTAAATCAATAAATTATCACAGATGAACAAATAAGCATATTTTACAAGGAAAAAGATACAAATGAGATCGAATAACTGAATATTTGAAAGAATGATATTCAAAGTGACTAAACTACTTCAACTCATGTCCCTCGAGCGTCACGGCCCGAGGTGATCCGTCAATTAAGGTTCCGTCAGATTTTTTGGAAAGGTTTTTCTTTATACAACGCTTGAAACACGACACGGTATATCGAGGTTGGTGACCCCATATTTCACGCCCTAAAGGACCGATTATAAAATCCATCTCCATACTAAATTTCACGAAAATCGATTTAGCCAGTGTATCCGTGAAACTTGACAGTGTTATGAACGGTCAGTGTTTTTTTCCGAATCTATGTCATTACGGAATTCTCGGGATATTTTAAACGCGTTACATTTCGGACGTTGACATTTTATTTAAAGCTGTAACCCCAGCAGAAGTACTTCCTCAAACAAGGTACAACGAACAAACTCGCTTCCTTTATATACAAGTAAATATAATTTATGATCGGTATAACAGTATGGTAAATGACAACAAGTATCACATGTGGTACAAAATCATATATTAGTAAGATTAAATTTTAATTTCAAAAAAGTAATAAATATAACAAAACGACTTCGTTAACATATAATTAAATATATTACCAAATTTAATACTGAGTCGTTGGTTGACCACTGATATTACACGATTGAATTATTCTGACTCTCTTACCCTTCGTTTGAAACGTAACATTAATTTACATAATGCTGATTGACGATCAAAATTACTAGATAATCCGAAATAATTTCGTATCCGTAATCATATCCGAAAACGTTTACTATTTATAATTTCGTATCCGTGTCCGTGTTATCTTGTATATAATTAAATAGTAATTTATTAACTATGAATGAAACTAAATTAATCGATAATAATGTCTTTTACACAACAAAATGCTAATTACATGTTGTTTGTTGACAATCTGTTTGTTTGCCTTTTTACGTAATTTTTAATGAATATTCATTGAAGTACATATTTCCACAAGCTATAAAAAACAATTACGCGTTTAAAATTTACAATATTTTTTTACAACATCATAAATCTCAACATTAGGAGGTGCTAAAGCACTAGCCCCCTTTTATAAATATTTTTTTTTACCTTCCGACCAACACTAATTAACGACTATTGGTATCATTGATCATTTACATTTTTATAACCTTTATTAATATAATTTAAAAATATACAAAAAAGCCTATCAAAGTACACACAAAAGTATTTTATTTTGACTTGAACTAGCAATCCCCTTGCGAATAATTCGCACTAAATAATTTTAGCAAATAATTAATTTACAAAAACAAAATCAATAATTAGCGAGATCAAGCATTTATCTATAAAATGAATAAATAATAAAATAAGATATATAATTTATGTGGAGTAATGGTGATGTTTTTTCTAAAAATAGAGGCAAACCTTAGGAGAAATAGGCCTTTGCCCAGTGGGACGCTACAGGCAGAATCGAATAAAAAAAAAAACAAAGCGATTGCAACAAATTTTTGTTCTGTCTTCTGAAAATAATGTCAACACAGGATTTGTATAGAAAAAAAAAAAAAAAAAAACTAATTTGAATTCCGAATGAACACGAAAAGAAAGAAGTTTGAATCGTGATTTATATTTTAAAGGAAAAGTACTCAACTGACGATCATTGTATATTCTCAGTATATTATCGGAGGCCTACGTGAAGACGCTCATGAAGCGTTGATTCCCGGTAAAGTCGGAACTGACTCAACTGTAAACAGATTTTAAATCTCAGTACATTGACAGAGATAACTGAGTATAAAGAATTAGTTAAATTTCTCAGAAACGCGAACGGTAAGATGTAGGAAAATTTATGATAACAATTTTAAGTTGTAATCTATATAAAGTGATGTTACGATGATGCTCAAACTACGGAAACCATCTATATTCTCTACTAGATGTGCCCGCGACTTCGTCCGCGTGGAATTTAACAAAATAATTATTGTTCAATTCACAGTTATAAAAGACAGTAGCTCAAGAAAAAGAAAGTAGTCCTTATTACATCAGATCTGCCAGTGAAAGTCCCGTCAAAATCGGTCCAGCCGTTTCCGAGATTAGTCGGAACAAACAGACAGACAGACAGACAGACAGTCAAAAATTATAAAAAATGTTATTTTGGTATATGTATCGTGTCTACATACACACACACACATCAGCCTATCGCAGCTCACTGCGAGACAAAGGGCTCCACAAGTTCACGCCAATAATGGCGTGTTTTGCCCATAGTCACCACGCTGGGTAGGCGGGTTGGTGACCGCAGAGCTGGCTTTGTCGCACCGAAGACGCTTCTGCCCGTCTTCGACCTGTGTATTTCAAAGCCAGCAGTTGGATGATTATTCCGCCATCGGTCGGCTTTTTAAGTTCCAAGGTGGTAGTGGAACTGTGTTATCCCTTAGTCGATACCTACGGGAAGAGAGGGTGGCTATATTCTTTGCTGCCGTAACCACACGTTGTACATACATACATACATACATACATACATACGTATTAATTTAGTTAAAAGTGGTAATTTTAATACAACAAACAGACACTCCAATTTTATTTATTTGTATAGATGAGGTAGAAATTAGTCATGAGCGGGAACTGAACCGCGTTATTTCGCTTGAAATGTAGCCGTAATCGCTAAGCATCAGGTGAGCCATACGTTAGCTGATCTAGTTTTATAAAAGAAAAAAAAAACTATAAAATAGACTGACATTACTGCGCGTATTTGTCTAATAACATACAATAATATAAACATATATAGTATATAAAGGTAAATTGCGACGTATGTAGTTGCAATTAAAAGTATTGACTCAGAAAACATCAGGTCCTAATGGAACTACCGCAGCGACAGTCAACCCGTGCTGGACTAACAAATTCAAGAACATTTCCAATTACTGACGCGTTTTTTTGTAAAAAATATATTATATAACACATTCAATTAAAAATATATGAGTTGTGTTAAAATGTGCAGAAAAAAATCTTCTTTCCATAACTTTTATTGCTTCAAAAATACATTAAAATGACAACTTACTTCTTAACATCTTCCACCAATATATAGGCTATATTCTATCCTATGTAGGTCGGCAACGCGCTTCTGGTGTTGCAGGCGTCTATGAGCTACGCGCTTACCATCAGGTGAGTAGTACGCCTGTTTACCGACCTAGTTGTATATAAAAAAAGTTTGTGTGTACTTATGTACGCACGTAAGAAGTTATACTTCATTGGCAAAAAAAAAATATCCTGGCACATTTTTGAGTTCAACAACTACTAGATTTCTTTAACCTAGAGAATATGAATTAACAGCGTATTTTATAGAAAACGAAGAGGTTGTAATCGATATTTATATTATAAACGGATAGTCGTTCTCGTCTTCGGTATTTTGAATATAATCAATCTGACGTCACGTTTCATGACTATCAGATAAAACCTCGAAAAAAAAGTCTACATAATACTATAAAAATATTTGTAAAATCATTTAATTACGAACGTGACAATAACACGTTCACTTAAAAATAATTCCACCATAAAAACAAACGATTGTTCTAAAAACCAATTAGCCCCAGTTTGTTTTCGCTAACCGACGCCTCATGGCCCCTCGAACCAATATAACCTTTAGTAGTAAACAACCAATTTTTGCCAAGATTATGAAACAAACAGTCTTCACAACGCCGGCGCCACACGTGTGACGAGTATACACAAACATATTATATTACTTTAGAAATATAAACATTGGCCGATTTGTCAATCTGTAATGGTTAGGATAGGACACATAGAATGAAATTGTAGGCATAGGTAGCAGAATATTAAAAATCTGTGGAAATTGATTTTAGGAACTGCTACGACTTTCTCAATATTAAGATCATTCTCATTCTCATATTTAGTGTTTCCTTGCGTTCTGGAAAACATCACTTATAACAGAAAAAACATTGTGGACTGAGATAGAAAAAAGATTTTCTTTATTATCATCTCTTTCTACTAAAACAGATGCAGCTACATGCTACATTTACTTTTGAACGGTTTGTTTCCGTGTTGCAATACAGTAAAACAGTAATTGTCCATTTTCATTCGTCGTATATGCATATATACAGTAAGTATAGAAATGATGTAATTAAGAAAAGTCTTATTAACAAAGTTACTAAAATTATAGTAGATTCAACGATAGTTCGCTACGTGTAACGCCGGCCTAACAAGCGTACTCGAACGAGGCCAGATTTTACAGCGCGGTGCTAACACGCAGAGTAAATATTTTGCAGTGGCCGGTTTATCGGCGCCTGCGCATGCCCCCCCCCCCTCCGGGCTTGGCAACAGCTTACACGTGGTGTGGAAAAATTGCCCAATAACATCGTAACGAAGCCTCGAACCCGATGGTATCATCTTGTTTTGAAGTGCATTTCTGTTAGGGCTGTTCATACATACCTTGTTATTTATATTCGCACTTATATAATACGTGTGAAAAAAGATGAATTTCTCTGTGTAGCCGGAGTATTTTGGAGCCCTTTTATTTATTAGTTCAGAACAACTAAAGTCTTAGTATATATTTTACTAGCTCTTTTGTATATATATTATACATTTTTGTATCTATTTCGTCAAACTAGGGAGATATTGTGCATCGATTTTGTACAAATTTTACACATGATAACAGTACAGCGCTAATTGATATTGTACCTACACCTGGGACCTGTAACTCTAAAAGTTCCACATCTGGACGTTCCTTTCTTGCAGGAAAGAATCTTTAGAAAAGAAGATAGAGGTTTTGGAATCAGCCATGCTGTTCTGTCATGCGTACATGCATTCTTCATTTCATGCATGCTTTCTGGTACGTATTACACAGGCTTGTGATTGTTACATAAAATTCACACTTTCTTTGGCAGATTTCATTAAAATTTGTTTTATTGTATTTCATTCATTTAATAATCACAAAACTATAATTCTAAATACATTACGTTATTGATATAATCTAAGTAATTTAACAGAAATGTTATTTCTCTAGAAGCGAAGTGACAACCTTGGTTTTATGGTAAAAAGAGCAGTAGTTTTCCAATATATCTGTCGTTCACATGTTCACTTCTACCGTGTAAGTACAACGTCGTAGGTGACACACAAACGTCTGTTGTTATGACCTGAGAAATAATAAATTTCAATGTATTTATTCGTCCGTACAAACGTGTTAATTTTCGAATTTTACGAAACCTGAATGAAAAATGTTTTATTTCATTTATCATTATCAAAAATCAATTTGTTCGTTTGTCCAAAGTGTTGACCGCAAACTTTGCTATGCTTCAGCTTGTAATATCCCACTGGGCATAGGCCTCTTTCCCCATGTAGGGGAAGGATCAGAGCTCAATCCACCACGCTGCTCCAATGCGGGTTGAGTAACGATCGCGATCTGATATACATGATAACAAACGGCACCGACGGCTTAACATACTCTCCGAGGCACGTTAGGGAGACCCACAAGGACTGCACAAACACCCAGACCACGACCAGACCAGACCATATTTGTCATGTGCGGGGATCGATCCCGCATTCGCCAGCGCAACAGCCACAAACCAGTGCTGTGACCGTTGCGCCAACGCGTTAACAACTTTGCTAAGCGGATATGAAATATAGATTTTTTGCAGTTCGTTTGTTATAGTACATTTGCTATGAAACAATACGGCATGACAAATAGGAATGGAGCATATTGGACATAATTCTGATATTGATCGATCGATTTAATTCTGAGTTTTGGATCAAGCTCTGTATATTTCTCAATCTCTCTGTATATGCGTCGAATTTTTTTTTATATCACTAGGTCGGCAAACAAGCGTACAGCTCATTTGATGGTAAGAGATTACCCTAGCTTATAGACGCCTGACACACCAGAAGCATCGCAAGCGCGTTGCCGACCAAATCCCCAATCCCCCCCAGGAGCTCTGGTCACCTTATTCACAAACAGGAACATAATACTGCTTAGAAACAGTATTATTTTACAGTATTATGCTGTGATCTTCTGTAAGGTCGAGGTACTACCCCAGTCGGGCTGCTCCATATTTTTAGCAGGAAATTCTTGCTGTGCCCTACCTCAGTTAAACTCTATACAAAAGTTTAACTCTATACAAAAGTTTCCAAGGCATATAACTTTGTTGCAGCCATTGCGTTACCGCATATGATAAAGGTCACAAAGGGTTAATAAAGGGTAGGTGCAAAATGAAATTAGCGAAGCCCTCCCCGATGTAGGGCATTGTTCAGGCTTAGTATAATTGGATATACCTGTCGCCGAGCCGTCTAGCACCGGATGCATTCCATTTGCACAATTATACCTTATAACTCTGTCTACGCGAAGTTATATGTAGATAAATTTTATTTTAGTTAGTATGGATAAAGTCCAAAAATAAGGACCAGATTTTAATAATTCTTTCATCACAAAAACCTTACAAGTTCAAGATATGATATAGGCTATGAAACATCTAGTTATGACTCAGTATCGAAGTAATACATTTACCAAGAGTCAAGTATTAAAACTGAATAACGATGAAACAATGAGAAGCGTTCAATGTGCCTTCTTCATTCAATCTTCAAAGGGTTTCCTATAGTTTCCTATAGTTCCAAGTTACATTACAGTCAGTATAGAAGTTTTTGCGTGAAAGAATAACAAACACTCAATTAACCTTTCGTTTTTTTTTTGTTAGGAATGGGAGAGTGAGTGGGGAGGGGAGTGAATGGGGGGCGACAAAGCCAGTACTGCAGTCACCAACCCGCCTGCCCAGCGTGGTGACTATGGGCAAAACACATGAGTTCACGTTATTTTTGGCGTAAACTTGTGGCGGCCTATGTCCAGCAGTGGACTGTATAGGCTGTGATGAATGGGAGAGTTTGCCAACTAGCGAGCCCCTAATGAGGACTATGCCTCATCTACTAAATATTACGGATTAAGGACTTCTACTTACGGACTTATTAAGGATGTAAAAGTCACATAATTTCCTTATGAAGTTTTCTTTACTATCCTCAATATAGTTTTTTCGTAAATATACAGTACCACGGTTCTAGTCTGGACTTGAACACGTGTCCATTGAATGACTTATACACATTTTAAATCTACAGAGCCAGACTTTCAACCAGTGTTATTACCGATACATAACAATTAATAATTCATGATTTATCATTTTCATTGAGTCATGCTTGTATAATATAATACTTGTGATATAACTGAACGGAAAAAACAACGTTTAACCGACTGCGGAACTGACGAAAGTAATGTATTTGTTTTATCTTATAATGAAAACGTTTTCAAAACTCAAATAAATAATCTTAAAAATATATTACTAAGCAATATCACCTCTAATGACAAATAAATTTTAGCTCAAACTCTACGTGTCGTAGCATGTAGTTTTATAGCCTATAGGTACACGCACTAAACTGGTGAGTCCAAAAAATTCTAAATTTCGTTAATGATAGAATTTATTGCTTTTAAACAAACATACAAACTCCAGCTTTTTAAACAGCGGGATGCGAGTAAAATCTGGGACTTTTTTTGCATAGTAGTTGATACATGCAAACTCCATTCGTTTTCAATTATATAGATGTTTTATAGCCTAAAAATCTTCGGTAGTAAATAGGCTATATTAAGACAAACGCATTATATACTACGGTCACACAATCCAGCGTGGTGACTATGGGCAATACAAATGAGTTTACGCCATTTTTGGCAACATTGTGAAGGCCTATGTCCAGCAGTGGACTGTGATAGGCTAAAATAATGATGATGATTATATACTTCGGTCATTAGAACTTATCAAAGTTTACTCTATAATATAAATTTGAAATGAGTTCACGTTATTTTTGGCGTAAACTTGTGGAGGCCTATGTCCAGCAGTGGACTGTATAGACTGTAATGATGATGATGATGATGATGATGATAAATTTGAAATAAAAATAATGTCATATCATTAAATCATATATTAAATTATGATAAATGAGAGTCCCAGTACTTTGTTTATGATTACATACACATCACAGTACAGTAATTTTTATGTGTAATTTGTAAGCGAGTTGCGTGTGTCACGAAAACAATATGTTTTTTAACCAACAACACTTTTAAGTGTGATGATGTGCTTAGACAAAGGGTCAACTTTTGTGATTAGGATTATTACGTAGAACAAATTGAAAATTTTATTAAAATATTAAATAATAGGTCACAAATAATTTGTGTCTTATTTATTTATTTTATACTTTATTGTACATCACAACATCACAGGTACATTACAAACAAAGCATAAAGATAGTTACTAGCTAGTAGTAGCTAATTAGCCATTTCTTCCAGACAACTCGTAATCTACAGACGTCTGTAACCTACTTCCAAAGCTCAAAGGGCTCTGGTCAGCTCACTCACCACAGGAACACAACACTGCTTGAAAGCAGTATTATTTAGCTGTGATCTTTTGTTAGGTCGTGGTACAGTATATGTTCTGCTGTGTCCCACCTCAGTTATAATATCAACTCACCTCACACATCACTACATTTAGGAAACTTCAATAAGAACAATAGAACAATCATAGTGTTTGCAGGCAAACGAAGAAAAACCGACTTCAATTATATCGACAAGTATACAACGTAGGTAGACGAAAAATTAGTCAGGTAAATACGCATTATCTAAGATTACTCCAAAAGTTGTAATCAGATCTCGATGAAATTTAAATGTGACCACATGATAAACCTCGGCTTTCGATTAAATTAAAAATTATCAAAATGATCAGTATATCCAGTAAAAAGTTATGCGGATTTTCGAGTTTCCCTCGATTTCTCTGGGATCCCATCATCAGATCCTGGTTTCCTTATCATGGTAACAAACTAGGGATATCTCCTTTCCAACAAAAAAGAATTATCATAATCGGTTCATAAACGACGGAGTTATCCCCGAATATACATAAAAAAATATATACGGTCGAATTGAGTAACCTCCTCCTTTTTTTGAAGTCAGTTAAAAATGATTGTCATTATATTGTACAACTAATAAGTTTCTGTTGTTTTTTCTTATTATGATTTTTTTTTTACTATTCTGCTAATGGAACCACTCGTGGATTTTTGTAAGTATTTTTTTAATAAATAAAAACTATTATTATTAATTATTGTTATTATAAGTCAAATCAGTAACATACTATCGAGATTTTTACAGAATAGAAAGGTAACGCGTCAAATTAGTTATATACGAGGATGCCAAAAAAGTATAAAATTTGTCAAAATATTGTCAAGATGGCGGCTGGAGTTCATATTGTGAACCAAATCACAGCCGCGATATTTCGACCGACATAAACGTATAATTTATAAACAGCGCTCCGTTTATAAAACTGACGAAAATAAATAAACAAACAAAGGAAACGGCAGAGAAACTTCGACGTTTTTGTCCTTGTGTGTGTTTTAAAAATGTTATGTATTGTGAAATATTATTTTTGATGCACGATTTTATAGTAAATTATGATGACTTGATGGGTTAAAAATGAGTAAACACACGAGATAGAGAAATAAAAAAAAATGAAATATACACAAGTATTTCAAGTTGTAAAAATAAGCTCTTTACTTACACAATTATTTACTTTCATAATTAAATCTACGACCACCACGATAATACTACCTCGGCGACGGTTAAAACACTGACGGTCGCGAGTTTGAATCCCGCTTGGAGTTGATAATTGTGTTTATACAAATATTTATTTCCGGTCTGGTTCTTAGTCCTTGTTGGTCTCCCCACCGTACCTCGGAGAGCACGTTAAGTCATCGGTCCCGGTTGTTATCATATACACCTGATAGAGAACGTTACTCATAGTTGGGAATATATTCACCAACCCGCGTTGGAGCAGCGTTGTTGATTAAGCTCTGATCATTCTCCCTACTACATGGGGAAAGAAGCCCTTGTCCAGCAGTGGGATATTACAGGCTGAAGCGAGCGAGCGAATTAAATCTAAGTGAAATTATTCAAAAAAATAACTTAATAAAGCACAGGTTAAGGACTGTTAACTGATGGCATGACATGTGCGTCAATTAATCTTTTACTATGTGATGTGGGTCACGACAGTCGCGTTGTTAAAAATTCATAAATAAGTTAGTATTTAATAGGTATAGTTCGAAGTATTTTTTTTTTTGAAATATTTATGATTTCGAATACAATCAAACATGTTCCAATACTTAATAATTGTGTTTTATGGTAAACGAAAAAAAAAAACGACTTCAATTACGCCGACCGCAAATGAAACGTAAGTAGACGAAAAAATGGTCAAGTAAATACTCATTAATAGAAATAAATCAAAAAGCACTTGTCAAATTTCTATCAAATTTAACTGAAATAACACAAGTACCAGCTTTCTTTTTTTTTTCTTGAAAAAAAGTATCATCAAAATCGGTCCACCCAGTAAAAAGTTATGTATAATAAATACAACGTAGGTCGACGAAATAATAGTCCAGTAAATACGTATTCGATTAAATTTAAATAGGACCACATGATAAGCATCACCTCTTGATCAAAATCTGTCAACCCAGTAAAAAGTTCACATATAAAAATATATAATTGATAACCTATTTAAAAAAGTCAAACCGTCAAGATAGTATAAATCTTTATCATCAGTTACATTAGAATCTTTAAAACCTTGGCATCGTTTTTGAAATATGGAAATAAGTTCCGATAGGTATAGGCTTTAAAACCTCACGCTGTAGCTCATAGAAACTAGAAAACAGTCAGAAACATCAATAAACTCGTAAACAAAGTTAGCAATATATTCACAAACAAATTCCATATGTATTTATTACAGAACATACGTCATGGCGTTCCTAATACGCGCATATGGTGAATCTGTTTTTTTGTATGTTTGTGTGTACAGTGACGTCACTAACATCTGACGGATCCAGGGGACGTTAAGTAAGAACAGATGCCAGGACTAAAATTAGTATTAGAGATTTGCGTCTTAGCTAAAATAAAGACAATAAAAGCCTTAATTAAACATCCGTCCCTATTCAAGCAATTATTAGCTGTCCCGCGTGGTTTTACTCGGGTGAGTTTGCATTCTCTGTGGTTCGGAGTTGATATTTGTGATTACTGCTCTGCTTTTGAGCCACAAAGTGATGATTTTTTAGTGTTTAACCTTCATTAACGAAGCTGGTATAAAAAAAAACAAGTCTGCTTCAGACCACACGGCTGAAGTAAAGCTTCTTTAACTCCATCTATATGTATGTATGAGAAAAAGAGAAAGAAAATGTACGCTCGCACCTGTCTCTCTTACCCCTAGAGTAATTAATATACGAAACGTAACTCCTCTTTCTATCTTCACTAACTTATATCTCCCTCTAAACTTCCGTTCGCTTCCCCCAATCACACTTTTCGTAACGCTCTCGTCACGCATTCACCAGCTTACTCAGCATGTCAAGCGTGCGTTTGGTTTCATTATGATTAAAATAGTTTTCTTGAATGGAATTATGACCATAATTACCTACCTATATAAAATTAATTACTTATTTACGTAATAATACATCAATGTAATAATCTGTCTGCTTTCTTTCACAAATTTTTATTTAAATACAATTTACAAAATGTTTCATCCAATTTTTTCCTTATTTTATCAAAATAAATACCATTTATTTTATCAAATCGCTCATAAAATTATTTTATTCCTTAATAACTTTCTACATATTATAATATTAAGTATATTTACCGTTTTCCTCAACGTTGAATCTAGAAAGGACCTTGATCTTGATCTTACGCTGCATATGATGCAATATATACGACCATTTACAGCCAGATCTCTTCTACCTTATATTTAGGTCATTAAGATTCAATTTCCAATGAAAGATCGCATGTGCCAAAGAATTCTTTGTCCTATAAAGTTCAAAACTCATCACACGTGCTCTACACAAATTCAATCAAATTTAACATCTATTGCACTTAAGATAAGGTTGAGTTTTGTATTTATAAAATTGTTTATTGTTTGTTTAGCGATTTCGATAAGATATTATGTGTAAAAAAATATTGTTAGGTTCAATATTTTGATGGGATTAACTTACGAAGTGACGTGTCGTGCTTATGCAAATATGTTGACAAATTAACACGTTCGTCCAATTAATCTAGTTGATATCTCTTGAAGGTAACCTATTTTGAGTGTTTTATATCCCTGTTTATAGTGATTGATATAAAATTATAAATAACATTGTTTTTAATCATAATTTCTGAGCTAAGCACAATAAAGCAAACAAAGATACACCTTTATTATGTTACAATGGACTATAGACCGACTATTACACAATTAAGCAAGTATCGAGATCCGTTATTACTTTCATGTAATTACTATAGAAAGGTAATTAGAGCCGGGACCGGTCTAGGCGGTAAAAGGTCACAGCAATTATCACCAAGTATTGACAGTTAATGATGTAACGCCGCGCACGAGTACAGACACACATACACAAATACATAATGACTATGTATATTTCATCATATAAGTAGATTTGCACCTGTTATGTACGTAATGTTTGCTATGTCTTATATCTCACAGTGGAAGACGCAGGCAGCTGTATCACAGTTTATACTATTACGGCTGCCAACGTTAATTTGTATATGTTTCTGTGTAAAATGTGAATACTTAACGTACTGTAAATTGTTTTGTTAAAAGGAGTGAATAAATAAATTATTATTATTATTATTATTATTATTATCATATACTCGTATATAATAAGGGACATTGATAACACACCTTTAAACCCTACGCCATGCCTAGACATCTAGATAACAAAAAAAATAACAAACTTTGTACGAAAACAAGAATCAATTATCGTAAAGATTTGTCAAAATAATTTTATATAAGGCAAATCGCTTAGAAATGACTTTTAAAACATATTTTTTTATTTGATTGGTTTTTGTGGCTGTTGCACCGGCGGTTGTGTGTTCGGTCCCCGCACATGACAAACATTTATATTAGACATACATATGTTTTCCGTGATCTGGGTGTTTGTGCAGTCTTTGTGGGTCTCCCCACCGTGCCTCGGAGAGCACGTTAAGCCGTTGGTCCCGGTTGTTATCATGTACACCTGATAGCGATCCTTACTCATACTAGGAAATATATCTGCCAACCCGCATTGGAGCAACGTGGTGGATTAAGCTCTGATCCTTCGCCTACATGGGGAAAGAAGCCTATGCCCAGCAGTGGGATATTACAGGCTTCAGCCTGTAAGACAAACATATTAGGCTGCGTAGATAGCCTAATATGTTTGATTTTTCCAGTGTTTTACTTGTTAATACCTGTTGTAGACGCAAGAAGAACTACACTCGCGTGCAACCGAATCGACTCAAGCCGTATATTGGTATAAAACTTCGATTTTTAGAAAAATGGCTTATCCGATTTTCTTGTTCTTTTTTTTGTTTGAAAGCCTAATCTTTTCTCTTAAAAATGCAATCCTAATGAGAAAAATCGGTTGAGAATTTATTGATAAAATTTAATTTGACAGAAATGCATAAAAATTGAAGAACTTGAAAACAACAACATAATGAATAAAAAAATTATTTTTGATAGAAGTAAAGAAAATTAAAATTTTCAATTCTTTGCATTGCCTCCCCTAGCTTTTATAACGGCTTGCATGCGATTTTTCATTGATTTTATCATTTTTTTGATAAAATGTTGAGGTATCGTATTCCATTCTTCCTCTAGCGTAGTTTTGAGCTCGACGATGCTTGATGGAGCCGTATCTCTAGCTCACACCCTCCGTTTGAGCTCATCCCATAAATGCTCAATGCAATTCAGATCAGGACTGAGGGCTGGCCACATCATCGTCTCAATATGCACCTCTTAAAGAAACTGGCGAGTAACACTTGCTGTATGACACCGAGCATTATCATGCATCAATAGAAAATCTTCTCCTATGTACCCTGCATAAGGTACAATATGATCGAGGAGAATGTTTTTCACGTACTTTTGAGGTGTTAGACCACCACTCCGACCACCACCAGGCACGAAAACAAGCTCGGTCTTCCCTTCATAAGATATTCCAGCCCACATCGTGACTAAACCACCGCCATATGATACTGTTTCAGCGAAACAGCATTGCGAGAACTGTTCCACTGGACGCCTGTATACTCGGTCTCTTCTGTCATTGCCATGGAGACACATTCTGCTCTCATCAGTGAACAGGATGGAGCTCCATTGCTCAATAGTCCAATTGAGGTGTTCACGAGCAAATTAAAGTCGGGCTTGACGGTGACCTGCGGTCAGTTTCGGGCCTCTGGCTGGCCGTTTAGGAGTTAAAATTGGATTTCTTCAGCCGTCTTCTAATTGGCCACTGACTGACAGCCACTCCTCGAACCCTTCTGAGCTCCTGTTGCACATCAACGCCCGTGAGATAACGATTTCTCAACGAAGTTGAGACGATGAAGCGGTCGTCTGTCTCAGATGTGCTCCGGTGTCTATTGGTTTGTGGTCTCCGAACGAAGCCACCGGTCTCTTGAAACCTTCTGTATACTCATGAAACAGCTGATTGGCTCATGTTAAGTTTACGAGCGACTTGCCTTTGATTATGGCCCGCTTGCAACAAACCTACAACTTGGACCGCTGCTTCTGAGGTAGTGTCCATTGGATCGCGATTAAAATACTGGGTGCTTAAGGAGATGTGTACCTGTCAACGTCTGACGAGTGATTGATAAGAAATATGGGTCACGTGAGCTCTTATACATGATTTAGTCTCGCAACTCATGGGTACCGCAACGGGTAATTTCTGTAACGCTCATGTTTGACCGTATTTATTTAAAAAGTTTTTTCATTGTTTATTTGAAAATGGCTATATTTATGAAAAAAATATGTGTCTTTGGAATAAAAAAATCTTTTACAAAAATCGGATAAGCCATTTTCCGAAAAATCAAACTTATATACCAATATACGGCTTGAGTCGATTCAGTTGCACGCGAGTGTATGTAAGGGGAAGCCCTTGAACTGACATGGTAAAGATTACGGTATGATTGTAGGCTTATTGAAATATGAAGAATAACATAATATACCTATTATGCCTGATACACACCACACTACTTCAATATTAGTCGAAAAGTGAATTTACTTAGAAAAAAGTAAGTTTCTAAAAATATATATTTTTTTAGGACAATTTAAAAAATAATCTTTCATCCCATTATCGCAACGGTCAGTTTGGCCTTAACCCCCAACAGCCGATAAAAAATATTCAAAGGTAAAAAAGTTAAAACATAATTTATAAAGGACTTACTTAATAAATCGCTTCATCGTCCACGTAACACACACACTTCCATGCTGAGGTTAAAGACACTCCTGTTTTTGACTGTGCTACATTTATTCATGATTACAATTTAAAATATGTCACTGCAACTATTTTATGAAAACATGCATTAATATTATAACATTTTAATTATCATTTTTTTTTATATCACTAGATCGGCAAAAAAGCGTACGGCTCACCTGATGGTAAGAGATTACCGTAGCTTATAGACGCCTGCAACACCAGAAGCATCGCAAGCGCGTTTCCGACCCAATCCCCAATCCCCCCAGGAGCTCTGGTCACCTTACTCACCAACAGGAACACAATACTGCTTGAAAACAATATTATTTAGCTGTGATCTTCTGTAAGGTCGAGGTACTACCCCAGTCGGGCTGCTCCATATTTTGAGCAGGAAATTCCTGCTGTGCCCTACCTCAGTTAAATAGTTAGTTTAAACAAATCCTGAATTTTCTCAAATTTCTTTCACGGCAGTATAGACATACTCATAATTATGTTTTATTTCATCATAGAAGCGGATACGAGGTGGTTAATATGACTCAATGAAGATGACGCAAGTTCCTTCGCTTGAAAATCATGCGCCCGCTACTTTTCCACTTGCCAGTGTTACGCTCTCGCTAATTATTTCATCATTATTTATACGTACGTGTATTTAATTGAAAATATGTATTATAAGTTCCTAGTATTCCCTAGAAAATGGATATGGAAGCTTTCAACTTATGTAAGTTAATTAAGTTTTAAAACCATATAAACGAAACAGTTGGTTTCTTTTTGTTGTATTTAATTGTTATTAAAATCGTGACAATATTTATGTCAGATAACAAATGATGTAATACTATTTTATAGAACAAAATTGTAATATATAAAATTTAAGAAACGGCTGGACCGATTTTCAGATATCAGGTAGTTCTGAGAATCGGCCAACATCTATTTTTCATACCTACCTCTAAATGATAAGGGTGAACACCCCTACATATATTTTTTTTAAACAAAATTTTTATTTTAATTTTATTATGTTATTGCATTGAAAAATACAACCCTAAATTATCACCTTTCTACCATCAACCTCTATTTTTTAATAGCGTTTAGCGGCAAGAACGTTTACCGGGTCAGCTGGTTTACAACATATAAATTGAAATTAAATGTAGGTAAAAAAAAATATAGGTTACATATGGGTACAAATAATTGTGTTTGCAGACAAACGAAAAAAACCGACTACAATTTCATCGACAAGTAATACAACGTAGATCGACGAAAAAATAGTCAAGTAACTACGCGTTATCAAAAATTACTCAAAAAATAATTACCAGATCTCAATAAAATTTAAATGTGACCACATGATAAACATCAGCTTTTGATTAAATTAAAAATTATCAAAATCTGTACACCCAGTAAAAAGTTATGCGGATTTTCGAGAGTTTCTCTCAATTTCTCTGGGATCCCATCATCAAATCCTGGTTTCCTTATCATGGTACAAAATTAAGGATATCTCCTTTCTAACAAAAAAAGAATTATCAAAATCGGTACATCAAGTAAAAAGTTATGTGGTATAATACAACGTAGGTCGACGAAAAAAGCGTCAAGTAAAAACGCATTATTAGATATAACTCGAAAAGTAGTTGTTAGATCTCAAATAAATTTAAATGGAACCAATTGACACACACCACCTTTTGATTAAAAATTTTTTGTCGAAATCGGTCCACCCGGTCAAAAGTTCTGATGTAACATACATTAAAAAAAATACAGTCGAATTGAGAACCTCCTTTTTTGGAAGTCGGTTAAAAATAGTTTTAAAATATACTCATAACATCAAAATATATTCGTAATAATACGCAAATAAATAATTAACATAAAATTTTCCGTACAATTTAAATTCCATATTAGAAAAAAATAACTGTTGTATGTAGTTATAAACCCCATTATAGTATATATAAACCTCATTTGAACTCACCTCATTTAACTTTTAAAGACCATTAATATGTTAATTTTTATTTGTCTCTTATAATGGCGGAGAATATGTAAAGAATATGTGAGCATTGAATCACTTCACCCTCGCAGTCCACTGCTGCATATAGGCTTTCCCACGTTCGCGCCAGACATCGTGATTTTCCGCAATCCTCATCCAGCCACCACCAGCAATCTTACGTAGATCGTCGGTCCAGCGCTTACTTTCGTTCTCTCGAAAGAAATATTCAATGAAGTAAGTTATTTCATCATTTCGAACTCGAAGATTACTCATACAACGAAAGTCATACATAACTGATTTAAAATTTTAATTTTATTTAAAATATTATTTATATTTTTTAATTTTAGTTAATTAAAACGAAAGAAAATTATGTATTACAGTTAGCGAACTATAATAAATATAAACTGTAGGTAATAAAATTTTCATTAATTTATATAATTACTATTTATAAGTAATGTATATTTTATTTATTCACAATATATAAAAAATAGAACACCATTAAAATGCAAAAGCTTGGAAACCTATAGATGATCCTAATTTATAAGAAACTATCTGTGCCCGCGACTTCGTCCGAGTGGAATAACAAAATAGTTATTGTTCAGTTGGCAGAGCTTTACGATAATAGAAAAAATCTAAAATAAAAGTAACCTAAGTTACTCCTTATTACGTCAGCTATCTGCCAGTGAACGTCCCGTCAAAATCGGTCCAGCTGTAGTCGTTTTAGAGATTAGTCAAACAGACAGAGAGACAGTATAGAAAAGTATGGTAAATCTACCGTGTATACATTCATATGCATTTAGTAAAAAGCGAAACTCCAATTTTATTTATTTGTATAGATTAAGGCACAGAAGGAAATATCCTGCTCGAGGATAGCATCGGCAACGCGTTTACGATGCTTCTGGTGTTGCAGGCGTCTATAAAGTTATGGTAATCGCTTGCCATCTGAGCTGGGGATCTTTACGCTTATTTGCCGACCTAGTTGTCTAAAACAAAGTTGTGAAATACAATCAATAATAATATTTCATAATCGTAAAATCATTTTGAGTAAACATTCGTAAAATAATATATGCTAATTACAAGCAATGAGAAGATAACTTAAGCTAGGAAACACAATTAAATGGAAAATCAATGGAAATCATTCATTTGTGTAAAGTTCACGATTTACATTTATTTCGAGTTACTTCGTAATCAACATGTAAATGAGTCGTTAAACACTATGGAAACGTAATGGTGTTGTGATAGTGACTAGCGTTCTGGTGCACCGGTTAGTGGTCGCAAACGTTCTTTCAACTGACGGTCGTGGAATCGATAACCGCTCAGTTTTTATATTTGCTGTTTTCTAGAGCGTATATCTTATGAAAATGTTCATCGCAGAGCACGTACAGGCATCCATCTTGATTATTAACCTACTTCAAAAATGAAGCAGGTTCTTAATTCGACTGTATCTTGTTGTCATCCTCATAGTTTTTGTATATATTGTATATATATTTATTTGTATCAACATTACACAGTTCCACTACCACATTGGAACTTATAAAGTCGATCGATGGCGGGATAACCATCCGATTGCTGGCTTTGAACACACAGGCCGAAGACGGGCAGCAGCGTCTTCGGTGCGACAAAGCCAGCCCTGCGCTCACCAACCCGCCTGCCCAGCGTGCTGACTAATGAGTAACACATATGAGTTCACGCTATTTTTGGCGCGAACTTGTGGAGGCTTATATTTCTAGCAGTGGACTGCAATAGGTTGAAATGATGATAATGATGAATGATGATCAACATTATTTATGTTTCTTTATGGTGTACAATAAAGAGTATTAATAATAATATTTTTTTACAACTTTTCTACTCAATACATGAGTGCTTATAGTCATGGCGAAGACACGCTAATATTGCAAATATGCATTAGGTAGTTACAATAATAAATTAACTTAAATGAAGAAATGCAAGTACGCGCGTACGTAACGATAAAATTCATTACAGAAACGGATGCGAGATAAGAAATCGTGGAAAAATACGTTCTTATTTTAAAAATTAACATAGAAATAATGTTAAAACATTTCGCAACTTTTCCTTTAAACGGAAGTCACCATTACCTCCGCAATTACTGTCATGAATGACGCATAAAATCATTTCAATACATTATTATATTATATATGTGTTTTTTCACAATCTATTAACGAATAAACACTTATTATAATTAATTTATAATTATTAGTTACCGTGAAAAAGATTAATTTAATTACATTAATTAGTTTATATAATTAAGTTAGCAAACGCGGCAATTCTGGAAACATCTGAAGCGTTAGATCAATAATTTTTTTATACTATGATGTTGAAAAACAAGCATAATTATGTCCGCTTGATGGTAGGCGGTTACCGTAGCCTCTGGATACCTGTAACTCCGGAACTCTGGCGATCTTTCTGAAATGCAAAAGCGAATACAAAATCACTTGAAAGCAGAAATAATTCGCTGAAATTTTTAAATATGATAATGTAAATTAAAAAAATTAAAGCATTAGCAAGTCAAGCGTGCGTAAATAAGTTTTCCTTCAATAATGAATGTAGTGTTAGGCTAATACTATTAGCCAGTTCTCACTCGTCTTTCAATTTTTTTCCAATCAAGTTACACGTAGCTATACACGTATACTCAGGGCAGCTTTGTATCTCATCATAGCGTAATGATTAAGTATTTCTTTGAACTCATCACTGAATGGAAAAGTATACTCATTTCAAAGATAATGGACATCGTCAAATGACATTCGTCATTCTATTATATTTTATAATACATGACAGTGCCCGTGACTTTAATTGCAGACATACATACGTTTGTCGCTTCTGTTTTATTATTATTTTAGCATGATTTTTATAGCTTATGGTGTTGCCCATTAATCAGGCCAGGCTCGAGAGAGAGGGGATGGGTTCAGAAAAAAATTTACAAAATATTACAAATAGAGGAAGGGGTCGTTATGAGATATCACGTGCACATTTGAGTGCACATTGAGACCCCGCAATCTTGATTTCTGTGTATAAATTTCTATCAGATTATATATCAATCCAAGGAAAGTATTTTCGAAATTTCAATACACTTTTCACAAAAAAATACACGTGATTTTGGTATATTTGTAGTCAAACTTTAAGACATATCAAATAATTGTGTTTGCTCGCAAACGAAAAAAAATCGACTTCAATTACATCGACAAGTAATACAACGAAAGTAGACGAAAAAAATTAACAAACGCACTAGTAGTCACTACGATTTTCGAGGGTTTCCCTCGATTTCTCTGGGATTTCATTATTAGATCCTAGTTTCCTTATCATGGTACCACACTTGGGATATCTCCTTTCCAACAAAAAAAGAATTATCAAAATCGGTTCATAAACGAAAAAGTTATATCCCCAAACATACATAAAAATATATAGATATGCGGTCGAATTGAGTAACCTCTTCCTTTTTGAGGTCGGTTAAAAAGGGTGTGTTGTTAAAAAGTTGCTACTCGTAAGAAACAAAAGAAACCTCAGCGATCTAATGGACGAACTCTAAGTTACTTAGGCTATAAAATATTTTTAATATACTAAATAATTATTTAAATGGCTTTTTTTCACTATTTCATCATTAGGTACATCCTATACAGTCCACTGCTGGACATAGGCCTCAACAAGTTTACGCCAAAAATAACGTGAACTTAGGTGTTTTACCCATAGTCACCACGCTGGGCAGGCGGGTTGGTGACCGCACGGTCGGCTTTTTAAGTTCCAAGGTGGTAGCGGAACTGTGTTATCCCTTAGTCGCCTCTTACGACACCCACGGGAAGAGAGGGGGTGGCTAAATTCTTTAGTACCGTAGCCACACATTATTTATTGATAACAAATTCATAAACAAACAATACCCCCCTTTGTCGTTACCAATAAGCCATTGCTAACCTAACCCGGAATAATATTCTTCGAGTGGATAATTAATTTGTAAGCTAAACACATCCGAGACCCGTGGAATGACTCTCATTACTTAGGGCTCGCATTAGCGGGTCGCGGAAAGTCGTTCGGCATCCCGGATCCCGGGACCAAATCCCGCGGGATCGTTCCGGGATTAGTGTAAGAACTGGTGCTAGATTACAAACTGCTTACCGCTTCTCATCGTTTTGTATTATGAATAAATAAATGGAAGTCAATGATTTGAATTTGTTTTTAATGTTTGTGTAAAATAATCTCTGTAAATAATGATTTTAAAATAAATCATATTCTTTTTATAAATATTGTATTGTTATACTTATTAAATAAAAAAAGTCAAAAAAAAACCAATTTATTTTGTTCTTTCATAAACATTTTAAAGGCAAAATTGTCGTTCTATTGCTCTTACCATTTCCAAAACACACAAAAAACTCTCGAACCGACAAACACACAGTCCGTCCATTTAAATTCAATACATCATTAGATATTCAAGCACCTAGCAACAAATTGTTGTGTGTGCGGGCGAGTCAATTACACGCACAGTGGACTCAACAAAACTGCTACGCCTCGCGGCACATCCGCCATGCTATGTACATATATCTAATACATTAAATTGCCTATATACGATTTGAACACCTCGCCATATTCATTGTTTGATGTAACATATACACTAGTCGTCACACGCGGCTTCTCTCACAACAATTTGTTGGACTATGTACTTTTCCTTTTAATAGTGTTGTTACAACTTATTTCGCTTTTAAATATTCATGGTTTAATACTAAAGCCATTAGTAATATATAGTGATGTGGGAGCTTTTTTGGAGCTTACTTTCTAAGAACGTTCATTTTTGTATTAAAATTATTAATGGTTTATTGCCATAATATATTTTTTATATTTTTTATTTTTATATTATTTTATTTATTCATATTTGACATTGTGTTGTTGTAATTAGTTGTTTTAGTTTTAATATAATGAAATTATTGTTAAAATTATTTATTATTATTTATTTATTTATTATTTATTGTTAATTCGATTTTATTATTTTATTATTGTATTTTACAAATTGTCGTGACATTCAATTTTTCTAGTTGTATTTGTGTTATAAGAATGGTTTAAGAAGAAATGTTTTATGGGTCAATTTTTACCTGAAATAAAGAAATTATATATATATATATATATATATACACATTTCAATCTCTTCTTGTGCCATATTTTTTTATTTTTTGTAGTTTAGCTTTGCACATATTTGTCAAAATATCAACTTTTTTATAGATCAATTGACGTATTTATTTTGACGTATTTAATTTCGTCGTAAGGCTCTCTTGACTAAAAGAACACGATTTTATAATTACGAATTTTTAAGTCGACGTTCGTAAAACTTGATGAACTCTTTTTCATATTGAAGAGCCTATTTTAAAAAGCATAATTTACATTTTCGCGTAATATTAATTAGATACTTTTCGTACAATTATATCAATAATAATACCATCACTTCGGCCGACTTCCTTTCATATTAAAAAAAATCTATCCAGTGGTCAAAGCGAGTGGATTTGTATGAGAATTAAAGTGCACTAATTCGGCCCCTTTGGGTTCCGCGGAGGGGCCATTAACATGAGTTACGGGAGGGACACGAGGCCCTCATTAAAATTGTTATTGTCCCGAAAGTCCCTCTGATACCGAAATATTATTGAAGATGGACGGCTATTTGTGAATTAATTACGCATAAATAATTTAATTATACAAGTAGTGTTTAATCGATTGTATTTTATGATGTGAACACTGTTTTATGTATTTGTAAACGGAATTCGATTTTTATATGTGTTCTATGCTACCTCATAACTTTATAGTGGTGTAACGATTTTGATGGGTCTCTATTTTAATCGTTCGTTGATACTTGTAGTGTGATAGCATTGAAATTTTATCGAGATTTAACAAGTAATATTTGAGTTAAAAATTCAAAATTGTAGTATATTCTACCTTCCACATCGATAATAAATTAAATTTAACTAGATAGAATTTTGTAAAATGACGAAGCATATACAAGCAGTTTTAACCTACTTAAAAATATAAGCTCACGCAATCAGTAAGCATTGGTTATGAAAATATAAACATATATGACAATATAAACAATGTAAATTTCGTATTTGTACGTTATAATTTGAAACAGTGTACAGTTAAATACGTTATGAAGCCTTTTCGCTACAAAGTTAGCGGTTGGGGAGGGGTCACGGGTTCAAAGTTTATCTCTTAACTGGATTAGCGTAGCTGCGAACGAACATCGTTCGCGTCCTTTGTGAATTATTTAAATAACATTACATTGTACCGACGATAGTTCTAAATAACATTTTATCTTGTATAACAATATTAAAATTAAGCAAAAAGGGTAACTTATCTATAAAGCTTAATAAATTAATTGTTCAAAAAGAACGTTTTAACAACCACTATTTGTATTCACCCCGCTTTGTGCCGCGGGTTTTGTGGACTCGATTCCAACCCCGAGTCTGGGAGTAATATATGTATTTATTTGTATACGAATTATTTCCATGTAAATTTATCAAAAAAAAAAAAAAAAATTAGCTATACAGACGGCCGTGTTTATAGATATGCCGTGTATGTGCTATAGATAATTTATTAATTTACTTAAATCTGTAGTATTAAAAAACATAACTGTTACGCTATCACATCTTATTAGTTCTATGAAAAAAGAATAATATTCTAGAAAAATTTGCGAAGTGTAATTCTTTTTTAAATTACAGTAATCATCTTCATCAGTGATGGTATTCCGCATTTTTCGAAAAATAACAATCTAAGATAAGTAAGGTTCCAAGTAAGGTTCACTACGTGTATCATCTATTTCATCATTACAGCCTATACAGTCCACTGCTGGACATAGGCCTCCACAAGTTTACGTCAAAAATAACGTGAACTTATGTGTTTTGCCCATAGTCACCACGCTGGGCAGGCAGGTTGGTGACCGCAGGGCTGACTTTCTCGCACCGAAGACGCTGCTGCCCGTCTTCGGCCTGTGTATTTTAAAGCCAGCAGTTGGATAGTTATCCCGCCATCGGTCGGCTTTTTAAGTTCCAAGGTGGTAGCGGAACTGTGTTATCCCTTAGTCGCCTCTTACGACACCCACGGGAAGAGAGGGGGTGGCTATATTCTTTAGTACCGTAGCCACACAGTAATCATCTATTTATCCATCACTTATTCGGAATGTAGTTCAACTTAAAGAAATAAACAGGCATATGTAAAAATATATAATGATATTGATGACCAGTTAAATTGAAAGTTAATGATTAAAAACTTGAATAAGGACAACAATCGGGATTCCATTTAAATAATGGAATATCACTTCGCAACCGTAAAACGTTGGAAATTTGAAAAGTACAGAAAAGTCAGAAACAAAAATAATAGGTTCAACCCAAGCCAACGTCTAGAGGCGGTGGGTTATGTCGAAATTCGAGTAAAACCGCGAGAATCGCTTAGTTAATCATACTATAATGCCATAAAATAAACAAGGCTATATTTCATCCACTAAGAGTCGCTTGAAAATAATGTGAGTTGTTTTTTTCGTTCCGTGCTAAGTGAATGGGCGACGCGTAGGCGGTAGGCTCCGCAGTACTTAAATAATACTCATTTACTTAAATATATTTATATAACGTTACGTAATACTTATGTGCTAATGTTTTCCGTGTTATTTTTAACCGACTTCAAAAAAAGAGGTTCCCAATTGGACTGAATTTTTTTGATTATGTATGTTTTACCTGAGAACTTTTTAGTGGGTGGCGCGATTTCAATGACTCTTTTTTAATCAAAGGTGCTGCGTGTCATGTGGTGCCATTTAAATTTAATCGAGATCTGCCAAGTTCTTTCGAAGTTACATCTATATGCTATAATGCTTATTTACTTGACTATTTTTTTCGTCGACCTACGTTGTATTATACCGCATAACTTTTTACTGGGTGTACCGATTTTGATGATTCTTGTTTTAATCGAAACCTGATTCTTCGAATGGTCCCATTTTAATCGAGATCTAATGACAACTTTTTGAGTCATCTTCGATAACGCGTATTTACTTGACTATTTTTTCGTCTACCTACGTTGTATTACTTGTCGATGTAATTGAAGTCGTTTGAGAGCACACTCAATTATTGTATTTAAATATTATAATGACTTGCTAAATTGTTCCTCATTTAGTAAATATTAATAAAACATGTTTTGTTTTTTTTTTTGTTTATACATCTATACAAATATTGTCTTTGATCTCTGCCTTTATCTTTTCAATTTTAATATTTATTTATTTTTATTTTATAGATCTTTTTAGGTAGTTTTTCTCACTCTGTACCAAGCACAAGTTCGGTCGAGTATGGAGTACTGCAGTCACTTATGGGATGGCTCTGCCAAGTACCAGCTTGCTGCTTTGGAGTCTGTGGATCGACGCGCCAGAAGACTCATCGGTGACGAACCACTGGTTAACTCTAGACTACAAAGTCTTTAACATCGGCGCAAGGTTGCCTGACTGTCTGTATTTTACAGAATATATTTCGGAGAGTGTGCCCAAGAGCTGCACAATGTGGTTCCACCATCACCATTCTACCACCGAACCGCTAGGCATCGCTTGAGTGTGCACCGCTACGTGGTTGAAATCCCACGATCTCGCACTAAACGTTTTGCTTCCTCTTTCTTAATACGCACCGCAAAAATTTGGAATGCCCTTCCGGCTTCCGTTTTTCCAAATAACTACAACTTGGGTATTTTCAAATCAAGAGTGATAGGCATCTTCTAGGCAAGCGCGCACTAGCTTAGGCTGCATCTTCACTTACCATCAGGTGAGATCGCGGTCAAGCGCTAGTCTATATATTTAAAAAAAAATAGTTGAATTCAGCGGTAGTCTATAGTACAAGGAGATATAATGTTTATTACAGTTAAAATAAATGTATAATGTCTCACAACTCTGCGTTTTCCTGAAGAGTGTCCTAGGCGACACAGTGTCTGTCTGAAACTGTGTAAATCGTCTGCAATAGACGGACTAAGGCCAATGATAATGTCTCAGTCAGTCAGTTCAGCCTATCGCAGTCCACTGCTCGACATAGGCATCGCCGTGTACATGTGGCGCTGCACCGATGGCCGTTGGAGCAGACGTGTCCAGGAGAAGAGACCTTCAGCCCGCTGGACTAATGATTTACTATGACAATACCTACTTAAAAAAATGTATTTTTTTGTGCATTTTTTTAAATGCACCAACAATCGCTCTGGTGTAATAGGCACCTAAAGCACCAACGTTTTGCGGGTTTGATACCCGCTTGGGACGCATGTCTGTCCTTATGGGCTTCCCTACATGCCGTGTTGTTATCATAAATACCTGATAGTGATCATCACTCACAGTAGGTACTATATCTACCAACCTGCAGTAGAAAAGCGTGATTGATTAAGCTCCGATTCTACTCCCACATAAAGTAAGAGGCCTATGGCCAGTAATGTGATGTTACAGGTTGAATCGTTAAATGCACCAATCTCGAGGGCTATGGAGCTAAATAAAATAAAAATGACCTTTGTACTTCATCACAATTACAAACACAATCAAAATCAGTACCATAAACCAACAATAAAATTAAAAAAAAAATTGTCCAACAAAAATTTACGAATTCTCATCGTTTATCGCTAACAACGAACGTAATTAACCGTAAAAAACCGGACCCTCGATTCTAATAAATTCTGTAATCGGGTACGATTGCTCCAAGTTTTCCGTTCTATAATCGCAGTACGTAACGTGTCCACCCCACTGTTTGGTAATAATAGGGCACGCACAATGCCCCGCTCGGCTATAAAATACCTAAGTTAAATGCGCTGTGGTGAGCCGAAAAGTTTACTTTGCCGTAAAACATAGGCGACAGCGAATAACGTGCTATCATTCTAGTTCTGGCTGGTTTTGTCTGTTATGGCAATCTACTTTGGCAATTGTAAAGGTTGAGATTTAGAATACATTATGTTGATGTTGTATTTATGATCAAACAACATATTGTCTGATATAAATGCGTGTATATATATATATAAGTATTGTGATAATAGAAATGTGAAGAAGTATATTTTGTTAAGTGTTTGTTGTGTGACGAGGATTGAACACGTCGCTAGCGCGTTAACCAATTTTGTTTTCACCATTTTGCCATTCTGAACAATATGTATTTTGTTTTCTACCTTCAGCAATTTTTTTTTAGTAAACAAAGTATTTCCTTGACATTACTGTCTGTACTGTTAGTATCTTTTTTTAATCACATCATTATAATTAACAGACAATGTGTTGTTATGGTAATAGTTTATTAGTAGATGTTTCTCTTCTAACTTGAACCAAACGCAAAGCGAATGAAAAGTTATCCCAGTCGCTCGTATATAAAATCAAAGAATACTGAACGGAACAATTTTCGTGAAACTCCCGAACAATGGAATTAATGGTTCCGTAACTCGTTCGGTTACGACCTCACGACAACCTGTGGTTACACACTTGTTATTTTAAATTTTAACATTACGAAATTGTTGCCTTTGTATCGTTAACAATAAATGGCTATACTTTTAAATTACTTGAACAGTGACTTCGAGGATATTGTTCTTCAAGCATTAAATTTTGTTATATTTCAAGTTATTGATTTCGCATAAATTGATAAATTGGTGTTTGTTACTGTGCCTGATAATTTTGACTAGTACTTTAGCCGCATAGAAGGCTATTGGACTATTTTTATAGTCGTAGTAGTCGTTTGGAGTATTGTTCTAATACGTTTTTTCTCAAGTAATGGGTGAAAACGACGGCCACGAATAGTTCTATCATAATACTCAATTCCTATGCACGATACATTGTATAATGATGCCATTATGGTGTCATTACGATTTTCAATTGGCTCATGTCACACTCGTATCACGAATAAATACCACAGACTAAAAATGGAAACAACAAAATCAGCTGTCCAGATAAAAAAAACCAGTGTGTTAGGCCACACGACTGAAGTAAAACTTCTTTAGATTCATGTAACTTTTATCTTCCTCTCAACTTCCATTCGCCTCGTCCAATCACACTTTTTGTAACACTATCGTCACGCATTCACTAGCTTACTCGCTAAATCAAGCGTGCTTAAAAATATAAAAATCCAAACAATGTTCAAAACGAGAATTTAGAAGTTAATTATTAATCCTTTAGATAAAATATTCGTGTGTCTTCCCAACTATTAATTAAACCCTGTCTAAGAATGTATAAATATATTTCCATATAGAATTACAGCCTTCAGTCTTCACCCAAGCGCCAGTGCGGGTAGCTTCATCAAAATTCAAATACGTCGACTAACGCAGCGCCGGCCGGCCCATTTCGTGTATCTATAAAACTAGTATCTGCTCACTCCTCGATCGCAGTTGAAGAATGTTATTTTTTTTAATGAAAGCAAATAATGAATAGTATAGGAGACTTTGGATACATTATTCTGATTTTCGAAGGACTATTTTGGTATATCATTGTTTAAAAACACGATTTACAGTTTAAAATGCTTATGTTTAACTGTAATCAAAATAACAGTTTTATAGTTGTGATAGATAAGTAAAATAGCAAATTTACTTTTCCATTTTTCTTTATTTTTTTGAAACAATGTCAAAAAATAGGAAAAAACAAGACTTCTGATGCAACGAATTATAAGGTAATTTGTAACAAAAATTAACTAAACCAACGATAAAAAATTCTACAAAAATTAAATAAAGCAAATATTGATGCAGATAAATTTCCTAGTTAACCGGCAGAGCCGGGCTCGCCTTCCGCCTAGGTCTCAACACTTCCTAAGCTATAGGAAGTAATTCTAAGGTTACTGCTAAGTCCTATTTAAATGTGATAAAAATGGTAAAATTCTTATCGTCTGTAAACAACATTTTTTCAATATTTGCTTTGATATTGATAACGATGTAAGCATTTGTTAAGTTCTTTGTAATCTTTACGGTTTTACACGTAATGTTTGTAGTTCCATATTGAGCTAGGTTTTTATTTTCGGTTATCACTCCTCTAACAGTCCCATCAAATTGCCTTTAGCCAGGTTAATCTCTAATCAACTTTACTGAGATTTTTTGCTTCCAATACGAATTCTACTTTTTGTCCAAGGACATATAATCGTTGAAATAAGAAACGAGTCCACTTATTAAGTTCCAAGGTGGTAGTGGAACTGTGTTATCCCTTAGTCGCCTCTTACGACACCCACGGAAAGAGACGGAGTGGCTACATTCTTTACCGCCGTAACCACACAGCAGAAAAAAATAATTTACCTAATATTAAATATATCTAGGATTATTATTTATGTATAATTTATTTTTTTATTTAATAGATAACTGATCTAAATGTTGCAGCTATTAAATTAAATGTACAAAATTATATAATTATCCTAAAAAGTTTGTTAAAATACCCAAATAAAACTACCTAATTAATATATCGCACCTTTAATAAAACAAAGATGTAACTCAAAATTTGTGGATTTGGAGATTTTACAATAAAACCCGTCTTCGTCGCGTAAAGAATAGTTAGACTTCGACTCCGGCGTTTTAACTATAAGATACAGAGAGATACGCGACTGTTGCTCTCTTTTCTATCAACTGGAACTGACAAGTCAGTTCTTATAAAGTGGCGTGATTCAGAGATGCACCGGCAGTGAGCGGAGATTGAAGTGCTGCCGTTTTGAGTTACATCAAATAATTCGATATTAGATTAAAAGGGATTTAAAATAAAAAGATAATTTTTGTTATACTTCATTCTCTCAGAAAACGCATTTGATAATGATGTGTAACATTTGGATTTACTTCGGTTTTGTTTTAAAAATTGACAGATTTTACAAAGTTAACGCCTAACACTTCAGTTTTACATTGAAATATATGCCTTAGTTGTTGGAGTAATTGGTTAAGTATCACTTTATTGTAATAAATAAGGCTATTTATAAAAGTCTCTTTTGTTTACTTCTTTTTATTATTTAGAATGACGAAAGATAAGTAAAAACTTTCAACATTAATTCCCTTTTCGTGTAAAAGTTAAGAATAACTTGTAACTGTTGTGCTTATTTGTATAGGTTTTGAAAATGGTCTTAGAGCTCACAATTTTTTTTAAGTTTAATACCACATTCAGAAACTGAACACCACAATGAAGAGTTACAGCGTATCGAGCGTAAAAGTTATAAGATAAACATAATAGTGTATCATTACAACCTATACAGTCCACTGCTGGACATAGGCCTCCACAAGCTTTCGCCAAAAATAGCATGAACTTATGTGTTTTGCCCATAGTCACCACGCTGGGCAGGCGAGTTGGTGACCGCAGGGCTGGCTTTGTCACTCCGAAGACGCTGCTGCCCGTCTTCGGCCTGTGTATTTCAAAGCCAGCAATTGGATGGTTATCCCGCCACCGGTCGGCTTTTTAAGTAATATAATAATAGTGTAATAAGTTATAATTTTTTTTTCATCTGATTACTGTAATAAATGTGAAAGTTTATGAGGATGACGTATGGATGGATGATTGTTACTCTTTTATGGCAAAACGACTGAATAGATCATTGTCATTCAACAATGCTGCTATTTTGACGTTAAATAATTATGATTATTATTCATCCTTAAAATATACTACAGTGTTATGAATTATTGTTATTTTAGACTAAAGAAGTTATGCAGGTTGAAGAGGAAAATCAACAAAATACATATATCTCCAGAGCCCAAAAATGTAACTGCAGAGCTGACGAAAATGATGACACCGACTCAATATTTTACTGTCACTTATGAGTTGACGAGAAAAATGACACCTAAATAATACTAGCCATTTACAGTCCTCTAGTTCGTCTTCAAGATCATCTTCATCTAGTTCCGATTCATCAAGCTCTTCTAGCTCATCTTCATCCAGTTTTTCAAGCTCCAATAGTTCAATGGCTACCCAAAACCCTGCCCCACAAAACGTTACAACGGATTGTGAAGAAAAGACGTCTTACACCAATTCACCACAAAATACTGAGCAAAATATGAGCAAATTCAGCTGAGAGAGCGACGAAATTACAATAGTGTGGC
This sequence comes from Melitaea cinxia, assembly GCF_905220565.1. NCBI lineage: Eukaryota > Metazoa > Arthropoda > Insecta > Lepidoptera > Nymphalidae > Melitaea > Melitaea cinxia. Next base: position 498,320 of record NC_059408.1, on the reverse strand, counting down.
CAGTTACAATTTCTCCAGTATAATACACAGATCTAAGTGACGTCGACCGGAGTGACGACGATGCACTGTAGATTTTAATACGTTGTTTAATAAGCCTGTCAACAGAAGAAATTTTATGTTTGAAAATCAAAGTTCTTCTGACTCTGACTGCAATAATAAACCAAATATTTGTCAGTCAGTTCAGCCTATTGCAATGCACTGCTGGACATAGGCCTCCCCAAGTTCGCGCTAGACATCCCGGTTTTCCGCAATCCTCATCCAGCTTACACCGGCAATCTTAGGTAGATCGTCGGTCCAACGGGCCAGAGGACGTCACACACTGTGTTTGCCAAGACGCGATCTCTACTCCAGGACGCGTCTGCTCCAACAGCCACCGGTCCTGCGCCACAGATGACCAGCCCACTGCCACTTCAACTTGCTAATTCTGTGGGCTATATCGGTTACTTTCGTTCTCTCTCGCTAGTCTCGTTTCTAATCCTATCTTTGAGGGAAACCCCAAGCATGGCCAGTTCCATTGCACGTTGAGGGACTTTATATTTGTGGACCAGTCCCTTCGTCAGTGTCCATGTCTCGGCTCGATATGTTAACACAGGCAGCACGTATTGCTCGAAGACTTTTGTCTTCAAGCATTGCGGAATCTTCGAAGTGAAGACTCGACGAAGCCTGCCAAATGCCGCCCAGCCCCACCGAATCCTCCTATCAGCCTCCTTCTCAAAGTTGTTGCGGCCTAGTTGGATAGTATGGCCTAAGTAAATATAATCCTGAACAACTTAGAGAAGATTACCATCGACCGATACCTGTCTCGGTATGACTTGGTTGTTAGACATAACTTTCGTTTTGTCCAAGTTCATACAGAGAACGACACGTCGGGAGGACTCGTTTAGACCGGCTAGCATTTGGCCTAACTCATCTAACGTGTCCGCAAAGATGACGATATCGTCGGCGAAACGAAGGTGAGAGATGTATTCACCGTTGACATTGATGCCTTGTTCAAGATCTTAAAGATATCCTCCAGCGCAGTGGTAAACAGTTTCGGTGATATTACATCTTGCTGTCTTACCCCACGCCGCAGGGAAATAGATATTGTTCTCTGGTCCTGGACATGAACGGTCATCGTCGTTGCGTCGTACATACATCTCAGTACCACGATATATCGCCAGTCGATATGACATCTCTGCAGAGAGTCCAGGACAGCCCAGGTCTCGACACAGTTGAAGGCTTTTTCGCAGTCCACAAATTCCATACACAGCGGCTGATTATATGTCTCTGTCTTTTGAATAATCTGTCGAACAGTATGGATGTGGTCTACGGTGTTGTAGCCATTTCGAAACCCAACCTGCTCTGGTGGTTGGAATTCGTCGAGTCTTTCGGCGAGACGATTTAAATGTGCAGAAAATATTGATTCCGACGGTATTTAACTTAGGGTTTCACCAACCAAAAACAGGTCAGTGTGATCTATGTGTATCATATGATAATTCAAACAATGAGCAAAAACAAGATGATAGACATTATAAGAAAGAAGAGACTGCTGATTTTTATACTATTTACTAGCTGACCCCGCAAACTTTGTTTTGCCATATATGTTATTAAACCCCTTAATCCCCCCCCTTTTAACTTAGGGGTATGAAAAATAGATGTTGTTCGATTCTCAGACCTACCCGATATGCACACAAAATTTCGTGTGAATCGGTCTAGCCGTTTCGGATGAGTTTAACTACAAACACCGCGACACGAGAATTTTATATATTAGATTATTTGTGGTTAGTAATTAAGTATTTGTGATTTTAGGAGATATTTACTAGAGACTAATTGTACCTAATTCTTATAATAGTGTATAGTTTTTGTTTTGTTTAAAAAACAATATTTGTAGCCATAAAGAGATATATAAATATGAGATGATTAATAAAAATTTGTTTAATTCAAAAAAAAGGTGATAAATTTCAGTTTTCGTTTTATAAAAAAATGATGCATTAGTACATACAACGTCATAATTACAATTAAATAATCATAAAACGAAACATTGTGATTTATTTTTAAAACTTTTTGTTATGTTTTAATACTAAAGAGAATTTTTTTGAAATACTACCTAAAATATTAAGTAATTTTTGGCATAAAGAGATTTAAGTCAGAACTTTTTTTTCATCTCCATTTTACAGCTATTATAGACTGTAACACAGTTGTTTTTCTATTATTCTATTAATCTCTGTACTTTAAACTACTGATATCAATAGTAAAAGTCATTAAGAGCATTACAAATAATTGGTAATTTTTAATCAAACACAATGCGGAAAAAGTGCTAAACTTCAAACGCCAATTCCCACAATTTGCGATTTTTGAGTTACATCTTTGTTTTATTAAGGGTGCGATATATATATACCTAATTAATATATATATATATATATATATATATATATATGTGTATAATACGAATAAAAGTTAAGATTTTACATTCATGCACATATGCAACAAAACGTTCAAAATGTAACACACCGTTGCCAGGTAGCCGATAACTTGTCCAAACAAGTTCGAAGTTGTTACAACAAGTTGACGGGTGTATATTACCAAGATTAGTTTTGGGAGGACCTGCTACAAAAGTGTTTAGTTAGCGCTTAGATCTAACTAGGCGTCGTGGTACATTTATCTTCTATAATATAAAAATGAGTCGCTGAATGTGTTGCTAAGCGCAAAACTCGAGAACGGTTGGACCGATTTCGCTAATTCTTTTTTTTAAATATTCCTTGAAGTACGAGGATGGTTCTTACGGAGAGAAAAATTCTAAAAAAAAAAAAAAAAATCCTGAAAATGTCTAAAAACAACACTTTTCTATACTCCCATACAAAAGATTTGTGATAATACTTAAAAGTCAATTTGAACTTTAATACCATACGATAAAGTTTGTGTTAGGCGATACGAAGTTCGCCGGGTCAGCTAGTATTATATAGTTATATAATTCATTAAACAATCATTCAAAAATAAATGATTTTATAAAGTATATTTATATAGTTATTACTTGTTGTAACTGACTATAAATCAAAATTGATTAGATTGTTGAATTAATGCACTTAAAGATTTGACTGACGTAAAAAAAAAATATTAAATTAAAATCTATCATACTTACCAGCATAATAAATATTTCGATAAGAAAATATCGCACCCTTAATAAAACAAAGATGTAACTCAAAAATCGCAATTTGTGGGAATTGGCGTTTGAAGTTTAGCACTTTTTCCGCATTGTGTTTGATTAAAAATTACCAATTATTTGTAATGCTTTTAATGACTTTTATTATTGATATCAGTAGTTTAAAGTACAGAGATTAATAGAATAATAGAAAAACAACTGTGTTAAAATCTATAATAGCTATAAAATGGAGATGAAAAAAAAGTTCCGACTTAAATCTCTTTATGCCAAAAATTACTTAATATTTTAGGTAGTATTTCAAAAAAATTCTCTTTAGTATTAAAACATAACAAAAAGTTTTAAAAATAAATCACAATGTTTCGTTTTATGATTATTTAATTGTAATTATGATGTTGTATGTACTAATGCATCATTTTTTTATAAAACGAAAACTGAAATTTATAACCTTTTTTTTAAATTAAACAAATTTTTATTAATCATCCGATATTTATATATCTCTTTATCGCTACAAATATTGTTTTTTAAACAAAACAAAAACTATACACTATTATAAGAATTAGGTACAATTAGTCTCTAGTACTGTGTGGCTACGGGTACTGTGTGGCTACGGTACCAAAGAATATAGCCACCCCCTCTCTTCCCGTGGGTGTCGTAAGAGGCGACTAAGGGATAACACAGTTCCACTACCACCTTGGAACTTAAAAAGCCGACCGGTGGCGGGATAACCACCCAACTTCTGGCTTTGAAATACACAGGCCGAAGACGGGCAGCAGCGTCTTTGGTGCGACAAAGCCAGTACTGCGGTCACCAACCCGCCTGCCCAGCGTGGTGACTATGGGCAAAACACATGAGTTCACGCTATTTTTGGCGTAAACTTGTGGAGGCCTATGTCCAGCAGTGGACTGTATAGGCTGTAATGATGATGATGAGTCTCTAGTAAATATCTCCTAAAATCACAAATAATTACTAACCACAAATAATCTAATATATAAAATTCTCGTGTCGCGGTGTTTGTAGTTAAACTCCTCCGAAACGGCTAGACCGATTCACACGAAATTTTGTGTGCATATCGGGTAGGTCTGAGAATCGAACAACATCTATTTTTCATACCCCTAAGTTATCATATATGGCAAAACACCGTTTGCGGGGTCAGCTAGTAAATAGTATAAAAATCAGCAGTCTCTTCTTTCTTATATTGTCTATCATCTTGTTTTTGCTCATTGTTTGAATTATCATATGATACACGTATATCACACTGACCTTTTTTTGGTTGGTGAAACCCTAAGTTAAATACCGTCGGAATCAATATTTTCTGCACATTTGAATCGTCTCGCCATAAGACTCGACGAATTCCAACCACCAGAGCAGGTTGGGTTTCGAAATGACTACAACACTGTAGACCACATCCATACTGTTCGACAGATTATTCAAAAGACAGAGACATATAATCAGCCGCTGTGTATGGAATTTGTGGACTGCGAGAAAGCCTTCAACTGTGTCGAGACCTGGGCTGTCCTGGACTCTCTGCAGAGATGTCATATCGACTGGCGACATATCGTAGTACTGAGATGTATGTACGACGCAATGACGATGACCGTTCATGTCCAGAACCAGAGAACAAGACCTATTTCCCTGCGGGGTGGGGTAAGACAGCAAGATGTAATATCACCGAAACTGTTTACTACTGCGCTGGAGGATATCTTTAAGACCTTGAACAAGGCATCAATGTCAACGGTGAATACATCTCACTTTCATTTCGCCGACGATATCGTCATCTTTGCGGACACGTTAGATGAGTTAGGCCAAATGCTAGCCGGTCTAAACGAGTCCTCCCGACGTGTCGTTCTCTGTATGAACTTGGACAAAACGAAAGTTATGTCTAACAACCAAGTCATACCGAGACAGGTATCGGTCGATGGTACCCTTCTCTAAGTTGTTCAGGATTATATTTACTTAGGCCATACTATCCAACTAGGCCGCAACAACTTTGAGAAGGAGGCCGATAGGAGAATTCGGTGGGGCTGGGCGGCATTTGGCAGGCTTCGTCGAGTCTTCACTTCGAAGATTCCGCAATGCTTGAAGACAAAAATCTTCGAGCAATACGTCCTGCCTGTGTTAACATTACCGAGCCGAGACATGGACACTGACGAAGGGACTGGTGCACAAATATAAAGTCCCTCAACGTGCAATGGAACTGGCCATGCTTGGGGTTTCCCTCAAAGATAGGATTAGAAACGAGACTACCGCGAGAGAACGAAAGTAACCGATATAGCCCACAGAATTAGCAAGTTGAAGTGGCAGTGGGCTGGTCATCTGTGGCGCAGGACAGGTGGCTGTTGGAGCAGACGCGTCCTGGAGAAGAGATCGCGTCTTGGCAAACACAGTGTGTGTCGTCCTCTGGCCCGTTGGACCGACGATCTACCTAAGATTGCCGGTGTAAGCTGGATGAGGATTGCGGAAAACCGAGATGTCTAGCGCGAACTTGGGGAGGCCTAATTCCAGCAGTGCATTGCAATAGGCTGAACTGACTGACAAATATTTGGTTTATTATTGCAGTCAGAGTCAGAAGAACTTTGATTTTCAAACATAAAATTTCTTCTGTTGACAGGCTTATTAAACAACGTATTAAAATTTATACTAATACAGTGCATCGTCGTCACTCAGGTCGACGTCACTTAGATCTGTGTATTATACTGGAGAAATATTGTAACTGGCCACACTATTGTAATTTCGTCGCTCTCTCAGCTGAATTTGCTCATATTTTGCTCAGTATTTTGTGGTGAATTGGTGTAAGACGTCTTTTCTTCACAATACGTTGTAATGTTTTGTGGGGCAGGGTTTTGGGTAGGCATTGAACTATTGGAGCTTGAAAAACTGGATAAAGATGAGCTAGAAGAGCTTGACGGTGATGAGCTAGATGAATCGGAACTAGATTAAGATGATCTTGAAGACGAACTAGAGGGCTGTAAATGGCTAGTATTATTTAGGTGTCATTTTTCTCGTCAACTCATAAGTGACAGTAAAATATTGAGTCGGTGTCATCATTTTGGTCAGCTCTGCAGTTACATTTTTGGCCTCTGGAGATATATGTATTTTGTTGATTTTCCTCTTCAACCTGCATAACTTCTTTAGTCTAAAATAACAATAATTGATAATACTGTAGTATATTTTAAGGGTGAATAATAATCATAATGATTTAACGTCAAAGTAGCGGGATTGTTGAATGACAATGATATATTCAGTAGTTTTGCCATAAAAGAGTAACAATCATCCATCCATACGTCATCCTCATAAACTTTCACATTTATTACAGTAATCAGATGAAAAAAAATTATAACTTATTACACTATTATTATATTACTTAAAAAGCCGACCGGTGGCGGGATAACCATCCAACTGCTGGCTTTGAAATACACAGGCCGAAGACGGGCAGCAGCGTCTTCGGAGCGACAAAGCCAGCCCTGCGGTCACCAACCCGCCTGCCCAGCGTGGTGACTATGGGCAAAACACATAAGTTCACGCTATTTTTGGGGAAAGCTTATGGAGGCCTATGTCCAGCAGTGGACTGTATAGGTTGTAATGATACACTATTATGTTTATCTTATAACTTTTACGCTCGATACGCTGAAACTTAACAAAAATTGTGAGCTCTAAGACGACTCCGTTTTCAAAACCTATACAAATAAGCACAACAGTTACAAGTTATTCTTAACTTTTACACGAAAAGGGAATTAATGTTGAAAGTTTTTACTTATCTTTCGTCATTCTAAATAATAAAAAGAAGTAAACAAAATAGACTTTTATAAATAGCCTTATTTATTACAATAAAGTGATACTTAACCAATTACTCCAACAACTAAGGCATATATTTCAATATAAAACTGAAGTGTTAGGCGTTAACTTTGTAAAATTTATCAATTTTTAAAACAAAACCGAAGTAAATCCAAATGTTACACATCATTATCAAATACGTTTTCTGAGAGAATGAAGTATAACAAAAATCATCTTTTTATTTTAAATCCCTTTTAATCTAATATCGAATTATTTGATTTTACTCAAAACGGCAGCACTTTAATCTCCGCTCACTGCCGGTGCATCTCTGAATCACGCCACTTTATAAGAACTGATTTGTCAGTTCCAGTTCATAGAAAAGAGAGCAACAGTCGCGTATCTCTCTGTATCTTATAGTTAAAACGCCGGAGTCGAAGTCTACCTATTCTTTACGCGACGAAGACGGGTTTTCTTGTAAAATCTCCAAATCCACAAATTTTGAGTTACATCTTTGTTTTATTAAAGGTGCGATATGTACTTCTTAATTATAAAAATGCGCTGAGGAACTGTTTTATTTCAATATTTTTTATTTAATCAAATTTAAGGGCTTTATCGCAAGAGCGATTATGTTGCACTATTTCAATATTTGTTAGACTATTAATTATTATTTAAAAAATCTTTTTAAATTGAATCTATGTATAGTATACAATTTTTTATATGTAATTGTTCAGAAATAACGTTATTTCATCGTATTTTATTGTTAAATAATGTACTTAGACTAATTATGATAAAATCTAACGATATCATAGCGCTCGCTACCTTGTTACTAACTTATTATCTCTAAAACAGAATGTTGTCAATTATAATTATTCTTACATGGTAATATTTTTTAATTTACTTTAAATAAAAAAACATCATTAAGTAAACAATGACATCTTTAATGAAATTTGATCTAAATATATAGTTCAGTTCACAAATACGAGTACCGTACGTGACTGTAGACATCCGTTAGAGAAATTTGTCTTAACTAGTTCTATCTGGTTTGAACCAGATTGATTTGGAATAAATAAACAGATATATAAGGCAATCGATAAATATAAAAGATTTATTATAAGGCGTTAAGAGCGCTACTTAATTAATAAGTAGCGCTCTTAACGAATAATAATAATAAGTAATAAATACTTTCAGTTTAGACATAAAAAGGCACCAAATGAAATTTTAGTACTTATGTAATAAATATGAGTTTAAAATGCATTAATAAATATATTCATTGTAAAATATAGGCTGTAAAATTACATACAAAAGAACTACTTACTATAAATGCGTTAACTAATATGTGAAATATCGAACAGAAACAGTTAATGAACAGTTCTAAATATAATAGGGATAGATTTTTAAAGATATTTTTTCCATTAAACCGAATTTTACTAAAGTTTGTTAAAAAAAATCTATAAATAAAATACCAAAAATAACAACACCATTTATTAAAAACAATATATTCCTGATGTTCGTAAAAGTATTGGGTACTTTTACTCTGCATCCATTAGAGCCCTATTATTCCGTAGATTGTTTCTTTATCTATTAATCAAATAATTAAAGCCTCCGCACTAAAGCCATACAAAAAGTAGAGGAAATCGTTTCGTTTCGAACCAGTTAGAATAAGTTGGAGCCGCTTCGAACCAGTTACGAAACTCTCCGAGCGTTAATCGAAACCGATTGTTTTCTAATAATTGTGAGACGAATTAATTTTATAATGAACTAGATAATAAAGATTATTTATAAACAATTAATTTTTAATTACTTATAGTACATAATGTACTTATAATGCTTTAAATACTAATATATTAATAATTATTATTCGATTTTTTTGTTATACAACTAGGTTCATCTGATAGTAAGCGATAACCGTAGTTTTTAGACGCCAGCAACACCAGATACATTTCAATGACGTTGCCGACCCTAGTCCTGACTATCCCCATGAGCTCTAGCCATCTTACTCACCAGGTACACTTCTCGAGAGTAATATTATTTAGCTGTGATCTTTTGTAAGGTTGATATCGGGCTGTGTTCTAGATAAATAAAATAAAATATACAAACTAAATAATAGTAAATAACATAAATTAAATATGTATAAATTCATAATATATTTAATTATTAAATCGTGATTTTATTTAGTTTTTGCCTGACGTTTCCACAGATCGGCGTTCGTCATGGTCACGAGATGACTCAACTAAATTAAATTTATATAAACCCGTTCATATTTTATTATTATATTATATTATAATACATATTTATTTATTTCTAATTGATGAGTTTTGTTGTTAAAATTAGCAGTTTTTGCATTGTCATGCTGATTTTAAACTATTTTGTCGATGTTATAAACTTGTGTTTTACTGTTTCGAGTTGTAATAAACCATCAGTTGACATGAACACTTCTCTGTTCGCTATTAAATGTAAAACAGCACAGTATCACAACAATAATCAACAGTAATCTTGAAGTATATTTGGTGAAGGTTTCGTCTTGACAAACCGTAGAAGTGGAGTTATTGGATAAAGATATAATCAGCAATGCAGACAAAGTCGCACATATCAGTTTGTGTAATAATAAAAAGTACATTCAAATCGAAACAGAATTTGTATTGAAAGACGTAGATTTAGCGATGCACAGTATATTTCTATATAAAATTAATCACCTTCGAATATTTCAATCACAACACTGTTGTACTCGCGTACAATCACGAATCCACTCCCGGGGTTCTCTTGCAGTGGGGCTGTTAAAAAAATCACTCAATCCGAAAAACTCCGCTTAGCAACAGTCCCCTGCAATGGGCCCATCTGTAACCCATTAAACCTTGCTTATCAATAACCAACCTTATTCGCAAGCTTTAAAACTGAAATGCCTTTGTACGTCTGTTTTATAAAATTTCAAATGATTTTCAATTATAAAATAAGCGCAATAGAGCGCAATTTCGAATAATGCTAATCTTAAATGCATTTGATTGCTATAATTTATAGCAGTTTTATTGAAAAATGTACTTTAAAAGTTTACAATAAGGTAGAAAATAGTATGTAAAAGTAAATGCATCCCGTTTGGTACACCCCAGGACAGGTACTAGGGTCCGAAGGGAGATATATGTTCGTTTTTGTCGACTCGACAAAAAATGGGTTAAGTGCGTGTCCTTGTTTTATTTTTCATAAGTTAACACGTGTAACGTGAGACGGGTTGGTTCTGTAAACAGTTCGGTCTCCGGAGCCTACATCAGATGAAGCTCATCTCGAATGAATTGAATCAAAGTCACTTGTTGGTATCAAATTAAATGCTTTGATGTTCATTTGGTTATTTTTGTTATGGCTTACGGAGCTATTTATTGTATGGCATATTAATGGGATTTTCGTAAGTTAGATGTAAGATTTGAATCGATTTACTTTATATATAATATATTTATAATGTTGTTTAAAACAAAGTGCAAAAATTGGTCCCCTTTAAATTGGGATCTGACGTGTACTTTTCAAGTTATATCCAATAATGCGTATTTACTTGACGTCGACCTACGTTGTAGTATACCGCATAACTTTTCACTGGATGTACTGATTTTGATGATTTTTATTTTAATCGAAAGCTGATGTTTGTATATTTGATAATGCTTACTTGCCTATTTTTTCGTCTACTTTATATTACTTGTCGATGTGATTGAAGTCGGTTTGTGTTCATTTGCGAGCAACCACAATTATTGTGTATATAATATGCTCGTTAGTTAATTTAGCAGATATTGTGCTTTTTGTTCTACGGTTGTGGGTTCAAAATTCCCCTGTTTTGCTGAGTGTAGACATATAGAATTAAAAAAATTATGTATCAATCAGCTGTTACGTAAAATACAGGATGTAAGGCGCCTGTCTTAGCAAATGTATAGACAGGCAGATATTTCTTACACATACATCAAAATCGCAGCCTTTTTTTTAATTTTGCTATTGAGATAAGTGGACCATAATAAAGGACAGGTATGTCTGTACTTATGTAGAAAAAAAAGAAATAACAAAAATAGGCCATAATAGATTAAAAAAAAATATATGAACTTATTATGGAACCAAAAGGTGTTCGTGTTTATTTGTCACAGAATATTGTTCTTAAACAGATATGAATACAAGTTTTAGAAAAATTCTTTCGGAAGAACCAATATTTTTTTATAGAACGTCACAGATTATCAACACAATATAGAATTTCTTGTGTAGGCCTATGTCCAGCAGTGGACTGCGGTAGGCTGAAGTGATGATGATGATGGACAAAGAATTAGGTAAGTAACCAACAGAGAATTAACAGATAAAATATTAATTAATAGACAAAGCCAGCCCTGCGGTCACCAACCCGCCTGCCCAGCGTGGTGACTATGGGCAAAATACATGAGTTCACGTTGTTTTTGGCGTAAACTTGTGGAGACCTATGTCCAGCAGTGGACTGTATAGGCTGTAATGATGATGATGATGAGAATTAACAGCAGAAGAAATAAAAGAAACAGGAATAATAGTAATAATAAAATATAAAATTAGTTATCATTAAATATGAACTGAATGATACTTTAAACACGAAGTAGCGGGAATGGCCTAGTATTATATGATACTGCAGAACCGCAGGGTCGATGGGAACGTAGATCTGTAACGGTGATAGCTTGCGGGTCTGTCGCTTTTGCAGGAAGTGAAAGTTCTCTCAGGATGTTAAAAAAAATCAACAAAATGATCAGTTATCGGGAATTAACGCGAAATTTTTGTTTCGAAAGAGAGAACTGAAAAAAATTCACTCCTTACTTGATGTTTAACAAGTTTATTTTATACTACTGACTGACTGACTGACTAGCCCGTTGGCGCAGTTTGTAGTGACCCTGCTTTCTGCTCCGAGGGTTGTGGGTTCGTAATATTTATTTATGTATGTATTATTTATAAGTATGTTTATCGAAAAAAAAATGTAGCTATACCAGTCGACTATTACCTATAACACAAGCATTAAGTCGCTTACTTTAGGAATAAACGACCGTGTGTGTATTGTGTAGATATTTATATTTATATTTATTTATTATATGTATCCTAAACTAGTTTTATTACTTGGTTTTACTTATATAAAAACTAAATTTATGGAAATTTTAGATATAAAATTTTATGGCTTACATTTAAACTGAATCTATCTGATTTGATATCAAATTTTATCGAAATAACTGAATACTTTAAACCTCAAAACGTAACAAATACAAACATACATCGACATTTCTAACCTCCCTCACATCTAAGAGTTATTCCTATATAATAAAACGCTTTACAACTTTAAACCTATAGAAATCTTCTTCTAAAAGGCGTCCTTTGACTACAAGCATCTTAAATTTTATCGAGAGACACCTTTGTGCAGCCTGCTGGTCCAGGCTCGGTGCAGTTTGACGTCATCTCGAGCGTGTATAAGATGCCTGAGGTGTTCTCTCGGAAGATCAAAGGTACGGTACAGTAAACATGTGCGATTTTTCAGTCATCTCTTTGACTACTTTGACACTGGGCTAGGTCGCATAGATATTAAGTGGTTTCTTATATATATATTATATATATTATTTTTATATACATATTTTTATATCTTTTATTTTCATTCAATGATGAAACCTAAAGATGTACCTGCTAATAACAGTTGTTTTACAGATAATGTTATAAATATACAGACCAAATATATATACTCGATAGTAATACGTAAAATACTTTAAGAAAAATTATAAATTCAAACATGTAAAGCCATAGAATAAGCGTTGTCAATAATTGAATTTGCTCACAAAAAAAACCGACTTCAATTACATCGACCAGTAATACAATGTAGGTAGACGAAAAAATAGTCAAGAGAATACGCGTTGTTAGAGATACCTTAAAAACACTATTCAGATCTAGATTAAATTCAAATAAGACCACATAACAAGTACTACCTTTTGATTGAAAACAATCCTCAAATCGGTTCACCTAGTAAAATGTTCTGTGGTAACATATAAACATACATACAAACATACAGTCGAATTGAAAACGTCCTCCTTTTTTCAAGTCGGTTAAGTACATAAATAACCAGTTGAGTATATCGATTTGTCTCTTATACATAGCAGTCAAAGTTCGTTCAGCATGGTCCGGCTTTTGGCAGCGCTGACATTACCATAATACACAATAGAAGCCCGGCCAATTATCTTTCTCCTCAATTAAACTTTATGGTTTAAGCTCGTTTTGTTTATCTTTCTGTTTAGAAAAATAACAAAGAAAAAGAAAACGATTGTTTTAAATAAATATAAATATAGTAACATTTGTACACACTAATGTCTTTCATAATAAAAGCATTAGTCTCTGTTTCGCTGTCGGTTAAAATATCTTAAATGGATTTTAAATTCTGCTACTAATAATAATAATAACAAAAACCTATTTGTTCTAGAATGCTCATCAGATGTCGTCATCGCAAAAAAAGCCAGATTACAATGTCTATGCTGCACCCGATTGTAAATATAGTCATCCAGGGATATAACAAAAGTAACAGAACCATAATATGTTATCAATCGAATCTAAAGAGATAATTAAGACTTGGCAAAAACGCATGCTTAACATTTAACTGACTTATCTCTATGATACTGAGAGTCACCAAACCTCAAAACTTCATGCAAATACACACACAAGCACACATTGAGCATCGTATAAATTATATTTTATGACGCGCAGTTAAGTCAACCATCAATTACATTTCAACATTTCACGACACACACAAAATCTTTTGTTCGAAATCACTAACAAAGAAAGTTTTCCACTAAAAATGAAACGGCACGTCATCTATCTCTTTCTTATAAAAAGGGGCTAAAACGTGACGTAATTTTATGGCACCCTCCATTCAGACAAAAGGATGAACCTTATGTGTTAGCCTTTAAGGGCGGTTTTGGAATAATATTCTGGATGCGTGATGCAATCGTGGGCAGGTTTTGATGGGTAGGAATTTTCGTCCCGTCTATGTAGTGCGTAGTAATCAAGTTATATATGTATGATATTTAATTATGTTTGGTGTATCTTGCTTACTAAATGTTGTTAAGATTAAATCATTTTTTTGTACTACAACATTCCCCTTCACGAAGAAGGAGACCTTTACTTAGCAGCGGAGACTTAGCAGCGGGATGTTACAGGTTGATTCAAACAAAGGTCACAGATAAACGAATGTTCCGCTGGATGGCAAGCGAATATCATACAATATGCTTATATTTTGACAAACAATAAAAGCATTCACTGACTCTTCTTGTCTCAGATGATATAATTATCATGAACAGAACGCATCAAGCGATCAATTTTGACATCCATGATTAATCGTATTAAAATTTAATTACGTTTTACAAACACACTTCTTAGATTTCAATTAGAAATAAGAATATCTATTTTCATTGAAAAAAATATTATAACATTCGCCGTCAGTTCCATAGCTTTTCTGACGTCACGAGAAACTCGACACCAAGTTTAACAGGTAATGTAATTGACAGATAGACAAAGAAATATAAGGATTAAGTTATTTATTACATTTGCAAAGTATTCGTGTTTACGTGAAGGAAAAGAAATATATCGTCAAAAAATGTAGCTCTTTGTGTCTAGTGATAACATGCACGAACATGCAGTGGAGCAAAACTAAGCTCCGACCCTTCTCCTATACGGAGAAAGATTTAAAGTAATTAGTAAATATTCTTTCGTCTTTGAAGTCTAATTCAATTGAATTTGTGTGTGTCGGTGGAATCTTCGGACTGGATGTGCTTTTATAATAAAAAACATGATTCAATGATTTGTAAATTAAACTAAATAAAGGCTAATACAAACAAAACACTCGCACGGAGAAAGAATGCATTGAACGTAAGATTTATTTGTCACTGATATCAACATTTAAGCAAATTATTATTTGAAAATGTTTTAATAATTCTAACTTTTCAGTATTCGTGACTCCTTACTACATCAGCAGACGATTTTTTTTTTATTTACACCTTTTTTTTACAGATGCCAGTAACAAATTAATATGTTCTATATAAGGAGGTTTCATATTTTTTTAATAATTACAAAATAGCCGAACTAGTTAACGAATTTGGATGTGAAATATAAATATCAGCAGTGTTGTTGATTTTGTGTATATTTTAATACATATAATAACATAATAAAATACTAAAATAAATACTTAACTAAAATTGGCTCCGGTTAAAATAATTAGCATGTCGGTAATAATTGTAATTTAAATATTTGTCATTGCTTTATTTGCGTTCTTGACAAGTTTCCGTGAGCGGTGAGGTTACTCGACACTTGCTAGTGTAATTCATACTTCCCACATCCGAAATTGTGTGTGTGTGTGTTTGTATTTAAAA
Organism: Melitaea cinxia; assembly: GCF_905220565.1. NCBI lineage: Eukaryota > Metazoa > Arthropoda > Insecta > Lepidoptera > Nymphalidae > Melitaea > Melitaea cinxia. The sequence goes on along the minus strand of NC_059408.1, from coordinate 483,035 downwards.
GTTGTATTTAACACAATGGTTTACTCATTTCCTTGGAGATGAGTGTAACTTTTAATGCCTTTATTAAATCGGGTGCTTAATCTAGCAAGAGGAACCTACCTGAGAAAGGCAAAGCCGGTGTAGGTTCGACACTTACCTCCACGGTCAATACAGCGCACCTTAGCTCTGGCTACCTTACTCTTTACAGAAACACAACTATTTGAAAGCGGTATTATTTGGCTGTGATATTCTGTAAGGTCGAAGTACTTCCCGTGTCGAAATCGTATTTTCTAGAAAGATTTATCCACTACGTCATCTATACTAATAAATAAAATTGGAGTGTCTGTTTTTAATATTAAAAAATTACCGCTTTTTACTAAATGGTACATATACCAAAATGACATTTTTTTTGTCTGTCTCTCTGTCTGTCTGTCTGTCTATCTGTTTACTTGTTCCGGCTAATCTCTGACGCCTGGACCGATTTCGACGGAACTTTCACTGGCAGATAGCCGATGTAATAAGGAGCAACTTAGGATACTTTTATTTTAGAAATTTATTTTGTAACTGCGAAATGAATTTTTTTTAATTTCAGGCGGACGAAGTCGCGGTCACAGCTATTACTTCAATAAAATATTAATATTTATTTCCTAATAATATGCCTTTTCTAAAAAAAAATCCTCGCGTATTTTTCAACACCTTTTAGTATTTTTGTGTTAAAATATGGCTTCTAAATTTCTTATATTTCTTTTTTGTGTCCTCGAAACTATAATTTATTTAAACTATCCTTCCAAACCTTCGATTTCGACGTGACAGACGGACAGGTAGAGGTAGAGGTGATTATTTATAGACACGTTTTAACTTTTTGCGTTGAGTTTGACAAAAGTTCACTTAACTTTTAGATTCTTTTGATATACATTTCTTCTGGAAGTTTCTATATAAAAAATCTAACGTGATTAAAGGTATATATGTAAGTGATGTATTTCTTGTTCACTAGCTGTGCTCGCGACTTCGTCCGCGTAGAATAGTGATTTTACATGTTCAACGTGATTCTTTAAATTGGCATAACTTTTTTACTTATCATCCAATTGACATGAAATAAACACTAAATGTTTAAACTAAGCTTATTATTATTATTTTTAATAAGTTGCAATATTAATAATTGTTCAAATTTATAATATGTTCACTTGTAATCTGTACATTTTTGTATTGTTTCAAACACTGTCTTTACTAGTTGATATTTAATATTTATCACAAGCGAACATCAAACATTACTATTCCCATGGCCACTACATTTGCTAGTAGTGTGATATAAGTTGATTGTATCTATACATTATGTAAAAGAGAAGAGATCTTTCTCATCGGATATTTTATATATTTCTAATGCATATAAAGTATGTTCACTTATTATTTTAGAGAAAATAATACATCGAATAAAAGAAAGTTGACTATTCCATATAAAATATTGAACAAATCCATAAAAGTCGTAGGAATTATAAAGATGTTACAAATGACAGCATAGCCCACGTCATACTAAACGGTCTAGCAATAGTGATTCCGTACAATGTGAAATTTTCTCGATACACGTTTAATTTACAACTATATTATTCCTTGAACTTAATCTAGAAATTATGTAAAGGTAATATAAATACAAAAGTCAGTGATAATATCAAAATCCAAATCAAAACTGGCTTAATTACAGTAGATTTAGAGGCACTTTAAAAATTTAATAATATTTTGTAGAGCCTACTGTTTCTTTCGCTTAAATTCCCAATTTAGTAATCTATACATATAATAAAAATGGAGCGGGTCGCTGTCTGTACATTTAAGATATATGAGATAAAATATTTTTAGTACCTTTATCAACACAAATAGCACCCAAAACAATGATTGTCAGAATTTTTGTCTGTTTGTCTGTGCGTTTGTGCACGCTAATCTCAGAAACGGCTAATCCGATTTAGATGTTGTTTTTACTGTGTATTGTGGCAAGCTTAGTTTAACATTTAGTGTCTGTTTCATGTCAATCGGTTGATAAATAAAAAAGTTAAGCGAATTTAAAGAATCACGTTGAACATGTAAAGTCACTATTCCACGCGGACCAAGTCGCGAGCACAGCTACCTAGTGAACAATAAATACATCACTTTTATATATACCTAAAGAAAACACAACACTAATTTTATATTTCGTTACTGTTTTTTTTTTTTTTTTTACTTACAAACTTTTTGTTTATTTTATTGTCAGGACAGAAAAATAAAACTTTGTTGTGATGACAGAAATATTTTTACATTATGATTGTAAGAAAATTAGTTTAAATAAAGGCTTTAAATGTTGTTTTTCTTATTTTAGGTAAGTGAATGTTGTAATTATAATGTAGTTTAAATGCTAAAAATTGTAAATATAGAAAATATGTAATAATAGAAATAAATTTCTTGTTTTAGACAAACGTAAATATAGTCTTTATTTTGGGATTTCTGCTAAAAGAAACAGAAAAAGAATAATTACTATTACACATAACTTTTACGTAGTTACTTTTGTATTCTATCAAAGTCGATAAGAAACCAAAAGGTTCTATGATTCAAACGACGGAACCCAAAACGAAACTAGCTGATATGGCGTTTTTATTCAAATCTAACAAAAATATGGGCAACGGCATAAACAAAACATAAATTCGCTCGACCACAAAACGACGGACAAAACAACCTAATTTCATTACAATATATCTTTCCATCTAACCCCTTACCATAGAATAGCTAGATTTATTCCTCGGCCGTGGGTCGTGAATACACCATAAACTTTTATGGGGACCGGTCCAGATAATGTCGGAGTTTTTACTCGTTTTTTTTTTTTTCTACTCCGTATACTTAAACCTTTACAAAAACTGGTTGAAAGTTTGTCCACGTATCGGTTACACACGACCGGACCGGTAGCTGCCTTACAATGTATTGTTGGACTGATTAGAAAGAGTATTACTTATTAGGCTTGACAGCTATCTTCTTAGAATTATTTTTTATAAATAAATCTATATTTATTTATACTTGATTGTATACCACAAATAAATTATACAATAAGCTTAAATATAGCTACATATAATGAAGTAAATTGAGCGGATTTATGGGTAGTTAACCATTTCTTCTAGACGACCCAAATGCATCTGTATTTAGGTATTAAAAAAAAAAAACTGTACGGAAGGTAAAACCTATTATTAGGTAAGCCTATTCCTCTTTTGGACTTTTTTGTATATAACTTAGAAATGCATACTATATCGATGCATCTCTCTTGAAAAGTTGACAACTTTGTATGTTCGTTGTAGGTTCGTTTTTTAACCAATCTTTGTTTAATAATATTTGTTTTAAAAATAGGTCTAAAGAAGCAAACAATATTAACAAAATTTTATTTTATAGTTAGAAAGTAATATAAATTAGTGAATCTATTCTTTTGTTCATAGCGTATAGTTTTAGTAATTAGTTACAGACACTTAGTTACAAGTTTTGTTTGTTTATTTGTATCTGCGTCATTATTTTTTATATAACTAGGTCGGTAAACAAGCGTACGACAGACCTGATGGCAAGCTATTACCGTAGCTTATAGGCGCCTGCAACACCAGAAGCATCGCAAACGCGTTGCCGACCGATTCCCCCCAGAAGCTCTGCTCTGCTCTGCGATCTCCTGTAAGTTCGAAGTACTTCCTCAGTCGGTCTGATCCAGGTTTTGAGCAGGAAATTTCCTGCTGTGCCCTACCTCAGTTAAAGCGTCATGCAATATAAGCTGCATGAAATTATATGCGGTTTTCACAATTGCAAACTTGAAGTCTAACCGGACATCTACTGTGTGTTTCATCTTGACATACCGTCTAGAATAGTAGAGTCGTTTTGTATCATTTTTTTAAACATCCACCCCCGATTGTATTTAACATAAAGATAAAATCTACGATCAAGAGTGTTTGTCTTTTTGACTGAGTATAGCCGGAGAGATCTGCTAGTATAAATAAAATAGATATCTTAGAAAAATAAAACTTTCAGTTTTAGAATTGCCACAAAGTAACTTTGGCGACAGGTGACCGACGGACAAGGGTCCAAACCATCGTTTTTATACGTTGACTGGATATAAGCGAGAGATTTACGTCAATAAAACACCCGATAAACGTCAAAATATTGCAGAACTACGCTATATCTATATTAATTTGATCTTTTTGACTGTCTTTTTGCATAGTATGAAGAACTATAGAAAATATACATTTCCATATTTAAACAAAAAGTATATATCATACTTTTGTATTTATCTATACATACTTTTTAAGCTTATATTAATGAAGTTAATTTATTTTGTTTAGTTGTTAGGAATAATTAGAGGAATAATTTCTTCATTACATTCTAATAGGACGCGATGTTTTAAAGACTACGATACTTGATAATGAAGCTTTCTAACATGTGGCTAATTTTCAAAATCGGTTCAGTAGATCATGAGGTCAGCGCGTTCAAACAATCAAATTTGACTCCATGCTTACGTAGAGGCTGACATGGAAATGACCTTTTACTAGACTTAAGAGTTATTACAGTAAAAAAAATTGGGACATCCTTCATTATTGACTAGGTATGTATTAGGTACACCTGTGTCAGGATGCCCTGATGCAGATAGCATTAATAAATAAATATCTACACAATACACACACGTTCGTCTGTCCCTAAAGTAAGCAACTTAATGCTTGTGTTATAGGTAACAGCCGACTGGTATAGCTACATTTTTTTTTTTTGATAAACATACTTATAAATAATACATATATAAATATATACATAAATATATACATTACACCCAGACTCAGGGTGGGAATCGAACCCACAACCCCCGGAGCAGAAAGCAGGGTCACTACATACTGCGCCAACAGGCTAGTCGTAGCATTGGAAGTCATGTAACTGTATATAGTGAATATATATATGTGCGACTGTCACTGTATGTGTATAAATATCTAATGTCCTTTGTATTAGAGTCTTATTACTTCTAGGCTAGAAAATGCATCCTTATGACAAATCTTTAAAACGTAAAATAGTCAGATAAGTTAAAAATGTGAAGAGAAGTGGATTGACATCTAAGCATCGAGTTCTAAAGAAAATGATCAACAATGCAATAATAAGTTTAGATTACAAAAAACTTTTCCAAATCATTTTGTTTACTTCACGTTATTAAGAACAATTCCGCCATATTGTAATATCACTCTAACAATCTAAAACAAGGCGTTTTGAATACAAATGAGAAAGTCGCTTTGTTTCCACTTTCACGTCAGCCTTAACCGATTATCGTGAAATTTGGTACACGGATAGCTTGAGACACGGAGTAGAGTATGAAAATTGAAACGTAACGAATTTGTAAAGTAATGAGGTAGTAATAACATTTTATATTTGTGTGTATGATTATAGCGAAAAAAAGTTTATTTCTTCAGTCATTGAAATTAAATCAAATTGTTCTTATTTCAGTCATCCCAAAAATTACTCATAAATTCGTAAAATATTATGAGTCAGTCAGTCAGTTCACCCTATTGCAATCCACTTTTAGACATAGCCCTCCCCAAGTTTCCCGAAGTAACTTCGCGGCCAGAGGCTGTGCTAAAATCTCATAGAACCATAATACAAGTAGATAACATTCATAGTTGTAGCCTGTCTATACGTTTGCGTGCGTATAACCACTAAAACTTTTATTCACTAAATTTTAAATAATTATAAATTCGTAACACGCCAGCCTCTCGCCTCTTAGATCGTCGAGTAAACAACTACTAGTAATTAAGTAGCTTTCCGGTTAATTTCTTAACCGGTTAAAAGCGTGACGAATACTTTTTAATGTTTCACTTTTTAGGGTACTCTTGTTTAATGTATAAAAACCATATGTAAGAAAACTATCTAGAACCAATTCTGAACAATGAAATAAAGATGGTATTTTGAAAATAAAATATTGTAGGGTATTCTATATTCAATTTAAAGTTTTTTTTTTTATTTTTTTTATTTTTTTTTACTTTCTTTCTGTCTGTCAAATATTTACCTAACAGCTTGTTTTTTTTACATATTTTTATAATTACTGCGGACTCAATGACTAATGTTTATCACACGATTATCACACGTTGGGTTACGACGTTTGTCCGGGCTAATCTCCGAAAATACTGGACCGATTTTATGGAAATTTTCCACAGATACGTAACTTTGACCAACTTAAAATATAGGCTATATGTATTTTATTTCGATTAGTGACCGCTATTTTTATACCAAAATTACAAAATAAGATGCCACAAGTTTGCTAGGTCAGCTAGTAAGTATATAAATATCCAATTTGAAGACTGAACACAGTACCTGTTACTGTTAAGTTAGTGGTCTTGGGTTCGATCCCTTTTCATTGCAAATATTCGCATGGTAGAGGTTTGTTATTTGTGTATGGTGCCAACATACGGACAGTATTACTACAGGGAGTGTATCAGTATGAAGCATTGACTTTTAGAGTTTACTCCTTAACAAGCAGAGTTTACTGTACCGATATATTCGTATCGGTAAAACTATTTGTGTTTCGTTATCAGAGTTTTATCATTTTAATTTGATGCATTTGTTGAAACATTTAAATTTTTAAATATAGTAATCGTTCTAAGGGAGTTAATTACAATCGCATGTTTCGTGACACAAATACTTTTTGAAGTAAAAATTTTTTACGCACGCTTGACTTTGGGAGTAAGCTGGTGAATGTGTGATGAGAGCGTTACGAAAAGTGTGATCGAACGAGGCGAACGGAAGTTGAGAGGAAGATATCATTAGTCAGTGAAGATAGAAAGAGAGAGAGTTACGTATCGTAAATTTTACTTTAATCGTGTGGTCTAAAGCACACTCGTATTTTATTATTATTTTATTAATGATCTGTCTTCCCCACCCGGCTTTGCATGCGAGTAAATTACATCACAGCAATGGCGTCAATAAAGCCCTAAGCAATTTCGCTGCGAATGAATTGTTGCTAACGCGTAATTTGGAACTGTGATGTCTTCTTAAATATTCATTAAAATGGTATGACGACGGGCGATTTTCATCATCATTACCCACAGTTTTTCCTTTTTCGAGATGAGTACTTATACTGAATAGCATATATTTTTTAACATTTTTAACCGACTTCCAAAAAAGGAGGAGGTTCTCAATTCGACTGTTTTTCTTTCTTTCTTTTTTTTTATCGAAAAGTGGTGCGATTCATGTGGTCCAATTTAAATTTGAATGAGATCAAACAAGTACTTTTCGATTTTGTCTAATAATGCGTATTTACTTACGTTGTATTACTGCTTTCATTAGTATACTAATTGTAATGATTATTGTTTTAATCGAGAACTGATATTTGTCATGTAGTCCCATTTAAATTTGAGTGAGATCTGATGACTACTTTTTGAGTAATCTTTGATAATGCGTATTAACTTGACTATTTTACATCTACTTACGTTTTATACTTAAAAACATACTTGTCCTAAAAAAAAATCACCTGCATAAATGCATTTTTTAGAATTATAGCCATTTTTGGAGATTTTTTTGGAATTAAGTCAAAAATAGGGGATGTGGAAACCAAACGGATATCAAATTCGGATTCAGCACGTCAATATACAGACTCTAAATGGGTCTGGTCAAAGGCTGTACTTTTTTTTGAGAAACAGTATAAATTTTAAATTCGAACCGGTCACGGGATTAGTGCGCTTAAACAAACAAGCAAATAAACTGATTAGCTTTATAATAGATATATAGTAAATTGTCTACTACTTGAGCTTGTTCATCAGAATTAACTGGAGTTCATTTGACGAAAGGAGGTCATTATACGACGCTAGAAGACATTGTTCGCCACAAAGAACAAAGGAGGTTTACCTTATGTATAAAAAAAAACATGTTCTATAATGTTTATGTCACACAGTGCCGTCTTTGCTTATGATATTTATTTAATATATATATATATATATATATATATATAAAATTACATAAATTGATATAACAAACGGAGATGCAAGAAAACATGAGTTAAATAAAATTTCATTAAAAGAAAGTCATGTCTACATGTTCACGTAAAACCCGTTTTGATGTTCAACTTGTGATAAAAACATATATAATTAAGACGTCGCTTGTCGTAGTCTATTTCACTTAATACTAAACGTTAACGAAACAGCTTTTAAAAGCTTCGTAAAGTTCATATACAATAGTGAATTTATGAGTTTCTGCTGCTAACTGCATCGTAGTCGACGCCTCTGTACATATACACATACATACATCGAACATACATATAAGTGTAAATGGATACAATAATGGATTACAACTTACAATAGACATTTATGTGTTACTAGCTGTGCCCGCGACTTCGTCCGCGAGGAATTTATAATAAAAGTTATTGTTCAGTTCGCAGAGTTATAAAATAAATAAATATCTAAAATAAAAGTAGCCTAAGTTACTTCTTACTAAATCAGCTATCTGCCAGTGTAAGTCCCGTTAAAATCAACAAACAGACAGACAGACAAAAATTGTAAAAAATGTTATTTTGGTACATGTACCGTGTATACATCCATATGCATTTAGTAAAAAGCGGTTATTTTAATATTACAAAAAGACACTGTAATTTTATTTATTTGTATAGATACAGGTAAGTTAATTATTGTGTCTTCAAAGTTTAAAGATAATTAACTTGTATTAGTTTTTTCGTTATGTAATAACACAATATTATACAGAACTAATAGTGTAAGGGCCGGTTTTGCCGGTTTGGATAACGCTATTTGACGGATGACGGTATAAAAATAGTTGTATTCTGTTCTATTCTTTTTACAATCGAATTCCGCTATATTTATAAGATATTTCTATTTGCAAATATGAAAGTTTTAGTTTATTAATAGAGGATAAATATGTATTAATGGCCTATTTTTTAGAGTCACTTATAGTAGAGTTACTTATTTCGTCCTTTATTTAAACCGGCTATTACTAACAAACTTCTAATTATATTTTGGAAATCATCCTAAACCTATCTATCTCTTTGTATATCTCTGGTCGATTGATTGATTGATCGGTAATGGCTTTCAGTTATGCCAAATGAGCACGGCTGATTCCGCCAATGTCACGTAGAGTGGAGAACACACGAAGGAGATTGATTGGTCGGTGCGGTTGAGATAATCTCAACTTAATTTTGAAAACAGGCAAAATAGTCAGACTTTCATTGTTACACCATAACCTAAAACAACACAAACATTTAACGTTAAACTAAGACTAACCCGCTAGCGATTTTTGACACAATTTGTTTGGAGCTATTCTTTAGTAAGCAAATTCAAAGATGGATAGCCGGATTAGCCGTAAGTAGTCTTCGTAATATTTTTATATAGTCTAGTTTTGTAGACCAATAATATAAATATAGTTAGAAAACTATGAACGGATGGCATTCTGTACAAATATGGAAATAAAAAAAACAACAACATATAAAACCGTTTTAAAGCAAACACTACATATTGGAATAAAGAATAATAATTATTATAATGACTTACTAATGTCAAAAATGGAACATAATAGGAACGCCAATACAACAAAAAGAACAATTATCTATGATACATTTGAAATAGTGATATCATAAATCAAATCCTAATGGATTACTAAAGCTAATGCTTTACTATTCAGTCACAGGACTGTCGATCTACTAGACTGGAATAGTATTAGGTGAAAAATCCCCTGTAGGATAAGCATAATGTTAACAAAAGACATTGGCAATTTAGGATCTGTGTGTAGTTAATTATAAATAATAATAAAAAATCAAATCACTTTCATAATATACAACTTGAATATGGAACGCGAACTAAAAGAAACAGGAAGGGAATTAATTTGAAAAAAAGGAACATCATTTAAATTATCAGATTCGAAATTCGAATGCATTCGAGAGCTTCGGTGTTGGAAGGCAAATTTAGCATTAGCGAATGAACAAAAGCTTGTGCCCGGAATCAATCGGGCGCGCTCGGGTTTCGTCGGCGGCGCTCGGTTGCTCCGGCACAGCTGACGGGGAACTGTTGCTACGTGCACTTGCTTATGAGTAAAGCGGACATTTTACATTGTATTCATATTTTTACATTTACCACACTTATTTTATGATGTGTGCAAATTGAAACTAAAAGGCAATATTAAAATAACTTTATTTTAAGAGAAATTTGCATCATTACATTAACAATTTTCAAATCAAGTTATAATATAAAAAGTAATTCATTATTATATATATTAGTATAGTAACTTTTATAACTAATATTCAGAGTATATCTATGTAAAGAAATCATTATTTTTCAATAGTACGTCAATCTTTGATTAAATATAATTTAACATATTTCTATTTAAAAACTGAACAAAGGAACCACAACGTATCCTAAAAGTCCTCTAAGCTTGTAAGTCAACACCAGAGCCTACGTGACCGAAGCGATGTACGTGCGCACACAGACACGACTAACCGTTCACGGACACTCGCACACACGCACACATAACCGAGCGCGGTTAAGTCTACCCTCATTACGAGAACGTCGTAAGTGCCCGCGACCTTCACAAAGAAAACGGTACATCCGTCGCCTTTATGTCGATGTATCAAAGCTTATTTTAAGTATTTAGTGTTCAAGGCGTTTAGTTCATGTTGTAGTGAGGCAGTCAATAGCACCGTTGCGCTAGAGAGTGCATTTATGGCACCGGTCTCCCGTTGCCAACCTTTTTGCATTTATTATTATTTATTTTTTATTTAACAGCTATTGATGTCGTGTCAATGTTGTGAAGATCGGTACACTTTTATTTAACTGTTTAACCTTTTTTATAATAACTTAACCTTAATATGAGTCGTAATTTACGATGTAATTTCTAATGTAAATAATACAAACATTTTTTTTTGTAATTTTTCGTGGCCGATTTCATATACTTGGTATACAATAACTTAGATAATGTGAGTTATATAATAGTAAATATGTCGCTAAGAAACCGATCGTAGCGATATAAAGGTGAAAGTTGGGGACGCCCTAAAAAAAGGTTGTCGGTCTCTGAGTTCGCTTGGTAACAGTGAACGAAAGCAGCTGATCATATACAATAGAAAATAAACTCTGTGCTTATAAAAATAAGATTTATTTTTCTCTGTGTTATGTTATTGATCGAAATGTATGCGAAAAACTATGTATTCTGTAACATAGAAATAATTATTTAACAATGACAGCTTACAATAAAATGTATATTATATTTTGTAATGTTTTCTCTCTCTCTATCTAAATGCAAGTGAAAGGGACGGGTATATATAGTAAATTCATTTATAGAGACCTCTAATAATAAGTCTAAAGCTAAACTTTATTCGTTCTAAATAAGTAAACACTATTCTGCTTGGATTCACTTGTAACTGAATTTGTCAAATAGTTTGAAAATTTTTAGCGATCTTGTTACATGATTATTCGATTCCTGGTTTGTAGAACTACGTGAACTACTTCATAATTTAATTTTTTTAATCTGGTTATATTTTGCGTTTTTTATCCGATATGATTCACAAGTATAAGATTTGCTAAGAAAAAAAAATATTGACAGTTAAAACTTAATAACGTAAAAATAGCTGCAAATGCTACAAACATTGTTAAATTGATAATCGTTTTACGTAAGTGAAACCGCAATAAATAGCTAGTGTTATTTTTTGTACCAGAAACGTAACCTCGATGCAATTAAGCGAATTGTTTACTGTCACGCTTCGGTTTCCACATGTTTTGAACTGTTGGAGATATTTTACATAACAAAGAGATGGGATAGGAGATACGTGGGCGTGGGTCGAGGTCTTCCATCATTGAAATCAAAATTAGCTTTACTCCAATAGGTTTCAAGAGCACCGAATCGTCATTTTACAAATTAGAATTTTAACTATCTATTTTTGAATATCATATCAAAAATTGACCGCTCCAGCGGGATTCGAACCCGCGTCTCCGACTGACCGTGTCGGCGCTCTAGCCAATTAAGCTATGGAACGATGTACCCGCTAGAGCGAAATTTTTGATATGATGATTTTTATTTTCGGTTTAAGCGAACCGTGGCGCCGTCTATAGTAAGTAGTAGAGCGGTCAATTTTTGATATGATATTCAAAAATGTTTAGAATTCCTAATGTGGGGGTAACACAAAAATAAAAATCGTAGGTATTTTAACTATCGTTAAAAGTGAAGCTACCATCGATTTGGAATGTAGATTGTGCAAAGAAGAATACTCTTTAAAAAAATGTGTTTTGATACAAAATTGGTACCCAATATCTTACATGAAATACATCGTCATAAAGTCCACACATCTGTATCATATACTAAACGGCTTTTGTGATGTTAAATCAATTTGTTTATTGTACATATTTATAATTCACAACTTAAGAACTAAATATTTACAGAAAAATGATTTTGTTACTAAATCACTGATATCTTTAGAAGACAGAAATAATTATTGTATGTTATGTTATGTAAACAAAGGAATTTATGCGAACATAGAAAGTTACTTTAGATTTTTTAATCATTAATATCTCTGATAAGATTTATATATGTACATATATGACTGTTGCGTAAACGAAAGGTGGATTCGAAAATTGTTACTAAATTTGTTTTTAGGAAATAAATGTAATAAGTAATGTATACTAACAAAATCATCAGATTATCTTCAGATTGGTCTGGGATTGATATTTTTTTTTATTAGCCCACAAAACTGACTACAATCGTTTAATATAGACATATAAAGTGAAAGACAAAGTAGGTATGTACAATTGAGTCTCCTAGATGTGGACATAGCATGCATTACACAAAAAAAAAACAAAACTAAAATCAAAACAGGTAACTTAACAATAGTGCAAAATCAAAAGTTAGGAATATAAAAAACTAAACACATGCAGTTCAAATAATAAAAGAAAAACAAATTAAACATTTCAATATAAAAGAGGGAAAATTAATTACAATAGAAACCTAACCTTATAACACATAATACATTTGTATTGTATAGTATTTACTCCGACAACATGAACTGCTGGTTCATATTAATACGAACCATGAGCTATGAGGTCATGAGCAGGAGCGACTGACAGCCACTATCAAGCGTGACAGCACTACGTATACGACTATTTTGACCAGCTATACCAAGCGTAATGCGTAATTCTCAGTTCTTTTAATTGTAAAAAGATATGTTTAAATATAGTAAAATTATGTAACTCTTTCTTAAAAGTGAGTTAACACTAAAAACTCATTCCTTTATATACATATAAAACAGCACACCTGTCTGTATGTCAATACGTTGTCAGGATAAGTATTGGTATATGAAGGTCAACATGTAAGTATAATTCTGTAACACAAAAACGTTGCAACGATACGCTCCAAAGAACGAACACAAAGACACGTCTTGATATAGAGGGTGACAGGTTCAGTTCCGACCGGGTACAAGAAAAAAAATATGCGCTGAGTTCAGTCGAGAGTTCCGTAGTTGAGTTTAGTGTATTTGTCTCGACTTGACAAGTTTTTTTTTATTTGTGTAAGTTTACAAATAAATCTTATGTATATGTTTCTTAGCAATATATATATATATGTCTAACATGATCATAATATTAAGAGAACTTTTAATATTTTTCGTTGTTAACTTTAAGACATCCCCTCTCTTCCCGTGGGTGTCGTAATAGGCGACTAAGGAATAACACAATTCCGCTACCACCTTGGAACTTAAAAAGCCGAACGGTGGCGATAACCATCCAACTGCTGGCTTTAAAATACACAGGCCGAAGACGAGGCAGCAGCGTGTTCGGTGCAACAAAGCCAGCACTGCGGTCACCAACCCGCCTGCCCAGCGTGGTGACTATGGGCGAAACACATGAGTTCACGTTATTTTTGGTGTAAACTTGTGGAGGCCTATGTCCAGCAGTGGACTGTATAGGCTGTAATGATAATGATGATGAACTTTAAGACATAATAACTCAGACATTGAAATAACTAAAATCGATAGCAAAACCTAGTGTTAGGGTTTTTCATTTCCATATTGATCCCTAATTCGATCACATACTAATACGGTCACGCGTATTTTTTCCACCAACCTGCTGTTACACGGTGTAAAAAAGGGTATTGTGTTTGACACAATGCTGAACCTTCACAATGAGATTTTTCGATTATACGTCTTATAGGATTTTTTATGGTTTAGATACGTACCTGTAATTGTGAGGAGGGCGAATTTATAAGCGATTTATAAGGCATTTGTTAACCTGTTACAACTGCTGATGTCGGAAGAAAAAAAGGTAGAAAAAATATTTTTTAATACTTATAACAATATTATTATTGGATTAAGCTCTGATCCTTCTCCTACATGAGGAAAGAGGCCTATGCCCAGCAGTGGGATATTACAGGCTGAAGTGTTATAAGAAGAAAGCAAATTTGTTTACGCTCCATCATCACTTGAGCCTATCGCAGTTCACAGCCGGACATAGGCCTTCCCAAGTTAACGCCAAACATTATGTCGCGAATTCGTGTGTTTTGCCCATTATTCACCACGCTAGATAGGCGGGTTAGTGACAAATTTGTTTACTATACGATTAAATGGGAACTTCTTAATGAAAATTTGACAAAATCAATGAAAATTATACATTATTATTTGGAACAAATATTTAGTTGCTACGGTAACACCGAACTTTGCCAAATCTACTAGTTTTATATACCACTATGTAAGCAAACGTAAAAGGTACACTTTCTAGCTTGATCGTAAGCGGATACCGTAGCTTATGGACCTCTGCAACACCTAAAGCATTGCAAGCGCGTAGATGACACGACACTGTCCAGGAGCGCTCTACCTCACTCACCAATCACACAACACTGCTTGAGAAAAGTATTATGTAGCTGCGATCTTCTGTAAGATTGAGGCACTTCTCCAGTTAGGTTACTCCTTGTTTGAGCGAGATATTTAATGCTATGATTTATCTCAATAAAAAAAATGTAGATGAAATAGATCCCTACTAATATTATAAATGTGAATGTAAGTTTGTTTGTTACGTTTTCACGCGAAAACTACTTAACGGATCATCATGAAACTTTGTACACATATTCTTGGAGGTATTAGAAGTAACATAGGATACTTTTTATTAAAAAAATTCAATGCGAGTGAAGCCACGGGTAAAAGCTAGCAATACAATAAGTATTACAGACGCAGTCGCGGCTATCATCTAGTTGATAAAATCGTTTACTAAACTAATCCACAAATCCACTGTCTCCGACGTTTTCCTTAATAAAATTACAAAAAAAAGTCTTATTTAAGTCTTTCGATTACAGTTTACTACTGGGCCGAGGTTTACTGCTCGCTAGATTAGGGTTAGGGCTCGACTTCGAACACATACGGAACCGGCTGCGGTTTACGAGCGTTTTGATTGCGTTTTTATTGCGATACGCGATCGCGATTTCGTTTCGATCGTATTTAACTCGAGTGGGCTTATATGTTAATTTGTATTGTACTGGCGTCGATTTTTTATATCGATAATAGAATTTAGCTTTAGTTTAGATTATTTTTTTCTTACCAATTGTGTCGATAGTAATATCGCCACGACTAAGTGATCTGACGTGGAGACGACGTACGTCGTCATAGACTATTTTTTTAATTAAATATATAGACTAGCGTTTGACTGCGATCTCACCTCATGGTAAGTAAAGATGCAGCCTAAGATAGTGCGCGCTTACCTAGAAGATGACTATTCACTCTTGATTTGAAGATACCTAAGTTATAATTTTTGGAACGAAGTTCCTTACGGCAGGCTTGACATTTGGCTGGACGACCGAACTAAAAAAAATGTGATACTAAAACCGTAAGAAAAATATCTAACGGAAGTGACGTAATATCAGTCACACGACTGTATAATATGACATTTGTAAAACTAAAATATTACTAGTAAACTTTTTTTAAATTATTTTTTGGAAACGGAAGCCGGAAGGGCATTCCAAATTTTTGCGTAGATCGTAAGAGCAAACGTGTCTTGGGGTGGAGACCATGTGTTAACAAACACATGCCCGCTGGACCGGCGGTCTACGTAAGATTGCCGGTGGAGGCTGGGTGAAGATTGCAGAAAGCCGGGATGTTTGGCGCGAACTTGGGGAGGCTGTCCAGCAGTGGACTACGATAGCATGAACTGATTGACTGAGTCTTGCGAAAATCGATGATGTTTTACGGCTTATTTAGTTGCTTCTATATTTTTATTACATTAGTTAGTTGTCCCACCGAAGACGCTGCTGCCCGTCTTTGGCCTGTGTATTTCAAAGCCAGCAGTCCCTGTGTGGCTACGGTAGTAAAGAATATAGCCACCCCCTCTCTTCCCGTGGGTGTCGTAAGAGGCAACTAAGGGATAACACAGTTCCACTACCACCTTGGAACTTATTAGAAAGCCAATGAAAACAATAATTTTAAAAAATCACGACGTAGTCTGTCAGATTCTTACCAGAATTATGAGCAAACTATTAAGAATCGAGATAATAATATTTGACTTGTAAGTCGTAAGTGGAATTTAAATATATTAAAAGAAAGTCATGTCTACATGTTCATATGATACCCGTTTTGATGTTTAACCTGTGATAAAAGTGTCTGCGAGTCATTATTATTTTCAGATCTTATAAACAACACTGGCTACGTCTCCCGACTTCATACGTATTAATTTAAGATTATTATTGAGGCATTATATTCGAATATTATGTATTTAATTATGTTACATAGTAGAGTGGAAACGTAATACTAGTCAAAAGTCTCTATAAACTTTATCCAACATTTACATGTTACATTAAAAAATATTAGACATTTATTAAACTGTAAAGTCTCAGAAGAGATTATTTTCAATGGACATACAAACAATCTCTCCAAAACATCTACATTAAACTTTATTACCGCCGGTATATAAATGAGGCTTCATTTAAATGTTTATCTAGATTAAAAGTAAAATAATTTATTAAAACTCTGTAATGTACAATTTCTAAAATGTTGGTAGACGTCGACAGTTTACAGGAAACCGGTTTGAACCAGATTCGAGATTAAAAAAAAAAACAACATTAAGATCGATCGTAATTATTACTAAGTAAAGCGTCTAATTGCGAATATTCTCATGAGCAACTTTCTATGTCGTTTGATTATGAGTAAATATAAGTAAACTAGCCGTAGCCTGCGGTTTCTCACGCGTTAATTTAAAGAAAAAATATAGCCTTTAGCCTTCCTCAATAAATAGGCTATCTAATACAAAAATATTTTGTCAATTCGAACCAGCAGTTTCTGAGATTGGTAACTTTTCGCCTTTATAGTAGTATCGATAAACGTCTAACTCCTAAAGTTCCCAGTAGGACGAAACTCTTGTTAAAGGTCCCGAAACATAAATATAAGTACAAACACCCAGACCTTAACAATCGTTACTTATAAGTAGATATTGAATTCTAAGCTGTAAGCACAACCGCCGGTTACTTTGACCACTGAGTCTACTAATAACAATGAAAGATGAAAACATGAAAGTAGAAAAATTGTACAAAGTATCAGAAGTAATCAATATGATTGTTCTAATTATGAGGTATAATACATGTAAAAATTTACAATCGTATCAAGCATGTCCTCTTTTTTTTTATAATTAAATTAAAGAGTAGTTTTAATTTTTACAAAGATTCAGTACAATACGACGTTTAAATTTCTGTGAAATTATTAGTTTACTGTATAATATAAATCTTATCTTTATATATCATATTTTCTGCATATATTTTAAATACAGGGTACAATAATGAGCAAAATATGAAGCACCGTCCTTATACATTTAAATGTATTATATGAAAATAAATAAAAAATAAATAATCTTTCCGTGGGTGTCGTAAGAGGCGATTAGGGGATAACACAGTTCCACTAACACCTTGGAACTTAAAAAGTCGACCGATGGCGGGATAGCCTGCTGCCTAGAACTGCTGGCTTTAAAATACACAGGGCGAAGATGGGTAGCAGCGTCTTCAGTGTGACAAAGCCAGCCCTACTGTCACCAACCCGCCTGCCCAGCGTGGTGACTATGAGTCACACACATGAGTTCAGGCCGTTTTTGACGCGAACTTGTGGAGGCCTATGTCTAGAAGTGGACTGCGATACGACAAAGCCAGTCTTGCGGTCACCAACCCACCTGCCCAGCGTGATGACTATGGGCAAAACATATGAATTGTTGAACTTGTGGAGGCCTATGTCCAGCAGTGGACTGCGATAGGCTGAAGTGATGATGATGATGATGATAAATTATTCCTTCGTAACTATCTTAGAAGATATCTCTTGAATATTATCTCTTTAATATATCGAGTTAAAATTCCTTTCACATTAATTATAATATTCCTTATAAATTGACAATTCCAAAGTTCTTTTGAAGTCTGCTCAAAAAAAGAAATATCCAATTATAATTTCGATTTTAAGATACTGAAACCGTCCAGAGCCGTTAATAATTTTGACGAGTAAATATTTTAATTTAACAGTTGGATATTTATATGACATCTATAAAAGACCCCTAACTAATATACCTTTAAGTTGTTTACTTTTGTAACGTACGTAGATTTTTTTTTATTCGTTTCAACGGAGCTAATAAAACTAATATATTATTAAAGGCGAGATAATGCGTGCAGCGAATAACAAAAACCATTAATATTACTTTTTGTCTCTACAACAGCTGTTGTCTACTCGCAGTTCATATCATCCCCCGCACAGTTCAAGACTATTCCCAAGACGGATAAGGGCTGCGGCAGACGAGAGACAACCTCAAGAATGTCTTAAAGCTTCACAATATTTTAATAATTCTTTATTTATTTATTCAAATTTATTACACAACTCAAAGTTACATTTTGCGCAAAAGGCGGACTTAAAGGCATAAACAGCCTTATATACTAAGTCTACCTTATGACGGCAAAACCAGAAAAAACATTTATTAGTTAATTTGGGTTTAAAAGGCGGTTTATTAATATTTTTTAATCATTTTGTCCCTGATTGATATGATGGCTACTTTCTGCTCCAGGGATTGTGGGTTTTTCGCGGAATTCCCGCCTCGAGTCTGGGTGTGATATATGTATAATTGTACATATTTATTTATCTAAGTAATATTTATATGCATCCACCGAAAAAATATATAGCTATATCAACCAACTGTTGCCTATACCACAAGTATTAAGTTGCTAAGCTTATAAACAGAGGTACTTACTGTCTTGATGTGTGTAGGAGTCCTTATAGTGTGATGTATACTATTTCTTACGTCGTCCTGCGATCAGCTGTTTCTGTACAGGGGGCCCCTTATAGCTATTATCGTTCACTTTTCACATAAATGCGGAACAGACCAACGGATGTCTGCCGATGCGGGCTGTGTATAGACGGTTTTACGATCGGTTGCTACCGGTGGTTCTACCTGAATATTGGGTAGCGATGCAACTTTATGTAATGTAATAATATAGCTAATGATTTATTAGCGAAGAGTTTCGACCAATATTTAATTTTTGTTTGCCTTTTTTATAAATGTATGAAAATGCAATAATAGGTTAAAATATTCAAATAAATGATATATTTTTATAAAATAACCATCCAAGTTGTACATATAATAATTTGTGTTAAAAAAAGAGGACAAGGAAAGACCCCCTTATACTTCCTAAAATTACTTACTTAATAGGAATCTCTACCATAAACTTTCTCAGCATTAGAGTATCTTTAAGTGATGAAATAATTGTTGCTTTTTTATAAACTTTTTTATATAAGGTACTGCTTATTATTTATTCAAAAACTGATAGAAATATATTTCAAGTATTTAGGTTCGAACATCACACACATTTGATTCTGATTTTAGAGATTTCCAATTTCAATTACATACGTAATATTGTTCTGAACCTGTCATTGATGACAAAAACTATTCGACAAATTGTAATTTCTTTTACGTTTAATTTCACAATTCTAATATTAAGTTTTAATTTCTTATCTATATTATCGGTCAGCGCTCTGATTTCGGGATTTGATAAAATGCTTGTATATGGAGCTGTAGTTGGAGGGATTTAGATTATTCCGTCAAATTGGGTAATACAAGCCTAGATCACTTGGGTTATGGGTACATAAGATACTAGCTGTACTCCACGCTTTCACATTAGTTAATATGAGGAAAAATAGCCTTTAGGCTTCCTCGGAAAATGGGCTATGCAAGACAGAAAGAACTTTTCAATTAGAATCAGCAGTTCTTGAAATTGCCGCGTTTAAACAAACAAACTTTTGAGATTTTTAATATTATTATAGATATAATGTAATCTGTGTTTGACTGGTTCCATACGCAGTAATATTTATTGTAGAAACCTGAAGAGACATCAAGAGGTTATTTTTAGTATAACTTCAGCCTATCGCAGTCCACCGCTGGACAAGGCCTCCACAAGTTCGCGCTAAAAATGGCGTGAACTCATGTGTTTTGACTATAGTCAGGCAGGACTGGTGTGTATTTTTAGTATTTTTAGTAGTCATCTCCTAATTTGAAATTTTTGGAATAAATAAACATTTGCTTCTAACTGGGATTGGAACCCATTTAATTTCTTTCAGACCATATAAGTATAATACGGTTATATCGTATTTTTTTAAGTTTGTGTTTAGTGTTGTTGTGGAAAAATAAAGTACAAAAAAGTTTGTACTTTAACTTTTTTTCCACAACAACCTGGCAAAGGTAAAGTGGAACTATGAAAAAATGGAATTTGAACAGTTTCGAAAATTATTTCTGTTTTATTTCCCGTTTTATTCTTTGGTACTTTGGATTTCCAATGGATAAATACATAAATAATATTGTGCCAAGAGAGCAAAATTAATTTCGCCAATGTCAATGTGATTAATTTATATTGAGTGTATCAATTTCATTAATTTACTAGTCACGCCATCTATTGGTCAATGAAGTTAGTCTCTTAAACAAAAAATATTACTAAGAAAAAGGAAAAGCCATTTTGTTACGAAATGACAAAAAAAATTGTTTGTAAAGATAAAAACAGTAAGAATTATTACATTTTCATTTTACTTCCCTTAGCGGATAATATTCTTAGAAGCAGTAATACAAATTGCCCGAAAACATTATCTGTAAAGAGAATTATTATTTATAATAATCTACATTTTTTGTTTGTAAGTCTTTACAGCAATCTTCTAATTCAAAACAATAAAAACATTTTCTTAATTTAGAACAAGTTTAAGTTGAATTATGAAGACAAAGATGTATCATCAAGAGGCAATTTGTTTGATGTTATTAATTTTTAAAGTTTTTTAAGTTTTAAAGCGTATCATTAAGAAATAAAATAGGCCACGTAATGCTCTTATGTTTGCTTATTACAAGTTCTCGAAGTTTCAGCATTGTTATAATCGCAGTGTTCGTAACTGACAAAAACAGCTAAATGTTATGTTTCACATAAAAAAATGGTGTTCCTGTTTTCACAATCAAGTTATAATTTAATAGTCCACACAAATACGACTTCTATCATTATAATTTAAGTTGATTTTGTAAATATTAGGTTAGATTAAACTTATAGATCTTATAGATCAAACAATTTTTTGACACAACAAATACCCTGTCGAAACTCATTTCACATTTCGTCGGTTAAATAGAAAAGTGACATTAATTAAAAATAGCAAATTTATTGCAACACACGCATTTAAAGTTTATACTTGAATTTACTCAATGATATAAATAATGATGGCTTGTGTTTAACCACTGTTTCACCTGACGATAAGTGAAAATACGGTCTAAGATGGAGCACGCTTACCTAGAAATAATAATAATTTGTACAATTTTATTTTTCTGTTACCCACACATTAGGAAATTCTAAACTTTTTTTAATATCATATCAAAAATCCCCACCACCACACCATCGACACGGTCAGTCGGAGATGCAGGTTCGATCCCCGCTGGAACGGTCGATTTTTGATATGATTTTAAAAAAATGTTTAGAAGTAATAAATTAATAATTAATTACTTTTATTAAAATTAATTTTTCCTTATAATTTTTATATTTACATGTAAGTGTATTTAATCTTTATGTAGAAACCTTCTAAATTATATATAATATGATTCATCATCATCATTTCAAACTATGACAGTCCACTGCTGGACCTAGGCCTCAACGAGGTCACGTCAAAAATGGCGAGAACTCGTGTCGTTTGCCCATAGTCACCACGCTGGGCAGGTAGGTGGGCTGGTGACCGCAGGGCTGGCTTTGTTGCACCGGAGACGCTGTCTGTTTCCGACCAGTCTATTTGCAAGCCAGCAGTTGGATGGTTATCCCGCCATCAGTCGGCTTTTTAAGTTTCAAGGTAGTACTGGAACTGTTATCCCCTAGTCGCCTCTTACGACACCCACGAGAAGAGAGGGGTTGAGTATTTTTTTTTTTTTAATGCATGCCCAAGTCTTTGATGTTTTAATTTTGGCAACATTAGAAATTTAGGCACCCTGTGAGTAAAATTTTCGTCTTAGTAATAACTTTAAGAAAATAATACCAACTACTTCGACTTATTATCCAGGGCGAGATCCAAGGCAGGGCAAGGTTTGGAATATTTATTTCGATTCGATTCAGCGTGTATCATCCGCTGGGCATAGACCTCTTTCTTCACGTAGAAGAAGGATTGGAGCTAGCACACGTTGTTCCGTCTTGTGAACTGTCAAACGCGTTAAAAGGAAATATTGGTCACGTTTTGTTCAATTTTGCAATTTTCTTCGCAATTTTTTTAGTGTTTAGTTTAAAAAATTTAATTTAAAATTAGTCAAATCGGCTGACCAATTCGGCTAATACTTATTTATATTTGGGGCAAATAGTTATGGAGTTTTACATCTATATTTTCCTCTAAACATAACAACGTAAGATGTTTTTGTTTGAAATAAAGTTTTAATATGTTTTCTTTCTGGTATGTTGTTTCTGGCTTTGAAATACACAGGCCGAAGACGGGCAGCAGCGTCTTCGGTGCGACAAAGCCAGTACTGCGGTCACCAACCCGCCTGCCCAACGTGGTGACTATGGGCAAAACACATGAGTTCACGTTATTTTTGGCGTAAACTTGTGGAGGCCTATGTCCAGCAGTGGACTGTATAGGCTGTAATGATGTTTCAATTGTTGCCAATTTTTTATCACTAATTTATAATTTTCATTTTGGTCTGTTGTTAGTTGGATGTCATGATTTTTTTGTTATCTGAAGGTAATTAATACCTACTTGTTATCAACTTATTTCTCATGATCTGTATCTGTTTATATAACCAGTTTTGTAATAAATATGTTTTTATTGTCAATAATACGGAAATATAGGTAGAAGCATGAATATGGGTTAGGGAAATCTCTATATTTTTTGTGTGCGTGTGTATGTCACTGAACTCCTTCTAGACGGCTGGACGGATTTTGATGAAATTTTTTGTGTGAGTTCAAGGGGATTCGAGGATGGTTTAGATTCACAATTTGATCCACTGGAAAATGTTTATTTAACTAATTTTTCATTTATAAGTAGTTGTCAATTTTGGAATGTTTTACATTAGATCCGGTAGACAGCGCTACCATCGCAGCATCAAATATTAAATATTATTCTATTTTAATTTCAGTTTGTCCCGACAGTTGGTGCTGCGATCAAATTGAGAAAAATATTTGAAATTTTGTGTTATGCCAGCTAGTTAAATATAAAATTTTCTCGGCAATAAAACCGAAAGTAGCCAAGGTTAGCCTATATTTTATCTTCGGATTAATAGTTAAGATCCTATTTAGTCATTTAATTCTCGCTTTAATCCTATGTGTTTCTATTAATAGCTAACTTTTAAGCAAACCTCAAATATAACTCGAAAAATAATTTATCAAATTAATTTATCAAACCGAACAAAGAGGCATACTTATTTAAATTCACTACGAGTCATCATTTATGATAATGGGACAGTACGAACTCTATGAACCAAAAAATTTCTATGCAATACTGCCATAACTTAGTCCCTGAGTTACTCTCGGGGAAACGCTTCCTTACATCATCCCAAGCTTTTGTACGAACCAACAAAATATTACTAACTCTTATATATGTAGAAATAAGGTTCCAATTTGTACAACAATTGTTTTAAGAGGTCTAGTATTCCGGTGCGCATGTAGCCGCCAATCTTACGCTCAATGTCACTTTATCCATATAATGGAGATTGTGTGCGAGTGAGATAGGTGACGTGCGAGCGAGAAGCACGATGATAAAATTCATGAAGTCATGTAGATGTCGTTGTTAAGAAAGTTTCCTTGAATATGTAGATGTGCTTCAGATCCTTGAAGCGATATTGAACTCCGTAAATCACTTTTAGGCTGATCTGTATCTTAGACGCTTGTGACAAAATTTTCAATTTATTACAACTAGGTATCGATACTAATTTAAAGCATGGTGTGATACCTATTTAAAAAATAGCCTATGACACACGACCAAACAGGTTTACTTTCAAATGTTGTGGAAATTGCTTCCAGAACTATATACATGGAGATAAGCAAATTAATACATACACAAACGGTCGTCAGCTAACTGAATGCCTGTGTTATAGGTAACAGATGACTGCTACAGCTATATTTAATAACGCCATATATTTTCAGTAATTCCTAAAAGAACCGTTCTAAAGACTAACAATCTTCATAAGAATAACATCATAAAACGGCTACACTAATTAATAACTACCACTTTCTCATACCAAATCAATAAGTAAAACATCGTCAAACTGAACCGATCTATTAAAAGAGAAAACCCTGAAAGGTCTGTGTATCAATTAAGCGTCGTCGCTATTAAGGCTATTGTTCATTTCCCGTAGAGAAACAGGAGGAAAGATAAATTGTAGTACTCGAGCAAATCGTTAATTAGGCGTATAGTAAATGTTGTGGAAGCTCCGGTATAAACATAAAAATTACCGCGCATCACACCGAACCGCAACTCCTTGAATGCTGATTATAAGATTGGTGAGAGTAATGTATCATTTTATAGTATCACTAGCTGACCCCGCAAACGTTGTTTTGCCATATATCTTATTAACCCCCTTAATCCCCCCCCTTGTAACTTAAGGGTATGAAAAATAGATGTTGGCCGATTCTCAGACCTACCCAATATGTACACAAAATTTCATAAAAATCGGTCCAACCGTTTTAGAGGAGTATTTGAACTAGCATTGTGACACGAGAATTTTATATATAAGACTAGCTGACTTGGAAAACGTTGTCTTGCCGCTAAACGCTATTTAAAAATAGGTATTGGTTGTAGAAGGATGAAAATTTAGGGTTGTATGTATTTTTAAACGCCAAATCATAATAAAATAAAAAATAAATAATTTATTTAAAAGTTAAAAAAAAAAAATTATGGGTGGCCTACCCTTAACATTTAGGGGGATAAAAAATAGATGTTGTTCGATTCTCAGACCTACCCAATATGCAAACAAAATTTCATGAGAATCGGTCAAGCCGTTTCGGAGGAGTTTAACTACAAACACCGCGACACGAGAATTTTATATATTAGACTAGCTGACCCTGCAAACGTTTTTTGCCATATATGTTATTAACTCGCTTAATCCCCCCCCCCCTTATAATTTAGGGGTATGAAAAATAGATATTGGCCGATTCTCAGACCTACCCGATATGCCCACAAAATTTTATTAAAATCGGTCGAGCCGTTTCGGAGGAGTTCAATGTTTAACACCATGACACGAGAATTTTATATATTAGATTTAATACGAGTAGTATCATTTAATGAATCGCTTAAAATTTAATTTTGATTTCCAATTGAATACAACTCAATCTATAAAACTTTGTTTTAAGTAAAATTTCTTTACGCACGCTTGAATTTGAGAGTAAGCTGGTGAATGCGCGACGGGAGCGTTACGAAAAGTGCGATCGGGCGACAGAAACGGAACTTGTAGGTAGAAAGAGAGTTTATACCTGTTCTTGCTCCTGTATCGTGGGTTCGATTACTGGTGCAGTCTAGGTGTGATGTACTATTTACATTTATAATATTTTCTTTAAAAATTGCATACCATTGGGCGGATACCCAAAACAAAGGCATAAAGGTAACTTTAAGAACTGATGACCGTATCTGCACCTCAGTTAGCCGGTGTATATTTGATGAAGTTTTGACGTATGTTTATTGAATTTTGTGAATATTGGAACGAGATAGATTACCCAATGTTTTTTAGAGTTCGTTCGTTTGTGACGCATATTACACAGATAGGATCAATGTTACAGTATAGTGTGATAGCGGCTCAGTTTTACGAGCAATAAAACGGAATAGAGTTGACAAGTAATTGAACGAGGAAGCGACGCTATCGAAAGTCAACATTCTACCCCGAGCGAAATGGATCAAGTGATTTGTTTTCATACTAAACGCACCCCTCGGCTTCCTCTACATCACGTTATGATACTCATCAGATTGTGAATGTTGATTTAAATAAACAAACTGATCTATTGCTTTAGTGAGGATCTTAAGATCAATGTTCCTGATTTACATCATACTACATTTTAGATCAGCACTCCATACAGCTTACTTCAGCGCTGACTAAGCAAATACTAATAAAAACAATACGCAAATTGTAAAAAGTGTAAATAATAAAGCGCTTTAAGCTGAAGTTATACAAAATATGTATTCTTATAGTAAAAACTACCAGTAGTCTCCTGGCTAATAAAAATAGAATCATAGGAATAAAGAACCTAAAATGATTCAAACTACTCGAACAGATCCTTACGATACGAGTACCAGCCTTATGTTTTCATTTACAGACTATTTACAATGTAATCAATCACGCATTGCTAATGATTATTATGACAAAACTTTAAAAAAATCTTGGAAGCTAATAAATAAATCATGCCTATTTATTTATCTTACTATTTTTGCCCAAATTTGTGACAACATCAATATTATAACTTGTCATCCGTCCAGTAGGATTACAAAAGCCAGCATCTAACACGGAACGGTGGATGAAAGAATCCATATTACAATATCAAGCCTATAAAATTATTTCACATCAATAAATCCAATCTTTTTGTTGTATTTGCATAATGAACTTGTTACCCTTCAAAAGGATTTCTATGAATTATCATAACAAAGACGAGTTTCAAAGCTAGTGCAACGTGAGGTCATATTTACGGCTTGCGTCAATGATAAGGGCTCTCACTTCGGCACAGGGCCTTTTGTGCTGACCACTAGGTCCCGCACAGCTGCGCAGGGGTACGAAATTCCCATAAACTCATAGTGAAATTAAATAATAACTAGTTGGATGATTCCTCCCGGGGACGTGTGGTTTTTCTATTAAATACGCTCTGTAAGATCGTGATGGATTTTCCTCGAGTGGCCCGGAACGCTTTATCATAATTTTTCTTCAGTTGGAAATTGTACTGTTTTCGGGAAAGTATTATGTAACTTATACATTACTTATATTGCTTACCTACAAAGAATACTAAAGCTCAATTTGACGTACCTAGCTACAAAGGAGCTTCTAAGAAATTGTTGGTAATGATTATTTTTAACCCACTTCAAAAAAGGAGGAGGTTACTCAATTCGACGGTATATATATATTTTTAAATGTATGTTCGGGGATGACTTCGTCGTTTATGTATCGATTTTGATAATTCTTTATTTGTTGGAAAGGAGATATCTCAAATTTGGTACCATGATAAGGAAACAAGGATCTGATGATGGAATCTCAGAGAAATCGAGGGAAACACTCGAAAATCGTAGTGACGACTAGTGCGTTTGTTAATTTTTTTCATCTACCTACGTTGTATTACTTGTCCATGTAATTGAAGTTGGTTTTTTTCGTTTTCGAGCGAACACACCTAATTAAAGTCATTTTAGTAAGTTTTTTAAATTCAAAAAATTATTGACACACCGATGCAGAAATTTTTTTTTCTGGATTCAGCTTCAACATTTATCCTGTGTGTAGGATAGGCTGACAAAGACCCAGCAGTGGGACTTGTACAGGCTGTGATAGTTTCGTTCAGTGCATATATCCTTAATATCTATATAAAATGATATAATGAATGTTTGTCTGTATAACCTTTATAGAATCGTAAACAATGCATTTCTTCAGCAAAGTGTTGTGCATGAGCCTACAAAGGTTTCTGAGTTGGTACGACAAAAAAAAAGCGTAGCAACTCGCACAGGGCACAGCGAGTAATCAATAAAATGTCATAATAGAAAACAACATTGCTGTAATTTAAAAGGAAGTGCACAATATAATAGCGTCACATCAAATTCCACGGCAATACTTACTCCGTAGAAGATTCACGACAAGGCCGTGTTTGTTTACAAAAACCAATGAAGAAAAGGGATCCCTCGAGCAGGACAAAGGGCTCGGGTTACCATTTGTGATGCAGTTTAAAGTACCTGATCTTTTCAACATACTTGATTTTTTTTTTTTGAATAATAATATTGGACACCGTGTTTCTAATAAAACTTAGAAAAAATGGTTCAGTGGTTTTGTTAAAAGGAAATAGTTTAGAAGGGCAATTTAACGCATAAACACACACACGCACACACACAAATGATGCGTGTTGTATACAAATCGACAATGATGTTTATAGTAATAGGGATTGAACGAAACACCTGACCCTTGCATACTGACTGAGTGAGTTTATAATGGTTACCTATGTAATGTACTGTAAAAGAGTAACTGTTGAGAATTTCTTGCCATTTCTTGTCAGAAATTAATTCTGAATCGGTTTTACGTTCACATTAACTATAAAATAATTTATTAAAAACCTGCTGAAGTGAAGTGAAGCTGAAGTGTTCTGGGACGGAGACTTTCCGGCTCGTTGGGCCGAGGCGATCTTACAGAGGCTGGCGCTGGATGAGAATTAGTGATAGACAGGGATATTTTGCGGGGACTTTTAGAGGGATGTGCCCAGTAGTGGACTTTTTTAGGCTAAAGCGAAGCAATGCACATTATTTATAACATATCGAAAGAGTAGCGTCGCTTAAAGATTGGAGAGATTTGGCGAGGACTTCGGGAGGC
Organism: Melitaea cinxia; assembly: GCF_905220565.1. NCBI lineage: Eukaryota > Metazoa > Arthropoda > Insecta > Lepidoptera > Nymphalidae > Melitaea > Melitaea cinxia. The sequence continues at coordinate 454,092 of NC_059408.1, read as the reverse complement.
CTGTGTCCTGTAGAGAACTATGATAGCTTGAATAGAAACGATACAGTATTACATCTAATATATGAAAAATAAATAGTTTCGAAGATCGTGGAAGATTCTTTTAATACACGTATTAAAACACACGCCAAATTAGGATAATGACAATAATAACCGGACGAACGAATTATGTAAGGCTATATGTGGCAAACTAATGTGGCAAAAACACCTTAATGTTCAAGGAGCTCAATTTGCAGGCTGTTATTATTAGTCACAGCTGGTTATTTATAGCCTGCCGAATAAAGCAGGGTCTCAAGGTCAAAAGGTCACTATTGTTAAGTTGTCCAATTTTTACATATAGTTACACAGACTGGGGTATTTTACGAATACTGAATTAATTATTCTTACATTTTAAAGGCTATATTACCACACACTACAGCTTATTGCAGCTAGCTTGTTAAGATTATAAGAATTAATAAACGCTTTACACTCAACGGATCCCCCAGTAGGATTTTCTCCTGTGGCGTGTATACACACGTCTGTCGTTAGCGGGAATCGAACCCGCGACCGCCAGCGCAACAGCCAGTGCTATTACCGCTGTGCTAACGCGTCGCGATTAATGTTTGTTTATCTTTCTGTTTATGATAATTCCTTTTTAGGTCTCCGAAATCTTATTGGCCATTACATCAAATGTAGTACAATTTCATCGTTTCATAATCTTTTCATAATGGCATTATGATTTTTGATCACAGACCATTGAAACATCCCTGAGTAAATATATCCTGATTGAAATACTACAAAATCATACATTTTAACTATCAAAATGACTAAAAGACAGTCATCAGCATTGCACCAAGGGTAAGCAGCTAACAATTTAACAATACTGACCAAAATTTGAGGGATACAATCGATCTGCAAATACAGAGAGAAAAATTATCGTAACCGTATAAAAAAAATAAAGCAGAATATAATATGATGTTCCACTTAAATCGTGAGCAAAAAAAAATATTTCAACTTCATATGATTACGAAAGCTCGCGATGATGTAACACAAACCAGAAAAAAACGAAACAAAAAATGTTTATTGATTTATACAACGCTCAACGGTTACTAAATCAGATTAGAGTACAAGACTCTGTCCCGACTTTGCTTGTTTCATTTTCAAGATGTTACATTCAATATTAATTTATTTATTTTATTCGTATTATTTTTTCTTTATTGCAACTTATATAACTATAATTAATTCATTAAGCAAATATAAATGATGATTCATAAGCGCGTTAGAAGATTTTAGTTTTTTTTTTCATAAGCTATCTACTACAAGCATCGCAAGGATGTTGACGACCCTACCCCCAATCCCCTTCACATGCTCCGGTCACCTTACTCACCACAGGAACACAACACTGCTTGAAAACATTTTTTTTAGTTGTGCCTTCTGTAAAAGGTCGAGGTATTCTTGTATCGAGGTACTTACTGTAAGGCCGAGGTACTTGAGGTTGTCGAGGTACTGTGTAGGTTGTACAGCTTGCATTGTATCTTTTTATATATGTGTCTGTGTTCATTTCATCATCATCATTCCAGCCTATTGCAGTCCACTGCTGGACATAGGCCTCCACAAGTTCGCGCCAAAAATGCGTGAACTCATGTGTGTTGCCCATAGTCACCACGCTGAGCAGGCGGGTTGGTGACCGCAGGGTTGGCTTTGTCGCACCGAAGACGCTGCTGCCCGTCTTCGGCCTGTGTATTTCAAAGCCAGCAGTTGGATGGTTATCCCGCCACCGGTCGGCTTTTTAAGTTCCAAGGTGGTAGCGGAACTGTGTTATCCCTTAGTCGCCTCTTACGACACCCACGGGAAGAAAGGGGGTGGTTATATTCTTTAGTACCGTAGCCACATAGTACGTACATCTTGTATTGTATTTTTTTTATATGTGTCTGTATTTCGGTTTGCATTTTGAATAAATAAATAAATAATACCCCAGTCGGGCTGCTCCAGATTTTGAGCAGGATAATTCCTGCTGTGCCCCACCTCAACTACTTAACACACACCTTTGAAATTTACTATTTGTGTCATTTACCAACAGATAATATTTTAAACAAGCATTTTTTGTATACGCACGATCGTACCGGACCTATGAATATTCATTACTTCAAACAAAAAACTTGTAGTGAATCGGTAGGCGTTTAAACTATGATAGAGTGGAAACTCGTTTTTTGTTAAACAAGAAAAAAAATCCCAATCACCATTATTATAATGGTTGTATAACAAAAAATATTCATACATTTCAAATATATCATATTATGATGATTTCCTTGATTGAAAAAAATATGTTTTTATAACGATATAATGCTAAGTTTTTTACTTAATATAAGTCTCAAAGGTGTTATTAAATATATAAGTACTATACAAATGTCCGCGTGTACAGATAAAGGAGTGTTAAGACGTGTTTGTGTAAATATATTAATATTAGTAACACTTCTTACGCCTATGTTCATAAAGGACAACAAGATATTCAGAATAGAACGTAATTCACCTTTTTACTCTGAAATTTTCACAAATCGATGGACGTAAATATGAAATAATTAGTAAAAACAATCCAACTGATGCACTGTCTTGTTCATTTTTTAATTCGTTCAGAAAATTTCATAAAGAATTTAGCCAGGGTTGGACTCATAGGGTTTCAGATCTGTTAAAAAAATTCTAAAACAATTAGTAAAAACAATCCAACTGATGCACTGTCTTGTTCATTTTTTAATTCGTTCAGAAAATTTCATAAAGAATTTAGCCAGGGTTGGACTCATAGGGTTTCAGATCTGTTAAAAAAATTCTAAAATAATTAGTAAAAACAGTCCAACTGATGCACTGTCTTGTTCATTTTTTAATTCGTTCAGAAAATTTCATAAAGAATTTAGCCAGGGTTGGACTCATAGGGTTTCAGATCTGTTAAAAAAATTCTAAAATAATTAGTAAAAACAATCCAACTGATGCACTGTCTTGTTCATTTTTAAATTCGTTCAAAAAATTTCATAAAGAATTTAGCCAGGGTTGGACTCATAGGGTTTCAGATCTGTTAAAAAAAGATTCTAATAGGTAATTTCTGACAGGGTGTTGAATCTGAGGTAAGGCACAACTGAGGTAGGGCACAGCAGGAATTTCCTGCTCAAAATATGGAGCAGCCCGACTGGGTAAGTACCTCGACCTTACAGAAGATCACAGCTAAATAATACTGCTCTCAAGCAGTATTGTGTTCCTGTGGTGAGTAAGGTGACCAGAGCTGGGGGGAGGGATTGGGGATTGGGTCGGCAACGCGCTTTCGATGCTTCTGGTATTGCAGGCGTCTATAAGCTACGGTAATCTCCTACCATCAGGTGAGCCGTTCGCTTGTTTGCCGACCTAGTGATATAAAAAAAAATCTGTAAGAAAATTTATATATCTAGGGTAAGACGTAGGTATCCAGAGTTCCTTTAGGTTTGGGTTAGAAGTGTTCTTATAAAAATGACTTTGAAGTCATGATCACGATGACCATTATCATACAATTCAGCTTGTAATGTCCCACTGCTGGGCATAGGCCTCTTTCCCTGTGTAGGAGAAGGATTTGAGTTTAATCCACCACGCTGCTCTACTGCGGGTTGGCGGACAAATATCATGTAAACTCTATACTAAGACCTTCAACTACTTCAAATTATATTATAGTTTAAGTAACTTTTAATTAAACGACAACAGATAGAATAGACGACAATAAGTCACAAAACAAGTATATCATGAAAAAAATTAAAGCTCAAAGACCAAGGTATAAACATAAAAAATCAATTTAATTACAGTTGGAATGATGTAAAAATATTTTTTGTACGTCGGAGGCATTATTAGGGCTCGTTTAAAATGGAAATCAAGTATTATTTATTATGCTTCACTCGTACTAACCGTGCGTTGTGATTATCTTGGATTGTGATCTGGATCATTCTTGATCCCGTGCGAATTTCGGGATGAAAATTGGTACATATTTTATATGATACAAGGACTGGTTATTCAGCTTTATATATGTACCCAATTTTATGGCAATTAGTTCAGTAAATTTTGAATGAAATGGTTATTTGTAAATACATTCTTTCCTATTATTCCACGTGATATAGGATAAATGAAGGAGTTATAAAATATAATATCTTAACAATTCATCTTGTAGCATCCCACTGCTGATACATTACCATTCCATACTATGAGTTACGATCGCTATCAGGTGTATGATAACAACCGGGTCAGAGAGCTCAAGTACTCTTCGAGGCACAGTGGTGACCCACGAGGACAGACATCGAAACCGGAAAATAACTAATATTTATACAAATACAAATATTCGTCCCGAGCGGGAATTAAACCTGCAAACGCCGGAGTATGAACGCCCACACGGTGCACTACACCAGAACTTCTTGAAAAAATATATAATAACGTAAGACCCTTGAAAAGTTTTGAATATGAAATGTTGTGGTAGCGCCATTATCGTTACCAGCTCAAACAAGTACAAAAAACCGCTGTTTAGTACAACCACGTTCTGTCAGAACAGGTTTCATTAAAGGCAATAAAAACTTAAGATTTAAATAAAAGGTCTAGAAATAGTTTGAGGTCACTAGAACAATCGTTATAATGTTTTTATGTAACATAATATTACTGCAAAGTTAATATTTAATTATTTAACTTATTTTTCGGGTAAATAACAAATAAATAAATAAATTCTCTTATTGCAAGCTCAAAGCAAGTAGCTCATATTATCTAGAAGCCTAGATCTTCAAAACTGTGTTACAGGCTACAGTGTCTTCTCTTAAAATAGTTTATTGTTTCTTTGACTAGACCGTTGGCACAGTTTGTTGTGACTTTCTGCTCCGAGGGTTGTGGGTTCGATTCTTCCCGAGTCTAAGTGTGATATATATATGTTTATTTATATATGGATTATTAATATGTATGCTAAATTAAAAATATATAACTATACTAGTTGCTGTTACCTATAACACAAGCATTAAGTTGCTTACTTTAGGAACAGACGACCGTGTGTGTGTTATAAGATATGTATTTATTTATTTATTTTAATCAGTTCTTGTGTTCAGAATTCAGATAGTCAAAACATAAATGCTTATCTGTACATAAAGATGACAAAAACATGTAACAAAATAAACAGTATAATATAAGATATTTAAGAGGCATATTTTTACATAGAAAAAAATTACTTAAATAAAATTTTGGGCATTGTTCGAAGGTATAATGAAGGTTTATATTATATATTTTTCCTAAAAGCATTTATAAAGGAAGAAGTTATAGTCCTGTAACAGTAACGTAAAAATATGTTACAAAATGTTTATAAATATATATTTTTATATATTGTATATGTAGAACCATGTATAGTTACTCCAACTTTCAGAAAAATATAAATACACTGGCGGACTTCGTATCGCCATTTTTTTAAATTTTGCAGTAAAAATATCGCAAAATTTCATTAAAATCGGTCCAGTATTTTCAAAAATTAGTTCGGACAAACGTCGTGAAACGAGATTTTTATTGAATCAATCAATATGTAGAATTTAAATACTAGTAGGTACCCATAATGCATAAAAAAATCATGACACGTAAGAAAAAAACAAGTGTGCTTTGTACCACACAACTAAAGCAAAAGTTTTTTATCGCCATCTAACTTACATCTCCCTCTCAACATCCGTTCGCTCACACTTTTCGTAACGCTCTCGTCACTCATTCACCAGCTTACTCCAAGCGAAGCGTGCGGATACAAGTTTTACTTCCATTACAAAAAAAAACTAATAATCAATTCCAAAAAACACCATAAAAAACCTGACACAGATATATTGACATAACATTTTAATCAATAACACAAATCAGTTCGCGACAAACATAAAAAAAATGCCAGTAAGGACGTGACAGGTTCCCGTGCCCTTGAAGTTAGACGTGCAAAACCGGTTCGGTCGCTTTTTTGTTAGGTAATGTTTATAATATAAATCTTTTGTTGTTTAATGGTACGTACGATTGTTGATTGTTGTTGATAGTCTTTTTGTACGCCCACGTGTGCCTGTACGATCGCTTATTAAATGTTTCTTTTTGTGAATATTATAATTGGATTCTTTTTTACTTGCGTTTGTTATTTATGTGTTTTTCATGTTTATTTATTTTCCTTGATCTGTAGAATATATGTTATAGATATCTCACGGTTTAAATAAATAACTTTTGCAAGTCTAAAAAAGAAATTAATAGCTTAAGCGTATTATTCGGTTCAGGATTACATAAATGATAAAGATGTTTGTATTTAGTGACGCTGTATTTCATGTAAGATTTACCAATTTTGTACTAAAACACAGTTTATATATTATTTTCAAAAGAGTAACTGCGGAGTTTCTTCCCGATTCTTCTCTGCAGAATCTACATTCCGAATCGCTGGTAACTTTTAACGATAGTTAGAATTTTAATTTAATTTGTAAAATGACGATTCGAAGATGCCTTCGAATCCAATTTGAAAAAAGTTACTTTTGACTTAGGATTTACACCCAGTTGTTACTATCCCAGTTGAGCTACTCATTCATCAGTTTTTGACAATCATCTCCAGTCACTAACTCCCAAATCTATAAGGGGCTTGATAAGGAACGAAAGTTCGGAAGGTAATCAATCATTATGTCTCTAGAAAATCCCACATAATACGAGTCTGGTAATTGAATATTGATCCAATATGAAATGCTTGTGTTTGCTTGCAAACGAAACAAAACCGACTCCAATTACATCGACTAGTAATACAATGTAGGTACACGAAAAATTGTCAAGTAAATACGCATTATTCGCAGGTTCCATCCCCGTACATAGCATACATTTGTCTGGGCGTTTGTGCTTGTGTAGTGTTTTCGGACGCCCGACACAGGATTGAATCCTAGTGAGAGTTGGGGTTGAGTTTATAATAATAATAATAATAATAATAATAATCTTTATTTCGGGACTAGCCCATATAGTGTTAGTAACAATGTTGCTTATAATCTAATGTTAGCACAATTACATTTAAATAATTAAATAATTACATTTTAATAAATTTTGAATTAACAATAACTATAATAATGTTTTTTTTAATAATAATAATAATTTTAAAACAACTAAAATGTACATACCTTTTTTTAAATATTATATTAATGTGAATTATAATTTAATTATTAATTTATTTACCATTTCATTATCATTATTAACAATTTGTAATTAAGGAGTTAATTACTAGTTTAAGCCGCTTATTATAATTTTGTAATAATTTTTATTTTTCAATCATATCATTTATAAAGTTTCAAAGATAGTTATAGTGTATTCAAATATGAACAAACGGAGAGAAAATAACGTTTCAGTAGGGATTCCTATGACATTTTTTACACAGGGAACTCTATAAATTAAAATTATATAATGTAGTCTAGATGTCTCACCAATGTATCATCTCTTAGACAAGTCATTTATCGCCACATTTCGGGCTTGCAATCCCGCAAAATGGGATCCAAAAATCCCGGGATCGAAATAGTAAAACATGTTATGATTTTTAGATTATATATAACGTGTCAAATAAAAATATATTATGCAGATTATAATATGATAAACAAAAGTTTGTAGTTTCAATTAGATTTTATAATACTATTTTCAGAGTGCAGGATTGATCAATTCCGCTTTTCAGTCCCACATAATTGAATGACGCGTGCGATTGCAATCCCTAGCCATAATTTACAATGTTTGCTATTTTGTAACAAATATAATATAATCTTTATAAATATAATATGATTTATAACTATATATAATATTGTTTTTGCAGATAGACATTTAAATTTATTAATCTTAAACTATTTTGATCTTATCGGAACATTAATGTCAGGAACGGATTTACTTGTCACACCATTTCAAAAACAAAAATTTTCCTCATATAAGAGTCATCGATAATAATATCATGTTAACAATAATTTAATAAAGAACATATCCATCTCACTACATAATATCAGAAATAACTGAGAGAAAAACTCTGGCGCTAATTTATAACAGTCACTCGATAGTAGCTGTGTACTATTAATTTATAATGTAATTAATTATCAACTAGATCCAATGAAGTATTAGAAATTGTCTGTCATAATATTCTCCGGTAAATAACTAAATATAATTGTGTTCTTTTACAAACAAAAAACCGACTTAAATACGTGGGACATCGTACATCGTACGGTCGTGGTACATCTCTTCCCGTGGGTGTCGTAAGAGGCGACTAAGAGATAACATAGCTCCACTACTGGCTTTCAAATACACAGGCCAAAGACGGGCAGCAGCGTCTTCGGTGCGACAAAGCTAGCCCTGCGGTCACCAACCCGCCTGCCCAGCGTGGTGACTATGGGCAACACACATGAGTTCACGCCATTTTTGGCGCGAACTTGTTGAGGCCTATGTCTAGCAATAGGCTGAAATGAAAAACGTGGACAAGTAATATACAATACACATCATTAGGCCTAACTCAAAAAATACACGTTCAATCTTATTAAAATTTAAATGAGACAACACGACAGGCACAAGCTTTCGAATAAAGGAAGAACAACACCGTAAACAAATAATAATAACATATGAAAATACAGTCAATGGCATTAGGCCTCATTCATAAACACGAGTAAAGTCGAAGCATAACGTAATATTAATCAATATCTTGCTTTGAGAAAGCAACAATAGAAAGAAGAATAAGATTGCTAATCTCATTATCATTCTATTGTTATAAATGCCAAAGTTCGGATGTTTCTTACTCAATCGCGACAGAACGATTGATCAGATCTGGAAGAAATTCGGGGCAGAAGTAGATCTCTAGGAAATTCCAAGCTCTAGAATAGCATAAGACTACATTTTAGCCAAAGATATTACTTTATTGGATAAATATGTTTGTATTAACAATGATAACAGTTTACTGCAATGTACTTCAAAAACAGAAATATTACACGTACTAATTGTTCCCCGCGGTTACACACACGTTAATTTGAGCCCATAGTCCTCCTCGGTAAATATGCTTATCGAACACGAATAGTATTTTTCAATTCAAGCCAGTAGTTACTGAGTAACAGAAAAGGGAATTATAGCAAAATGTAATAAGGCACTATATAAATTTACGTATAATCTTCTTATATATAAAAATGAATCGCAAAATGTGTTGCTAAGCGCAAAACTCGAGAACGGTTGGACCGATTTCGCTAATTCTTTTTTTAAAATGTTCCTTGAAGTACGAGGATGGTTCTTACGGAGAGAAAAATTCTAAAAAAAAAAAAAAATTTAAATTTCCTGAAAAAGTTTAAAAACAACACTTTTCTATACTCCCATACAAAAGATTTGTGATAATACTTAAAAGTCAATTTGAACTTTAATACCATACGATAAAGTTTGTGTTAGGCGATACGAAGTTCGCCGGGTCAGCTAGTATTTTGATAAAAATATGATCTATTTTAAGGTAAAGCACGTACGGACACTACGCAGTTACTCTTTACAAAATCTAGCGATATACATGTTGTGTGATGTACAGTTTCTGACAAAATCGTAGTGATTCAAGGAAAATACCACGTAGCAACCATCATGAGAACGTAAAGCGAAGTCAGCGCTTTTCAGACATTAAAATCCCTACAAAATATGAGAAAAATTTCAAAGGAATATCGAACATTTTATAAGTTTCATAATATGCTGTGTACCGCCGCGCCGCGACGGAAACGGAAGACCGCAGGATACAGCTTCCCTCCGGAAACCATACTTTTATGTCGAGAATTCTTCGCCTTTTTGAAGATCCCTAGGGTTGACTTTAGGCATAGGGTCACAGTCGACAGATGTGTACTATCCTGTGAAATTCTTTTTTATTACACGAGGATTATGATCAACCTTAAGCCAATTATGATAAGCAAAAGTTTCCTACGTTTAATGCGATTATCATTAATATACCAACTGTCAGATGGTAGGTCAGTAATCACGTAATCAGTTCACGCCGAAATCGAACGACATCTTAGACTTATTATCAATGATTAATTATTTATCGATATGATAAATAGATGATGTTAACATGTTGTTGCGTCGACGTTTTCTTTGTCCTTCATCATGTTTTAGTTGATGACAATATATATTTTAAAATGCATGTACAATATATATATATATATATTTATATATATATATCACTAGGTCGGCAAACAAGCGTACGGCTCACCTGATGGTAAGAGATTACCGTAGCTTATAGACGCCTGCAACACCAGAAGCATCGCAAGCGCGTTGCCGACCCGATCCCCAATGGAGCAACCAGGAGCTCTAGTCACCTTACTCACCAACAGGAACACAACACTGTTTGAGAACAGTATTATTTAGCTGTGATCTTCTGTAAGGTCGAGGTACTACCCCAGTCGGGCTGCTCTATATTTTGAGCAGGAAATTCCTGCTGTGCCCTACCTCAGTTTGCAAAAAATAATAAAATAATATTGTTTAAGGACACAATAAATTGCCCCATGATATAAAAACTTCGGATAGTACCAATGTACATTTATAATTAAAATTAAAATAGTTTGTATATGCAATGTGATGTTTCGATGTGGCGTTCCAGAAACGAATAAGCTATTATTTTATTGACGAGGCGTTGGCGCAGCGGTCATAACACATTTATATTGGCCACATAAATGTTTTTCGTGGTCTGGGCGTTTATGCTTGTGTATTGTGTGTGTTTCGGGACCTTCGGCGCAGGAGTTAATTCTACTGGGGAGGGGGGGGGGGGGGCGTTGAGTGTGAAGCGTTTGTTTACTTATTTAGTACTGTTACTTTCATAGTTAACTATGTAGTAACAACATTATATCGTGTAAAATAACAAGTCTTTAAACTTAAAATCAATAATTAAATACAAATCGGAATACATCTACTCTCGACATCCCCAGTGTAACGAAGTCTAAGGATCCAGAAACACAGACACCACAAAACCACACAGAACTGCCACACAGTCTGAATTGGGATCAAATCACTATCGCAAGAGTTAGAAATACTTCACTTAAAGGTTTGGACAGAATCATACTTCGTTTGTATGAATTCATTTTTAATTTTTAAAAGTTGAATTTATTTACACTTGTACGTTGTCATATCAAAACTTAATTGTGATTATATAATTAATCTTATCTACACGTTTAATCGTGCCTTTTTAAATTAAATTCGAAGACATACATTGTACAATATTACTCAAAAACTAAAATTGCTTAGGAAAATGACACTGGTTTTGGAAAGGTCTCTCAATACGATGAATTATTTTCTAGAAAATAAATTCTCAATTTTGAATTGATTATAAAATAAGTAAAAATATTTGTCTTGTATAATGACTCCGAAAACTTGTTTGCCATATTTTAACCCCATTAACCCTCCCCCCCCTTATAACTTAGGGATATGAAAAATAGATGTTGTGCGATTCTCAGATCCCGAAATGCACACAAAATTTCATAAATATTGATCGAGCCGTTTCGAAGGTGTATTGTAGCTAACATTGTGACACGAGAATTTTATATATAAGATTTGGTATCAGTGATAACAATAAAAAATTCACGTACTGACTAATCGCTCCAATCAGCCCCTGTTCGTGTCTTCGTTGATAACACTTAAAAAAGGAAAAAAAAATACAATGGCTTCCTATCTTAAAAAACAAATTCATCCATCAACGCTTATCACAAATCTGTTAAACAATCAACACAAGCTAAAATAAAACTTATTATAATTAATTAAAGGTGAAAGTTACTTGAAAGCTGTGTTTAAATTATACCTCATTCACATTGGAACCGTCGTTATGCAGTTCATACCGTTGAGTGATATCGTTAAAATTTTAATGAAAAGCTAATATATGCACATAGCTATACAATTAGTTTTCTTAACTTCTCGGTAAAGGATGTTGATCATTTTTTACTTTTTTCCGTATTTGTATAACATCGTTCTTAATTAGTCAACCTATTTGAAATACAATCTTTAAAAAAATACAGTGTATAAAATAACGTATTGTATATACAAACACACAATCTATGCTTAAAAACTAATTAAATAATTGTTTGCTCGCAAAGGAAAAAAATCGACTTCAATTACATCGACAAGTAACGCAACGTAGGTAGACGAAAAAGCAGACATAATGCAGAATCTTGGTTGTTACAGACCCATAGCTCAGAGGATTGTTGTCTGTAATGTTGGTTTACGGACGATGGTTTTACGTGATGACATCATGAATAAACATTGATGGAAAATTGCATACTTTTATGAATTGAATTGAATTATTATCACTGATTTACCTCACACGTGTTCACTAAGCCATGGTAATTATGCCATGACAGTGCAAGACAATAGATATAATTTAAATCACAAAGTATTCATAATAAGTTGAATTGTTAACGGTATCTTAAAATCACTATATAATACTAAACTATACTGATACTATGTATTGTAATTACGAGTCGCCTCTTAAGATTTATATTTACTATCAATAAACGTTAAATTGCTTATGTCAAAAAAATCCTCACATGAGATGATCACTTACATGAGAACATATAACAAACATTTAAAAATACAATTCAATATTTGACAATGAAGTAACACAGTTATTTGAAGACTTTTGGACGTGCAGCGCAGCGGTCATAGGTCATAGCTTATGGCTGTTGCTCCATGTAAAATAAGGATCGGAGCGGAAGAAAGGTCGGAGCACTATGGGTTGACAGATATGGTTCTTACTATGAGTAACGATCGCTATCAGATATGATAACAATCGGGAGCGATAGCTTAACGTGCTCTCCGAGGCACGGTGGGGAGACCCACTAGTACTAACAACCAGACCGAAAATAAATATATCTATAAACACAAATAACCACTCCGAGCGGGAATCAGAACACGTACCACTACACCGAGCGATGAAAAGAGATTACTTGTTATAAAATATTTATTAGTCTAACATAAAGTACAACAATACAAATAACTTATCTCTAGTATAAATGCAAAAGTTCAGTAGTTGTAATTGTGAACGACAACGGTATTATTTCAATAACCATGTCACGGTATTTCTGAAGTTGGTATTGCATCCATCGGTACAATTAGACTTGGCTTAAACCCAAAACATACAAACGGTAAGATGCTTTTTCATTGCCTATCACCGGTATATCAACGATATTGTTACCGATAAAAAACATTAGTATGACATATATTTTATTAATATCGTAATAGAGTTTAGATGTATATATCATTTTTTATTATATCCAAAAAAAAATTAGAAAAACTGTTCATAGAAGCATATACGATAATTATTGTCTTTCTTGTACGTTTATATTGTGACGAATCATACACAGAAAACATTGTTATTACAACGACATATCGTTACCGTTATACTTAATAGTACTTATATATAACAGTAGAGAAAATAAAGATTGATTGATTGAACGATGTTACAATAAAATAAATACTAAAGATACAAAAAGTAGCGATACATTCGATATCGTACAGAAATTTCAGAGTCCAAATATCGGTAGCTTTTATCGGGCACGATACGCCTCAATACTTCACAGCTGCGTCAGCTTATGAAAAGGCGTCCTAATAGGGTTTCGTCAAGCTCATTTGACGTGCCCTTAATATGGGATTATTATTAAAAATGAACTCCGTCACTTTGTTTAAGATGATTAATTGTGGAAACAATTCGTTTCATCTCAATGGGCGTCACGAATAGGCTTTCGTTTCGTTACTCTTCATTAGACAACCTCCTTGCTCAATACTTTTAATTGACAACCAAATTATCAAGTTCTAAATTGTCTTTAAATTATTTTCTTTTGAAAGGCATGATACGATGGAGCCCTTTGTTTGTGTGTGTGTTTTTTTATAATAATAATAATAATAATACTCTTTATTGTACACCATTAAAAGAAACAACAGAGAAAAAAAAAAACATAAAACGAAAGATGTACAAAGGCGGTCTTATCGCTGAAAGAGCGATCTCTTCCAGACAACCTTTGGGTATAGGACACGAAATAGAAACTGCAGTTAGGAAGTAAACAAACGATTGGTGTGCAATTAGAATACTCGAACAAAGTACTAATAGACAATATATAATAATAATAAACATACATAACACATACATATATAAAATACACATATTATATATATATATATACATATATATATATATATATATATATATATATATATATATATATATACATAGTAAATATATGTTTTTTTTTTTCGTATATAGTGTTTATGTTTTCATGTACAATCTGAAGGTAACGGAATAAGTAAATTAGGACACACCAGGAAATATCTCGAGAAGTAAGACCTTACAGAAGATCACAGCTAAATAATACTGTTTTCAAACAGTGTTGTGTTCCTGTGGTGAGTAAGATGACCGGAGCTCCTGAGGGGGATAATAATTAATTTTTTTTTTTTTTTTTATGTCATTAGGTCGGCAAACAAGCGTACGGCTCACCTGATGGTAAGCGATTACCGTAGCTTATAGACACCTGCAACACCAGAAGCATCGCAAGCGCGTTGCCGACCCAATCCCCAATCCCCCCAGGAGCTCTGGTCACCTTACTCACCAACAGGAACACAATACTGCTTGAAAACAGTATTATTTTGCTGTGATCTTCTGTAAGGTCGTGGTACTACCCCAGTCGGGCTGCTCCAAATTTTGAGCAGGAAATTCCTGCTGTGCCCTACCTCAGTTAAAATTTTGTACATTCTTGCATTTTTAAGAGGCAGTGAAAATATTAGAGTAAATAAAAACAAGGGTGCCTTCCCTTCCCCCACCCTCTGGCTTACATCGGAAATTTCGGTTAGAAAATAGAGTATATCTTTAAGTACCCTTTCAGTGGAATTGACATAACATCTTGATAGATGTCAGCGAACCTACAAACCGCGCAGCAGAAAACAGCTAAACTGCGCCAATATGTTAGTCAAATTATTTATTTATTATCCAATCTATTAATATTAATTACTACACAAAGAGACGCTAAGTCTACAACGTTTAGTTTTTGCGATGACTAACACAACCTCGAACGTTATATATCTGTTCTCCATTCAGTCATTACAATAATGATGTAATTGTCGTGTCAATGATATTTCAATTGTGTGTGTCCTTATCCACTGCTTGTAACGATATTAGTGTGTTGCATGGTCAGGCACTTATTAAAAATACCTAATAACAATTCATAATTTACTTTTGTTATTATTTATTATTTAAGATATATAAAAGAAATAATATAAATTACAAATATCAGTACGATGCCACGTTAATTCATTTGAGTTTTATCGGACATCGGTGTTGTCAACGTCATGAGCACACACTCGACATTATTCTAAGTCGTGCTTATTCAAGATAGCTTCAAAAGCACTTTAAAATCGTCTTTTAAAAATTAATTATTACATACAACATTTAAAAATAATAATTTAAATTTTTGTGATTCTATCACCGATTATTGAATTCCGTATTAATGTTCTGCTGAGAAGAACTGCCAAGAAAGTTAAAAGTTACGTTTTTACACAACTTATTATTCGATAAGATGTACATCAACCTTGTAACCTCTATTAGTAGCAGTAATTTAGTAAAACATATTATCGGATGTGGATATTATTAAATTAATAATTAGTACGTTTTAGATAAGTTTTAGCTTTCTTCTTTTACTTTTAACTTTAATTAATAACACTCTACTACTAGAATCAGACTAGCCTGTTAGCGCGGTTTGCAGTGACCTCACTGTCTGCTCCAGGGGTTGGGGATTCGTTTCCCGACTCGAGTCTGGATGTGATGTATCTATTTATTTATGTGTAAGTATATTTTTTCTATATATTTATCGAATTTTTTTTTGTATCTACGTCAGCCGGCTGTTACAACACAAGCATTAAGTTGCTTACCGTAGGAACAGACGACCGCGTGTGTAGCTATCTCTAAAAAAGAGAGTTACCAAACCTGATGAAAATTATTGATTCGATGATTAATATGATACAACAATAATACAAACGAAAAGTAGTGTATTATGAAAGTCATTACTATACAATTTTTTATACTCAGTCGGCAATCAAGCGTACGGCTCACCTGATGGTAAGAGATTACCGTAGCTTATAGACGCCTGCAACACCAGAAGCATCGCAAGTGCGTTGACGTCTAGTAACAAAACACTGCTTTTAAGCAGCTATTATGATCTTCTGTAAAGTCAAGCTACTTCCCCAGTCGACCTGCTCGAGATTTTGAGCAGGATATCTCCTTCTATGCCCTACCTCCGTGAAAATATATTAAATACGTTTTTATTTTATTTGGGAAGTAATCATTCATACAATGTACATATAATATATTTATGTTACGACTCAGTATGGGTGATTTGTCGTTGCTTGATGCTTTATGACCTGTCACCTCCTGTGATTGTCATATTCGAATTTTTATCGAGAAGATAAGCAGATTCGATGGCATACTACGTAATGTCATATTATGTCCGATGTCTTCTTTATAGACAGGGGTCGTCTGTGAGCATTCTTAAATTTCTTTCTTGGAATTTGAAAGTGAAGTATTAAACAAATAATGTATAGTTAATACAACATTCACAAACAATAAAGTCGGTAAACACAGCGTATTCTAATACGCTGAGTACTGGCATAATTAAAGAAAAAAAAAACATTAAACTGAACTAGTACTCAAAAACACACTTTATTTCTATCGGAATTGATATCAATTTCCAGTGTATTAGATCGATAACCGTTCTATTTCAGTTAATTAACGATTGCACTTAATATGGCGTGCACTTGTTCCAGAAATAAAACAGACTTGATAAGCTGTTTTGCACTTTATTGGAATGCTGTAAGATTGCTATTGTCTTGTCTTGTGTGTGTTTTGATGTCAAGTGGTTTGTTAAAGAGAACCAAAGCTTCACGTAATTATCACGTGATGAACACTCGGTCTGAAGAGTTGTTTCTCAATCGTGGTCATTGTCAGTGTGACAAATCTTTTTCTATTCGACAAGCGTGGGACTTGTTTGAAGTTTAATGTTCAAATTTGGATTAGAACAGCTGAGATTTGAGATTTCTCCTGTATTTTTTGTTTATACAACTTGGTCGGTCATCTGATGGGTAACGATTACCGTAGCTTATAGACGTCTGCAGTACCAAAAGCGTTGCAAGAGCGTTGTAGATTTCTAACCCCTAGTGCGTGCGTGCGTGCGAGGGTACGTGCGTGCGTG
Source organism: Melitaea cinxia (assembly GCF_905220565.1). Taxonomy (NCBI): domain Eukaryota; kingdom Metazoa; phylum Arthropoda; class Insecta; order Lepidoptera; family Nymphalidae; genus Melitaea; species Melitaea cinxia. Next base: position 436,903 of record NC_059408.1, on the reverse strand, counting down.
TGTGTTTTTATGTTTTAGAAAAAATTTAAACCATATCTGCCAACTTTTATTGATGACATGTTGGATTAATCTACATATCTACTCCTTAATAGGGGACAAGATGGCATTTACCACTTACTTCGTCACGCGGTTTCAAACGTGTAATTTCAGATTTCGCGGGAATTTCGGGATAAAAAGTAGCCTAAATAGTAATAGCGGGATGGCGCTGGTTTCAGATGGCTCAGTACCGGGTGCAGTGGCGAGCGTTGGGGGACGCCTACGTCCAGCAGTGGACTTTTCAGGGCTGCTGGATTAATAGATGGATGTGTTAAAGGAACATTAAAATCGGTCACTTAGATTTTGCGTAAAAGAGTAATAAACTCACAACCTTCCTCATTTAATATATTACTGTTTTAGAACGAAGTAGGATTACTTAAAGGCTTCAACGAATCATTGTCAATAAGTTGATTACTTTGAATCGTAAGCAATAAATACAACATCTTCACAATAATAATAAATAATAATCATAACAATATTTATAATTTCACAGTTTTTTTTTTTTTTTTTTTGAGGAGTAGTTGCGGACCTTGTTACCAAATCTTCTCTGCACAATCTACATCCGAGTCAGTGGTAGCTTCATATCATCAAATATAACAAACATTTAAACATTAATTGTAAAATGATAATTCAAAAGTGCTTTTCGAAGTGAAAAAGAAATTTCTGAATGTTGCGTTAAAAATATTACACCTGTGGATAGGCAGGAACTTCTATTAAAAAAAATAGTGTGTGCTTAAGATCACACGACAGAAGTGAAAACTTTATTGGCAACCGCAATCAAGCAATAACGCAATAAGTCCCGAGTTCACACGATCGAACCTATCACCGTTCAGCAACAAAGAGCAGCTGTTTGTATCTTTCTCGCTCGGGTACACTCGGCGGACCCGAGTTCACCCGATCGAGCCTACACGGTTTCACCTCAGAGCGTGATGGATCAGCCTAACTTACTACCTACTAAAAGAAGTGTTCACTTCAAAATAGAAGTAATAAAAATGTGTGCTTTATTCAATGAATTAAGTTTTATTCAAAGTAATAGTTGAAGGCAGCGCAGTCGACGGCGGAGCTCGTCGACTTTGTAATATATTCATGAAATATTGAAATGTTTTAATGCATAGAAACTCTCTTATAACACAGAAATTCGTTTAATATTGAAGCTGTACTAATATTAAAATGCTAAATAGCTTGTTTTATGTCTTTGTTTACGTATATAATATTTAAATTAATTTTTGATATTATTTATATGATTAAACGCCTCACTTTCAATCACCTCAATTAGGATGAAGTCCGGTCCTGTTTACAAGGTTCGACAAAACACTAAATAAACACAAAAATCAAGAAAATTTAGGTTCTAAGCTAGTCTAGACTAAAAGTCATAAGTTAAAAGTACATTTAAACGCTTATGAAGAGCAATCCTCTCTTTAAGAGCCATTTCACAAAAATCGGTAACAATCCGCGAAATTGTAATATTTTGACGTCGTTAATCTCAGTGTTGGATGCAATAATGTAATTTATATTCTTGAAATATAATAGAGCAACCTTTGTTGTAGTCCATAGTCAGATCAGAATTTTGATTTATATTATGTGTATAAAATTATTAACCTTTTCATCAGCCTCCTCCCTGGGTAAACGGTCGCAATGTATACTTTGAAGTCCTACTTTTCAATAACCTCTACGTTGAAACCATTTTAAAAAAATATCATAATATGTGGAATATAATTTTGTTGTCCACTATCATAGATTTTTATTCCATTTGTATCTCTTTTAAACGATAAAAAAAATTTAAAGTTACGAATATTTTCCAAATAAGTACAATTTTAAAAGCGATATTTCTCTTAGAAAACTAAGAAATTTTAACGAACTATCTTCATCAAAGTAAACTTACATCATTAAGGAATACAAAAAAAAATAATTAAAAGATGTAATTATTTTTAATACATTTTATATTAAATAATAAAAAGATAGTATATATTGCCACGCATCAAGCCCGGTAAATCAGTCGAGCGCTAGCGCTCTTAGAGGTAAGGTCCACGCCAAATTCTGCGCAGCCGTCTCTTTCGCTCACACGCGCCAAGCGCCTGTTGTTATAGCGGATAAAACGCATTTGATACTTTCATAATAAAATATAAATAAAATAAACATATTACGAAAATGACTGTAAAATAATATAATGATAATTTCTGTAAACAAATGTATAATTTAATTTTCTTTTCTCACACTATCAATACAAATAGGCATTTCAATCTGTTTGTCTTGTTATTTGTTAATTAATATGTTTGTCGGTGTCGATGTCATTAAATGCTATTTTATTCATATCGTAAATATTAGATTCATTCGTAAACTGAAAAAACTAAATCAATTTAAAAAAATTGTTTCATAAAATTGATTTTTTTAATTTTATTTTAAATTTATTGACTGTTGTTATATAACATACTTGAAATTTTTGACAAATTAATTATGTAAAAAACATTTTATACCATAGTTACAATTTTTATTATACATCAGAAAATGATCACGATGGTCTTTTGGTTGTCACACTATACGTACTAGCACAAAGATCGCGCGGCTCGTACGACTCGCGCGATGCGACCAAATTTACCTAAACTTGCAGAGCGTAAAATTGTGAAATGGCTCTTAAATATTTAAATTTAGCGTTTTGTAGTATCATTATCAGATTATATGGAAAAATAATCAACTTTAAAAAATATGGTGGCTGATGTAAACGGATAATAATAATAAATATAATTAATAATGTAAGAGTTGGTAAAAATAAACATAAATTGTCGTTTCTTTATTTTCAGGTGAGAGTGTCTATAGATATAAGTGATTTCAATCATTAAAACCTATACAGTCCACTGCTGGACTTAGGCCTCCACAAGTTTACGCCAAAAATAACGTGAACTCATGTGTTTTGCCCATAGTCACCACGCTGGGCAGGCGGGTTGGTGACCGCAGTACTGGCTTTGTCGCACCGAAGACGCTGCTGCCCGTCTTCGGCCTGTGTATTTTCTTACATTGTAAATTAAAATTTAACGAAATACAAACCTTTATTTTCAGAGCAACGCAATTAGTTTATTTTAAGGAAATATCTTATATCCTCTTAACTGTGAACATTTTACAAAATTCGCTTCTCGCAAAATAGTTACCCTTTTCGTATAAATAATTTAAAATCATCAAAAATGTATTTGGTTTTCTGAAGGTGATGGAAATAGTGATGTGTTCTCACGTCCGTCCGTTGATCAGCAAATATCCGAGTCTGTTTGCGCAGGACGGAATCGAACCCCGCTCCTGAATATTTCATTAACGGTCACATTTGTTACGGGTAGGGTTATCGCACACTTACGACTTAGTCAAATTTTAATTTCTTTTTGTGTATTTTTTATTACAATAAATAAATTAATAGTAAATAAAAAAAATAATGTACTTGTTTAAGACATTTAAACACTAAATTTCACAAAAAAAAACTAAATTAAAAAAAAACATTATTTTCGAAACAAGTTTTATTTTTTTCATGTCCTTTCTCTAAGGTTGTCTTAAAAGATCGCTCTTTAGCGATAAGGCCACCTTTTGTACATTTTCTTGCATATTTCTATGTATACGTATTGTTTCTGTTGTACAATATAGAGTATTGCTATTTGTGTTAAGGGTGCGAGAGCCCTAAAACGAGGATACAAAGAATGTTAAGATCGCCATTCTCCTGAAGGGCTCGTGCGGTGGCCCCGCGTTGCCCTCCGTAACCCTCACGAAATTGATTTATCCCTGCACTTTGAATACCTTCAAAAAGTGTTTTTATTCCATCGTATTTGGATTAAGGGCTTTTTCTGGATTGTTTATGTTATTTTATGTCGTATGCGATCTTGTCTTATTGTTAGAATTGGGTTTAGTTATAAAAAGTAATTAATTTTAGAGTCGGTCCTGCTAGCCTAGAATAACAATTGGATATTGTTTTGATTTGATCTGAATTTAATGAATTACCGTACAATGATGGTCGACTTTCGACTTTCAATTAAAAAAGTAGTTTCTTAAACGTAATTGAAATTTTACTAAATATACATATACCTATTATAACTTTTACTAAAGTGACCAACAAATCAGATTTTTTTTTCAAAAATTTTTGAACTAATTTGTAGTATCAGTAATATATAGTGATTAATATACATAAATAAACATAATAATACTCACCCTTGTGTGTCCTTGCCTGATTTAAAAAGGATCGCCATGTCTGAAGTTATTCATACAATCAAAAAAAAGAAGTACACAAAATCTAAATCAAAAATAACTTTCAAATAGGCTTCAAAAGCGCCTTCGATTCGCCACCTTACAAATTAAAATTTTAATTGTCGTTATAAGTGTAGCTATCACCGATTCGTGTGTAGATTCTGCAGAGACGATTCGACAAGAAACTCCGCCGTTACTCTTTCAAAAAAAAAAAAAAAAAAATTAATCCTAATACAAAATTGGGGTGAAATATTTTGTATGAAATGTAGGTAGGCAGGTACTCTAAGTATTATACGACTGGATTAAAAACATAACATACACTGCCAAATTTCATTAAAAATGAACCAGTAACATTAAAAAAAATTACATTAGATAGTATTTTTAATTTGACTTAATCAGGCTTGGCAGCATACACTACTTACGAGTGTATAGTTGAGTTATAGATGACGATGCGTTGGCGCAACGGTCACAGCACTGGTAGCTGTTGTAGCGGTTGCAGGTTCGATCCTCGCACATGACAAACATTTGTATTGGCCACACAGTTGTAAACCGTGGTCTGGGTATTTTTGTTGACCTTGTGGGCCTCCCCGCCCTGCCTCGGAGAGTACGTTATGCCGTCGATCCCGGTTGTATCATGTACACCTGATAGCGATCGTTACTCATAGCAGGGAATATATCCGTCAACCCGCATTGGAGCAGCATGATGGATTAAGCTCTGGTCCTTCGCCTACATGGGGAAAGAGGCCTATGCCCAGCAATGGGATATTAGAGGCTGAAGAACTACAGACGCGGGTGTAGCAACACGTGTTGCCTAGTATACTTTTACAAAGATAAAACACCCATCATTAGTTAAAGAAATGAATTACACTGTAATCGCTCTGAAATTACGGACCATTGTATATTATGTTTTAACAACAAAAACGTGCCAAATAAGAATACGTATAATTTTTTTTTCGCAAATTTCGTAATAATTTACGCATTTCCGCAAATTCCCTAATATAGGGGGAGGAAAATAGAGGCTCGTTAGAAACAATAAAATATATCTCGGGCCTAATGAGCTTTCGGGCGATGAGGGGGGAGGTCGAGGGGGTGGCTGATTGTAGGGTTTTAATAAATTCTGAGAAACAGACCGACAGGCGATAATGACTACTGAGCCACGATTGTTACCTTCCACTACGTACTATGAATATTCACATAAAAAAATTTAACATTTGATACACTGTTAATTTATTTTTTTAATTTTATTGTTCATAATCTGATGAGATAGCTCAACCTTACAAGTGATCACAGCCAAATATTATTGCTCTCCATGAGTGTTGCGTTAGTCAGAGCTCCTGTGGTGAGTTGCGTTGACAGCAAGAATAGAAGTCGGCAACGCGCTTGTGTCGCTTCTGAATACCGAACATTATTTATTTATACTTTATTGTACACCACAACTACATTTCAAATATTAAATATATTAAAGACATTACACAGACAGACACTATTTAGCCATTTCTTCCAGACAACCCACAGACGTCCATAGTCTAAGGTAACCCTTACCATCTGGGCGACTGTACGATCATTTCTTATCCATTTTTATACTATAGAAGTATAAAAAATATACTACAGTAATAATAATAATAAGATTTATTTATTTTCTCACCACAATATTGCTAACAGGACATTAGATAGGTACACAATAACATGAGCACTAATATTGTGGGAGACTGGTGCCTAAGATAGGCTCGAGGCCTGTGTTTCAGGACACCAGAAAGTGCTCAGGTTATGTTAGTTTAAATGAAAGCAAAAACATTGAGATTAATGGTATAATTATATCCTCGTTACGAAAATCGATAAAGCTGCAATTTTAAATAAAATATAGTTATAATTTATTAACTCCACCATAAATGGTTATCTCTCATTTCGATTTATTGTCTGCTTGTATTTATCAAAATAACTCGTGAACATTGTTTTTTATTTTTAATTACCAATATGGCGGTATGGGAATCGAATATCGAGAATGATTTATTGATATACTTATCGCTATTTTACATAAATTTTGATTTTTTTTCTTCGTATTCACGTCTTTATAAAACAACGATTTTAAAGTTTTCCTAATTTTAATCGTTTTGTTTACATCATTGTAAATATTGATAAAATTAGTAATTTTCCTGTTAATTACATGAGAAAATAAAGTCGACATTGAGCATTTATACCTTACTAGCTGACCCCACAAACGTTGTTTGCCATGTTATTAACCCCCTTAATCCCCCCCTTATGACTTAGAGGTATGAAAAATAGATGTTGGCCGATTTTCAGACCTACCCGATATGCACACAAAATTTTATAAAAATCGGTCCAGCCGTTTCGGAGTAGTATTGTTATGACTAAATTTACAATAGCAATTAATAAAAATAATCAAACTATTACTTGTGGCTTAGTATGCAGTCGACAACCTTTCTGGTAAAGTGCTAAAATTTAGCTTTTAGAAACCGATCGTGGGTTAGGTTCCTACTCGAACCACGTATTTGTAATATACAAATACTTATTTCTAGTTTAATGTACGAGTACGTTATACAATCGATTCCAAGTGTAATAAGCACACCTCATCAGACATTTCAACCCTTTTAAACGATAGCTATTGTTGAAAAGTTATTCAACAACCCGCTGTGGAGAACCTTAGCGCTTCAGGTCAGGTCAATAGTTATTAATTTAAACTCCATGATGATGATCCAATAAAGGATCGAAACGTCGCATGAATTTGCAATTAGTGGTTTGATTGGCACCTTATGTCCACTTTCCTGCGAACCGTCAAAGAATACTTATAACAAATGGACACAACGATAAATAATTAATTTAAACATTTGAAACAAACTGTGATCCTATAATATAATGTACAAAAACGAAAGTGACAAAGTGGAACAAACCGGAAATTCATTATAATTTTCGTCCACGTAGATATTTTTTCCTACATAGATAGCTCAATACGTTTGAAGGTCTGATTATTCCTTTGACAATATTGCAAGTAATTACAGGACTGGCCCCAATTCGTCGCCGCAGCCTGTAATCCAGGGGTGGGCGGGAGAGAGGTTTCTTTGATTTTTTTTCGTGGGTTTTTCCTTATTTCTATTTATTAATTTACAATTATGGAAAGAAAATGAGATTGTAAATTGAAGTGGAAATCGAGAGCTACGATTCAAGTTAACACGCAATAGGAACGTGATACGTTTCATAATAATATAAGAGAAGTTGTTTGTATCTGTTATGACAATTATAACAATGATAAACGTTGTTAACTTGACGGTCTCTACCAGGGTTTGAACCCTGTACATAGATCGGGTGACTAGAAACACACAACACACTAACGGGAACGTTCAGGTCACGATAAATATGAATGAATTAACGAAATGAATACTGCTATTTTTTTATTATTATTATTTATTTTTTTATTTATAATAATATAACTCTATCTACTATCTTTTGTACACAAATAATATTAAATTTAACAAATTTGATTGATTGAGTGGTGTACTCATATGAACTGGTCTTGCAAGAGTGACTGTTGCCTGTTCTTTTCAGCAGAATCAACATTACGAATCGAAGCTAGCTTCACATTAGCTACAAATAGATAGTTACTCTGTGAAATGACGGTTCGAAAATGCTTTTTAATCTTACTTGTTAAAGACATCTTTCGTATTGTAATTAATTAAAACTTACTTGTAAAGTTAGCAACTCTTGTTTATATTTTTTCAGATGAGGTGATTTAAAAAAATGTTTTTTTTTTTTTGTTTTAAATTTAAATGATAGGAATTTCAATGGCAAGGAAGCGGGTAGAGTTTATAACAAAATTCATGCATTTTATTAGTATTTAGCGACACGAAACGTTCCAATTAGGAGTTTATATCTCCCTCCCAGCGCTGAACACGACACTCGTTACCGTTGAATTTACTTTTATAACGTAACTCTAGACCTCGTAAAAATATATACAGCAAATATACATGCGACCCTGTTTTATTTTTAATAAACGCTTTGCTCCCTCGCGTAGCAACTTGGAAACTGCTGCTGAAACCTTAAAACTTAATATATACGTTGACAATAATTGTTCACTACTGGGTTACAGTAACAGCCTTTAGAATATCTATTTAGTACATAGAAATGATTGCCGAAGTCTAGGTATTTATATTTTCCTAGATCCAAAATATATTATTAACTTTTCCGTAGTAATTTTATTATTAAGTGATACAACATCTACGGGTTTTTAGTTGCTCGTGCCTTTTTTGTATTTTATGCATGTTTTTGCTCATTCGCGTGTGTTTTGTCGCTTTTCAGACCAGCAGTCATAATACTACTTTGAATGCTTACGTGTTTGCTATATGTTATTGTCTAGGTATATATGTTTATGGACATTGATATGTAATTTGACTAGGGTTTTAATTTTTAACTGTAAAAAATATCTACAATTTTAATAAACGCCAGTTACGAATTTCGACTTAGGAATCTTTTTTGCACAGATAATAGAGTATAGCATCTGCAGCCACAGATAATATATGAATACTATTATAACTTTCTTTTGTTATAATTAAAACAACAATGGCTGCTACAATGCTATACAAATCTTTTTTTTTTACAACTACTTCGGCAAACAACCGTAGCCTACAGACGTCTGCAACACCAGAATCCCTCTGTTCACCTTAGTATTCATATTTCGAGCAGGATGTTCCCTGTTGCCCTCTCTAAGTATAAAGTTAACCTTTAATTTAAGTGATTAATATTGTAAATTTGAAATTTAGTGGTATTGTAGAAATATGTAAATATTGTTTTAAGTAATGACTTGTTTGCCATTAATAAAAAATAAGTAACCGAAATCATATTTATGGTCTCATTTATATGTTTCATTTTTGACCTCATGATATTAATATCAACAAATTGAAGATGTTTCTCGTTTGTAACGGATTTTACCTGACCGTGTGTACGGATGGTGATGTACCGAATGTGAGATATTTAGAGTACCCGGTCCTAAGAGCTCACGTCAAGTAATCTCGTTTATTTAATAAAATACCTAAGTTCGCTTCCGGGTCGCGTGAATAATTTAAGATGGCGGTCTCGGCGAGATCGTAAGCCGCTTTTCTTGGATATTTTTGGACTGGTGAAACCGGTAATAAGGAAATTGGGTCTTACCGTGAGTTTTCATGAAAATTCAGGATTTTTTGTATCATATACTTTTGTATAGCATAGTTGTTTTTCATGTAGATTTGGAGTTACTCAAACATGACAAAAATAAAACTTGTAACACCAATATTATAACCACTTAACAAATAAGTAGTTATAAATCATCTTTTGAACAAATATAAAAAGTATATGAAAATTAGTTTATTTTTCTGACAGTATCAATTCTACGGATACAAACGTACACTAAATATAAAACAACACCCTTTTTGTGGGGGCTAAAGTATACAAATACGACACACATTTTCTATTTAAAGAAGAAAAGGTAAATATTTCATATATGCTTCACGTGGTTAAGTGGCTTGACAAGTTGATGTACATTTATTACGGCTAGTGGTCGCCTAGTGCTTGAAATTTGACAAAATTAATTTAAATTATAAGTTTGAACATTAAACAAAGGAGTGTGCGTGTGTGTGTCAAATACATGGTAGTGTGTGTAATGTTTTTTATTGATTTAATGTATTTTTTATGAATGTGTGGCGTATCCGATCGCGCACGTAAAACACCGTACGTGTATCCGAACGCAACGCGGAAGTGGGTGGTCTCTATGACATGTCCGGGATTTTTCGACTCTCTCTCGTGCCGCTTCCGAACACGCAATTAAGGCAAAATATTTTGTGGTTTAAATAAATAATTTAAAAAATGTATCAGGATTCAACACTCCTCTATATAAACTATGTGTGCGAAATTTCATACTCCTCCGTCCGCGCAATTTTCGTAAAAAGGCTTACAAAGTTTTTGTTTCACGTATTAATATATATATATAGATAAACTAATAAAAGGAAAAATATTTACGAAATTATATTTCATTTTCTTTTCCTCGTATTATTTGTAAACACACAAAAAAAACATAAATATAATATTTTATTCCGATTATTTCTAATCAAGAGTAAGATTATTTTCATAATAACGGTATCAATAAATTGATATTAGAGATAAATGATTATATTTGCTCGCAAACGAAAAAAAACCGACCTCAATTACATCGACAAGTAATACAACGTAGAGAGACGTAAATACGCGTTATCAAAGATTACTCAAAAAGTTGTTATCAGATCTCGATGAAATTTAAATATGAACACACGATAAACATCAGCTTTCGATTAAATTAAAAAAATATCAAAATCCGTACACCCACTAAAAAGTTATGCGGTATAATACAACGTCGGTCGGCGAAAAAAGAGTCAAGTAAAAACGCATTATTAGATATAACTCGGAAAGTAGTTGTTAGATCTCAAATAAATTTAAGTGGAACCAAACGACACACACCACCTTTAGATTAAAAAAAGAACAGTCGACATCGGTCTACCCGGTCAGAACAATTGTTCTGAAATAACTTACATTAAAAAAAAGCATTCGAATTGAGGAACCTCCTCCTTTTTTGGAAGTCGGTTAAATACTAGTTATACGCCGAGGTTTCCTCCTTTGAGCATGAAGTTTTAACGCTAATTGAGATAAACTGCTTAGTCAGACATTTTTATAATTCCACAGTTTTTCTCATTTACAGACTAATTAACGCGATAAGATTTTTTTTTTAAATAAGATTTACTTAGATAACTCTTTCTAAGAAAGAAACGCCATTTACCATATTAGCGATACGTAGTTATAAATACTCGCACCAATTCTAAGCTGTGTACTGAATCTTAGACCAGATTTAAAGTTCCAATCCAATTTTTTTTTAATAACATATCAAAAATCGACCGTGCCAGCGGGGATCGAACCTGCATCTCCGGCTGCCCGCGTAGGTGCTCTAGCCAATTAAGCTATGGAACGATGTGATATTAAAAAATGTTTAGAATTCCCTAATGTGTGGGTAACATAAAAATAAAAATCGTACAAATTAGAAATCGAAGACGACAACTGTAACCAATCTTATGCAGCATGTGTGACGCCGGAAAAAATCTTACAAATCAACAGACCGATAAACGAATATTCTAGAAATAATTGTTTTGCCTTCTATGTACCACGAATGTTGTATACGTACAAACATTAGTTAAAATATTACCATACACAAATACAAAGAGAATAAATATTTTTGCTTGACGTGATTACTGAACAAATCATGTTTACTCAACTAAACAAATAATAGATTTTGAGAAATATATCTTCAATACGGTAAACAATTCTAATTGTAAGTAATTTTTGGCGACAGTCCTTCAGTATTTCATTCAATGTCTGATCAAGGAGATTTTCTTCTAACAATATAATATATAGGTTTTCAGATTGAGTCACTTTGAAATATCTTAACGAATGATAAAAATATAATTTAATAAAAATACGTGTATTTCTATGAAGAATAAAGGTCTTTTTTATACAAGTAAGTCGGCAAACAAGTGCACGGCTCAACTAATAATAAGCGATTACCGTAGCATATAACCTGCAACACTAGAACCCTACCCCTAGCTCAAACGGCGTCTGGTCACCTCACTCACCGTATAAATTATTATAAAATAGAAATTAGCTTAGAAGAGTTATTAGGTATTATCATCATTATCGTCATTACAGCCTATACAGTCCACTGCTGGACATAGGCCTCCACAAGTTTACGCCAAAAATAACGTGAACTCATGTGTTTTGCCCATAGTCACCACGATGGGCAGGCGGGTTGGTGACCGCAGTACTGGCTTTGTCGCACCGAAGACGCTGCTGCCCGTCTTCGGCCTGTGTATTTCAAAGCCAGCGGTTAGATGGTTATCCCGCCACCGGTCGGCTTTTTAAGTTCCAAGGTGGTAGCGGAGCTGTGTTATCCCGTAGTCGCCTCTTACGACACCCACGGGCAGAGAGGGGGTGGCTATATTCTTTAGTACCGTAGCCACACACTAGTTAGGTATTATCGTAAAAAAGAAATTCTTATGAAAGGAAAAATAATAAATCTCAGTAAATTATGTCGAGATAAAGATCGGTAAAGCTTATAATAATATAACAAAGTAGATAATTATGTTTGTTTAAACGCACTAATCTTTTAATTGTTTTTCAAATAATTTAAAAAAAATACTGTCAAGGAAGACAACGCTAGGACAAACTAAGCCTTCGGGCCATGGTTCAGGAAGGAAGGAAAATTTTGTCCAGATACGTATGTATACATTATAACTCTAAAAGCCATGCAGGCCATGTGAGGCTATGAAAATATTACAAGAAAATAAATATTATAAATCATGTTCATAGATTGTCACATTAATTCAAATACAAGATAAAAAGACGAAGATATAACAGTTTTTTCTATCATGATATATGAGACTGTAATTTCATTAAATGTGGTTTAGTATGATGTTTTATAGCCTATCATTTGCTAATAATATAGTGTCTGTCAAAATTTTGCTGAAGTTAATAAATTAATCTCAGACTTATGTACATAAATGTATTCTACAACCATTTACGTGAAATAAATTTTACTAAAAATGGAAGCAAGTTATGTTTTATACACAATTAAACATTTTTCTTAATATCGTTTCATGTTTTTGTCAAATCTCATGGGAACCGACCAACATAGGCCGATATATATGTAGTACCTAAATCTAATAGTTTCATAATAAAATGCCCTGTCTGTTTAACAGATTGTATTAAAATATATTATAAAAGGAAAATAAAAAGCGTTAGAAATATTTATTGCTCATAAACCTTAAGATTATCTTTCATTCCTTTGTTAAAAATGTTAATGTCTGATCAAATTTTTTGTCCTCGCTGTATAATTCACGCGACCGGCTGCAACCCTGGATTAGCTACAATTATCGCTTTCCACCCCATAACAAAGCTCGGGACACCATTAACCGTATATAATTATATAAATTTTAAAGATCTTAAATAAATTTTACACTGTAAACTGTTTTACGACTCGCATCGTAAAGATTATCGTTATTAATATATGTTTCCGCGGGATTTTAGACGTTATGCACGATAGTTATTGTAACTATTATCGTGTGGATGTTTTTGTATGAATGATAAATATGTCGTGACATCTGTCGTTGCGTACGAATGTGTTTTGTGTACTTTATAAGAGTAATAAAACGTACAAAAGAATATTATAATTAGTGTTTGCAGTAGTGTAATAAATGTGGTGAAACTTGGTTCTTTTAACGGTTACATCGATAGAACAAATTTAGCAGCGGCGGCGGCGCGGTTTGTTGTGGGTTCGATACCCATCCCGAGTCTGGGATTTATTTATAAATTTATATATGTATTATTTATTAGTAGGTTTATCGAAAAAAGAATGTAGCTATACCAGTCGGCTGTTACCTATAACACAAGTATTAAGTTGCTTACTTTAGGAAAAGACGACCGTGTGTGTATTGTGTAGATATTTATTTATTAATATATTAATTTAGTAGATACTGTGAAACAGGGCTAAATATTTCATCACATTCTTTCAAAAAAACTAAATGATTAATCACTTGGGGAATAAGCTGGTAGATACGTGAAGCGTTGCGAAAAGTGTAATTAGACGACGCGAACGGAAGTTGAGAGAGAGTGAGTTGAATTAGTGAAGATAAAAAGAGAGAGTTACCAGTTACGTTTCGTAAGTTTTATTTCAGTCGTGTGGTCTAAGGCACGCTCGTTTTTTTCGATAGGAACGCTATAACAGGAATATACCTAGCTTTCTCACATACTTTGACAATCAATTGCTATCATTCATGGCGGGATGGTTTATGGTATATACTAGCCGTTACCCACAACGTAGCCTGAATTTCTTTAGTAATTAGTAACCTCCCTTGAAGCTTTTTTTATGGTACAAAAGGTAGCCTCTATCCTTTCCTGTAGTCTACTCAATCTTTGTACTTAATTTCATCAAAATCCGTGCCCTTTTTTACGGTACAAAAAGCCTCTATCTTTCCTGTAGTCTACTCAATCTTTGTACTTGATTTCATCAAAATCCATTCAGTTATTTAGGTGTAAAAGCGCAACAGGCAGGCAAAGTAAACTGAAAGTTTATAATATTGTTGTCTGGATTACTTATTAATAATCATTTAATGGTAAAAGAATAATTATAATCGGCTTAGTTTCAGAGTAAATCGATTACAAAAATTTACCTTTTATTAATTATATTAATATAGTTCTAGAGATCGTTCTCGTAAATCTGAAACGCTGATGTAAATTTATTTTCAAACGGTTTGTATTTACAGAACCGGCGCGGGTTGGAAACGTTAGCGAATACTGTGTGTAAATACAAGTTATATATAGATTGATAAATATTACAGCTTCACGCGAAGACTGCGTGGCGCGGCGTGCTGGGCGCGTGGACTCGTATCAATTAGATTAGATCGTTGATAGTTGATGTCAAAGTTATTTGAACGTGCAATTATTGATTACGACAATTTAATGAATTTTATTTGACGAGGCGTTTTAGTGTAATCTTGATTCGTGACTTTCGGGAAATGTTAGCATAAAAAAGCGAGTGTGCTTTAGACCACACGACTGAAGTAAAACATAAACATACGAAACGAAACTCTCTCTTACTATTTTCACTAACTTATATCTCCCACTCTTGAACTTGCGTTCGCGTAGCCCGATCACACCTTTCGTAACGCTCTCGTCACGCATCCACCAGCTTACTCCCCAAGTCAAGCGTGCGTAAAGAAGTCTTACTTCAAAAAGATCATGCAACAGCCAACAACTCTCGTCAGAAGTTGGTCTCTTTCTGAAACTAAGATCGTTCTTAGTGTAATAGATTGTAATTTAGATAATAAAAATAGCCATAGCTTGCATTTGAGTTAATCTAGTTAAACGTTATCAGTTATTAAAATGTTTCATAACAAGAGCACGGTGCTTTTTAACCAACTTCAAAAAAGGAAGAAGTTCTCAATTCAGCTCATATTTTTATGTGGTGTCACCTCAACTTTTTTCTGGATGGACCGATTTCTTCCCTTTTTTCCGCTTGTTGTGTCGTTCTATTTAAATTTGAAGGAGGTCTGACATGTAGTATTTACTCAACTATTTCGTCTATTTTCGTCTACCTACTTACGCTGTTTTACTTTTCGATGTAATTGGTCGGTTTTCTTGTTTGCGAGCATACAGAATTATACCATCTCTTTATCTTCACTGAATAGTAGGTCCATTAAACAACCAACAACCAACAATTATTAAATTCTTCTACACATTAGTATATTTTAGCTTTCCGCATTTTTTATGTCATTTTCGAATAAATAATGAAAATGTATTTGCTTGCGAAAAAAAACTGACAAATTTACATGGACCATACAGCGAAGATAGGTGAAACAATAGTCAAATAAAAACGCGTTATTAGAAATAACTCAAAAAGGACAAGTCAGATCTCAATCAAATTTAAATAGCGTGACAAGCATTAGCTTTTGATTAAAAAAAGAATTATCGCTATCGGTCCAGCCAGTCAAGAGTAATAAAAATACAGTCGAATTGTGAAGATTTTCCTTTTTTGAAGTCGGTTAAAAACAAGCAAAATATTTGACATACAATGTAACGAACGAAATGGTAGGTTTTAAATTTGTTTCTATATTTCTTGATGTAACAGTTTATGACGTTATCAGCCGATCCGTATCAAAGTTGCAAGTTTTATCAAATAAGTAGCAATTGGCACGCGTCGCGTGTCATCTCCCTGACAGATAGCGTTCGTCTGTTGCGGATCGTTGGCAATCTCTGACGTCATTAGATTTATTTCTAGATTTATACATTTCAATGTAGATTGATGAATTTTTGTATGTACTTAGATTATATTTTTCGTTTTCAATAATGTATTTTTCCAACCGTCATCATTATATCTATGTATTTATTGATATTTTTATCTACAATGGGTATATTCTTACTTTATCATAATTTCGTGGCTGGAACATGTGTCTTTTAAGACCTAGCAGCTTCATATATCGAAGATCTCGAGGATCGACCAAGTCCTAAGACTTTACTCCTTGATTGATTCAGACTGTAACGACTCACTCTTGAATAAATGCTTTTAATAATATAATTTTTCAAAATAGAAGAAGAAATTTACAACAAAAAACACATAAGAAAAGCAAAAAGTGTTGAAACAAAACTTTTTTTTAAATATAAGTTTTAACATCCATGGGCTTTTAAGTGCCCATGCCTTTTTTATTTACATTTTAATTTTCAAAGCGTAGAGGCGTATTATTTTCAACACTGCATGCTTCAAATTACGAATGCATTACTATTTTATAACACACTACATGCTTTATACATTACATGTGTAACTCTGCAATGTTAATTTACCGCATTCTCGACGGCCACTCTCATTTCTCTAAACTTTTTTTTCTGAAACATAACATTTATTCGATTACACATTTGTCAAAATAAAACATAATTGTAAAAAGTTTAATAAATAATAATCTGTAATGTAAAATATCCATACATATCAAATAACATAAACATTGCTATCGTTGTGGATACATGTGGCGGCGTGCGACCTCGCCCAGCTTATCGCCATGCGGAAAGACTACAACTGCGATATTTACGAGTACTATTTGCCGATGGTCGGTATTTGGTTTGTATGTTTGTCTTCTTATCACACCTTTTGAACGTGAAACACATTGCAAATCGTTTGTTACTTATATAAGTCACTTGATGGCAGAATAATAACACAATAACACTAGGTATTAATACTGTGTGGCTACGGTACTAAAGAATATAGCCACCCCCTCTCTTCCCGTGGGTGTCGTAAGAGGCGACTAAGGGATAACACAGTTCCGCTACCACCTTGGAACTTAAAAAGCCGACCGGTGGCGGGATAATCATCCAAATGCTGGCTTTGAAATACACAGGCTGAAGACAAAGCCAGTACTGCCGTCACCAACCCGCCTGCCCAGCGTGGTGACTATGGGCAAAACACATGAGTTCACGTTATTTTTGGCGTAAACTTGTGGAGGCCTATGTCCAGCAGTGGACTGTATAGGCTGTAATGAATAATGATGAATACTAGGTATTTCTTAAAATTAACTGTTTTTGGAACGAAGTTCTTATTATTGCTATTAACTACCGAGCCATACTATTTAACTAGGCCAAAATAACTTCCAGAAGGAAGCCGATAGGAGGATTCGAAGAATTTTTTCATTTCGATGATTTTGCAATACTTGAAAGTGAAAGTCTTCGACCAATGCTACCTGCCTGTTTTAACACATGGTGCAGCGACGTAGACACAGATGAAGGGACTGGTCTGGAAAGGATCTGGGAAAGGTCTGGTCTCAAAGACGGGATTAGAAATGAGACTGTTCGCGACAAAGAACGAAAGTAACCGACATAGCCCTCAGAATTAACAAGTTAAAGTGGCAGTGGGCTGGTCACCTGTGTCGCGGGACCGATAGCCGCTTGAGCAGACGTGTTGTGGAGTGGAGACCGCGTGTTAACAAATGCAGTGTGGGACGTCTTCTGGCCCGCTGGACTTACTCTACGTAAGATTGCCGGTGGTGGCTGTATGATTACGGAAAACCGGGATGTCCGGCGCGAACTTCGGATGGCTCCTATCCAGCAGTGGACTGCGATAGGCTGAAGGAGTATTTCGAAGTAGCTTTCGCTTTTTATGGATTGAAGTTAAATAACTTTTTTCACATGTGTCGTTGCTCATTGCCATTGTATTATTATTTTGTATGTTTTTTTGAGTATGTTAAGCCGTCGATCCCGGTTGTTAATCGTTACTCATAGTAGGGAATATATCCGCCAACCCGCATTGGAGCAGCGTGGTGGATTGAGCTCTGATCCTTCTTCTGCATGGGAAAAGAGGCATAGCCCAGTCGTGGGATATTACAGGCTGAAGCGATGGATGAGTTTTTAAGTGTAATAATAAATATATATGTACGTACGAGTATCAACCATTATTATGTCACGGACATGGTTATACATAATCTATGGCTATGGTAATAGATTTGTTTGTCATTTGACTAATACAATGTTTTTTGATATAACAGTCGTATTACGAAATGTTTGCCATGTGTTATCTCGGCGTCCTTGAGCGAGGATCTGGCAAAAAGTACTGTTTGTATATGTTTTATCCAAGGTTGCTCAAATATTATTTACTCTGGGTCAAACGATGGAGCGCGTTTACATTCTGTCAATACGTTATACGAACTCATAAATGTTATTAGATATTTTAATATGTATATATAATTTTCATTTGAAGCCAATAAATTGATAAAGATGCAAAAGAAAAAATTCCTAGAATGATTACAAAAATCGTATGAAAAGTTTGAAAACGAATAATCTAAAAAAAGAAACAACTAAAATCATTGATGTACGTATTTAGACTTTGCTACATTATAATTTCGTCAAAATCAAACAAGTTACAATTTATTTAAGAACATCTTTATGACAAATGTCATTAATCTGAAATTTTAATCTAAGGAACCCTTTTCTAGTAGTTTCATACTGTAGAATACTACAAACATAAAAAAGTTCTTAAAAGACATAAGACTGTCAAATTCAGATTTTGTGACTTTTTCAAAGTCGATTCATCATCATTACAGCCTATACAGTCCACTGCTGGACATAGGCCTCCACAAGTCCACGCCAAAAATAACGTGAACTCATGTGTTTTGCCCATAGTCACCACGCTGGGCAGGCGGGTTGGTGACCGCAGTACTGGCTTTGTCGCACCGAAGACGCTGCTGCCCGTCTTCGGCCTGTGTATTTCAAAGCCAGCAGTGGGATGGTTATCCCGCCATCGGTCGGCTTCTTAAGTTCCAAGGTGGTTGTGGAACCTTGTTATCCCTTAGTCACCTCTTACGACACCCACGGGAAGAGAGGGGGTGGCTAAATTCTTTAGTGCCGTAGCCGCACAGCAAAGTCGATTAGGAAACAACAAAAGATACATAATAATAATATTTATTTATTTCAAATATTTGGTACATAGCAAAAACAATCTATAACGATAATAACTACATTAGTATAAAACTGTGTCGCAGTCATTAACTTAAATAAAAAAGTGTTTGTGCAATTCGCACACGGCAGAAATGCTTCTGAAAAGTAGCCCAAAAGAGATCTTGTCACCGAGAATATAAAATACTGTGTAATGTATTCTATCTCATTCTCTCCTGTACATTTATGTGTTTGTTTGTTTATCTTGACGCAATTTCGTTTCATCGAGTTTGAAATAACAACGGGGGGGGCACAGCAGGAATTTCCTGCTCAAAATATGGAGCAGCCCGACTGGGGTAGTACCTCGACCTTACAGAAGACCACAGCTAAATAATACTGTTTTCAAGCAGTATTGTGTGCCTGTTGGTGAGTAAGGTGACCAGAGCTCCTGGGGGATTGGGGATTGGGCGGCAACGCGCTTGCGATGCTTCTGGTGTTGCAGGCGTCTATAAGCTACGGTAATCTCTTACCATCAGGTGAGCCGTACGCTTGTTTGCCGACCTAGTGACATAAAAAAAAAACAACGATTCTAAGGAAGTTTCACATCAAAAACTTAATAAGCTTACAGTGTAGCAATAACATGTGATAGTAATGAGCTCCTGGCGACGGTTTCCGTTGAAACGTGTTGAAACAAGCTCGGCGAACAGTTTAGTGGTTTGTGGTCGGTGAGTCAGTGAGCCGGTGTGTGGTGGTCTACGGGGATGTGGTGATATGGGACACCGTTAGCTTACCTTGGAACAACTGCTAGGAGCTAGTCGAGAAATATTCAATGAAAATTATAATTTTATAAAATTGCATCTATGAAAAGAATAATTGTGTTTGCAGGCAAACGAAGAAAAACCGACTACAATTCTATCGACAAGTAATACAACGTAAGTAAACAAAAAAACAGTCAAGTAAATACGTATTATCAAAGATTACTCCAAAAGTTGTAATCAGATCTCGATGAAATTTAAATGTGACCACACGATAAACATCTGCTTTCAATTAAATTAAAAATCATCAAAATCGGTACACCCAGTAAAAAGTTATACGGATTTATGAGAGTTTCTCTTGATTTCTTTCGTGTTTCCCTTGATTTCCCTGGGATCACATCATCAGATCCTGGTTTCCTTATCGTGGTACCAAACTAGGAATATGTCCTTTTCAACAAAATAAGAATTATCAAAATCGGTTCATAAACGACGGAGTTATCCCCGAACATACATAAAAATATATATATAGGGTCGAATTGAGTAACATCCTCCTTTTTTGAAGTCGGTTAAAAATGAATTTATGAATGAAACTTTTTGCGGATAAGAGGAAAGCTCAAAAACGGCTGGACATTATCGGTTGTTTTTTATATCTAATACCACTGTTTATATCTTGTTGCAAGTTGTAACATAGTAGAGAGAGCAGAGAACGGATAGAGAGAGATATTTGTTCAGAAAAGAGTCGATATAGAATCTCAAAAGATGTAACAATTTCACCATCACACATTTGACATTTTGTAAACCAAGACGATTTCTGATAAGTCAGCTACTAAAGAACAAAAATACTTTTTTTTTAAATACATAATTCACATAACGTTAATTGCTTAAAATAATATTTTTGAAGATTGATAATTAATAATATTTTGTGCTGGGCATAGGCCTCTTCCTCCGAGTAGGAGAGGAATCAGAGCTTAATCCACCACTCATACTCAATACGTCATACTAGATCTTAAGACAGTTGCTATCCCATACGACATATCGTCAGACGTCGTCAACTCATAACGACACATATAAACGCACCCCATAGATATGTCTGTACAATATCAACAGACATGTTTACGACCGACTACGTTATCAGCTGTAACTGAAGCGTTGAAAATATTATAAAATGTTATTTATTATAATGGTTACGAAAGATACTACTCGCAGAGAATATGCTCTCGTGAGACAGAGCTATGTTTCCAGGGAGATGACAAAACTATTTCTATGAATTAGCTTAGGTTATACTAAAAAAGGTGCAAAATTGAACCGTTTTAAGAATAGATATCTTATTTTTTTTATACATAAATCTTTTGCACTTTGCATTTGTGGGCTGTAAGCGATTGCAATATTCCTCGTGAACCACAAAACTGTAAAACTTGATATCGCGCTACTACTATAGTCGTAGACCTTTTAAGCTCAGCTTGCACTTCTTAAAACATCCGAGCATAATCAAACCTAACGCAAAGAGGAAATTGACCCACTACTGTACCACGAAGGCTTTTTACTTATGTTTTAGCTTCTGAACAAAATATTTCAATTAGAAATGATTTACTAATCTTTCGTTGGCAATACGAGTTGCAAACTGAAAATGTTCAGAATGTGACATCATTATTTTATCATTATTGTTTGTATATTAAGTTGTTGTGTCTGCAAATGTTTGATTACACAAGTTCTAAACATTAAAACTCCTTACTGATAGTGAACTATCAAACACGACAGTAAGATGTATACAGTAACGGCAAACAGATATTGTTTTATCATTATATGCTATTTTAAAACTGTTTTGTATGTATTATAGCGATAATTATTCCACAACTTTTTATTTAATTTATGTTTTATTTCTGGGTTTTAAATACAGAATTCCTATTGGAGAACGTTGAGTGTAAAGCGTACAACCAAGCGTTCTCCCCAGCATTGTAACGTTAATACATTAACATAACAATATCACGTAACTAATAGACATCAAAATACTTATCGATAGCGAGCTATCGACCACGACTATGAAAGATAAACACTAGACGTTAAACAAAGATAAGGTACTTTATCTTTTTCTATTTTAAGTCAAATGCAAATGTGATAATACTCGTAATATATTGTAATAACATTTACAGTGTTGCAAAAATAAATTTTGTAATAGCTAAAAGATTTTTGAAAGTGCCTAAGTATTCAGTGTTCTATCAATTCGACTGTCCCTACGTATAATATCGAAATTGAAAAAAAGGCACTTCACATTTTTTACGCTGAATGATTTGTTAAGTACCGATATTGAGTATAAGCTCATGAAAATGTGATTTTATGTGTATTTTATAGCATTTTCTCTTTTTTCTTTGAAAATATACATAAAAAGTAGTTTTTTCATGCAATAACAAAAATAGAAAATTTTCAATTTCGATACTGTACGTAGGGACAGTCGAATTCTTCTCTGACGATTGTACATTCCGGATCCAGTTGTAGCTTGACAAAAGTAAAATTTTCATATTGTAGTTAGTTATAGATTGTTATCAATAGCGTTTAGTTTGGAAGCAAGTTCTAAAAGAATTTCGTGTAAAAATAAGTAGTTTAATAAATTTTTATATTTGTAATTGTGATAGCATTTACATTTCGTTTCTTGAAAACTCAGAATAATTAAATACCAAACGTAACATTCATTCATTCACTTCATTCATTTATTATTCATTCATTTCACTAAATTAAATATTCAGAGAATTAAAGAAAAGAATATGATCGAAGTCTGTGAAGGACAGTAATTGTAAGAAATTGTCTACAATGCAAAAGATACAAAATGTCTGTATGTTAGTACGCTATTTTATCTGTAAAGCCGGAGATATTTTAGAAGACCTATACGAGTAAACGTATTTCAAAATATTCCGCTCATTACGTTATAAGAGTAATTTACCATAAGCTAAGACAACGAGCAAAAAGTTTAAGCCTATTTGAACCAGTCATTCAAACTATTATTACTAACTGTAACAACTTAGCAGACACATTCATAACTTGTTCAAATACTCTGCTTGGAAGTCGGACGAAAATACAAGTTTATCAGAAATCATGAAATGACTGGTCACATAACATCTCAAGAGTCGAGTTTATTAGTAAAAAAAATAGTCTCAATAGATGGACCTCATAAAGTGTATAAAAAGCACTTATGTAGGCTCGGTAGGACCCCGGCGGCGGCAATAAAACTAAATAGCTGACTGCTCGGGGTTAGAAAAAGTTGAGAGATGGGGCAAAAAGTAGGATCCGTTTAGGTCGTACCTTCACCTTCTATCGCGCTATATCGCGACCTTGAAACAAGTGGTTTATTTATCGTATATTTATTTCATTTTTGAATAACACTCAATTCTCGAATGTGGAAAGACCGCTTTTATGTTTTTATTTAGGGAACTTGAAATCTTGTTGCAAGAAAAAGCTATGTAGTCCGAACGAATCAACCTCCTTTCCGTACGGATATCTGTGTTCAAAGCACAGTGGAGCTCCCAACCGGAGACCGACAGCAATTCTAAAACTTTCATTGTCTAAAAGTATCCCAAGGTTTTTTAACGGCATTGCGTGTAACCAGTAAATTAATTTAAACGAGAGTTTAGATATCAAGTACCGTTCTACGGTTTGAGTGAGATTCGATAAATATTGCATTGTAAGTGACGATCATATGAATATTCATGATAACAAAATAATCATTGATATCATAACCTCTAAAATTTTTTTGTGAAGTTGTTATTTTTAGTAATAATAATTCATGGATGTTCATATTCGTATTTTTTTTTATCATACGTTTTTATTGTATTTTTTATTTTACAGTTGGAGATACGCTAGAGATAGATTAGCAATATATTAATTATATCTTCTCATATAAGCACACACACCATAATTGTGTTTGCTGGCAAACAAAAAAAAAACCGACTTCAGTTACATCGACAAGTAATACAACGTAGGCAGATGAAAAAGTAGTCAAGTAAATACGCATTATCAAAGATTACTCCAAAATTTGTATTCAGATTTCGATGAAATTTAAATGTGACCACATGATTTACTCGGCTTTCTAATAAAGATCATCAAAATCGGTACACCCAGTTAAAAGTTACGCGGATTTTCGAGGGTTTCCCTCGATTTCTCTGGAATCTCATCATCAGATCCTGGTTTCCTCATCATGCTATTACACTTAGGATATCTCCTTGCCAACAAAAAAAAAAGAATTATCAAAATCGATTCATAAACGACGAAGCTATAACTGTCTTCTGTAATATCTTTGAAACATCAAACGCAACACAATCGAAAACAAAACTGCCATAGCTTTGTTCTCGTACTCGCATCGCTTGTACAATCGAACGTAACCTTGTCCTCAGTCAGCTTCGCCCACGTGTGGATATATCAGTCTGTATACGAGATAGTTTCCGAATTTCTGTCCTTCATTATCTAACCTAATGTTCTGAGGATTCGGAGATAACAAAATAATGGTACACGAGACTAAGCTCGTTATTATCAGAGTAAGGGATACTAAACATTGAACATAATAGAGCTAATTTCATGGCCATTTTATGTATATTGAAGGTTCGGTTACAATAGGTGTTTGTGTCGCTGATAAAATAATAACATAATTGTTATAATAAGATTAATAATAAAATGTATCTAATTTTATGTATTTTTTAACCGACCTCAAAAAAAGGAGGAGGTTGCTCAATTCGACCGTATATATATATATTTTTAATGTATGTTCGGGGATAACTCCGTCGTTTACGAACCGATTTTGATAATCATTTTTTTGTTGGAAAGGAGACATTCCTAGTTTGGTACCATGATAAGGAAACCAGGATCTGATGATGGGATCACATAGAAATCGAGGGAAATTCTCGAAAACCCGCGTAACCTTTTACTGGGTGGACCGATTTTAATGATTTTTAATTTAATCGAAAGACGATGTTTCACATCATGTGAACACATTTAAATTTCATCGAGATCTGATTACAACTTTTGGAGTAATCTTCGATAATGCGTATTTACTTGACTATTTTTTTGTCTACCTACGTTGTATTACTTGTCGATATAATTGAAGTTGGTTTTTCTACGTTTGCGAGCAAATATAATTATCTTTATTATAATTTAAAACATTATTACATACGCAAATATGTTTTTAAGGTAAAACTTCTTTACGTACGCTTGACTTGGGCAGTAAGCTGATGAATGCGTAACGAGAGCGTTATGAAAAGTGTGATCGGGCGAGGCGAACGGAAGTTGAGAGAGAGATATAAGTTGGTGAAGATAGAATGAGAGAGTTACATTTCGTAAGTTTTACTTCAGTCGTGTGGTCTAAAGTACATTCGTTTTAATAAAAAAGTCCTCCCGTGACCATGGTTGCTGTAAAGTATCCGAAACGTCGGGAATCAAAAGTTAACAATAAACCGCGATAAAATCCGAAAAAAGTGTTTTATTAAATGAGTAAAATTCGCGTAAACATTAGAAAACAATACATTCGTTTTTTTTTTTAATAATAGAACGAAATAGGTGATAGGTATCCAGTCTATTCATGGCGGTGATATATGATGCAACAGTGAAGCATAATTCGTTTTTTTTTATACCACTAGGTCGGCAAGCAAGCGTACGGCTCACCTGATGGTAAGAGATTACCGTAGCTTATAGACATGCAACATCAGAAGCATCGCAAGCGCGTTGCCGACCCAATCCCCAATCCCCCCCAGGAGCTTTGGTCACCTTACTCACCAACAGGAACACAATACTGTTTGAAAACAATATTATTTAGCTGTGATCTTCTGTAAGGTCGATGTACTTCCCCAGTCGGGCTGCTCCAGATTTTGAGCAGGGAATTCCTGCTGTGCCCTACCTCAGTTGAATTCTGTACGAGGGAAACAATAAAGCAGTAAATATATTGTATAATACACTCAATTACACACTCATCATAGTATTGATAGTTATTGTTACCTAAAAATATTAGATTAATGAGAGAATACAATTTTTAAGTCTAATTTATTATAATTCTCCTCATTCAAATATATAAAAAAAAACTTATTACTTGGTAACAAAAGCGAGCTCGGCTCACAATTACGTGTAATTTGAAAAAGAGCTGGCGTAATAGAGATTCAATTATACTCGAATTACTATTGCATTAACAAAATAATGAATGTGTATCTTGTGTTTAATGTGTTGTTGTATAACAAAATATAAAAAAATGTTATAGAAAAGTGTTTAAAGCAAGAATTAACTTTTTAACCGATTTCCAAAAAGGAGGAGGTTTTCGATTTCGTTTACGAGCAAACTCGATTATTAACGAGTAGCTGGGGAGTTTCTTGTTAATTTCTGTCTTAAAATCTACTTCAGTGGTAGCTTTACTTAAACTATTAATAATTTATTAAAAACGTATAATATTTTAATTTGTAAGGAAATGATTGAAATCGTGCTTAAGAAGCCTACTTAAAGTGATTAGGATTTTTAATTTTATAGCGTTCAATTTAAATAAATATACTTTTTAACTCAATTTATTTATTTATTTATTTAACAATTTATGTACACTAGGAAAGCAAAAGGAAATAGCTCTTATAAACAATGCTGGTACAAAGGCACTACTTATCCCATGATGGAATCTCTTCCAGTAGTCCTGCTACAGGAAACTTATAAAATAGTCGCAAAATTAGCGTGTACAATCTAAACATATAGATAATAAAAATATAATATAAATACATAATTATACAATATATAAATAAATACATAATAATTTATACACACGTAGATACAAATAATATGACACTTATACATACACGCATACACATATACGATACATAATATAATACATACGATAATAAATTCCAATACGCATAAGGACACTTAATTAAATTGATTTTAGACTAGGATTGATTAAGGTAGAATTTTCTCACTCTTTTCTTAAATAGCGATAGTGTTTTGCAATCGCGAATTTCATATGGTAGGGAATTCCAAAGTCTAACGGAATGTACAGTAAAGGAGTAAGAATAAAAATCGGTACGGTGGGTGGGCATCTGAAGAAGAGAACGTTTAAGTGATCTGCACGGAGAATCATCGTCGTGAGAGAAAGAAAAGCGGTCCCGTAGATACGAAGGAGAACGAGGATTAAAAAGAGTCTTAAAAAGGAAACAAAGTATTCTAAAATTTCTACGATGGCGGATAGGTAGCCATTGAAGCTGTTTACGAAAGTGACTTACATGATCATATTTTTTTAAGCCGAAAATGAAACGCAAGCATAAATTTTGTAGTCGCTCAAGTCTGTTAAGCAATTCTTCGGTGGTATCTAAGCAAGTGACATCGGCGTAATCAATGATCGGATGTATGAGAGTTTGCACAAGAGAAACTTTAGTCTTGAAGGGTAAAAAATTTTGTAGTGCTTTTAGAGAATGGAGCGAAAAGTATACCTTACGACTGATCTCATTGATATAAGCATCCCAGTTAAGATTGGAGTCAAAAACAACACCTAAGTTCTTAGCCGAGTCGGAAAAAGTAATAGGAACGCCGTCGACGGTAATAGGGGGTAGTTCAGCTATATCAAGTCGAGAGCGAATGCGTTTACTACCTATGATTAATGCTTTAGTCTTTCCCGGGTTAACAGTAAGACCGAAACTATCAGCCCATTCAGTAATACGCCTTAGATCATCATTGATGGAGATAATAGCAGACGCGACATCATGTAACTTACAATGGCGATAAATTTGCAGATCATCAGCATATAAGTGGTATTTGGAAGATATGACCTTAGTGATCGAGTCAATAAAAACTGAAAAAAGAAGAGGGGAAAGTACGCCACCTTGGGGAACTCCCACAGTAAGGTTACACCAGTTGGAATACGATGTATTTACTTGAACACGCTGTGAACGATTCCGAAGATAAGATTCAAACCACGCTAACGCGGATAAAGAAGTATTGATAGATTTTAGTACGCCAAGAAGGATATCGAAGTCGATAGAATTGAAAGCATTACTAAAATCAATAAGTATAAGGATTGTAAGCGATTTATTCTCCATGGCTAAGCGAATATCATCAGTTACGTCGATAAGAGCCGAAGTTGTGCTATGGCCTGGACGAAAGCCAGATTGATGTGAATTGAGAAGATCACTAGAGTATAAAAAGAAAGAGAACTGCTTGCGGACAATGCATTCAAAAACTTTAGAGAGAGTAGGCAATATGGAAATAGGTCGGAAATTAGCTAAAGAAGACGGATTGGTAACTTTAGGCAAAGGAATAACATTCGCTTGTTTCCAGACTTTCGGAAAGGTACTAGTGGTAAGAGAGTAGTTAAAAATATGGTTAAGAATCGGTAATAAGAATGGAAGAATCAGCGTAATCATTTTCAAACATAACTTGTCATTGCCAGCGGCCTGCGATGAAATTGAAAGGACTGCAGTTTTAATATCTGAATCAGTTATAGGTGTAAAGGAGAAAGGAGTATTGGACAATGGTAATTCTGATAAATATTTTAGAGTGCCTTTTTTGACGTTAGAACACAGTCTCGTAGGAGAATGGGAAAAAAAATTGTTGAGAGCATCTAAGTCAAAATCGCTAGGTGAAAGGATAGGTGATTTACCGATACCCACGGACTTAAGAAATTTCCACACGTTTGAAGTACTTCTATTTTGGAGAGAAGAGTGAAAATATTGACGTTTGGCGGCACGACAAAGACGGTTGCATCGATTACGAAGAGTTTTGAATTTTTGGAGATTACTTCCGGAAGGACAAACTTTGAATTTCCTTTTAGCGCGATCTCTTAATGCCATTTGCTCCTTGATAGTATCGGAAAGCCAGGGAGCGGGATTATGTTTGACTTTGATTCTTTTAAGTGGTGCATGTCGATCATAAAGGTCTAAAATTTTCGCATTAAGGCTTTTAACTTTTTCGTCGATACTGATGCCACTCAATACATCAGACCAATCAATATTCGAAGCATCACTTTCCAGCGCCTCCTGGTTAATATTCTTGTAGCTACGTCGAAAGATTACTTGAGGTATACGTTTAGGGGGACGCACACGATAGGACAGGAAAAGTAGATCGTGATAAGAAAAAGAAGCGGAAAGTTGGCCATGAACTGGAACATTATCAGTTGAAGATACAATCATTAAATCTAACAGAGAAGGGGTGCAATCAGGAAAATGATGAGTCGCAGCAGTGGGTAAGAGATGAAGATTGTAAGATGATAGTAAGGCACGTAGTTTACGAGCACGAAGGTTATCTTTCATTAGACAAGTGTTGAAATCACCCATTATAATGACATGCTGGTAAATGGTGCGGTAATTGTTAAGGATAGAATCAAATCCATTAAAATAAGCAATATTGAGATTCGGGCAATAAAAGACTGTAAGTAATAGTTTGCTATGGTGTAAAAATAATTCAACAGCTAGGTGTTCAGCTGATTCTGAATAAGTTGAAGGAGACGTGTCGACGACCGTATACTTAATTTCAGAACGAAGATAGATAGCCACCCCTCCGCCCCCCTTACCAATTCTGTCATTGCGAATCAGTACATATCCTGGTATTGCGAATTGCTTAGATAAGAGCGATGGTTTTAAAAATGATTCTGAAATTAAGATCGCATCAATAGAATCACTACTGAAGGATGCCAGTATATCTGAATAATGGCTGGGAACACTTTGTGCATTAATATGCACTACATTTAGAAAAGAGCGATAATCACAGAATACCGAAGATAGTTGATCACATAATGTATAAGGCGAAGAAGATATACTGTTTACACTTTTAAAACTGCTGGATGAAGAACATGAGAAAAAACTATCATCAAGATCGTATATATAATTAGTATCCATATATAACGTATTGGGACGAATAATATATGATTAACAACACGTAAAATTAAATATAATAAATATACAATAAGAATAATAAATAAAAAATATACTTTATTACAACTCAAAGCACAACAGTAATGTAATAACTCACCACTCATGCAAGAGAGGATAAAATAAAACACATTAAAAAAAGTCATTTTTTAAAGTGTGATCACTTTCAAGATCAAAAATTCAGACTAAATTTATTTTGTTTTATTTTATTATTTGACATTGTAACTATATATCTGAACTAAACACTCCATACATCTCCGTTCTCCCATTTTTGTTATAAAAATGTTTAAATAAAATACAAATTTTTCCTATTAATGTCTTGAAATAAGACAAATTTCAATGAACGCGGTCTCAAAAAATAAAAATAAAACTAATAAAAGTCGATTTTTTCTAACAAAAATCGTATATTTTCTTCAAATAACCATTTCGTTAAAAGCTCGAAGCCAACAATATTTTATCCGGCACATAAAGAACCTTCCGAGGTAACACCTCGCTGCGTTGAGAGTTAAAACGTAGTGATAAAATCCTGTCATAATATCTAAAGCGAAAAGTTTAAAAGTCGAAAACAGAAGAACAAAAGCCTTATTTTAAAAAAACTTTTTGAAGCGAACTCTATACACTACCTCGAGATGTTAAAGAAAACTGGCTACGAGCGATGGTGTGAGGGAGACAGACTGATATCGCTCACGTAAGTTTGAGTAAGATGGAAAATTGCATGTACGTAGCCCACAAATGATATGGGCATAATATGGCGCAAAGGATTTTCCACTCTATTTTTATTCAGCTAAAGGTGTGTTTCGTATAAAGCTTTCGTGAGTTGGTTTTGTTGTGGTAGGTGGTACAACTCGTATAACCGGTTGTTTGGGAGGCCTGCCACTAGTTCCACAGGGTCATCAAAACTGTTTACATTCTAATGTTATTGAATATGGCCTCAGAATTAGAATAATTACTGAATTAATTGTTCTATGGTTTATAAATAAACTTTTTACCGTAAAAAATAAATTAGGAATAAAATGATACAATCTTACGATAAATTACATAATTATATTAAATATTCATCAAATTAGTTGGAAGTGTTTTTGTAAGAGTTTAAAATATTTATTTATTAGCTGTGCTTCGCGGTTTCAGAAGCGTATGTAAAGAAAAAAAAATACCTAAAACTGTTACTCCGTAAATGGTCTATCCAACACAAAAAGAATATTTCAATTCGAATCAGTAATTTTTGAGATTAGTGCGTATAAACACAGACTAAATTTTTAAATATAACAAACATTTTTAACATATATTTTTAAGAACAACATGAAACTACCGAGAAATAGCGATCAGTGTTTAAAGGTAATTAATCGCAAGTAAAATAATATATTTATGAAGCTTAAAATCTTTGCTAAGCCACGTTACACGTTTAATTTCATAATTGTAACTATTAGATGAATACATAAAGAAAAAAAAAATAATATAAGATAATTATATATAAAGAGAAAAAGTATAATTTAAATAGATTTTTTTTTATCTAAAAATTAGTTTATATTTTCTTTTCAGTTTCTTGTCAGTCAGTCAGTTCAGTCTGTTGCAGTTCACTGCTGGACATAGCCCTCCCTAAGTTCGCGCCAAAGATCCCGGTTTTCGGCAATCATCATCCAGCCTACACCGGTAATCTTACGTAGACCGTCGGTCCAGCAGACCGGAGGTCGTCCCAAACTGCTTTTGCTAAGACGCGGTCTCCACTCCAGGACACGTCTGCTCCATCGGCCATCGGACCCAGATGCAACATAGGCCATAAAACTTCATGCTACGATTCATAGCAACACCGAAGCCCGTCCACGAAGGTCATCTTGTTTAAAGTTTATTATATTAATACAAAATTACCTGCGTTACGATGACAACCCTAGCCATTGTGCTGCTACCGACTTACGCTTCTTTCCTAACCTTAGCTACCAACACAATATACGAACGCTGACCTAGAAATAACCACCACACGAAACTCGCTCTTATCACTACAAAATAAGAGTCAATTTCCCGTGATTATATATCAAAGTCAGATGCATTAGTTTCGCTGTTCTGTTGCTATGGAACACAGATCGCCTGAGGCGATTTTAGTTAGTTCGGCTCACTGTCTATAGTTCAATAACCCCAGTAATGATCCAAAGCCTAAAATGTACACTAATGAGTTCAGATGGCTCGTAGCGAGGATATTACGTTGCAAGTAATGGACAATCGGGTTTCAAATATGATTCGTTAATTGTAGTGTTTTATTGTCATTATTAGGTCATATTTCGACCATTGTTAGGTAAAAAAGTGAGTACTATCTTCAAAATACCAATGTCTAAAAACTAATAGAAATACAAATATACAACCTCTTTAAATTATTAATTTAACTTTGTTAAAATGGATAAACATTAATACAAGTCTTCAAGGAGAGAGACCTGTATTCTAATGATCCTTATTGTTTTAGCAATATTTTGGATCATGTTATTTCTAGAAAGTTCTTATTAATTGTCTTAAAGTAATACTAAAAGTGTTACTTTAATTCATCACGTACTCAATTGAGTCTATTTATATTGTATCTGTGAATCGCTGTACCTAAATAATGCTTATTTACAAGTTCTTACTTTAAATTTATTATTACTAGCTATACCCGTGTGAATAATTCGCACATGTATAATAATTATCACTTTAAAAAAGTATTTTTACGTGAGTTGATTTGAAATTGAACAAAAAAAAATTACGCCCGTCATTAATGTTGACGTTGTTTCAAAATAAAAGCCATCATATAAATAATTTTTATAATTAATTAATTTACAAAAACAAAAGCAATAATACATTTTTTAGTTGTTGATGCTGGTGGAACAAGCAATTATCTATAAAATGATATATAATTTATGCGGAGTAATTGTGAGATTTTTTCTAAAAAGAGAGGCAAACATTTACACCTTAGCGTATTAATATATATAATTGATCTTATTTATAAGTCCAAAAGTGTTTAAAAACCCAAATCTCCTTATAAAGATACGAATATATGTATAAACCAGTTAGCCATAGGTATATTTATAAAGTTATCTGTAAGCCATTTTAATCTAGAACTTTAAATAATCCTAGGCATAAAAATAATTATTCAAATTCATATTTGTTTGTTTAAGTATAATAAATAGTACTTCCACGAAACTCTTTATACTTCGTTCCCAAAGGTCAAAAGGTTCTCTGAAGCCCTTTGGACCCGGAGCACTCTCATCTAACTTTACGCAACTTTAACTAGTTTAGTTGGAAAAGTACACTTGAGAATTTAATGCTGGTCGATTGCATTGTCGAAAACTTATATATATAATTATACTTATAAATGTAATACACTATAAATGTAGTTCAAATACATAAAACGAAGAAAACAAAAAATAGAATTTATCAAAAATAGTTCTAAAAAGAGTTACGATAAAAAAATTCTGTATTTAAAGTCACAGAGAACACGTACGAATACGTAACAGCTCTCAGTCCTTACTTCTAGAAGAAATAGCATTTGTTAACATAGTTTCAGCCTTAAGTTTTAACAGTGTATACTGTATATGGCTGTTTTTGCTCGTAATCGAAAAAAATAAACGACTTCAATTACATCGACAAGTAATAACAATGTAAGTGAACAAAAAAATAGTCAAGTAATTACGCGTTAACAAAGACAAAAAGTCGTCATCATACCTCGATCAAATTCGAGTGAGACAAATGCCAAGCATTAGCTTTCGATTAAAGTAAGAATCATCAAAATCGGTGTACCCAGTGAAAAGTTATGCGGTATAATACAACGTAGGTCGACGAATAAATAGTCAAGTAAATACGCATCATTAGATATAATTCGAAAAGTAATTGTCAGATCGCAATGAAATTTAAGCGGAACCATATGACACGCATAAATAAAAAATACATTAAAATCGGTCCACCCAGTCAATAGTTCTGAGGTAAACACCTCCTCCTTTTCTGAAAGTCAGTTAAAAAGAAAGATTCATTTATATTTATTCGACAGATAAAACTATCTTTTTGTGAATTAACTAGTATATAAGTATTTTAATTACATTCTTGATAACATTTTCTGTGATTTAAATTTGAATTCTTTTTATCATCGAATTTTATTCCAAAACAGCTCGCGAATAACATCAGTACCTATCTTCATCGAGGTCGAGGGTTCGACAAAAGTACCAAAAGTACGTTGCAAGAAACCATATCATCAAAAGGTATTATTAAACTAAGCCTTAAGCTTCCTTAGCGTGTAATCTTTAGACGGGGCACTACCTCCGTCTCGCTCTGATCAGCTGGGGCAGAAAGAGACAAGTGTTGAGCCGGTTACAACCGGTTAAACGTTGTTTTAAGAAATAATGATATGTTTTTTCGTCTCCATTGTTTACCATGTGTGCCTAAACTTTATTTTTGTAAATTTACAGTGTGACTTGTTTTAGTTAAGAATAAATTAATAGCTAAAGCTATAAAAAGTTATTCGGTGCGGGATTACATAAATGATAAAGATGTGTTGACTTAGTGGCGTTGTATTTCATGCAAAATAGTTTGGACTAAAACTCAGTTTATTTTTTAAGAATAACTTTGGAGTTTTTTTACCGGTTCTCCTTTATAGAATAAGCATTTAAAATCAGTAGTAGATTCACATTTAAAGATAATTAAAATGTTATTTTGTAAGATAACGATTCGAAAGCGCTTTTGAAACCCTTTTGAGTAAATATTCTATTTGATTTTGATATTGAATGATAAAGAATACTCCAAACCATTCCAGTTACATCCGTTATTATATATTAAAGTAAAAAATAATATTTTACTGTTCATTGTATGTTATCTTTGTTTGATAAAAATACAAAGAAAAGGCGATTACGTCGAGTCCTGAAACACACATTTCCTGGCGACCGGATGGAGGCAGGAAACTCATGTTGCGAAAAATAAAAGATTGTGAATGAGTAATAAATACATTACGGCTTTAAGGAGAAACATAACATCAGTGCAGAACATATTATATACTTACCTGTTTTATATTATATTATCATTATTGTGTTGCTATTGTAATATTAAATTGAACTTTATTATAAAAAATAATCTTAAAAAGGTGGCTTTGACGGCTTTTAGTATCTTGACTTCTTAATTTGTAGGCTTGTAAATGTTGAATTTCTTGCCGGTTCTTTTAAACATAATCCAGATTCGGAATTGGTGTTGATTTGCATCAACTATACATAATTGAATAGTACATAATTAGTACAGCAGTTAATAAAAAATGTTTTCGGAGCCTACTTGAATGCCATATAATACCACATATTATAGTTATGTATCCCACTATAACAGTAAGAGATAGGAGATTGTCCGCTGACGAATGACAAAATACGTAAAAGTGAAATAAAATAACTACAATTAGTCTATACATATATATTGTTTTCCTTGATTATATTAATATCCGAACGCCATCTTTAGGGTATGTGGATAAACATGTAGTTTCTGACACAGCGCCCTCTATTATTATTCGAATCTGGCTGCTTGAGCCTCAATACACTGATTGTATCTTCGATAAATCTTCATTAAAATAACGGCATCTTTAAACTATTAAGTCCACGATTACATTAACTCAACTGTGTGGTAGCGTGGTGCGTCAAGCTAGCTTGTGCCCTGCGCTGCCCACGGCGAGACAACTAACTGAACAATGTACAGTAAGTCCCAAAACTTGATCTCAACTTTATGTACCATTAGTAGTACATTAATTAAATATATACATTGCAACACAGTATGCTTTTCAAATAAAAGTATAATAAGATCATACATTTGACTTTAATTTTGAATCTGGTTAAAAAAGAAGCATACTTTATTTCCGCAGGGAGTACGATAGCGTTTTCCGTAAATTTCTTTTTGAAAAAAAATATTCTGTGCACACGCGTGTTCAAGATGAGATTATCAGCGGAGCGAAGAATTGAATCACGTGCTCTGAGAAAAGCAAAGTTTCCTTTTGTAATATAGGTTGATGTATGGCGATAGATTAACCCATTTACTACACGAGAAAATGTTTTAATATGCTGTGGTTCAATGGTAACAGGAAATACCATGAAGTCTTAGGAATCGTGGGCCCGACCTTCATTTCAGCCTATCACAGTCCACTGCTGGACATAGGCCTCCACAAGTTCACGCCAAAAATTGTATGAACTCATGTGTGTTGCAGATAGTTACCACGCCGGGCAGGCATTTTTTTTTAATATCATCTCGTATTAGATTTTTTTGAAACAACCAGTTCGAAAAACAAGCGTACGGCTCACCTGATTTTAAGCGATAACTGCAACACCAGAAGCATCACAAGCGCGTCGCCAGAACCAGGAGCTCTGGACGTAACTTTTACATCCCATTATAGATCTTACGACAGAAGCCAAGCCGATTATGTCAACCACATAATGGATGAATTTGGGTCCTAAAGTTAACTAGAACCTCACAGCGACCTCTTAGCGGCATCAAATCATATGACACCATGAACTAGGCGTCTTTCAAAGGAACAAGATTTATTCAGCATACAGCAGTAGTTCAATATATAGGGGACATCGAGGGCAAAAGATCGCGCGTCCGTTCACTAACAAGATGGACCGATCAAATACAAGACTCGGCGTCACCCAATCTCTACACTGTCGCAAAGACTCGCTGGACAGGAACCGGTGGAGATAGATCATCAACACTAGATGCAACCCTAATGCTGACCACGATCCTCAGATATGAGGGACCTAGTCTAAAGAGAGAGAGAATATATAGGAAGATTATTTCTTTCAAGCAAGAAGCATTAAATGAGCAAAAAAAATCAGGACAAAGTTCATAAGACCGGAGCAGACGCCATAATGATGACCGCAGCTAAATTATAGCTAAACCGACAACTATCGAATTTTATTAACTTTCAAAACAAGTTTTTAGATTTATTTTAGGTACAGTTATAAATTAAGTGTTGTTTGTATACTATTACTTTTTATTACTATACAGCTGCTGCCCGCGACGTCATCTGCGTGAACGCTATACAGCACCAAAAATACCTACGATTATATCTTTTAAAATAACATTCATTTATTTACACGTTTCTTCTTTACATTTCATATCTACAGAAAAATCTCATAGATAGCGCTGCTTTAAAATTGTCTTGTCTACTTATATTCATTTAATTATGTTTATCGGCTTAGTTACTTATATTGTGTGATTTTTATAGTGTAAAGCTAGCTTATATAGCATGGTTATTAACATAATAACAACAACATTCAAATATGCGTCGTTAGATTACACGTTGTTACAGAATGCGTTGAGGAAATAAAGGTTCACTACTCGTTCCCGGTAGGTGATAGCATGATAATATGTAGCCTATATGTTGACCCGACTTCTTAATAATAATCGTGGCAAATTTGAAGTAAATCCATACGGTACTTTTTGAGTTTATCCCGGACATACAGACAGACAAACAGACAAACAGACAAAAATTCTAAAAACTATATTTTTGGCTTCAGTATCGATTGTAGATCATTCAATGTACAGTTTTGACTTTCCTACCATTTTATTATATATAATAGATATGCTCTTCATTTAAAATAAATGGTATTTTCCTAATTGGATATATTATATTACTAACTAAAATGGTTTAATTTTGACGTAATTTTTATACACTAATTTATTTTTAATTTCAATGCAATTCCTAATTTTTATGGAAAATAATAAAAAATATTAACTATTCAGTTTCTTTTTTTTTATACAACTATGTCGGCAAACGACTACCTGATGACCTTACTCTCCTCAGCAACACAACACTCAGGTAGAGTTGAGTATTATTTAGCTGTGATCTTTTGTAAGGCTTAAGCGCTTCCACAGTCGGACCGCTCCAAGTTTTATATTCCCTCAATGATGAGAATCGCGACCACGTCTCCATTGAAGACGATCGTAAGCAGCATGTGTTGCACGGTGTGCAAGCTGCCTCCCACTGTATTCTTGACGACATCAGACCATCTTGCTTGTGTCCTCCTTTTGGCGCGTTTCCCTTCAACTTGACCCAGTACTATAAGTTTATCGAGACTATGCTTAGGAGACCGCATAATTTGCTCGAAGAAGGTAAGGGCCCGCTCCATGCAGAGTATTCTACGCCACCACATTTACAATGCATTGATCTTGCTGCAATCGGGACTTCTGAGGCACCAAGTTTCCGAGCCATACAAGAATATCGAGAAAACAAGAGCTCGGACCAGACGTACTTTAGTTTTGCGATGGATACCACGATTCCTCCATATCTTGTTTAAGTTGGTCATTGCACTTTTAGCAATTCCAGCACGTCGGCGAATTTCTTCAGTACAGCTACCCACATTATTTATTAACGACCCAAGATAGACAAACTCATTGACTTTTTCATAAGTATTAAAGTGCATTCGAGTGAAATAGAATTTGAACTCTATCAACAACCATAATCTTGATCTTTGTATGGTTAATTTTAAGACCGAGCTTGGCATTTTAAACTTCAATTTTCTTCAGTAGAACTGCCATCTCCCCTTCATCCGAAGGTAGTACCGTCGTGTCGTCAGCATATCTTAAGTTGGTTATCTTCAGACCACCTATTGTGACGCCCCTATCCCAGCCATCCAACGCTATTTTCATTATGTACTCGCCATACAGATTGAATAGCTTCGGAACAGAATACAGCCTTGACGTACACCACGTTCCATATTTTCCTTACATGTATGTTTCGATTTTGAGTTTTTAGTTATAAAGTCAAAATAAAATCTTAATTCTTGTTAAAGTGTGTCGCCTTAAGCTGCGCTTGCGCCGGTAGCCGGCTCAGAACCAGTTCGGCGTTGACTTCACTTTTTATTGCTGTTCTTTTCTTTTTCTTCGTGTTCCCGCAGAATTAATTGCCTCGTTTTATCGTTTATCCCGTTCTCGCTTAAGACGCGTACACACGGAAAATAATAATTGTCTGATGATTACATAATTGCTCGTAAAAAGTTACTTTATATTGTGTGGGTTTTGAGACATGTTTTATTT
The DNA here is from genome assembly GCF_905220565.1 of Melitaea cinxia. Taxonomy (NCBI): domain Eukaryota; kingdom Metazoa; phylum Arthropoda; class Insecta; order Lepidoptera; family Nymphalidae; genus Melitaea; species Melitaea cinxia. The sequence continues at coordinate 398,046 of NC_059408.1, read as the reverse complement.
TTAAGAATAACATAAAAATCCTTGCAGTTTAACAACAATTACTCCGTTTCAGTGCTGCACTGTTACTTGATATTATTTAATTTTTAATGCTTCGTTTTTATACAAAGAAGTTTTAATAAAACATACCTACATATATCCTATACAACGTAACAAATTGACGTCATTTCGTTTACGTTTTTATATGTAGATAAATGCAGACATACCTTGCAGAAATTCTACGTGAAAAAAGTCAAACAGTAGTAAGTTATATACAAACGGAAGGATTGCCCGGTAAGCAACACGTTATATTTTATATATTGCCTATCTTAGGAACAGACAATTTTGTTTATATGTTACGCCTCAGCCTGTAATATCCCACTACTGGGCATAGGCCTCTTTCCCCATGTAGGAGAAGGATCAGAGCCTTATCCACCACGCTGCTCCAATGCGGGTTGGCGGATATATTCCCTACTATGAGTAACGATCGCGATCAGGTGCATATGATAACAACCGGGACCGACGGCTTAACGTGCTCTCCGAGGCACGGTGGGGAGACTCACAAGGACTTCACAAACACCCAGACCACGACAAACACCTGTATGGCCAATGAAAATGTTTGTCATGTGCGGGGATCGAACCCGCAACCGCCAGCGCAACAGGTACAATCCATGGTTGTGACCGTTGCCCCAACGCGGCGTCATGTTAATTTATTTATGTAATAATTTTAGAGCCATGTACTCAAGGATTCTACCAAGTAGTACATAACACTTATTTCCAATTAACAAGAGAAATTTATGGAATATAAAAAGGGTCAATGTATCACGAGCTTTATTTCCTTAAGCTTGTATTGTGCTTTTTCGTACAACCATCAATTTCGTTTCGAAAGCGGACTTGTTTATTAAGAAACTTACACAATGCTTTAGCGATCCTCTTTATATTAAACTTTTAAAAAAATGGAAAGATTTTGTTGTGATTATTGTCAGTAATTATTTTGCTTACACAAATAAAAGAAGCTACATTAGGAATCTGATAATGATTGTTTTCTAAATATCATGTCTCTAAGTTTCTTAAAGAATTAGCCACCCCCTTTCATCCCGTGGGTGTCGTAAGAGGCGACTAAAGGATAATACATTTCCACTACTACCTTGGAACTTAAAAAGCCGACCGATGGCGGGACAACTATCCAACTACTGGCTTTGAAATACACATGCCGAAGATGGACAACCCGCCTGCTCAGCGCAACACACATGAGTTCACGCCATTTTTAGCACGAACTTGTGGAGGCTTATGTCCAGCAGTGGATTGGAATAGGCTGAAATAATGAAGTTTGTTTAAGCTAATATTCGATATGAATAGATTTTAATTAGAAAATTCTTAACCTTCTTAGTACTTTAAAAAATAGTAAGGATTGTAAAACAGGTCTTTACGATTAAGTTTTGAAATAGTTAAGAATATGCTTTGAAATATTTTCTGAGACAATCATATATTAAGTTTAAATTGCTATAAAAAATTTACTATCTGTAAGATAACTCAAGATTAAAAACGATTTTATATGACTTATTTAAAAAGTGTAATAAAATTGTTGAGTGAAAGCATAATACAAAAAAAAAATAAAGCTATACAGATACAACCGCGGATAAAGTTCAGTACAACATAAACTGACTTAAAATATTTATTCTTTTTTGGCTTTCAATTCATAAATATAAAACCTCATCAGTGATGGATGGACCGGCGCATTGACAAATCGTTTTCACTTATATTAATGTAAGAAATACGTACAGTTTGTTTGTATACACCCTTTAATCTTTAAGCTTATTTAACTAAATCATTCTTTATACAACTACCTGACAGAAAAATATTCATCATCATCATTATCATTTCAGCCTATTACAGTCCACAGCTTGACATAGGCCTCCACAAGTTCACGACATAAATGGCGTGAACTGATGTGATTTGCCCATATTTCCCACGCTGGGCAAGCGGGTTGGTGACCGCAGAAAAACATTATAGGCTATAAAAGAAGTTACTCAAGTGTGAAGTAATTATTATATATTAGCTGCGACTTCGTACCGTCGTATATATTTATTGTGAATATGATGATTATTTATTATTTCAATTTTCTATTTAAAAAACCTTGCCTTGACAAAAGGACAAACATATAAATAGCAATTGTTCAATTTAGAGCAATCATACAGGTTATAAGCGTTAATAAATTGGACTATTAATTTTCATTTCTATAGACTTTTTGTGCTGACTAAATTTTCCAAACTGTCTATTATGTAATATTATACGTATTACTATAAAAAAAATATTGTAATTATTACCAGTTATTGTAATTATGGCACAGATAGTGTACAATATATAATTATAATGAAAATAGTAAACAATTAACAATAGACGAGTACAAGGGATATTAATATTAGTATTTATGGTAAGCAAAACCGTAGGCATTGTATAGTCTTAATACAAAATATAATTGAACGGAAATCATCAGTAATAAATCACGTTTGGGGCGATTCCGATATTTCGACGTTCCTGTTGTATCTGCCCGCTGTTTACTTTGATTAATGTTTAATTTGTGAATAATAACCCTTCCGAACTCTAACAAGTAAACAAGATGTACTGATTTCTTGACGTTATATTGTTTTTTATCACAATCATATGATGTACTTATAACGTTACTTATACCTACAATGTTTTACGCATTGTATAATAGTTTGTTCGTTATTAAATTACATCGATGTGTATAGTAGCGACATTTTTGGCGCGAACTTATGGAGGCCAATGTCCAGTAGTGGAATGTATTAGACTGAAGTGATGTGTGATTGTACAGTACAATACACTTATAGATAACTAGTAATCTTCTCGCCTAAATTTAATTGACATGAAAACCACGTGACAAGCACCCGTTTTTGAAACCAAAATAAATAATCATCACCGGTACACTCAGTGAAAATATATGAGACTAGCTTCTATCCGCGACTTCGCCCACGTACAATACGAACAATTCTGTCATATATGATTTTTGCATAACTTTTATTCTGTACGGAAGCTCCCAAAAGAAAAAAAAAATCATTCTTCATTGGTACTCCTCTCCTATAGCTCTTAGCGTTATGACACTATCACTGAAACACTGAAAGAATTATTCAAATCGGACCAGTAGTTGCTGAGATTAGCGCGTTCAAACAAACAAACTCTTCAGCCTTATAATATTAGTATACACACATACACAATCATATATACAATCGAATTGAGAACCATCTCTTTTTTTCGAAGTCCGCTTAAAACGACTCGTTTTGTTAACTAATCGTTCGCCTTCGAAACTAAATGATTCATAAACAAAACGAATTTGTTTCTCTTTTTAAGAACTGCGCTTAAATATACTACAATTGTTTAAATGTAATCTCAAGGTTTCTATTTATATATAAGTTTATGTGGTTTTGTTCAAGTATTTCAGTTTTTCGTTTAAAACACTTCCTTTTCGACGATATAAATAGTTTTTTTCTGTGATGTTTCATGAAATGCGTCTTTGCGTCCGCGCGCAGACCGCAAACACCGCACAAATACACCTTATCTCTGGTTTATTCAGTGTCTGTTCGTATATGAAACCTTTTTTAAACCTTAAAAATAAAAAAAATGTTGTACAACCTTTGTGTAAAGAACTATGTAACAAGACAAAGACTTTAATTAATGTTTTGTTAAAACCCTAGGCTTGGTATAGGATCACTATTTTAAGAGCTTGAAATTCATCAAAATCTGTTCTAACTACAACAGTAAAAAAAAATTGAATATATAAATACCTATATAAATATTTGTGTATGTGAATTCGCTTCGGTTTTTCCATAAGGTTACTATACGTCTGCTTACGAGCGGTGTCAGCTGATCAAGCTTAAGCCCTTGGAGAAATTAATCTTTGTTATATTCGAACTAGTGAAAGCCTCGTCTAGCGGTCCCGCCAACCAAATAACCAACACGACTGCCCAGCGTGGTAAATATGGGCGAAAAACATGAGTTTACGCCATTTTTGGCCCCAACTTGTGGAGGATTATGTTTAGCAGTGGACTGCGATAGGCTAAAGTGATTATGATGATGATGAGTGAAAGCCAAATTATAAAAAAAAAAATTGTAATTAAAATTGTAGTCAGAAAATGTAATTTAAATCTGTACGTTCATGAAATCCAACTCCAGAATTATCATTAAAAGTTCTTTGTTTATGAGATAGCAGCCAGGGCGTAGTATTTACTCGCACACGGAACCAGACACGATAAGCCTTGTGGGCTTATGGACAAATACACAAACTGTGTGTATACAAGAAATAAAAATACAATTTAGGCTTTTTATTCCATATTTTAGCCATGTTTTATTATGTGCCGTGTGGTATCGGTCGAGTAGAATAGCATCACCCCTTTCTTCCCGTGAGTGTCGTAAAAGGTGACCGATGGATATACCTGCCTCAAAATCATCAGAGTCCTGGAGAAGGAGAACTTCATTTGAAACCCGGAATGGAGTCTCCGTCAGGCATTCATGGCATAGCAATAAAATGCGAAAGACTCCTACAGCAGAACTGGCTCCACACGTATCGACTCGTCGTTCCTGTGGGCCTAGCCAGTGAGGTCGAGAGGTAGGCGCAGAGCTTAGGCAACTCTAAGTGTTCCTAAAGAGTGTCCTAGGCGAGAGTGTCCGTCTGTGGAGAGGACACTTTTTTAAATCGTCTGTAACGGACGGACTAAGGCCAATGATGATTATTTTACTCAATCACTCAATGAGGACACAGAAGATCACAACTAAATACTGTTTTCAATCAGTGTTGTGGTCTTGTATAGTAAGGTGACCAGAGACTCTTAAGCGGATTGGGAGTAAAGTCGGCAACGCTCTTGCGATTGTTCTGGTGTTGCCTATATAAGCTACGTTAGGTCACTTCAGCCTATCGCAGTCCACTGCTGGACATAGGCCTCCCTAAGTTCGCGCCACACATCCCGGTCTTTCGCAATCCTCATCCAGCCTACACCGGCAATCTTACGTAGATCGTCGGTCCAACGGGCCGGAGGACGTCCCACACTGCGTTTGCCAAGACGCGGTCTCCACTCTAGGACCCGTCTACTCCAACGGCCGTCGGTCCTGCGACACAGATGACCAGCCCACTGTCACTTCAACTTGCTAATTCTGTGGGCTATGTCGGTTACTTTCGTTCTCTCGCCATTCTCGTTCTATTGCACGTTGAGCGACTTTAAACTTGTGCACCAGTCCCTTGGTCAGTGTCCACGTCTCGGCTCCGTATGTTAACACAGGCAGGACGCATTGCTCGAAAACTTTTGTCTTCAAGCATTGCGGAATCTTTGAAGTGAAGACTCGACGGAGTCTGCCAAACGCCGCCCAGCCCAACCGAATCCTCCTATCGGCCTCCTTCTCGAAGTTGTTGCGGCCTAGTTGGATAGTATGGCCTAGGTAAATATAATCCTGAACAACTTCGAGAAGGGTACCATCGATCGATACCGGTATCGGTATGACTTGGTTGTTAAACATAACTTTCGTCTTATCCAAGTTCATACAGAGACCGACACGTCGGGAGGACTCGTTTAGGCCGGCCAGCATTTGGCCTAACTCATCCAGCGTCTCCGCAAAGATGACAATATCGTCGGCGAAACGAAGGTGAGAGATGAATTCACCGTTGTCCAGGACGTTAGTCACCCACAATCAAGTGACCTAGTTGTATGAAAAAAAGGTAATGCGAAATGTATATTTAGAATCGTCTGGGAAATTAAGAAACACGAGTTATATCCACTAGTCTATCTGGCTGCCACTGCGCTGGATCCAACATTTATCATGACCTGAAAAGTTAGTGATAGTTACTGACAGTTAGAGATCCTACACTATTACCACTTACACCTACTTATTATTTGGTACTGGTACCTGGTATTTCTTGATTTGGGCAGTTTTGATTACTACAATTTTTTTAATTAGTTTTATAATAATATGTGCTGTATCCCGCGGTTTTATCCGCGTTAATTTGAGGCAAAAATATAACCTCAGAAAATGGGCGTTAATGGATTCAATAAACAAATAAACCTTTCAGCTTTGTAATATATAAATAAAATGAAAGTCAGGAAGATCATTAATAATTATTGTTTATAATAATTGTAAACACAAACGAAGAAAAATCGCCTTCAATTATATCGACAAGTAATACAACGTAGGTAGACGAACAAACAGTCAAGTAAATACGCATTATCAAAGATTGCTCCAAAAGTTGTAATCAGATATCGATGAAATTTAAATGTGACTACATGATAAATATGGGCTTTCGATTAAATTAAAAATCATCAAAATCGATACACCCAGTAAAAAGTTATGCGGATTTTCGAGAGTTTCCCTCGATTTCTCTGGGATCCCGTCATCAGATCCTAGTTTCCTTTATAATGGTACCAAACAAGGGATATCTCCTTTCCAACAAAAAAAAGAATTATCAAAATCGGTTCATAAACGACGGAGTTATTCCCGAACATACATGAAAAAATTTATATAAATACGGTCGAATTGAGTAACCTCCTCCTTTTTCAAAGTCGGTTAAAATTAATGTGATAGATGAGAAATATTGATAAACACTTTGTTATAGCATAATAAATAAAAATAGTTTTGTAACATCTCATCGATGGCATTTTAATAGGATCGATTGTAACTATTTGGCGCCGGCCCAACGGAGTGCACGCCGCGTGCAACACTGTGTGCAAGACGTTCTTGCAGTCCACGTTTTTTTACCTCTGTGTGTAACAGAACGTAGAAAAGTTTTAATTATAGTACAAAATTTACTTTTTCAGATATTGTTTAGGTACTGTATTCTGAAAGTAACCTTCTTTATTTTCCAACCGACTTCCAAAAAGGAGGAGGTTATCGATTCGATTGTATTTTTTTATGTGCGTTACCTCAGATCTGATGGTATTTTTTACTATCGAAAGGTGTTGCTTGTCATGGTGTCGACTTCGAAGAAGATTTTACTTCAAAAGTTTTGAGTGGGTGGACCGATTTTAATGTTATTTTTTTTATCGAAAGGTGGTGGAAATTATTTAATTGATATATGACAAGTACTTTTGGAGTTATCTCTAATGCCTATTTACTTGACTATTTTTTCGTCTACTTACGTTGTATTACTGGTCAAAAACACAAACATTGACTGACTGTACGTAAAAATATTAATTATAGTATAAGTTGATAGATTTTAAAGTTATAAATCCAGAGTTGGCAAAAGGAAATAAACTCTTAAAGACAAATGTGTTGTTCCAATTACAAGGCTTCATTTATTTTACTAAATATAAAAATCAGAACTCTCATCTTCAATCATCTATCGCATTTTAATATTTAAATTATATTCTAAATTGTGTCTAGCTATTGGGACAGTTTGTAATTGCTTTCTGCTCTGCGAATTGCGGATAAGATTCTGGCATGAGTCTGGGTGTAATATTTGGATTTACTTGTCTATATATGAATTATTTCTATACATATTTATCAAAAAAATAATTAGTTATAACAATCAGCTGTTACCTATAACATAAGCATTAAGTCGCTTACTATACGAACAGAACCAATATACGTCAAAGTTTCATCTTAAATCCTGACACGAGACCCTAAAATCTATTTGGCCAGTATTAAATTACGTAAAACGAAAACGCTAAAACTTTCTTGACCTCGGACCTCTGACCTCGCGTGTCTGGGGTCATCTCTGGTCATCGCTGTCGGGATTAACGAGAACAAATACGCTTTTTTGTATTTATAATAGTTTTTTTTTTTGTTTTTCGAAAAACTAAATCCTTTCTTGTGGCGGATTTTTAAAATTATTGACTTCTTTTCATACCATCACGAACATTGCTCACGATACAAAAAAATAATAATTTTCCTATATAATATTCGTAGTACCAAGTAGATTGGAACCCACGCTTTGTGTGAAAGGTGACGTACGACAGAAAGATAATAAGAACAAAAGCGAGGACTGGTATAAATGAGTGAAAGTAAACACATCCCGTGACCGATGTTGGAGGTCAAGTAAAAAAAGACTATATGATTACGGATTACGATAAAAAAAATTTGAAAAATGCAAAACCAAAAAAAAAAGGTTCATACCATATACAAACCGTAAGTTCTGAGGTAGAGCATAGCAAGAAAAATGCTGCTCGAAATCTGAAAAACCCCGACTCGGGGAAGCAGCTTGACCTTACGAAAGATCAGTGTTGTGTTCCTGTGGTGAGTAAGGGGACGGCGTAACGTACTCTCCGAGGCACGGTGGAATTTCTAGGATAAATTTTTAAAAATAATTGACGAATGAACAGCGTAATCAAGATGTTAATAAATAAATAAGTTTTCTTTTAAATTCTATACCGAAACTTAGAAACAAGATCTTAAGTAGTATTTATTTATTTTAAAATGTAGATACTCATTTTAAATTACACCAGGAAAATAATAATCTTCAAACATAAAAAAGTGCAAAGGCGCTCAGTAACAGTGATGTCATACAGACAACCTCCAACATTAACGAAAATATTAATAAGTAAACAACAAAGTATGAAAACTAATTAATTAAACTAAATATTTACAGTGCTCGTAAATTAAATTAATTGAAATTGAAATAACTCAATATATACGAAAAAAGATTTAGATATACATATAGTCTTTCATCACTTCAGCCTATCGCAGTCCACTTCTAGACATAGGCCTCCACGAGCTTACGCCAAAAATAACGTGAACTCATGTTTTTTGCCCATAGTCACCACGCTGGGCAGGCGGGTTGGTGACCGTAGGGCTGGCTTTGTCGCACCGAAGACGCTGCTGCCCGTCTTCGGCCTGTGTATTTCAAAGCCAGCCGTTAGGTGGTTATCCCACCATCGGTCGGCTTTTTAAGTTCCAAGGTGGTAGTGGAACTCATGTGTTATTTCTTAGTCACCTCTTACGACACTCACGGGAAGAGAGGGGGTGGTTATATTCTTTACTACCGTAACCACACAGCTGTATAATATTTGCTATTATTATTATCATTTTTATTATTACCTTTTAATTATACCGTTAATTGTTTGTAATTTAATCTTCCCAAGGGTATTCATTATTTTAAAATAGTATAAAAATAAGTTTTATTTGTTGTTGTTCGGTTTTATCGTCTTGTTTGTTTTGTTGTTTTTCCTTTTCTTATTTGTACGTTTAGTAATTTAATTTTAAACGGTCGTAATTGACCTTTACGATTATACCTATTTCATTATTTTTTCTTTAAATATCTTTTAATAACTAATAAATAACAAAACACCTTTCATATATAGATGAATAATTATAAATATATAACAACTATAAAATTACGTTTACTTATCGAGACACCTCGCGTCTATCGATATTATTCCACTTAAAAATAAAACTAGTAACAAAGACTTACATATTAGGTCATTAGGTGTCGTGAATCACCTAGGTCTTGCATTGTCAACGTTCAGTTCAATGCCGCTTACTCACAACGAAACCTGTTTTAGGTCAAACTCATCTTAACTAGGCTAACTATACCGTACGATGTTATGTGAAATTATAGGTTACCTAGATACAACTAGGACCAAAATAATAATAATAATATTCTTTATTGATCACCATTAAAAGATGCAAACAAAAGTAATACAATTAGAGGAAGATGTACAAAGGCGGTCGCTAAAAGAGCGATTTCTTCCAGACAACCTTTGGGTATAGGACAGGGCATAGAAAAGCGGTTAGGAAGTGTACAAATGTTATAGAAATTGTCGAAATCAAATCGCAAAAAAATCAGCGTAATTGAATTTGTGAAGTAAACCTACCTATATATGTATGTAAGACATGGTACACACACACACACAGTACAGAGAATCTCAGACATTTCACCTATGATCGACGATTCTTCTCCGATTCTTCTGCTGAATCAAAAAACGGCTTCTTCTTTACTAAACTATATAAGCGATTTTATAACTTACATACTAATAATATTTACAAGTAATTAAAAGCACGTATTAATTACGTGGTCATTAGTTTTTTTCTTAGTGTGAATATTTTTATACAATAATTATAGAAAGACCGGTTCAACAAAAACTATCTGTAAGAAACCGGAAAATAATAATTTTTTTAAACATTAAATTTATCCTTTTTTACTTGATGACATCAACATTCAATGTTTCATGAATCCGTTCTGATTTTAATTTAATTGCGGTTAATTTGTGTTTATATAACGTTCTTATACTTATTTTTATGTACATATACATTTATATGTCTGTTTGTAAAAATTATAGATATTTTAATAAACGCAAAAACATGACGTACTTGATAATTATATCAAATTTGTATGAAAACGTATTGTAAACCACTAGTTTTTACTCGTCAGATATAAGAAAGATGATTTTTTTTCGCGTCTGTTATAAAAAGACCAAAAAATTTCATATTTTTTTTAATATGTTGTTTTTTTTTCTTCTGCCAAGGAAAGTAGCGACTGAATATCTAATCTACAAAAACTATAAATATATATATATATATATATATATATATATATATATATCTACTACATACTACAGTAAATGTTTGACTTTTATATCTTATACTAGCTGTGCCCGCGACTTCGTCCGCGTGGAATTTAATAAAAAAGTTATTGTTCAGTTCGCAGAATAAATAAATAAATAAATAAATAAATAAAATTATCCTGTTACTCCTTATTACATTAGCTATCTGCCACTCAAAGTCCCATGAAAATCGGTCCAGCCGTTTCAGATATTAACTGGAACAAACAGACAGACAGACAAACAAAAATTTAAAAACATGTTATTTTGATATATATGTACTGTGTATACATCATTTATTAAAAAAGCGGTTACTTTAATATTACAAACAGACACTCCAATTTTATTTATTTGTATATAGATAAACTTGAAGCAAGTGAAACAAATATTCAAGTCAATTCAATAATTTATGAGCAGGTATTAAGTATATCTAAACATATAAATTATATTAAAGTGTTTGTCTGTAAGAAGTAAGAAAAATAGAGCAGGTTGAGGAGCAACATTTGGGCTACATTTTATCCCGGAATTCCCGAAACTCGCATATATCACGGGAGTATCTACCGCCCAGATATATATGACATAACCGAATACTTTCGCCTTAAATACGACAATTTCCGAACAAAAACAAGTAAATTCCATATACAGGGGGTCACATGTCAACATATACTTTTTATCCTATAATTCCCAAGGCATCAGGATTACGCTGTTAAAAAATATTTAGTGTCCGGGAACAATCTCCCATGCGAACGAAGTCGCGGTTACAGCTAGTTAATTATTTTATTACAGCTAATAACAAGAATGATTACTCTATAAAATGATTGATTAAATACAAATTACAATGAATTGTGCTTGGTTTGACTTTAATTGGCGAATGGGAGTGGGATGTACGTCACATTCCTAGAACTGACCCTGACTTCACTTGTTTTCCAGAAGTAGAAAGAAGTAGTAGAAATTTAATTGAAAATAATTAACCTTTCCTTTCCCCACCGTACACCTAGTTGTTGCTAAGCAGTCGGTCCCGGTTGTTATCAACGACATCTGATGGCGATCGTTACTCTAGTAGCGAAAAATAGTTAGGCCCATCCCTAGATGAGCAATGGCACCACAGCGCTACACCAAGGATTGACCATCCTTCTCCTACATGGAGAAAGAGACCAAGCAGTTGGATGTTACAGACGTAATCAACAAGTTTCCTTAACAATATTATCCAGGCATATTCCATCGCTACAGGCAAGACCATCTCATTATTATTTTGTTCCTCATATGTATCAATGTATGGTCGTTTTAGTTTTTTATTCGCGCACATGTAGCCGTGCCCATGATTCACTCCTTTTCGCGCTGCAATTAATTGTGACAGCTCGATTTATTCGCAAACATTATAACCCTTCGAGCGATTATACACTTTAATCCTTTAAATTATAATATAATATCCTTTGCACCACAACTAAGGCTATTTCCATATATAAAGAACCTATCAAACTATTTTAAATCTTGATGAATATGGAATTGGGTTGAAGTTACAGCTTACAGCTTTGATATTATTGTTTCAATTTAAACATGTTGCATACGTACATATGTTATGTTACCGTTTTTTATAAGGATTACGAATGTATTAGAAGATAAAACTTTTTACTGTTGTCGTGTCTGTGTGAGTGATTACGTAAACGAAATGGCACAATAATTGCTTACAAAGTAAGAGATTGAAAAATTGGTCGTATTTAAAACAACTTCAACAATCAACATGATAACACAGGCAGTTTCCGTGAATGGGCTACCCAACACATCATATACCTCACTCATCATCATACCTATCACATTCCTGAGATTATCGATTTTAAGCAATTTTTTTTTTCAGCTTTATAATGTTATCATAGATTGTGCTGGATAATAAATTGTATTTGTTCTCAAGTAAAACAGAGTTCTATGCAAATTGTTAGGGATAGCTCAAAAACTACTCGACATTTTAATGGTACACCAGGATAGGCTTTAACAGCATAAACACACACACAGTAAAAATAGGCCATTGATACATAAAACAAATGCAGACGAATTGGACAACTTCTGTTTTGAAGTCAATTACGGATCCATTGCAAGTTCTTGATATTCTTAATATCCGTGTCTCGGGGAGATCGCGCTTGTTATCATTACATCTGATAGCGATCGTTACTCTTATTAAGGAATATATCCGCCAGTGAAGCAGTGTGATGGATTAAGCTCCGATATTTCTCCTACACGGAGAAAGAGGCTTATGCCCAGCAGTGGATGTTACAGGCTGAATGATCATCGTCATCTCAACATTTTTGATGGCACACCAATATAATTTTCATAGGTACCAATGAATTGTCTTTTCAGTCAGCTCAGCCTACTGCAGTCCACTGCTGGTCATAGGCCTCCCCAAGTTCGCGCCAGACATCCCGGTTTTTCGCAATCCTCATCCAGTGTACACCGGCAATCTTACGTAGATCGTCGGTCCAACGGGCCGGGGGACGTCCCACACTGCGTTTGCCAAGACGCGGTTTCCACTCCAGGACCCGTCTACTCCAACGGCCATCGGTCCTGCGACACAGATGACCGGCTTGCCACTTCAACTTGCTAATTCTGTGGGCTATGTCGGTTACTTCCGTTCTCTCGCGGATAGTCTCATTTTTAATCCTATCTTTGAGATATGAATTGTCTTATGCTTAATAACTGATGAGCGCATAATATCCTTGTGGTGGACAATGTTTGGCATAAAGTGATTGTATATTTATAACAGTTTAACACAGACTTGTGTATATAGAAATGAGTATGTAGCGTAGTTTTAATTAAGCTAAGTGAAGCTAGTTGCGTTTTTGACAGCACTTCTCAGTAGAGTTTGCGTTTCGAGCTAATTTAACTTTTCGTTTTCATACGTGTAATTAGCGACTGACAAGTGCTTCAAAAGGCATACTTCAGTAACGTGTAATTTGATATGAATATTTTTATGTTTACTCTACAAAGAGAGTCGCGCTCAAACGCGTTCACACTTTTCGTTAAAAATGGCTTACAACAACGATGTACAAAAAAATTCGCGTCTAGTACTCTCTTGAGACAACCCTTTACCCGCATACACAGGACAGTGTAGTCCTTTTAAAATCTCCAAAGGTTAAATTCGAGCCCTTGAAAGGGAGCTGAAATGCAGTTGTCGACACAAAGGCTCTCAAGTCGAGGGCTCGCTGCACCGAGATACGGGCCCTCGAAGGTCGAAAGTCTAGCCCACTCGGCCGTTTTGGATAGGATTACTATGTTTCATCCTGCTCATGAGCGTGAATATTTTAAAGTGATTTTTTTACACGTATCAGCATCGATGCAACACATTATTGTCGCGAACAACTTTGACAATGACCTTAAGTACAAATGACCTTAAGTACAAATTACTAAAATTATATTTAAATCGGCCTAGTGCCTTCTAATGGCGAGTTCCTACCGCTTCGTTATATTGGGTACTGAAGTGTTGGTAAATGATAGTAAAATGGTGGAAGTGACTACCGATGACATGTTCACATCTTGTGATGAAATATAAGATTTCTCATCGTTACGTAACACTTAATTTGCACCAAGCTCCACAAACTCTATAAAAAGTGCTAACCATAACAAAATGAACAAGTAATAAAAACTATAATATTTAAATAATTAAACAAGTGAAACAGAAACCGGCAACGCTAAATTGATAATTTGTTTTTATGAAAGCCGTGGAAAGTTACCGAGTTTAATGCGAGCTCTAATCGCGGCGTGCTAACGTAATCGTTCCACGGAACACCTAATTGGCTCGCGAGCCAATTCGCGAATAAATCTACCGTGAATGCACCAGCCTTAGCAGACCCGCTGAAAACGTAAAATGCTCTCTAGCCGCCTGTCTCCGCTGCCGGTCGGCCACTGTGCGAAGACCAGCCTAGGCTTGGCACACCGTACGTTGAACCGGCGAACTTGACATGCTCACAAGGCCACCCGATGACGTAAATCATTCATTGTGACTGACAGCCCGGTTAATTGAAGCCGACAATAGTTAAGGGAGCGTCTTCCGTGATGAGGTCCATTGTTTGATTGCTCATAGGCTAATGAACCGTGGAAATTGAAATCATTATGACAATTCGGCGGAATCGTCTCACCCGTCCGCTGTCACCGAACTAGCGGCGACATCACGATGTTAATCGCGACATCTTCGTCTCCTCCAATAAATAATTAATTCTCGTAATGACTTACAACAATAGTGTCAGATAGCGAATGGAAAAAGTTTTCGCCATTATTTCGCCGTTCTGATGTTCGTCGTGAATAATTTCCTCGAAACGTCTTCAATTGTTTTAAGTTTGATGATCTATCTGCGCGAGATATCATTGTGCCAAGTTTTGAATTGGTCAGAGTTTAACGAAACAAACTCGAAACACGCCAACTGACGAACAATCAAAATTTTATGTTACAAAGATTTCTGTAAGCAACGATTCATAAAGTTAGCAAAGCTGTACGATGGCGATTGTCTCACAAATGTAATGAACGTGTTGTGTTCTCAAACTTTAGCTCTGTAACAATCAAAATGTTTAGATGAAATTCAATGTACTCCACGCCCGAATGTCAAATGTCAATAAATTTGACATACCTATTTAAGATTTAAGCTTAATTATACAAAGCCTTTGTAATGTATATTTATTTGTATATGTAGTCATTAGACTAGTACTTGCTATAAGCAAAATAAATATACATTAAATTAAACAACTTTTTTGGATTTTATCGAGGTTTATTAAATTTTTCAAAAACCCGACGTTTCAGATACTTTACAGTCCTTCTGTGACCATAGCTTCAGCCTGTATTATCCCACTGCATGGCATAATGTCTATTTTCCCATGTAGGAGAAGGACCAGAGCTTAATCCACCACGCTACTCTAATGCGGGTTGGCGAATATTTCCATATGTTAGAAAGCCCATTTACCGAGAAAAGCTAAAGGCTATTTTTAACCGACTTCCAAAAAAGGAGGAGGTTCTCAATTCGACTGTATTTTTTTTTTTATGTATGTTACTTCAGAACTTTTGACGCGGTAGACTGATTTCGACTTTTTTTTTTTTAATCGAAAGGTGGTGTGTCATTTGGTCCCATTTAAATTTATTTGAGATCTAACAACTACTTTTCTAGTTATATCTAATAATGCGTTTTTACTTGACGCTTTTTTCGTCGACCGACGTTGTATTATACCGCATAACTTTTTACTGGATGTACCAATTTTGATAACTCTTTTTTTGTTGGAAAGGAGATATCCCTAGTTTGGTACCGTGATAAGGAAAGGATCTAATGATGGGGTCCCAGAGAAATCGAGGGAAACTCTCGAAAATCCGCAATTACTTTTCCTGGGTGTACCGATTTTGATAATTTTTAATTTAAGCGAAAGCTGTTATTTATCATGTGGTCACATATAAATTTTACTGAGATCTGATAACTACTTTTTGAGTAATCTTTGATAATGCGTAGTTACTTGACTATTTTTTCGTCGATCTACGTTGTAGTACTCGTCGATGTAATTGAAGTCGGGATTTTTTCGTTTGTGAGCAAACACAATTATTATTTCTCATATTATCACATGTGCAACCACGGGGTACAGCTAGTTATTAATAACTCGGTAAGAGGTTTCCAATGAAGGTTATTTATCAACAGTAAAAAATGGCGCAGACAGACAATCTATACTGTTATTAGCGTGTCGTAAAGTATTACTATTATTGAATGATTTTATTCCCAATGTCAGAGCAAGTTATTATAAGAATAATGATACAGATAGAAATGTACCTAATAGTAATAATAAAGAAAATGCCAGCTTGTCAAAAATGTCCTCCATTACTTAAAACTCAGAACACCTGATTAAACACTACTTATATAAACTTTTCGGAGAAGCCCACGTGTCACTTGCTCGGCTTAAAATAACTTTGAGATATGTACAACGAATTGTGTTTGCTAGCAAACGAAAAAAAAAACCGACTGCAATTACATCGACGAGTAATACAACGTACGAGTAGGTAGACGAAAAATAGTCAAGGAAATACGGGGTAATAGTCAACCTAAATATATATAATAAATAGTCAAGTAATAATGGGACCACATGACAAGCGTTACCTTTCGATTTAAAAACCCAGTAGAAAGCTATGATGATGAACATACCTATATAAAAAAAGGTTATCTCTTTTGAAATCGGTTAAAAATATAAAGATGTATGTAATACTAGCTGACTAAACAGACATCGTCCTGTCCTTCGAACTGTAAAACGCGTCAAGTTTAAATTATCGAAACGTTTTCTGAAGTTTGCCAATTTCCTTATCTTAATTTATCATTTCGTTAGAACCTCTTATAAAGTGTTGGAAATCTAAATACGTCGAGTTGATAGCGAAGGCGACAACGAGTTTACGTTTTTATTAATATTAATGTAGCTGAGAAAACAAAGTTACCGACATAGCCCACAGAATTAGCAATTAGACGAGCCAGCCTACGCTCGTCACCTGTGTCGCAGGACCAATGGCCGCTGGAGCAAACTTGTCCTGCAGTGGAGACCGCGTGCTGGCAAACGCAGTGCGGGAAGTCTTCCGGCCCGCCAGAACGACGATATATGTAATTAGTTAAGGCTGGATGAAGATTGCTCAGTGAAGAGTTGAAGAGTCCATCAGTGGACTGCAATAGGCTGAACTGACTGACTGACTGAGAAAGCAAACTTTATTTACATATTTTATTTAGTTAATTAAAATATAATATATTCATATATCATTACAGCCTATACAGTCCACTGCTAGACATAGGCCTCCACAAGTTTACGTCAAAAATAACGTGAACTCATAAGTTTTGCCCATAGGCTACTGGCTTTGTCGCACCGAAGACGCTGCTGCCCGTCTTCGGCCTGTGTATTTCGAAGCCAGCAGTTGGATGGTTATCCCGCTACCGGTCGGCTTTTTAAGTTCCAGGGTGGTAACGGAACTGTGTTATCCCTTAGTCGCCTCTTACAACACCCACGCTAAGAGAGGGGGTGGCTATATTCTTTAGTACCGTAGCCACACAGTACAGATACAGTAATGATATTTATATATTACGTCGCCTCGTGATTCATCGATCAATATAGGAGCACTTGGCAACAGAGCATCATCATAAGTCAATAAATCGGAAAGTAGTGTACGAGCGTGACAAATCAAACCTCACGACTTGTTCTGGACGTAAGCTACAGGCACTCGAGCGGCTCCGTATCTGATGAATCTGCATTATGTCATAGCAACAACCCGTCAGATATTTGAAGTCATAACTAAAAGTAATCGTAGGAGCCGCGTGACTTTTTCCTCCCGACTTTTTGCGCCGGCATGACATCATGCTCGAAGCCTGATGCTGACAATGGTAGCGCAAAAAATTTAATATAACTTTTATTTTAAAGCCATATTATAATGAACATTTGAGCATGTTCTGTGAGTTCCTGGTTCAGTTGTGGTATTTATAACTTAAAATTTTATGAGATTTCAACAAGTATTTTATTTATTTTATTTTATTTTATTATTATTACTGTGATCTAACATACAGTCTAATAGCGCGTCCCTAGATTTTTTATGCAGATAATGCTAGATAATACAATATTAAACAACAATAAGGAATACTCTTGATTCCCTTTCTAACGCAGAAAATTTTAATAAAGTCGAAACTCATAAAAAATGTAGTGGCGGTGTGCTCCTCATTCATAGAAACCATTTCATTTTTTGTTGGTATCTCATAACGTAAGCGTCATTGTGTATAGGTCGCATTTGTCTTTCTTATATTATTTTATATTTTAAACACATCATATACATATGTATAACAATAATTAATTAATTAATTAAAACATAAATTGTAAAATATCGATTCATAAGTTTTTGAAAAAAGTAGTAATTGATCTTGTTTATTGACCTATCAGTTCGTACAGATGATGATTGCAGAAAATCGGGATACCTGGCGCGAAGGTGAAGGAAACCTGTGTCCCGCAGTGGACTCGCAGACTGAACTAAAATAAATAAAAATCTTTGTTACAGGCCACAGTTACTTCTCTAAAAATTTGTTTATTGTTACATAATCAGACTTTGCATTCAGATAGCGAAAACTTAAATGAAAGTAATCTGTATTACCAAGATGACAACAGCACAATAATAAAACTAGAGTATAAATACAAATTTGAAAAAAGAACAAGTTCGTACAGACCTAGCCTAACGTGACAGTCTAGACATTTTTTTTTGTTAATTTCAAACACAGATGTGTTAATATTTATTATAAGAAAATGGCGCGAAACAGACGAGGTTTTATTTCGACCTCGATATTTCCGATAACACCTGTAGCCTATATTTTTTTATATTTTTAAATTGCGTTCAAAACGTATGTTACAAAAAATCATGGTCATTGCGTGTCTCGTGTCGACAAGGAACAGTAACGACAATAAGGCAAATTAAATATTAGGTGAATGGCATTTTTTGTTATTTATAATGTATTTTTTTTTCTTAAGGGTTACCTTCAACCCTCAGCAAAATCTACATTTAAAGTTGGTGGTAGGCTCACATTAAACTTAGTACATTAATATAATACTTCAACCATTCAACCATAATTAATTTAAATTACAAGATAAAGATAAGATATATTAATATTATCAATGCTCTGTTGTCAAAAACTATATATACTTCAATGATAAACAAGAGTGTATATGCGTGTGTGTGCTTAGTAAATGTGTGTGTGTGTGTGTAAAATAAAATACATAGACTACATTTAAAGTTGGAGAAAGTCTAAAATATTTGTGAAAAATTTCATTAAAATCGGTCCAGTAGTTCCGGATAAACACCATGACACAAGATTACATATATACATATATATATATGAGCATCAATATACATACAATTTTTAACTTTTCTATATGGATTAGTATCCAACAAAGCATGTTTTGTACGAACTAATAGTTACTAGTTATTTCTTTATTTAACACATTTACATAATACACATAACATTTTGAATATCATATCAAAAATAACATGTTATATCTACTCAGTCACTGAAGCAAGCACATTTTAAAGTATTATACTAATTTAAGAATTAAAATGCATCACAAAAATCATTAATTACATTTGTATAAATAAGTCAAAAAGTAAGTTTAAAAGATATTTATAAAAATAATTAAAACGATTGATAATTCGTAAACTTTTAATCTATATAAATAAAAGTGAATGTTGCTAAGCGCATAACTCGAGAATGGCTTGATCAATTCGGCTAATTTATTTTTTGTATGTTCCTTATGGCCCACGGAAGGTTTTATTACTAAAAAAAAAAAATTGAAAAAAGAAGCTAGCGAGCAGCTAGTACTTCAATAAAAGAACATTTAAACTGTAAATACTAATTAACAAATATAAAACCTGTTAATCTATCTAGTTGCAAAGAAGATAATTAGTGTAATTTGCAGAGCTTGGCTAACCTAGGTCTAGGTAACTCAGGTAGCCTGTATAGTACGTGCGAGGCGTCGTCCTGTCTGTTTGTCTTTTGTTCGCTCAAGGCTCTTTGGAAACCTAACACGGTTATAGGGTTGCGTCTGCGAATGTTTTTTTTTTTAAAGTAATATAATGTTTTTTTAATTTTATGGCAAAAAAAAATACAATAAACAAATAAATATTTTGATTATATAATATTTGATTTGATTAATATATTTTTGTAAGTTGTGACATGATTTAAAAACGAACATTATATATTGTTTTTTAATTAATTTCTTCTCAATTAAATTCAGGATTAAGTGAATGAAATTATGTTTCTTGGAGGATTTTTCTGACTTCTCTAATTTTTTTATTGCGTTTAGCAGATTGTTAATACCTGGTCACTTGTGTCGCGGGACTGACCGCTGGATCAGACGTGTTCTCGAGTGGAGACCGCGTGTTGGCAAACGCAGTTGGGGGCCCTCTGACCCACCAAAACTACGATCTATATAAATACGTAAGATTGTCGATGGAGGCTGGGTGAGGATTGGGGATAACCAGGATATCTCTCGCGAACTTGAAGAATATCCCTATTTTCAGCAATGGAGTGCGATAGGCTGAAGTAGTTGTAATTGTAGTAATAAGAATAGAATAGAAGATAGTTTAGAAACTTTATACCTTAGTCAAGGCTATATAAAACCAAACTACGAACCATAAAATAAGGGTAAATATTAATCAATTTGATCTACATTACATACAGTAAAATGTAAAGAAACTTTATCCATACAGAAATAACAGCCCTAACAATAAAAATACAAGCACGACAAGAAAATATGTGTCTTAAGACATATAATTATAAGCGTCAAATCCCTAAAACGGTTTATTTAAAATCTCAAGCATACTTGTGTCACAAATGGTCACAAATATAATTATGGTCAAGCAATGTTTACTTGTAATAAAATGCGACATACTTGTCATCTATACTTTAAATGTTTTCGTCGTGAATGTATAAAGCAGTCATACATACATAATTACATACATAAATAGTCTTGAATACTTTAATTATCATACATTCTATCAACGTAATATATAGAAATCGTATGGCACTTTAATGGCTTTGAATAACACTAGAATCTCAACCCGATTTCACTAGTGTTCAGTCGATGTAAATAAGTTGATACTGTTGTTTATTTCTCAAATGGTTTGGGTAATAGCGCGATGTTTTATAGCCTAAAGCATTTAATAAAAGTTTAAATAAAAGTTCTCCGTGATAGAGAATAATTCATACTAAACTAATTACTGCTGAAGTTAGTGATTTATATAGAAACTGTAGACTTTTGAAGTTTTGTTTATAATGATTCATTTTAACCGTATTGTGAAGGCTTGTACTTATATTACTCAAAAAGTTCTTCTTAGATCGCAATAAAATTTAAACGAAACAACATGACATGCACCACCTTTCGATTAAAATAAAGATCATCAAAATCGGTCCACCCAGTCAAAAGTTCTGAGGTAACATACGTAAAAAATATACAATCGGATTAAGAATTTCCTCCTTTATTGGAAGTCGGTTAAAAATCGAACTTGTTTAGTAATTAAGACTTCTTAAGTAAGTATAAACATAAATAATTGATTGGATTATTTACTTTGATAAACATTAATAACACTCAGATCCTTAATATGGAGAATGAGGTTTTTGCCCAGCTGTGGGACGTTACAGGCTGATTCAATCAATCAAACATTAACTAAATAAAATATTTACCAAAGAAAAAGTTATACTATTTCAATTTCAAAGCAATGAAAGTCGCGGGAGCAACAAATAGCAACAATCGTTAAACGCAGTTAAAGGCAATTGTTAGTTCATTATCATAACAAGCGCAGCTGTTTAGGTCTCCTAGATGGCTAGGGTTACGGCTAATTTAAATACAGACCAATGTCAACCTTACACACCTGTAATAAGATTGTAAGTCCCGTGAAACTATTACTGTCTCTATCGGTAAAGCGCTGTTGTGACATTATCGACAATTATTGAAGTAGCGTTTGACCTTGGCCTGTGTAATTGTACGCGTGACGTGTACATGTGTTTGTACATGTCATAACGTAATTAAATTGATGAGTGTTGTAATTATGAGCGTGTGTGTGTAAGTACTGGAGCGTTCAAATTGCGATATGGATGTGCGTCTGTGTGCGTTTTATAAGTCTTTCATTCTGTACGTTTGAATATGATTATGTGTGTATATAATATTTTACTGGATTGTAATGATTCAATCAATTTTAAAATTGATATGAATAAAAGATTATTTCATCTTCAAGAACTCTGGCTGCCTTACGCACTTCAAGAATATGAGCGAGCGGTATTATTTGGCTGTGTAAATTTGTATAAGGTTGAGGTAGTCCTCCAGTTAGTCTGCTCCAGATTTTAAGCAAGATGTTGTAATACCTTATCTCAGTATACGTTATCCATGGCTGTGACCGTTACGCCGCGTTGGCGCAACGGTCACAGCCATGGATTGTGCCGGCTGCGCTGGCGGTTGCGGGTTCGATCCCCGAACATGACAAACATTTGTATTGGCCATACAGGTGTTTGCCGTGGTCTGGGCGTTTGTGCAGTCCTTGTGGGTCTCCCCACCGTGCTTTGGAGAGCACGGTAAGCCGTCGGTCCCGATTTTTATCATGTACACCTGATAGCGATTGTCACTCATAGTAGGGAATATATCCGCTAACCCGCATTTGAGCAGCGTGGTGGATTAAGCTCTGATCCTTCTCCTACATGGGAAAAGAGGCCTATGTCCAGTAGTGGGATATTACAGGCTGAAGCGTATCTCAATATTATGTATCTTATATGTTTAAAAAAAAAGCAGTCTCGGATGCAAACTTGTGTTTTTCTTTAAAATCGCTGAGAAACATTGTTTCTAAGGTCGGCAACTCAATGCTTGGTAACAGCCGAGTTGACAAAACAATTGACTGTAAAAATATTTTTGAAATTGCCTTATTAATGTTTTTAAATAATAAAGCCATTAAAATAACTAATGGTAACGTTAGGCCGGCTCTTTTTCCATTCTTTTTTTCCTGTCGGCTTTATTCATTATTAAGGATTAAATTAATATTTTTTTCATGACTAAACTGTACTAATTATTGCCGTAATTAACAATTTAACGCTTTTATTTATTTTATAATTATAACTAAATACCCTGCTTTGAGCAATAAAAATATTACAGTTTAAGAACAGTAATTAAAATCGTTTCAAGCACAAAATAGTATAGTAAGGTGCAAAGCGAAAATTTAAAATTTTATTAAGACTAACAATTCAAGACTTACAAAATCAATCAGATTTTTTTTAACAGATTTCATTCGAGATAAAACTACATTTTGTTGCTTACCAGGGTTCAAAATATACATAAAGATTTTTTTTTTACCTAATACACAGACGGTCGTCTGTTCCTAAAGTAAGCAACTTAATGCTTGAATTAAAGGTAACAGTCGACTGGTATATAGCTACATTTTTTTTACTTTTCAGGGTTCCGTATCCATAGGATAAAAACGGGTCCCTATTACTAAGACTTCGCTGTCGGTCCGTCAGTCCGTCTGTCTGTCATCAAGCTGTATCTCCAGAACCACGATAGCTAGGCAGTTGAAATTTTCACAAATTATGTATTTTTTATTGTGTAGGTATTTATTTATTTAATTAATTTTCGGATATGAAAAATCTACGATGCTCTTTTTTTGTAATCTTTAAGACACTCGATTCATCACCAGTTTTATTAAAAAAATAAATATATTATTATACAGTATGTATATACCAGCGTTACAAGACGTTCCAACACAATTAAAAAAACATCAATTAAGGTAATTTAAAGTTAGCATGATCAAAAAAAAAAACAAGTACCTACATCCGATAGATAAAGACAAACGAAATTAAACACTTATCGACAGACGAGGCTGACAAGTTTTATAGCTCACATCGCGAGCTTTGGACGTAATTATGCTGTTCAGTTACGTGCGTCCGGGGCTTAATAGCGCATAAATTGTGTTGCACGGCTTCGAACTTAGGTCCCTCGCAAACTATTACTTGTTTTGACAAGTCTGATTAACCTGCATTTATAGAATAAAAGATGTAGAGTAGAGTAGTTTGAAAATTACGTTTGTGCTAGAAAGCCTTTTGTAAAAGTAAGTAAATAATAAGAGTATTTTAAGGTTAAAAATATTCAATTTGATTATTGATTAGTTAATTTAACAATAATTGCAGATGTCCATGGTGGCGGTAGCCGTTTAACATCAGATGGCTTCGTCTGCTTTTTGCCCTCATTGTTATAAAATAAAACCGGACTAATTCGACGGAAACTTGACTTATGTGGAACTAAATTAAACAAACATAAAAAAAAACATGTTAAATATGTAATTTGATGAACTTAAAAAAACTGTTTTGATTATTTAATGATATCTCCTGTAAATTTAAATTTTTGTTATAAAAAAAGGCAATTAAGGCGCGCTTTCGGAAGAAAATAAAAGAAGAAAGCTTATCAGTTCTTTCACACTAATTCATGCACTAACAGAAGTCAATATTTAATTATATTAACTGGAGCTAAAGCCATTTTTTTTAAATGAACATCAACATACTCTAAAATGCCCATACTTTTTAAACGACTTCAAAAAAGGAGGAGGTTATTCAATTGGACCGTATATATATATATATGTATATATATGTATGTTCGGGGATAACTTCATCTTTCATAAAACGATTTTAATAATTCTTTTTTTGTTGCAAAGGTAATATCCCATGTGTGGTACCATGATAAGGAAATCAGGATCTGATGATGGAATCCCAGAGAAATCGAGGGAAACCCTTGAAAATCCGCATAATTTTTTACTGTGTGTACTGATTTTGATGATTTTTAATTTAATCGAATGTTTATCATGTGGTCACATTTAAATTTCATCAAGATCTGATTACAAGTTTTGGAGTTAATCTTTGATAATGTGTATTTACTTGACTATTTTTTCGTCTACGTTGTATTACTTGTCGATATAATTTAAGTAAGTTTTTTTTCGTTTGCCAGCAAACACAATTATTACAAAACATCATGCATTATAATTAAGCTTATCCTAAAGGCGTTTTTTCGTTTAAAACTACAGATTGGCAGTCTTGTGACTGCCTAGTAAAGTTAGGACGTGGTTCAACATGACGTGGTATATTTTTAGTTAATATCAACGTCCAGTTTGCCCACGTTTCCACTTAAATTAATAACTGAATAGTTTAAACTCTCTAAATTTTGAAGTCTCGTGTCTAAATAACTATAATATCGCGGTAATCATTCTTGCATTTTCTAATAAATAAAATAGCTAATTTAAAATTTAACAATAATTAAAGATTAATGAATCCGTCTGAAGCGGACCTTAATAGGCAATTATAATTGAGAGGCAGCAGCCGAGGATGTAACAATTTTGAGATGTTTTAAACGCTTCCTCCGTTCAAATTATCTTAATTGCTATAATCTTATTATTACACCGTTTCAAGCTCGGAACTTTGTTGTTTTTACGAGAAGCAAAAATCACGTTCATTGCGAGATATAACTTTATGTGGAAATTGTTGATGTTTTTCATAAGTAATTGTGGAGATGACTCAATAATATTTTTTTATTTTTTATTTTTTTATTCCATCATCTTACATCTAACATTACAGGATATTATCCTAATGCGTTAGTGTCGTTGTCGTATTAAATACATGTCATATGAAGATAAAAATACAAAAATTGACATCACATCCAATTCCATTATTTTAATTTAACAAAACAAAACTAAGTTATTACTAAAAATTCACAATACATAGTCAAATTACATAATCTATATTATTTGAAATTTAAAAGGCCTTTTTACAACTAGTGAGTCATACTCATATGTTATCTAGGTCGTCTCTAGTTCTCTTTCATTATTGTTACGATGTAATAAATAAACGTTAAAAGTATCACTTGAATTTATCAGTCGTAAACAACTAAACACACGTAACTCGTTCACGAGTGAAAAAAAGTAAATCACACGGCCGAAGTAATGAGAGAGATGAGATGATAAAATTGATAATAGAGATGAGAAGGATATCATTCAGAAATTGTTATGTGCAGATAAATCAATAGAACGAGTGATTACAACGTTTCGAATCTTAGCTCGAATAGCTTCTTATACATTTTATTTGTATTACCGAGCACTCTGCGCGCTACACGTGTCTATATCTGAAACTTGTTTACGCTTAATCTAACATCTCGTTGCCTTGACTTCGTCTGTTACGTCCTAAACACCATTGCCATCATATACGATTTTATCCTCTAATGCCTCATCATTAGATGCTACTGTTCCATCAACGTCACAAGCATTTGAGTCGATTCGTTCACTTCCAGTGGCGACAGTGTGTCTGTTTGCCGTAGGCACACCGATGTAACGTCAAGTACCGCAGTTATGTTTTATTGCTCGCCTGTATTGTTGGTACAATTGACAACAAAACTATTGCAACTTATATTAACTACAGTATTTCGTCTCTATCCGCTAGCGAATAAAGTTGTATCTCCATTGTCATCTGTTTTATTTAGTAGAGCGAATGTGTCGGTGTACGTTCAGTGCAAAACAAATGAACAGAAGCTTAACTACATTCGTCCCTGTTCAGCGGATGGAAATAGACGAGGAGATGACTTTCTAAATTTGTCTTGTAATTTCGTTTTATGGGACGCTAAAGAGTTGCATCCCGGCGTGACGTAGGCACACTGCGGTTCCCAGTAACGCGCAGGCACACATTGAACAACTTTACCGTCTTTATTACGGACCGGTTTACATTTGTTCCTGTACAATTTGTGTACAAAAGGGTAACGCGGCCATATATGGATTCGATAACTCGAAGACGAAACGCATCTTCATTATGACCTTATATTTAGTTTTGGTTAGGAGATTCAAGAGTCATTTTAAAAATTTCAATGTGTGAATCACCAGTTTTAGTGATAACATATGAAGATATAAAAATTAGTGCATCGTTACAAACTTTTGTTGCTATCTTAATGCACCTATCACTTTACAAATAAAGACCATTATCGCGCGTTTCAAGTCTATGTAATCTCCATAAACACTTTGCAATTTTTATTTGCAATAAACAGTATATGTTTATCATTTTAAAACTACTTTTTATGTTGTAAAATTTTATAATGAATGCTTTTTATCAAGTGTGTGTGTGTATGTGTGTGTGTGTGTGTACAAAAATAGTTTTGATAATTATTTGTGTTATAGCGTTCACGTGTGTTATAATTTAGTGGTAATAATCTTATTACTAGGAAGCCGTAATCTGAATTAGAATTAGGAAACCACCTGTTACTGTAACATAATCACTGTCTTTAGATGTGTTAATTGTATATCCATATACAAACATGTACTACGCGTACTTTCACATACACATAGATGATTCTTTGTGTGACAAAATTTTGCACTTTCAAATTTTGCACAGTTTTTGTTGCAGTTGACACACAATATACAAAATGTTAATGGGTTCTTTTGAAGACGAAGATTAAGTGAAAATTTGAGTTCGTGATTCTAAGATATTCATTGAAATCAAATAACGTCAAAGACAATTTTGCTCAAAAAGAAATACTTGTAATAAATAACGAACCGCGGAGTAAACCATCCATCTATTATAAACACCATAAAAAGGTTATACTGAGTTAACCTTAAAGATAGACATACGCTTAACTTTTAATGATGATCAGGTGCATCCTACTTAATTTTTTGGTAGTTTTAACTGTTTATGCAACGTACGGAATGGAAGCGCTCAAAGAGTATATTTTTCCCATTTTCGAAACATTTCTTATAAATTATCATCTCCTATTGGCCGTAGCGTGATGTCATATATAGCCTATAGCTGTCCTCGGTAAATGGAGTATTCAGCATAAAAAGAATTTTCCAATTCGAACCATTAGTTCCTGAAATTAAACGTTTAAACAAACAAAGAAACTTTTATACTTTTTTTTTTATTCAGAAAACCAACAGCTTTACAAACACTGTACCTTACAATGTATATGCTATGTAATATTGACAATAACAGGTTTCCCTTAAATTACCAAATAACACTGTAAAAATCAAACTTACAACGCTAAAATGAAATAACAAAATAATAAACTAAGAAATTCAGGATGCTATTAACTTAAGCCTATATATACAAATAAATAAAATCAATGAAAAAAAATGGAGTTTCCGCTTGTGATATCAAAATAACCGCTTTTCTCTAAATGCGTATAGATGTATACACGGTACATATACCAAAATAACATTTTTTACAATTGTTGTCCGTCTGTCTCTCTGTCCTTCTGTCTGTCTGTTTGTTCCGGCCAATCAGCTTTGTAATATTAATATAGATTCCAAATAAATATGGATAAACACTGAATAAAGTAAATATTATAATATATATATATAAATACATGAATGATATAAAATGTACATTAATTCGAAGTAGTCAACCGTATTTCATACAAAAACACCATTCTCGACGATGTAATCATCATCACGCTCACACACAAATAAACCCATAAAAACAATTGTTTTAATACACAATAATTATAGCTATAGTTTCTCATTACTCGAAACGAAATTGAATAAACAAGTACATAGCTAATTGAAATTCAAAACTCGCCACGGACACGTCATTGACATAATCAATCAAAGACTGACGTCCAAAAAACAGCTAGCAACAGTTTCAAGGCATTCTCGTACGTACATATATATATATATATATATATATATATATATATTTGTTATTCCACTACACAAGCAATGCTGCAAATATATAGTTAAAATTTAAGGAATGAAATGTGCGATCTTATATAGTTATGAATCTTATGTAGTTATTGTGTTATTTCTATTGCAGTGTGTACATGGAATTAATCAGAAAATATGTCTTTGTATTTTTAATGAAATTGAATTGATCTTGAATTTTTTCGCTCTTATTACATTATATTACATATATATACAGATAATTTACAGCATTAAATCAAATCGACGACCGTCTTGATCGTCGCGAATCCCGTGTGTTACCATGTGACGTTTAATGATGTTGCGAGAGAAATAATATTCATTTATAATTATACTTTTCATTTACATAAGGACTAAAAATAATCTTAATTAATATGTAAAGATAGAAAATAGTCAACGAATAACTTATAATTTAATTTAAATAAATTATTTAACTTTTTATTATATCGTAGTATACTTTTTATATATGTTGTTATCATGTACACCTGATAGCAATCGTTACTCATAGTAGGAAATATATCCGCCAACCCGCATTGGAGCAGCGTGGTGGATTAAGCTCTGATCCTTCTCCTACATGGGGAAAGAGGCCTATGCCCAGTAGTGGGATATTACAGGCTGAAGCGATACTTTTTATATATATATTGGTAAATATTTTTATATAATCAGATAAACTTAGATGAAAATCACCTGCTGGTAAGCGATTACTGTAGCTTATAGATGCCTGCAAGCTCTTTTGGAGAGCTATTTCACCCTCAGGAGTTTTAGTTAAAAGATCAGTTTTCGTCGAAAACAAGGTAAAATTACAAAATGAAATAGAAAAAATAGTTCCATTATTATTTTGCAACGTTTTTCAGATACTAAGCTGTAATATAAATTATTCATCATCATCATCATCATCACATAAGCCTATCGCAGTCCACTGCTGGACATATGCCTCCACAAGTTCTCGCCAAAAATGGCGCTGCATCCCGTCTTCGACCTGTGTATTTCAAAGCCAGCAGTTGGATGGTTATCCCGCCACCGGTCGGCTTTTTAAGTTCCAAGGTGGTAGCGGAACTGTGTTATCCCTTAGTCGCCTCTTACGACACCCACGGGAAGAGTGGGGGTGGCTATATTCTTTACTGCCGTAACCACACAGGCAATTACTATTAAACTGCATAAATAAAATAGATATGTGAAACTATAAAAGTAATATTATTTGTTTTTATTTGGAATTCATTGTTCTTAAATAGAATAGAATTACGAGACTTCGTTATTTTTCGATTAATTTATTTGTTATTGAATGTTATTTAAATCACATCGTTAACACAATGTAACTTTACTTGTTGCTAAGTCAGTTTCACGTGTCACGTATTACTCGTCTTGCCAACTTTTTTGCCGCATTATGTCAGACGTTAAAATCAAATACATCATCTATTACAAAAATATATATCTAAAATCGACTTTACGACTTTAAAAATAGGGTTATTAAATAACATTGAGCGTCATTTGGTTTTACAGAGCATTAAAAAGTTGTAAAGATATTTGTGAATAGCGGGAGCTAATGTAGTCTTAATTGCTATCGACGTTGGAACTAAAATGGTGTGAATTAAACTGTCGGTGTAATTAAAATGTATTCTTCTGACGATTACAGTTTGATGGTGGCGGCTTTTTCTCTGTTAGCAACATTGTTTTTGTAATGACAGCGTTAGACAGCGTGACGGTACTCATGTCATCTGTAAGATAAATTAAATAAATTAGCGAATGTGTTTTCTCATTGCTTTTTTCTATATATCTGCGTGGGTTTTGACTTTTGTCTCCTTTAAGACAGCGTGGATGACTAATAAAAATCTATGCTAACATAAATACACTTACAACAAAAATATTTCCTACATACTCTGTGAACACTAATATTAAACCAGCGGAATTAGAAAAATCTTTACCAAACCCTGCGATACCCTACGTATGGCTAAATCCAAATAAAGACAATATGTTTTGATAAGTGCTTAAGATCATTAATAATAAAGGCATGATTAGGATTACACATCACATCATCATCACATCACATCAGCCTTTCGCAGTCCAGTACTGGATATAGGCTTCCATAAGTTTACGCCAAAAATGCCGTGAACTCATGTATTTTGCCTATAGTCACCACGCTAGGCAGGCGGGTTGGTGACCGCAGAGCTGGCTTTGTCGCACCGAAGACGCTGCTGCCCTTCTTCGGCCTGTGTATATCAAAGCCAGCAGTTGTATGGTTATCCCGCCATCGGTCGGCTTTTTAAGTTCCAAGGTAGTAGTGGAACTGTGTTATCCCTTAGTCGACTCTTACGACACCCACGGGAAGAGAGCTATATTCTTTCATGCCGTAACCACACAGCATTACACATACATACATTTAAACATATAAAACGACTAAACTAATTCCATTTTTAACCGACTTTAAAAAAGGAGGACGATTTTATTTTTATGTGTGTTTTAAAGATGATTTCTATCTTTAGTCGAATGGTGCCTGTCACGTGAACTCATTCAAATATGATCGAAACCTGACGAGTACAGTTCGAGTTATTTCTAATAACGCGTATCTACTTGACTATTTTTTCGTCTACTTGCGTTTTCTTACTTGTCGATGTAATTAAAATCGATTTTTTTTTTTCGTTTGCGAGCAAACACAAGTAGTTTAGTTTAAGTAATAAAAATAGTAAGTCCGTGCCACGGTAATGTAATAGTACAAAACAAACACACACCCGCTTTATACATCCGTAAACAACATGGCTTCCGTTCGAAAGTTTATGAGATCACGCATAATATAAAGTAAACGCACTGCTTGCTTTGGACGAAAGGTGTTTGTTTTGATCGTCATTATTTGTCAACAAATATTGAACAAATATTGTTTGGTGAAAACGCTACGAATTTATTTTAAAATGCCTTTTTCTGTGTTTGCGGCTCGACTCGACGTACAGACGAAATAATAAATAAAGTTCTTAAACATTTCGTGAAAACCGTGCTAGTAAAAGTTAAATTTTTCGTTGCTTAAAAACAAATTTTGTTATTGATGACAGATAAGGTTATATAGAGTCATCTTCGGTTGTGGCTTTACTTCCATATCTAACATTATATTGACAAAAAATTTAAGTAGCTTGTAACCAGAATCCTGCTCCTACGTGGCTCTGTGGAGAATGAAACAGTACCAGTACTGTAATCGTATTTATTGTAAAAGCAGAAAGCTTAAATTAGAACAGTATAATGAATAAATGTGTTAGTTGTCATTTGTTAGGTTTAATGGTTATTAATGATTTTTACTAGTGTCAAAACAGCACAAACCAAGACCGAGAGATCTCAGAGAAATAAGAATACATGATCAGTGTCAAGGTCAAAAGCAGCAGTCAAGGTTTCAATCAAAGAACATTGAAATAGTAGGTAGTAGGTATACCTTATTTACAAATGCGATTCCATTGTTTCAAATGAAAATATTAAAGCAAATTACTTAGAATTTGTTTGTTCTTAACGGCCACATATATACATATATATGTAGATATTATCGGCTGCATCCTATTTTTGTAGTAACATAACAAATTAACCCAAGAAAAATAAATTTTTCGGTCCGCTACTGGCGTTACATAATAATTTATTCAGTCTTTTTATATTTGAAAAGACAAAAAAAGCGTATATACAAACACATATGTACATAATTTATTATTAATAGATGTTTGTTATTCTGTACTAGCAGATTGGGTGAGCCGACAGACATCCGATCTTGCGATCTTCAATCAATTTAAACAATGACTGCGTTTTCTGAAATTTTCAAATTTTAGGCATAATCTTCTAAATTTTTCTGCCAAGTAAATGAAAACATTAAAAAAGAAATAGTTAAATTGGTCCAACCGTTCTCAATTTTTCCTCTAGCAACACAATAAGTGATTCATTTTATTTATATTTTCGCTCGCTCTCAAAAGAATTTTCCACAATTCTCAGTCCACTCAAAAATGAATAATTTGTAAAGTCAAAGCGATCTATATAAAGCACTGAATGTGTTAGAAGCGGCCTTGAACCGCGCTGAATACCAATGGATGTTTACCCGTCCACGTTTATCGTCTGAATTCTAATGCTTATTGTTTTCATTCCTTGTTTTTTACTATTTCAAGTTAATTTGAGACACGTGTAATCTTTTAACGCTCGGAAGTGATTCTCTAACTAGCGAGCGATTACATAAAAAAAGCTATTACGCCTACGCCTACCTGTTAAATTTAAATTATTAAAATTTGAAATGATTATTCAAATGTATGTATGTTTAAGTACACGATGTATGTAAAGAACAATACAAACATAACTTGGTGAGGTCTACGTCCAGCAATGGACTGCGATAGGTTGAAAGTGCGGTAATTAATTTCTATACAAGATAAAATTCGTTTAATCACACATTTTGAGTTTTGTCGGTTCTTCTAATAATATCTACATCGACTGAATTTCGGAATAAAAAGTGTCCAGTTGATGTGTCGTAGTGTTGGACATGAATCACGCAAAATTTCGTACTTTGTTGCGAAGTTTTGGCTTGATGACCCAGATGATGACAAAAATAAAAAAGTACCGTTTTTACTTCAGTATCTATTATAGATTGTCCTCTTAAACTTCTTTCAAAATGTCCCCTGTATACGGAATTGTACCCGTCAGAGTTTTGTTATGAGTTTGTTTTAAGTTCCTTCTCTTTCGTGTTACGTGTTATTTAATTAGTTTTGTATGTTTTCCTTATTAAACTTGTAAACGAACGCTTTTATAGAACGAAAACTTCTTTTTAGGTAACACAGATGCTAAATGATTTTATAACTTGATGTTCTTATTTCAGTTTAAGGTTTTGATAATAATTTTAATGAACTTAAAAACGAAAAGCGAAAGTTCGTGTAATTATCAATAGGAATCTTATTACGAGTAAGTATCTATATACTTAGAAATAAGCATTCTAGCTAGCTTTATAACTACATCATTACTAGTAATAATAATAATTTTTATTTGCATCAAACATGACATATGTTATACAATATTCTTAAATATACATGTTCAGTCAACAATATAATATATGACATGCAAAAATTTATTACAAGTATTTAAAAAATATTATCAACAGTTACGTTAAATTTATCGTATCGTCAAGTATTACAATTATGAAGATAATAACAATCTCCTGAGTGGTGCCAAGAAGCAATACTTTCGACGCTGCCGTGCATCCGTGTCTAAGACTCACGGGTAAAACACGTAACTCTGTTTAAATGTTACCAGCTATAAACCTCTTTGCACATATACCAATGGAAAAGTACTTTAGTGTTGCTTACGATAATAAATTTATATTATATATTTTTTCAGATATTTTTTTTTCGTTTTTAGTACCAAACGCTAGATTATCATTTCCATGAATTAAATAAATAAATATAAATATGTTATAACACACGGTCGTCTGTTCCTGTGGTAAGCAAATTAATGCTTGAGTTATAGGTGATACAAGCTATAAATTGCTACTGTTATAGCTATTTTTTTTTGATAAATATACATAGAAATAATGCATATATATACTAAATATATGAATACATATATTTCACCCCGACTCCGGCGGAAATAAAACCCGCGGAGCAGAAAGCAGGGCCACTACAAACTGCGCCAACGGGCTAGACAATTAATATCGAAGATCACGCGAAATACCTAAATATAATCCGGGATAATAACGCCAGCCGGAAAAGCTCTTTTGTCGCCCTCTTAAAAGAGGATTTCGACGTTTTAAGAGGAGTTATTAAGGGCTCTGCGAGGAATATTGGGTATAATCAGAAAAGTAAATAAGTTATTATTCTAAGGTTCTTAATAAGATTGAATTATTGCCGTCATATCGTCAGAAATGTAATAACTTTTTGCTTGGGACGCAATAAAATATGGCACATGCATTCGATAGCACACACACATATTTACAACACATGTTGAAAAAAATACAAAATAATAGATGGTTAAAATCACATCTGCAATAATGGTGGCAAAAATAGAGACAATGATGTTGACATCATGAAAATCACAGCTTTCAAATAGTGTCATGTTTCTGTGATGATTAAGTTAGTTAGAGCTCTTGAGGGTAAGGGATAAACAACGCGCTAGTATTGCTTCTGGTGTTGCAAGCGTCTATACTACGGTCTATATCTACTAGGCTACGGTAACCGCTTACCTTTATATGGGTCGTATACTTATTTGCCACCTTTATAGTACAAAAAACATATCTCTTTAAATCGCAACTTCGATTGTTTGAACAAAAAAGAAATCAAAGTACTGTAAATAACAGAAGCTGAATCAATGTATAAACATATTTTGGTATTACCAGATATCGGACTGTGTGACTAATATCGGTCAGCTGCCGTAAATATTTTGCCAGCATATCATGTTATTATGATTAGGGATTTTAAAAAATACACTAAAATTATTTATTAATATGAATAGTATCTTATCAAATTCGCTTGCATTTACAATACTGTTATATATATAAACTAACAGCAATTAAAGGCATACAATATTTAGTTTTAAGTGATACCATTTATTACCACTTAACATGTAAAAAAAAATGTCTACAAATATAAAACGAAAACTCGCGCACTGTCTCTTTTGAAATGAACAAGCAGTTCTCACAAACCGCCAAACTATTGACGTAAACAAGGTTGTTATTCAAAAATCGGTATTAATTTATTAATCTGTATTTTCTGTGATATAAATAAAATAAAATGCAAGTCCAGAGATCAATGTTTTATTAAAATAATGAGATCAGTGTTTATTGGAAACATGATAATTCTTTCAACACTAGGAGATCGTAAACACTAACAATAGGTATAGTTATATTAATTACAAGTAAATCTAAAATAAATAGGTAATAATAGGTAACGTTATAGTAATAGTAACTACAATAAGGTACGCTTAAGAAAAATTCGTTGATACAATGAACAATTCATTATTGGATAACGTACACCTTTTAAATTACAATTAAAAATAATTTATTTTTCAACATTTGATCAAAAATGGATTGACAGTACATTGAGTTACAACCACCGTTTTCGAAAGGTTAAGACCGCAGTCTATGGCAGTAAATTGTGGTCGTTATATTCCAAGGAGAGGGTAATATGAGATTTGATGAGAGCGTTCAGACCGTCCGGCAAGAAGGCGTCGCATCCGGACAGAAACTGCTCGATCGTTATATAGTTGGAGTTATCTGCGAGACCGTTTATCTCGTTTACACCGTTGCGATGGTCGTCTTTCACGTAGTAATTCCTCTGGTTATTGTCGTAGTAGTATGGGTTGCCAGAAACTTCGGGCGCCATTTCATGTTCGGACATTACATAGAAGATCTCATCATCAGTCTGCACGCCCTGGCTCGTGCACACTTGTACGCCCTGTTGCGCACAAACCTGTAATACTGAGGGGTCGAAGGTTTCGGTCTGGGTTCCGATGGTGTGCGTCAGAGTGGCTGGGAGGTTTAAGGTTGGTACAGCAGATTTCTTCAACAGCTGTTTCCCGTACATGCGCTGCTCGAAATGCAAGCTGCATATATGCATATGCTTAAGCTGTTCAGCATCTTTGCCCTTTAAATCCTCTCTCTTGCAAGCATTGATCCATGCAGGGCATCTAGAACAACGGTTTTCTTAGCTATTGTTAATTTATACTATACAAAGTTATGTATATAGAACTTATCAAATTTTATATTTACATAACATTTAATTGTGAGTACTATCAAACCTATTTAAAGGTTAGAAAGACAATTGAGTTAAATTTACATTCAAATTTTGTTTCAGAAATTACTACGGATAAACAAGTAAAATTATTGGTACTCACTGCTTATTAAATTATCCGAAAAATATTTATGACAGACAAGAGTTTCAGGACAAAAACGTGGAATTAAAATCCATCTCGTTTTAATATCACACCAACAATTTCCAACAAAGAACCCATCACCAAGCTCAAAAATTCAATGTAAAAGCTTTCAAAGCTAGATCTCACTCAATATTTCAATTAGATCGCATAAAGCAAGCGCTCAATTGACAAACGGTTAATATCTTAATCAATTAAAAAGCCCAAGGTTACCTCTCATCTCTTGGGAACTGGTGGAACCTGATGCCCTTGTGCTTGTGAGATGTCGAGCCGCAGCGGAACACGGCGCAACTCGTGTTGACCATCACGGCCGCGCCGCGCTCCTTCGCGCGCTCCCGGCCGACTGAGGCAGCCGCCGGGCGCGCACCCCCTCCACACCCGCTCACACTCTCTCCCACCCCCCACCCTCGCCCCACACCCGCCACACCCCACTCGTCTCCCGCTGCATCGCTCGTATGCAAATATGAAATAGGCTTTGCGGATATACCCTTGCATTTTTAAACATATTAATATGCATAGCGCTTTAAGTAAATAGCTATCCTTTGAGATTTTTTCGCGATATTTTCCATCACCGTTTCTTTGTTTGGCTTACGAAAAAAAAATTAACAATGGGAATCTCATTAAGCCGCGTTACTAAACGCAAGATTGTATCCATCTACTTGTACCTGCCCCGGCGGCGACCTCTGAACGAAACGTGCCTATTCTATTGTCCGCTAACGAAGCCGCTATCTCGACTCGATCTTGTTACGTAACATCAGTCACGTGGCCACGTGAGCTGAGTTGGACCGGACCGGGTCGGTCCGGGCCTCGGTTATAGGACAAACACAATTTAGTCCCCATTCATTTTGTAGCGCACTGACGCTGACAAGCGTTTATTATTTCGATATACTGATTCAAATAAAGGATATGTAGGTATAATTATGTTTTGTTACCAAGTGATCATAAATACAGAAGTCAAATATGCTTAAAATATAAAGAAAAATGCCGACACCAACGAACTGTTGCATCAGTTCCCTGCTCATATCCCAAATATATGATATCTATGTATCAGTGTCACAAAAATATAAAGTAAATAATCCATTAGCCATAGCTTAGCGAATCTTATCGAGTTTAGCAGCGTGTTCGCCTCGCTCCGGCGAGCAGAAGAAATGTAGTGATATCGTCAAGGTGAAGGTCAGACCTGCGCTCATAGAGTAATCACGCAGAACGTTTACTTTGTGAGATGGGTTATTTTCCTACCTCTTGAGTAATTGTAATGACATTCAGAAGAATTTGTGCTATTGTTTAAACGATAAAAGTTTGGGAAATTAAAACGAAAGCTTTGAACTATAATTGCAATATCTTACCGATTTTTCTCTGCAGAATATACATACATTCCCAATCAGTGGTAGCTTAAGTCATTAGTTTTAATGGAATATTGTTTTGAATCCTGCTTGAATTAAGCACATTTTATTTCGATTTTACAGTCACACCTGCTACTATGTTAGTCTGTGTCACATTACAAATGTAACCTGCTGTATGTTATCAGTGGATCGGACGCGGCAAATCGATTGCGATGCCTGAATTACATAAAGTGGTCACTAGCCTCCTGTTTGTCGATTTATTGCACATAAATTCATAGTTCTACGTCCCATATGACATTGGTGAAATTATTCGTGTTTTTTTTGTCCCCCAGAAAACACTGCGAATTCCCGGAAAAACATATTCCATTTTTTAAGCGTTTTTTTACTTTTCTTTATATATTTTCCTGTAACTCGCGGCAGATTTTTTTGTAAGCAGATTAAATGCAACTAAAACCACTTTATGTTTCCAAGCATATTCAAACTTTTAGATTTTAATTAATGGATCATTTCAACTTTTTAATTTATCATTAAAAAAAATAGGTAACGTACTTTAAAATAATTTATTTATTTTATTTTATTTATTTAACAATTTATGTAAACTAGGATAGCAAAAGGAAATAGCTCTTATAAACAATGCTGGTACAAAGGCATATTTAAACTGTTTAGTGTCTAAAGTTGGATCTTTTCTTGTATGAAAAAGATTGCGGTCGATAAGACATTCAAATTTAAATTAACTTCGTTCAAGTATGATTAAAAAGCTCTTTTGAATTGCCTTTATTCAATAATGTAGTATGTTAAATCTGCTACAAGATTCTTATAAAAATAAGCATACATTTTACAAAACTCAAACGTACCAAATCCTATTTAAGCCTGCGACCCTGTCTCCTTTCCTGTATCGATTCACG
Organism: Melitaea cinxia; assembly: GCF_905220565.1. Classification (NCBI taxonomy): domain Eukaryota; kingdom Metazoa; phylum Arthropoda; class Insecta; order Lepidoptera; family Nymphalidae; genus Melitaea; species Melitaea cinxia. The sequence goes on along the minus strand of NC_059408.1, from coordinate 359,205 downwards.
TGTTTTTTCCCTGGCATATGTGGTTTACATTTTAATAATATCCGTACTTATTACTATTATTCTTTGGTCTCCTTCATTAGATGATGTCACCTTACACCGTTCATTCGATAAAAACAACTACTCAGATCAACTATTAACAACATTATCTGACGGCTTGTAGCCGAACTTGTTCTTTTGAGTTAATATCTTGTTGGTTGCTTACCGGAAGTGTCTTATTTATCTTGTTTTATTATATCTACTTACTGACTGATGCGTGTGATTTTCCAAGCTCTGATATTATCAAGAGATCTTTACGAGATATACTTTTAGAGATTTGATAGAATATTTTGAAATGTGTTAATAATGTTATTTCGATTACATTTTACACATAATTGTGTTTGCTAACAAACGAAAAAACCGACTTCATTTACATCGACAAGTAATACAACGTTGACAAAAATAACAAACGCACTAGCCGTCACTACAATTTTCGAGGGTTACCCTCGATTTCCCTGGGATTTCATCATCAGATCCTGGTTTCCTGATCATGGGATATCTTCTTTACAACAAAAAAAGAATGATCAAAATCGGGTCATATACGACGAAGTTATCCCCGAACATACATAAAAAATATATATACGGTCGAATTGAGTAACCTCGTCCTTTTTTGAAGTCAGTTAATTATGGGCCCATTTCTCAGTATGTTGATACAAATTGGGATAGATCAAGACGTGTAAAGTAATGGAAATACTTCTATCTAACTTTCGGTAATAAAGTATTACTACTTTCTCAGTAGATTTTACTTAAGTACGTTATAAAAGTTTAAAAATGTTTTTTTTTGTTTATCAATAGTAATCACAACCCGATCATTTTCAAACAATGATCTATTCAAACTATACATTTCTTCTTTCAAAGTTTTAAACCTCAAATATCCAACAACGTTTTAACCCTCAAATTCCTTACCCTCGCAAATGTCACTCATGCAAGGAGAAAAGATGGAAGTCCCTGGGGAATGCATCCACTTAATACGGCCGGTATACAAGCAGTTGAACCCGAATTTTTGAATAACAACCATCGCAACTACAGCACTTTGAGCACATGCATTACCTTAAGGAATCAAGATTGTCAGTTTGCCTCGTCATTTTTCTTAATAACTTCACCCAATCTTCTCATTCAGCCGACTCGGGAATAAGTTTATACTTTTTTTTGTATACTTATTAAATATTAATATTTCATCTAAAACGAAGGTTGTCTTTACCTTAAGCCAAGTTTGAGATTTTTAATTTTTTTTGTGTTTTATATTTTGCCTTGAATATGGCGGTTTTTCACTCTGTTTTTGTTTAGACATAATCCACTTTATTCCCTGCATAACTTCGTAAACTTACGATTAGGAAATACGAAAGGATACAGTCTCTATTATATGTGCCTCTACTCGTATTAGCCAAACTATATCTGTTGTATTCGTATACCTATATATTTTATATGTTTTCCGATTTTCTTAAACAAAATTACCAGTCCGTTACCATGCTCCCATTCTTCTCCAAGTTTTCGTTTTGACTGCCGATATGTAACAGATATTATTTCTGAAATAATTTCTTTTTTTTTTCACTATTTTTTACTTTTTAATTGGCTTCAATGCAAACATTGTGCTGTGTGGCTACGGCATTAAAGAATTTAGCCACCCTCTCTCTTCCCGTGGGTGTCGTAAGAGGCGACTAAGGGATAACAAGGTTCCACAACCACCTTGGAACTTAAGAAGCCAACCGATGGCGGGATAACCATCCAACTGGTGGCTTTGAAATACACAGGCCGAAGACGGGCAGCAGCGTCTTCAGTGCGACAAAGCCAGTACTGCGATCACCAACCCGCCTGCCCAGCGTGGTGACTATGGGCAAAACACATGAGTTCACGTTATTTTTGGCGTAAACTTGTGGAGGCCTATGTCCAGCAGTGGACTGTATAGGCTGTAACGAGAATGCAAACATTGTTACGAATATTTTTTTCTCACCCTAAAGTATTTTACGAAAATATCGCAATTTAAGTGAGCTTATCATTTTCCTAAAATCTACTTTCAACTTTCGAAGGATTGTAAGCTCCCCGAAATTGTATTCTCCTTAGGAGGCATAACTTGCCAAGTTTAAGAGTTATAGCTAATTTTTCATAATTTGTCTCGAGAACTTTTTCACCCTTTCTTGAGGCGAAAATTAAAACAAAGTGTTGAGTACATTCATTACTAATGGCGTTAATTATTTTTACAGTAAAATTTTATAGAAATCCTTTTTATATCTTTTGACTTTACCCTCTTTCAATTTGAGTAGAGACATTTGGGAAATATTGTTGTGTAGGTATTTAAAGGAACCCGAGATGGTTCAAAAGTCAGTCAACGTACGAGCCAATTAACATGTAAATCAAAGTATAAGTTAAACTATAAAATAGAAATGCAAAAAAATTTATTATGTGACCGAAATGAGAACTTTAAATTCATCAGAGGTTAGTAGTCAGTTAGAGCTCCTAGTAACTTTACATCATAACAATCACTTGAATTTTGTTACCAAAACAAACTATTCAAGTAATATATATACACGGTTTCACCAAAAGTAATAAATTTTTATATAGCCTTCTTCGGGAAATACAAAATACAAACACAACACAAACATAAAATAATTTAAAAATAATATTAAAAAAAAAATAAAAAAAAGATCAGTGCGAATTCAAAGTCAAAATGATCATCATAATGAACATGGAAGCAGGCGTTTTTAGTCGAATTAAAATTAAATCGTTGCAAAACCTGCAAAGACATATGTTTCCTGAGACACAATGTTTTGAGACTCAGGATTTTTCTATCTTATTTCGTGATAAACATCTCGAACGATCGCCGCGGAACAAACCATCGACAATCAATCATAATACACGTTTTAAATGAATCATACGAAGCTAAAACTCCAGTACCGGTGACTTGCATTACTGCAATGTATTTAATCAAAATGCAATCGTGATGCGACACACAGAGCCCATAAAGCACACGCAACAATCACCCATAAATCTTAACCATAACGAGTATTTCAGACTGCACCCAAATCATTTTTGAAGTATTGTTGTTGACTGTGTATCAAACGGCATAGCGACAATATTGTAGGCCATTTTATTCTTTATTTCTTTTTATTATAAGGATGTTAGTTCTATGCGAATTGTTAAGTCAAGGTGACACAACTGTCCAATGGTGTATGACAGTTTACAATGAATAATGGTATTAATATTTTTATCACGGAATATTGTTTGGCTACGTGTGTTTGTGTGTGTTTGTTCGGTCGGTCGGTTCGGACGCACAGACTGACTTTTGTTATCTAGTAACTAATCGTAACCGTCGGCATTGTCTTGTTAAACAAAAGATATTTTGATCAGTTGTTTATGTTGTAAACCATTAATTTGAAGCGAAAAAGTTTAAATAAAAATTAACTTTTTTATAACTAGGGATTACCGTGTTAACTTACAAGCTTGAAGCATTAAGAATAACAATTCAAAAAATAATTGCCATGACTATTATTGCTCTCAAAAACTTTCCTATAAAGTAGTATTTTCTCCTAAATAACTTTTCAGTACAACTTTCTGCTTTATATCAAAAATAACGAGTAAATCAGGCGGAAAGATTCTGACATTGCTCGTTCAAAGGCACACACGATCTCTTTATCTTTCATACATACGTCATTAATTTATACTATTGTATTAATACAATGAAAAGGAAATATTTGTGTTTATTTCCATATATAACAAGGTCGGCAAACAAGCGTACGGCTCACCTGATGGTAAGCAATTAAATGAAGCATCACAAGTGCGTTGCCGACCCTACCTAATGGAGTTCTGGTCCTCATATTCATACCACAGGAATACAACACTGCTTGAAGCAGTGTTATTTAGTTGTGGTATTCTGTATGGTTGGGATACTTTCCCAGTCGGGCTGCTCCAGATTGTCAGAAAGAAACATCCTGTTGTGCTCTGCCTCAGCTCTTGATCCATTGAAAAAATCATTCACCAAATATACATTTTTCATTGCGTTGACAAAGTTACCGCAGCAACTGGCCGATGCACTTGCGGTCTCGGATTCGATCCACGAACAAGAGAAATATTGTCATAAACCATATAAGATATAGATTTTCATCCTTATCTGGGCGTTTGTAATGCTGTTGTGTGTCTTTCCTGAACTCCGATACAGGTTACACAAGCTACTGGCAGCTTTGGAATACGTATCTATTATTTATTTTTTATAATACCTAGAAATAAGATAGGTCGTACCTATATCATTAAGACAGACATAACAGGCATGACAGAATATATATACTATACTATCATCATTTCTAAAAATGTATATCCATGTATATCTAATACAAGATGAAACGAAGTTATCGGAGAAGCAATAAAAACAATGTCCCAAACCGGTGATAACTTGAATGAATTGATTTGCGAACGTTTGGAAATTGTTTTGTAAATCTTGAATAAAAGAAATTGAATAAAATTATAAAAATTGGGTTTGGTTAGTAGATGAATTGATAAATAAGTTTAAATATGCTCAACGTACAGAGAGTACTTAATCACGCAACTTATTATAAATACTATTATTTTAGGTAAAAGCCGACTGTTATACATGTTTATATAATAATACACATATTTAAATAAACACAAAATATCACATGCAGATCGCTAGTAAGAATAGTATATACGATCCTGGAAGGTAAAATACAATCCCTGCCAACTGTGCCAACGGGTCAGTCATTTATATTGTCACTAGCATTAGCTGAACGAACATATAAATATCGTTTAATTTCGTTCCTTTATACTTCATTACGTATAAATTTAAAAATATTTGAATCTTCCGCATTTTTTAAAATATATCTTATGTTTTTCAAGAGTGGTAGAACATCTGAACGTCAAACAGACAATATTAATGAGGGCATTCAATTACAAGCTCGGCGGACGACGTTAAATATACACTAACGACTGTCGCCAACTGTCTTGAGTTTCCAGGACAACAGATATTCTTATGGGAAGAGTTTCAAAATTAGTATCGCAATTATAGCTAGCTGATGATCTATCACAAGAGATAAACCACAAGTTTACGCCAAAAATAACGTGAACTCATGTGTTTTGCCCATAGTCACCACGCTGGGCAGGCGGGTTGGTGACCGCAGGGCTGGCTTTGTCGCACCGAAGACGCTGCTGCCCGTCTTCGGCCTGCGTATTTCAAAGCCAGCAGTTTGATGGTTACACCGCCACCGGTTGGCTTTTTAAGTACCAAGGCGGTAGCGGAACTGTGTTATCCCTTAGTCGCCTGTACTGTGTGGCTACGGTACTAAAGAATATAGCCACCCCCTCTCTTCCCGTGGGTGTCGTAAGAGGTAAACCTTGTGCTACAATAATTCATTCTATAGTCTAACTTTGTGCTAGTTGTTCCAAATCTGTTTTGGTACAATTGAATAACAAACACCCCCTATAATTAAATAATTTTTTCGGATTTTATCGCGGTTTATTAAATTTTTTAGATGCCCTACGTTTCAGATACTTTACAGCAACCATGGTCACGGGAGGACAGTCGTTGCGATAAAAATTCGAAAAAGTTGTTTCATTATAGTGTGTGAAATTCGTGTAAACATTAGAAAATAATACGAAAACATTCCAAATTCCATCGCGTAGAAATATTTACAGGAGATACATTGAATGTGTTGTTCTAACGTTAAAAATGAGTGGAACGATAAAAAAGAGATACAGAATGAAAAAAAAACCGTAATTTTATTTGTTGGGTAATATTGAAGAGACCTGCTCTGTCAGTAAAAATTATTCACCCGATTAAACAAACGTTTTATAAAAAAAATATTTGAGTTTTGTATTTATTTCCTGTTTACAATTGTACAATACTAAGGGGTTGCAAGTAACTAATATTTATTAAAGCCGAATTATGCATTTTTTATAAGATTTTAGATTAACGTGGTTACTTCTATTACGAAAATTATTCGAAAACGGGATATTCACCATGTTTATTATTTTCGCTTCATCACGAGACTGTGATAAAGACATTCGCAGTCAATGTCGAAATATCGAGCTCCGCAAAGCGAAAATAATAAACATTTTGTCCATCATGTCCTAGTCTGACTTTCAATGATACTAACCCTAAGTTACTCCGGACGGATAAAAAACATTTGATTTATAGAGTTTTTTGTTCTCGTCTCATTATCGTCGCACTTGCAACAAGACGACAGACGGACACAGAGAGTTGTGAGAACTTGTACACTAGGAACAGAGACATGGATTGGTACTCACACTTACACCTTAATACCTACCAACGGACCTACCTACCTGTGGACTTACGGGTGTGCATCGAACCAGCGATCGTTTACTGCGACACACATATGTACAAATTTTATATCAATAAAATAAACCACATACATAAAAAAAAATGAAAAAATTGGCCTTCACTTTCTTAATTAAATTTGAAGCAAATATTGATCCTCATTATAAGTTTATACATCGGGGTGATTCTAGAATTAATTTTTTTCACAATTGAACCAACTTCAATAATCCCTCAAAGTCACCCTTAGGATGGAGTTTTTTCACCCTCGACTTACGCCCTAACCATTAAAATATAATTATAATCGATTCACAATTAGCAAAAACCTTGACAGAAAGTCTCGAACTGCTAATCCTTTTTGTTTTAAATGACAGTTAAATTTGGTTTACTTATTTGTATTTCTTTTAAAAGAAATAGGTATTCGAACCCGCGCCTCCGACATACCGTGTCGGCGCTCTAGCCAATTAAGCTATGGAACGATGCACCCGCTCGAGCGAAATTTTCGATATGATAATTTTTAATTTCGGTTTAAGCGAACCGTGGCGCCGTCTATAGTGAGCTCTTTACAGAAACCCGTAACTATTCAAAGTTTCATATTACAATGAAAATCTTTGACAGGAGACGACACCGTGCTATTTTTAATATCTAAGATTTTTTATTTTTTTTTGTGTTACTCACATTAGGAATTCTAAACATTTTTGAATATCATATCAAAAATTGACCGCTCCAGCGGGGTTCGAACCCGCGCCTCCGACATACCGTGTCGGCGCTCTAGCCAATTAAGCTATGGAACGATGCACCCGCTCGAGCGAAATTTTCGATATGATAATTTTTAATTTCGGTTTAAGCGAACCGTGGCGCCGTCTATAGTGAGCTCTTTACAGAAACCCGTAACTATTCAAAGTTTCATATTACAATGAAAATCTTTGACAGGAGACGACACCGTGCTATTTTAAATATCTAAGATTTTTTTATTTTTTTTTTGTGTTACCCACATTAGGAATTCTAAACATTTTTGAAAATCATATCAAAAATTGACCGCTCCAGCGGGGTTCGAACCCGCGCCTCCGACATACCGTGTCGGCGCTCTAGCCAATTAAGCTATGGAACGATGCACCCGCTCGAGCGAAATTTTCGATATGATAATTTTTAATTTCGGTTTAAGCGAACCGTGGTGCCGTCTATAGTGAGCTCTTTACAGAAACCCGTAACTATTCAAAGTTTCATATTACAATGAAAATCTTTGACAGGAGACGACACCGTGCTATTTTTAATATCTAAGATTTTTTTATTTTTTTTTGTGTTACCCACATTAGGAATTCTAAACATTTTTGAATATCATATCAAAAATTGACCGCTCCAGCGGGGTTCGAACCCGCGCCTCCGACATACCGTGTCGGCGCTCTAGCCAATTAAGCTATGGAACGATGCACCCGCTCGAGCGAAATTTTCGATATGATAATTTTTAATTTCGGTTTAAGCGAACCGTGGCGCCGTCTATAGTGAGCTCTTTACAGAAACCCGTAACTATTCAAAGTTTCATATTACAATGAAAATCTTTGACAGGAGACGACACCGTGCTATTTTTAATATCTAAGATTTTTTTATTTTTTTTTTTTTGTGTTACCCACATTAGGAATTCTAAACATTTTTGAATATCATATCAAAAATTGACCGCTCCAGCGGGGTTCGAACCCGCGCCTCCGACATACCGTGTCGGCGCTCTAGCCAATTAAGCTATGGAACGATGCACCCGCTCGAGCGAAATTTTCGATATGATAATTTTTAATTTCGGTTTAAGCGAACCGTGGCGCCGTCTATAGTGAGCTCTTTACAGAAACCCGTAACTATTCAAAGTTTCATATTACAATGAAAATCTTTGACAGGAGACGACACCGTGCTATTTTTAATATCTAAGATTTTTTTTTTTTTTTTTTTGTGTTACCCACATTAGGAATTCTAAACATTTTTGAATATCATATCAAAAATTGAACGCTCCAGCGGGGTTCGAACCCGCGCCTCCGACATACCGTGTCGGCGCTCTAGCCAATTAAGCTATGGAACGATGCACCCGCTCGAGCGAAATTTTCGATATGATAATTTTTAATTTCGGTTTAAGCGAACCGTGGCGCCGTCTATAGTGAGCTCTTTACAGAAACCCGTAACTATTCAAAGTTTCATATTACAATGAAAATCTTTGACAGGAGACGACACCGTGCTATTTTTAATATCTAAGATTTTTTTATTTTTTTTTTTTTTGTGTTACCCACATTAGGAATTCTAAACATTTTTGAATATCATATCAAAAATTGACCGCTCCAGCGGGGTTCGAACCCGCGCCTCCGACATACCGTGTCGGCGCTCTAGCCAATTAAGCTATGGAACGATGCACCCGCTCGAGCGAAATTTTCGATATGATAATTTTTAATTTCGGTTTAAGCGAACCGTGGCGCCGTCTATAGTGAGCTCTTTACAGAAACCCGTAACTATTCAAAGTTTCATATTACAATGAAAATCTTTGACAGGAGACGACACCGTGCTATTTTTAATATCTAAGATTTTTTTATTTTTTTTTTTTTTTGTGTTACCCACATTAGGAATTCTAAACATTTTTGAATATCATATCAAAAATTGACCGCTCCAGCGGGGTTCGAACCCGCGCCTCCGACATACCGTGTCGGCGCTCTAGCCAATTAAGCTATGGAACGATGCACCCGCTCGAGCGAAATTTTCGATATGATAATTTTTAATTTCGGTTTAAGCGAACCGTGGCGCCGTCTATAGTGAGCTCTTTACAGAAACCCGTAACTATTCAAAGTTTCATATTACAATGAAAATCTTTGACAGGAGACGACACCGTGCTATTTTTAATATCTAAGATTTTTTTTTTTTTTTTTTTTTTGTTACCCACATTAGGAATTCTAAACATTTTTGAATATCATATCAAAAATTGAACGCTCCAGCGGGGTTCGAACCCGCCCCTCGACATACCGTGTCGGCGCTCTAGCCAATTAAGCTATGGAACGATGCACCCGCTCGAGCGAAATTTTCGATATGATAATTTTTAATTTCGGTTTAAGCGAACCGTGGCGCCGTCTATAGTGAGCTCTTTACAGAAACCCGTAACTATTCAAAGTTTCATATTACAATGAAAATCTTTGACAGGAGACGACACCGTGCTATTTTTAATATCTAAGATTTTTTTTTTTTTTTTTTTTTTGTGTTACCCACATTAGGAATTCTAAACATTTTTGAATATCATATCAAAAATTGACCGCTCCAGCGGGGTTCGAACCCGCGCCTCCGACATACCGTGTCGGCGCTCTAGCCAATTAAGCTATGGAACGATGCACCCGCTCGAGCGAAATTTTCGATATGATAATTTTTAATTTCGGTTTAAGCGAACCGTGGCGCCGTCTATAGTGAGCTCTTTACAGAAACCCGTAACTATTCAAAGTTTCATATTACAATGAAAATCTTTGACAGGAGACGACACCGTGCTATTTTTAATATCTAAGATTTTTTTTTTTTTTTTTTTTTTGTGTTACCCACATTAGGAATTCTAAACATTTTTGAATATCATATCAAAAATTGACCGCTCCAGCGGGGTTCGAACCCGCGCCTCCGACATACCGTGTCGGCGCTCTAGCCAATTAAGCTATGGAACGATGCACCCGCTCGAGCGAAATTTTCGATATGATAATTTTTAATTTCGGTTTAAGCGAACCGTGGCGCCGTCTATAGTGAGCTCTTTACAGAAACCCGTAACTATTCAAAGTTTCATATTACAATGAAAATCTTTGACAGGAGACGACACCGTGCTATTTTTAATATCTAAGATTTTTTTATTTTTTTTTTTTTTTGTGTTACCCACAATAGGAATTCTAAACATTTTTGAATATCATATCAAAAATTGACCGCTCCAGCGGGGTTCGAACCCGCGCCTCCGACATACCGTGTCGGCGCTCTAGCCAATTAAGCTATGGAACGATGCACCCGCTCGAGCGAAATTTTCGATATGATAATTTTTAATTTCGGTTTAAGCGAACCGTGGCGCCGTCTATAGTGAGCTCTTTACAGAAACCCGTAACTATTCAAAGTTTCATATTACAATGAAAATCTTTGACAGGAGACGACACCGTGCTATTTTTAATATCTAAGATTTTTTTATTTTTTTTTGTGTTACCCACATTAGGAATTCTAAACATTTTTGAATATCATATCAAAAATTGACCGCTCCAGCGGGGTTCGAACCCGCGCCTCCGACATACCGTGTCGGCGCTCTAGCCAATTAAGCTATGGAACGATGCACCCGCTCGAGCGAAATTTTCGATATGATAATTTTTAATTTCGGTTTAAGCGAACCGTGGCGCCGTCTATAGTGAGCTCTTTACAGAAACCCGTAACTATTCAAAGTTTCATATTACAATGAAAATCTTTGACAGGAGACGACACCGTGCTATTTTAAATATCTAAGATTTTTTTATTTTTTTTTTGTGTTACCCACATTAGGAATTCTAAACATTTTTGAATATCATATCAAAAATTGACCGCTCCAGCGGGGTTCGAACCCGCGCCTCCGACATACCGTGTCGGCGCTCTAGCCAATTAAGCTATGGAACGATGCACCCGCTCGAGCGAAATTTTCGATATGATAATTTTTAATTTCGGTTTAAGCGAACCGTGGCGCCGTCTATAGTGAGCTCTTTACAGAAACCCGTAACTATTCAAAGTTTCATATTACAATGAAAATCTTTGACAGGAGACGACACCGTGCTATTTTTAATATCTAAGATTTTTTTTTTTTTTTTTTGTGTTACCCACATTAGGAATTCTAAACATTTTTGAATATCATATCAAAAATTGACCGCTCCAGCGGGGTTCGAACCCGCGCCTCCGACATACCGTGTCGGCGCTCTAGCCAATTAAGCTATGGAACGATGCACCCGCTCGAGCGAAATTTTCGATATGATAATTTTTAATTTCGGTTTAAGCGAACCGTGGCGCCGTCTATAGTGAGCTCTTTACAGAAACCCGTAACTATTCAAAGTTTCATATTACAATGAAAATCTTTGACAGGAGACGACACCGTGCTATTTTTAATATCTAAGATTTTTTTTTTTTTTTTTTTTGTGTTACCCACATTAGGAATTCTAAACATTTTTGAATATCATATCAAAAATTGACCGCTCCAGCGGGGTTCGAACCCGCGCCTCCGACATACCGTGTCGACGCTCTAGCCAATTAAGCTATGGAACGATGCACCCGCTCGAGCGAAATTTTCGATATGATAATTTTTAATTTCGGTTTAAGCGAACCGTGGCGCCGTCTATAGTGAGCTCTTTACAGAAACCCGTAACTATTCAAAGTTTCATATTACAATGAAAATCTTTGACAGGAGACGACACCGTGCTATTTTTAATATCTAAGATTTTTTTTTTTTTTTTTTGTGTTACCCACATTAGGAATTCTAAACATTTTTGAATATCATATCAAAAATTGACCGCTCCAGCGGGGTTCGAACCCGCGCCTCCGACATACCGTGTCGGCGCTCTAGCCAATTAAGCTATGGAACGATGCACCCGCTCGAGCGAAATTTTCGATATGATAATTTTTAATTTCGGTTTAAGCGAACCGTGGCGCCGTCTATAGTGAGCTCTTTACAGAAACCCGTAACTATTCAAAGTTTCATATTACAATGAAAATCTTTGACAGGAGACGACACCGTGCTATTTTTAATATCTAAGATTTTTTTTTTTTTTTTTTTTGTGTTACCCACATTAGGAATTCTAAACATTTTTGAATATCATATCAAAAATTGAACGCTCCAGCGGGGTTCGAACCCGCGCCTCCGACATACCGTGTCGGCGCTCTAGCCAATTAAGCTATGGAACGATGCACCCGCTCGAGCGAAATTTTCGATATGATAATTTTTAATTTCGGTTTAAGCGAACCGTGGCGCCGTCTATAGTGAGCTCTTTACAGAAACCCGTAACTATTCAAAGTTTCATATTACAATGAAAATCTTTGACAGGAGACGACACCGTGCTATTTTTAATATCTAAGATTTTTTTTTTTTTTTTTTGTGTTACCCACATTAGGAATTCTAAACATTTTTGAATATCATATCAAAAATTGACCGCTCCAGCGGGGTTCGAACCCGCGCCTCCAACATACCGTGTCGGCGCTCTAGCCAATTAAGCTATGGAACGATGCACCCGCTCGAGCGAAATTTTCGATATGATAATTTTTAATTTCGGTTTAAGCGAACCGTGGCGCCGTCTATAGTGAGCTCTTTGCAGAAACCCGTAACTATTCAAAGTTTCATATTACAATGAAAATCTTTGACAGGAGACGACACCGTGCTATTTTTAATATCTAAGATTTTTTTATTTTTTTTTTTTTTTGTGTTACCCACATTAGGAATTCTAAACATTTTTGAATATCATATCAAAAATTGACCGCTCCAGCGGGGTTCGAACCCGCGCCTCCGACATACCGTGTCGGCGCTCTAGCCAATTAAGCTATGGAACGATGCACCCGCTCGAGCGAAATTTTCGATATGATAATTTTTAATTTCGGTTTAAGCGAACCGTGGCGCCGTCTATAGTGAGCTCTTTACAGAAACCCGTAACTATTCAAAGTTTCATATTACAATGAAAATCTTTGACAGGAGACGACACCGTGGCGCCGTTCGCTTCGCTTAAACCGAAATTAAAAATTATCATATCGAAAATTTCGCTCGAGCGGGTGCATCGTTCCATAGCTTAATTGGCTAGAGCGCCGACACGGTATGTCGGAGGCGCGGGTTCGAACCCCGCTGGAGCGGTCAATTTTTGATATGATATTCAAAAATGTTTAGAATTCCTAATGTGGGTAACACAAAAAAAAAAAAAAAAAAAATCTTAGATATTAAAAATAGCACGGTGTCGTCTCCTGTCAAAGATTTTCATTGTAATATGAAACTTTGAATAGTTACGGGTTTCTGTAAAGAGCTCACTATAGACGGCGCCACGGTTCGCTTAAACCGAAATTAAAAATTATCATATCGAAAATTTCGCTCGAGCGGGTGCATCGTTCCATAAATCAAATCAAATCAAATCAAAATATTTTATTCAGCATAAAATTATTACAATTTCTTACTGAACGTCATGAGTCTACTACCAGTTCGGAAAGAAGAAGCCTCTGACCTGAGAAGAACTGGCGGAAGAAACTCAGCGGGACTAATATCATTTTTTTTTACAGTAATGTTTTTTTTCCCAAAGCAAATCGAATTGAACAATAATTTTATAAGTTGAAACAGCCTGGAAGCGATCACATCATTCCCAAGGCGTACTGTCTTCTAGAAAATCATTAATCGAATAATATCCTTTACTACACAATCGTTTTTTCACAATTTTTTTAAATTTAGCAATAGAAGCTTTTTGAACGTTTTCTGGGAGCCTGTTGTATAAGCGTATACATTGTCCATAAAAGGAATTACTGACTCGGCGTAAGCGAGTTACAGGCACTACAAGTTTATGTTTGTTCCTAGTATTAATGCTATGCATGTCGCAATTCCTGGGAAATTCGTGTATATTTTTATGAACATACATAACATTTTCGTACACATATTGAGAAGCAACAGTCAATATTTTTATTTCTTTAAACTTATCTCTTAATGATACTCTAGGGCCTAAACTATAAATTGCACGAATAGCTCTTTTCTGCAGGACAAAAATAGTATTGACAGTAGCTGCATTTCCCCATAATAAGATTCCATATGACATAATGCTATGGAAATAACTAAAATATACTACGCGAGCTGTATCTACGTCAGTAATAAGTCTAATTTTTTTAACCGCGAACGCTGCAGAGCTGAGCCTATTCGCTATCCCCTCAACATGAAGATCCCACCGCAATTTCGAATCTATAGTGATGCCTAGGAATTTAGTGGACTCCACCGGTTTTAACATCTCTCCTCCCAATTCTACACCATTATCAACAAGTTTAACATTAGGTGTCGTGAATTTTATTAATTTTGTTTTTTTGTTATTTAATAATAAATTATTTGAATCAAACCAGTAGACAACCTTTGAGAGAGCATCGTTTACATCGTCGTACATAAGTAAATTACGTTTCACCTTAAAAATAAGTGAAGTGTCATCAGCGAACAATACTATCTCATGCTTGTCCTGTACAAAAAATGGCAAATCATTTATGTAAATAAGGAAGAGAAATGGGCCAAGGATAGAGCCCTGTGGAACCCCCATATCCAGAGGAGCCCCAGGAGATCTCTTACCATTTACATCAACCCTCTGTATTCTATTATTCAAATAGGAATTCAGGAGGCTGAGTGCCCTATCTCTAATCCCATAATGATGCAGTTTCCTGATCAACGTCTCATGGTGCACACAATCAAAGGCCTTGGATAAGTCACAGAATATCCCAAGAGCATCCTGCGACCTCTCCCATGCCTCAAAAATATTTCTAATTAGCTCAACACTAGCATCTGTTGTGGAGCGACCTTTTGTAAAACCAAACTGTTTCTTATGTAGTAGATTGTGTGCATTAAAATGCGATAACATTTGCCCGAGGATGATTTTTTCAAAAATTTTACTAAATGTTGGGAGTACTGAAATTGGTCTGAAATTATTAGGATCTAGGGTACTGCCTGATTTAAAAATAGGAATTACTTTACTGTGTTTCATTAGATCAGGAAACACACCATGTTCTATACAGCCATTAAATATAGTAGCTAGATGAGGTGCGACAACATCAATTATCGAACTAACGACTTTTACAGATAAACCCCATAGATCAGCTGTTTTCTTGACGTCCAGGCTTCTGAAGGCTATTATTATATCTTTGGGGTTTACAGGTTTAAATGTAAATATTACATTACATTCTTTAACGTTTTTCTTTAGCAAAAATTCGGCAATGCCTGGAGACGAATTAAGTGATTGCGTTGTTGAAAGCGGAATGTCAGTGAAAAATTTTTCAAACTCAGATGCAACTTCTCGGTCTGAGGTAACAAACTTATCATTGACATTTAACTTAAAATCGAAGCCGCGATCTGTGACTCTTCCACTTTCACAAGCAATTATGTTCCATGTCATTTTAATTTTATTATGCGCATTTCTTATTTTGTCTTTAATATACAAGGATTTTGCCATGGAACATACTCTTCTAAACATTTTTGAGTAGGCACTTATAAAAGAAGCAAACGATACACTATGATTATAGGCTTTTTCACTGTACAATTCATAAAGCCTTTGCCTGCTCTTATATATGCCAGTAGTTGCCCATTCACCAAATGTCAAGAGACCCCCTGAATTGACTGTTTTTGAAGTAAATATTGTAGAAAATTCAGTTTTTACTAATTTAAATAAAGAGTTATATAAGTAGTTAGGGTCATTAATGTATGATAAATAAGGAAGTTTTGCCACAATACTACCTCTAAACTTCTCCATACGTGTAGCACTTATAGGTACAAAGGTCTTTTTTAAAATATTTTTGTTGACATTTAAAGAATAAGAAAAGGAAGCTAACTGGCCACAATGGTCTGAGCTTAACTTATTAATAATAGCTTTAGAATAAGGTTTACAGTTTGTAAATATGTTGTCAATACATGTAGCACTAGTAGCAGTGATTCTAGTGGGTTCAGTAAATAAGTTATGTAGGTTATATGATAGAAGCATAGACTTAAATCTCAGACTTATATTAGAATTATCTAATAAATCAATATTAAAATCCCCACATACAACAATAGCCTTATTAGAATTATTTGATTTTAACAAAACTTCTTCCAATACTTTCTCAAAGTACTCATATAACCCACTAGGAGGTCTGTATACGCATACAACAATGAAGTGCTCAAGCTCTACGCAGGCTAATTCAATAGTTTGCTCAACAGAGAGGCTCACAATGTCTTTACGTTCTTTATATTTAAAAAGTTTACTTACAATTATTAAATAGCCACCGCGTATAGCTTTTTCTCTGTTGAACACACTAGCTACCTGGTGACCGCTGAAGTTAAATATGGACTGGGAAATAGAGAGCCAGTGTTCTGTTAAACATAAAATATTGATATTTTCACCATTCATAAATAACTCCAGTTCAAGATCTTTACCTAGCATGCCCTGTATATTTTGGTGCACCAGGTTTACAGTATATAAATTTTTACAACTGTGGGCTTTCCTTACCAAATTATTATGACATTTATCTGATTTAATGTCATGGATTATTAATATGCTAGAGGTTTCCTCTGTTGTCTTAATAATTAATTTAAATTATTATTTGGAACGGATTCCACGTCAGAAAATGTCATATTACAGTTTTGCTCAATATGAGCAGATATCAAAGTAACCAGATTATTGGCTATGTCAGTTTGTATATAATATGATAGCACAGATGTTATCTGTCGTTTAAAGAAAAATGGTAGGCTCAGCCTACTATATGTCAACATATAATTATTATTGTTCCATAAATTATTTATGTCAATAACATCAATTTTGTTACTTTTTTTAATATTTACATTTAAATACTTACAAGTAGTTATTGTGTGCATTAGATTATTAATGTCATATCTTAACCTATTTTCCTGTGGCAATTTAGCTAAATAAGGTAGTGTAAACAATAAAATTTTATTTATATTTAACTGATTCAATCTATTTAAAATGTTTTCCATTAGGTGTTTGTTTACATTACCCCTTCTCCCAATTAATAAAATAATAGTTGTGTTGGGACAGTGAGCCTCACTCAAAATGCTATTTACTATTTGATTATAAGTGGCTCCGGGCATGCAATGATTGATTACTCGCTGGCCCACACAAAAATCACTCAACAATACTCCCATACCTTTTCCTAACTCATCACTGTAAATTTTTATTTTATTTTTTTCCTCAGGAATAGATATGGAATGTACAGGTAGTTGTACATTATAATATTTGGGGTCGGTGTGAGTCCCCGCAGGCCGAGTAAGGGATTCACTAGTTAAGCTAGTATCTATCTGCCCTGTTGGACCGGAGGCTGAAAGGTGGCATTCGCAATTATGATAATTAATAAAAGAGTCAAAACGCTCGAGGTTATTGTTGCCAAGTTTCACCAGGTCATCCATGGCAGATATGTGTTCAGCAATTTCTTTCTGAGCAGTACTGTATTTAGATGTTAATATTTCTAAACTATGCTTTAAATTTCCAATCTCAGACCGCAGTGAGCTAACATCCGCCTCATAGTCTTTTTTTAATATATTAATTTCTTGACAGTATGATATCATTTTTGTTTTAATTTCTATTTTCTCTTTAC
This sequence comes from Melitaea cinxia, assembly GCF_905220565.1. Classification (NCBI taxonomy): domain Eukaryota; kingdom Metazoa; phylum Arthropoda; class Insecta; order Lepidoptera; family Nymphalidae; genus Melitaea; species Melitaea cinxia. Next base: position 341,603 of record NC_059408.1, on the reverse strand, counting down.
AAATATTATTATACTTTTTATAAATATTTTTTGTTTTTAAGAATTTGTGACATTTTTTGATGAGTTTATTAATTTTGATATATTTTTTTAATTTATTTTTACTTGGCATAGGGATGGTAGTGTTCGAGTCATCACTGGTCAAATCTATTACACTAATATTATTTTTCAAGTTTGAGACAGAAGACACTAAGTTTGGTGCGTTTTCAACCAATTCATTGTATAGACACTGGGTTTGAGAGGCTGTTAGACTATGGTTTATATTTTTAAGCTGAATAACTTGTTTATTTGCCTCATGCAGTTGATGTTTCAATTCACTGTTGAATTTGAGGGTTTCCTCATACTCATCTCTGCACTGGTCAAACCCATTGACTATTTTGAGAAGATTTTCATTTTCATTTTTTACATTAGTATATTCAGTATACATTTGTGACATTTGATAGCATAGCTTAATTGGCTAGAGCGCCGACACGGTATGTCGGAGGCGCGGGTTCGAACCCCGCTGGAGCGGTCAATTTTTGATATGATATTCAAAAATGTTTAGAATTCCTAATGTGGGTAACACAAAAAAAAAAAAAAAAAAAATCTTAGATATTAAAAATAGCACGGTGTCGTCTCCTGTCAAAGATTTTCATTGTAATATGAAACTTTGAATAGTTACGGGTTTCTGTAAAGAGCTCACTATAGACGGCGCCACGGTTCGCTTAAACCGAAATTAAAAATTATCATATCGAAAATTTCGCTCGAGCGGGTGCATCGTTCCATAGCTTAATTGGCTAGAGCGCCGACACGGTATGTCGGAGGCGCGGGTTCGAACCCCGCTGGAGCGGTCAATTTTTGATATGATATTCAAAAATGTTTAGAATTCCTAATGTGGGTAACACAAAAAAAAAAATAAAAAAATCTTAGATATTAAAAATAGCATGGTGTCGTCTCCTGTCAAAGATTTTCATTGTAATATGAAACTTTGAATAGTTACGGGTTTCTGTAAAGAGCTCACTATAGACGGCGCCACGGTTCGCTTAAACCGAAATTAAAAATTATCATATCGAAAATTTCGCTCGAGCGGGTGCATCGTTCCATAGCTTAATTGGCTAGAGCGCCGACACGGTATGTCGGAGGCGCGGGTTCGAACCCCGCTGGAGCGGTCAATTTTTGATATGATATTCAAAAATGTTTAGAATTCCTAATGTGGGTAACACAAAAAAAAAAAAAAAAAAAAATCTTAGATATTAAAAATAGCACGGTGTCGTCTCCTGTCAAAGATTTTCATTGTAATATGAAACTTTGAATAGTTACGGGTTTCTGTAAAGAGCTCACTATAGACGGCGCCACGGTTCGCTTAAACCGAAATTAAAAATTATCATATCGAAAATTTCGCTCGAGCGGGTGCATCGTTCCATAGCTTAATTGGCTAGAGCGCCGACACGGTATGTCGGAGGCGCGGGTTCGAACCCCGCTGGAGCGGTCAATTTTTGATATGATATTCAAAAATGTTTAGAATTCCTAATGTGGGTAACTCAAAAAAAAATAAAAAAAATCTTAGATATTAGAAATAGGTATGTTAATAAACCAAATTTCTTGTAATGCTGGAGTGTTCTGGGCTCTGGAAAACACAATATATTAAATTTAACACCGTGGCATGATTATCTCATAATCTTAATATATAAAATTCTCGTGTCGCGGTGATTGTAGTTAAACTCCTCCGAAACGGCTTGACCGATTTTCATGAAATTTTGTGTGGATATTGGGTAGGTCTGACAATCGAACAATATCTATTTTTCATACCCCTAAGTTACAAGGGGGAATTAAGGGGGTTAATTAAATATACGGCAAAACAACGTTTGCGGGTTCAGCTAGCATTTTATATATTATTTATTTGACCTACCTAAAAGTTGCTGTAAGGTATCCGAAACGTCGGGCATGTGAAATAGAGAGACAAACTTCCTAGCAATCCATGGATTCACCGTGCGGGTGCCGGGCCCATCGTGTGGCAGGAGAAACTCAGAGCAGTTCCCAGGACTTGAGACCTGTAGGTTTAAGGAGGTCCCCTTTGAGATGCGCATCAACGCTCAACTTTACTGCTCGAGTTTCAGTAGTGCAGTCTTAGACACTCGTTCTAAAATAAAACTTGCTGCAGTTCTTGACTCGAATAAATCGGGATAAAATCCGAAAAAGTTGTTTCATTATAATGACCTAGCTAAGTTCAGACGAAGAAATGAAGAATTAATGTTACGTTTTTATATAACAAAACTAGCAACAATTTTACTACCCCGCCTGACAGTAAGCGGCCTGTCGCCAAGAGCATCACAAGCACGTCTCCTACCCCAGCCCCGACACTACGCCGGGAGCTCTGGCTAGCTCACCACAGGAACACTGCACTACTTGAGAGCCGTATTAATTAGCTGTGATCTTCTGTATGGTTGAGGATTTTCCACAGATTTCCTTAATAACTTTCTAAACGTTATCGTACAACTACCGTTTGAAACTTAGCTTACTTGAGTAACTTCTTCAGACTGAAATGCCCGTGTTTTTTGTAACCACTGCGTTATTATCATCATCACTACATAGTATAAAACAAAGTCGCTTTCTCTGTCCCTATATCCCTATGTATGCTTAAATCTTTAAATCTACGCAACGGATTTTGATGCGGTTTTTTTTAAATAGATATAGTGATTGAAGAGGAAGGTTTATATGTATAATAACATCCATTAAATAGTGGAAAAATACTGTTATTTTTGAGGTTTCTAATGTGATGTCGTAAATAATTACATTTTTTCCGCTTACATTGCAAACGCAGCCTGAACCCTACGACATTTATCAAAATAATGTACTTAAGTATTGTAAAAATTAAAAACGTCTACAGGATAACTCCGCTATGGTATATGTCTCTATCTCTTATGGATATCCCACAATAACTTTTTTTTTTCATTTACTTTTTACGACAAATAATGGCTAATTTTCAAAGCGATTTTAACCAATACAGCATTAATCCTTATCTAATTAAATACCTTAAATACATTGTTGATTTAATATAGATCTATATGGCCCTTTACAGCATATGATTTAAATGGATATTTTCGAAGATATTACAGATTTAAAACTTGCGGTACGTAGCGTTTGCGGCGGTTCCGGCCGGCTTTTACTCTAAATTTAACGCGTGCGGGCCACGGGCAGAAATGAATAAATCAAAACTACTGGATCGATTTTAATCATTTTTTCAGTGAATGGCATAGGCTATAATTATATTTTATACCCGTGCGAAGCCGGAGCGGGTCGCTAGTCATTTTTATATAACAAAGACTGGCAGCCACGGGCGTACCCACAGTGAGTCAAGGTGGAGCATATTTTAGATTTTGTTACGGAAATTTTAGGCAGTTTTAGTCAAAACCTCCGCTGGCTATTATTGAAGCAGGTGAAGGTAACGGAAAAGTTGCAGTAATAAAAAGCATTTTTAATTTCTACTACTTACTGAGTTTTTACATTTATCTGTATTTGCCCCATCCTTACAAAATTCTGAGTATGCTCATGGTAGCAGCTAGTAAATTAAATTAATCTTAACTTAATTGAATACAAAGGAGACATGCTTGATTCTGTAATCTTTAAATGTATCTACGTTTGTGATTTATTAACATTCCGCTACAACGGGAGAGATTCGCTTGTCTGTCACTCGCTATCTCGGGGAGCGGCGTCTGAGCATGAAGAATGTTTTGATACACGGCGTTGGCGACAGTGAGGGAACGGTCAAGAGTGAGTCGAACTCACAGATGTGAGGTTCTGTCGATGGTACTAAATGTACTTGTTTTTGAAATAAAACTTTATACGCACCCGTGACTTGGGGAGTAAGCTGGTGAAGCTAGAAGGCGTTACGAAAAGTGTGATCAGGCGAGGCGAACGGAAGTTGAAGGGAATAAGTTAGATAAAGAAGTTTTACTTCAGTCGTGTGGTCTAAGGCACACTCAGTTTGTTTACTACGTTAAATTCAGTATGATTTGCTTTTACAGGTGTACCTAAGCAGAATTTTCTTAAATATCGTGATGGCATGTTGGTTAAATGTACCTGCCTAAATGGAACACAAAAATTATTTTAACAATACAAAATATGTATATTTTTTTGTTATAGATCGAGCTAAAACATAAAAAACATATGTATGTATACTTGGGTCGTCGTTAAGTATTTCATTTTAATTTTTTTTTTTGTGATTTTCAGTTATAATATCGACTATCGAATGTAGTGTAGGTGCTACATTATGGCTATTGTAAATAAAAGATTTCAAGTAGTTTTACTTTGGTACGGAACCCTAAAAACAATTATCAACTGCTACACACTTTCATCGTTTCATCTGTATTAATATAAATATGATATACACTTGTTCAAACACGCAAATTCTCTTGATATAGTTTACTGATATTAAAATTTTAATATTTAATTTTTCTTTGCGCGAGAAAATATACAATATTAAAGATAAGTCGTAGAACATGACTATTCAACACTGACATACACAAACAAAAATGGCTCTTGAGACTTATCGGACCGAAGAAATACATAGTTATATAAAAGAGTTTGAAAAATCGCTGAACGTTTAGGTATATCATTATTACTAAATATTAAACGAAAGGTTGATGTTTTCAACACTTTATCCCTCAACAAATGACAAAAATATTAATTGATTGATTAAGAAAGTATATACCTACCTGAGCTATTGACATTAAATATAATTACCTCATTGAACAAAAACTTGTGTCATGTACTTTTCAATTGTTTATTCTACTTTATTCAGTACCTGTTTAAATCATCAACACAAGATACTTAATACAATTAATTATGTACATTAATATTATTCAATAAAAAGTCGTTGCTAGCGAGCGAAGCAACAGTCATCTTCCAATCTAAGATTCAATTTTGACGTTCAAGGTCAAAACGCGGTAAAACTGACTTACATTACATCTTTCTATTTCACAGCAAACAAAAACATTATTATAATAAATGATAATGAATAAGCGTATAAATTCTAAGAAATGTACAATTACAAAAAATTGTAAATTTCCAACATGTTTCCAACTATATTTTTTATTACTTTACATTAAACACAACACATACACACAGAAGCAGCTCGACCAGAAAATATTTACTTTTGAAATTATTTGTATTATTCTATTATATAATTATACTCTATGATAACTTACCATACAGTAAATATAATAATAATTCACACAAAAAATTGATAGGAGTTTTGAAAATTGTTATGAAGTTTTTTATTATTAATTCTTAAGCAGCTATAAATAGATTTATATATGACCGTGACTGATAATGCTGTTGATATTATTGTAAGCTGTGGTATCACGTCACGGTACGCGAGTCGCGCTCTGGCGTCGCTCTGTCTAGCGACGCTGTTGTGCGAGGGAGGCAAATATAGACAATTCTACTGCGACAGAAAGAGATAAAACAATTCCGGCGAACGTTGCTAGATTCTCTCTCGCTCTAAGTCAAGTACTAGACTTCTCTTGCTATTTTACCCGCGATGACTTTTGATCCTTGACATATTAACTGATTTATACTACTTACTTCATTTTATGAGGTTATGCTATATAACATTTTATCGTATTAATAACAGACCAAACCAACTTTGTGCCGCCATATTATTATTGTTAATATATCGTTTTGCTTATTGTCATTTATTCATACAAACTACTAACGAATAGAAAAAAAACGAATTATCCAAATTAAGTGCTGCAGATCCGATGTTAGCGTATTTATTTTACTATTCAATTTCATTACATAAAGAGATAACACAATAACTAAAACTAATTTTTATTTGAAATGAGTTCTTGTGAACAAACAAACTGTCATCAACATTGTTATATTACTAGTATTAGAAAGAGACAAGTGCATCCTCGGTGTAGGTCGTGTCGTCCTTCAAACGACTCGGGAGCCATTTTAAATTGAACAATTAATTAGTCTTAAATAAATGTAAAAGTTTTAATTTTTCAAAAGTGTAGGATGAGGTCATGAGCTCGTACTTACTAATTAGCTAGTGTTGTGGTATGTTATAGTTTTTGCTTAGGTTATTGTATTATATGAGTGTATTGTTATGTAGATTTACGAGTACGATTTAAGTTGTTGCAGAGTTAGTTATTGTTGTCGACTAGATTATTCTTCATTTAGCGCTATGTATTTGTATCACATTTACATATTTTCAAGCTGTAATTTTGTACATAAGTAGTTACACAAACAATTAAAGCTTTTTGTCAAATTTCTATGGTGTAGTTGTGCGTGTGCTAAGTACGCGACTATACACCTGCGGTTTACGGATTCGATACCCGCTCAGGATGGATATTTATTTATTTGTTTATGCTTTATGTACACTACAACTATTTGTATTGTACAAAGCACCTACAATTTAATACTTCATACAGTCGAAAAATATTGCCTGTGACCTATCAATGTAAAAGTTGCAACTATTGGATTTAGTTAAAGCAAAACAGGGCTGGCAGCCAATAACAAAAGTTATAAAATTGATGAAGTTCGACTCTTTTGTTACAAGTTGTAGCTAAAGTGGATAGCCAAATATGATGTGATCAACAAAATCGAAACAAAAATGTACGAAGTTGACAATTATGTAGAAAATATGTTAGAGCAGTTCACGTGTCTGCAGAAAGTTCACCATAAGGAAGGGATGACGATAATTTTTAAGATTACAAGAATTATATAATAATTACTAGCTTTTGCGCACGACTTCGTCCGCGTGAAACAGAGGCGCGTGCAATACTTGATCATTATTTTGGTGCGATGTTATATTAAAACTGCTCTATCTCTTGAGATACTCATTGAAATCGAATTATGTAATAGGCTGTTTTGTTTTAAATTAAATACTTGTGATGAATAACGTATTTATTTAGATAATGATTAATATCATGTTTATAAAAACATCTTCGCAATAATGCATTATTTTAGAACAAACTTGGTTAGCATAAAAAGGTTATAGTGAGCCAATCTTAAAAGATAGATATATGCTGTCGCGGACTTTTTTTAAAACTTTTAAAGAGGATCAATTCTGTCATACATGATTTTTGCGAAACTAACTGTTTTCACAGCGCACGCAGCGGAAGCTCTCCAAAGAACAAAATAACCCCCGATTTTGAAACATTCTTCATTGGTTCTCCGCTCATTTTGGTCTTAGCGTGATGATATATAGCCTATAACCTTGTTCGGTAAATGAGCTATCTAACGCTAAAAGAATTTTTCAAATCGGACCAGTAGTTTCTGAGATTAGCGCGTTCAAACAAACATACAAACGAACAAACAAAGTCTTCAGCTTTATAATATTAGTATAGATTTTATATAAGTACTTGTGCATAATATATTTTATACTAAGTATATCCAATATTATTTTATTATTCATTTATTATTTATGTATGAAATTATTTGTATATAAAAATAATTCAATTTTCACGATAGTAAATTTTAGAAGTATTTAATATGAACGGGCCCTTACAATTTCAAAACAAGAACAAAGGCGACCCCACCCCTAACAATAATCCATCTCACTCTGTCAATATCGAAAATGTGCGAGACACATACTCAGTACTCGTTTGTTAAAAAAAGGCATTAACTAGACTAGTCGGGTTAATGCTATACGCGTGTAATCTGTAATAATATAATGAATTCCTGGCCCATTGTGCGTCGGATTATTCACGGGGTCCTATGGCTTCTAAAGTTTAGTACACAATGAAAAACTACGCTCATTAAAAATCATAAACGGCCACCTGTTTCCTAAAAATAGTCCCTTAACACCAACTAAGCGGTTCTGCACGTTCGCAGTAAAAACAGGTAGCTATTTCATCGCGCATTATTCTAATTAAAGTTATTTTGAATCTTATTTACGAAAGGTAAAGTTTATTTTTGCGTGTTATATTGATATTATTTCGTTAATATTTTTTTATAGAGACCGGCCAAAGTGCTATGCGGGCGTTTTTGCGAACTTATTGATTTCGCGCCTTCGTGATTTCGGCTTCGAAATAAATTATGTTTTTTTTTTTCAATCTGATTTTTCACGATCCATTCATCATGCGATGGTTACAGTTAAAACTCGATAACCTTGAATTATATGACTGTTATTTTCATAACACTTTTTTGTTAGGTTTTCTACATCACGGGGTTTTCAACAAATTGTAAAGATGATAATAGAAATATTTCTTACACTATTAAAGCTAAGAATATAATATTTCTACTAAAACAAAAGAAATTATAGATTCAGAAGAATTAAAAAAGGGTTTTTAGTCTAAAATGGATACATATATGTAGATATATACGTGTATATTATTTTTTATTATTTATTCTAACACATAAAAAACATATAAGACTTTCTTTATATAAATTTATATTTAAGATCTCTTACCCTAACACAGATTATCACCAATATTTGTCACAAATAAGACGATGTATTTTTCTGAAAGATTACAAACAAGCTAAATATTATTCTGCCAACAATTGTTTCGTTCCGTTCTGAGTTACCGAAGCACGTAATGCCGGTGATACGATTTGTGGCTTTTTTGTTACAATTGTTACTTCTAGGTCGTTTAGAAGTCGTTTTAAATGACTGTTTTTCACTTGTAATAATATTTATATGTTTACTTTTTGTTGCTCTATTTACTGGAAAATAATGGTACTATACGGTTCCTACAATTTTTCTTCCTATTCACCTAGGACCGAATTCGTTTTCGTTTTCGTAATAATTTGGTGTTATCCTATGTGTAATGCTATCCTACAGGAAAAAATATGGACGTTGTTCTCTGCCATCTATTCTACAATTTTGTTAGAAATCATACCCACACCCGCCTACATACAATTGCTTGCTTTCTTCTAAGGCTAGTTCTAAAAATAAAAAATTAAAAATTTGGAAAAACAAAAGCACGGACCTTATAAGCCTGTGGATATATCTCATACATAAAAAAAATTGCTTGCTTTAGATCATTTTTAAATTAGCCTTGTATTGTTTGAGACTATTATATTTCAATTTTCAACAATTCAATGTTTCAACAGAAGTCTATCCAAACTTTTACATTCATAGCAGTAGTAGAAAACAATCGTTCTTGATTAGGTATGCCTCTTAAAATCAAGCTAGGTTTTTGGTGCTTAGCTATTCTTCTCCCTTCTCAAAATCTATAAAATTTTGAACAAAAGCTTTTAGTTCGATTAAATGGATAACATTTTTGATTCTATTTCGAACATTTAAATTTCATTTCCTAATGACACAATTTAATTTAAGTAATTATACAAATTGTGTAAGTTAGAGATAGAGATCTCAATGCACATAAATCTAGTTTAGGTAGGTTAGGTAATCCACCCAGATAGTAGGTATAATGATTGTAACACTTGAGGTACACCGTACACCTGAAGTAGGTGCTAGAAAAAACAAACAAAATCTTAACGTTTTTTACAAGCCCACTAACAGTCTCTTGCTAACTAACGCGTAACGTTTTTATTTCCTCGATTACATTGAAATGACTCGTGACTTTATTAAGCTAGGTATAAAGGAAAATAATTTTTAAATGCATAATAAAACTTTTACCTTTAAGTGTCAGAGTGTTTATTTTATGAATACTTTTTTTTAAATATATTATACATAGTTGTGGTAAAATTGTTCCTCCTGTTCCTGTTGTGTTCATCTCAGTTATTAATTCACTGAAAACCTTAATTTCTTATCAAACACGAAATCATTATCAGTGTTATCAGATAGTGTATTGAGTTATCACAAGCTAACACGATGTTCAAACACAAAGATTCTTGACATCAGCCAGGGTGGGAGATAAAGGAGCAGAGATGAGACGGAAATAGTGGACCGTGTAGGTGAGAGCGAGATGGAAATAAGAGAGAGTAGAGATGCGCGGGCGCTTGTTTTTTTGGGTCAGAGGTGAGTGGTCGCGATGTACTGTACGCGTGTGTAGGTGTGCGTGTGCACACGTGTGGTAAACGCTCGGTATAATATTCTGTTGCTAAGCGAGTACATCGTATCTATATAAAGATGTGTTCGTATGTTGGAATCGGGTTAATCCATGCAGCTTACATTTGAACAAAAAAATTTTTAGTTATGTAAGATATATTGTGAGGATTATCGTGCGTATAACATCATTGAAGTCGTGAATTACACACTAACATAAATATTTATTTGAATCTTATTATATATATGTATGTGTATGTAAAAACATTTCTTTTAAATGTTCATGTCCTAAAATGCTGATCTCTGTATTGTAGCTTTAGACTTATAATCCTCATCCACCTACCTAATAGCACCTACAGTTAGAGGAAGATGGTCAAACATGTAAAACAATATTCGGTTAATGTTTTAACACGTACCTACTCGTTTTGAAACAAAATGTTCGTTGGTAACATGTCCATATTTAGTAACAGTGATGAGTTAGTCACCAATGTTTGATCAAACATTTTGACAAATTATCGAATTTTCGATAAGGAAATATTTGCTGCTCAATTAGCGCGACGGTGAGATCTAGGTATTTATGGACGTGATAAAAAACTTACACTAATTATAATAAGCATATGAAGAGGACAAAAAATGACAAGTGAACAAATGATTTGTAATCATTGTTAAGATTTTAATATTATTAACATTTTTCTACGTGACATTGGCGAAATCATGTGTGCTCATTTGGCACTATTGAAAGCCATTAACTCTAAAGAAGAAAAAGATTTTTAACATTTGAAGTATTTTCCTATGTTTTATATAACTAGGTCAACAAACAAGTGTATGGCTCACCTGATGGTTAGCGATTACCGTAGCTTACAGACGTCTGCAACACCAAAAGCATCGCAAACGCGTTGCAAACCCTATTCCCAATACCCCCCAAGAGCTCTGGTCACCTTATTCACCAACAGGTACTCTACGCTGCTTGGAACCAGTATTATTTAGCTGTGATCTTCGGTAAGGTCGAGGTACTACCCCAGTCGGGCTGCTCCATATTTTGAGCAAGAAATTTCCTGCTGCACCCTACCTCAGTTAAAAGTATATAAAAAAATGTAAAAGCGTTTAAAAAACTGATAAGAAATCGCATTATAATTAGGAAATTTTAATATTAATTGTATTTGTAATAGTTTTTAAAATTAAACATGAAGACATCATACAAGTTATCCTAAAATAAAAATAAAAAATGGTAAAAAACTTCTTGACGTGCTCTTAGATTAAACATATATAATTACAGACATTGCAGTTTTTGTGTGTCGTGCATGTTAACTATATTTTAAAAAATTCCCTCATCGAAGACGCGAACTCTTCGTCCCTTATCAGTTTGATAACGATCTGACAACGTTTACAAGGATTCAAAACTCCGAGTGACATAAGTTTTAATTAATATTCTTTTTTACAAGACCTAAGGCAATGAGGCATTCGTTTGCCAGTATAAATAACTCTAACAATAAGCTAATATGCAAGAACGTGATTAAGAGTAATGGTCTGAGCCGTACTGCGGACACGTAGTAAACAAGTTAACGCGAATGTAAATTTTTACAGGTTTTTGTAGTTGGTCAGTTACGGAAAACGTTTCCTAATTGCTATAATCATATATGTAAAAAAAAGTCACAAACAGCTAGACTCATTAAATATCAAAGTAACTGATTATCCTGTATTCTCCTGTTCTCCTCATATTTGTATTCAGATTAAATCCTAACGTAGTATTTATAAATGTATCCTTCTTATCTTCATTGTTTTTTAAGCAAATTATTTAATGTACCTTCATCTATATATATAAATGAATGTTTGTCTGTATTTCCCTTATAGAATCGTAAACTATACATTTGATCATGCCATGATCTCCAGCAATGTGTTGTGCGTGAGCACACAAAGTTGCGTTGGTACGACCAAAAAAATAAGAAACAAAAAAAGCGTATCAACGCGCGCAGGGTACAGCGTACTGAATAAAACCACGATAAATCAATCTAATAGCTGCTGACATTCGTTTTTAAGTAATAAAAAAAATACAACGACTACGACTCACTTTAAACGTCTATTTACATACCAATGTTACTATAAATAAATAATAAAAATTTACATAAATTGTAAAAATATGTAAAATAATTTTCTATATAAGGTATCTTAACTATGTTTTTTACGTCATGGTAATATGTAAGTAAATTTTGGCATGTTCTTTGTTCATTTATGTACCAACCAGTACCGTGGATGCCTTTTCCACTGCCCTCAATCCGGTCCTGCGGGCAATTACTCAATAGGCAGCTCGAAAGCAGAAAAATCACCAATGCGGAAGCCGAAAGTCCGGACTCCGGAGCTTCAGGCCTGATTTACGACCGCTGTGTACCCACTTCAAATAGAGATTTACGATTAATTGCTGATGACAATTGAAATAAGAAGTAAGTTAACTTATCGCCCGACTTACGAGTACCTTATCTATATTCCGTAATACTGTGAAGATGAAAGGATTTTCTTTTATATATTAACACGACATCTCAGGATGTACTAGCTTCTAAAAACTTTTTTAGAAGCTAGTACATCCTGAAAAATTGTTTTTAAGAAGGTGATATACATATAACAACGCACTATGATTTCTACGATTAGATAACTGCTCAAATGAACGGGTGTTTATATTTTCACATTTTAGACAAAATTATTTATTCTTTATTGAAGTAGATTTCAATAGTTTATTGTTATTTACAAATAAAAACTACATTTGTTATAACTAATTGATTATAATTAAAAGTGAAGATACCACCGCACCGATTTGGAAACCCGATTCTGCAGAGAAGAATCGCCAAGAAACTCTACAGCTGCTCTTAAAATATATATTATTTTGTTTTCGTACCTTACTGCAAGCAATTTCACAATTCAAAACAAAGATTTCAATTGAGATTTTTTATTATAAATTATTTGGGACATAAAAAATTTGGAATGATTCAGAAAAGCTTTATTTAAAAATATAATGATGGTCAATGCGACACACATTTGCCAAACATTAGTCCATGTTTATGAAACGCCCTTGTAGAGTCGCCCTTGGATAGACCTGTGTCAGTAAACACTAACCTCTGGGAATTGCTCCTAACAATGTTAGCCGTGTCAATATTGTTAGTTGGGTCCCAGAATAGTACTACATTTGGGTAGAGAGAGCTTGGGCAAACTCTCCTAACAATATCAAGACATTTTCTAAGAAAAGTTTTCTATAAACTGCGTACACACGTTTAAAAATACAGACTGTTTTTTTGTTTAAAAGTGAATATGTCTATATGTTTTTAGAGTAATCAACTTATTTATAAATTATATACTATACCTATAATAAAATGGTAGGAAAGTCAAAACTGTACATTGAATATTTTTTTAATAAAATACTTGGGGTGTGAGCTACAATTGACACCGAAGCCAAAAATATAGTTTTTAGAAGTTTGTCTGTTTGTCTGTTGGTCTGTTTGTCTGTATGTATGTCCGGGATAAACTCAAAAAGTACTGCATGGATTTAGTTCAGGCACAAATATTATTAAGAAGTCGGATCAAAATATAGGCTACATACGAGTATTATCTCGCTATCACCTACGGGGAACGAGCAGTGAACCTCTATTTCTTCAACACATTCTGTAACAACGTGTAATCTAACAACAAATATTTGAATGTTGTTGTTATTATGTGAATAACCATGCCTATATGCTAGCTTCACACTATAAATAAAGACATTCTGTAGTATATTTAGTATCAGCATTGGACCCGTGCGAAGCCGGGCGGGTCGCTAGTAATTTACTAAAATAATTTTATGTTTTATCTAAATTTGCAGTAAGAAAAAATAGTAGATACTCTTTATATTTGGAAATCGGTTAAGTAATACAGTAAAGGATGAACTTTTTTTAATCTTTATTTTTTTTAAAGAGATTAAGAATATAATATATTCGTACAATTTTATACAATTGTTTTGAGTGCGAAAGAACAGAAGATGTCCATCACATTTTGACTGAATGTTTCCAGATTGAAGCCGACAGAGGTTTTTTAATAATCAGAATAGAAAAATACTTCGTTCAAACAGTCCATAACAATAGCAAATATACGGTGTACAGAGGTGTAACGAAAATATCTTTAATATATTAATAATGCTAATGCAATAAGGTCAGCTCGAAAGTTCAAAGCAAGAATATATCAAATTGTGTAGTTACTAAGTACATTATTCATTTACGCTTGTGAGCAACTTTGAGTGTCGATTTTCAAGGTTAACCCACATTATACGTACCTACCTACACAGTAGGCAGTCAGAGAGTCGATTTAATTTTATTTATAACTTGACGTCCCTTGCGGCTTCTCCTGCAATATCGTTTATCGTATAAAAGTATAAATCATATCGTGTTCTTTCACAGCCTACATCACCCTAATATTTTTGTCCATAAAATTCTTTTTTCTGAACTTAGAAACATAAACCCACATAAAACCATGGTTTCTTTAGTTCTGTTTAAAAAAAAATTATTAACACAAGATAAGTTAGTTCTTAAAATCGTTACAGACTCGAGACAGGCAAGACATCGTGTAATAAGTTAATTTTTAAATTGATGTAAGCACCGTGTACTGTATGCTAATTTGAACCTATTATTTTGACAATAGAAGTTTAATCACTTTATGGACCTGTTTCATTAGTTTTCGGTAAAGTTATCTGAAGTATGACGGTATCCAATAGATAAAATTCTATTTCATATTTTTCTTATTAGTAATATCAAAACCGGGGAAACAAGCTCTAATTATATTAAGTAACATTATAAAAATTACAGTTTTATCACCGTACGTAATAGTACTATCTCTACACGGAAGCTGCGAGCCCGAGATGTATCTTTTCAACAGTCTCTAAACTCTCATCTACCGTTAACTACGATAGCTGTATATATGTTTAATTCTATTTTAGGTTTTATTTAGCTGTAAATTGAAGATACACAATATCAACTGAAGTGTTTGAAGTTGAAATTAAATGAAGAACATAAAACAATGCGATTATATCTGTCACAGCAATAGTCAATGTTAATGCTCTAGAACCTGTTTTAAATACACTTTAGCTGCTAAAATAAGAGGCGTTAAAGAAAAAAACGCAATAGGTACTAAATGATGTGGTACTGTTAAATTTAACCTTGAAAAACTATATTATTTATATGTTTGATCGCTCCTTCAAATCTTTCGTTATTAAAAACTAGCTCTACCCCGCAGTTTCACCGCATTAATTTGAGGACAAAATACAAAATAAATTTTATAATTCGAAGTAGTAGTTAATGAGATTAAGGTATTTAAACAAGCAAACAATCTTTTCAGATTTATAATATTAGTAAAGATAACTTGAGATATAGTACAAAAAACACCTTAAACTTTAAATGTTTGTTGTAAACATCACAGATATGTTAATTTTATTAACCTAAAAAAATATACAAACAGATAAATTATAGTAATTGAAATGAATAAATATACCTAATACCAATAAAGTAATGTACAAAAATAATTGATTAATATGTCAAAATCCGATTATGAATAACTTTTATGACCCAATAAATGATTCCCTAATCATCGACCACGCAACATTCATAACTTAGGTATCTCTCTCCACAAATTGTCCGATATACAGAGACGTGTATAATAGAAAACGTTTCAATCGCCATTTCGCTGACCATAAAGGTTGTTATTACAACGAAACACCGATCAGTCGTCACTCGTCAGGTATTGGAATATTTGTCGTGTATAATTGTCACATTGAATGGCCGGGTCCGACAGTGCTGTAAGCGCTTGTATAAAATAAGCGGCGCTGTTATTATAGCTCCCGATGCTAGACGGGAATGGGTTCAGCGCTAGCAGCGCTGAGCGGCATGCGATGTTGCTAGCGAGCTGGCAGCGCCGCGCCGCGCCCCGCCCGCTTGTGGCAAAGACTCGAAGTACAGATGCGGCTTTTTAACATTACAGAATTACAATGTATCTAAGAAGTCACTATTAATATATTTTATTAAATATGAACTCGATAAACCTACATTTCGTATTTTTTGTATCTTATAAACCAAAGTCAAAAATCGATAAATTACCCCTAAAATAGCATACGTTGACTATGTAATCTGTAGCCCAACAAAGCTTTATTATGTACTTATAAAGAATAAAATCGATATGCCCTGCAAATATTGTTTACAAGTTTTTTTTTCTAATACATTTAGGGATTAGAATTAGGTAGGTTTACTTAAGGATAGAAGTACTTAAGCAAATAAGACAAAATATTTCACATAAAATACCCACTTTATTGCTTAAAAAACTCAATTGTGGTAAATTTAAGCTATGGTTATACAAATTATTTACCAAACCATGTCTATTTATATTCACTCAATGGTAAACCACGCCGTACACCGAGCGTGATGAGCGATACGACCATCCGAGTCAGGTAGAAGCGGCAACGTCGCGCATCGCTTTCCTTAGCGCAGTATAGCTCTCGCCTCGCATGGGGAGGACGCGTTCGCGCTCGATCACATATTGTCAACCTTCATGTATCGCTAATATCACATAATAATGAATGCGAGGGAGTATAGAGAGAAGTTAATTGATGAAGTAAAAAAATATCCGGTGTTGTACGACACGAACCACGAGAACCATCGCGATATTGATGTCAGAGACCGCTGCTGGCAGGAAATATCTGAGCGCCTCGGAGCTAACAGTGAGTACTGTAGACCTTTAGTCATAAGGTTAAAAATTGAATGACAACTTACCGCTAAACTCCCCAACATTGTAGAAGATAAGCGACTTTATTGCTATGGCTTAAGCGATGGGTTCGCTTGGCATTAATAGTATAAACATTGCCTCGAAGCAGCACAGATAATAAAACCCGCTCGTTATTGTTTCCATTTGACTTTGATTTTTTGTTCGTAACTTATTTTAGTTTTCGATTAAGATCTCGTTTGGGAACTCAAATATCTCGAAAAATCCATAAGGTCTCTCCAAAATATTAGAATATTCAGATTTAAATGTTTTGTACATGAAGACAATTTATTCAATACTCGATTAGAAATAAACTATATGACAAGTTGATGCAATTGTTTACCACAAGTAATTTTATCTACTGTAGTAATTGTAAAAAACAAATATATCAATAAATGCGATGATATTAAAGATGCATTCATTATTAGAAAAGCAGAGATATCTTTCACTCAACGTTTTAGCAACATAGCAACGAAGCATTTAAACTTTAAAAGGGGCTCTCATCACACAGAAACGTATTCGTATTGTTAAATTTTTAAACAAGCCATTACAGTGCATCAACCTTCTTTCTCTTTTTCAAATTAAATTTAATGTTAGTTAATAAGTACAATTGCATATTCAGCTATTTAGAAGTAAATTTCAAACACAAAAAAATATATACCTATATTTAGGTAGATAAGTCTTCGCATTATTTTAAGTTCAAAATTTTTATCACAAAAGTTTTCAGTAAAAAACCGTTTATAATACTCTGTTTTATGTCTGAATATACAAACATATCAAAAGAAATTATCTAAATTAAACAATAATTAGCGTATTAAATCCGTTGCGTGACTTATAAGACTACGCGCGCGTACACACGAAAATAACGACTTTTTATACTTTTAATGATTAATGATTTCACTCTTCAAATACAGAGTGAAAGGTAAAAGAAAAAGATATTATAAAAACATGATGACATAAGGCTAAGCATTGTTAAATGCAATTACGCTTTATAAGTAAAGGGACACGCAATTACGATGATTGCATCTAAATTATATTTCTAACATTAATAGGCGGTAATAACAAAGTGGTTTCCTCATATCTCCTTGATACATCAAGGTATTTCATTGTTGTAACCTACATTTAACGAATTAGCAGGTTTTCCACATTAATTGTCTATTAATCTCTGCAATCGATTATGTACCACAATTATTTAATTACAGTGGAGTCACAGTAGGAAACTATTGTTGTAATATTTACATATTTTATGCTTATACAAAGGAAACAAGCGTATTCACTTTTAATCTGTTAAAACAAAAGGAGGAGATTCTGAATTAGGCTGTATTTTTTTATGTGCATTATTAAATCACCTTATAATTTTACTGGGTGTACCGATTTTGATGATTCTTTTTTTGTTGGCAAGGAGATATCCCTAGTTTAGTACCATGATAAGGAAACCAGGATCTGATGATGGGATCCCAGAGAAATCGAAGGAAACTCTTGAAAATCCGTAATAACTTTTTACCTGGCCGTACCGTATCCAGTAGAAAGTTATGCGGTATAATACAACGTAGGTCGACGAAATAAGCGTCAAGTAAAAACGCATTATTAGATATAACTCGAAAAGTACTTGTTAGATCTCAAATAAATTTAAATGGGACCAATTGACACACACCACCTTTCGATTAAAAAAAAATTGTTGAAATCGGTCCACACGGTCAAAAGTTCTGATGTAACATACATAAAAAAAAACAGTCTAATTGAGAACCTCCTCCTTTTTTGGAAGTCGGTTAAAAAGCCAGTGCTTGTCACGTGATTCCTTTAAAGTTTAAGCAAGATCTGGCGTGTAGTTTTTGAGCACCCTGTAATGTGTATTGTATTATACTTGTCGACGTAAGCTAACTTACTTCTTTAACTACTATTGAAGCCCTCAGTAGTAGTTAAAGAAACATTTTTTTTATATTTTATAAAAGATAAGACGAAATATTTACGTTTAACTACCCATTAATATCGTCAAAATAGCTATTACGAATATAACTGCCTATTATCGTAATAACTAAGCAGGCGTAAATTTTTCTTTTTTCGTAAAGTGTAAAAGAAAACATTTTGGTTTAACATTATAATAGCATTTTAATTGCATTTCTTCATAGCCATTAAAACGGTTTATTTTATAGTAAACAGTTTTTATATTTAATTCTGAGTTTTAACATTTATTATCACCAGGTGAAGTCCTAAAACGCGAATGGAAGATCCTTCGTGACTCTCTCCGCCAGTCCCTCAAGAAGAGTGACAAGGGCGTCACAACCAAAGCCGGTTTGCCCTGCAAGAAATGGCGGTTCCAGAACCGAATGTCCTTTGTTCTACCCTATATGACCATAAGGCCGTAAGTGTTTTGTCTTCTGTTCTTTGTTTTGAACAATAGTAATTAAATGTTCACTTTGATTATACGTTAGTGCAACTCCAGTACTTACAGCGTGTAATCTGCCACAATTGTTAAACAATTAACCAGAATTTTTTTTCCGTTGAGACTATTCCGTTCCTTTGCAGAAATAGACTTAAATCAGTTCAAAGTATTTTATAATTTTTTATACCTAATCTAAATACGTTTTACCAAATATATTTTTACTTAGTGTAGGTTACTCCCTTTTATGGAGGTTGTCTTACTTAAAAATGTTTATGATATTAATTTAAAAAAAAAAAAAAACTATCTGCGTTTGACACATAATTTCGGCTTACCTAGTTCCGTTTAATTATCTTTGCAATTTGTTACACGATGAAAGAAAAATACAAATATTTAAAATCAAGTGATGTTTCCAGGAATCGCCGTTCATTGAGAAGAGATATCAAAATGGATGACACGGAAGCTCAATCTGATCAGGATCAAGAATCGGAAGTGTGGGACCCGGGTAACCACGACCAGGACTCTTTGGATTTGTACTTCGCCAGCGTCTGCCAAAGCACTAAAAGGCTACCAAAGAAATACCAGAATATGATCAAAAAACAAGTCCTAGACATCCTACTGAGGGTCGAAGAGCAGGTCGAGGCAGAATCTGGAGAGTCAAAGATGTCAGTGTACAAGAACACGTAATAATTTTCCGAATCAATCCTTATGATGCGCCAAAATACCATAAATATAAGTAAGTCCCATAAGTATAGTGAAAGTGTAGTTATCCCAGGTGTAAGATACTATAATTTCGAAAAGCTATTTGATAAGTTTAGAAGAAAAACTGACATTATTATACATAGATCTCTTGTATTGATGTGCAGTAACTTTCGAAGTGTTTAGTGCTGCGTGACGGTGTCTTTCCAACTTGTACTGTTTTTTTACTAATTGTCTTTAGTTCGCAGATGGAAGATTTGTCTTTTTCAAGTCAAATATTAGAAGATATTCAAGCATGTATGTATATTCGATTAAACTGAATTAAAAGTATCACTCTATGTCTCTTTTAGGAGGACATTATTTCAAATAAAAATACAAAATAGTTAATAGTTTTTTTTTCCAGAGATCAAACGATCAACCACGTTGAAACGATATAACATATTACCATTACTTTAACTTTGTGTAAAATAATGGTAAACTTCACTTTGAACACAATTATTTTCTCGTACGTTACTCAATTTTCGCCAATTTATCATAATTTACAAAATTCGCACGATATATAATGCTATTTGAAATAAATTTCCTCGAGAAAATTTAGCTCCATTTTCGCTTATCAATTAACAACGATCCATCAGCGTTATTGCTTCTGAAAATAAGGCTTCGTAGGTATAAATGTAAGCCCTAAGATCCTCATTGTCGGAGCTTTTATCAATTTCAATATTGTCGCCGGCTCCAACGCGAGCTCGCGACCCAATTCGTACCCGATCAACGGCCGAGCCAAATTGAAATATTTACCGGGCTAATATTATTTACTGAGATTTATTTACTCCTACCGAATTTTGGTAAGTAAATTGCTATTTCGGGGATATTAACGTTTATATTTGTTTTAGAAAATTTGACTTTGTAATCATGATATTGAATGCTAACGGTAACCTTCGAATCGTATTAACAGAATTGAATTTAATGAAAAGGAATACAGAATTATAGATAATGTCCATTTACAATATTGATTACTTTATTTAAATTGTAGTACATGATCGTCACTACTTCACCTACATTATAAACTTGATGGCTAGTATTCTTCCATCAAACCTTTCAGTTAGATAACTTCCTGTGGCTACACTGCCATTAAATATAGCTTAAAATGACATTTTATAGTTCGACCTGCGCGAATTACTGTATTAGACACAAACACTGAGGTAACGCTAGAATGTAATTACGAATGAAAAAGCACGTTCTAATAATTTTAGTACTTACAAGTTTCTTATGTATCCATAATGACGGCATGAACAATAACGTCAATGCGATCCTACTTCTATTTTTGGCAGTTTTAATATTCTAATAGCCACTGTCATTAGACTTTCTGACATGTGAGTTAAGTGTCATATCCATTTAGTTGTACAATACTTAAGTCTTTCACGAAACATACAACATGAAACAATTTGTCGAAAACAACTAATAATATGTCTTTGTAATAAAATGCCTTTGTTACACAGTAAAATCGGCTCCCAGAAAATTTGCGCCCCACCACGCATGCGCCCAGCTCCGATTAACTTGATCCCTGTAATTCGGCAATTTTTCCGTTCTTTTATATATCTTTATTTAAGCATTGTTTACTTGAATTTTTTTTTTTACGATATACCAAGAAAATATCAAATACTGTTCAGTAATTTAATGATCCTTTGAGTCCAATAAACACTTTAAAGTGTCGATGAAGGCAGAATCTCTTTTACATTGTTTCAATTGCTTTTTGTTTGTTTTGATGAGCGATCGAGACTTCATTAAAATATAAATTCAGAGAATTCGCGGAGAAGTTGTAATTTGAATTAAATTTGTTTTTTCATCACAACTTCTTATGATAAAGTACACAATATTGAAATTACAGAAAACGTTATCAATGAGTGTTTTTATTTGTAGAACATTTTGGAAATTCCACTTTAGTTGAGCCAAGTTTAGGACTGGATTTACGATAACTAGAACATTGTGTATATTACATCTGACATTGTCACGAAAATAGTTGGCCGAGTCCGAAGTGTGCTGTGAATGCTTTTAAACATACTATTTATGATGACTCTTTCCAGTTTTACGATGCAATGAAAAATAGATGTTACACGTCCCACTGATATACTGCACTGTCCTTCCCTTCACATTACTTTGTTCGTACGATTCCAAAATACAGCAGAGGATATTTTAGGCAAACCCAGAAGCGAAACCTTTAAAGCTATTTCGAGGAAGCGCTGCCGCGGGTGAACGTCCTGAAAATCGTATTTGCAAATTGACTGCTATTTGCGAAGGCGAGGGATTTCAAGTTACATAATACTCGATTTCCGCCCGGTTTGCCGTTTCCCAAAGCCAGAGTTCTCTGAAATAGGTTTCATTTGTATTGATTTCTGTAACACAAAGCGGGCGGACCCGAGCTAACAAATTGCAACTGTCACTATGTGGTTATAGCCTCCTTGTACCCAGCCGCACGAAACCTTACGTTTTACGTTGCTCGCTTAACCTGCATAGAATTTTCGGCCTACCGTCGCAGTCATAACGAATATAATTCCGTGCGTGAATTATCTCCTCTGTTACGTGTGTTGCGTAACGAGCGACAAAAACAAAGATATAAATATTATCAATCGCCAGTTTATTACTTATATATCGATGTCGTAGGGCGACAACGATCGCGCGATAAATTATCGGGTCGCGACGTCGTCATTATTGCCCGCTCGTGAATCATCGCAGTTCCGACGTCCGCGCCCTCTGCCCGAGTTATCGCGCGCCCGCACTACTGCCCTTCCTGGAGGGACGCACACACCCCATAAATTATACCGATAAACGCTTTACGAGATGCTCCGTTGCTTTTTGTCTAATATAATTTAGACTTTGCGTTTAATGACTTTTTAAGTGGTGCGTTTTTTTTTTATCGTCGAGTAACATGACTACATACTCACAAAGTCGACCCGTATTACATGTACATTTTTTATTACACGCTACCATATTCATTTGGTTTAAATAAGTGTTTCATATTGAAGTAGTGCTTCAAATTATAAATCTTGAAAAAGAAAGATTAGTGGATAATATTTACGGTATTCCACTTAAATGCGCGTATAATTGCATCCCATCAGCGCAAGCGAACCAATAAATGCACATTAGCCCGTAAAATTATTCCCGAAATAGTTCTGCAATAACTGTTTTCATTGCAAAGCGGGAAGCGATAAAAATTCAAACCATCACCGTCGAGAATACACACGAGAGTTGAACCTGTCGTACCCATATCATTTATTGGTAACCGAACGTGCTTGTGGTACAACCGCATTATATACCGACATTTTGCACAATTTTTGATATTTATTCAGCTCCAGTACCTCTCCTATTTCGATCGGCTAAACATTATTTATACGATCACTCTTGTGTACTTCTACGAAAGTTTCATTAGCAGTGACTACGCGCTTTCGATGCTCGCTTGGATGTATCTGTTCACCCTTGTTGGTCTCTTCGCCCACTTCGAACAATATGCTAAGCCATGGTGATCTTGGATAATATAAACACTTGAAAAATAACCTTACTTTGTAAACAGTGTTGTGTGCAACAAGTAACAGATTAAGCTGAACGTCTTCTATCGAAGAGTTTAAAAAGTTTATATATTTATTTATTTATTTATTACTTCTTGCATACATATAATCAAACACTTTTAAGTAGTAAAAAAAGGATAATTTTTATATATATATTATTATACCTTCCAAATCGACAAATTTAAATCGGCCTGATGTCAGTTGGTTAGAACTTCAAATGAAATCGTCGGCTTTACGATATTTATATGGGTTAATAAATTTGATGAGGCAATGTGTGTGTTGTATAAATCAATTGAAATAGCAATCATTGAAATGTCCGCTGCAGAGATATGTGTTTAATTACCAATATAAAACGACGGCCGGCGACTCCCCGCGAGTGAGTTTTATCGAGGTTACTCTGAGCGATGTTGACTAATGATGTTTTGTTCTGTATTATCCGTTGTATAGAGATTATTTGTGACTTAGCACTTTAGTTATAAATAGTACAATACGATGACGACGCGTCAGCAAAGCGGCCAAAGCACTGGCTGTTGTACTTGCGGTCGCGGGTTCTATAGTATTATATTATTATATTTTCTATAGTTAAGGGAACACTAGTTTATCAATCTGAGTCTTTACTTATTTTGCCAGAATATGATGTACAGAGGGTCAAATTTAAAGGTTTAACCAACCTACTTAACAACCATATTCTATCGATTTTATCAGTGTGCAAATATTTATTGAAATAAACAATTTTATATGTCAATTAAAATAACAATTAAAAAATATATTAATTTAGCTCTACATATCAATTTCTAACGCTATCAACAAACATTTAAATATACGTGCTGACAATTACACAAAATACAGCACAAATGGGATGAATAAATCATAATACCTCCTGTTAATATTTTTCTTTCTTTGCTATGTATTATTTCTGTTTTTGGTGTACAATAAAGTGTACTATTATTATTATTACCTCTTATATACAAACTAAATATTATCAAAATCAGAAATTAGTAAAAAACAAACCGTGAATAAATTATGTCTGACGTTTATCCGATCCACCCAAAGTTTACAACGTTGACCTTATCTTAATCAAAGATGAATCGATTTTTACTTCGCTTATTTTGTCTCGTATTGTTCCGAGATCAACAGTGTCGTTATATTTCCATAGAGGCTGTGTATTTGAAATCCAAATCATATCTGACCTTATGTTTTTAAAAATAGTCGACGATGGTAATCTTTGAATCGGTCCTGTTGACCTTAGTTTTATGGATTACAAGCCCATGCTTATCTTCTATCTCGAGCGACTTTATACGAAGGAATAAAAATGATATAGGACCGAATTCATTTTTTTTTTTTTTCTTTTATTAATAGTCATATACTTATGAGAATTTTTACAGTTTGGCACGGTAAATACAACTGAGTAGTAGGTAGTTGTGGATTCGATCCATGTTGAAGAGAAAGGTTTTGTAAGTCATACAGATGTGTTTGTGTTGTATGTCTCCCTCCCCCAGACACAGGGTTCCCATCTTACTAGGGATAGTTGAAGTGAGACGTGTTTGTCGTTTTAGGTTCGTTCGTCGTTGGTAGGGTTTGTGGTGCCGATAATTGAATAATCATGCGTGTATCCTTCGCTTGTCTGTGGCTTCATTAATCACAGTCATTCAAAGAATAATCCATGTAAATTTTAAGTGAGATACTTTTCTCTAGAAAAAAACTATAGAATTGAAGGTATGACTTATCTACTAATAAAAACGTAGAAGTCGTAGATTATGAAACTAAAATAGATACTATTATTTTATTATAAATATTTCCATTGTTTGATAGATATTTTCAAAACATCTTCATTTAGACTTCCGTCACGTGCGAAACGTGCCCGCGTCAAGTATTGCGTCAAATAACGTGACGCGTATCGTCTTCGACATCACAACTGACTTGACGACACGATGACAAAGACACAATCAATTCGTTATTAATACGGTAACGATCGATATTAAATAAGCCTTATTTAAAAAAAAAAACACACAAAATTAATTAAAAGTCTTGCTGCTTATATTTTTTTATTTACCGTTTTATCGCAAATTATTTTTAATTTAGTTATTTATTTAAGAAATACAACCCATCAGTGTGCTTTTAATACATAACGACTCTCTACTAAATAATAATGGACATAAATTTACAGTTACACAAAGGACGCAAATTGAAGTACACTACATATGCATTGCTGTAGTCCTAGTACTTAACATAGCAACCGTTATGTGTGCGACTGTACGTTTATTTGATTCTATCAAATTGATTAATGATTTGCTTTCATAATCTATTTGTATGTCTCTCTAACTTACTCAAGCTAGATTGGTTTTACGATAACAGAGTTTGAAGGTTGAACCACGATGGTCAAGTGGACAGAATATGGGAAACAGCGCTGATTTTTAAAATGTTATGTTTGTCATTTAAATGGATTCTTTTTCATCATGAAAAGGAGGTCGTCTGTAAAATCTAACATAACTAAAAAAAAATGAGACTCATCTAGCCGCAGAAGATCATCACGGCGGATAAAGTTCTGTTACTTAGGGAAAAAATTCCGTTTTCATTGATATTACTATAGGTACCATAGTCCAAACATTTTGTGTAGCAGTAGGTGGGTCTCGCAAAAGCAAAGAGACATTTATATCGTAATATTATTAGACTTGTGACTTTTACTTGAAAATGTGTAGTTTAAGTTTATAACTGACAAAAAAAATAACGTGGTATTTACGAAAAATACCCTCTTATTTACAAAGTTCGAGTGAGGGCGTAGCGTTATAAAATATTAACACGACATCGCTCGTTGTATAAGTAAAACATTTTTTGATGGAAAATTACATAATAACACAATCTATTTTCTACATTTTTTATTTTATCGAATAATGGACGTTACTATTAATATCAATTTGAAACGAAAAATTGAAAGAACTTTTGTGTATAATTTTAATTGACATTATCGAGTATCAAATGATTAAGTATCAATGAACAGACTAAACTGTATTGTCATTTCATTTCTTCAGATGGGTTTCAATAGTGCCAAAGTAGCACTGATGACTTTGTCAATGTCACGTAGAGTGGGAGACGAGGAAGATTTATCAGTCCAGTTGAGATTACAGCATCACTAGACTTTTGAACATCAAGTTTTATTTAATGATTATCAATGTTGGTAACAAAGTATTAATGTTACCTAAATTAACAAAAAGAAGGTTACTTATTTCTTTTCAAGCATCTTCGTGTACTCATTGTGGCTGTCAATCAAGTGCTCCACGATGTACAGTACGTCTATATGCTTGCGAACGCAATGTGAGTACCATATGATCTGTTCGTAGACTCTCTTCTTTTTGCGCCACCTGACTGCGAGGGTGTACACGCGGCGGATGTCGATGCTCAACTGCTGCAACCTGATCAAATTCTGGTACATTTGTGTTCCTATTTCCAATCAGTAGTTTTGATACACCAATAGTTAGTTTTACAACATAAGACTACTAAATTAGTAAATAAAACTGTTAAAACCATCAGTTTTGTTTGTAACTGTTATAACAAAAATATCAATGACGTCGGTCATCACAGCTTGATCCTTCTTGAATGTTATATTCAAAAAACAAAGCTCTACAACCTAGGAAGTGACAATGTGACAGTAATAATTTACACGTGCTCTGTCAATACTAATATGATCTTTTTTAAATTACCTTACGTAGATTTAGTTTACCTGTCAAATATAAACGCCATTCTAAAAGCAGGATCGTTTTTATACATCTCAAGGATCGGATCCAGGCGCTGTATATCATACTGGGTGTCATATATCGACTGCCTCATCATATCCAAGATCTTTAGGTTCAACGCCCTCTCGCTAGGATGATAGTACTTGGGGGGTATCCTCAGAATATCCTTCTCATCTCCACTTCTCCTGAGGCCGTTGTCGTTTATAAACGTGCGAATGTCTATGACCAACTTGTCATCGGATATGTTTTTAAAACTGTTTATTGATAATTTATCTTCTACTATTAAGTTCACTTCTTTTGCATTAATTACACAGTCTAGGAGAATATCTGTAAAAAAATTACCCAACAAGACAATATTAAATGTGTTTCAATGAAATCCACATATTCTTAAACTCAGTTTCTATTATTATACTAAGGTAATATTAAATTTTCCATAGTTTTGAAAAACTTTTAGTGGTATATTGTATGAATTCTATTAATCAAATTGAATTTAGTAAGCGATCATGTATACCAAGCATATACCAAGTAAGTGTATCAAAGTCAACTAAACCCTACCTACCTGAAGTTACCAATAGACATATTACAGATACAAAATAAATTTATTGAACCTTCGGAAATTAAAAAACAAAATAAAAGTGAACTTTTTCTTAAATATTTATGTGAAAACGAACAAATCCCTTTCTCCTTCTCATTCTTGGCTTATTTCCCTCTAGCTACGCAATGGACGATCCTCTGTCACTACTGTTTATAAGCAAAAGCAATATCTCAATATTAGAATGAAAGCCCACTGGTCTTCTAACTCGCCCCATTAACCACTTAAACCTCGTGCTAATTAAATGTCTATTTACTCTAGACGCAAGCCTCAACGAAACACTCCACAATAAATTATTTATACAAATGTTTTAGCGCTACTCACAAGCCGCGACAGCGAGTGTCATAACGAAACGGTCCCAGCTGCGAAATTTATAGCTTAACTTAATTGCGTGTTTTATGGAGCTGTGTAATTAGCTGGCGCTCTTGCGTAATAGTTTTATTAAATCCTTACATAAATGATTCGTATTGAGTGTTTCGTCACAAGTAAATACATTTTCAACTGCGGCGGTACTCGTTTCCGTCGCCGTTTGAGTAATGAAACGTTGTTATTACAATTTTAATGATCGCTATTACTTTCATTATTAGATTTACTTCTTTATGTTTTCTATTTTAATTAAATACTAACTGTTATCTTGTTTCTGTTTCTTAATATTGTACATTTCGCTAATCTACACTTTCATGAATTTGATACAACAAGTACCAAACAACTGTAGGAATAACCTTTTTTAATTATTTAAATACATTATGAGCGAAATAATTTATTACTAAAAAGAAAAACGTGAATTTCCGTAAGTTTTATTTTGTCGAATCTAAGTCTGATTAATCTAAATCTCTGGAAGCAAGCGCCGATAAAATTTTAATAAGAGCCTCCGCTCCGCGCGCTCGTAGCGAGACATTAAACATTTCCCCGCTAAGCTTCCATCACTAAATGTAAACGAAGGAATCTCTCAATTTTAATATATTCAGGGATGAGCCGCGAGGCATATCGGCCTCAATTCGATTTTTCGCAATTTGAGAGCGCCCAAAACTAAATTTCCGGTGCTTCAATGTAAGGGCCTTTTTTCCTTTGAGGGATGAAATTAGGGACCCTCGTAGAAAAGTCCGCCCTTTCAAGTCGCACGATTTCAATTTTATCGCGGAAACACGGTCTATTAATTCAATGATAGTGCATCGTAAGTATAATCGCTTCGGCGATACATCATATTTTTAATCTCATTAAAGTTTCCTGTTTTTTATGTATTCGTTATTCAGAAGAAAACCATTTATCTATCATTTAAAATTATGACCTTATGTGTGCCGTGACATAACGCTTCAAATTCATCTAAACAAAAGTGACAATCATCTTATTCTTATCAACAATAAGAAATAGGAACATGTCTCGACTCGTCAATATTGCGAGTGAAAATAGAATAGAATAGTCTATTATTTTGTATCAATAGGTTTTAACATAAATATCCATGTATTTTAAATGTTTTAAATGACACTATATTTCACACAAGATTACTGTTCAGTTCATAATTTTTTTATAAAGACCAACTGCGGAATTTATTACCGTTTCTTCTCGGCAAAACCGGCGGTAGCTTCACTTTCAAAAATGTACAGTTGTGGATACGCTTAAGATATTTTTGATTTTGATTTTGCATCTAACTTTTTTCATTTTACTGAAGTTTTTAAATGAAGTGACGAGATTAATGGGTTCGTGATTATATTTTATCTTTGTAGCATTTCAAGACTAAGCACTGTCCTCCAAACTTCTTAAAAAAGTGGAATTACGTTATAGGAAAATCATTTAAATTCAATTTTTGACATTGGCACACCTTAGTCTAGACACGCACCGTATATATTCACATAATTTAACATAATTGAATTCGGAATTTTATAAATATAAATAAACATTAACAGAATTAATTTATGCACGATTGTTACTAAACGTTCCAGTTTTAGTTTAAACTTGTGACACTGACCTATATACAGAGAAAAGCTGGCCTGGCATCTTCGACCACTTAACACCTCTACAGGAAGCATTACATACCGAATAACATTTTTAAAACTGTACAAAACAGGTTGGATACAAGTAAAACATAACATACACAAAACAACGAAACCACACACTCCTATATATAAACAATCAGTCACATACAAGCAGATATTTAAGAGCAACGAATCAACGTTTCTAATTAATTGATAGTTTGTATATATTTAGCTTAGCAATAGTATGTGATGTGAAATGTGAGTGAATGTTTAAAAGGCCTCTCTATGATACCCTTCTTGATTTTTTTATATATTTTCTACATTGTTTTCTTATTTATGACATCAAGCAGTAACGCTCTCTACACGCTTTGTATAATTATGCATTCTAATCAATTCATTTATGATAGTATAGGTCCCTGTAAAAGCCCTTTTCAGATTACTCTTTTTTAAAGAAAAGTTCTTGAACACGAACTGTAATGGATCCGACGGTCTGACACAATATTAGTGTTAAGTCTAAATACATAGTGATTAAAACGTTATGTACGTTACAGATATATATCAAAACAATGAATGAATCATGAATAGGTGAATTTCAAATAGAGTTCTAAAATATTAATTAATTTCATGAAAATATTACAATAGTGGACGCGGAAACACTATCGCTAACAATAATAAGGAACACATAAATAAACGAGCGAATCTAATTACGCGGACGGTTCTGTGAATAAAGTATGAGTTCTTTTGATTATATTTCACTATTAATTAAACCTACGTTCGAACAATAATGTCACATAAACATAGCTATGTGCTGTGTGGCTACGGCACTAAAGAATTTAGCCACCCCCTCTCTTCCCGTGGGTGTCGTAAGAGGCGACTAAGGGATAACAAGGTTCCACAACCACCTTGGAACTTAAGAAGCCGACCGATGGCGGGATAACCATCCAACTGCTGGCTTTGAAATACACTGGCCGAAGACGGGCAGCAGCGTCCTTGGTGCGACAAAGTCAGTACTGCGGTCACCAACCCGCCTGCCCAGCGTGGTGACTATGGGCAAAACACATGAGTTCACGTTATTTTTGGCGTAAACTTATGGAGGCCTATGTCCAGCAGTGGACTGTATAGGCTGTAATGATGAAACATAGCTATAGTTCAACTAATCCATATAAGTATATTCATATTAAATTATTTATTTTGTCTTTGCAAAGATTATTGTTTGTTGAGTTTCAAACATATTCGAAAATATTCATCAGTGACCTGGTAAATTTCTCAGTTCTGAACAAAGATTTATACTGGAGAAGACGTAGTGCTGGCATGCTTCTGCCCTGCTGTGGATCTCACGATTGCTTTGTTAACATGCAGGTTTCGTCACTTTATCGCCATGCCCACTTGCATGTGGAGAATTTTAAATTAACTGCCAAAAAAATCAGTTGTAGGTTTATGAACAAAACTGAAAACATTTTTAATGTAAACTCCGCTAGCATTTAAGGAATCATCTCAGTTTTTAATGAACGGAAAACACAGAACCAGCTGTTTCAAAGGAGAGAGTAATTAACCTCCAAATATACAGGCAGCTGACAGTTCCCAAGGACGTTAGTTCGATCTCAGCTACAGTCACACCGCATAAAAGCTCTTCTACTACAATTAGGTATATTGCATTAAAAACTTGTTGAAATTCCACACGTAAGCATTTAATTCTTAAAATATTTCCATTGTTGTCCAAAAAAATCAACAATCTCGCTGTAATTACGAGAACGCGTCGAGGAAGGGTGCTTTACACCCCTTAGTTCAACTAAACCAATGCTACAGAAGTATTTACCTTATTGTGCATGAGTATAAGGTCCTAAATACGATGTTTGACATTTAGACCCTCCAAAAATAAAACAACATAAGCCACTGTGAACTATTTCAATAATGGTGTATTATTATTTCGGACAGAGACTCGAAATCGATTATAAATTCGAGGAACACCTTCACAGTTTACTGCTCGTTGAATATTTAATATCTCTACGATTTTTTTAAGTTAGGACACATTATAAAATTATAATTAACTAGCTGACCTGGCGAACTTCGTATCACTTTATTTTTTTCTGAAATATAGTAATAACATAATATATCAAAATAAAATATAGCCTATCTTTTAAGTTGGATCGAACTGCACATGGTGTGTGAATTTTATTATAATCGGTTAAGTGGTTTAGGAGTCCATTGAGGACAAACATTGTGACACGAGATTTATATATATTAAGATATTTATGATGATTGATATATGAAGTATTTGTACTATATAGAAGAAAATATAAAAAAAATCTTCACAGCTTTACTCAGGAATCAGGAGTTGAAGTTTGGTTCAGAACAAAATAACATTACTGGCTAATTTGTTTATTTCAATATATTTCTGATATTAACGTAAAGCTTTATACGATATAAAATAATCAGTTTGTAATTCACTGAATGCGATTGCCTTATGTCTAGCGCTAACATAAAAAAAATAGATTGATTAATTACAATTCTTATGAAACAAATTCGTAAACGATTCAAGGCTAGACAATTCGAATTCAGTTAAAACCTTTGAACTGAATGCGAAATGATTCTAGACACTAACTAAATTATGTATTTATTGATGTCATACATATTAATTTACTTAATTATAAACATAATTTCTGCCAATGCGTACTAAATTGTGATACGAACTTGTATCCATTTGTCTTTCTATTATTTTTTTATTTATTTTTTTCATATGATACACCAGCGATATTTATTGATTTATTTATATAATAAAAACCACGAACATAATTACATGTTTAAAAAAATTACAACCAGTTATATGCCAAGGTATTAAATATATACATATAATTCCTCTTAAATGTAGTTACAGCATACGCTATCTAATATAATGAAGTCGTCTGCCTATTCGAAAAATTTTGAACATTCAACATTTAAACAAAAAAAAATCATACAATAAAAGAACTAAATAACTATTACTATTATAAATTAATATTAGTGCTACATAGCTTTTGATTTGATAATATTGTATAGTGGTAAAATTTGTTCGTTTAAAACAATAAATCAATCAGCAAGCACAAGTATTATGCTAGTGACAAAAATGTTACGGCTTAGAGGCATATAATAAAAAAACATGTACCAACTTGATTTGTCAATTTTATTGAATAATAATAATCGTATATATTCCCCTTTTTATTAATTATATTTAAATAAACTAGAAAGACATTATATACACCTTTCATGAAAGATCATATATCTTCATTTATGAAAGAGTCATAATCACACAAAATACAAAGTAAAATTCCCTTTCCCGCTTTTTTGTCCTAATTAACAAAGAAAACAAAACAGGTATACGTGTATTCTAAAACAACCAGCAAGCGTGTAAGGCAAAATGTTCTATTATCTTTCGTACAAACATAAGCGATGACATACATCACTATCGACTCAAACACGTACAAGGAGAAATAACTTGACGACGAAAAAAATCTATATTCGCCGCCCTAACAAAGAGCTACCATTTATGGAATCACCTCGTCACATAAAGAAAATTAAAAAGAACCGCCCAAGCGAGAGGCGGGCTTAGGCGCGAGGGTTCTGTGTCCCCGATTATATTAAAAATTAAAATCCATATATTTTTAAACACGAAATTAAAACAGCGACAACCTTTTTGTTTTCAAATAGCTATGTACTTAAATTTTTATTTTTCTTTTATAATTAAACCATTGGGTTATAGTAGTAACCACGAAGTTGTGTTCTGTGAAAATTTCGTCAGTTTCTGTAAGGTTACTAAGATAAAGTCAATTACAGACGGACGAAACACAGAGTCTAAGTAATAGACTTAAGTTCTTTCCTGGTTGGTGCGGATCCTTATAAAAGAATCATTCGCGTCACATTCACAGCTACCCCGCTCCAGGTGGCGAGGAGAGGCGGAAGGAGGGGGGGGGGGGTTGGCGAGGGAGGCGAGAGGTGGCATCGATTCACCTAGCAACTAACTGCTCTATCTACGGATAGATACGCCCCGCAGCTGATTGTTATACACTGTTACATTTTTATCCGATTTCAGAATAGAGATAATATTTTATTAACCTCTACATATTTATATTTTATATATGTATCAATTGTTGTGATGTATCTAGTATATGTATTATATTGGCTTCTTAAAAATGTATGTTAATACTTCGTGTCTAAAGAAATCGACAGTTACACTCGTCGTAGTAAAATCTAAAAATCTAAGTTGAGACATTCGATTAGCATATAATTAAATTCAAATTGAAATTATAAATATACACAAAAATAAATTTTCCTGTTTTTGACGTCCAATTGGCCAAAGCAAATTTTTAATTTGTTCTCTCTGACACATATACATATATCTGACGCATACGTATAATGAGAACTAAATCAATTTAACAATCAACTTATAAAATTAAAACACTTATAACTTACTACACAAACGTAGCGAACGTATGTTCCTTTACTTCTTTGTTTATAACATTATAAAGGTCATCGTGTAATGCTTCGTTAGAATACCCACCAATCTAGTCATACATTAATTTATTTTGATGGATAGCTCTGGTGTTTAAATAATTATAAAAGTGTAACTACGCTAACTGAATTTGTTCTGAATTATAAGACAGTAAATATAGGCCCATGTCCATAAATGCACTTTGAATACTTATGGATGGATGGATGGAAATAAACCTCTGTACTATACGTTAGTTAATATATAAGACACCTAATTAAATGTAACAAATTTACACAAAATGTTTATTGAACGACGCGTCACTTCTCAATTTCATAGAACATTACAACTTTTTGAAATATAAATAATTCATAACTTAGAAACAATACATTTTTAAGCTGTGTTCTATTGGAGAGACATCAAGGCTGTTATTTTGAGAAAATATTTTGGGTCCAGTTATGTTTAAACACATTTTTTTATAAATGCTTTACATTCAACAGCCCTCAATGGTATTATCTCCTGTGTACATAATTACAAAGACTCACACCAAAACAGACATCTAAATAGCTAATACAAATTTTTGCCATGACCGGGGCAAGTGAAACAGTCAGTGCCGTGACCGCTGCGCCAACGCGGTGTCATATTTATGGAAATATATTTATAGAAATTTATATCTATATTATATACACACCTTGAGAATAACAACAGTTAATCACCTCTTCATCGGCAGAGAGATAAAAAAAGAAAAGTTTATATTTTTTTTCTTTTGGTTAATTTACATCCTGCCTACACATAAACTGCCAGTATAAATCTAATATTAACAATAGTTCATTTTCGACTTCTATTCGTAGAACCCTAGTATTATAACGCTATCAGTAAATATTTTATATTCTATAAAATCGTTTCACTAATGATATAATTAAACGACGCCGGTTCACAAATTGTTACTGTGATGTCATTAATTATGTAAAGTAGGTATCGAAACGAATGATACACGTATTTATTACATATTGGTTATATTTTAGTTATTTGGATGAATATAGTTATAGTATGTATAACTAAAGTATATGCTATGTACACAAATAATATTATATAAAGAGGATCAAATATATACATCGCTTGTATAAGTATGTACGTTATTCGAGATCGACCCGCAACTACAAGCGGAATCGCCGTTGAAGTAAGTAATCAAACATAGTTCCCAAACGTTTTAAAACTAAACAGGAATATTCGTGAACGTGGCAAGTATGTAACATAGATAATTAGAAGCAAAGCTGAACGAGGTGGTTTGAATGACTCACCCCTACCCGAGCCACCCCCGACCCCTGGTATAAATATCCGTCCTTGCTCACTGCCAAGGTTACCGCCGATCGATACGAGGGTGCCCACCGACCGCGGCCCTGCAGGGCTGCACGTACTGATGAGATAATACTGCAGTTCATTCACGTAATATATAATGGGTTAAATTTTTGTTTAATTTTTTGATTATGAAATAATACTTGCTGATCTAATCCCGGTATTATATGATATGTAATGAAACTTTTATTAAAATCGTTATGTAAATAGAAAGTAAACAGAATTTTGCTTGTTATGTAATATTTTTATGTAATATATAAAATAAATTAACTAAATACGCCTCATCAGGCAACGAGTACGTAGATATGGTTAAAATATCGTCGAAACGAGAACTTTATATAAAAACAGTTAAAATGTAATTTGTAAAGCTTGGGTTACGGTTAATTGATTACATTTGAACGACGAATTAAGACTTGTATTTCGTATTTAAGTTTGAGTATGTAGGAGAGATAACAAAAGATAACACCAATAAACTGTCGAACTGAAAATGCACAATTGATTTCAATTAAATCTTAAATAAATATTTACTTCAATACATTGGTGTCGTGTAAACAAAGTGGCCGAACATTATCGTTAGCTGTTAAACAATCGCTAGTCGAAAACAATTTGATAGCAAACAAACAACTCGTTCAATCTGTCATCGAAACGATCTCCAAGCGAAGTTACAAGATTATAGTCACGGTAGCGGGCGGAGCGGATGCTGAGAAATCTATATTAATATTATAAAGCTGAAAAGTTTGTTTGTTTGTTTAAACGCGCTCAGGAAAGGTTCGAATTGAAAAACTATTTCTGTGTTGGATAGTCTATGTACCAAGGAATGTTTGTTTTAGGATGTTAAACCTCAAATTAACGTGGTTGAAAACGCGGGGCACGGCTAGTGGAAGATAAAGTGATGGTGTTAATGTTTTGAAGTCAATGATAGTTGTGACAAAGATTTATAATAGTGTTACATGAATCGGTTGAGTACTTTTAGAATACAAACAAAATAAATCGAACACAACTAAATACTTTACTAAGAACCCTATCGCA
This sequence comes from Melitaea cinxia, assembly GCF_905220565.1. Classification (NCBI taxonomy): domain Eukaryota; kingdom Metazoa; phylum Arthropoda; class Insecta; order Lepidoptera; family Nymphalidae; genus Melitaea; species Melitaea cinxia. The sequence continues at coordinate 305,122 of NC_059408.1, read as the reverse complement.
ATAAAATATGTTTCTCAGAGATTTAGATCAAACAAAGCAACTTCGAATTTTTTGCCTAATCTTTTGTCAGGGATTTCATATTTAGACAAGTAATTAAATGTTCACTAATAAGTATTCTTCATAGCATCTACAATCTGATTGTACTAGTACCTGTTTAATTGAAAAGCTATGTTAACGCTATACATCATAAAAACCTCTGTCGTATTCGAGTTCAGCTGTTTCATAGTGCTGTATTAATGTGAAGCAACATCAATTCTGCTAAGTATATTTACATTCATTACCCAACTATTTGCTTACAAACAAGATTTATTTGAAGTACCTCTCTACACCCAGACCCTACGCTACCCTACGCTCAGCCTTACCAGGCAAAGTTACAAAATAGATTATAACTGAAATATTATAATAGAAATTGAGATGTGCCCGAAAGTTCGCTGACGCGCGCCCGCTGGTCGCTCGCCAAGTTTACTTCGACGTGAAAAGTGAAATGTTGACATTCGCAGTAATGGAACCGGCGATCCTTGTGCCAACGACAGGCAGTACCCTGCGGTTTGTTTATTTAATATCTTGAAATATTGTTTTAATAATGTTTTACCAATATTTTGTTTGTGTATATACGTCGCCGCGATATTTGTTTCTATCTAAAATGTGTTAAACTCGTCTTATCATATTTCAAACGTAACATTACGACTTTGAATGAACAGAAACTAATTTCGAATTTAGTTTGTTCAGTTAATATTTATTAATTACGTTTAAAATTGTCTGTGTGTTCTATTGTTTTGAATAAATAATCCTGACAGGTGATTCAGTGTTGTAATAACATTAATGTAACCGAAAATATAAAATAAAAATTCTGACCTCGGTGTAAAATAGTTTAATAATAATAATAAATAAATAAATAAATAAATAAATAAATAAATATTTACACAACACACACGCGGTCGTCTGTTCCTAAAGTAAGCAACTTAATGCTTGTGTTATAAGTAACAGCCGACTGGTATATAGCTACATTGTTTTTTCGATAAACATACTTATAAATAATATACATATATAAATATATAAATAAATATTTATATTACACCCAGACTCGGGGTGGGAATCGAACGCACAACCCTCGGAGCAGAATGCTGGGTCACTACAAACTGCGCCAACGGGCTAGTCAGTTTATAAATACATTGACTACATTCTGTTCAACATATGGTTTATTATCAATTCTACATTAGCTATACTTTACTTTTACGGTAAGTAAATAGTAAAACATTATGTAAAGCAAATATGACCACAGTTGAACGCGAGCTTGCAACCGGACGCAACTATTTTCGGCGTGTACCGAAATACTCGTAAAGCACCCCTGCGCTGGAAATACTATTTAACGGTTGCGTTGCTACCCTTGTGTAATTGAAGTGGCAGCTTTTTGAGCTTTTATTAATAATAGCGAAAGCTCCGCCGCCCCTCGCCCTTCTACGCTAAATCCATTATTTTACGCTGATTGAACGTGGAAGTAAATATGTTACTTATGTATAATTTATATACTTCGTACATAACTTCAAACCTACATTGGATATATAGATAGGATCAGCTTATAATTAATTGTGTATTCGATATTGTATCAGTTTTTAAGTAGCCATTTAATAATAATCTGCTCTCATTGTTATAAGATTTAATAAACGTTAAAATGTAGTAATCAGCTAACTTCCCGTTCCGCTCAACAGGAACATTTATTTAAACAAAAAAAAAATGGCCTAAAAATCATAAGATGTACATGCGTCATTACGACATACCAACTTATCTTTATATTGTCCAAAAAACACATTTCTCACATGAAAACAAACCAAGATGAAACTGAACGTACCTATGTGCACTTCGGTGACCTTAGGCTATCGAGTCGAAGGACGTGTCTCTCAACTAGTCGAGCGACTGGTCGTTGAGTCGATTGACGAATATCTTACAAGTTACATCTTCGATATAAAAACTAAATCCATATGTAGCAACTAATATCATACAGAAAATTAGTTTTGAATCTTCCAGAGCCGCTGCTGAGTTGATTATGAAAATGATATGTCCCCGAGAAGGACGCGAGCTACTTTTTAAAAGTCAATTTCTTAGATTGAATAAATGTTTAATGATTTAGCAACTTTATACTTTGAAATGTGTAACCTGTAAATTTCCAAACTGTAGGACACACATCAAGGTTTTTCCTTTGTTCCTAGGAGAGCGTCAAGTGCGGCAATACTATGGGACACGTCGTTATGCAAAAATATCAGTTGAATGATGCATTATTTCTTTGGCTAGCCTTTGTTGTCATGTTGATTCGAACTTGAATTATTTCTAATACTTTGTATCATTTCATGGGGCCGCTTCGCATAGATTCGCGTTAAATCGCGTCCACAAAAATAAATAATAAATATTTCATAGTTTTCCTCAACAGTGAAAAGTGAAATTAATTATCAACACACATTATATATTCATTGTAAAATTTCATATAGCTTGCTTTCGAGTCCCCTCGATACGCGTCGTCTTCGCATAAATAATGAACATTTAAATAACAAAGCTTTGTGAGCGTAATTTATCTTTGTTCTTTCGTCATCGCGTAATTTGTTTTGATGGGTCTACAATCTTCCCTTTAACTCAGTTAGGATTATAACATATACACGGCTTATAACATACACGTAGACCCTTATATAAAGTATAATCAAGAATGTTTTATGTAACTGAGCTGACGATGGTTGTAGCGAAATTATGGAGAATTTCGTTTTTATTATCATGGAAACAGAAAATATTTTTTGAAATAAAAATACTAGTTGTCGCCGGAAAACACAGAGGCATCATAATGGTGTGAATTTTATTTATTCCTTTACGTAATCATCGTTGTACTATGGTCGTTAACTGCTAGCCATTGGTTTCTTACATGAAACATCAAAGACTGCATTTTAGACGTCAGAAACCACTACCTCATAACTCGCTTCGTCATTCCATGTAACGGGGTCAACGTTGACGTTTCCAGAAGACTATGACAGCTTTAAATGTGCCATGCAGGGTTTCGTTTTTTGCTAAAAAGAATTATCCACCATACAACATAAACACGGCCACACGGTTCACATGAATCCGAAACACATGTCTATACCATACGTGATACGTGTCACAAAATTTGTCAAAAAAGTATGATATTTCTTCATGACATACAAGACTTTACCAAACAAGAAATGATTTTAAGGACACTTGGAAACTAAGAACAAAGCGAGTCCTTATTTAAATCATCGACTGTCTCTTGAGACTCGTTCGACGAACTGGACCATCTCGGCCTAGATCTGAAGTAATAAAGAAAGGTTACTGGAGCATGAAGTAAATATTATATTGACAGAGCAACAACTTAGAGACACAAAGGGCTCGTTTTGCTATAAATTCGGAAGAGCACTCTCAAATATATGATTGGAATATTTGATGGTAAGATGGATAAAAATAAGGAAAATGTGTCATATAAATTTTCCGCGTCGAACGAGCAATACTGGTGTTTGTTCGGTTAATGTATGTGTGTGTGTGCGGCAAGTTTATCAAGTTCACAGGTGTATTCGTTAATGGTTACTGATATATATCTCGCCCCTCGAAGGGTGAACTTCACCCTGCCGAGGGTGGACTATCTGGGGCGTATCTTTGTCGTATTTTTTCCTCACTGTTTCAGCAAAACCCTTTCACCCTTTGTGATTTTTCTCGCTATATTTAGTCAAAACCAAAATTAGTGCTAATAAATTGGTTTTATCAATCTTAATATTTTATTTTTAACTCGACTTTATTTGATAACGGAGAAGATAAATTATTTCTTTTATTCGGATAACAAAAGCGAAGCTATTATTCCGTTAAAAAATAAAACTATAATTTGATTACTGGATATATAGTTAGTTAAAAGACAATGAGATAATATCTAAGAAAATAATATTACAAATCCGTTATAACTCGATATTAAACGAACAAAAACAAGTTTTATTTACTGGCAGGATCTTATTTTTATTAAAAACTAAACTTTATATGTGCATTGTAATGTAAGAATCAATAAACCATCCCCTCCTGCCCGCCCCACCCTCAGTTCCATTGATATAAAATATATGCAATGAAAGTAAAAATAGCAAGACGTCCTCAATGGAAGGACGAACAGCTGACTGTTGCTAGGGCGGGTTCGGATCGATCGGCCGACCAGTCGTGCAACTGGCTTCCGTATACTGCGCATGCCCGGTATCGACTGCCAACACGACCGCTTTGACCTACAAAGGAATTTCAAACTTACGGCATGGTAATACGATTTAGTATTCATTATTGTAATTTAATGGACTGGAGGCTTTGCAATACACTATGCAGTCGGGTTAAGAGAATGTGGATCTTATTATACTAGAAATAAGGAGTGGTGAGCGTCACTCTCTGTCGCTAGTGTGTCTTCTTTGTAATTAACAGAATCTGTTTTATACGAATAAACTAGAAATATCAGCATTACCCAATATGTCGCGCGAATGTGGACCTTTTACGTTCCTCCATTTAATTAAATCTTCGTCTCAATGAAAGCTTATAAAGTTACTTAATTACTTTCGAGAAATAATTAATTGTCTATTTTTGTCAAATGTTACCATTAATTTATAAATTCACTTAGAGAGTCGAAGTTTCATTCGAGCATGTAAGGGATGTACGCAATCTGAGTCTGGAGGTGTTACATGTTTAAATAACAATAAAATGATATTTGATATAACAAAAAAAGGGCTAAATAAAAACAATACTAATTAAAAGATTATAGTTAGGAACACGGAGGGCAGACGATCGCGCGGTCGTTCACCAACGAGATGGGCAAACTAAGCCAAAAACTCATCTGCCACTAAGTTTTAAACGGTCGTAAGACGTCATATACAGAGACCGGCGGAGGCAAATCATCCGCTCCAGTGCAACCCTGATGCTGACCACGATCCTCAGACATGAAGGACCGACAAGAGGGAGGAATTAAAAAATATTAGGAGGATAATTCAATTAACCCTCTAGGAATCACGTCAGGTATTCTAAACCCTGGCATATTAGTGTGTACTAGCAGTGACTCGAGTATGAATACAGATGAATAGAAAGTTCTTGAAGATCGTACAAATCCTAAACAATATTGGATATCGTCTGCAACTTATATATGGTATCAATTTATTTCGCCTTTAATTGATTTTAATATTTGATCCGTCAACGCCCAGGTCGTAAAGCGCTCCATCGAAAAATTTAAGCTGTTAAATCATCTAATCTTACTGAATAACAAATAACGAATTAAACTATTGACCTACCAGGTAGTAAAAGAGATCATTTGGGTGTGTCGTGTTCAAATTAAAGTGCAGCAAAAAGATAACTTCAGGTAGTAATTATTTCGGGTTTGCTGTCAATTTTCGGGGAAGATATTGCTTACAATTATCTAAAATGTTGAAGGAGGAGCAAGAATTAATGAACGATGAACCAATTCAAGCTTCAATAATTATAAGATCTTCTTGCAGGTAATTGGTTATTGAGAAGATAAAATGAACGCTTAAATTATTTGTTATTTAAAACTGTCTTTAGTATTTTGTTTAATACATTTCTGATAAAATATTCAAGAACATAACAGGCTTATCTAAATTTCAAATATCGGATGGTTGATACCAAAGACAAGGATAATAATAATAATAATAATAATAATAATAATAAGTATATAAACAAACGCTTTAAACGGAACGACCCCCAATAGGATTATCTCCTGTGTAGGGGGTCCGCAAAACACATAATACACAAACACAAACGCTCCGACCAGGGCAAACATCTGTATAGCCAATTCAAATTAATGTTTGCTATGTGCGGGGATCGAACCCGCAACCGCTAGCGCAACAGCCACAAACCAGTGCTATGACCGTTGCGCCAACGCTTCGTCAGTAATGCTAATTATCAACTGATATATGAGAATAAATTTTAAACAAAGAGCTATTGATAGTCGTCAGATATTGGTAATCACTTTGTAACAATCTTAAAATCAAATTATAAATATCTCGAAATCTGTCTTACTGAGCATAAGCTAGGCATAGAAAATCAGCGTTATTGAGTGTGTAATAGGATTGCAACGTTTTGATAGTTTTTCTTAAGGACTTAAACTTAAGGTAACTTTATTTTCAGTCCGAAATAGATTAAAAACAATACACACACATAATTAAATGACTAAAATTACTTCTTACATCGATATAATTAGTGTTGGTCATCGAAGGGTTAAACATAAATTGAGGCGATCAAATAACCCTAAAATAATTTCTTATTAATATTTTTACGACTTTGTAATTGAATATAAAAAGTAATGTTTTTAATTAACTTTTATCGTATATTTTTAATGCGGAAACAGGAACATAATCATCTTATTAATTTATATTTCAATATGCTCTTTCATAATATTTCAACAAGCTTATTATTAATTTTAATAAATACATAGTAAATAGCATCCTTGAATAGACCTGATGTTAAATATCATCATGAAATTCAACACACCTTTTAGCATATTAACTTGTAGGTAGGTACTAAGGTAGGTTATGTTAACAAAAGAGTCTGGATCAGGAAAACTAACATTAAAATTATGTTGGCTCTATGTCTCAATGCGTCAGAAATAACTATTTTCAGCTTATCTATTAAGATGAAAGATTAAGAAACTTAGGCACAAAGCTCGAAGACGGCTCTCTCGATCATAGAACCCCTTCTCCTGCACTTCTGTCAACGAAATTCAGATTTATCTGAATCTTATAAAAACTGAAACCTTTTTTTAAATCAATTTTAGGAAAAGAAGAATTATATGGAAAAATTGTAATATATACATAGTTATAGAACAACGTGCCGACAAAGTTAAAAATCGTGTCCTTTTTAATTTTTATGGACACTAATTTATTTAGGAACATAAATATTCATTATGACATGGCAAAACATTCAAATTTATTCTACAATTTCACTACAATAAAGACAAATATGTAGAAAAAATGCTAGTTGTCAGAAAAATCGAGTGCGCTTTAGACCACACGACTAAAGTAAAACTTCTGCACAATAGACCTGCACTGTCTTAGATATACGAAACATCAGTCGTAAAACGGCACGGCGCCGTGCCGTGGACATGGGGCCGGGCCAGTAAGGGCTATGGGAGAAAGAGAGAAAGAAAATGTGTGCTCGCATCTCTCACTCTTGAAATCACAATTTTCGTAACGTGCTCGTTAAGCAATCACCACCTCACTCCCCTACTAAAAAGTTTATTTCCAAAAGCTAACTATGCCAACATCAAATCTCAGTTTCCGTACGAAGAGGTAATACTAAAATTAGAGCACTTCATTAGATTTCAAAGTACTGAAGCATCTTCACGGGAAACAACTCACGCGAGAGCTATCGACGGCTCGAGACCCGTGGTAAATAATGATATTTAGCTGTTCTCGAGCCCGTTTCAACAGTCTTCTAACAATACAATTCCCATCTGAATACGTTGACAAATTTAGGACTTTGTCAAAATAAAATAGTCCTGACGCACACTCACACACATGCATGATATAAATATTCAATACTTAACACTCCTACTTTTGTCAGGTCGTGAAATAGCACAAAGCTCCTTAAACAAAGTCTTCCCTTTATAATCAAAAGATACTTTTATCAAACGACTCGTAAGAATAAACATTATTGCAAATTGTATCCTCCGGCGATATCCATTTTATTACGCGTTCTGATACATAAAATATGAGCCTGTCTGTCTCTCCATTATGGACGACGAGCCAAATTAACGCGAAACGTCTGCCTTAACAATAACTATGCTAATTCAAATGTATGAGCTACATAAATAATTTGACAGCGCACACCTTTCCTACTCGTACTTACGCAAATACAATGTATGAAACCATCTTAAACTGACCGATTATCACGGTAAAATCGACCTTAAAGTTATAGATATAAAGCACAAATTGACAGCAATTTACAACAATGTTGAGTACTTATTGCGAAAATGAGCCGAGAGGCCTATTTCTACAGTCAAGCAACGTTGTTTGTCACACGGAACGTACAAATGCAAGAGAGAGCGCATATTGACAAATGCCAGTGTGTCAGGAGCGACAGTTGGCAAGTGTCGCGCTGCTGACAGCTGACAGCTTCGTGAGTGTCGCGACACAAGGGGTTATTAAGTGCGCGGATATAATATCCGTGGAGTAATCCACCTAGACTGTTTGTTGCAGTTAGCGATGGTGACTATAAGGTTATAGAGGGTAGGTCGAAGATCTAACAACCCCCAAATAAGTTCATGAACGAACGTTCTTGAAGATTCTTGTTTGGAAAGTGGTAAAAGTCATATCATATCTAATATATAAAATCTTGTGTTTGAGTGTTTGTTACCGAACTCCTCCGATACGACTTGATTGATTTTAATGAAATTTTTGAAGTAAAAATTCTTTAGCACGCTTGACTGGGGGAGTAAGCTGGTGAATACGTGACGAGAGCGTTGCGAAAAGTGTAATCGGGTGAGGCGAACGGAGAAAGAGAGAGATGCGAGCATAGATTTTCTTTATCTCTTTCTCTCATAGCCGTAGAGGTAGGTAGAGGGAGTGGTAGGTATATCTAAGACACAGTGCAGGCCATTGTGCAGAAGTTTTACTTCAGTCGTGTGGTCTAAAGCACACTCGTTTTTTATTTGTGTATAACTTTTTGGTAGGTCTGATAATAGGTCGTAGGCTATTTTCATACCTGATGTCTCTGTTCATACGGGAAACAACGTTTACCGCGTCAGCTGGTAAAGATACATCAACATTTGACACATCAACACAGATTTGGTCATAGACTTGGGAACCATAGATTAGCTATTGAATATGAAAAGTAAAAGAGCGGAAGTAAAGAGCTTGAAGAGCACGTTAAGCCGTCGGTCCCGGTTTTTATCATGTACACCTCATCGCGATCGTTACTCATAGCAGGGAATATATGCGCCAATCCGCATTGGAGCAGCGTAGTGGATTAAGCTCTGATCCTTCTTCTACATGGGGAAAGAGGCCTATGCCCAGTAGTGGGTATTACAGGCTGAAACGTAGATAGGAGCTTTTTTGTTTTAAAGGTGGCTAACAACTGTGCGGTCTGCCGATCCTACTCCAATACCTTACTCACCACTAGAACACAACGCTACCTGAAAATCGTGCTATTTAGCTGTGATCTTCTGTAAGGTTGAGATTGGAATTGATTTTGATTAATTACTGTTATAAAGTGTTTACCAAATTTATTTTTAAAAACCAAGCTGATATTATGACAATGAATAATAATAAAATAAAACCTCTGAGGTTTAAATCGATTAAGAAACTTGAAAGCGAAACAAGCAATTAGTTACGCAGTTGGATCTTTTTTACGAATTATTACTATAAAATATAAAGAGCGGAAGAAAAACATAATAATAAATGTTCATTGCGAGATGCTAAAAACTGACGAAAGCCAACCCCCGTGGACTTGCGGACGCGTGCAGATATTTGCAGACAAGTGCGGAAACGTGCGGACACAAACGGATGCGGACGAATAAATGCGGTCACAAGCAAACTCTGTATTTTATTTATTCAAACCTGCCAGCCGCTGTAAATTATGTTAAAATTAATGAATATACGCTTTCACGCTCGGTTTTAACGATTTTGTTTCGATGAATGATGAGGGTTGTTTTTTAAATGAGGAGATTTTTAATTTATTTTCGTATTTTTATTTATTTTTCGCGGTGTCTTCACTGATTGCAAAGAATCTAATTAAGATTTAAAATTATTCATTTGGTGGCTAGATTCATTAAATTTTTGTCACGATTGCGAATAAATCTTGCGAAATTTTAATAAGAAAATATTAAGACAAATAAAAATGAAGATCTATCGCTTATAATTCGAAACACGCTTAACTTGACTATTTAGCTATAGAGGTAGGGCAACAGAAAATATTTTAACCTTATAGAACTTTGGTAACCGTTTACCATCAGGTTGTATGCAACCATAGTATATTTAAAAAAATTCATATACATATAATAACTATATCATAAAGCCGTTCGGTGTCTTGTTCCTAGACAATCGCAAGTACACAATCTCTACTGATGCCGCAGAGTTTATGAGCTAAATTTGTCACTAAATCTCTCTTAAAGAAATGACTTGTACACCCGCCAAACCGCAGTGGAACAGTATAGTAATATTAGATATATTTTAACAAAATGCAAAAGAGAGTGGAATATTTTTATTTTTGTTGGCAGTAGGGTCTTTGAGCTCGTTGCAATTTCGTTTCGTGGATGAATAATATAGCTCTATTCGAAAAGTTCGCCGGTTCCCGGCGGTAGCGTCGACCGAAGACATTAGTGCCTGTCACGATAGCATTTAACGTGGTCGTATTTTACTGTCATTTTTCGTGTTCCAAAAATACCATTTAATATTACGGAAATAAAAATTTAATTGCTTTATTCGAGAAAGCTTTTTAATAAATATTTTTCGAATAAATGCTACAAATTTTTAAACAAATACATACGCATTTAATACAAAGCTTCAGTCGGCTTGTAATAAGGTTAAAAACTTGATTATAAGATTGCACCTAATTCAAATAAGCTTCTTCAACCTTTTACCCTACTACATTTCAAGGAACCTGTAATAATATTAAAATATGAATGTAGGTTATCTTTATGGATGTACCCTTTTGGTGATAAAGCCTAGAAAACCCGTCAAAAAAGTGCTAGGGCATTGTACGAAAATAATTTTAAAGTTAGCTTTCAATCTCGGTTGTGTTGAAGTCTTTATGTATCCAATAAGATATTAATAATAATTACTAAATGAACTACATCATATCTCCGTGTCACACGACTACCGTGTCACGACGGACGGGACTCGTTGCGCTGATCTCACTACTGGCCATCGATCCACTCGAAGATAATTGAGTCTTAACTCACGTGCACTCCTCTCACGTTGCACTTCATAATTCAATTTTAAAACTGAATCTCATATGATTATGACAGTTGTGATTTTTTATTTATTTATATTTTTTTGTCAATGTAAAAACCTTATAATTCAGTATTATTGATCTGTGGACTTTACACGTGGACGCTCGCTGAAGGTCGCTCTCGGACGAGCACTATCCACTCTTTCGGGTGTTTAAGTGTCGGCTATTATTCATCGTGCTCGCTTGTTAAAATTGCATCTTTTCAAAACATTCATATTTCGGACAAAAATATTAAACTTTTTCGCGTACCGAGGCCGTAGCATCATCGATGATAACCAAATCAAAAGCTATATAAATAATACATGCACCACGGTTACCGGATTAATTACTATCGTGTAGTTATTTTTGGGATAAATTTATAATGAGCCACAGATAATTAATATTCGTCGAACTATCCACGGTAAACAATAAAAGGCTCATTATCATTAAGCGCAGATAATGCAGCGCGCGGGCCTCGCCCGGATCAGGCGCGTGGCGGGAATATTAATTTTTAAGCGATATTTCGATGCAGCGCAGTGCACCGCTCATAAGCATTTATTATTTTAAGCTCTTCCATTTATTCCGCCGAAATTGTACCGCATTTATCAAACGAACGTTTCGCGATATTTCATTAAGATTTAAGAACTCCTCGAAAGATTTTATACCCTACTATAACTGTAAAGAGCAAAGTTTGGATGTTTGGAGCCGCGTCAAGTCGGCGAGGATTAGAACGGAATCTTGGTGGGCGTCCATGTCCCGAATCGGTAACTAGGATAACGTTCAACGCAGATGTTGCGAAATACTGCTTCTGGAGATCTGAGTATGTGTAAACAGAGCGGTATGAAGCGACGTTCGCGCAGAGCGGATGTTATTTCGAGTTAACAATAATTAGGTATTTTGTTTTATACTAAAATGCATTTATAATAATTTTCAGGCCTAAAGGGCTAAATAACTTTAAAGCGAAATGATGAAAAGATCATCACCTACTCAATCTGTTATAATGAAAATAAATGCAATGCATAGTACTGTGGTGACATCTATCGCGCAACATACTAATTTCGTAATTTAAAAAAAACTGACGTATGCTACATCGCGCTATCAGAGTTTTCAAAGTGATTGAGTGTATATACAAGAACCCGACAACCGACCGTTTGGGGTCAGTAGCCCACCAACTCAACATCCGTCTGGTTAGAGGATCCTCCCTTTTCAATGGCGGACGAGGAACTCAATACCTTGTTCCTCCGCACCCCCAAACTGGTGACCCCGACGTGATTATCCACCCCCAAAGTACCATAGTTGTTGCTACTTGGAAAAACAATTCAGGATAATAAACGCAATAGGTATATATATCTAATTATAAAGGTAGGTAAAACACAACTCATATCAGGTTAACCTGCGTCTTTTAATTATTAATTACGATTATTACAAATATGAAAATCTATGCGTATTGTTACCGTAGATTATATTGGCTTAGACATTGTCTTGAAAATGTTTCAGGCCAAACCAAAGGCGAACGTTTTCTGGTTTAACATCGCGTAACAAAATATTATATTAATATTTCTATAATTAGTTCCTTCCTACGCTCGAAGTGCTCAACATCACGTACGTTTTTATCATACAAGAAGGCAAACAAATTATTTTTTTACATCTTAAAATAATCACTCGGTCCCAATTAAGCCACGGTCAGGCGACCGTGAACTTGTCACCAGCTGTCACCATCACGTCCCGTCACGCCCATTACTCGGAAATTATAAATAAAAACTAACTCTGCTCCTAGTTGCCAACTCGTTTACCGAACAAATCGTCGCCGGATCTAATTAACTTATTTACAAAAGACAAACTGTAACGAGCGTTCTAATCGATTGATACAAAAATAAAGTCGTAATTAGTTTTGTGACGATATTTTAAAATTTCTTTCTAGAAACGTGAAGTTAAGTAAAAATAGATTTGAAGAAAAAAAATCGTTAAAATAATAATTCAATGTGACGTCAAACTAATTTATTATTAATGTTTAATTTTTCTTTCTTATCAAGCATGAGCAAAGCAAACGTTATGTATATACGACGAGCTGTAATTGAATAGTATTGTGCATATCTGATCGGAAAGAAAATTGGAATGGCGCCGGCGGGTATCAGAAATTTCGCCCATTCGAAACAAAGACTTCGTATGGCATAATACTGCTCGTAAGGGCTGGCACCGCGCCCGCCGCTCGCTGCTTGTGCTGTGTGCGATATTTCACATTGGTCGTGTTTAAAACAAGACGATTACGAATCTGTACTTGCTGTCTTCATTTGCAAAATATATACTTAAATATCGCGAGAGATTTTCAATATCCTGCTCTAATCCCGTGTTTGCGTAACTGCCAAATCCAAACACAGCGTATAAATGACTTATCTTTCGAGTTGAAACTCGGCAGTGGAGGCTATCCCGTAAGCTTTCTTCGAGAATGTTCAGAGCGATGGCGTTAATGAGAACCGAAATTTAGAGTGTCATGAGAGACAACCGGCGGGCGAATGATATTATGCAAATTTTAACCTTAATTTCATGCCCTCGCATCGTCGAAGGTGCAGGACTTACTAACCTTTGTATTAGGATAAAGAGATTAGATAGCGTAATCCACGAGCGGAGCCGTGCTATGTATCATTAATTCGCAATTTATTGAAGCCACCGTGAGCGGCGGGTAATAAGCGGCGAACATTAGCGTCGAGTAACCCTTTGTAACGCGACGCGGGGACCATTTCAAGCGCTCGCACGTTATTTCGGGTGACGTCGAAAATATTTCTGACATCAAAAGACTTTCTGAGAAATTTGGTCTCGACGGCGAGTCATTATGAACACAGTCGTAGAGCGGATGGATTTGCTCGAAGGGAGTGAAGGGTGATCTGGAAGCGAGGCCGCGCGGTGCCCGTCACCGTGAACCCGGCTCGTGGCGACGAGCCAGCGCCGGCCTGTCTGCCTCGCTGCCAGCCACCGTGCGTTCAACAGTGCCACCACTATAATTAGAGCTTACGACACTCGCACTTATGACGCTGCATATTAACATCCAATATAAAATCGAATTGAGTCCCGATCAGAGACATTAGTTCTAGTTCTGAAGGTCTTATCTTCAACTTGCAGCGAACGATGTGAATCGCTAGGAGAGTAGCGTCGTTACACTATGCAAATGTCCGCTCCGACCGAACGCCTCGAATAATATTTAAATAAAATATTTAATTTCGAGGCTCGTTGCTTTATGCTAATTTAATCAGTCGTAGAGAATTTATAATTGGCCAAATACATAATTACGTTTTCGTACACCAAACTCGAACTCGTATAATATTTCACTGTCGCGCTGTTATTAATTTCTATCCATAATTTAAATCTCGGAAGCGGACTATTAATGGCGATACGGCTGATGAAGTCGAATTACAAACGAAACGAAATAAATTAATACGAAAATTAAATAAATAACTACTTATCAAGGGTATTATTAATTGCACATCAAAATGTTACGGTTTTAATTACATTTGTTTCTTAGATATATATTATCTCATGTAGACTTAACTAGGCATATCAGGTGAATTTTAATATATAACGGACTAGCTAATATATAAAGGAGCTAAATGTACAACGGAATAATAGCAATATTAAGCGTATAACTGAAACCCATTAGCAATAGGTAAGCCATGGTTACCGACTTAAGTTATACATAAGTTCTTAATTTGTTTTTCTTGATGTAAATACACATTTATTTTGTATATAAAACTATTTTAAGCCCAAGGCATTAAATCTGATGGAAAGTACGTAAACATGATGCAAGAGTCGGACTCACGGAGCGAGCCAGCACGTGTGGCGCGCGCACGTATTTATGCAATGTTGAAAAATAAATTCTAGCAAGTTTTACCACGTAAGTAGTGATGTACTCCTGTGGTGAGTGAGGTCACTAAAGCTCCCGGGGAGGATCGACAATAGGGTCGGCAGCGCGCTGGTCAAGCCCTGATATTGCTGGCGTCCATAAGCTACGTCATCCGCTTACCATCAGGGATTATGATAAATCCAAAAACAATTAAGAAAATTATTGCTCGAGTGAAGTCCTTATTGCGCAGAAAAGATCCCCACATCTCATTTAACTGAACTCTTGGCACGGCCCGCCCGGATTAATCTCTGATTAAATTCTCATACTTATATTTATTTCACGTGAGCCCGTGCCAGATACTGTATTAAAATATACATGAAGTACTTTGACTATACCTAAAATATTTTTACTGTAGAATATCTTCCTCCTATCACAGAGGACGATTGAACTTAATCCGCAATCTGCTGCGGAATTACATGTGAAATGATTTTTTAAACAAATTTATAAATTGGAAAATCAAAATCCTATATAAAAATCCTGTGTGGCTACGGCACTAAAGAATTTAGTCACCCCCTCTCTTCCCGTGGGTGTCGTAAGAGGCGACTAAGGGATAACAAGGTTCCACAACCACCTTGGAACTAAAGAAGCCGACCGATGGCGGGATAACCATCCAACTGCTGCCTTTGAAATACACAGGCCTAAGACGGGCAGCAGCGTCTTCGGTGCGACAAAGCCAGTACTGCGGTCACCAACCCGCCTGCCCAGCGTGGTGACTATGGGCAAAACACATGAGTTCACGTTATTTTTGGCGTAAACTTGTGGAGGCCTATGTCCAGCAGTGGACTGTATAGGCTGTAATGATGATAATGATGATATAAAAATCCAAGCATTCTTTTCTAATTATCCAGCTACACAGCTTATAGAGTCATACATCAGAAATCGACGGATATGTCACCTTTTATATTAAAGGTAAGAAAAAAACATAAAAGAAAAAAATATGAAAAAAAATTAACATAAATTTTAAGAACTTTACTTTTTTTATGTGCAACATATAAGCAAAAACTTCAAATAGCAGAATATGGTACAGAACCATTCAGAATTATTCTTGGAGGATGGAGGTTTGATAAGTGTAAGCTGAGTAGGAAAACGTTTACTACAGCATTTAGATCCGCTCTAATCATATTCCACTTAATAAGTTTGCTTACCTGATGAAAAAGATACCATCTCTGTTGTGTACTGAATGCGGCATCATTGAAGATGCAGTTCACATTATGGTTCCACAATGTGTCCGAAATGAAGATATCAGCAAAGAAATGCTACTAATACATCCAAAATGTTAAAAAACTCGGAGGATGTAATTCAATTTTGATGTATCCTCTCTCGGAACTGGCTATTTTGTACAAGATTGTAAACATTGGTATGTGACGACGACTTTACTAATTTTCTTTTATGTAACATGTGTGATGTCCATGTGGAATGGTGTAGACTTGTGGACTAAAACTCCTTAAATAAAAAAATATATAATAGCAAAACACTATTACACAAAACTATATACCTAGTAATTTGTATTTTATTATTCCCAGTAAGATATGATATCTGATTTTGCCATAAGTTCTCTATGCTTAAAATGACAACAAATTGTCTAACAGTGTACATGGTCACAAATTTATTTTTCCAATAGTAATACTAAAAAATAAATGACCAAATATTCAGGTTTAAAAGAAGAATTTATTGGATAGTCTCGTCGGTCCTAACGTGGACACAAATGAGACATTTAACACAGGAATAACAAGCGGGCGTTGGAGAGTTCGTCAACCAGCGCCATTCATCTCGGTCTTTTGATCTCGCATCACCATCAGTTATCGTCTCCGCTTTATTGTGAATCTTTTTTACTCGTCGACATTATTTAGCTTACATTGTATGACGGTCGTTTATTTAGCTGCACAGTTTATCGTTGGAAGATTTAATTGACGGTAATTTTGAGTTGTTTGTGCGTTTGAGAAAAATTAATTATATTAAACGATACACAACCATTTTTTTAAAATAAATGGTTGATATTTTCAAGTTGCGCTTGCCAAACAATGCGAGTGAACGAACAGTTTAAAACTCGTACGTACATGTTTACAATGTACGAGTAACACATACATACTTTGAATGGAATGGGAACAAGAATGCCCGCACAAGTTCGTAAATTACTATTTTTTAATGAATATTCTGAAAAGATTTTAATAAAAAAAATATTTATATTGAATGTCATTGATATTTAATATCAATGAAATGTGTTCCTCTGTGTTGGGACGTATAATTAAATGAATTAACCGTAGCTCGTCAATCGTGTACAACGTCACCTTTAACCCCGTTTCCTATATTGTGTTGTCGTGTTAAAAATTCAACATTTCGTGAGTAAAACGAACCATTTTTAACCGATTTCGAAAATAGGTAGTTATAAATTCGACCGCTTCTTTCTGCTTCAAAAAAAATTTGAACTTTTAAAAACTATGTGTTTACCTCATTACTAACTTAAAAACAGTGCTATTAAAATAATTACGACATAAATTAAAAGAATATCAAAATAAACTTTTTGGTATGTTCAAAACGGAGACGTGTATTAATTAGGTGTATATTTTAAACGCCTTATAAATGTAACTCGTACGTCATACAGTGAAGCCAAGACACCAGCTCACTCAAATGGAACTGATATATAAGGTAGGTCTACATTGTTTTATTTTAACAAAACTGCATAAAAATACAATGAGTAACAAGACCGGTGAGTAATTATTGTGACAATGACATCTCTTTTTTATTTTTTCTTTCGTTCGAAATCACGATCACAAACCTATAAAACATAGATAATATATTCAACTACGAAATGAAAGTGACAGCTCAGGGGAAAATGCGTCCCATTGACCGTTTAAACTGTGAAATTCAATGTAGGAATAATGTTCCTGTTGCCTTATTAAGGGTTAATTAGAAGTCACTCTCTCACCAGTTCAGAATATGTCTCCACTGAGAAGAGTCTATGAATTAAAAAGTGACTCTTACAAAACCAATTTTGTGCATTTTATTGTTGAACTATCTGTGCTTCGCGATTTCGCCCGCGTTCATTTGAGGAAAAAATCGACTCAACACAAAAATAATTTTGCAACCAATCATTTCTGATATTATCACATTCAAACAAACAAACTTCTCAGCTTTATAATGTTTGCATGGATTACATCTGAGTTACATTTGACCAGAAGTTTAGTCTCAAGATTTGTTATCACAGAGATAGTAGTTAAATGTGAATTACTTACAAACGACTTCATAATACAGATTTTAAATTTGGTAAATACTAATAGAGAACATTAACCATCTCAGAATATGATAATTACACACACATACCACGTACTTGAAGTATACGACGCTACGGCTAGCCCTTCACAAATAAATACCGAACATTGGCAAACATAAGGGGCTGGAAACGATTGAGACCGATGACAAATAGTTTTTTTAACTAATTAGCTTAAAAGTGATACAATGGAAATGAGCAAAAGAACACAACGCCCATCAGAATGCATACATTTTGAGTGACACATATTCTTTTGACAAGTTCAGGGCTGTCGACGGACGTCACCGGAGTCGTCGGTTCTATTCCCGGCAGTGACAGAACTCGCCGCTCGCTCGAAACGCTACAGAGAGAAATGTTGGCAGGGCTGGCAGGGTCGTTGCTCGCATACTTCGCTATAATTAATCATGATGCAAATTCCGAACCTGTAATTTCGCCTTCACCTTTCAGTAATGACAGAACTTCGTTACAACACCAGATGCTTTCTATTCCATCAGTCTGATCTGATTGACAGTTACCGTGCCCTCGACATGACTTGTACCTAATATACCTATTTACCTTTAGACGGGTGAAATTGTACTGTTGTTGATATATCAGCTCTATACCTTTTGATACTCGTTCAATTTATTCTGGATAGTTCTGCATGATGTATACATCCAGCTGTACATATAGGTACATATTTTTATTTGTATTTTAAAAGATAGGCATTTTTCTGTTAAGGCATCTATAACGTTTTGTATATGCTTTGTATAAAACGACTGATGTGTTGTTATGGCTCGTAATGTACACTAACCAGTGTTGGAATTAAGGCTAATACTAGATGCAATCGCTAACTAAATAAGAAAAAAATGCTCTTGATTGTACGAAAGTTACGTATATACCCATATTCTAAAGTTGCAAAATCTGTTTGCATTAACATCTGGAAGTAAAGTGTCTTATTTCCAATAAAATTATCTTTGTATTGTGCAAGGTCTCAATCTATAAGTAGCAAGGTAGGCTTCATGGGTGTGGAGCAGGCACGGCACCTAAATATCAGAGTTCGAAGTAATACAAGCTTTGGAGCCCGTACTTATGTAAGAGCTGCAAAGTTTGTTTAATGATCTATATAGCAATAATTAGGTTTTAAAATTAATTTAGTTATTACAAACTTGAGTAAGCGAGTGTTGGACTCTAAACACGAAAAGTTCATTTTTACGATGCGCGCGCACACCGTCACAAAAACCGACACCCTGAAGTTAGCTAGTCAAGAAGAAGTTAGTAACATCAAGTTAGCTAGCCATTGAAGTATAACTTCTTACATGCGTACATAAGTACACACACTTTTTTTTAAAGCAAAAACATCATACGAACTTATTTGTGTTGTATGAGTTAATTAAACACTTTAATTTCTTATTTTATTGTTCCCATTATTCATTGATCAATTTAGAATCCAAAATAACATATTTACAAACTTTACAAAGATAAACTAAAACTAAGATAGATAGATGAAAAGTCAACGGAACCTTAGTAACAGATAATTCGTTATCGTAATGGGAGCGTAATTTAAAGAATAATTAAAGAAACCGTGTTATTTCCTTTCGAAATCATGCTTCAACCTGATGTAATATTTCATCATCTATTTTCTATTCTTTCATTAGCAAACAATGACTTTTCACATCTCGGACATGTGTTAGCGTGTGACATGACATGACGTCAACCCGCGCGCCGCCAATACAGTTGCCAGGTGAGCGGTGTAATGGAGCTACCTAGCAATTGGAGATATGCCTCGAATGTCAACTAGCGCAGCGCCGCGAAGTCTAGCTGAGTGAAACTTGGACCAGCTACAAGACTGAATTTTCACATATTTCGATATATATATTATCGATGCGTTGCACCCACGTGCTCGGAGCTCGCAAATAAGAAGTGACGCGGACAGCAGTTTGAAGATGTCACGGTAATTCAATATTTTAACGTAATTCGAGTTGTTGCCGACTCGCAATTTGTCTGAAAGCATTGTTCTCTGCTCCGACGTCGGCGTCACGCGCTCCGAGATCGCGATCCATTAAACATTCGAATTTCATCTGAAAATATATCAGATGTCAAATTTTATTGCCGCTGTGACGTTTAATTTTTTAATTCTCTACTCTATTACATACACGACGTCTTAATAACAGGTATGTAAGAGACGTACATCAAACATGTGTTACGACTAGAACGCTACAATCGTGTTCATAAGATTTGCTCGTAATATTCGGAGGAGAATTCTTCGGATAGCTATCACATAAGTTGTTAGCGAAGACAAAGGGCTTTTACATTTAAACCCTCGAGATACAAGGGTTACGAGGGTTCTTTCAATTTGGAGGGTTTGCAAAGTTTCATTGGATAAACGCTATCAGGCGGCAATTGTAACTGATAGTTATCCAACATTATTGCCAAGTTCCACGAGCCGATTCGAAACACAAATTAACGCTCTGAGTAAACTCCCCAACTTCAGCTCCGACGTCAAGCTTACCCTCTCCTAACCTCCGTAATGTAAAACAAAACATCGACTGTGTCTCCAATATCATAACGCCCAAATTCCCTTGAAACAAATTTAATAAAATCCCTGAAGTATTCTGTATTCCAATCACTCTTCTATATATCATAACGTAAAGTTGACATTCGCGTGACGGGTCTCCCTTACACAATCAGCTAGGTAGATATTTAGTCAAGTCTAGTGAATAGTCCTTATCAAATGATTACTCAAACATCAGAGAAGTTCTTACTATTTGAATTGTCTTAATGATAAAATAAGATTACTTGCTCGAAGTTTAGTCAAGACATCTAGACGGTCCTTATCATGTCCAACAGAATACTATTTATAAACCGCTGTAGATAAAACTTGGACCTATAATTTAAAAAATAAATATTAGATTTGTAACTGGAGCAACACATTAAAGTTATCGTAATAATGAACTAGTTTATGGATATTAGGCCCAGTAAAGTGAAGTATAATAAACTAGCTGGTACCCGCAACTACGTCTGCACAGGATTAGTGAGTACTTCGAGTAGCTCATTATCTTCTCAATATCTTTATACCGAAATTCATCAAAATTGATTCTGCGATATAAAAATCAATTTGTTACTACCAAATGTTCATTAGAAATGCATTATCAGTTTTTATTGTATTTATGGTTCACTGCTTTTGCAATAATAGCTTACTCATAAAAGATAGATATATGCTGACGCACACTTTTTTGTAGGACTAATTAAGATAAACATTTCTCTCATACATTATATACGTGTAAACTCTACAGTTTTTGCAGCGCACGCCAGAATAGCTCGCAGATGGCAGATTTTTTCCGACTTACTTGACAATCATCGTTATATTTTGGACAATTCACACACTATCTTTAAAAATGATAGCTTATGTGTTATTCTAATGTATAAGCTATATTACTGTAAACTTTGATTAAAATCCATTCGGTAGTTTTTGCGTGAAAGAGGAACAAAGGTCCATACATCCATACATTTATACATCCATACATACACACTTTCGCGTTTATAATATTAGTAGGATTATTATAATGAATTATTTATAATAAGCGAAGAAACACTTAGTGTTTTTAAGAGCATCCAGACACATACCAATTTTGCTCAGTCAGAGTTTCAGAACTAGATCAAATTTAAACGGGACCATATAAAAAGCAACAACTTTTGATTAAAAAGTGTCCTCAAATTTGGTCTACCCAGTAAAAGTTATCAGGTGGCGACCATAAACAACAATTACAGTTGAATTTAGAACCTCCTTCTTTTTCTGAGTCTGTAAATAAATCGCGTTACACAGCTAATTTACAAAATCTACGATATAAAGCTAATCTTAGGAATCAAATATATTTTTTATTTATTTAAAATTAACATCCACGGCCTCAAAAGGTTCATTGCCTTTTTTAAACATGCATTATATAATAGATTTATCATTAGAACTACAATGCGACAGACCTGTGACTGCCTAGTAAACGTGGCCCGACGCTGACGGTTTTTTATTATTATTTAATGTATACATATACTCACACACACATTACGAAATCAAATATTAGACAATAACGCAAATGTTACGAAGCAATTATTTCATAGTTATTTTAACTCCTACGATAGTTAACAATAATTAACAATACCTACTGTGTAATCAATTCACTTTGTTTTCATACACTTTTTTCTTTTTCATCAACATTCATACAGAAAACTTGTTTCGTTTATATATCTGCATTTCATCATATAAAATTTATTTATTTACTTTTAACTGTCGTTTTCCTCTTAATCATGCAACTATTTACTCTGTAAATTATGAGAAAAATATTTTAGTTGTTATAGAAGTCACAAACATTTAACCATTATGTATTGTGAAATATAAAATAATTCAAATAAGTGTTACGCAACGCTACCATTTATCATAATTTATCTCGTTCAGTTTATAATATCGTTGGCTGAAATAAATTAATTAGATTCTTAATCTTCATTAACCGCAGCTATCTCAAGTACGAGTATACACACTGCTTTACCGTCAAATTTGAATCCGTGCCAGCGCTGCATATTACTGAAGTTTGTCCCTAACGAGCAGCCCGCTGCATTAACGTCACAACTTTAATATTGCTTCTCTGACGCGGATAATATTTTCATTCTCTTAATTTATTGTTTTTCAAGAAAGCGTGGATGTTGCACAAAGCGTTGGTTATGCTTAAAGCCTCACAACTACTTTTAGAGCGATCAGTTCCCTCAACAATGATTTGAGAATATAATTGACACAAATCAAAACATCTGTATAGGAGACAAACATATGTATGGCCCTTACAAATATTTCCATACTCGGAAAACAAACCACAATTGCCAGTACAACGGCTAGTTTCTGTAACAACTGCGTCACGACATTAAAATTACGTTTATCGTCATTTATTGTACATTTTTTTATCGTCAAGGGCGTCTGCCATTACAAATATTTCGCAATAATAATATATCAACAGCTGAACTTCGTCATATTTGTGTAATGGGTGAAAACGCAGGTAACAACAGCCAGCGGCATGTCTTATAACCTCAACGCCTCGTCTACTTGAAAGCGGTTTTCTTAAGCTGTGATCTTCTTTTAGGTTCTCAGTTTGAAGGTCTCAGTTGAGCTGATACAAATTTTAAGCAAGACATTTCCTGCTGTGCCCTCCCTACATAGACAGACAGACAGCAGTTGTTCTGAATGCTGTACCGATGTAAAACAATACAGTATTTAAGGTTAACGGGCGTGGACTGTGGTTCAAGGTTCTATTGCCACAAGTCAGGTTGTAAATGCGTGTGCCGCGCGACCTCAGCGGAAGGTTCGCTCACCTCTTGCGTTCACTACTGCACTTGTCGTACGCTGCATCTGTGGAATGATCTATTCTACTCTGTAATAATGATCACTTATGATATTGTACGAACTAACCCGCGATGTTTTCGGGACAAATAAACACTACTCTGTCATAGCACAGTGTTGAGACATAGAGACAAACCTTTTAAAACCGTAAGTCAGCGATAATCAATGAAAAAAAATAATTATAAACTAGATCAGCGAACAAGCCTCACGGCTCACTGATGATAAGCGATTACCGTAGCTTATAGACATCTGCAAATACCGGAAACATCGCAAGCACGTTGCCGAACTTACCCGTAACCCTCCTACCTTAATGAAATAAAATAGTAAGTAGCCAAGCACAAATGTAGGCCTAACAGTAGCGGGGAACCCACCCCGAGTGAGAAAGAGATGAATGACAGAAAGAATAAGTATGCGGCATGAAAGTACGAGAGGCATGAAAGCGAGAACTGGTATGAAAGAGTAAATGGCAAAAAACGTGCTCCGACCACTATATCGCAGGTATAGAAAAAAAAACCTCCCACCTTACCAACAGGAATACAACACTGCTTGAAAGCAGTATTATTTCGCTATGATCTTCTGTAAGGTCGAGGTACTTCTCCAGTCGGGCTGCTCCAGGTTATAAGTAAGATATTACCTCACTTTACCTCATCCTATGTTTTACGATTTTACGACATATACTTTTATTGACAGAGTAATAACTCCACGTTAAGTCAGTGTTTCAAGGTAAAATCTACAACGTATTTTAAGACAGATCTTTAAGAGTGGTCCCACAACAACATAAAAAATAATTACGAAGTTTCACAATTTTATATATTTGTACAGCAGTAAAACGAAATTTATAATATTATACATAATTTAATATACATAAATTTGTAGGGTTTTAATGAAGACACTGTAGACATGTGTAAAATGTTTTTATCTTTATGTACGGGTTAACGCACATTGAGCAATATGATTGTTTTGCTAATTAGTAACCTCTTTAATTTAGCTGATTTATTACGAAATTGTTATTTTTCTTATGCAGATTTCTAATGAAATTGATATTTGTTTGCTACGATTGACGTCAAATGACGTCTGTACTTCTGCCTATATATACTCAAAATAATCTGAATAAATTTAGTGTTAGATCGACTTTCATTGGGTTTGGTTTCCCTCATAACCTTCCCTCACATGTCGTCTCTCACTCATACATAGACTGTTCCATACACTTTAATAATTGTTATTTTTTTTTTTTCAAATTTTGTGTTTATAATCTTTGTTTTATTATTGTGCTGTTGTCATCTTTGTATACAGAGTTACGTTTAAGTTTTCGCTATCTGAACGCAAAGTCTGATTATGTAACAATAAACTAATTTTTGGGGAAGATACTGTGGCCTGTAACACATCTTTTTTAAGCTAGCGCGGGTCGCAGGGCTTCTTGATGATGTAAACTGCATGATTTGAGCAAAATAAAAACTATTGTATTATTATTTGATTTTTTATCAATGATTATTGACATTGTAATTGAAAAAAATAACGTGGTTTATTACGTACATTTGTTTCAAGTATTAGTTTTATGTAGGTACATCTCACTATAGTTTATTTTAGCAGCGTAATTCAACATTAATAGAACAAAAAATTTACTACAGGTAACACTATCTGTTGATTCTTGAAGTAACCTAAAGTAAAACATCTTTTACTAACAAGTTATCACTTTCTGTCACCGATTTAATACTAATGTCTTTACAAACGAATCTCCAACAAATCAGACGTCTTTTTTGATATCGGGCAAGTCGTAGCTAGAAGAGTGCATGCTGTAGTAGGGGAAGGACTCGCTGTGCTCCCGGCTACGTCTCCTCATCTCCTGCAATAGCCTAATCACCCCCGCTTGGAACTCCAGCGTCTCATCATCGTCGAGCTTGCTCAAACTCGGTAACAGTCCTTTGAAGAATGATATGTGAGCGTCTTCCCAGTTGTTTTTCATATCCATGAACTGTATGGACTGGTTCATACTGCTGTCTCGCTCGTCATCTTGAGTCTTTACCCTCCTGGCCGGTTTGTTCCCGTAGCTGGCGAGGCTGTCGGCCGCGTCGCTGTCGTTGTCCTTAGCGGCATCACCGTCGCTGCAGTCGTTGCTCTTGTAGCTCAAGTTCTTCTTCAGGAACTTGAGCTGCTCGTGGTAAATGTAAGGTTTGAACTTCCGCTTGTCCTCGGAGACTGTCTTCCGCCACGCGTCTCGTATGTTAGTCCATTTCTTCATTACCAGTTTGACTGGAATTAAATTGATTAAAGAGTTAGATCTAATATTGTAAATTAACTCTTATTTATTAAAATATTTTAACAAAGCAAAATTTTAAGCATAATTTATATTTGAACACAGATGACCCGCGCGGTGACGAACGCGTCTGTAGTCACTGTTACCACACAGTTAATCTTTCTGCGAGCGTAGTAGGTAGACATACTAAATATTAATCAAGCTCTTCAACGATAGGAAAATAATGACTTTTTTCAAATTTATTTGTTGTATTCAAAGCCTTAAGCGGTAGTTAAATAGCCATTGGAAACGAACAAACCAAAATACTGCAATACAATTGTAGATACAGAAAGTCACAAATCTTTTGAATTACAACACAGCGGACGCAATTCTTTCGCTCTGCGAAAGCTGCTGCTGCTAAAAAACCTCTAATTTTAACCGACTTCCAAAAACGGCGGAGTTTTCAATTCGATTGTATTTTTTTTAATGTATGTTACTTCAGAACTTTTGACTGGGTGTACGCATTGCGATAAAAAAAAATAATCGAAAGGTGGTGCGTGTCCTTTGGTCACATTTAAATTTCGTTGAGATCTGATTACAACTTTTTGAGTAATCTTTGATAACGCCTATTTACTTGACTATTTTTTCGTCTATCTACGTTGTATTAGTGGTCGATGTAATTGAAGTCGTTTTTTTTTCGTTTGCGAGCAAACACAATTATTAAATCAATCAACTTCGTAGTCATAATCATTCTATTCGTTTCACCCGAGCGCGCGTTTGACAACGAATACTTTACTTACTATATGTATTTTTGTCCTTGCGGTTCAAATCGTCGAACTCCGGATTGAAGGCCCTGCATATTTCCTTCCAAGCGTTCGACCTCTGAACGACGTCCTTGTGACAGTCCAGGCTCTTGTCCCACAGGCCTGGTCTGCTCTGAACCAAGCTGATAAGTACCTCTGGGTCGATTCGGTCCATATTGTAAACGTAAGCGATACTATAACCTAAACTCACCGATATTTATTTTATATTACATAAATTACACCAAAATTTTTCACCAAATGCTTTAATAAGCAAAGAATTACATCGCCAATCTTTAAGAAAAGATATGTTAAGTACGTCGGTATGTAATAATAGTTTAGGTATAAAAGTATTCCGTAATCGATAGTCTCAAGGTCAAACCGTGACGGAGCGGCGACGATTCGCAAAACACAAAGACGGGCGACGCCGGCCGTGCTCGCCGACGGACTGCCGGGCGCGTTCCGACCGGAAGGCGGCACGGTCGGTCGCCGGGGACGAGTCGTTGACCCACCGATCGATACCTATTACCTACTGCGACTTAAAATTATAACTTTCACTCTCGCATTGTTCCGTTTGCTCATACGTCTAAATAATTAAAAAAAAAAATACGAGTAATTTCTATTTGTAAATTATCTGTATAGTTTTAAACGGAGCGAAATATTTTAACTTTTAATTTCTACACTCGGATAACCTGGCTCTAAAATCTCAAACCGTGCTAGGGAGATTCGTATAACGAGCGTATAACCAATAAACAAATAATAAAAATAAACACACATTTATCACTACTGTGGAATACAATTCCAATTGTTTACAACTATTACAGCTTTCTAAGAAAATAATTCGAATGTAACGAGCGATTGACTTTATTTTCTCGTCCGTCACTAACTCAATATTTATTATAACTGTAGGCAAGTCAGAGAGCCCAGGCTCGAGAAGATACGTCTGCAAGTAAAAGCCAACCGAACGCTTTGTCATTTCGAAGCCATTCCTAAGCCGTAACGAAATCGTGAGAAAACAAACTATAGGTCTGTAAGGAAAACTGTTTGTGGAGCAGATAAAAGGTTGTTCGAGGAGCCCTTTGTATGTTATCCGGGATTAGGGCCTATCGCTTAAGGACGCTATCACATTTTTCACTCGCTCAAGTTTAGGTATTTAAATCGCAACACAATAACATTACGCGTACGCACACATTGATACCGCTATCTGCTCGATTTTGTACCGACGTAACTAATCTTGGTACTTGAAAGTATTAATTTTTAATTTTACTGGTATTGATTAGTAAATTTAGTTGTAAGTTTAAAGTCGAACTTGGTAACTGTTACTAAGTACCTACTATTCACGGAACCTCTCCCCTACTCTGTTTATGACGATGTCTTAAGGCGTCAGGGTATCTACTACTCGTTCGTCGTACTATACAATAAAATATAATAGATAATAATACGCTTATTTTTATAATTCAAAATCACATACAATTTTAAGTTATATTATTATAGTTTTAACATTATAATAATATAAACATAACATATTTTACGTAAACAATATATACAAATAAATAAAATTGGAGTGTCCTTTAGTTATATTAAAATACTGCTTTTTACTAAATGCATACGGATGTATACACGGTCCATATACCAAAATAACATTTTTCCAATTTTTGTCTGTCGGTATGTTCCGGCTAATCTCTGAAACGGGTGGACCGAATTTGACGGTACTTTCACTGGGATATATCTTATGCAATAAGGAGTAACATAGGCTGCTTCTATTTTAGAAATTTATTTATTTTATAACTCTGCAAACGGAACAATGATGATGATGAATATAAATTTAAAATAAAATAATTTTTAACAAAAAAAAAACCGACTTCAAACAGGAAACTTCTTCAATATTATAGAATATTTATTTAATCATTTCTGATTAACTAAATCAAAATACGAATTAGTTTGTACTAAGTAAGTTTATTTTTCACTTTTTAGTTTCCTGTTTGAAGTCGGTTTTTTTTTTTTGTTAAAAATTATTTTATTTTACAATTTTTAGTGATGGGTAGACCTAACAAGGATGCTTTTTCTCTTGTGTCGGGGGTCCGGAAACATACACAATAAACAATCACAAACACCCAGATCATGACAAACATCTTATATGGCCAATACAAATGTCTGTCCTGTGCGGAGATTGAACCCACTAACGCCAGCGCAACAGCCAGTGCTGTGACCGCTGCGCTAACGCGTTGACATACTATGAGTAAAGTTCGCTATCAGGTGTACGTAATAACAACCGGGACTGACAGCCTAGCGTGTTCTCCGAGGCTAGGTTGGGAGAACCACAAGGATTAACAACTAGACTGAAAATAAATATTTGTATAAACATAAATATCCACTCCAAGCAGGAATTGAACCCGCGACCGTCAGTGTTTAGGCGCCGCCGACGCGGCACATGCACCATTATATCAAAGCGGTCGTCAAACAGCAAAAGGTAACTGCTGTAAATTGTTGAGAAATTCCCTCGAGTGTTTATGGGCTCCATCATCAAACCTGGTCCTGTGACACAGATGACCACACAGCAGGTAATTCCTCGAATATCTTTCGTCTCCATCATCAGACTGTAATGGCACTTGTAACTCATATAGGTGCAAAGTTCTCATCGATAGAAACGAATTAAGTTCGAACAGCAGGTAATTGCTATAAGTCGTTGAAGAGTACCCTCGACTATCTTTCGTCTCCATCATCAGTCTGAAATGGCACTTATAACTCATATATATGCAAAGTTCTCATCAATAGAAACGAATTAAGTTCAAACAGCAGGTAATTGCTATAAGTCGTTGAAGAGTACCCTCGACTATCTTTCGTCTCCATCATCAGACTGAAATGGCACTTATAACTCATATATATGCAAAGTTCCCATCAATAGAAACGAATTAAGTTCAAACAGCAGGTAATTGCTATAAGTCGTTGAAGAGTACCCTCGACTATCTTTCGTCTCCATCATCAGACTGAAATGGCACTTATAACTCATATATATGCAAAGTTCCCATCAATAGAAACGAATCAAGTTCAAACAGCAGGTAATTGCTATAAATCGTTAAAGAGTTCCCTCGACTAACTTTTGTCTCCATCATCAGACTGTAATGGCAGTTATAACTCATACAGGTGCAAAGTTCTCATCAATAGAAACGAACTAAGTTCAAAAAGCAGGTAATTGCTATAAATTGTTGAAGAGTTCCCTCGACTATCTTTCTTCTCCATCATCAGATCGACTCCAGACCTTTATTAAATAGTAGTGCTTTATAGTACTTAATGAAAACGTGATTAAATTTACTAGTCACCCGTACGATTTTTGAAAGTTTCCCTCGATTTCTCTGGGATTCCATCATCAGATCCTAGTTTCCTTATCATAGTACCAAACTAGGGATATCTCCTTTCCAACAAAAAAAGAATTATCAAAATCGGTTCATAAACGAAAAAGTTATCTCCGAACATACATTAATATATATATATATATATATATACGGTCGAATTGAGTAACCTCCTCCTTTTTTTGAAGTCGGTTGAAAAGAAGACAAATTGCGAAGATTACTTATTATTATTGATTATTATATATAAACCAGATGCATAGCAAAAACAATCGATTGTGAAGTATCAATTTCGTCCAAGCACAGTACACACAAGGAACTCATTTTTTACGTAATTATTACTTGCGCTGAAGCGATACAGCCGTGCTTCCATGAGCGCGTTTCGGCGCGGAATGACGAACGACGATGGTTCACTTGTAAAAAATGTATGAAGAAATTTGAGAGCGTTTCTTATTTTTCTCATAAATGGAAATATTATTTATTTTTATATAAAATATCTAGCGCTACGCATAGAGGACTAAATAAGCAACAATTTCATAGTGTATTTATTTTTCTTAGTGCAGTGTATTTAGGCTATAATGGTTCCAATTCAGACCCGTCTTTTTTTAATTTTTTGCGATTTCTGTGATGGTTAAACTGTATTTGTGTGAAAAGTTTGTATGGGGCTATAGAATTTTTATGGTCTCACTCGGAGATGAATATATTATCTTTCATTTGAAACCAAGATATCCTCTCAGGGTGACTCCTAATTAATTAAAATGGTACGTGAAAAACACTGATATTTGTAGAAAAATGTGATAGCGTCCTTAATCCGCAGTAACAGTTCCGAGGTGCGGCCGAATGGAGTTATTAGTGGGACTCAGAACGCGTTTTATTAACCGACTTCCAAAAGGAGGAGGTTCTCGATTCGATTGTATGTTTGTATGCATGTTACCTCAGAACTTTTCACTGGGTAGATCGATTTTGATGATTCATTTTTAATCGAAAGCTGATACTTGTCTCGTGGTCTGAACTAAATTGGTTTGATCGAGATCTGATAACTACTTTTTGTGTAATCTTTGGTAACGTATGTATACCTATTTTTTTTTTTTTTCGTCTACCACGTTGTATTACTTGTCGATGTAATTGAAGTTTGTTTCTTCGTTTGCAACCAAACACATATATTGCCTTCAACACAGTTACAGACGCACACAGAGGCACATTTAACGATATATTATGAAATTATAGCTGCGTTTACCTTTTGTTCATTTATTGTAATAAGCATCAATGTTGTTTTACAAATACTTATATACCTTATGATGATGAATCGAATTAAGTATAATTCAAATATTAATAGTATTGTTAAGACGAACGTTTAATCCTTGGCCTGAGATCGATTGACATTAAAGATACACCAAGAATAAGAATGTTGTAGGATTACTTTTACGCCCTAACTATTGCGAGATAACAGTATAAACATAAATCCATACAAATAAATAAAATTGCAGTGTCTGTTTGTAATATTAAAATAACCACTTTTTACTAAATGCATATGGATGTATACACGGTACATATACCAAAATGACATTTTTTTACAATTTTTGTCTGTCTGTCTGTCTGTTTGTTCCGGCTAATCTCTGAAACGGCTGGATCGATTTTGACAGCACTTTCACTGACAGAAAGCTGATTTAGTAAGAAGTAACTTAGACTACTTTTATTTTAGACATTTATTTTATAACTCTGCGATCTAAACTATAACTTTTTTGTTAAATTCCACGCGGACGAAGCCGCGGGCACAGCTAGTAAATAAATAAAATAATAAGCGAACAAGAGGTTCAACAATTTGGAAGTATTTCGTAGGAAGTCGAAACCCATCGTCAAATCACATTATCGTTAGAGTCGGAAGCGTAATCACATATCGTGAATGAAAATATCTTTTAACATATTTCTTAACGAAAGGTAAGATCCATTGTGATATTGAGGAAATCCGCCAGTTTCACTCACTCGAGCTCACTCGAACGAAATAACAATCCCCCGTTTTTATAAAGCATTCCTTATTTCGCTCGGAATGCCTTTGTACCGTCCTCTTAATAATATTAGCCTCGGCCCTTATTAAGATTTATTGATAGACTTTGAATGATAACGCTATTGGTTCTGTTCCGAAATGAGATCGAATAAGCTTTGTTCTCGGACGAAATGTTTCAGCGGATCATGTGAATTGCTTGCAATTTATATTGCAGGTTCAAATCTAACGCACATATGAGATATGTTTATAACTTTATACTTAGCTTCGCAGCCGCAAGTCAGAGTCCAGGAGTCAAATCTCATGGGGCTAATTCCGTTCAAACTCCTTTTTCTCAAGAACATTTCGGGGGTGGGGCTACATCTACATTACCGACTATACTAATGTTACAAGGCTGAAAAATTTGGTTTATTTCTTTAAGCGTGCTAATCTCAGGAACTGGGCTAGGGTACAGCAGGAAATTCTATTCAAAATCTGGAGCGGCCCGACTAGGGATGAACCTCGTCCTTACAGAGGATCACAGCTAAATAATACTGGCTTCTAATTCATTTTATATTTACACAAATATAATGTTAATAATAATTTCTCGTCATTACTTACTAGTAGTTCACTAAACGTAACTAAAACTGAAATGGCCAATTTACATCTATAACGTTTATACGTACAAATATCCATTTGGAGAATATAATTAAATATTAACTCAGAGCCTATGATCACTTTGTTTTAATTGGGTAGATATTGTGTTTAATGGTTAGCGCTTAGATACAATATTTAGATTAATATCTCTGGCTGTGAGTCTCGGGAATATAATCCCGGATCATTATTTCGATTCCGGGTTTTCAGGACTATGACAACAATTCCGTGATTAATTGTATCGGAAAATATTGTTAAGCCAGAATATAAGCGAATAAAAAAAGGCAGAAAGTATGGATTACGTTTGATAACAGTTCTTATTTACGTCGTTAGTCGGCCGACTAATAGTTTTTCTTTATATATCAAGATTCACGATTCAGCTTGTAATATCCCACTGCTGGGCCTCTTTCTCCGTGTAGGAGATGGATTATATAGATATATTCTACTTATTACAATTCCATTATGTAGAACAGATAATTCGACTATATTTTGACGACAATAATTTGTGTGCCTCGTGAACAGATGCCCGCGTGTGTGTGTGTGAGTGTGTGTGTTTGTCAAACATATTTATTTACATTTGTAAAGGGATTTTTTTTTATTGTTTACCGAACATGAGAAAAACGATTTTGAAATTCAAATCTAAAAATTCCAAACATGATCTGAGCATAACAATTTGTAACGCCACACCATATTGCCTAGCCGAGCCTTATGACGCCACGCCATAGCCAAGCGAAGCCAAGCCAAAGCCAAAGCCATACGGTTCGATAACGATCTTCCGGTTGTGAGTGACATTACGTTCCACCGCCAAATAAAGAGGGTATAAATGAGCCGATTGTTGATTTATGTGATTATTCTTGTGTTAGCATTCAAATAAGTAGAAACGCTGCCAGATTGTATAAGTGATTTTTAATAAAGTAATAATTGTATAAAGTGCTTTAAGTGTTTGTTTTACCTCTGCCGTTTTACTCAGAAGCGGGATAATGAAACGTAATCGGCCTAATGAAGCCGGCAACAGAGTCCGTCCGCCTGGATGGAGTGAGCAAGAACAATATACCAGCGAAGATGAAGAATGTCCGTCACCACCCGCAAGAAAATTATTAAAGTCCTTGCTAGAGAACAAAGTTGAAAGGGCTATACGCGAACTTAATGAAGAAAGCGTACCACTTGGTAATTTTAAAGATCATCGCGCCGCGTCCCTCATACCAGAATTTGACCCCGATGGAGAAGATTGCACAGTATCAGCATGGTTAAAGAAGATTGATCAGTTGGGTGACATACATGGCTGGGATGATAAAGTAAAAGCCTTTCACTTACAAGACAAACTTCGCGGGCAAGCTCGAAAGTGGTACAACAGACTCGATGAATATAACTATACTTGGAATGAGTGGAAACATTTGTTGGTACGAGCTTTTCCCAAACATCGCGATTATAGTGCTTTATTAGACGAAATGATGCATAGAAAAAAATTACCGAACGAGACAATGACGAAATACTATCAAGATAAAATCGCCATGTGTTTTCGCTGCAATCTATCTGATGCTGCCAGTGTCTCGTGTATAATCAGAGGATTACCGACTTCACTACAACCGAATGCACGTGCTTTCCAATGCCAGCGTCCGGATGAACTTTATGAGGCATTTCTCTGTTCCCTCGATGATTATCGTTCACCAGTATTCGAAGTACGCGCACCAATCAAGGATACTAAGCAAATGTTCACCGCTGATAAAAAAGTTAATCCTGAAATCGATCCTTGTCCGCGTTGCAAGAAGACAGGTCACATTTTACGAAATTGTACGCTACCTGATCAACGAGTTTGTTTTAAGTGCGGTCGGCAAGGTCATATTGCCTCCCGCTGTTCAAGTATATTAACTTCACAAGCCAAACCGAACCTTGAATCGGATAGCAATACCAAGGAAATCAGAATAGTGCAAAATTATAACGAAATTTATAAGAAAGTTGTGAAGGTCAACGGAATTTTTCTAAAGTCATATATAGATACGGGTAGTCAAGTGAATGTTATAAATTCTCAAATTGTTTCTCTTTTGTCACTGAAAGTTTCACCTACCAACACTATTCTAAAAGGTTTTTCTGGTGGTTTACTTACAAGCCGCGGGGAAGTACAATTTGATTTAGAAATCGATAACACTGTAGTACAATGTACTGCACATGTTACAGAAATGGATATGCAAGACATTCATTTATTAATTGGACAACCAATTATAAACGCTGATCACATATCACTTGTGGTGACAAATGGGACGGCTACGCTAAGAGTGGATTCTGGTCCTTTAACTGGATTTGATGTAGTGGAAAAAGTTAACAAGTTTAAAGTGGTGACTTCAAGCAAGGAATCTCTACCACCCGGTGCCTCAATCATCAAAGTTAGAGTGCTGGGTAATACGTCCGGGAACGATGTTTGTACAACGCCACGGCACTATGAACTGCAGGGCGTGTCCTACATGTTACCAGCGACCTTGCTCCGAGGTAGCGAGGGCTACATTAAGGTTGTCAACACTGGGACCGTCAATGTTGACTGGGAAGCCGGCGAGATTTTAGCTCGAGCCGAGAGCTATGACGAATTAGCCAGTCAGCCTAGCCAGGTGAGTCAAGCCAAGCCATTTTTATCCAACTTGCCTGCTACTTCACCAAATAATAGAAAATGCTTAATGACTTCTACTTACAATATAAATAATGTAAATTCGTCTGCCTCCATCTTTACGGTGAACCAAATATCTAGTATTCACATAGGCGGTGTACCTATTTGCGAAATTAGTATGGGAAGTTTAAATGAAAACGAGCGTAATAGTTTAATAAATTTATTGCTACAGTATAAACATACCTTTGCAAATAATACGAAAGATCTTGGTTGTACAAACATAATACAAATGAAAATAAAACTTACTACGCAGCAACCAATATATCGTCAACCTTATAGGTTATCGCATACTGAGCAACAAATAGTTAATTCCAAAGTCCATGAATTATTAGATGCTGGTATTATAAAAGAGTCAGAGTCAAATTATGCCTCTCCGGTTATCTTAGTCAAGAAAAAGAATGGTGATAGTAGATTATGTATTGATTATCGTGCTCTTAACGCTATCACTATTAAAGACAGATATCCATTGCCTAACATTGACGATCATATTTCTAAATTAGCCGGTAAGAAATATTTTACTAGTCTTGATATGGCCCAAAGTTATCATCAGTTATTAATCGCACCAGAGGACACTCACAAAACTGCTTTTATTACACCTCAGGGTCAGTACGAATATTTACGTGTTCCATTTGGCTTAGCAAATGCACCATCTGTTTTTATGCGCGTGGTTAGCAAAATTGTTAATTCGATTCGTTGTACACAGAGTGACAGTTCACGTTATGAGATTCTCGCCTTTTTAGATGATTTACTTCTACCCTCAATAGATTTTATTTCGGGTTTAAGAATGTTAGAAGTGGTATTACAAAAATTTCAATCGGAAAATTTAAAATTAAATATGAAAAAGTGCTCTTTTTTACAAGATAAAGTAACTTATTTAGGACATGAAATTTCTCAAGACGGGATTAAACCTGCAGAGCCAAAGTTGATTGCGGTTTCACATTTTCCTATACCTAAGAATGTACATGAAATACGTCAATTCATAGGACTTTGTAGCTATTTTCGAAAATTTATTAATAAGTTCGCGATTATCGCCCGCCCTTTGACAGAACTAACAAAGAAAAATGTACCGTGGGTATGGGGTGATAAACAAATTGATAGTTTTAATGAATTAAAGAAATGTTTGTGCTCTAAACCAGTTTTAGCTTTATATGATTCTACTTTAAATACAGAAATACATACCGATGCGTGTAAGTTAGGCATAGCGGGTATATTATTCCAGCTGCAGCTTGACGGAACCCTACGTCCGGTCATGTATTTTAGCCGAGTAACTTCTAGAGAGGAAACTATGTACCATAGCTATGAGTTAGAGACGTTAGCGGTCGTGGAATCTTTGCGTAAATTCAGAGTGTACGTTATAGGTAAACACGTAAAAATAATCACTGACTGTACTGCCGTCCGTGCCACTCTTACTAAACGAGATATTATTCCCCGTATCGCTAGGTGGTGGTTGCTAATACAAGAGTACGATATTAGTGTAGAATATAGACCCGGGGAACGAATGAAGCATGTGGATGCGTTAAGTAGAAATCCTATTGATGCAGTAAATATTAATCGCCTCGAAATCTCGGATTGGTTCTATACGATTCAGTATCAGGATGATAAATTGAAAAGCATAATCGATCAACTAAACTCTAAGTCTGCTGGGCCCGATATAGTGAATAATTATGTAATATTAGATAACAGATTGTATAGAAAAACGCTCAACGGCAATCGCCTCGTAGTTCCTGGGGCGGCAAGGTGGAAGATCGTTCAAATGCACCACGATGAAATAGGCCACGTAGGATTAAAACGTTGTACAGATCTAATTAAAAATGAATTTTGGTTTCCTAAAATGACACGGTTTATTCGAAAGTATGTAACATCTTGTTTGCACTGTGCTTATGGTAAGGGGGAATACGGTAAAAAGGAAGGTATGTTACACCCGATTCCCAAGCCAAATGAACCCTTTAGAATGGTCCATATCGACCATTTAGGCCCTTTCTGTAGAACTAATAAAGGTCACGAATACATGTTGGTTATAACGGACGCATTTTCGAAATTTGTAATCGCAGAACCTACTAGGACAGTCAATTCGGTAGAAACATTAAGAGTACTCAAAAGAACATTTTCATTATTTGGTTATCCAGATAGAGTAGTGACGGATCATGGTAAAGCTTTTACCAGTAGGTATTTTAAAAAGTTCGCGATAGACAAACAGTTCAAACATACATTAAATTCAATTGCGTGTCCGCGTGCTAATGGACAAGTTGAACGCACTAATCGAAGTATACTAAATGCTCTACGCACCACTGACCCTAGTGAAGCAGCTAATAACTGGTCTAACTGCCTCCCCGACGTTATTTGGGGTATAAATAATACCGTAAATGATACTACTGGTTTTAAGCCCTACGATTTGATGTTTGCACGTGATGGTAGGCCAGTGTGTGATGTAACGATTCCAGATCAGGTATCAGAGTCAATTCAGTCTAAGCGCGAAAAGGCCAGTGCACGTATTGATAAGGCCACCGCTAAGATGAAGCGAAACTTTGACAAACGCCGCAAAAGGAGTCATATTTACAAAAAGGGAGACTTGGTTCTATGGAGGCAGGCGCCTACAAGTAGTGCTGCTAAGGTTAACACTAAACTAGATGACTTATATTCAGGCCCTTATATTGTAACTAAAGTTATAGGTAACGATAGGTATAGAATTAGGAGCATAAAGGGGTTAAGAGGCTACAAAAACTTTACTGGGTTAGTTTCCGCTGACTCTTTGCGACCCTATCGTAGTGTAGCCCTAGTGTCAGATAGCGCGAGCAGCTCTGACGACCAACTAGAAACTGAAGATCTTATTGACCTTCTAGAAAGCTAATTGACAACGTCTTCCCATTGCGGGAGCAATTGTTTCAGGATGGCCGACTGTAACGCCACACCATATTGCCTAGCCGAGCCTTATGACGCCACGCCATAGCCAAGCGAAGCCAAGCCAA
This sequence comes from Melitaea cinxia, assembly GCF_905220565.1. NCBI lineage: Eukaryota > Metazoa > Arthropoda > Insecta > Lepidoptera > Nymphalidae > Melitaea > Melitaea cinxia. Next base: position 267,019 of record NC_059408.1, on the reverse strand, counting down.
AGCCAAAGCCATACGGTTCGATAACGATCTTCCGGTTGTGAGTGACATTACGTTCCACCGCCAAATAAAGAGGGTATAAATGAGCCGATTGTTGATTTATGTGATTATTCTTGTGTTAGCATTCAAATAAGTAGAAACGCTGCCAGATTGTATAAGTGATTTTTAATAAAGTAATAATTGTATAAAGTGCTTTAAGTGTTTGTTTTACCTCTGCCGTTTTAATTTATTATAACGGTTAAAAATAATATCGATATACATCTACTTGCATTTTTTTTACTATCAAGAGATACAATCACTTCACTACTAAAATACCATCTAATGACTGCACTGTACTGTGTGGCTACGGTACTAAAGAATTTAGCCACCCCCTCTCTTCCCGTGGGTGTCGTAAGAGGCGACTAAGGGATATCACAGTTTCACTACCACCTTGGAACTTAAAAAGCCGACCGGTGGCGGGATAACCATCTAACTGCTGGCTTTGGAATACACAGGCCGAAGACGGGCAGCAGCGTTTTCGGTGCGACAAAGCCAGTACTGCGGTCACCAACCCGCCTGCCCAGCGTGGTGACTATGGGCAAAACACATGAGTTCACGTTATTTTTGGCGTAAACTTGTGGAGGCCTATGTCCAGCAGTGGACTGTATAGGCTGCAATGATGACTGCACCACTAAAATACTTCGATATTTTTGTTTATTTATTTATTTATACTCTATTACATTTATTTATACTCTATTACATTTATTTATACTCTAGTACACCACAACTACATTTTAAACAATAAACACATTTAAAAACATCCACAGACTGTGAAGTACAATGGGCGGACTTATGGCTATTTAGCCATTTCTTCCAGACAACCTATTTAAAAGAATTGTGAAAGAAATATAAAGAAACTTCATTTCATTAGAATCACTTTGTTTCGTATTGTACTACACCAGCCTTTAAAATTCCCACATGACTCTCGTAGCGCCAATAGACTTTTATTTAACGATTATTTTACCGTAAAAATCAGCCGTTGAATTATGCAATAATATTCGGCACATCGCATAAATTACGGTGACACTTAAGGTTATACATATAAAGTGTATTTTCCCATGTCAGGGAAATACAACATAATTCGATAGCTAGAGATGACATATCATTCGCCTTGAACTTGTAATGATTTACGTTCGCGTTACGTGTTGGCAGCGAGCCATTTTTAAATAAGCAACAGTCATTTGTCAGAACATTAGGCTTTACTGGAACAAGCGATACCATGACGTAATATGAGTTATACAAAGTATCTATCTTGGTACGTCGATGGCTATAGTCAGACTTGTCCACTTTCAGCTACTCTTGTTTCAGGTGTTTTGTACCTGTAGCTATATTTATTGTGTCAAATATTCTGTAATTTGATTTCGGTCTTTGTTTGATAAATTAAAAAGCAGGCGTTAATATCTACTTATCGTTTTAATACATAGTCAAATATTTCGTTCGTTAGTAAAATTATATATTATATTAATACGCTACGGTTGAGATGTTTGCCTCCCATTTTAGAAAAAAAAATCTCATAATCACTCCACATAAACTATATTTCTTTGTATATATAATTGCTTGCTCTACCGGCATCGACAACTTAAAATTTATTAATACCCTTTTTTGTTTTGTAATTTAATTATATATATTAAAAATTTATATATGACGGCTTTAATTTTGAAACAACATCAACATGAGTGACGGTCGGTAAATTTTTTACTTATTTTTGCGAATTATTCGCATGAGTGTTGCTAGTTAAATCGTAATATTCTTATCGAAGTTGAATCAATTAAAAATACTACAATACTGGTAGCTAACCACGTAAGTTCCAGGTTATTTTAAACCGATATCGCAGTCAACGGGTTAACAGCACGTCGACTTACGTAATTTTTTTTTCAAAAATACTGCACTGTTGTCTATCATAACATAGCTGTAGGTAATCGAACACAGCTCGTGAATGGCTGACAGAGACAATAATAAAATTAACCCAAAATGGTTACCATAGCAACATTCCTCATATCGATTGAAAGTTCTAGAAGCTGCTAAAAAATCCTCAGTTTCTTTCGACTGCGTTTAACCAGTAAAGTTTTAAACATTTTTGAATATCATATCATAAAGTTTTGCCTGGAGCTGCAAATGCACAAAGCATTAAGATGATCACTTGACACCAGGTAACCCGTCTCTTGTGAGTGTCTGTTGTAATTGGAAATAATTCTGTAAAGACAACTTGCTTGACGCTCGTTTAATTGCAGTGCTATTTACTCGCTCTATTATTATATTATATTCATTAAAAATGTTATACAAAACCGCTACGAGTATGAAAATGAAACAGACGTCGCTAGATTGTAACCGTAATTCGTATTCGAGAAAAAACAAGTCTTTGAAAAGAAAATAATGAGACGCGCCGCACATTACTGATGAGCGAGGAAATATGTCTCCCTCGGCGACGCTCACGCGACATTAAACAACAAAGATTCGACACGATTTTTACATAATTTGCAGAAAAAAAAAAATAAAACATAAGAGGCTTCATACAAATATTAAAATGTCTTTTTACTTAAAAATTCGCTCGCTTCAAGTAGGGACGCGTCTTTATAAACGAAACCTACTAAAAATAATAATAATTTTCATATTTTGACTTTTGATTTGACAGATGCCTAATATCATCTTTAAGTGGTAATTGGTTGCTAATCTTATTTACATTAAAATGCAGAATGTACTCGTATATATTAGCACATTGTAATTATAACAAAGGCCGTAATTTTAAAGAAGCGTGGGATTCGGTTCTCGTTATAAGAAGACCTTGTTTACTTCTGTCCAATTCATATTAATGTGGATCAATCTTTCAACAAGCTAAGTCGATAAATAAAATACTTTCAAAAACTTTGATATACGACTTTGTTTGTTTTTCGACATAATTCATTTTTTAAAACGCGTGAAAAATATTTTCCTTGACATAGTAGTCGTAAAATAATATTTACATACAACAATAGGAAAATTAACTCATTTAAATATTGACACTTGAAAACAAAAGTTTACATCAAAACAACTAATTGCCTACTTCCAAGAAGTAGTGATATGTGCGGATATTATAAACAAAGATTACGTCGGATGCAGACTCGCGCCGTACCGCGAGCAAAGCGCCATGTATCGAAGCAACATGTAAGGCCTGGTTGGCGAAGCTTTCTCATACTGGACACGGTTCAGAGGAGATGATCGGAGTCCTGTAGATAGTAGATAGTCTACAGCCTACACTGATGTCCTATAAAGTTGAAACAAAATTTGTTGTAGTAACATTGCAGGGCAGATAACTAATTTTAATGTAAGGGCAGTAAAAGTGTTTTTACCATTTCGGAATATTTTTGGATTTCTGGGGCATTTTATGAAGGTTTTGAAAGGAAGGTATAATAAATTGAGGATCTAATTAAAAATTATCATATTCAGACACGGCTTAATATCCGGACTAGGTCCGCGAAATGTGAGTACTTAGTTTGTTTTGTGATTTGTTTGGCGTTTTAGGTAGTCGTGAGGAGATTTCCTTACTTATACTTTTCAAGACAAATCTTGATTCACCCATTGTTTGGTTCACCAATCATTTTTGCTGATATAAAACGCGGCCCACACTACCAGTGCGACAGACACTCGTAGAAGCTGTTACAGTCAAGTGTAATGTGTTAGCACATGGAACGAAGACGAATGTTACATCAGTGAAGTCTGACCGCGACATTAGGAGAGACTTGGACGAGTCACAGGCGACGCTGGCTCGACGCCAGCAACTCTCCTGCGACCCGTCAGAATATGATCCGTCGCAGCTTCCGATACACGAATAGACTAATTCCAGAGAATATTACTTTAAGGATCTCAGAAAACACATGTGAGAGAATAACGTATAACTAATTTACAACTACATTTTTTTATGACTGTGAGTTTTTCTAAGCTTTTTCGTATCATTTCACACATTGGAACATTATATCTAAGGCATAAATTTAGTTTTTACTTTTCTAAATCCAAGTTTTGTAAATTTTGACGCTTTGCATAATGTTTGCATTAGGATGCGATGTATATTATGTCATATAATTTTAACCACAATGAATAAATTCTTCAATCTGGGGAACAACAATAAGCGAAACTACTGCTAAAGTTCCCGAACAACGGTCTCATTTCTTGAGAACAACGCTAGGAACTTAATCTAATCTGTAAGCGTATACACGAAATATAATTTTTCCAAGTAATGTTGGACAAACTTGAAAATTCAATGTTTCCCTTAAATCTTGTAAATAAAAATAATAATCTTCTAAAATCGTATTATGACGTTATATTTTAAAATTTCTATGTTTCGTTCAGTATCATTATATCAACGATCAGATTTTTACAATAAACAGTATCTCAAACAGAAATTTTAATTTTAATCATAACCAGTTGAAATCTTTAGAATGTTCTTAAAGTACGCATCGCTTGTTGTCCATCCACGTTGACATTATTTACTTCCTCAATGATTATTATAACACAACAATTAAACTATTAATTGTAAAGTCATGTTTGTTGCCAAATGTTGTAGTAGCGTGGTGGAAGAATCATTAACAACAGTGTCGTGTGCAAAGTACACCTATAGATTACAAAACAATATTTTGTGTCAAATTAGTAGAACTGATTAATTAATTAAATAATTTACACAACAACAATCAACACATTACAAATAAAGAAGAATGTACAGAGGCGGTCTTATCGCTAGAAGAGCTAGAACTGATTTATTTAAATTTATTTATTTATTTTGTAGGACAACTTACAAATCATACACTAATACAGATTTTACAAAAATGTTTACAGTTATTGGCTAAGTGTTGTTTTATTTACAAGTTGCCACGGCGTGGTTGAGGACAGTCTCATTTACGAAGTAATTATTTTATTTATTTTAAATTTTTAAAAATGTAAAAAACAAAAACCAAAATCTCCTAATAACACATTCTTTCAATCTAAATGATGATCCTATTAGCATAATATTTATAATAAAACAGTACGCGCAATATCTTGTCGGATAGGCGGATAGTAATGTTCCTCGTATGAAAATATCTCCATAAACACAAACCATACTCAGCTCCCCGCTTCACCGTCCGAGGTACATTCGGTAACGATAATGTGCTAACTCGTATCGCTACGCTCTCGCAAGAATTTCCATCACATTTAGGATCACCCCACCAGCGGGAGCTTGATTGTTTACCCGCTTCTCTTATTTATGTTGTTTTCAGATCGCGACGAGACTGTCGTTACTGATTGTATGGAGATATTTTCGTTTGACGATAAAAGTAAAAAAATATATATTGGAAAAGTTTTTATGACCGTCAGTAGATATTAGGTCGGCGGGTAGATAGCGTTCTTGAAATGAGATTAGGGTGAAAGCAAGGAGCTGCGATTGATGAGTTATTGCGAATACGTAAAAGAGATATTGCATGTAAATGTTAAAACTTATTTCGCAGTTACTAAACGGCTATAGAATTATCGACTAGACACTAGAAGATATGCGCAGTTTCATCTGCGCTAATTTTCAATGATCCGCTCTCTTGATTTATAGTGGAGCCTTAATAGACTCGAAAACTAGACAGATTTTTTCGTTTAACTATAGATCCTTCAATTCAAACAATTACGAAACAAACAAAAACTCCAACTGTAAAATACCCATATACATAGATGTACTGATAGACGACAATGGGTACAATACATTTTAAAAATAAAAGAAACATTTATCCAACTTCATTTATAAATAAACTAGCGGACCCGACAGACCCCGGTTGCCCTGCGCGGAAAATAGCTACCAAAATCGATTGCTACATAATACATAAGATAGCAGCGCCACCTACCGGGTCCAATTGAGATAAAAACTACCCTATCTCCCAAGTTGGACCAAATTATAGATGCTTACAAAATTTTATAAAAATTGGTTCAGTAGTTTCGGAGTTTATCGCCCACATACATCGCAACACGAATATTTACGATAAAATATTCTTTATTTGGACCAAACAGTTTTTACTATTTCTTAACCAATCAAACTGCGTGACAAACTGTTGTCGTGTATAACCAGTAGGAGTAGGTTTTTAATACATGTGACCGAGTTTACTATTACTTTACCTGATGAGATAATTTACTTTAAGTCAATAAACAAAGTAGGCAGGGATTGGCGGAGGGCTGCTCCCTCGTACCTACTTCTCCGCTCTTTGCCGATGTTAATAAAACTTTTGATCGTATTTGATCGTTAATTTGCGTTGTTTGTTTGAGAGCGCGTGTTGGTAGAATATTTGGCTGTACATGTTTGATCTGTTATTTATTTAATGTTGCTGAGAATAAATATGCTATTTGTAAATATAGCTTTAGTTTAGTTTCATAAAAAAATAAAATAATAAAATTTTAAGAGGAAATGGCCATTCAGGTAACTTTTTTTCTATATCACCATCCACTACCTGAACACAATCTTGCGCCATCAATAGCAGAGATGATGTCTAGACTTACATATAACATTTCTATTTATCTTATTTGGAACTTAAACCAGTTGTGTCACCGAAAACTTAGATGTTCAATTTTTTTTACGATTCGTAACAGTCGGTGACGAATAATACTTTAATAATGCAATAACAAAAAAACAAAGTTGAAAAGTAGTTCGATAATTATGTATTTTCAGTGGCGCTGGTCTTTTGTACATAGTTTAAAATTTAACCCAAAACACACAGGCTTCTTCTCAATGTATCCCCTCCGTACCTGACATAAATTTTAACTAATTTTGCTTTAGAAAAACTTGTGTTTCCACCTGACATATCATAATTAATTTATGCATCTTTTCATCACTATTAAAGCAGCTTAAGACATCTAAATTGTAATCTATTCTCTCGACACGTAATTTATTGCAACAACTTCCAACTGTTGGAACTATTAAACAATTAGTTAACACAGATCTATATCAGCGAGTGGAATAATTGTATGATATCATACAATAATTTTCCGAGCGCGCCGTGAGAGAGGGTAATGTATTTATACGTCAGTGCAGCGGCGACTTCCCGGTGCGTTTCTATTATTAAACGTTGAGAAAACAACTTGTAGCGAAGTCTATTAAATTAAAATAGTGTATTGATATTGGTAGTAACAGTGTGAGGATTGATTGACGGGTCCTAAATATAAAATGTTGGTGCTTTTGGAGTTAGTAGTATAAATATGTGCTTGTTATAAAGTGAACAAATTATATATACAAGATATGTATTTTATTCTGTTTGTATATATTTTCTCTTTGTTTAAATTCTTTCAATTTTATAAATCTAAATTTTCAAAAAAAAATCGTAAAATTGTTTAAGTAAAAAAATTTAAAATCCGATAACTATATTTAATACTACCGTCAAGCAAGCGCTCATCATTACAGCCTATACATTCTACTGCTGGCCTCCACAAGTTTACGCCAAAAATAACGTGAACTCATGTGTTTTGCCCATAGTCACCACGCTGGGCAGGCGGGTTGGTGACCGCAGGGCTGGCTTTGTCGCACCTAAGACGCTGCTGCCCGTCTTCGGCCTGTGCATTTCAAGGCCAGCAGTCGGATGGCTATCCCGCCACCGGTCGGCTTTTTAAGTTCCAAGGTGGTAGCGGAACCGTGTTATCCCTTAGTCAAAAAGCAAGCGCTGATTAAAGATTATAATTAAAATGACTTCTTAACCAAACATATTGTAAACATTAAATACGAAGTAAGTTACGTACAACAATTACAATAACCCAGATAACATCAAATGAGCAAGTTTGTAAGTTAAATTATTAATCAAATACAGTTCGAAACAGTTCCGAGCGTGCGGCATTTGAGCACAGGGTAGTAACGGATGCCTGGTTTAGGCTTTAATCTAAATTCCGCTAGCTCAGCGAGTGCAGCAGCTCAGCAGTTAAGATCAACCCTAGTTTACATAGAGCGAACTTGAGAGTAATCTGTATGTTAAGCATGTTTGAGATTAAGTAAACTTAGCCATAGTTTTTCACATCATATATGATATACAATGTCCACCAAATGTTTGGTTCATAAGAGGCAAATTAATTATTATGGGGATCCCAAATGCTCTCCGGCTTGAAATTGCGCAGGTAGGCATGAAACTAATATTAACTGTATCTTCTACAATTATAAATAAAAATGTACATATGTAAAGTAGGAATAATCTGGTATCGGAAAACACACACAATGCACACACAAATCCTATTTCCAAGATAACCATCTGTAAGGGTTTTTTTTTCAAAATTTTGTATATGAAGAAGAAAAAAAATAGTTGAGGAATATGCTCACCAGAGTTCTATGTTCGTTAGTGGAGGGCGTTAACAAAGCTTTTACGAATGTTTAATATTCGTGACCTTTTTTTACCAACTCATTAAAATAATTATAACAATGATTACGAGAACTATTATATAATAAGATTTAAATAATATAATACTCTCGACGGTGAGTTTACTTACTTACACTTTATTTATTGAACGAAATTTAATGAAAAATATATTCCCATCGTAAGTGATCTTATTTTTATTGTTTACAATATAATATCAAACATTTTCGTAAAATAATTTCGTAACATAAATTGCCACTGTCTATTTCGTATGCCAGTAGCATTACATCAAAGACTGAACAAATATAATAACAATCTTACGCCGACAATAAATTTCCCAGTACGTGTATATTGTTTGATTAAGAATATAATTCTTGGAAGCGGCGGCCAATAACAAGTATAAAAAATTGGCAAAACTTCCGACTACGACGGCAGTATCAACTCTATCTGAACAAACAAATCTATTTTCTTACTCTTTACCCCGAAAACATTTAAAAAATAACAGATAGATACGTACAAACGTATTTTAAGTACAAACACATGTAACATGGTAACAGCCAGCGCCCTGGAACAGAAGTTAACACACTGGTATAAACTGTGCAGACCGATGGCGAAAATCATAAATTTTCTCATTTGACTTTTAAGTCAGTATAAAACTATTTTCCTACTTTCATTGCTTTTAAATTTAGATGTAATTTATTCGTAGCTACTGAAGAGTCGATAGTAGTATATCATTTCAGTCTAACAAAGCTTTAAGTCTGAAACTATGTTGTTATCGTAATCCGCGATACACTCGAAGAGATAGGTGATGTGTTTTGTTTGGAGTCCGCGGGTATCTCATTTACGAACGCAATGATATTGGCAGCGAACCAATTGCTCGGTTTAATTCAGTACAAGAACAGTACTCGTATGTACAGACTATACAGGGCATCTGACTAGCGACACGCCTCGGCTTTACACGAATGCTCCTCTGTGCTTATGTTGTTATCGGTGGGTTATCTTAATGGCATAGTAGATTACAGGGCAAATCTTCTTGAAGACTTTCTTCATACACGATCCGCAACTTTGTTTGGGTTTTGTAAATCATGACAAGATTATAAACTATAATATACATGCTAATGTATAACAGTTCATTGGAAAAAATAGTTGTGCCGCGCTGAGTTGCTTGTGGTAGTTGTAGAAATAGAATAATATACTAGTTTTTAAAGTTATGAATTTTAATAGCACGCGGTCAGAAAACAGGGGGTAGGTTCGGAATCAGGCGCGTTAGGCACCTGATTTTCAGCCTTTATTTCCTTAGCTGGCCCACGCCGCGACAACGTACCTTAGAAAGTAATATGGAAGGACACTGGCCTGACTAATTCCCGGTGATGATGGTCTTCAGTTCCGTCTTCGTCCGATGACCGGCGGAGATCTCCACCGGTGTAAATGCCGGTAATCAGTCAGCCCGTTATTAATCGAGGGCAGTGACTCGATTTGTAGCAAAGTATAATTAAAGATATAAATCTTAAAGTAAAAATCCTGGAACGAAGAAAGTTCCGAGTCAGGAAAAGAACAATTCAGAAACCAGTGTCACAATTAGCAAAATAATAAATAATTACAATTTTCTCGTTAAGTTAAGAACACCAGCAATATGTAATTATAATAGATATCATGAGAACTCACCCCAGCGGGATTTAAGCCGAGTTAGGGTCGAGGTTAGGTCTCGAGGTTCGGCGGCAACGAAGTGCAAAGAAAAAGAGAAACATAGACACGCGAGCAAGGGAATATTGACAAGCAAAAGTCTATGCGTTAAGCATAGTCTGTATTTTTATAAATTATTAAGTTTAAATTTAGATATTAAATTATTTTATAATTTAAGGAGTAGACAGGAATATTAAATTTAGAATTTCTAATTACAATTAAATTGATTTTATTAAAGAAAGATCAATAATTACCAAAAAACATCAGCGGCATCTATCAAGTCCGTTAGAGAAAAAACGCCGATATGAAACACCAATAGTCACAAAGTGTCGAAAAGTTGCCGATAGATGGCGCCACAAGTAGAAGCATGATAAAATAAAGTGAAAAAACTTAACTTTTACTACAAGATCTTATTTATTAGAGTAACGTTCCAGCACAACGTTACAGTACCCCGCCAAAAAGCGTAGGATTTTGCCTACTAGAGCAAAATCCGACTGAACTAACTACTAAACTCACTGCAAGATAAAATACTTAATTGCAGTCCTACACACCAACTATGCATAACAACTAAACTTACTACACTTCCATTCTATACATACATCACATCACATACATCATATCCATACATCACATTGCATACATCACATCACATACACTCTTTCACCTCTCATAATAATCTTTTAGTCAGTAGTAGGTAGCGACACAAAGATCCTTACACACAGAGTAAACAACTGCAGCACTATGTTGTTCACTCAATAAGCTAGTTTAAGAGTATTAAATAGTATTATTTAGTTTATTTAATACAGCATAATTTAGGTAGTAGATGTTAAAAATATTAAAGTTGACAGCAGTATTTAGTCTTAGTATAAATGGGGGTCCATTGTAGTCTATATGGGTACCCTAGTACGGTTGAAGCAGGTTCCTCGCCTCTGATTAATACTTCATAGTTTAATTCATTTTTGTTTAGCAAAAAGAATTTAATGGGGTATGTTTCCATGATATCTAGCGATCAAAACGATTACTATTAAGTTATACAAAACAATAAGATAACGTAGGTTACAGAAATCTTAAATAGTTAAAATTTTAAAAGTTATAGAAGTTATACAAATCGCAAATAGTTAAGATTGTCCAATAATAGATCAGCTGTTTACATGTAAGTATAGTTAAATGGTGTTCTTTACAAAGTATGCTACCTATTACCTACATAGAATTACGCTTAGTGACAAATAAAATGTAAAAACAACGATAGAAAATTTATGAATTCGGAAATGAAACTAATTGTAGGTAGTTGAAAAAATTTTTGTAAAAATAAATTGAATTTAATAGTTATTACTATAGCTCCGCGAACTAACACGTATTACAACAATTATTAGAGTTTTGTAGTAATTTTATAGTTTTAAAGCGATATGTTAAATAACTACTTAAAAATTTTGACGTATAACACGGCCGATTCGAAATAACAAAATATTGTAGCAATTTATAACATACGAAACAAATATACAATTATAGGAAATATAGTGACAATTAAACAATAATTAAGCAAATAAATAAGTACGTACCAGTTCGCTCGGCGATAGGTCACCTCACGTTCACAATGCAGCAAGTGTAGGTAGATTAGTTTACACAAAATACGAAAAAATACGCTATCACAACGTGAGCAGGCCTTAGAAATTACACGTTAAGGGCGCCACTGTCGCGCTGAGTTGATTGTGGTAGTTGTAGAAATAGAATAATATACTAGTTTTTAAAGTTATGAATTTTAATAGCACGCGGTCAGAAAACAGGGGGTAGGTTCGGAATCAGGCGCGTTAGGCACCTGATTTTCAGCCTTTATTTCCTTAGCTGGCCCACGCCGCGACAACGTACCTTAGAAAGTAATATGGAAGGACACTGGCCTGACTAATTCCCGGTGATGATGGTCTTCAGTTCCGTCTTCGTCCGATGACCGGCGGAGATCTCCACCGGTGTAAATGCCGGTAATCAGTCAGCCCGTTATTAATCGAGGGCAGTGACTCGATTTGTAGCAAAGTATAATTAAAGATATAAATCTTAAAGTAAAAATCCTGGAACGAAGAAAGTTCCGAGTCAGGAAAAGAACAATTCAGAAACCAGTGTCACAATTAGCAAAATAATAAATAATTACAATTTTCTCGTTAAGTTAAGAACACCAGCAATATGTAATTATAATAGATATCATGAGAACTCACCCCAGCGGGATTTAAGCCGAGTTAGGGTCGAGGTTAGGTCTCGAGGTTCGGCGGCAACGAAGTGCAAAGAAAAAGAGAAACATAGACACGCGAGCAAGGGAATATTGACAAGCAAAAGTCTATGCGTTAAGCATAGTCTGTATTTTTATAAATTATTAAGTTTAAATTTAGATATTAAATTATTTTATAATTTAAGGAGTAGACAGGAATATTAAATTTAGAATTTCTAATTACAATTAAATTGATTTTATTAAAGAAAGATCAATAATTACCAAAAAACATCAGCGGCATCTATCAAGTCCGTTAGAGAAAAAACGCCGATATGAAACACCAATAGTCACAAGGTGTCGAAAAGTTGCCGATAGATGGCGCCACAAGTAGAAGCATGATAAAATAAAGTGAAAAAACTTAACTTTTACTACAAGATCTTATTTATTAGAGTAACGTTCCAGCACAACGTTACAGTTGTATTATTAAAAGCACACGTTAGTTACGCTCGTCAATATTCGGGAGCCACAGCTGCCCGTCCCCTGGAATTTTCTCTCAACCGCCTCTTATGATCTCCACGCGAAGAATGGGAGTGGTGCTAAATTCTAAAACCGGATACCACACGGCAAGTTTTTGAGTGACTATTATACAACTATAAATGACTTCGCAACTTGACTCGCCTGAGTACATTTACCATTAGATACTGTTGTAGTAACAATGACTTCACACTTAATCAATATATTTAATCTGTATTATCTTCAAACAAATTAATTCACCTACCTTACAATGTTACATAGAAAAGACTTTAGTTTTTTTTGGAACTAACATCAGATGAGAGAGTCGCTGTTCGCTACAATTTACCAATGTCATCTATGTTGTAATTAGATTGGGTGAGAAGCTCCAATCCTTCTCCTACATGACGAAAGAAGTCTATGTCCAGCAGCGGGATGTAAGAGGCGACAAATGACAACACAACAACATTCGAAACAAATAAAACATTACAACAAAGAACCTAATCAAAGTAATTCCACGTGTGTTAATCAAATACCTTTATTTAAGTAATCGTGCCGCTGCCTCTGTTGCGTTGTTCGCAGACATCGAACTCGCTCGAAGGGCTGAAGGGATCAAATCGATTTCACATCACAACGAGATTGCGAATGAAAACAATCACGTCGAAAATATACCCAAAATTTTAACAGCCTTCAATATCAGCGCTAAACGCATGCGCGATTCGTTGTACAGACGGCTATAAGTTCGATCGCTTGGAATACTCGTATTTGTTACATGTCTGCAGTACTGTTATTAGTGGAATATGCGCTTTATACTACTTATTGATGTTCTTAATTTAATTTTTAATTACAGCCAAGTTCTATGACAAATCAAACAGATGTAAATTTAGCGAATAAGCTAGTTAATGGTTAAAGTACTGATAAAATCTTCGCTATCTTCACCGACTCTTTATTAAAGACTAATAATAACAATATAAAAAACAACGTGCACGTAGTAAAATATCAAATAGAATTCGAAAATACCAATTCTTGACATCTATAAAAAAATACTTTTATAAACGAAATAAAAACAAGAAATGATTATAAAAAGTCTCTATATACGTGGATATGCGACATAAACAATTATTTCACAACAACAAAATTACGGACTTTGTCCGTCCAGATCATACAGTACAGATGTTATTTTATGCGACATTACTGAAAGCAAACTAATTGCGTTCTTCTGTATGATAATTTAATCAAGCTTATATGATAGTCAATTACACATAAATAGCTACAGTATCCCCCAGCATGAGATAGTGTGTCGAGACTTCACAAACACAAACGCCCAGGTAACGTTAAACATCTTTATGACCTATAGTTACAAACATCTATAATGAGATTATGAACCACGGTAACCTCGCGTCAACCCACAACCAGCCTTCATTTGATTAAATACATAACATTTAATGTACGCAACTGAATCTCTAAAATTAAATGATTTAGAACCGGAGTTAACGATCGAACCGCATTAATACCCCGCCTTCAATGATAGGGAATTAATTTAAGTGAGCCGGCATCGGCAGCCGGAGCGGCCCTTGATTGAGTTACAAGTGTTTTGATGTGTCTCGATATTATCTATTTAATTATGTACAAGTACACGCCCTTATCACGTCAGCCCCTACGATCTCTGTCTATTAATGAATAATTAATATAATAATGCCAGTCAGAATATTATTGAATGACAGTAGATTGCGTTATATATGTGTTGCTAATAATGGTAGATGAGATTATGTTTATAATGTTAGTAACGACTAGCCCGTTGGCGCGGTTTGCCGTGGCCTATCTGCTCCGCGGGTTTCGCGTTCGATTCCTTTATTTATTTTTTCCCCCACTAGGATTATCTCCTATATCGGACACAAACGCCCAGACCACGGCAAACATGTGTATGTCCAATACAAACGTCTGCTATGTGCGGGGATAGAACCCGCAACCGCCAGCGCAACAGCCACAAACCAGTGCTGTAACCATTGCACCAACGCGTCGTCGGTCTGGGTGTAATGTTTGTATTTATATATATTTTATATGTATTATTTCTATGTATATTTATAATGCCTTCAAACATTAGTACATCACAAACACACACACACACACACACTCAACATATTACATCAATAGTACTTAGTCACTAAAAAAAATAATAATATATCTCTGGTCCTTACATTAGAATTCCCTGCGTCGTGGGTGAAAAAACATTTACTTAGCTATAACAATCGGCTATAACCTAAACACAAGCATTAAGTTACGTACCATAGGAACAGACAACCGTGTGTGGATATAATTCACTACAATATTCTCGCAGTCACTTCATCGCATGTCGCAGTTTATCATCGGCTATAATACAAACATGCGAATGTATAACAATATAGCTATTGAACTAATAAGTTCCTTCACACTTCAAACTATTATTTAAAAAGTTTGTTTAGACGATGCGATTGAAACCTATAATATATGACCCAATATAGAATGTAAATTAGTCGATATGAATTAAAATAACGATATTCTCGGAAACAAATTAATTTAAAAGTATTATTCTAATTGTAAAGTTCTACTTAATACAGTTATTTCAAATATATATCTTAAATTATAAAAGCCTGCGCCTGGAGACCATTCCTTTATTTGAATAGTACAACAAAGGATTGTTCACATTCACTGGCCGAGAGAGAATTTAGATTTTTACGATATAATTTTACACTTTTAAAACATTTATTTGCAATACTCACTTGACAAATACCTACAAGGACTCTCTCTCTTGTCGGTCCCTCATGTCTGAGGATCGTGGTCAGCATCAGGGTTGCATCTGGAGCGGATGACGTGCCTCCACCGGTCTCTGTCCATGGCGTCTCTTACGACCGTGTATAACTTAGCGGTAGATGAGTTCTTGACCTGGTCTACCCATCTCGTTGGTGAACGACCGCGCGATCTTTTGCCGTCCTACAAGGACATATTGAACCTATTATTACTTTTTCCGCTTTAAGGATCTTCCCGAGCCAGTCTATGTCGTATACCCCGGCGCCCTACTTACGTCTCTTTAACTTTAATTATCCAAATGCAAATATAAATTAAACTCCGCGGTTCCAGTAATTAAGTCGACGATAACGTATTCAACCCTTCGTTTGCTTCGTAATCCGAAATATCATAACGTAAGGACGTTTCATGTAATTAGCTATAAAACTACGCTTAACGGCGCGCGCCCTGAGGTCGCTGAGTAATAAATTGAAGTATACAGTTTAGGGATGTGAATCTACGGTCATGTGAATATATACAAGCCATAGAAATTACCGATGGTTGCCTTTCAGGTAATACTTACAACAACGATTTTTTATCTATTTTGAGAACTATTGGATCTGTTTACAGGGGGTATAAATCGTTGTATGTCTTCGAAGCAATATAAATAGTTGCATGTCTTCGAAGCAATAAAAGTATATTACTAGAGTTCAACATATTATTTCGTAAATAAACATTACATTTTCGATTGCAAACAAATGTCAAATCATAATTATATTCCTGACATAGCAACGGTAAGGATAAATTCCACCCTAACACTCGAGTTACATGGAAATCGATTCCCAACTCGATTAGTGCCCAAATCGCATCACTAGCGGAGTCCCCGGGGACTGCCCCCACAACCCCCCCCCCCCACGTGTATCTGTGGAACGTTTATGAATATTTGATTAAACGGTTTAAGGCACATCAGTTAATGGACGACAACTACACGCGAACTTTGTTTATACCCAAATTATATCACAGGCATATTTTAGTAACCACATTACAATCATGTTTTAAATAGCTATGAAATATAGAGGTATTCAGACTCTTAATACAAAACATCGTTTTTAAGGTTTAAGTCTAATGTTACCGTAGTATAGAGATTAGAAGATTAATCTCTTTTTTATTTACGTTCCTACATTAGCCCACGTAACGTGCCAATTTGGAATTTCAAAAATGTACAGAAATTTTAGTTGATGACGTTGTTCATGGACAGTCCTAGCTTTAGTGCCCGTTGCTACAGCGAGATTTTGTTTACAAAAAGCTTAAAAACTTAACAATAATTCAGTTAAATAGTTTCCTTGATTACATGTAAATGGCATTTAAATTACGGAACTGTACGGACATCTTGTAAATGTACCCCGGACTAATTCTCCTCAACTAAACAGGAGAAAAATCATAACTAAATCCGTTTGAGCAGCACCACTACTCTTTGGCGGAATATTTCTGTATCAAGTAATAACAGAACATACGAGATCGACAAGAACGATTCCGCAGACCATAAACAAATGTGTGGACCAATATAAATCAAAAACGGGAACCGATCCTACATCACTACAATTATCTGCCGCTCAAAACACACTGTTCGACGTTATGATATAGTCTTTTTCTTCTCGACAAAAAAGCACATTACTTATCATAGAGTGTATCGATATTTCGCTAATTTGCGTGAAGCTGAGAGATGAAAGTAACGCGAGGGAAAGGTCTGAGCCGTCATTAGCGTACAATCGGCGGTGATTACCTGCGGGCGGCTTTGTTCGGCACAATACTCTTTGTAGCCTCTCACGCCGCTGCACTCGCTCGCTACACCGCGCCGGTCGGGGCAGATACACCTACAGCCACCCGTACCAAGTACCTGGTTCATCACATATACCTATCTAGTGATCTCAGTTGGAAACATTTTTAGTAAACGTTTTTTTGTCAGAAATAAGTTTATAATATTCGTAGCCCCTCTACAGTGGAGCTGGATGGCCAACCATGCCAATATCTCTCCCGGAAAAGAACAAGATGTCAAGACCAAAATTAAAGACCATCATCCAGCAATATGACATTAGAATATACACTGGTGCTTTTATTTTAAAGTAAATCAGTTCAATGATTTATTAAATAATAATAAACTTTGTGATGAATTTTCTGAACATTTATATAATATTTACGACCTCGTAGAAACTCTTTCGAAAAAACTCTTTTGAAAGAGTATATAGCTAGTAGGGTGTTGGGTAGGTACTTGGCACCCCGCTAGTGTGTACCTGCACTAACGCGAACCCTCGCGGGCGCGCTTGTCTATCTGCCCGCGATCTCGCTAATTACGCCATGCTTTATGCATTCACCGCATTGTCACAAAACTGCCTGCTCGCTCGCATTTCCCTGAAACGTCGAGAGTAATATACAAATTGCACGGCCGCCACTCCGCTTTACAATTTCTTTTCCGGCTCCTCGGTCTAGATGTAAAATTTTAAGTTTGACTGAGTTCTGCTCTGTTCGCATTTAATTGTCGAGCTTCCGTTTCGAGGACTGCGCGAGTCTTGTATGATTGAACTCGTAATGCAGCCGAACACAATTGAGATGCTTCAAAGCTGTTCAATGCTTAAAAGAAACTCATCATTTATGATATTTAAAGTTATTATTTACATTGCATCTTTCGATTAATTACTCATTGTACGTTAAACTACATTTTACCCGAGGCTTCGCTCGCATTGAATTTATTTTAATAAAAAGTATCCTATGTTACTTCTAATACCTCCAAGAAAATGTGTACAAAGTTTCATTATGATCGGTTGAGCAGTTTTTGCCTGAAAGCGTAACAAACAAACTTACATTAACATTTATAATATTAGTAGGGATTAATTGACTTATCAGTGAAGAGCCCGTGTTTCTCTGCGTGGTTCGATCTACTCGTATGGCAAATTTTATGGTAACCGGCCGAGCTGTCGATACGTGAAAGCGATAAAAATTCACTTTTATGTTTATAACCACTATTTAAAAAATAACGAGTGTGCTTTAGACTACACGACTGAAGTAAAATCTAAGAAACCTAAATCTTTCTCTTTCTACCTTTACTAGCTTATATCTTCCTCTCAACTTCCGTCCGCCTCGCCTGATCACACTTTTCGTAACGCTCTCGTCACGCATTCACTAACTCCCCAAGTTAACCGTGCGTAAAGTTTTACTTCAAAAGCATTTTCATTTCGAAATTGTTACGAGTTCTTTTGGGCGTTTGTAGATTTTTTGTTTCGCTATTCCCATGAAACGACCTAAATTAAACTCTCAACTCCACCGAATCCCCTCTGCGGCACACGAGCGCTCGCACAACAGAGGGCTGACGTGGACATTTGGCACTAATCAAATACCGTGTTTGCGCTCGGCAGCGGTGCTCCAATTATTGCTACCACAAAGAGCACGTCATGCGCAGACCTAGTGCTCGTAGTTAATACCTAGGACATCTGGGAGCGGACTCGGTGGTTCGCACTGTTGGTTCATTAACGTCTTTGTTTAGGTTTATGGGTTCATGTGTATGTACCAGTTCTGCCGTCTGGCGATTTTATTGAATGTATACACTCACGAAATTGACGAGTGTCGTGATGGAGGTAGATTCTGTCTAGTAATGTAAGCTATTTTTCTGTGTTCAGTCACACTATGAATATAATAATACATACACACTCGTAGGTAATTTATTCTGAATCAACACAAATGACCAGAGCTAATTTCAGATAAAAAACTATAGGAGTAGTGTGCTAGATTAAGCTCTAATCTTTCTTCTACATGGGGAAAGAGGCCTATGCCCAGCAGTGGGATATTACAGGTTGAAGCATTACGCACTACCGTTTTAATTTAAAAACACTATAAATATATACAAATATATAAAATTTGATGGAATCTTATGAATTACTAACAATATATTGATTATAGAAATCTAACGCAATATACTCGAATAAAAAATAAAATGTTACAATATTACAACAACAGCATAACGCAGCGGAGAAATAATCAAAATTTAAATTATCGAAAATAACAAACTACACACTAACAACAAGTTAGTATTACAATACATTTTTTTTTTAAATAAATAAATAGAATAATGGAATAATTACTAGACAACTGTTCGTCCTGGTTTCCCGGTATTTTTCTTAGTTGGATGGAAAAACACTTAATTTGTCGACACTAACCTAAAACCTAACTGTCCTAAATCTTTCTTTGTAGGGCATAGCGATTTACGTAATGTTAGCCCTTGTGACAATATAATGGGCGTGGATCCTGTCCCCCACGTCCCCAGGCGCCGGCCCCCGCTGCGCCTCAGCGTGTCGTGTCACCACACTAGCTTCCACTACGTCGTCAACACGTTGCCTTAGAATGACCATCAAGTACCCACAAATTAGGTCACGAGTTGTTTTTCGTTAACTGGAACAACAGTAATCCATTAGCGACGCTTACGTGTTGATAGCAATTGAAAAGTGATAGATTGGTATTAATTTCTAATTAATTAGTTAGTTTTCTGCGTTCTGTTCGATAACAAAGTAGCAGTAAAAGTATAAATAGTTCGTTCCAAATTTGTCAATTATGTATCTTTCTCGTTGGGATTGCAAGTAATTTGTATCTAATCATCGCTCGATATTGCAATCAAGCAGTTTTTTGACTCGAACTGTTTCTACCAGATCTCACTTAAAAGACGCGGAGAAACATTTTAAATTTTACTCAAAAAGGGGATTCGGTTCAATCAAAACTTTTAAATCAATTTCACAAGTTCAAATTCGAATTCCAATTTCAAACGGACTTAATATAAACAATTGTCAATTAACGAACCATTATTAGCCGAGCTGTCTGTTCAAATTGTATTTCGTACCTGAAATGTTTATATTATAAAATAGATTCAATATAAAAATGTTAATACAAAAAGCAAAATTAATTCCCTCCAATTTCGGACATCATTTTATTTTGAAACACAATTAGCTCAATTATATGAGATCAATGTATCATATGTATGTGTGTAATAACTGCGAATGCGAGAGACCATACTGATCCTTTAATTAGGCTGCAGGGAACAGTCGGACCGCGGACGGGTTTTATGTTTCTAATACAGAAAAGATTGCCTTTTTGTGCATACAAGCGACGCTCAATATTAAACTTTAATAACATGATATTAGGGATAATTTTAACAATATTGTTAGCTATGATAATAACTTTTTAAAACGACTGACATTTAATTTTTGGAGAAGGTGTCGCAAATGATTCCAGCAAATGAAAAATTAATAGCCAAAAATTGTCTTTATATACCTAATTAAATATCTAATTATATTGGTTTAATGTGGATGAATAATCTGTTTCAATTCTGTTCTATATAAGGTTATAGTGATAAGAGCCTTCGAAACTGTAAAATTCCATCGACTTTACACATAATGATTTAAACATTTTTGAATATCATATCAAAAATTGACCGTTCCAGCGGGGATCAAACCTGCATTTCAGACTGACCGTGTCGGCGCTCTAGCCAATTAAGCTATGGATCGATGTACTCGCTAGATCGAAAGTTTTTATATGATGATTTTATATTCGGTCTAAGCGGTCGGTTCGGTCTTCTGTAATGAGCTCACTATAGACGGCGCCATGGCCGTCGGTTCGATCCCCGCTGGAACGGTCGATTTTTGATATGATATTTAAAAAAATCTTTCAAAACCTCGTTTTCAATTTCAACTGAGAAATAGAACTGACTATATGTAAAGGTATTTACCTTCGTTCGTCTTTCGTAACTCGACGCAATTTAAAGCAATCGAGCGCCATATAAAAGATTGCAGGCGATAAGAGTCAGAGGCTGGTGTCGTTTCTCTGATAGCCACCGATCTGTCTAATCAATGTCGGACGCTTGCTGCTCTAATTACCCGCCTGAACTGCGACCCGTCACGCGGGACCCCTGCACGTGACACGGGGAGACGTGACATGTCCCATGACCCGGACGAGACAAATTTTTACAAGAAAATTTTAGGACACATTTGATGGAACCGTCGTATGGCCAGGCCATCACTGGTCATATTTGGAAAAAAAAAATTTGTAATTAAAATTTCTTCAATGGTGGCTTGTTATTAGCTTTTTGGTTTTCTATCCAGTATAAGATACAGTTATTATAAGCTGTGTAATCTATGCAAATAAAATAATTGGGCATTGCAACCAACAACAAGCAACAAAGCAGTGACGTATGTTACATCTAAAAGCTTAAAGCTATAAGCTTAAGCTATATATGATACGTTTACATTTCGTAAATATAAGAATGAATCTGTTTGGATATAATAATATAAATAAAACTTTTCTCACTTCCGAAGGCGGCTCTCACGTCGATGCTCATACGAATAAATAGAGGCAATATCTCGGTAATGTCGCTAAACGCCACCGTCAATAATTCATGAGACGTTCACGTTTCAATTTTGTCGCCGTCTTGCCGCCTCCCTCTGCCTCCCTGTCGCTCCCCTGCCGCTCCCTTACCGCTTCGATGCTGCAGTTGAATAGTACTTTATGTTTTGTTATGACGTATTTATAATACAGCAGGAAATTTCCTGCTCAAAATATAGAGCAGCCTGACTGGGGTAGTAGTGGGGGGGTACCTTGACCTTGCAGAAGACCACAACTAAATAATACTATTTTCAAACAGTGTTGTGTTCCTGTTGGTGAGTAAGGTAACCAGAGCTCCTGAGAGGGACTCGGGATGGGGTCAGCAACGCGCTTGCGATGCTTCTGGTGTTAAAGACGTCGTCTATAAGCTGCAGTAATCGCTTACCATTCAACTGTTTGCATCGCTTACTATTCAAGTGTTTTCATTTTAGTTTGTAATATAAGAAAATATCTTGCAGTAGTGGACAATAGATATAATTAAGTGTAAAAGCAGCTGTATCATAAAACAGAAATAATATTTGTTTGTTTTTTTACGCTTCTGTGTATTTAAAATTAAAGTGTCTTTATTCGACTTCAAAAAAAAGAGATTCTCTATTCGCCTGTACTTTTGTGTTAACTTTCAACTTGGTGCCGATTTTGACAATTCTTTTTTAAGCGAAAGCTGATTGTCTACACGGTGGTTCTTATAACTGGTCGATGTAAATGATGTCATTCTTTTCGTTTGAGAGCAAACACAGTTATGTCCTAATAAGTTATCTATCAAAATCTTATGAATTAAACAGCTTTTACAAGCATTTTGAGTCATAGAATTAGGGTAGATACAATGCTGACGTTGGTCAGATCACTCAGTTTGTAGATTACTAATTGACGCCTACAAATTCGTTCGCGTTATTAAACCTCTACACAGGTACAGAACGGCGTCGTTCCGTTTTCATTACGATTATTTACAGCGTAATAACACCATTTCTAGATAGTTTTCAAAGAAGACACCTGCGCTGTGTTTTAAGTTCTTAGTTTCTCAATTTAAACTTGTTTATTAATTTAAGTAAATTTTCCAAGTTTTCTATGTGATTCTCCAAAAATTTTATACTCATAGTCTTTATAGATATAAGAATTAACATCTAACATCTGAAGATCTTAATAAAATATAGCTTTCAATTATCTTATGGACAACTATTCCAACTATTCCTATGTTTCTAGTAAAACAGATATTGTTACGTTAAAGGATATTAAATACAATATCTACTAAAGAAGATACATAACGTTCAGCAAAGTTCGCTGTTGTAAAAACTTGAATGACGAAACTCTGTAAGCTTTTCACTTTTACGAGTGTCAAAAACATGACTAATTGAATTATTTATCTGACAAAGAATCAAAAATTAAATTATAAAATATCTCGATGCATTAATCAGAGATAATTTATTGCAATATAACCGAGACATATGACACCGTCTGATTACTGTAATGTATCATTCAACCTTACAATGTTGACCGAGGACGACACCACACAATCATATGACTTTTATTTTTAAAGCTATAAAGTCCAAAATCGAATAGCAGTACGATCTGCTAAATATTAAACTCAATAAGTTTACTAGCGTAAATAAAATCAGTCTTAAGTTGTTGATGATAAGGTTCCTTTTCAAAGAGCAATCGGTTATGATCTAAACTCGGTTCAGATTAAAACGGCGAAGTCAATGAACTCGTAATACGCAAGCGGCTTCATGACACACGTTATGTATTATGTATGTAATTGCAGTAATGCGATTATATGCAATGCTATATTGCTTAATTCGGTTCTATTCGTTGCGATATATGTAGGTATGTTGCGAGGTGGGTATTGTACACATAGGTGTGTTTAGTAAGATATCTGAAACTACCTGGAATATAATTCTATGTATATTCTTTCGTTTATCTTTTCTGTCGTAGTTTTTAACCGACTTCAATTACATTGACAAGTTATACAACATAAGTAGACGAGAAAATAGTCAAGTAAATACGCGTTATCAAAGATTATTCAAAAAGTAATTATCAGTTCTCGATCAAATTTAAATGGACCACAAGACAAGCATCAGCTTTTGATTAAAAGGAGTATCATCAAAACCTCCTCCTTTATTGGAAGTCGGTCAAAAAAGAAAGAGGTTCTCAATACGGCCTAATTTACTTTTTTGTTTGTTACCAGATATCAGAATTTATTGTTGGGTGGATATCGACGTTTTGAGAAGTTTATACTGCATGTACCGATTTTGATTACGGTTTTTTTTCGTTTACGAACAAACACAGTTACGTAAAAGCGTGCAATGTAATGTCAACAATTGCATCGTGTACAACATTGTTTGGTGAGTCGACATAAATAGTGAACATCTTGAGGTTCATTGAACTAGGAATTTTAGTTACATTTTTAACCGACTTCAAAAAAAGGAGGAGGTTACTCAATTCGACCGTATATATATATATATTATGTATGTTTGGGGATAACTTCGTCGTTTATAAACCGATTTTGATAACTCTTTTTTTATTGGAAAGGAGATATCTCTGGTGTGGTACAATGATAAGGAAACCACGATCTGATGACGGGATCCCAGAGAAGAGAAGTCGAGGGAAACTCTCTAAAATCCGCATAACTTTTTACTGGTTGTACCTATTATGATGATTTTTAATCGAAAGCCGATGTTGATC
Organism: Melitaea cinxia; assembly: GCF_905220565.1. Taxonomy (NCBI): domain Eukaryota; kingdom Metazoa; phylum Arthropoda; class Insecta; order Lepidoptera; family Nymphalidae; genus Melitaea; species Melitaea cinxia. The sequence goes on along the minus strand of NC_059408.1, from coordinate 242,419 downwards.
GTGTGGTCACATTTAAATTTCATCGAGATCTGATTAAAACTTTTGGAGTAATCTTTGTTTGATAATGCGTATTTACTTGACTATTTTTTCGTCTACCTACGTTGTATTACTTGTCTATATAATTGAAGTCGGTTTGTCTTCGTTTGCCTGCAAACACAATTATGTATTATTCAATACATAAATAGTCTTATACCTAAATTCTATTTTCCCTTGTATAGTAAGAAAGCATCTTCAGCGTAAACAAAGGCAGATGAGGGTGAAGTGAGTAAGTAGGTTATAACTTACAGATGCTTGTAGGCAATGTTCTGTAAGCTGTGTGTTATACTGAGGACCTCTTGACCCTATCGTTCCGGCTCTGACCACGCAGATATTGCAAATAGCTATCTGTTTTGTATAGCAAAATAAAATAACAAAAAATGGTAAATGTATAAAAAAATATAAATTAATAACATAGGTACATGAAATAACAAAAAGTTTTACAAACCAAAAATATGGTCAATGATTCCAAGTACTTCTTTACAATACAGATCATTAAATTTGTGAGGCTGGTTTTTAAAAATCCACGAAAAATAAATTAGTAAAACGTAGCAGAGAAACATCCTTTATGTGGGTATTCCCAACAGAACGTTGAAATTTCTACAAGCGAGGCGTCGGGTACATCTCGCACTAATGTTGCGACAGCACACAACAGCTAATTTCATTCAGCGAGCGCCGCCCGGCACCAGAGACCGAGCCTTGCAAGTCTTGTAACCAGGAAGTAAGACCGTACGAACACTCGAGGAATAATTGAATCCATCGCCGTGTTAGATTTCACCGAGGGAAAGCTTGCTCTTATGGTAATGCCAGATCGCCGCTAAATATGGCGCGTATTCCGGTACGTACTCCACACGCGTTCGGCCATGGGAAATCGAACAAGGCGATAGACAATTTATAGGAACATGGGTTTGTCAGACCATAAACGTGAGTAACACTTACGGCTGGCTATTGTTACTATGAAATTGTGGCATAAAATTGCCTTTGTTCTCTATTGTAAGTGCACACTACTACGTATGATTTTAAAATTTGTAAATATAATAATATAATTATATCATATATATACATGTACGTTATTCTTTAAAATTTTTCATCAACTCAATAGCATTTACTATAATTATCAAAAAGTTTAGTTAGTATGTGAGCTCACATCAAAAACATCAATAAACGTTTGAAGTGATCGCTCAGCGCAAAACGTTTCTCATCACCGTATAGCAACACTGCACCTATTACGAGAATGTATGTAACGTCAACAAAATGGCGACGCGCTGTCTCGCACCGCGCTTCTCATTGTCATATTTAAATTGCCACGAGAAGTGACGCCCGGCCAAACTACATTCACGATCCAAAACAACAGCATCCCTCTCCTTTAACGGCTAATGGATGGGAGATATATATATATATATATATATATATATATATATATATATAGATATAATCTCGGCTAAAAGATAGTACAGCTTGTTTGAAGAGTCCAGCTCTCGTGATATTGCAGCGATTAGTGGGCAGTCGGTCAGAAAGACAACAGTTAAGGAGATAGTCTTTATGTAATATAATTCTATTTGTTTATAAAAAAATTAGTCCAGAACGTAATTATTTACTTAGTTAAATTGCAAGAGTTGCTTCTGGCGATTATGGACCCACATTAATACATTACGTTACATTAATTGCCATAATAAACTTGAGTTATGGATAATAGTCTCAATTCCAATCATACGCCTCACAGCCATGTTCATATTTATGTGTAGCGCAAACATTTCGCTTCAAACCGGAGATTAAAGTGTTGAAACTATAAAAATAAATTGGTACCATGCTTCATGGAAATAAAAAACTCGATGACACGGTAAACGCATCGTACATAATTCAATACGGAAAATAAATGTGCATCGAGGCGGGGACTTCACAAAAATAGTCCGGGGTGGCTATTCCCGGAACCGAGCGCTGGAACCAGTCGCTAGCAGTATCGATTGCCTCGGTCGAGCTGCAGCACATAAAGTTTTACGAGCCGAATGCTGCGGCCGTCAGCGTCCCCGAGCTAAACCAGCCATCGGCGTCGTAATGACTCCCACGGTATACACTTAGCGTCTATTAACACAAATTGGGTGCGGGACCGATTTTCCCGAAATCACTCCGATGATAGTATTTACACTGCTTGATGACTACGATTTCGGATAAAGGGAAATGAAGATATTAAATAAATTGAAGCGACCCGAGACCGTTAGCAAATCGTTGCGTATGTCGGGCGTACGTGGAAACCTGGTTGTTGTAATTTCGATCGATCGCAGCTCGAGTAGCAAATAGTTTGACAGCGTTTTACACACAAATTGTTCGGGACACGCCATCGCCAATCTCCATATTAGCAACTTTAATTTAACCGTGTATCATTCCCTGTTCTAGATATGTTAAGTGGAACAATACGAGTGACTCGAGATCGTCGAAACGAAAACATCGATCGAAAGTTTTTAAACTTACATCCCTCGTTTGCTTAAATCTTCTTTTACTTTGGTTCGACTTAAATTTGAATAAATTAATCCTTATTACCTTTTAAACTCGGAATACAAATTACTTCCTAATTCTTACTCAATTTTACTACATTTTAATGTCCTTAGAGGCGATAGAACATTAATTTCCTGCGATCTCTAAAAGCATTACTATACGGACCACGAATACGAACACAGCTCATCGAGTGCACGTAATGGAGTGCCTCAGAAGCCGCTGTAGGTACGATTCTAATAATAGAGTATAAAGCCACACAGTTGAATAGCGACAAAGCAACGCAATTTATCGCTGAAAAGCGCACCCAATCTATCAACAACTGTTAATACTCGCTTCCGCCGCTCGTGTGCCGGCCGCCACTACTGTGTGTACGTGTGTACTTGTGTACATTGTACCAAGTGTACAGAGCACACGGCGTGTTCTTACTGATTCCAACTCCTTACTAACAGCCCTGTTCTCGCTAAAACTCGTCTAGTCTTTCAACTGCAGACACCCTCGTGTAGAGAGCCGTGTATGACACGCAATATTTTCGTATTTCTCTCGGAAAATATACTTTAGGGTAGCGACGACGTGCTTGACACGTGAGTAGGATTTGAAATCAGACAAAGTACTAACCTTAGCACTCGTTTAAATAATACTTACACTACTTACGAACCTTTATTAAAACGCTACATAGCGGCCAAATATAACAACTGGCGTTCCTTAGTCAATGGATTAGCAATATAGAGATAGATTATTATGTACGATATGACGCAAGGCTCGTGGTGGTACTTATATTGTATGTTGTCGCTCCCCAAACAAATAGATACCCAACTGTGAATAATTCGTGACACAGAAAACTATCAATCAGCGTTTAACGACAGTTTTATCGCAGCGTTTTATTTTACGTGTGTATTTTATTTGTCCCCGACGAACAAACATTTGAAATATAAATTATGACAGTGTTACTAAAGAGACCGCGATAAAACCAGGTAGAAAATTATAAAATATATCCTCGACGGTACAAAAGTTAGAGAAAATTTAAGTAAAACTAGCAGCAAGAATATTTGAAAACTAAATAAATTGCGCGATAAATATAAATGCGATAAAAGTGGGAGTACATCAGCGGTAGCGTCGGGCGAGTAGCGCAGATAGCAAGCGGAGTGCCAGTTAGGGCCCGCTCGGGGGTCGCCATTAGACAATGGCCATTGTGCCGCGCGCGAGCACACTGTTTGCTTTCATGATTGCCTGGTACCTGCAGGCGCGCTATCTAGTGCACGAGATTTCTTTGACACGTATTGTTTAAACAAAATACCCCGTTTCATTATAATAACGACTGACGGGGCCATTTCAAACATTATCTACTTTCAAATGTGTGTTTAACTTTTGTAGCGGAACTTGATTAATTGCTCTGATTGCCTTGTTTATTATATAAATAAACTTAGGGAAATTTGCGTACTCTTTCAAAATTTCGCAATTTGGTCAATATACAAGGCAAGTCTTATTAAAGTAAAGGCCAATTTGGCGACAATTAAAGACTGTGTTTGTTGTTCCCTTGTTGTCTTCGAAGATATTTATTTTGATTCGTGTGGAATATGGACGCCATCATCACTCCCTGTACTGTAGATAAATGAAAAGCTATACTAGCGAAGAAATCGATTAATTTCGAAAGTGCAGTTAGCAGCTTCTGCCTTAAGTATAGGCGGATTTACGTACGATCACAGCCACACCCCCGCACCCCTCATCTCCCCCACACACCCCCGTCACCCCCGGGCGAGTGTTTCTCAGTAATTGACGTCTGCCGAGCGCCGACCTCACAATTTTTCGTTTAATACCAACGATGCGATGGAAATGTTTATCGCTGATAAACAATGCAAGATAATGTTGTGTTGTGTTGTTGTGTTGCCACCACGCCACATCTGACACCTGACTTCGAATGTCATCCAATGTAGTTGAAGGCTTTGTTATATGGTAATCACAATGTAACGATATCTATTGAGGTATCAAACTGTTTCTCATTTCGGAGGACGAAATTAATATTGAAGATCGTCGACGTGTCAAATTTAGAATTTATTAAAAAAAATATGTTAATTGCAATACGGTTAATAAAATATAACTTACTTCTCTTTAAGTTCATATAATTATTCATACTGCACATCTTTCTATATAATGGACTTCACGCCCTTACCAACTATGTTTCTATTCGCCTGTCAAGTTTTGCTGTCTATTACAAGTATGTATATTAGGTATCTTTAGGATATGTGTTACTTTGGTCGCTAGAATAACCGATAAGGGACAAAAAATTATCGAAAATTAAGCGGAGCCCATTCCAGGAAAGGAGTTCAGAACTATATTATTAATAAGAAATATTTATTGTTAAATATTGCAAGTTGACACTGACCCTTTCTCGTAGTGATTGCACCTTGATCCTTGCACATTGATCCTTGCACATTGCGAGGATTAAAATGATTAAGTACACAGCGATGCCTATCATGATATGATCGTCATATTTGATGTGCCATCATTACATAATATATCACAAGAAGACCCAACACGATTGACCTACATGGTTAGTGGAACCAGTGTCATATATGATACTACAATATTTAAAAAAATGCTTGCGTACAAAGTACACATGTCAGAAGTGAAACTTCTTTGGCGAACTAATTGAAAAAAAAACCAATTAAAAAAATCTAAAGGTTTAGATTTTCGTTCCAGCGCCATCTAGTTATTAATTTGCAAAGTAATACTATCGATATTAATTTAACAACCTTTGTATAAATATTTATAAATTAATAATTTTATACGTCGTTTTCTGTAAGTTGTAAAAAAGTCCTTTAATGTTCATTCTTTTGTGTGTCATGAAAGAATAAATTATTCGCAAGAACACGATGTATTTTGTTAAATTACGTTAGATTATAGACTGACTACATTCCATATCTCGAATTTCTTTACTTTAAGTAGGTATCTAATCTAATAAAAATTTAGTTTCATAATGTAATCAATATTTTTTTATGTTAAGCTAAATTACAAAAATTAATTGAAAAAAAATTAATTGAAAAAAAACCTGATTGAAAAAAAAACAAAATAGAAACTCGCGGTGTTCCCAGGCGGACCCATCCGAGTACTGACCGCGCCCGACGTTGCTTAACTTCGGTGATCGGACGAGAACCGGTGGATTCAACGTGGTACGGACGCTAAAATCATGACGCGTGACAAGTTTGCTCTGTAAAAATTTTTACCGATCATGCGCTTAAAGAAGTTAAACTTCAAAAAATCCACATTTCGTTTAAGAAATGTACTTATATGTCAAAACTTTTGAAGATGTTCCAGAAAAACTTCAAATTCAAAGAAAAATTAACCGTCGCAAGTCTCACTTCCGTGAAGAAAAGTTCCCCCGACCTAAGAAAAAACAACACAAAAAGCTCAACGAGTTTGTTGTTTTAAAAAGCCGAGTTTCATCGCAACGAGCTTTCCCTTGACTTTTTATCGCGGAGCGGCTCAGGCACCGTGCACTAATTAAGCCGAATTACGACGGACTTCACTCAAACTTCGGTCCTCCTTACATCCCTACAACACGTCAGTTTCGGCAACTTCACACTCGAAGATGATTCGCTCGCTAATTTGATGTACACCACCCTCCACCCGACCACCGCCCGACCGACGCCCGACCATACAACTAAACAAACCGTATTTACTCGATGTGGCAAATTATATGATTTCATGCACGTGTTAGCGATGTCGGAAGTTCCGCAGTTATTGCCTCCCGACGCTCTTTGATGGTGTGTTATTATGGAGCGTGTACTTTCTTGTGGTGTTTATGGTTTATTGCGATTATTTTGATGACTGTTCAATTTATTCGACCACAGAAAAGTGCTTGACGAGTTGCTGAATCTTAAATTTATAAAAGATTGTATTTTGAAGCGACGCGATGGCAAAAATAAAAAAGTATTCCGATGATTTCCGTTTCATTTCCAAATATACTGCAAACCACTTCAAACGAACCGCCTTCGCTAATCAACAATTACTTTAAACGTAGATAACTTATCAAATAGGGCAACAACAAATACTCCTAATTGCTCAACAAGAAACCTCACAAGTACAGAGGACCCAATATTTACGAGTATATGTGTTTTATTTTATTAGGAGAGAAATTATTTCTTTCAAATTAGGAAAAATATAAATAAATCAATAGAAGGTGCTGTGCCGTTGCCCAGCGACGGTGATTACAGGCCGCCACACAAGCACACCGCCGCGACACACCCACACACACAGACACAGTACAAGAGCTCATTAGATCAACACAGATGGATATTATTTCAACATTATTTTGCCATCACAAAAACAATAACGCCAAATCAACTAACGGCCACATACACGGTAACTTATACTCTAGCTCTAAACAAATACGGTTGAAAGTCTATCACATTAACAATTTTATAAAGAGAATATTGAGGCTTTTATAAATTAAGCACGGATGACATACAAGTCAAAATGTACTCTATTGTAGATAACATAAAGTTGAAATTTGTCGAGCGCAATGCCACTCGGGTATGGATCTAATTTTTTAAAGTGCCATGGCAAAGGCTAGCGACTCTTTATAATTTAATTTCAGTTGTTCATGCGAGTACGCGAGTGATTATTTAGGCATTGTTTTAAAATAGTATTTTCGAATGTAGCACGAGCATGTGAGCTCGGAAACAGGCAGCCATTTATACCGAGCGAACAATGAACGCTACTGAAATGAACAAAGCACTTAAAAGTAAATAGTTTCTGCTTTTAGACATATCTGCTGTGTTGGCCGTGCAGAGAACAACTACTGGCATGAACAATGTTGCTTAGGACGAGATCGATTCGGAAGGGAACAACTTTTGTATAACTAGCTACAACTCAGACGAAAATGATACACACTTTCTGATAATTTTGGTAATTACTATCTCTGACGGACTACGCCAAATAATTTCGACTAAAACTAAGACTATCTATAAACTACAAACAAAGATTATTGTTTCGCTTTTTCATCTCAAATGATGGACGTTTCTAGGACATGATCTTCTTTGCTGATGTGTGATGGTCACGTCTTGAATCAATAACAAGGCAGTTCGCTACACAACGACAATATGCGGAACACGCTTCAATCTATACTAATATTATAAAGATGAGGACTTTTTGTTTATTTATATTTTCTCAACTCTAATACTGCAGCACTGGTAATGCAAATTATTTCTTCTGTAGAATGCTACGTTATCACACAAAAGCAACATTTTAACAAAATAAAACGAAACAGCCAAAACTGAATTATATTGTTCAGGTGGGCAAAATCGTGAATATTAGTTATACGTGAAGCAAAAACTTTGTACCCTTTGAGTATGAAATTTCGTATACTTATAGTTTATATAGAGAAGGAGGTTATACATAAAAATATCAAATCACTATACTACTCCGTGAATCAAATCAATAAAAAAACACTACACATACTACCATGTATTTGACACACGCATATTATACTCTTTTGTTGATTGTCACCCTGTAGTCAAATTGAAATTTCTCAAAAAAGGTTCTTTATTCTCATTATTTTTGGTTTTCTTTAATTTTAACTTTTAATTATGGTCGAATTTCGATGTCTGGGCGACCACTAGTAAATATTAAAACATTCAATTATGGAAAAAATAGCAATTAAAAAGCTTTTTACGATAAAAACAGTCATATACTAATTAAATAACTTCCGTGAATAATATCCTCTCGAACCTTTTATATCTGAGTTAATAAAAAGTTCGTCGTAATTTTTGAGCAAACTCGCCGTAACGGAAACTGAACCAGAGTCAACAGTGTGTCCATCGGTTAAGGGACGCGCCCCCTGCTTCACTCGAGGGACTTAGTTACGAAATAATTTAATGGGATCGATTCAGATATATTCATATTCAATTGGTACTAAATTTTTTTGTATTGGATTGAACTGATTTGAGAATTTCAAAAGAACGTGTTTAGTTCGTATACGACCGTTGAATATTACGCTCTATGTGTATAAAGAAACAGAGTATAATTAAGAACCTTTTTTCTGTTTATTGGTTTTAAGTTTTATAACATTTTAATTTTATAATTATTATTTTGAGATAGGTTTTCATCTGATTATAATAGTTACGTGATTTCTAACTCGAGTAGGTTTCCATTTGGCGTGTTATAACCATTCTAAAGGTCCTCGTGTAAAACAATTTTAAATATCGGCTCATATTAGTAAACAAGATAATGAACTTGTTTCAGAGGTATAAAAGTAAACATCGACAACGTTAACATTGAAGAGGGACGCGGGGCGGTGCAGCGCTTGGCGGGCGACGCGCCCTCGCACCAACTAAACAAATTAAAGGGAATCTCTTATTTGTGAATCTGAACGTATTTGTGTTACACTTTTATTGGTTTAGGCGCTGCGGCTCTCGAACTTAAAATGCTGATCGTCATACTTCGTTCATACTTGATCCGGACGCTCATTCTGTTTCTTTTGAATGTATGTAAACTAGACATTTCACACGGTTTCACTCGCTCTAAATTTTGCACAAATATTTTTAATATGAGACAGTTAATTCTAAACAAAGAGGTAATTATCTTCTTAAACAAAACACAACCTTTGTGTTACACGTAACACGCAGACACATTTGCATATTGTTGTTGCCATCTCCCAATGTAACAAAACCATACGTATTTGTACAGGATAACCTAAATTTAAAGTTAAATAAGTTTATTCTGATGAAAAAAGTCAAAATATGATTTTACTTTACATTATTTATAATGATATTTTTAATTATAATGAATCGAAAATCTATCTTTGACTGATTGAGTATAAGCTCCTGCGAGTGTAATTTTCTCTCAGTGTTTGAAGCCCGCTGCGTGTGAAGTTAGGATTACAGGCTGTATGTGAATAAAGATATGCGCAAACATAATGGAGATGAGGGCGAGTGACAATCGCCGGCAAACGACGACGCTCTCCGAGGTAATGACGCGGTCTTAACGACAGACCATTACTGCTGCCTACTACTGACTACACCATACTAGCATGCACATGGCTTCACTTGTAGGCCTTAATTATCGACTCTTCATATTAGTTAATATTGTAAAAGGGTGATTGTTCTCAGGATGTCTCTTGTTCTTTCATTCGTTCTTTGTGACAAAAATGTTTATGTTAATGTTAGCCATTTCTTTCAGTGCACCAATATCGTTTATTATTGGAAATGATATTATGATATAGCAATATGAACAGTGATACAGCCGCGTTCAATTTGTACACTTTGTTTTTACACATTCAAATAAATAGACAAAGGAACAATAACTGACGAAAGCAGTAACCCGTTCACGACGTACTCCAGCAGTACCGCACGCACACGCACGAATTTATTACCCTTGGAGACACTCCAGAGCGGCGCGTTTACAGAACAATTACGCCGAATGTTGCCATCATATCAATTTTAATATTTTTCCTCACTTCCGTCTGTTTGAGCGCCGTCGAGCCCCCCTGTTCCCTCTCGAACAAACACACCTACTTTAAAAATGCTAATATTATTCCGGTACTCTCATCGCACAGTAAAATTTTGATGAGGCTCGGCTAATGTAACTGAAATATTACAAGGAAATGTTTCTTTGTTCGCAGCGACGCGTCGGCGGAAATAAAGTTTACTGAGATTTTAATTAAAGAGACATTTGAATTATCGAGGAAACTCTTCGGGGTTTGCTGTGCAGCGCGCGGCGAAAGGGTAATTAAAAAGGAAACAGTGTGACTACTTGTAATGTATATTAAATATACAAATCATTCTCCTTATATTTAAATAACTTTTGTTAGTACGATATACGACATTCATCATTATTTAAAGTATAGTTTTAGTAGGTACTAATGCATGGCACACTTTTAAAATCTCCAATTCTGAAATTAAAAACATAACGCTCAATATTGCCATCCTGACAAATGACTGAAAAACGCAACAGTTCAATTTCGTTACAACGAACGCTGAACCGACAGACGCTATGCTGTCTAAGTTTCAAATTTCATCAGACTCGTACAAAAATTCCACACAATAAAATCACTTCCAGCTTATTCCGACTTTTCCGATTTTCTGGACAACCTTTCCTTATTTTATTTTTCTAAAAACCTTATTCAGGCTGTCACGAAAACAATAAAAGGAAAATAAGTTTAAGCTTTTATAAGCTTTTAAGTGCACTCACTAACGAACCACGTTTGATTTGTATTTTGTATAAACAGTTCATCTAAATTAAATCAAATAGATTAGGTTTGATAGCTTCACTTCAAAAGTAAACAATATAATTAATATAACTTTAAAACTAATTTCAAATTTAATCAAACCGCGTAGTTTTAATCAAATTTGTTGATCAACTTGTGAGGTGTGGTGTGTACTTGTTAAGGTTTACACATAATGATAACATCCATCCTGTAGCAGCAGGAAGTTGGGTTCATTCAAAATATAGATAAAATCAATCAAATGAAATAATTATTTTCAACAAATTACTTTTAATTAAATTGAAGCTACCGCAGTTTTGGAATGTAGATTCTGTAGAGAATATTCGGTAAAATACTCCGCAGATGACTCGTCAAAGCTATGAGATCTACAAATAGTCTATCAATAATTAATTGTAGCTTTATCGCGTTCATAGAGATGTTCTGATCTCGTAACTACACTTAAGATGGTAATAAGAGATCACTGTGCTGTCGAGTCGCGCCTCTCGCGACACTCATCAGAGAGGTCGCTCCGAGACGCCGGGCGAGCGCAGATGACTGATGTAGTCGCGGCCGACGCCGGTACAATTTCCTCTAACATCCATCACCCAGATTTGACCGGGTCGCTGATAGCACTCCGCTTTCAGATCATTTATCCACACAAATATTTTATATTACTTTTACCCTCAAGTGTTCGTAGCTACAGCTATCGCATTATTTTAAACAGCCGTATAACAAAATCAAAATTAAAATCCAAAACACTTTTGAATTGTCATTTTTAACCGATTTCAAAAAAGGAGGAGGTTACTCAGTTCGACCGTATATATTATGTATGTTCGGGGATAACTCCGTTGCTTATGAACCGATTTTGATAATTCTTTTTTTGTTGGAATGGAGATATCCCTAGTTTGGTACCATGATAAGGAAACCAGGATCTGATGATGGGATCCCAGAGAAATCGAGGGAAACTCTCGAAAATCCGCATAACTTTTTACTGGATGTACCGATTTTAATGATTTTTAATTTAATCGAAAGCCGATGTTTATCATGTGGTCACATTTAAATTTCATCGAGATCTGATTACAACTTTTGGGGTAAACTTTGATAATGCGTATTTACTTGACTATTTTTTCATCTACCTACGTTGTATTACTTGTCGATATAATTGAAGTCGGTTTTTCTTCGTTTGCCTGCAAACACAATTATACAAATTAAAATTATAAAGGTATTATTATTTTTATCGTGTCAATCAACATCAAATTATTTTGCTTCATAATTGTTTCAATGTATCTAAGAACATTGTTCCATTCACGAGAAACAGCGTCTGTCTATAGTTGTGGTATGTTCCTGAGTTTGGCATTTCACAACAATTAAATTAAATTCCCGGCTCAATAATTCAAGGAGGGTATTTATCACGGGAAACGAATTTACAGCAAATAAGGTATTGTGACAGGACCCTCATCACTCCGGCTCGAGCACACCAGCGAGTGAGGCGCTATCTGCCGAAGAGCTTCTTAACTAACTTCCACGACGAATATTGATATCTCTTTTATAACAAAAAACTAAGGGGAGCTACATGGGGTTGGGGTGAGGTAGGTCCCTTTCAAAATGTTGGAATAATAGGCTAAAAGTCGAGATTTTACTTCAAGGGACACTTTTATTACTTAAAAATAATCGTATATTTCGATTATTTTTAATTTACTTGATGTCTCAATACTTTAAAAGTTAACTAAGCCTCCTTTTGAAGATACCTCTCAAAAAATATTTTTAATGTTTTCTGATTTAAGACACGTGGCCAATTTTTCTTATCATCGAAACAATTGATTTTATACAATGTGCTATCTAACTTTTTTTGTACTCTTAGCATCTATCTTCCTATTACATAATCCTTATGTAATATATAAAATTTTCGTGTCGCGGTGTTTGTAGTTAATCTCCTCCGAAACGGCTTGACCGATGCTCATGAAATTTTGTGTGCATATCGGGTAGGTCTGAGAATCGGCCAACATCTATTTTTCATTCCCCTAAGTTATAGGGGGGGGGGATTGAGAAGTGTAATGAAATATATGGCATTACAACGTTTGCGGGGTCAGCTAGTCTAATATATAAAATTCTCGTGTCATGGTGTTAAACATTGAACTCCTCCGAAACGGCTCGACCGATTTTAATAAAATTTTGTGGGCATATCGGGTAGGTCTGAGAATCGGCCAACATCTATTTTTCATACCTCTAAGTTACAAGGGGAGGGGATTAAGCGGGTTGATAACATATATGGCAAAACAACGTTTGCGGGGTCAGCTAGTTATATATAAAAAGACAAGTCCTGACTCAGACATCAACGCCCCCCCAAACCCTTGGACCCTAAAAGCTGAAATTTTGCACAGAGTTTCCCTTTATAATGTATACAAGGAATAAGTAATGATAGTTCGAAATTCAAAAAGGGTAAAATGGTGGTTCAAAATTTGTATGGCGAAACAATATTAAATAGACATTTTGATTCGAAACTTCGTAGGAGTACTCCCAAAAATCAATAAGCAAATACGTCTTTCGTGATTTTCCGAAAATCAACCACTTAAGGGGTGAAATGGGGTAAATAAACCTAATAATCGACATGGGTATCGTTATTTATGTTTTTTTGGGACGTTGATTGCGAAAATGACAGTTATTTCGAAGTCTAAGACGGCGGACATGACATAAAATTAATTAAATTGTTTCCCAATACAAACCCTGAACTTCCATTTCACCACTATGGGGTGACTATTCAATTCGAACCTTCGCAGGTGTACTGCAATAAAAAAATAAGTAATTATAAGTTTTCAAACATCAAATACACCATTATAATATTAAATATAAATAAATAGTCTTAACCCTTAGGTACTTCCTTAGGTAGGTATCCTGCGCGAACGAAGCCGCAGGCTAAAGCTAGGTAAGTATATTCCTACATTTGATCTTCTAAAGAAAGTGCAACAGGTAACGCCGATAGTTTAAGATTGTCTTCAATTTGCACAAGTAGTCTTCATATGCAGGAGACGATACTGACTGACGACTGAAAACGCTATTACCTCCAGTTTGTGGTGCGCTCTCAGTCGAGCTAGCTGTCAGTCCGTCTGTAACGTTATCGTAATTCAGTTTGCCGTAACTCCATAACTCCGCGAACCGTCTTATCCAATTACGGGCAATAAGCGACACTTACCTCACCCCCCACGCACCCCCTCCCATGAGCACACCTCTCACGCCCATGCTCCATAGTATTATGAACTATACCTAGTTCGCTAAACTATTTAAATGTTGGCTAGACTTAGTTTCCATAGTAGGTATGTGAAGTTATTCAGTATACGAGTAAATGTGAAATACAAAATAACGCTGTGTTGGATTAACTGTTTATTATAATTATTTGGTTCTTGACATTTTGGGATATCATATCAAAAACACAGAATACAGATACATATCATACAGAATATATATACCATACAGAAACCCGTAACTATTCAAAGTTTCATATTACAATGAAAATCTTTGACAGGAGACGACACCATGCTATTTTTAATATGTACGATTTTATTTTTTTGTGTTACCCACACATTAGGAATTCTAAATCGATCAATTTTTTTCTTTTTTTTTTAATCAATTTTTGATATGATATCCAAAAATGTTTAGTATTCCTAATGTGTGGGTAACACAAAAAAATAAAATCGTACATATTTGGTTCTTGTTACATTTCTGTAATTATAGTTTTAATTATTGCAGCTCTACTTTTAGCGTCTTAAATAACTACAAAACGGCACAAGTAGTTTAAATACCCTGTTGCTGTCCGTTCACAACTGAACGAGGGTATTGTCAAATAATAGTGATCGTAACAAATGTGACACAACTAGTGTACATTCGTTTTAACTCTTAATATGTAAAAAACAGAAGACCCTCTCAAAGGAACTATCCTCTCCGTTGAAATGTGAAGTAACCTAAAGTTTCCGTCCTATATTTTCAACCTAATTATCTTTCCTCGTCGTGAACGCACAGAAAATATCCTCCTAACAGGTAAATATTTTACCTTCGGCCAGATAAAACTATTCACCAAATGCAAAGGTATATTCCGGCCATAACTCTAAGCTAAGCTGACCTTTATGAGCATATTCCTGTAACAAACTGCGGCGCGGCGCCGGTGCCTCTCCGCAGCGCTACTGCGGACCTCGCCCTGTAATGAACAGCTCAAAGGCCGGTTAAGTTTATTCTAAAATAAATTCTCGACTCGGCCGAGTCTGACGTGTTCGTCCGTCGGTGGGAATTAGATGCGTAACGAAGTTTTCGTCGAGTTTCACCGGGTGGGGCGGCGGGCGGGCGGCGCGGGGCGGGCGGCGTTATTTATGACGTTGTTTCATTTTAATTTTCAGGAAGAGCACTGGTTTTTGTTCTTTTCGTTCGTGCTGCCTTTGCTTTGGTACGAATACCTTAATATCATATTATTATTCAATATAATAATGTTAAAATCTACCGCACTCAGTCCTGCTTACCTTAAAAGTTAAGTTTGTGACTTTTAAGATAAGCAGTAATACTTTCCAGAAACGCTGAAAAAAACATTAAAACAAGAGAAGAGACATGGCGACAAGAGAAAGTCAAAACGCATTACACTTTCAAAAATATCGTACACATTAATAATCACAAGCTTGAAAGGAACCAACATGCTAATGTACAACGAGTGTACCATTAGTGTACAAGCGACTCGCCCGGGCGAGGCGAGCGGCGTGAACGCGCCTCTGCGCACGTCATATTTCCTCAGGAACATTTGTCAGAGCCCAAGTTATTAAATTTGCTTGCGATTAATATTTTTGGCAAAACGTAGTCGATTCATATTGTTCTATATAACACGCCGCTTACTTTTTTAATAAAGTGCGTTATTAAGAACGCTAAAAAATATAAGATTTTATTAATTTTGATTTCTCATCGTTCCAGTAAACAAAGAATACCGCTACGTCTCGGCACCGTTTGTCGAAGCAGGCAGGACGCATTGCTCGAGGACTTTTGTCTTCAGGCATTGCGGAATCTTCGAAAGTGAAGAATAATAATTTATTTTTAAAGTTTTAATTTGTAAAATGACGATTCTAAAGTGCTCTTGGGCCTGTTTGCATAAAGCTGTTTTTGATTTTGATTGATTTTGAAGACTCGACGAAGCCTGCCCAACGCCGCCCAGTTCAACCAAATCTTTCTATCGACTTCCTTCTAAAAACTAGTTTCGGCCTAGTTGAGTTATATGGTCTAGGTAGACATAATGCCGAAAAACTTCGAAAAGTGTACCATCAACCGATACCGGTCTCGGTATGAATTGGTTTTTAAACACAACTTTTGTTTTTTCCACAGGAGGACGGGAGGGTTCTACGGGAGGATTCGTTTAGGCCGCCCAGCATTTAGCTCAGCTAGATGACATCATCGGCTAAACGAAGGTGAGAGATGTATTCACCGTTAACGTTGATGCCACCTCCTTCCCCAATCCAGGTCATAAAGACATCCTCCAGCACAATTGTAAACAGTTTTGGTGATGTAACATCCCCCCAAACCCCGCGATGAAGGAAAATGGGTCTTTTTCGCTGGTCTTGGCTTTGAACGGTCATCGTCGCCGCATCGTAAATACATCTCAGTACTTCGATATATCGCCAGTCGATATGTCATCTCCACCAAGACTAATCACCAGTGCTTGCAGTGATTACTGAACTCCGATTTTCTGTATTGTTAATCACTATCTCCCCAGTGGAAACATTGAAAATAATTTTCAACAAAATAAATAACGTGTAATAGACACGACAATAGCTCCGCTAATGTTCCTCGAACCCGAACAACGTGTCGACAAACACTTCAGCACTGTAGCAGATGTTTGCAGAGCAGTTGAGCTGAACGAACAGGCTGCGTGGTGAAGCTCGCAGACACTCTTCGATTTTGAGCCTTTGCAAATACGAGGAATAGTATTTTAGTATCCCACTTGTTTTCGATTATTTCTTCAACATATTTACCAACAGACTTCATGAAAATGACGAGGGATAATGAATGGACTGATTATTTTATGTACTGATGATTATGGGTCGATTACTATTAAAAAAATTATACTTTTGACCAGAGGCCTTTATCAATAAATTCCCAGGCTGATAAAAGGTTAGACAGATGGTTATAACAAAAATAATTCTGTTAACCTTTAAACATTTAACACCCTGATGTAGACGCAATTTTTTTTATTCCGGTCTTATCAAAATGATGCCTTCGGTGTAGCGTGTAGCTTTAAATCAATACGGTTACACTGAAACGCATTCACTTATTTTGAAGCTGAAGTTAGTAAAGCAATTGTAGAATAAACTTACTTATAATAAACTGTAATATGTCAGATTCTACATAGAGAAATTACAGTGATTTTTTTTTAAAAAATAACCTTTACTAAATTCGGAAGGCTCATCTTAAGCTGGCGTACTGACATGAAGTGATATCGATTACGAAAGAAATGAAAATGAAAGAAAGCGCGGTTACAGATACATATATAATGATAGGTGCCTCATATAGACAAAAGAGTCAACAGTACACAGTACATACCATCACATCATCATCATCACATCAGCCTATCGCAGTCCACTACTGGACGTATGCCTCCACAAGCTCGAGCCAAAAATGGCGTGAAATCGTGTGTTTTGCCCATAGTCACCACGCTGGGCAGGCGGGTTGGTGACCGAGTACATATCGTTGGTACTCAACTCATTCGTCGTTCGGGTCCCGCCGTCGGATGTAATCGGTCGTTGAGTGCGGCTCGCTGCTGCCAGGCGGACCCCACGCCGACGTCCTTATTAAATCTACTGTACTGGTAGATACAAATGTTTATACTTCACATATTATTACTGTGTATTATATATCTATATATATCAGTCGATAGATCTCATGTGCATACAACAAGTGTCTACACAACGGGGACGAACACGTACGATCGATTGATACGGTCGAATCGGATTAACACTTAGAATTAACGTTATTGTGGAAATTTTAAAACTTACACGCAGGATGCGGTGCGGTTACGGCAATAAAGAATGTAACCATCCCCTCTCTTCCCGTGGGTGTCGTAAGAGGCGACTAAGGGATAACATAGTTCCACTACCACCTTGTAAATTAAAAAGCCGATCGATGGCGGGATAACCAACCAACTGCTGACTTTCAAATACATAGGCCAAAGACGGTGCCCAGCGTGGTGACTATAGGCAACACACATGAGTTTACGCCATTTTTGGCGCGAACTTGTGGAGGCCTATGTTCAACAGTGGACTGCGATAGGCTGAAGTGATGATGATGATGATGAATAATTTATATTACAGCTTAGTATTTGAAAAACGTTGCAAAATAATAATGGAACTATTTTTTCTATAATAACTCCGCAAATTTGGTAAAATCCTCGTGTAGTTCACATCACTCTGCTTTATGAATATATTCAACGTATAGTTCTTCAGCCCTTTAACACAGGTACAGTTCTCTATTCCGATATTTTAATTAAGTTGAAAGCAAATGTAATAAAATTTTGGCAAGAATACTTCGACGACAGATCAAAAAGTAAAGGAATATGGTATAGAACCAAACAGCCAACCTTATGTAACCGTCCTTAGTTTCTTGGCGCCGATACGAGCAGATCCGAAACTGTAACTGCCTTCAGGCTGCGATCCGGACATATTCCGTTAAACAGCTTTGCCGCATTAATGGGCAAATCTACATCATCAGCTTGTTTAGAGTGCCATAAAATAGAAGATGTGCTGCACATAATGGCTGAATGCGTCCGGAACGAAGCAGAAAGGGCAGAATTTCTTGAAAGAATTAATGTAAATTCCTTTGATACTGGCATATGGAATAGTATTCTGGCCTTTCCAACGTCTGGAGAGGCAAGGATGCTATACAGATTAGTATTCATAGGATTAAGACGTCGACATTTGTAGATTACTTTAGAGATTAATTGTATAGTAGCTCACATAGGGGTGACATGATCACTTCGTGATCAAACTCAAAAAAAACACAGGAACAGTTAGAGCCCATTATTATTAAAACAATGTGTTATATTAACATGAAATGCGTTTTCATAACATCAACAGATACAAATACCAACGTAAATCGAGTGTTTTATAAAATTAAAATCAAATTGCATTATTCGATCCGCGTTAAAAGCACCTTCGAACCGTATACACAATCGATTTACAATAATTAACTGACTATGGCCGGCGATGTTTCATAAAAAGTCCCAAGCCTGCATCTTCACAGATTTCGATACAATGTTCAATCAATCTAGCTGTTAGTGGAAGAGTTACAACCGATCGGTTTGAAGCCCTAGCGTTATTAACATTCACATTCACGTGCTGAGTGCAGGAACCCGGTCGAGTGAGTGCACTCGCTCTGTGACGAGGCTTCCGGCGGCACAAGCGCCGCAAACGAGCCGCGTCTGCATGTCACTCAGCTCCCTGCGCTTACCGCCTCTCCGCAGAGTCCCTCCCCTCACGGTTCAAACACGAGGACTTTTTCGAAACTAATTGCCTTGTCTACTTCCACACCAACACACCTATACCTGACTAAAGGACTCCAACCACTTGGAAAGAAACAAGTTTTTAATTGTATTTTAAAGATAGAAGTGGGTTTAATATAAAGATAAGTCGATAGTAGAGAAGTAGGTCGATGAAAAAATATTCAAGTAATAACGCATAATTAGATATAACTCGAAAGGTAGTTATTATCGAAATCGGTAGAGTGTCGAAATCGGTCCACCCAGACAAAAGTTCTAAAGTGACATACATAAAAAAAAATCAGTCGAATTGAGAACCTCCTCCTTTTTTGGAAGTCGGTTAAAAAGGAGGTAGTCCGGCATGGCCTAAAGCCGTCAAAATCTACCCGCAAATTTCAGTCTCGTGAACAAGACATTCGCAGTTAATTTCGAAATATCGAGTTCCGTAAAATGAAAATATAAAACATGATAAATATCCCGTTTCTTATGAATAGTTTTAGTAATAGAAGTAACCATGTTAATCTAAAATCTCATATAACAAATAATTATTATAAAAGACACCTAAATCACATCCAACTGCAGAGTACTGATATTTGTTTCTGTTTGTATTTCGTGTCTACGATTAGATTACAAGAGATTTGCTGTCGTCGGCTGAACGTCACGTTCTACGGTATCAGTCATATTTGTGGGAAATAAAAAATAAGTAGTTATAATTCTATCCATACACAAAAACAATGTTAAAAATAATATTATTTAACCCTGCTCACACACACACAAAAAAAGTTAAAGATAAAACTTTCACTTGAACTTAAATTAATCCAGTCGATATTATAATACAGCACATAGATCTTAGCTCATAAATCTGTCCGTCTGTCTCAGAGCGAAAGCACGGTCGTGACGTACCGCCGCGGCGCCAGCAGCGCCGCACAAACCACTAAACACACATCGTCGTCACAATCGTTGCTCAATGATAAATCAGCGGTGGATCTGTTACTTCGTAGCGTTTTCCACAGGATAAATATACAACGTTTCTGGCTTAGTAGTTTGAAAAATAACTTGAATATATTACATTTCTACAAAATCAGTTTCGGTCCTTTACCTAGGTCACACACAGATTGACTAACTTTCGAGACCTCCGACCGCTTCGCAACACTTGTGGCCTTCGAAGACTGATTTTGCCATTATAACATAAATATTAAATACATAAATCTGTACATCAAAATCTTGTCACAAAAATAAAGACCTTTTTTGTTTTATTGCTGATATCTCCACTTTGGAAGCCATTTTCTCATTCATCATTATTTACACATTCGTGTTTAATGTTCTATGTGATATTACAATATACGGTATTTCAGAAGGTATTTCTTTTTTTGTAGAGAATAAGTCATTATTTATAATCGACCTAGTTCGGAGGATGGCGGGTGTTGCTACGCCGAATATAAAAGGTTCAAGGATTTCTGGGCTCGTTGTTACTACGGAGACGTCAGCGACGCGCTCGCACGGCGTTGCTTAGCGCTGTGTCGAGATCGAGGTCAGCTTCTTAATACCGTGTACCAATTCAGAAATAAATTAACATACCTGATATGTTATAGTCAATTTTCCTTTCGTGACGTGTAAGGAGTGAGGCTAGCTTCAAATCGAGACTTGTTCCAATAACAGGTACAAACTCTTAGGAGCTGGACTCCATATTTCAAAAATTTCTTTCTTTCTCCATAATCTTATGTAACGCTCTAGAAAGAAAAATGAGACAGTCAAATTATTGAGACGATGGTATTCAAATTTCTCGGTGTATCCGAGCATCTAAATGTTGTAAGAATTGAAATTTCGAGACCGACAGTATAAAATTTTTTATTGCATCAGGAATTTTGCTAATTGATGTCTATTTTTACACCTCCGTATAGAATACGAGATGATGGAGCACGCAGCACGAAGCGCGGAGCCGGGCGAAGCCGAGGGGCGCGGTCTAGTCTCAATGAAATATTGCGACGAGTAAATGCGATATTCGGTATTTTCTGAAATGCTCGCCGCCGAGATGATGTTATTTATATTTCATTAGAAGCTGGAATCCGCCGGGAATTTGATTTACTTGATCGACGATTTACATCAGATTCTACTCCGTTTTCGCCTTTTGAACGTTTTCACGAAAATATCACGTTAAGTAATGATCTACAGAAACACACATACATAGGTGTCGCTTCCTACACATTTCATTTACCGCCCGCTCTAAGTACATAACTTGATAATAAATTACTCGACGACACTCCCTGAACTCTTTAAAAGTTCATGTCTACAATCTTCAGGCTTCACAGTAACACGCGGAACAGTGTGTTACTGATTTTCTTATTTTACTTTAACCACTATTGCTGTGCTCATGTTTTTATCCACTCAAATGTTAATTGTTGTAATCTAATATATAAAATTCTCGTGTCGCGGTGTTTGTAGTTCAACTCCTCCGAAACGGCTTGACCGATTCTCATGAAATTTTGTGTGCATATTGGTTAGATCTGAGAATCGAACAACATCTATTTTCATCCTCCTAAATGTTAAGGGTAGCCCATCCCTAATTTATTTTTAATTTTTAGATAAATTATTTATTTTTTATTTTATTACGATTTGGCGTTGCAAAATACATACATCCTAAATTTTCACCCTTCTACCACCAAGCCCTATTTTTAAATAGCGTTTAGCGGCAAGACAACGTGTGCCGAGTCAGCTAGTATACGAGTATAAACTATAATGTAACATAGAGACCGGCAGTTCTAATTGTTACGTTACACATACAGACTAACGTTTCTTCATAGAAACGTTGCTAGCCGACGTAACAACGTTTAATTTAGTACATACTTACATACCTATAAAAGTAATGTATTATCCTGAGAAAGGAGAAAGTGTAAGATATATAATAAGAATAGTTGAATAGTATAACATTATACAAAATGACTTATTTTCTGTTAAGCTGTGTTTCATTGGACGCGGCGACAAAGTAAAAGAAGCAGCGACTAATGAGGAGTGACGGCGCGCAACAAGTACGACTGTACGAGAGGAAGCCCACGGCGAGCGGAAGCCTTTGAGGGCAGAATGATTCCTATATCTAATCTGACAAAGAAAACTCTAACAACGCCGCGTACCGCGGCTAGATAATGTCGAGCGAAGTCTAAAGCAATAAAAGGCCTTTTACAGTGTAGCCTTTGTTAGCAGTTAGCACTACGTAGTCGCGGTCGGGCGCGCGGTGTCACCTTGCCACCGCCCCGGCAACACCACATCACCCCGCCCCACCCCCGCGGCCGACTACCTCGCGCGCCTCGATGTTGCCAGATTGAAATTTTTCCCTTTATATTTAAGAATTCTCAGTACTTCGGAAAAATTCTTTGAAGACCTCTTGAAGGGTATTTTTTTATATTTTTACAATTTATTATAAAAGTGGAACGTCGCCTCTTTGAAAGCCTTTTCCATATTTTGCTGTTCTAATAGAGTTGTATGATCTCTCGACGTGTGTAATGAAAATGTCACAAAGTGATGACATACTTTTTGTAAGTTTCATTTTTGGCGATATTAAAGACACGGGTTCTGGTACATTCGATCCATCCGGGATTATTTACAAAAATTTATTATGTAAATCATTTGATTTAAATAATACATAAGGAAAAAGATGGTAGCTTCATCCGTCACGAGTCGCGAAGCGCTGCGGCGGATTATTAGGTTACGTTTCGTTTTGTCATTCAGCTGCGAGGAATTAAGGATCGCGATGAACGAGATGAATTTGAAATAAACCGAGCACCTGGCTGAAAGCACCTACTGCGCGTAAATTTAGAATTGCAGAGACAACTTATCCAATCCATACAAACTTGTTTCTAATGAATTAACAGTAGGAACTATAAGTCTTCTTCTTGACACCGAAGTAACAAACACAAATAATAAAGTAACATTACATAACAGTTTCAGACAAGCGGATGCAGCTAACTGTACGGATGGGACTGAGGAGTGTTAATTTAAAAAGACGTGTTCATAGCAAAACTGCACGTTTATTACTGACATTTAAATATAATGCTTATAAGGTATACAACATACCTATACTACATACTTAGAACGTATACAACTTACTTATACGTATACTACTATACTACACGCCCAACCAAAAAAAGAAAAAAAAATGCAATAATACAATAATTGTATTTTTTTTTTTAGTTTTAAAGAAACAATAGCTTAAATGATAAACAAAAAGAAATTAAGTAAAATTACATTAGTATTTTTTTTTTTTAATAAAAAGCGTCGGTACATGGGTTGATTAACTTATACTACTTATCTAAATAAGTACTAAGTAAAGGAAAGAAATATAATATATGCTTAATTATAATACAACTTAGTGTTGTTTTTATGTACAGTTTTCTCAGCACCTTTGTATAAAATTATTACATTAGGGTTAATTTCCTTAACAACTAAATATGGTCCGATATAAAGAGGATCAAACTTTTTTCTATTTTCATTTTTTATTAAAACAAAATCTCCTTTTTTGTATGAGATAGGATTAACATAACCATCATATCTTAATTTTCGCATATCCTTAGATTTAGATAAATTTTCTCTCGCTTGCATTTGAGACTTTTGTAAGCGAAACTTAAGTTCGTGAGGATAACTTGAATAATTATATAATGGCTCTAAAGAGTTTACTAAGTTACTAGGGATGTTACAAGGTTTTCCATAAACTAATTCATATGGAGTATATTTGGTTTCACTATGTACTGTAGTGTTATAGGCAAAACACCAATATGGTAGCCATGTACTCCACTCGCGTGGTTCATTTTTAGTCTGAATTCTGAGAAACGATATAAAATGTTTGTGATTATTTTCTAAAGATCCTATTGTTTCGTGGTGATAAGGGGTGGAAAACATAGGTTTGATATTTAAAATTTTACAAACCTCACGCATTGTTTGCGAAACGAACTCGGTGCCTCTGTCACTTAGAATTTCTCGAGGTATGCCATGCTGTAAAATAAATTTACTTACCAATGTTGATGCTACGGTGTTTGTTTCCTTGTTTTCGAGCGGATAAGCCTGTATAAATTTCGTTAAATTGCACTGAACAGTAAGTATATATGTATAGTTATATAGATCTCTATCTAAAGGACCTATTAAATCTACAAGTATACGATCAAATGATGTCCCACTGGTTTCGGTAATCACCATGGGTTCTTTAATGTACTTAAAATGCTTTTGCCGTTGGCATTGATCACATTTTCGTACAAACTCCGTCACATCCTTTTCTAATCCTGTCCAAAAATATTTCTGTCTAATATTATTAATCATACGTCGAATTCCAGCATGTCCACTTGTGGCCAACAAGTGATAGTCATTCAAGATAACGCGTTTGTCGTCATTTGATATTATTTTTCTTACACCTTGTATTACATGTAATCTTAGTCCGGACCATTCTTTACTTTCATTTATACATTTACTTAACTTCTTTATAATTTCCTTATTTTCATTTGTACGTACAATATATAAATTATTTATTTTTAATTTTTTACTAATTAAACACAGATCCCTCGCAAAGACACGTCGTGTACATTGTGATTGAGCCTCTGGTTTTACAAATAATATTTTTTCATTTGGTAAATACGCAAAATACTTGTTTTCTTCTGTCACACTACTTTTACACTTCTGCCACTCTGTCTTACTACCAAACTTTAACTCCACATAATCCATCGGTTTTCTGAGAACTTCTACCACTCTTGGTTGATCAGACCAATCGTAATTTGAAGCCTCATCATCCGATTGATTTTGCGTTGTTGCTTTATTTGCTCTATTACGCATTGCCCTAGTCATTACCATCATCCTAATGTTAGCGTGTAAATCTTTCAATTCGTCACTTGTCACTCTTATACGAGATAACGCGTCTGCAGCTACGTTATCACGTCCTCTTACATACTCTATTATAAAGTCATACTCTTCCAGCTGTAATCTAAACTTCATCAAACGACTAGATGGATTTGTCATACTAAAAAGCGATATTAAAGGTTTGTGGTCGGTTTCAATTATAAATTTTCTCCCGTATAGATATGGACGAAAGTATTTAATAGACCATACAATAGATAACAACTCTTTTTCTACTGTCGGGTAATTACATTCAGCTTTATTAAGCGTGCGACTTGCAAAAGCCACCGGTCGGCGGTCTTGGTTACATAAAACGGATCCTATTGCATATCCAGAAGCGTCAGTCTGTAATATGAATACGTTGTCATTGTTTAGTATGGGATATTGCAACAAAGGTGGTGATATTAATAATTCTTTTATTTTTATAAAGGCTTCTTGGCAATTTGTGTCCCACGAGAAAATTACATTTTTGCGCGTAAGCTTATTTAAAGGTATACATAACTTAGCGAATTGTGGTATAAATTTTCTATAATAGTTAGCAAATGCTATGAATCGTTTTACTTCTTCTGCTGATTTTGGAATGGGATAATTTTCTATTATTTTTGACTTATTTGGGTCGGGTCGAATTCCGTCAGACGAAACTATATGTCCGAGATAAAGTAACTCTTTTTGTAGGAAAACACATTTCGCCGGATTTAATTTAAAATTTACTTTTCGGAGTCGTTCAAATATTGCGATTAAATTTTGATTATGTTGGTGTAAATTTCGTCCGAAACATACTAAATCATCCAAATAAATGAGACATTTTTCATAATTTAAACCAGACATCGCTACTGTCATAGCTCTAGAAAAGGCATTGGGACTTGTTTTTAACCCCATAGGCATACGTTTCATTTGGTATTGTCCCGTGTGGGTGGTGAATGCAGTATATTTTCGGCTTTCTGGATCTAACGTTAGTTGATAATATGATTGATATAAGTCAAGATGTGTAAAGTACATTGAACCAGACAAAGCATCTAATATGTCGGATATATTAGGCAGTGGAAATTTGTCGTCTATTATGCGGTCGTTAAGTTTCCTAAAATCGATCACTAACCTCCATTTTTTCTCCTTACCATCATCTTTCTTAGGCACCAGTAACACTGGGCTCGACCATTCGCTAGCTGTGGGCTCAATTATATCGCTTTTAAGCATACTTTGTACTTGACACTCAATTTCTTCTCTCTGAGCATAAGGCAACCGATAAGGCTTGGTATATACCGGGTCATTATTTTTTAAATGTATAGAATGTGAGTAAATATTTGTGGCTGACAATTTATCGCCGTTCAATTGAAAAATATCCGAATATTTCGCACATATATTTTCTATACATTTTCTTTCTTCTAAATTTAACGAATCTAATTTTAACTCTTTAAACATTCTTCGCACTCGATTTCCATCACTTTCATACTTTTCATAGTTACAAATTACGTATTCTGATAATTGTTCTACTTCCGGATTAAAGTAACTTAAACGAATGGTTTCATCTCTACAATTTAATATTTGTATTCTAAGTTTTTCATTTTTTGGCTTACTTATACTACCCGCTATAAAAACTCCATCGCATAACTGTTTCGGAAATACAACACAGTCGTCCTTGAAGTTAGTATTCACAAAATAAAATTTCTCGCAACGTGGCGGAATATCTATGTAATAATTTTTTTCTAAATAACCTGTATCCATGGGAATAGTTATTGTTTCTGAATTTAATTTTAAAGTTACGCTATTAGTTTCATAATTTACAATAGCCTTATATTTTCGTAAAAAATCGCGGCCTAAAATACCATGTTCCGGAAAATTCATATTTTCAATAACATAAAAAGTGTGAATAAACCCTAAATTTTGCATGCAAACTTTCAAATTAATAAAACCTTTCGTTATAATTGTACCACCTATTCCTTTAATTTCTTGAACATCATTAATTATAGGTAGATGCCGTACCGCCTCAAATTTCACGACTGATAAGGACGCTCCGGTGTCGACTATCCATTTGAAATGTAAACTGTTTACTATTGTGTCTATACTATTGCTATTTGTAAATGCATTTATAAATTTAGGATCGAAAAAACTGGTTTTCGGTAGTATTATAGTTATCAGTTACTTGACTTTGCTCTTTGTTATGTAAATAGTGCACGTTGTGGCCTCTAGTCGAAGATCCACGTGATCGGTAAAATTTATCACCTCTGGGCCTTTGTCCAAAAAAAGGTCTTTGTCCACGAGGATTGTCTGACCTTGAGTAATTTTGGAAATAATTAGGAGAATTTTGAGAGGTCCATCTCTGACCAAAAGGACTGCGCGTCGAGTAATTATTAAAATATGCACGGTTACCTCTCTGTGCTGCGCGACCTCGACCTCGCTGATTGTAAGATAAGTACCTTACCTGGTTTAAATTTCCTCGACCCACTCGACGAGCGTAAAACATGGACTCCCTCGGCTCACTGCGATTTGAAGACAACTCTTCCTCTTTTGCAGCTTGAATAACGTCCTTGAGAGAGTCGTAGTTGCGTGCTGTCAAAATCAAACTCAAATTTTTGTTACGCAAACCGTTTGCGAAACGATGAACCGCTAGCTTTTCGTTTAGTGGCTTTAATATATTATATGCTGACGTATTACCATCCGCCTGCGATACAGTCAATTGCGTAAATAACTCCTCTAACGACTTACCGTACTCTTCAATAGATCGCGATCCTTGGTTACAAGTAAGTAACTGAGAGTGCAAGGCTGTACTAGATTTTGTTGTAAGAAGATGTTTTCTAATATCAGTAATTAAACTTGAACAACTTGTGTAAGTTTTTTCCAATCGCAACTTTGCACTTTCTGTTAAACGTGTTTTTAAAACAAAATTGATAAGAGAACTCTGTTCTGTCGGTTCAATCATAGTACTATACAAATCTATTGAATCTATCATTCGTTTTGTCATATCCTCAGAACCATCCATCACCGGAATTAAGCTCACGGCAGTTTTAAGGTCAAATTTCGCCATTATGCTGTCCTTATTGGTGCTTACGATAGGGGCGTAAGAATAAATTTTACGATACAACTTCTGTATACTTAAACATACATTTTCAATTAAATTTGCTTCTTCGACACTTAAATTTAGTACTTCCAATTTATAGGTAGAACTTTCAAAAATACTAAGATATTCGTCATATAATTGATCTACTAAATTATACTTTAACTGACCAACCTGTTCTACTCTCCTTAACGGTCCTAGTTTACATATAGCTTCTCTCAATATTTGTAATTCTGTATATATCTTTTTTAACCTATTAGCCATTACTTAACTAAAATATCCATTTATTTATTCTATAAGTTCGAAACAATTTAACAAATTAAACTCCTTATTATAATATCTAAATTAAGAATCTAAAGAATTAAGGGTACAAAATATATTCTTCTAAAGTAATTAATAATAATATAAAGTATTTATAAAAATATAGTGGTAGAAATATTACGATATACACACTGTAAACGCGGTACTATTAGCGTTAAATAATAATAAAAAAAAAACACTTTAATGACCTTTCACTTCACTATTAGTTATTGATATATTAGTTACACACTCACGACTCGACGATCGACGATTAGACGTTCGGTCCAGCTCCAGACTCATATTGACGGTCTCCACGTTCACGTGCTTCACGGAACCGACGGCTTACAGATCGGCGAATAGATTCATCTCGCAAAGCGCTGTTCATCCAGCTCTGGTGACATTTTTTGTAGAATCGCAATAAAACGAAAAAACCTCCAAGTAGCAGTGCTATCGTTATAACGATCAACAACACGTTCATAGAGGACATGTGCGCTTTGATCTGCTGTAAATGTGCATCGTTATCTCCACCTGATGCAGTTTGGGCCAAAAATACATCCTCTTTCTCAACTTTTGATTGGCACATTATGACGGATTTGTATAGGTACACACACTAGCTTCTCAAAAAAAAAAAAAAATAATGAAATAAATGGATTTAATTATCACGCCACAACTTAAGTCTCACGTGTTTCTAGAATCATACTGTTCACCGTTCACATTTTATTATTTTGTAATAAAAGTTCGCCGCCACAATTCCATTGTTCTCGGTTATTTGATACACTTAGAGAAAACGCGCCGCGTCAACTTGCAGGGTCGCCATGTACGGATGGGACTGAGGAGTGTTAATTTAAAAAGACGTGTTCATAGCAAAACTGCACGTTTATTACTGACATTTAAATATAATGCTTATAAGGTATACAACATACCTATACTACATACTTAGAACGTATACAACTTACTTATACGTATACTACTATACTACAGGAACGTGGTGTTGGCAAGACCTAGGCACTGTGTCGCCGCAGACCGCCTGGCGCCGCTGCCCTGCGACTTGTTCCCACTGTCGTATTTACATACCTTTTACACGCCGACGACCTCTACAAGGTACACATATCTTTAAAATTCATATTACGACGTAGAATTACATAATAACCTATCATGTCATTACTCTCGCTTCTCGTCTTGTGCCAGAAATATTGACAAATGTATTTCAGTAGCCATGATGTTACTAAGAGGAAAACTAATGAACTCAACAACGAGGTGTTTAAAAATCGTCGATATTTTATTTTTCGTGCTAAAAATTCGCTATCTAGATACGTATATTATTAGACTCATAAGAAGAAACGTTGATTTCTTTCCCGATCTTACTTCAATACGCGTGCGGTTTTACTTTACAATGACTACTTAAAGTTTCCAGTCGACCTCATAAACTTCAATCTCGTCCCGTGCCCTGTGTACCGCGTCCTTTGAGCCCTGGAACTGTGACCTAATTCAAATGATGCGGTTCATCGCTTCCGACCAACTGTTGTGGAACTGCCAATACCGATAATGGCTCCACAAACGTGTGTTTGTTGGCCTCGATAGATACAGGATTTATAGCGGAAATTAATTTCGTTCGTTTCTAGGACCTACACGGACACAGTGAAAATAATTATTTTGTGTATATTGATGATAATAATTGTACCTAAAAATTCGTTTCTGGCGTATCGTCTACGTGTCTCTTAGACTGGATCGATTTGTACAACTTATTCGTGTAGCTTTTGTCAGTATTCTTATGATAAACAAGCTCAGCGACTATCCGATAAGTGTTGGTTAGAGAATCTACTCACTCAAGATTATTTATTGAATTGTTACACAGCCGTTGAGACATAATATTACTGACATTATCTCGACGTGAAAATGTTTACAGAATGAAAAGTCCTCACAATAAGCATCACATAAAATTAAAAAGGCTCATTGGAGTGAGTTACTGTAATAATAACCATTTAATGTAATCCTCGACAGCGCTCAGACACAATATAAGCGAGATAATCTCACAATCAGAGAACAGGTCTCGCACAAGGACGCACGCGCCCGCGAGCCCGCGAGCCCGGGACAAAGGGCTCGCTCGCGTTAAACTAATTTCGCTTTGTATTCCGACCGTATCAGGTCGTTATAATTATCGCCGGCACTTAATTCGCGGAACTCGTTCACTCGGTTAAATAACATTTAAAATAAAATTGAGCTCTTGAAGGCGAGGCGGCGCAGCGGCCCTCGCCGTTGTCCAATAAATTCTTATTTAATCTTGTACTGGAGGTGCTAGGAAAATTTCACAGTTAAAAATAGACTTGAAACGATACTTAGTCTTGCTAAACGGAAAAATATCCATTTAAATTATTGACTTACAGTCTGGAGCCCGCGACGGTCTGAGTGTAATAAGTGTATTAAGTATAATATCAAATATTGAAACTGCGGGGTGATGTTGGCACAGGACACAAATTGACGGCTTTCTCATTATCTTATAGCCCTGTTCTAGGTTTAATTTGTAACTGTAAATAATAGAGTTTACAACATGAGTTTGCAAACGATTTACTTTTGTTTGTAAAATATATTAATGAAAGTAATAGCTTACAAAGAGTTGTTAAGTGAGTATAATATATATGTGTGAATACACAAGAGTTTTTTAGTGATCGACATTTATCGCTGCAAAGGAACACTTCAAACCGCCCGGTAGTTAATATTAACATGTTCAAACAAACTGCTCGACTCCACATCGCCGGCCCTCAGTACAGATTACACTGTACCCAATCATCCACTCGGTATCTCACACGTAATCTCGTCAGCGCATTCATTAATCAACATTAACGGCAAAGACACGCTCACTACATCGATTCGGCAGTCAGAGCTTCTTAGAAGTTCGAAGTGTTCTAGTAAAATATTTAAAGCTCGGTCCCCTCTAACTCCTGTTAATGTTTTCCTCTGAAAGCTCGCGAGGTAGCTGTTAACGCCCGGGATCGCTCGGATTTAAGGACGAGAGTTACTACTCGGGTTACTGCTTTTACGTCTACGGCTTTAACTTGAGGCTCGTTAATACGTTAAATTTTGCGCGTCGTTGCCGCCATTAGAGTTCGGTTAATGAGAGTCGTTTGCTTCAGTTATTTCATTTTAAAATATAAACTCGAAGTGAGATTGCTTATAAATTATGAAAGCGGGTTTTATTACGTTCACAATATTTATTATTATTATCACATTTCGTAATATATTTACTAATTGAATGTCTGGAAAACCAACAGCACAATACATGACAATACTATCTATATACATATAATAAAATGGTAGGAAAGTCAAAACTGTATGTACATTGTGAATATTTTTTTTAAAGAATACTTGGGGTGTGATCTACAATTGATACCGAAGCCAAAAATATAGTTTTTAGAATTTTTGTCTGTTTGTCTTTTTGTCTTGTATGTCCGGGATAAACTCGACAATTACTACAGGGATTTACTTCAAATTTGGCACAAATATTATTAAGAAGTCGGGTCAACATATAGGCTACATATTATCACGCTATCACCTACGGGGAACGAGCAGTGAACATTTGTTTCTTCAAAGCATTCTGTAACAACGTGTAATCTAACGACGCATATTTGAATGTTGTTGTTATTATGTTAATAATAACCATGCTATAAGCTAACTTCACACTATAAATAAAGACATTCTGTAGTATATTTAGTATCAGCATTGCACCTGTGCGAAGCCGGGGCGGGTCGCTAGTATATAATAAATTTACTTAGTGAAAAGATTTCTAAACATCCGTCTAACTACGTTCTAGATGTCTGCCTGGGCGTACCCACAGTGGTGCAAGATGGGATAAATGCCCCATCTTGACTCGAAGATAATTACAGATATTTTAGATTTCAACAAGGATTATTCGGGTAGATGTAGCCAAAATCTCTGCAGACTATTATTAAATTAGTGTAAATTGTAAAGGTACGTGAAAAGTTTTTACATTTAACAAATAAATTTGTTTTGACCCACCCTTACGGAGTTCTGGTTATACCCGTGGATGTCTGTGTCTGCGATGACAGATTATTTTCATTAAAAACTACCATCATCTGCGTAGAAGCTGCGGGTACCTAATTTAACTTTCCTTTACGAAGCACACAAAGATATTCTTAACATAATTTCTTCAGTCATGAGCGTCATTACGTATGAAAAGTAGATACGAGATGTAAAAGTAAATATTCGACGAGTTCGCTATTTATATTAAAACAATAAATAACGGTTAAATATTTCATTGAAATTCAAACTCCGCGCGTGATTATACAGCGCTCGAGTTTTAATTTAAATACATTAGAGTCACTCCGCGCTCGCCTTTCTCAGGACACGCTTCGCTCGTGTGATTAGCAATGACATAAGAAATATCTACAAAGGGTTGTTTGTCAATTTAATTAATAACTTCCTAAGGTTTGTAATATTAAGTATTCTGTCATAATCTTTAAACTTTTAGAGCATTTAGCAATAAATTCATGGGACCAATTTAGTTACTTATCGAATACATTGAAGTTTAGGGTATCTTAGTTGGTATGAGTCCTAACCCGACATTTTATAGCCTAGTATAACCTTCATCAATAAACATAAATAATATATATTGTAACAAATTTTATTACACCTTATTGTGTGGAAATAAAAATATAATATTTTTAATAACGTAGATATGTACGTGAATAGAGCTAAGGAAGAGTTCGTGTCAATAAAACATTAATACCCGCCTACAGAGTAGGTACTTAGGTATAAAGACAAGCCATTGACGTAAAGATTCGATAAAATTCGTAACTACCAGGCGGACGTGCTCGAACTGAAGCTACAATGGCATCCTACCGTCTTCTTCCTCGTCAGCGACAAATGTGACATCAGCGCTTTGTATCAACTGTGATAAATGTATGATTAACTAATTAGACGTTTGTTCATTAACATTATTACTTTTAATCAAAATATGTTTCAGCTAAGTAAGTTTTGATAAATACAAGCTGTGTTGCCATTACATAATTGTGTTTGCAGGCAAACGAAGAAAAACCGACTTCAATTACATCGACAAGTAATAATACAACGTAGGTAGACGAAAAAATAGTCCAGTAAATACGCGTTATCAAAGATTACTCCAAAAGTTGTTATCCGAACTCGATGAAATTTAAATGTGACCACATGATAAACATCGGCTTTCGATTAAATCAAAAATCATCAAAATCGATACACACAGTAAAAAGTTATGCGGATTTCCGAGAGTTTCCCTCGATTTCTCTGGGATCCCATCATCAGATCCTGGTTTCCTTATCATGGTACCAAACTAATGATATCTCCTTCTTATATATATATACGGTCGAATTGAGTAACCTCCTCCTTTTTTGAAGTCGGTTAAAAAATTACTTAAAGTTGCTTGAAACTGAAATTATATTTTTTAATTACTAAAAAGTTAGGTTTACTGTTCGAGAATTTTTGTAATTAAAAATAAATCAAATACGAAGTCTAAAGAAATAGGCAACTAGCGCCGACATGGACACCGAGTGGCGAATAGTTGATGACACGTGACGCGGAGTAGGGTCGCCATCTGCGGACGAGGACCGCGCCGACACGTGGCGCCACAACGTGCAGGAGCGAACAATTTGGCAACTGATCGTTAAAGAAAATTTATAACTGGCTTCACTATTATATAGTCATTTTACCTGAGCCCATGTTATGTAATTATAACTATAGATTAGTATGGCAAACATATTTGTGTACGAGAACTTTCTTTAAAGTTGAAGGTGATGAACAGGGTTCTCACCTTCAGGGTGAAGTTCTCGTCCGCCATCGCAAAGGGAGGATACTCCGACCAGACGGGAGATGTGACTGGCGGGTTACTGCCCCCCCAACGGCTGTTGTCGGGTTCTTGTATATATACTCAATCACTTTAATAACTTTGATAGCGCGATGTTACTTCAGTTTTCTCTAGTTTGTATGTCGCGCGATAGATGTCGCTACAAAGTATTCTATGACAGCTGTTTTCACTAGTCTGCTGGCACAGTTTGCAGAAGCTCTGCTTTCTGATTTGGAAGTTTTGGATTCAATTTTCGCCATAATCTGGATGTAATACTTATATTTATTTATATATGTCATATTTCTATATGTATTTATTTATAAAAATTAGCTATATCAGTCGGCGGTTACCTATAACACAGTCACCTTAGGAACAGACGACTATGCGTGAATGTTAAATATATTTATTATTATTTATTGAAAGGAGATATAAAATCTGTAAAGAAGGGCGTGTCCGGAGAAACCTGAACGTCTGGTTGCCACGTAACTTAACGTAGGGCCTTGTCGCTACAGGCGCTTGACCCGCAAGTGGGGCGAGGTCCCGCAGTAGTTCAGCCGAGCCGAGATGAGCGAACATCGACACTGTGACCCCGGCTTGCCGACGAGATTATGTCACTACGTGCCGCTTAGAGGACTCTTGTTATATTCTACTCAATACTTTATTATTATTTAATAAAGGTTACGATGTTCTATAGACAACTTGAGAATCAATGTCGCAATGTCGAGAATACTTATGAAAAATGTAACGTAATATTTTTTATCACGGTATGAGTGTTTGTGTTGGTGTGAATTTGTACCAGGGTAATTGGCACACAGGGTAACTCTGTGGGGGCTGCTGAATGTGAAGTAAATAAAAAAAATACAACTTAATACTGTCGAATTGTTTCTTTACAAATCTTATTTCTAACAATTGTTATTTTTAAAGTTTCACACTGCAACATACATGTAAATTTACTACATAACATTGAGGTGATCGTACATAATATGTTGCACAAAATGTAGAACAATGCGTATCACAGCCAAACCATACTTTTCTTAGCTCTATCGTTTCTGTGAAGAGCAATGTAGTCTGACTCGTGGGGAGGCAGTGTGTCGATTTCGAGGTCGTGATCAGTAAAGTATCCGAAAGGTCCGGCATTTAAAAAACTTAATAAACCGCGATAAAATCAGAAAAAGTTGTTTCATTATAATGAGTAAAATTCGCGTAAACAATAGAAAACTTAGCCATCAGTAATATAACTGACAACAAAGTCAAAATATCGAAGTTATCCCATATATAACTCTAAAGCCTATCAATATTCAAAACAACACGAGACTCTCCGCGTAATATTCGTCAAACTGGGAACACGTCAGCGCCACACGAGCGGTCTTTAGTATTATTAAACAGGTTCTTCGTAAAAACAATATTATCGATGGGATCACTTAATCGCTATTCACGATGCACGCTGTAATCTGATCGTGCGCACATCCCCGTGGTGCGCACTAGCCTTTCTTGCGTCGGTGTCATCGTATCCTCGTACTGTCTTGCTCGTGTGCTCGTGTGCTGCTGTGCTCGTGCGTCGCGGTGACATCACGAGACCTGCGTGAGATACAAACCAGATAATCCCTGTTCTTGAAATTACACACGTGCGTTGGCAGCTTTAGTTTTTTATTGTTACTTCACATTAGAATTTCGTATTGTAACCCAAAAATCCTGATAACTTCATTGAAATAAAACCATAAAAATGCTAACTGAATACAGATCTTACATTTTACGCAAAGGCATTTAGCATTAATTCCTTTTCACTTTTATTTTCTAATACATATATTTTTATATTTATTTTTATATTTTGTTTTAATGTATTAATATTGAATTTTATTTATCTATTGACTAAGATTTGATTAATTTAATGTATTCATGACGACTTGACTCGGTCTTACTTAATTC
Source organism: Melitaea cinxia (assembly GCF_905220565.1). NCBI lineage: Eukaryota > Metazoa > Arthropoda > Insecta > Lepidoptera > Nymphalidae > Melitaea > Melitaea cinxia. The sequence goes on along the minus strand of NC_059408.1, from coordinate 206,214 downwards.
AGTTTTACTTACAGTTTAATATCTTTTGGCTTGAAACGCGGGTTTTCTCATAATTTTTCTTGTTGCGCCGCACACGAGAAGAATTATAACTACTTAGTTTTTTTTTAATAAAGGCCAGTTAAGGGATTGAAGGGTCTACTGGGCAGCTTAGTTATAATTCCGAGGCTGTAACTATGTATATATGTAACGGTACATCTGCTCTATCAGCTGTCCCATCTCGCCTCAAGCGTCACAACATTTTTTTTTACTTTAAAGGTAAAAATATTATACACTGTATTAAAAAATAACAAGTATTAGGAATAACCTTTTACATAATTATACTTCATGAACGAACAAATAGTTACAGAACAGATCAGCTATTTTTGTTAGATTATTAATTTAGTAACGGACAGCCGCGCCTATCCTCGAAGAAATATTTCAGAGGCGATGAGTAGACTTGTTGTGTTATCGGTATATGTATTTGTTATTGTTATTCCTACAGAGTTCTTCATGTTATCTATAGCAAGTAATCAGACAAAGTTTTATATATATTATCTAAATTAAGAAGTATTTCTTTTTAACGTAACCATTTGATCTACACATAAAAAAATGGTGTGGTACATAAGACTTACGTATTTTGTATCGTTCAGTCTCTTTCAAAATATTAAAAGTTCCTTAAAATTATATTACGGAGAAAAAAGATAAAAAAACACTGTAGGTATACTATGTTAGCTACCTGTATAAATAAATAAATAAATATGACCATTTCAAAATTTATTTCCGTAATTTTCAGTCTGTCAGCAACTATCTAACTTGCTATCAATCTCACATCTTATGGTGTGACGCTTGAATTTATAATAATTATAGTGTGCATAGGAACATATTGTTTTAAGCCTGCTTTTTTCTCTAGAAATTGTGGGTTCGATTTCCATCCATTCCACCTCAGTCTGTATATGTTTTTATGTTTATATTATGTTTATATGTCAGAGAAAAATGTGTCACTATAACAGTCGGCTCTTACCTATAACACAAACATTGGGTTGCTCATCTTAGGATCAGACGACGGTGTGTAAGTGTGTTATAAGATATTTATTATTACTGAAATCATTTCACGCCAATGTTCCACAAACTTGGCCGTAATCTTTCATTCTTTCACAAATTCCATTGTTACATTTTGTGAGGAAAGAAATGGATTATTGTTATTATATTAAATGAGGGAAGAGCGTCTTAGCCTCGGTAAGCACTTACATCAGTCCTAATAGAATTACAGGCACGCCGCATTTTCGTCTCAGGAGATACTAATCGCGTTATCTCGAATATTAGGCTTATCAGGGTACTGTGATGAGAGGTGGGTGCGGAGCCGCCTCCCGCTCCTCGCTCCACTAACTCCACTACCATCGTGTCTCATGAAATACCCAAATTAGGGCACTTTACTGAACAACTTCTACAGTTGACAGAGATATCAGACCTTATCTACTGAACACCAACCCATTTCCAGTCCAGAACAATGTCACAATGACGAACATCATCACCCTACTTAAACATATGAGTAAGTTTCGTTAACAACATCAACTTAATATAATTTCACTTACGTTCAAAGTACGCCTAATCAAATAATAGGAATATTATATTTGAAGTTCGACAGCTGTATGAGTAACAAACCGGGAACGTGTAAAACTCACTGGAGCTTCAAATTTTAACTGTCAAGTATTACGTCGTTCGAACGGAGCTGTTCCGAAGACTGAAACTGAAGTCGTTAGTGGTCGGAAGACGCCGAGCTCGCGTCGTTTAATCAATGTGATCATTGTGTCCAACGATAAGTTCAGCGATCGATAAACGAACACAAAGTTTTGATATTGTCACTTGGTTTGTCACAACTCAGTTACGTATCTACATATGTATTCATTAGATATTTTTTTTTCTACATATATTATGTTATGAAAAGGTACTTATAATATTTAAGTATACCTAGAAATCGTCATTTGGATAACCCAGTGGATATAACTAGTGTAGAGTGATGCCAGATGATTACGGATTCAATTCCTGACTGACATGACACAGCTGTTGATTTTAAATGCCAAAATTCAATTTCAATTGAACTTAAGTAGGCTTTAGTTTGTAGCTTACAATCTATTACATTTTCAAAAAACTGATGCAATGAAAGCAGCTTAATGAGAAAAAATAATGTTTAATAAACTTTCATTGGTTCAAAATCATTAAATATAGAAAGCAATTAAGCGCAAGATATCCACTATCCCTGGGTAGCGTAAAACGCCAGCTATGATTAAATACCGCAGTAAATCATTAGTAACTGAAGGTACCTGCAGGCGCGCCGGTCTGCCGACCCTCGCTTACGAGCTGAACTACCTTAATAGCCGAATACCGCGTCACCGAAGACGCTTTCTGTTAAATCTATAATCTATACTAATATTATAAAGAGGTAAAGTTTCTAACTTTGTTTGTAATGTAGGGGGTAATCTTCGCAAATACTGATTCGATCATGAAAATTCTTTCATTAACAGTAAGCTACACTATTCAGGAGTGGCTATTAGCTATGGCTATAGGCTATATGTGCTGTGTGGCTACGGCACTAAAGAATTTAGCCACCCCCTCTCTTCCCGTGGGTGTCGTAAGAGGCGACTAAGGGATAACAAGGTTCCACAACTTAAGAAGCCGGCCGATGGCGGGATAACCATCCAACTGCTGGCTTTTAAATACACAGGCTGAAGACGGGCAGCAGCGTCTTCGTGGCGACAAAGCCAGCCCTGCGGTTACCAACCCGCCTGCCCAGCGTGGTGACTATGGGCAAAACACATGAGTTCACGTTGTTTTTGGCGTGAACTTGTGGAAGCATATGTCCAGCAGTGGCCTATATAGGCTGTAATGATAGGCTATATTTTATTATGATTGAACAAAAAATTCAGTGAAAAATGTAATATATAAAATTCTCGTGTCGCAGTGTTGTAGTTCAACTCCTCCGAAACGACTTGACTGATTCTTATGAAATTTAGTGTGCATATCGGGTAGGTCTGAGAATCGAACAACATCTATAATAAGCGATTCGACTTCACCGCTCCCAAGTAGAACAAATACACGCCTATATAACGCCTATATCTTAAAAAGAAACAACTACTTAGTCTACACGAAGTATGAACCAGCGATCGCTTGCGCACGTCCAATCAATTCTGAAGTAAAAGTTTTAGCTAAAAGATTATCCACTTATTTATTTTGTATGTTGGGATAATATTAAAAATCATTTATATTTTTAATCGACTTCCAAAAATGTCTATCAGCTTTCGATTAAAACGAGAATCTTCAAAATCGGTATTCCCAGTGTAAAGATATGCGGAATAGTACAACGTAAGTCGACGAAACAATAGTCAATCAAATACGCACTATCAATAACTGGAAACGTGCTTGTTAGATCTCAATTAAATTTAAACGAGACCACGTGACAAGCACCACCTTTCGAAAAAACAAAAATCATCGATATCGGTCCATCCAGTCAAAAGTTCTGAGGTAACATACATAAAGAAAAATCGAATTAAGAAACTCATCCTTTTTTTGGAAGTCGATTAAAAATACAGCCGAATTTTGACCCTTTTAAAAAGTCTGTTAACAAAATGAAGATGTCACATAACGTAATTCGCTTTTGAGTTCAGATATACATATCGATTCCTCGCCCGCCCTCACACTCCTCACAGTAACGCCCTAAGACTAGAACTACCGCCGAGCGCTACACATCCGTCATGTAAAGTACAGCGTCGCTCTGTTCCGTATTACTGTTAAGAAAGGACTCTTCTGATTTATCGGGACGACTTGCTCGCGTCGACCTTCGCCTATTAATATCGCTAATGTACCGTCAACGCTAAAGCAACTTTATACGTTGAAGATAAGATGTAAATTAGCTCAGTCCGGTGGAAGGTGTAGCAAACGTTTCGCTTGAATAAGTGAGTTTAGTTGGCGGGGGATGAAGATCCTCGACAATGGGACGACCGAGGTCGCGTGACGTCACGTGCTGATTTATTTCAAACAATATCACGAGTGTTCAGTGAGGGTTGTGTCGCCGATTGTTTGATGAGCGATACTGGGAGCCATCCGCGGCGCGTAATACGAGAATTATTAATTAATATGAAATAGAATTTAATACGAAATTAATAAATAAAAACAATGAAATATCGGGCTATAGAGTGGGTTATATAACTAATATGTGTCTCGGCCATTAACTTGCAACTTATGATAGCAAATAATATATTTGTCAGCAATAGCACTGTCGTACGCAATTAGAAAGGAATTTACAAACAACAGATGCAACGATCGCGCCACCTAGCACATCGTTCGATAGTCATCTACCCTCATTTATTATATTACTCAAGTTATTCTGACGTGTATAAAACGAATAGTGCAACCGCCGCTAAGGCAGTCTTGGCTCTGGCTTGGCACGATACATTTGTTGTATCCTGCTAGTAGCTTAACCTAGACTCATTCGATAATTAATTTGTGCATACGAATCAATTGTTATGGCGGATAACTCGAGCAGTGAAGGTGAGCGTTGATGCGCATCTCAAAGGAGATCTCCTTAAACCTACACCTGGGTCGCAAGTCCTAGGCACTGCTCTGAGTTACTCCCTATGCCACACGATAGATTGGATCGGATCGCATTACAATTTTGTTATAATCATTTTAAGTACTACCTACATAGTATTGTAAAGAGTGCGAGTATAACCTACGCCCGTGCCTTGCAAATATAGAAAAGGAACTTTCCAATTCAGTCGAAAGACTACATATTAAATGTTTATTTATTTATTTTTACTCAAAAAGACACACTTTTCCATTATTAATCTAATTTCAAATTATCTCTGTTTCTTTACTACAAGAAGCAAAGTGCATTAATTTTATTAAGAATGTTACAGGCTATAAATCAACATGCCGCGAATCATGGAAGCTACAAAACGAAACGGCTTGACCGATTCTCATGAAATTTTGTGTGCATATCGGCTAGGTCTGAGAATAGAACAACATCTATTTTTCATACCCCTAAGTGGTAGGGGGGGGATTAAGGGGGTTAATAAGATATAAGGCAAAACACCGTTTGCGGGGTCAGCTAGTATTTATTATAAAATACTAATTTACTCAACTAATTACTGACTGACTGAAGCAGGATTTTTATTCTAATGAGGACCGTTTAGGCGTTTATTCATTTAACAGTGGTTATTACGTGAAGTAATTTTAAAATTATAAATATCAACGTGAGAGAAACCACGGCGGAGTGCTAGGTCTACTGAGGTGTTAAGACTTAAATAAGCATGTTTTTGTTCACAAAGTAGTCTGAATCCGCTCGTGAACATCTCGTTGCGGAACGCAGGTTTATTTTCTATGTAAGAGAAGGTCTAAAAAACTAAAAAAAATGAATTTAGGAGTCTGACTCGTGTTGAATTTTTTTTTTTTTTTTCATTAAAACACGTTTGAAATTGTAGAAACAAAGAAATGTTATATATCTACGAATGTGAAACCCATGGAAGGATTTCGACTTTGACCTTCATGTATTTTAACGTTCAGTATAAATATTTTTATGGTATTTGTAATCATAATGGCTCATAAAAAATCTAAACTAGCGCGAAAATATAAAGTTTGATACAACTAACGACATCTATCTTTGGTAGGGCAAACTGCATTATGCATACAACGTAATGTTTTCAGTAAAGTACTCATGTACTTGTGTATGTACAACAACATTATGTATATCCACAATCATATTTACTGTTTCTAACTAATAAAGTTATTAGATAACATAAAAACTTGTTTTTGTTTGCTTACGGTCATAATTTATATTGATATATATTTATAGGTATATATTATTTATTTATATACAATGATTTAATGCTTTCTTTATAGAGCGAGGTCGACTTCACATTCGATAAATTGATTGAAAATTTATTTTAATAAGAGCCTGTTTCACTTTTTTACTTGTGTATAAACTTTATCCTGCAAATAAGTTACGATTAGACGTTGACAGCAGGAGGTAGAATAGGCCATTAGGACCTGTTTTTAACCGACTTCAAAAAAAAGGAGGAGGTTACTCAATTCGACCGTATATATATATATATATTTTTTTTATGTATGTTCGGAGATAACTTCTTCGTTTATGAACCGATTTTGATAATTCTTTTTTTGTTGGAAAGGAGATATTCATAGTTTGGTACCATGATAAGGAAACCGGGATCTGATGATGGGATCCCAGAGAAATCGAGGGAAACTTTCAAAAATCGTAAGGGTGACTAGTAAATTTAATCATGTTTTCATTAAGTACTATAAAGCACTACTATTTAATAAAGGTCTGGAGTCGATCTGATGATGGAGAAGAAAGATAGTCGAGGGAACTCTTCAACAATTTATAGCAATTACCTGCTTTTTGAACTTAATTCGTTTTTATTGATGAGAACTTTGCACCTGTATGAGTTATAAGTGCCATTACAGTCTGATGATGGAGACGAAAGATAGTCGAGGGTACTCTTCAACGACTTATAGCAATTACCTGCTGTTTGAACTTAATTCGTTTCTATTGATGAGAACTTTGCACCTATATGAGTTACAAGTGCCATTAAAGTCTGATGATGGAAACGAAAGACAGTCGAGGGAACTTTTCAACGATTTATAGTAAATTACCTGGTGTGTGATCATCTGTGTCGCAGGACCAGGTTTGATGATGGAGCCCATAAACACTCGAGGGAATTTCTCAACAATTTACAGCAGTTACCTTTTGCTGTTTGACGACCGCTTTGATATACGGCCGAACCCAATATTCAATCTAAAGATAGAGATAGGTAGTTATCATCGACTGCTAATAACTAACTATCTATCCTTTGTAGTTGTCCCAATAATTCGCATAGGGGACTACTATCTCCAGTTAGCTGTAGATAGACCGGCTACCTGAGCTCTTCCTTATATTCCAGTATACGCAGCGTCACAGACGGCCTCAGTTATGTTACACAGATGTTTTGTAGTATTTAAATTTGTCATACAAATTTTATTCATATTAAAGTAATCTTGTTTTATAAAAATATGGACAAATTAATTTTTACACAGACTTTTTAATTTATAATAAATGATATTATTTTAATATGGAATCCATGGTAAATCTAGTAACGGAACGTTTTAACACGACACGAAAAGACGCTACGACGCCATTACGCTTTATTGAATCGTTGTTTCGTTTGAATTTGTAAATTTTTTTTTACAAATCAAAATTCAAATTATACAAATCATTGCAAATTATAGGTACAATCATTCACCAAATTGTTTGTTTTATTCACAAGATGAGTAAAGTAAGTATTATTTCACAAGAAACATATTATTTTTATTCAATTAATTGTTGCAAAAGAGCAATATCACTTGAACTGCTACTTGAACTTGAGTCTGCCATTATTTTTCACTCGAAATTAATTTTATTTTAAACAAAGAAAATACTTTTTCAATTAATAAATCTTAGTTATCCCCCGAAAACTATAGATCGGATATTTTTGTTACTAAAGATAACCAACGTTACTGACAGATAGAACTCTATTATTATTGGGACGCTTACACTGTCATTTTCATACGAACTGTTATCTCTAGTAAGCTATCCTCCCTCTCGTCGATAGACAGCTTTGAAGGATAAGATTGCCTATCGTCGACAAGTTTATTGGGTCAGTAAAATGAATGATAGATAGATATTTCTGTCTCTAGTAGGACATAACCAGAGATAGATTGAATATTGGGTTCGGCCGATAATGGTGCATGTGCCGTGTCGGCGGCGCCTAAACACCGACGGTCGCGGGTTCTATTCCCGCTCGGAGTGGATATTTATGTTTAGACAAATATTTATTTTCGGTCTAGTTGTTAATCCTTGTGGTTCTCTCAACTTAGCCTCGGAGAACACGCTAGGCTGTCAGTCCCGGTTGTTATTACCTGATAGCGAACTTTACTCATAGTATGTCGACGCGTTAGCGCAGCGGTCACAGCACCGGCTGTTGCGCTGGCGTTAGTGGGTTCAATCCCCGCGTACGACAGACATTTGTATTGGCCATATAGATGTTTGTCATGATCTGGGTGTTTGTGCTTGTGTATTGTGTATGTTTCCGAACCCCCGACATAAGAGAAAAAGCATCCTTGTTAGGTCTACCCATCACTAAAAATTGTAAAATAAAATAATTTTTAACAAAAAAAAAACCGACTTCAAAAAGGAAACTAAAAAGTGAAAAATAAATTTACTTAGTACAAAGTAATTCGTATTTTGATTTAGTTAATCAGAAATGATTAAATAAATATTTTATAATTTTGAAGTTGGTGCCAAGGTAATATCATGATAATATCATATGTTATCAAGTATTCAATAGTCGCTCAACGATTATGACGTAGTTAATATTAATTGTTATGATATAGCTTAGTAATTACATATTGTATTAATTTCTTAAATCAATAATTATTATTCTTATTTATAATTATATTCGTTTAACATTATAAATGTAAGTTAATCAATAATTAGCTTTGATTTGACACATCGATAAAATTGTATAAAAAGGGTAGATAATCATTTTAAGCATTCATTATTATTCGACTTGTTAACAACGTTACGCTGTTCAAAAATATAGACAGATTGTGGTAATCGCCTTGGCTATTTTAATTTAGAAACCCACCAGTGTTTTACATCTCAGAAGTGGGATTGTGCCCAAAAATGTCTGGACCTTACTTAGATGGTTTGGGCCAGCGCAAACGAAAAAATAATGAATCAAGCAGCTCGGAAGATGAAAACAGTGATTTTTTTTTCTCTGACGGTGATTGTAAAAAGAAACTGTACAAAAAACGACACGTTGCTCCCAGTGATGCGGAAGTGATCCCTAAATTTCGACCGGAGGACACTAATAGCAATATTATAGGTTGGCTGCACAAAATAGATCAATTGGGCGACGTTTATGGCTGGGATCACACCGATCGAACATTTATTATGCAATTACGACTACGTGGCTCCGCCCGAGAATGGTACGACGATCTCGATAATTATGACCTGACATGGGATGAATGGAAGGAGATGCTGCAGACTGCCTTTCCACGATCGACTGATTACGTGGACAAATTAGAACGGATGTTGGCGAGGACAAAAGAAGACAAAGAGAGTATGACGAAGTATTATCATGAGAAATTGTCTTTAGTTAAGAGATGTAACATCACCGGCGAAGATGCTATCTCGTGTATAATTCGTGGACTACCTTATGAACTGAGAGCCAACGCTAAAGCATATACTTGTAATACTCCTGAACAATTATATTATGGCTATTTATCATCATTAGAAAATTTCAAACGAATGGAAACACAAACTGTGCGGAAATCGACGTGGAAAAGAGGAACCAATAATGGTGCGCTAGGTTCAACATCAAGCCATCAGCTCCAGCCGAAGATATGCTACATGTGTCGGCGGCCGGGTCACGAAGCACGAGACTGTAGACAACAACAGCACTGCGAAAAATGTCGCCGTAACGGACATACTACTGCAGCCTGTTGGTTTGGTGCTGGGACATCGCGACCGCAATTAAATCAGGTTAGTCAGGTGTTTCATATTACTTACGATATTTATGCTGATATTTACAAACGAATAGTGATACTAAATGGGCGACAGTTAAGAGCATTCATAGACACTGGCAGTAAAATTAATTTGCTTTGTATGTCACAAGCTAAGAACTTACAAATTAAAATTAATCCAAGCACCACTGTTATGAAAGGTTTCGGAGGAGCCTGCGTAAACTCACTCGGTTCGTGTTACTTAAGTATTTTAATAGATAATGTCCAATTGAATGGAATTGTTGAATTAACTAATTATATAACATCGGATATTGATTTATTAATTGGACAAACAATGATTAATAGTAAAAACGTTAGTTTAGTCACTTCTGATTCATCTATATGTTTCGTTCAAAGTAACTTTGTGCAGGATCTGTTTACGAACATTAATCTACAGGCATCTGATTTTGTTGTGAAGTTTCCAGTTTATTTGAAAGATAAAGTTGTAATACCAAAATATAATCAATTATATGTAGAAGTTTACGTTGACTGCTTTAAGAATATTGGAAAAGAGCACACATTTTTAACAAATACAGTATGGATGCAGTTAGGAAATGTTTCTTATATGATATCATCAGCTGTTATTAAACAATTTAGTTCTCATTTGAAAGTTGTCAATTTAGGAAATACAAATATAGTATGGGAGGCTCATAGACTGATAGCTAGAGCGGAGTTGGTAACGATACCAATTTGCGATGAGGGATCTAGAATACTGGCTATAGAAAGTTCAGAAACTACCGACATGCGAATTAACTTATCTGACATTAAGAAAGGTCAGCTTAGTGATTTGGAAAATAAACAATTATTATCACTTTTAAATAGGTATAGTCACTCATTTGCTAGAAGTACAAAAGATTTAGGTTGCACCGATCTTATTAAGATGCACATCCATACAATTAGTAACCAACCTGTTTGTCGTAAGCCCTATAGATTATCGCATATGGAAAACGAAATTGTTAATGGAAAAATCAAGGATTTATTAGAGGCAGGTATCATAAGGGAGTCAATTTCAGATTATGCTAGCCCCGTAGTCCTGGTTAAGAAGAAGGGTGGGGATTATAGACTTTGTGTTGACTATAGAGCGTTAAATGCTAATACTATTAAAGATCGATATCCCTTACCACATATCGAAGATCAGGTCAATAAGCTGTCGGGTAAATTGTTTTTCACAACCCTTGACCTTGCTCAAGGGTATTACCAAATCAGCCTACACGAAGAGTCTATACCGAAGACTGCATTTGTCACTTCATCGGGTCAGTATGAATTTTTGAAGATGCCCTTCGGTTTAGCCAATGCCCCAGCTGTATTCTCTCGATTAATACAAATGACACTAGGCAGAGTGGATCAAAATATAGCTCTTTATCTTGATGACGTGATGTTGCCAACAAGTACTGTACAGGAAGGCTTAGTACTATTAGAAAAGGTTCTTCAATTATTAACACAGGCAAATTTAAAATTAAATCTTGGTAAATGTTCTTTTCTAAAGCGTACAGCAACGTACTTAGGTCACGAAATCTCAGCCGGAACTATACAGCCAGGGCAAGCTAAAATAAAATGTGTAGCAGATTATAACAGGCCACGTAACGTACATGAGATTAGACAGTTTGTGGGTTTAACGTCATATTTTAGGAAATTCGTTCAAAATTTTGCCCAAATTGCTCGCCCTCTTACTTTACTCACGAAAAAGGATGTTAAATGGTATTGGGGTCCAGACCAAGAAAATGCATTTCAAACTCTTAAGCAACGGTTGATTGAAAAGCCAGTTCTAGCTATTTATAACTCTGATGCAAAGACAGAATTACATACCGACGCTAGCAAAGTAGGTTTAGGCGGGATTTTAATGCAGTATCAAACTGATAATAGTTTAAAACCAATAGCTTATTTTAGTAGGGTAACAAGTAACGAAGAGAAACTCTATCATAGCTATGAACTCGAAACACTCGCTGTTGTTGAATCTCTTAAACGGTTTCGAATTTATTTAACAGGTATTAAAGTTAAAGTTGTAACAGATTGCTCAGCTTTGAGAACGACTCTTGTAAAACGTGATTTGATTCCACGAATAGCTCGTTGGTGGCTTACGATACAAGAATTTGATCTTGAAATTGAATATAGGCCAGGCGAGCGCATGAGGCACGTGGATGCGCTGAGTAGAAATCCCGTGACTTATACGATATGTATGATTGATAACTCCGACTGGTTGATGACTTTACAATTGCAAGATGATAATATTAAAAGCATTATTTCTAGACTTCATGATAATTATGATACAAAGTTATCCGCAAATTACATTGTTAAAGACGATATACTATATAGAAAAACTGTTGCAGGTGAGCGATTTGTGATCCCTAAACTAGCCAAATACGGTCTGCTACAAAAACTTCACGATCAAATAGGTCATCCCGGTTTCGAAAAATGTGAAAGTGCCATTAAAGCTCAGTTTTGGTTTGAAGGTATGACAAGATTTATAAGAAAATATGTAAACTCTTGTTTACAATGCGCGTTTAATAAGGGTAACTACGGTAGATTAGAAGGTGAATTACACCCAATTAACAAGCCAGCCATACCTATGCATACGTTGCATGCGGATCACTTAGGTCCTTTTGCTAAAACTCGTAAGGGTAACACTTATATTCTAGTAGTTATCGACGCTTTTACTAAATTTGTATTCGCCCGACCTGCCAAAAATTGTAGTTCAGTAGAGACGATTAGGTTATTAAAAGATATCATTATGCAGTTTGGTTATCCAGTTCGAATAATTACAGATAGGGGCAAAGCTTTTACGAGTAGATATTTTAAGCAATTCTCCGAAGAAAATCAATTTAGACACGTTTTAAATGCGATTGCCAGTCCTCGCTCAAATGGACAAGTTGAACGAGTTAATCGCACATTGCTTAATGGTCTCAATACTATGTCAGAAAGCGAATGCACATGGGACAATAAGTTAAACGATATTGTCTGGGGAATAAATAATACACCAAATGCGACAACTAATTTTTCGCCATTCAATCTTATGTTTGGTCACAAAAACTCTAGATATCCATCCTTTCCTTCAAATGCACCCACAAACTCTGAAACCCAACAAAATGAACTTCAGGCTAATAGAGAAACTGCTAAGCTTCGTATCGACAGAAACATGACTACTATGAAAAGACAATTCGATAAAAATCATAAGAAGTGTCTCAAATATACCGTAGGCCAATTAGTTCTCTGGAAAGGTGGTGTAACTAGGGATGTAGCTACTGGCGTTACTAAAAAGTTAAACGGGCTTTACACAGGCCCCTATAAAGTATATAAAGCGGAGAGCTCATTAGACCGATATACGATTTCGAGTATTAAGGGCATGAAAGGTTACAAAAAATTCAGTGCTGTTGTTCGTGGAGATACCTTAAGACCATACAAACCAACCATGTCCGAAGATGATAGTTCAGGCAGTGACCGAGAAGTAGATAGAGACGATTTGATTGATCTTCTTGAAAGTTAATTAAGATTTAGAATAATATAATTTTCTTTCTACTATATTAGATTAGTTACAGGTTGTTACAAGTGTGTGACTCTTCATTAGTTGTACTATAATTACAGTAAAAAATATATACATGTGTTTAGCGTTACGGTTTATTAGTTGATTAAGTTGCAAGAGTATGTACAGTATATAATTGTTTTCATATATTATTTACTACTCAATATACATATTTACAAATGATGAGACTTCTTTTTCAAACCAATTACCTTATGATGATTGCTATTTGACGAGTCCATATACGATTTAGTAAAGACTGCTGTGTGATCAAGTCTAAATAAATAGAGACGGCTATGTGATCAAGTCTATATGTATGTTATATATACTGACAGCTTTGTGATCAAGTCAATATAAGTTTATAGTACTGTGTGATCAAGATTAAATAAACTGAGACGGCTATGTGATCAAGTCTATATGTATATTATATATACTGACAGCTTTGTGATCAAGTCAATATAAGTTTATAGTACTGTGTGATCAAGATTAAATAAACTGAGACGGCTATGTGATCAAGTCTATATGTATATTATATATACTGACAGCTTTGTGATCAAGTCAATATAAGTATATACTAATGTGTGATTAAGATTAAATAAACAGAGACGGCTATGTGATCAAGTCTACATATACTCGTATAACAACAGCATTGTGATCAATTCAAAAAGTACTGTGTGATCAAGATTAAATAAACAGAGACGGTTATGTGATCAAGTCTATATGTATATTATATATAATGACAGCTTTGTGATCAAGTCAATATAAATAATATATACTAATGTGTGATCAGTTCTACATTAATAATGACGGGTATATGATCGATATCAATCCATATAGTATAGTAGATACTATAATAGAGATAACTTATACGAGTATAATCAAGTCTAATTAAGGAAAATATGTTATCTTAACATATATAAACCAACTACTAGCTGTGTGACGCAATAATTTATTAGATAATACATTCAAAAATAAATACGTTTAAAACTGTGGTTATTACAAACGACATATTACTGCCGTACAATATTTTCGTTCCAGAATTTGGGGATCAGCACTGGAGAACAGCAAAACAAGGACCGTGGGACACGGCCTACACAGGATGGCCGAGTGTTATCAAGTATTCAATAGTCGCTCAACGATTATGACGTAGTTAATATTAATTGTTATGATATAGCTTAGTAATTACATATTGTATTAATTTCTTAAATCAATAATTATTATTCTTATTTATAATTATATTCGTTTAACATTATAAATGTAAGTTAATCAATAATTAGCTTTGATTTGACACATCGATAAAATTGTATAAAAAGGGTAGATAATCATTTTAAGCATTCATTATTATTCGACTTGTTAACAACGTTACGCTGTTCAAAAATATAGACAGATTGTGGTAATCGCCTTGGCTATTTTAATTTAGAAACCCACCAGTGTTTTACACATAGCTTAATTCGCTAGAGCACGGTCAGTTAGAGATGTAGGTTCGATCCCCGCTGGAACGGTCGATTTTTGATATGATATGATGTACCCGCTAGTTCGAAATTTTTGATATGATCATTTTATATTCGCTTCTAAGCGACCGTGGCGCCCTCTTGTGAGTTCTAGATAATATAATAAAAAAATGTTTATAATATAATTTCTTTCTTATCGTCAAATTCTTCAAAACAACTTTTTAAGAGTAATATATAATTGTTGTAAAGATTTCGATGTAATTTTTAGTACAACAGTAATAGGCCGATCCGGCCTTAACATAAATATTTGAAACTAGCTGACCCGGCGAACTTCGTATCGCCTAACAGTCGATTCTTTAATTTTATTTTTTTTTTTATTTTTTTTTAGAATTTTTCTCTCCGTAAGAACCATCCTCGTATTTCAAGGAATATTTTAAAAAAAGAATTAGCGAAATCGGTCCAACCGTTCTCGAGTTTTGCGCTTAGCAACACATTCAGCGACTCATTTTTATATTATAGACAAGATGATTAATTTCTTAATTGAATGAAATTTTCCTATTCGTATTTGTTTATCAAATTAGTGAATTTACTACTGCTTCAATTATTTCCATATCTATTGGTAATTATTCGATGATTTCTTTTTTAGGTCATTTATGAATTGTTTGCAATGGAAACTTTATTGGTTTGTGTATTAGCTGTATAAGTTTAATAACTAGTTGTGCTAGTGTATTGTTTGTTTCCTAAATAAAATAAAATAGGATAAAATCCCTACTAAAATGTAAGTTTGTTTGTTACGCTTTCACGCGAAACTGCTATATACAATCATCATGAAAATTTGTACACATATTCTTGGAGGTATAAGAAGTCACATAGGATACTTTTTATGAAAAAAAAAATGATGTGAGCGAAGCCGTGGGTAAAGGCTAATGATTGTATAATCAAGAATCATTTGAAATTATATGCATACAGGAGCATAAAAAAAATCGTTTAATTTTGCTGAACGTTTTAGCTCAAAATATATAAATTTGTACGTTTAGTATTTATTGCTTAAGCTATTCCAAGGAATGAAATCTTATTTCATTAACAATTTCGTACGGAGCTTATTAATTTCTTGTTCATTTGTTTTTCACGGCACATTAAGGCGCTCTAGAATAACATCCGTTAAAGCAATTCCAATATCTAATGATATCTTAAGCAATACCCGTAAGTAGTCCCCGAGAAGCAGGACTCCCCATAAATCCTCAGCGGGGAGGACAGGGGCGGGTGGGGGAGGGCGGGTAAGGCGCGTTCGGTAATATTCCCGTGATGGACGACTTCCGCGCACTCGCTCCATTAGTATAAGTCTTCCGAACACGCCTCTAGTACAGTCTTACCCGACTGCGTTCATCAAAAGGTAAGCCTTTGTTCGAAGTGACTACGGGAAAAGTATCTGTTGTTATAAAGTAGCATACTGCACATTGAACACTCGACAGCGTGACTGGTTCGACATAACCGACTGTAAACTGAAGCTAAATACCTAGATCAAGTTTGTCTAGCACGTAATGTGTATATAGAACAGATGTACATATAACGTAATAGACCTAAACACTCAGTGCAGAAACATTCTTCGAATGGGAACATATATTTTTGAAGCTGTTCCTATTCATATGGTGGGGACGGTGGATGACGTCGCCAACGCGCTTGGGACCTTTTTTGGTGTAGGTTATAGACTAGTTTTACGCTGCGGTAACCGCTTGCCGTTGAGCGAAACGTATGCTTGTTAGCCAGTTGCCATTTTAGTAGTATTAAAATATATATTTACCACAATACAAATTTTACCAGATGTTGTGAGGGTTACTTGTTGAGGATTAAAAGTCTATATGAAAGACGAGTTTAATTCCTAGCCAACGATTAGTGTTTCAAATAGCACCAACTGTACATACTATTAGGTAAGTTACGATGGTTTAATTTCGAATTTTTAAAGCAGGATCTTCTAGTTAATTCATCACTTCAGCCAATCGCTGTCCACTGTTGGACATTGGCCTCCTCAAGTTAACGCCAAAAAATGGCGTGAACTCACCTCTGTTGCCCGTAGTCACCACGCTGGGCAGGCGTGTTGGTGACCGCAGGGCTGGCTTTGTCGCAACAACACGCTGCTGCCCGTCTTCAGCCTGTGTATTTCAAAGCCAGCAGGTGGATGGCTATCCCGCCTCTGGCCGACTTTATAAGTTCCAAGGTGATAGTGGATCTATGTTATCACTTAGTCGCCTCTTACAACACCCACGGGAAGAGAGGGTTGGCTATATTCTTTATTGCCGTAATCTAGTCAATTATGTGATATTTATTGCACATCACACGACCCTCATGTAATCGCCCGCTGTCACATTCATAGTTGTGCTTTTGTATTGTTCCTCTCATTCGTAGTATGACGAAGCCGGAGCAGCTGTTAATAATATCCGTCAGATTACTTTACAAGACATCTACACCACCATGATCATTTCTTAATAAGAAATTACTCGTTTCGATGATGTATCTGTTGGAGTCTGTGTACTTTCAACAGTTCGCTAACTTCTACATTTTATAAGTACTACGAAAAAAAAACGAATCTGCTTTAGACTACATGACTGAACTTACGAAACGTAACTCTCTCTCTCTTTCTATCCTCACTAACTTATATCTCCCTCTCAACTTCCGTTCGACTCGCCCGATCACACTTTTCGTAACGCTCTCGTCACACATTCACCAGCTTACTCTCCAAGTCAAGCGTGCATAAAAAAGTTTGACTTCAAACTTTAATTTATTTGGAAGGTTAAAAGAACTTATTTACTATTTATAATTTTTTTTATCGATTAACTTCTGAACAGGTAAAGTTTAGTTCAACAAGTCGGTTTCATGCTTCAAAATTATTAGACCCCTGAAAAGACATTGTTTGTTTCAAACTTTTTGCTGAAAATAAATATTCTTACCACACCGCGGTCTCGAACTAAATATAAACATAATAATATATTTAACCTGTTAGTTTGTGTGTTTGTGTGCGTTATCCGTCGCCTCGTTACAGAGAGTTGTTGTCCCGCGACAGATTAGACGACGTAAGTGAAGTTCGGAACGCTACGTGCTCCAGATACTAAACAACTTGCTGAAGTACTGCACATCTATTAGCATATAAATAGGAAGTGGCTCGTCCCCGCGAATAAAGTTACGGATGTAGGCACGATAAGCGTGTCTTTAAATCAGACTTGTATAAAAATAAATATATTTTAACACTTTCAACGCGAACAACGATCCGCCAACCCGCGGTGGTACGGTGGGGTGGATTGAGCTCCAAACCTTCTCCTACATGGAGAAAGAGGCTTATGCCCAGCAGTGGTTAGTGTTACAAGCTGAATCGTGATCGTGACGTACAACGGTCATCTGTTTGTAGGATATTCAACTGTTACCTATAATAACCCTTAGAGCGGGAATTGAACTCACAAACTACGTCCAGTTGTCTTATTTTATTTATTTATTTATACTTTATTGTACACCACAACTACATTTTAAACAATAAACAATGAATAAACACATACAAATAAAAAACTTTTACGGACTGTGAAGTACAACGGACGGACTTATGGCTATTTAGCCATTTCTTCCAGACAACCCAAATATTTTATTACAATCATTTTAAAAAAAATTAAAATATATGTACTGAAATATTTAGATAAGTGCTAGGAAACTAAAAAACTCAAAAATTACTGACGCAATGAATCAAAATTAGTTTAAACAATAAGTAGCTCTCGTTATTATCGCTGTCACGTAAGAAGGAATTTAACTTCGCTTTTCCGAATATTTACCTGATTCCATGCTATTAGCTCGCTAGCAAACACGAGACATTAAGTCTGAGGAGAGAATGGCTTGCAAGTAATGGAAGAAGAACTATGATAGTACTATGACAAGGAAACCAGGATCTGATGATGGGATCCCAGAGAAATCGAGGGAAAGTCTTGAAAATCCGCAAGAACTTTTTACTGGGTGTACCGATTTAGATGATTTGTAATTTAATCGAAAGCCGATGTTTATCATGTGGTCACATTTAAATTTCATCGAGATCTGATTACAACTTTTGAAGTACTCTTTGATAATGCATATTTACTTGACTATTTTTTCGTCTACCTACGTTGTATTACTTGTCGATGTAATTAAAGTCAAGTGTTGATGTAATTTCGTTTGCCAGCAAACACAATTATTTTGTATTAAAACACAGTTAATTTTTTTTAAAGAGTAAAATAACTGAGAGTTTCTTGCCAATTCTTCTCTGCATAATCTACATTCCGGATCGGTGGTAACTTTAATTTTAACGATATTTAAAATTTAAGTTTGTAAAATGATGATTCGAAGGTGCTCTTGAAGCCTATATGAATGATAAATAAATAAATAATAATGATGCTATAATAATGCTAAACATACGTACTGTGTTAACATACGGAGCCGAGACGTGGACACTGACCAAGGGACTGGTCCACAAGTTTAAAGTCGCTCAACGTGCAATGGAACGGGCTATGCTTGGGGTCTCTCTCAAAGACAGGATTAGAAATGAGACTATCCGCGGGAGAACGAAAGTAACCGACATAGCCCACAGAATTAGCAAGTTGAAGTGGCAGTGGGCTGGTCATCTGTGTCGCAGGACCGATGGCCGTTGGAGTAGACGGGTCCTAGAGTGGAGACCGCGTCTTGGCAAACGCAGTGTGGGACGTCCTCCGGCCCGTTGGACCGACGATCTACGTAAGATTGCCGGTGTAGGCTGGATGAGGATTGCGGAAGACCGGGATGTGTGGCGCGAACTTGGGGAGGCCTATGTCCAGCAGTGGACTGCGATAGGCTGAAGTGAATAATGCTAAATACCCGCATTGTAGTTTGTGATATAGTTCATCTCTTCGTTTCTACACTCCACGTTGTAACTCCACTGCCGGATGAAACCTACACCACATTTTAAATAAGCCTTGCGATATTTCAACATTACGGACGCATACAATTTTTTTTCATTAGGTTTTGTATGGAGTAGGAGTAAACAGAAATTCAAAAAATAATTGCTTTAGCATTAGAATGCTCTCTTCGAAACTCCATATTTCGTTTTCTCTTATTTGTTTAGATGTTAAAATTTAAATTGAAAGTTTAAGAGAGACCCTTGTAACAATAAATAGGTTTGCCGATGTATTTCAGCTCGATGTTAACAATTACACAGTCAAACACTCCGGCGGCGCGGAGTGCTTGTTTATTTAGTTATGTTGAGAATTATTGTGTGCCTGTTCCACCGAAATGTGTGCCTTTCTAGCGCTGAGCTCACCCTCTGCAAACACGTCAACCGCAGCGCCCCACGCCATGAGAGATGTACTCATCTGTTTAAGACTTTTACCTATAACACAAGCATTAAGTTGCTTACTTTAGGAACAGATGACCGTGTGTATTTTAAAAGATATTTATTTATTTATTTACAATGAAAAACATTCTACAAGAAAAAGAAATAGTTCCCACATGCGGATCTTTAATTGTATTCGGCAGTTAGCAATAATATTTCACCATCGACGTTTTTTTAGGGCTAAAACAAATTGTTTTGGACGGTTATGCAGAATCAGTTTGCCAGAGTAGCTTTAGAGTATATTCAGACAGTAAGTAAAAAAAGGGCTAGGAATTTTATTCATCGCGAAGAACGTGAATATGGACAGCTACTGAACACCCATTTAAAGGAATGCAGTAAGGAGTGGAACGGCCTAATATATAATTAAATAAATATATACACTATTACACCCAGACACAGGCGGGAATCGAATCCACAAGCCCCAGAGCAGAAAGCAGCGTCACTACTGCTCCAACGAGTTAGATTATTTATATCCAAGATTCATTCGCATTCCGAGCACACGCGCTCCGGCTGAAGGGTTGTTTGCTCAGACCCTGAGGGTGAACCTGAATCGCTATAGTTTGCAGAGTCCTAATGCGTGTGGGAATTAACGTGCTTCATGTGCGAGGGCGATAAAGTGGATTTGTGTTAAGTTTTATTTGATTTTGTTATGAAGAGATTATCTGTAATTTATTTTTAACCGGTAATAGCTTTACGTAGAGCTGACATG
Source organism: Melitaea cinxia (assembly GCF_905220565.1). Lineage (NCBI taxonomy): Eukaryota > Metazoa > Arthropoda > Insecta > Lepidoptera > Nymphalidae > Melitaea > Melitaea cinxia. The sequence goes on along the minus strand of NC_059408.1, from coordinate 185,593 downwards.
GCGGACTTGTTATTAAGACGATTTTTTATTTATGGTTAAAGGATATGTACGATTTTATTTTTGTGTTACCCACACATTAGGAATTCTAAACATTTTTGAATATCATATCAAAAATCGACCGTTCCAGCGGGGATCGAGCCCGCGTCTCCGACTGACCGTGTCGGCGCTCTAGCCAATTAAGTTATGGAACGATGTACTCGCTAGATCGAAATTTTTGATATGATGATTTTTATATTCGGTTTAAGCGAACCGTGGCGCCGTCTATATATGGTCTTTCTTTATGTTTAAAAGACTTGATTAAGAACGTTTTGACATTTTGTACAAATACTAGCTGTGTCCGCGACTTCGTTCGCGTGGAATTTAACAAAAAATTATTGTTCAGTTTGCAGTGTTATAAAATAAATAAATTTCTAAAATAAAAGTAGTCTAAGTTACTCCTTATTACATCAGCGGTCTGCTAGTGAAAATCCCGTCAAAATTGGTCCAACCGTTTCAGAGATAAGCTAGAACAAACGGACAGACAGACCGACAGACAAAAATTGTAAAAAATGTAATTTTGTAATATGTACCGAGTATACATCTATGTGCATTTAGTAAAAAGCGGTTATTTTAATATTACAAACAGACACTCCAATTTTATTTATTTGTATAGAGTGTAAATGTGCGTCCCACTGCTGGGCATAGGCCTCTTCCTCCATGTAGGTGAAGTATTGGAACTCATTCTACCACGTCGCTCCTCTGCGGGTTCGCAGATGTATTATATCCTTACTATGAGTAACAATCGCTATCAGGGGTATATGATAACGACCGGGACCGACAGCTTAACGTGCTCTCCGAGGCATGGTGGGGAGACCCACAAGGCCAGACGTCCAAACCGGAAAGAACTATTCCGAATATAATATCTATTCCGAGCGGGAATCGAACCCGGAAATCGCCGCTGTGTAATCGCGTACACAGCACACGCACCACTACATCAGAGCGGTTGTATAACAATTATCAAGTTCAATTTTTGTTACTTTTCCGTACACATTCAACGGCAGCTGTCTGTCATGGGTACTAACGATAGCGAAACATGAATTCTCATTCAAGTTCTGTATGTATGTTTACAAGCTCAACAACAAGACCTTGAAAGAAGTAATCTTTAAAATTGCTACCGAGTACAGAGGCGCGCCAGGTGATTTTACCATCTGCTAATTCGTGAAACGAATACTGGACTAATTTATTTATGTGTACTTATTATAAAGTAAGGTTTACGTGGTGTTAAGGTCGGCAAACAAACGTACGGTTCACTCATGGTATACGACTACCGTAGTCTACAGACGCCCGCAACACTAGAAGAATCGGAAGAGCTTTGCCGGCCCGCAGAAACACAACAATACTTGATAACAGTGTCATTTGACTGTGATCTTCTGTAAGGTTGGTTCTGTAAGGTCTCTTAATTCTTAAATACTTACTTCAGATTTTTAAAAGTATATTTCCTGCTGTCTCATTTTTTGATAATTAAAAATATTCATTATCTAGAAATGAAGTTGACAATAAACATACCAACATTCAACGTATGCGTTCTGAGACTTTAAAATGATAGTCTATTCGTGATACTTCACAACAAAGAAAGATGAAGAATCATGATATCTAATCAATCATCAGATAAATATGACTTTTAAATATAATTTTGATGTACTTATTGGTACAATTATGTAAAAAATACAACATTACAAAAATGATAATAGAGAAATTTTTAAAACGTCACCACTTTGTCTGTTAGCTCCTCCCTTATATCCATACCCCTGTATTAAGCCTCGCCGCGAAGTCGCGACCCCAACATTGAAATCCGCTGAGATCTCGCGGGAGCGCGCTGATTTCCCCGCGGACTGTAGTATCGACTACGTAAAAGCTATCATGTCAAGTTCATTGAAAACCCTGCACTTGTTTCCGGATTTAATGCAATTATCCGCCAATTTGCAGTGGAGCAGTGTGACGACTTGAGCTTAATTATTTTTTCCTATTTGGAATAAATATCGTATAACAAAACTGGTGGTCGTGGATCCGAATTTTCCGAATCCGAATAGTTCGAATCAATAATGAAAGAAATATGAGGAAGTCTTTTTTTTTTTTTTTTATAGAAGAGGGGTAAACGGACAGTTGGCTCACCTGATGGTAAGTGAAAACAACATCCACAAACACCCGCTACATCAAAGGATTAGCAGGCGCGTTGCCGGCCTTTCAAAAAGGAATATGCTCTTCTTTTGAAGGTCCCTAGGTCGTATTTGTTCGGAAATACCGTAGGTGGTAGCTGGTTCCAAAGAGAGGTCGTGCGTGGCAGAAAATGGCGCAAAAATCGAGCTGTCGTAGACTTCCAGACATCGAGGTGATGTGGATGAAATTTTGAATTTTGACGCGATGTCCGGTGGTGGAATTCTGCTGTAGGTATTAGTCCGAACAATTCCTCAGAACACTCCCCGTGGTCAAGTCTGCTTGCATTGAGGAAATTATTCAGAAATCATGTGTTTTACTTCAAGTGGAGTCGTGTTACATTTTTTTATTGTAGTCTTCGTATAGCGAAAAAAATAAAAGCAGAGAAAATGACTGAACAAATAAACAAATAAATAGTTTAGTTCTTAAGTTGTGAATTGTAAATATGTATAATATTTAATAAATTATATCTTAGTAACTGAATAATTATTATAAATAAAAATAAAACCGTTTAAAAATGATTGTTGCTAAGCGCATAACTCGAGAATGACTCGACCAATTTGGAAAATTCATTTTTTTATGTTCCTTAAAGCCCAGGGAAGGTTATATTTAAAAAAAAGATATTAAAATTTTTACTATTAACTTTTGACAGAACAAAGTCTATCCGGCAGGTTAGTATTAAATATATTTAAGAAGGTTTACGAAAAGTTGTGTAACACTGATATGTAGGTCTTGAAATCTATCCAAAAGAGACACAAAATGTGGAAAATATTTTTATTTCAATGATTCCTTAAATTGAGAACAATAACTATTGACTAACATTAAAGTAGGAACTTGCATAAATTATGCTAATTCAATACCCCAGCAATCCCAACTTCATTAGTAAGCACAGGAGACACGACAAATGGCGTTGTAGTTAACTATGTTGAATTTGTACGTACTATATATTATATTATACCATAGTTTCATCATCGTGTCTCCTGTAACATTTGCATAACGTTCCAATCGAATCTGAGAGAAATCACAAAGAATAACATGAGCGTATGCTGAGCAACTGGCCTCTCAGTTCTAATTCCTCACTGCCGACAGTTCAGGTAACTCATCGAGTATCTCATATCGCGTGAAGCAGATTTAGAACTCTTAATTGTTAAATATCTACATCGACCGACAACTTGACAATCCCTCTCGATTCCGCATCCGTCTCACCGTATCTTCACACACGCTCGGAATAATGAACAATTGAACTAAAACACCGTCAGTTACTGGATAGGGTGCAGGCGTGTTCTACCACTGGTTTGACCTCCCTCTCTTCTACGCTCATGTGAACGGAGTTGGAGAGGTTCAGCACGTTGTCCTGGTGGGAGTAGCCGTGCTGGTGGTTGTTATCTTCTTCGTCTAACAGCTCGTGGAGGTAGTCTAGACACTTTCTCTTGAACTGTCTCTGTCTCTTTGGTGATAGTTCTAGAAACTCGCTGTGAATACCGCGGAAAAATTGAAAGAAAGAGGAATTCTCATCAGCCGTGAAAGCATTCGAACTGGAGCTGTCTTCATTCTGAAAAGAAAGCGGCTTGGGCTCCAACACTGGCGAAGACGTGGCGTTCAGTGCGAACCACGAGTTGTGGATGAAGGGCTTTATGTCCACCGTCTCCGAACTGGAAGACTCGTTAAGGTCCATCTCTAACAGCGTCGGTGCGTAAGAGGAATACGGGCTTGATCTCCTGGAACAAGCGGTTAGCTTTCACTACAACAGGCTATAGTTGTGACCATGAAACATTTAGTTACACAATTCATAACACTGTTATTGCTATTCTTTAAATTCGTTCATAAACAAATATTTTTCGAAATGAAAGACTTGACGTACTTAGCAATAAATCAACTTGGTCACATATTAAGACTACAATACTAACGGGGTTCCATCAACTGTCATGTTACCGCAGAAACAGATATTTTAACGTTAAATGAATGAATACGAAATGCTCAAGCCTCGGTGTGTATTTGAGTCGTGAACACACGTGTAAATCGGTGTACGTACGTGTCCTTTTTAACTGACCTCATAACTTTTTACTGGGTGTACCGGAGACTAGTGCTTGTCACATGGTCACGTTTAATTTCATTGAGATCGGACGAGTAATTTTCGAGTTATCTCTAATGTGTATTTACATGGCTATTTTTAACCGACTTCAAAAAAAGGAGGAGGTTACTCAATTCGACCGTATATATTTTTTTTATTTATGTTCGGGGATAACTTCGTCGTTTATGAACCGATTTTAATAATTCTTTTTTTTTTTTTGTTGGAAAGGAGATATCCCTGGTATGGTACCATGATAAGGAAACCAGGATCTGATGATGGGATTCCAGAGAAATCGAGGGAAACTCGAAAATCCGCATAACTTTTTACTAGGTGTACCGATTTTGATAAATTTTAATTTAATCGAAAGTCGATGTTTATCATGTGATTAAATTTAAATTTGATCGAGACCTGATTACAACTTTGGGAGTAATCTTTGATAATGCGTATTTACTTGACTAATTTTTCGTCTTCATTGTATTACTTGTCGATATAATTGAAGTCGGTTTATTTTTTCGTCTACCTACATTGTATTACTGATCAATGTCGTTGAAGCCGGTTTTTATTTTCGTTTGTGAGCAAACACAATTATATCGATTAATTTACAATTTTCAACCCATTAAGCGATAGAACAAGAGCCGGGTACTAACATGTCGGTGGCCATGTGCTCGCGCAGGAACTCCAGCTCGTCGGCGAGGTACCAGCGCGACACCATGCGGCCCTTGCTGGTGCAGGCGCCGTGCATCTCGTTGCGCAGGTGCCGCGAGTACGAGTTGCGGATGTGCGACCACTTGCGCCGCACGTCCGCCACTTGCGACAAGCATACACGACTCGTTACAAATGACATTCTCTGATCAAACGTTTACAATTTACTTTGATTGCTATTTCTTATTAAGGTTTACTTGTCTGTAATACCACCGCGATCGAAGGAAAACGTAGTAAGGTACGCTTTTAGAAGTCCACTCATTCCCAAACGCTTTACAAATAAAACCTTCATTTACTTATATACTTAATTGATATGTGATAGGAATGGGTGTGTGATAGGAATCTGTAAGACTACTAATACTGAATCTTATCTCAGTCGTATATTGGTAGCAAGTAGATACTTTTAACATACACACACACATTTCAGCCTAATACAGTTCACTGCTGGACATAGGTCTCCACAAGTCCACACAAAAAATTGCGTGAACTCATGTATTTTGCCCATAGTCACCACGCTGGGCAGGCGAGTTGGTTGGAAGACTTCTTTCTGACTTTTATAAATATAGTAAATAAAAAAAAATTTAAATAGTAATATAAGTAGGTCTAACTATTATAATACTAGCTGTGCCCGCGTCTTCGTCCGCGTGGAATAGTGACTTTGGACAGCATTTTTTGGATATATCTTTTGGTTTATTTTGGACATCAGAATAGCTCTAAGATACTGTCTCTTGTCGCAAACTTATAAAACATTCACATAAACCTTACATACTTCCATACAAACTTTCCTCCTCTATCTCTCCTCTATTATTATTTTACACCTTTGAGGGGAAAACTTTTACAAACTTTGAATGTCATATTTATTAATCAACAGCCCAAAAAATAAGTTTCAAGCTTCTAGCTCTAATAATAACGATACTTCCAAACAACTATTCATCCCCTCTTTTCAACCTCTTACACCACTTTTTTCGCCTTAAAAAGTAGCTTATGCCCTTTCTCAAGCTCAAGACTATCTGTAGGTATACTAAATTTCATTACAATCGGTTCAATAGTTTTGGCATGAAAGCGCGACAGACAGACAGAGTTACTTTCGCATTTATAATATTAAGTAGGAATTTAAAACTGCCTTTTCTATATAATATACCTACACTTTTACTGTAATAAAACTACATTATAACCTAAATACCTACTATCGACTCGAGAGTCCAGGTAATATATTTTTGTAAACAATTGATTTGTGAAAATTTTTACTATACACCACCTGACTAAGGTAAAAGATTTAAAGATAATAATTAAATAATAATCGTTCATGTGAACGAATGCGTTTTATTATTGCAATGTGCAGATGGTTTGTAATCTATTTCGAAGATGTTCTGTGTTAAAGTTTCGTCGACTAACAGTAAGTTAACAACCGATATCCGGTAAATCGTCTTTTGATTAAAAGTTGGTCACAAAAACAGTAAATTCGAGGCACGTAGCCGCGCGGCTCGTTGGCGACAGCGTCCGCGCTCCGCGGTTGTGCATAACGATAAGAAAATATCTACATTCTTATTTCATTGTAATGTCGTATATTGTAACATCGATCGTATATACGGAGAAATAATTTCAATCAATAATCCTTTAAAAATAGCATCACTGAGTTATTATGTAATTTCTAAAACTTATTTTTACAGTATCTAGCGCAGCGCTTTCTTCCACCATTATAAACCCGTTCCGCTTTGTGAGATATTTACAAATTAAGTAAAATTTTATATATGTTTGCAAAGCCCCCCTCCCCCCCTTATAACTTAGGGGGGGGGCTTATAACTTAGGGGTATGAAAAATAAATGTTGGCCGATTCTCACACCTACCCGACATGCACACAAAATTTCATCAGTCCAGCCGTTTCGGGGGAGTATGGTAACTAACATTGTGACCCGAGAATTTTATATATAAATAATTAATTTATATTAATATATTTTTTAACAATAAGGTAATTAAATTAAATTTTGACACAATTATAGCTATTACGCTTCACCCGTCTGCTTAACCCGCGTCATGTCCAATTGAATATTGGAGGTGTGTTAAACAAAATACCTACTGTTGGTTATGTTGTTATGTAGTATGTTGTTTTGTTTGTTTTAATTAGCAAGCTTACATTACTTCGAAACAATGATATAAAGCGAGAACAACCTGATAAACATCGCATTTTAACATCAGTACTAGGACAGCTGATGGGATGGGTATTTCAGCTAAGGCCTACGAGTGGGTTTCACGGTCTATACATATGCTTATAATAAAAAAAATAGTATTTAACAACCGTCGCGTACGACGTACGACTCTGTAAAGTTGTTTTTTTTAATCATCCAACTAAAACACGGATAGTGTTTGCCTGCGAGCGAGCTCGTCGACCTACGTCACAGCTTGTTGTCAACTGAGCTGACAGATAACGGAACATCAAACATACGGGTTTGACGTCGTATTTGTAAGACAATATGTTTGATTATTCTATCTTAACAAATAAAATTATAATCGTAAATGTGTCTGTCTTACAAAAAATAATGAATAATTAAAACAATATAATAATTTTAAATAAAACATAGCTCTTTGTATTTGTTTCCGAATTTTGCGATATAATAATGCCTTTTTAGATGAAATCTCCGTCGATATAGCTCCAAAACAAGCTGTACCCAGCGCGCATTGTACGCTTTTTTTGTCGTACCTACCAACTCAGAAACCTTTGTGGGCTCAACACTTTGCCGAAGATCATGACATGATCAAATGCATAGTTTACGATTCCTTAAAGGACATACAGATTACAGACATACATTCATTTTTATATATTTAAATAGAAGAAGTCGGGTTTGTTCGAAGATATAACACAAGAACGACTCTCCGTCCGGAAAAGCAGAATAACTATTAAAAATTGACGAAAAAAAAATAAATATAAATAGTAATATAAGTAGGTCTAACTATTACTATATTAAAAGAAAAAAAAACGAGTGTGCTTTAGCCCACACGACTGAAGTAAAACTTACGAAACGTAACTCTCTCGCTTTCTATCTTCACTAACTTATATCTTCCTCTCAACTTCCGTTCGCTTCGCCAAATCACACTTTTGGTAACGCATTCATACGGCATAATGTCGTTTTTTAGATTTTAAAAATGTAGAATAATGTCAGTAACTCAGTAATGAAAAAGGATTGACATATAATTGGTTGTCAAATATTTACGCGTTCGTTCAGAAATTTATTTATTGTAAACTAAAGAAAATATACCAAGCTACTAAAATATACAACAAATGACTTCAATAAAAAATAATTAATAGATCTATACTCATATCATATAACTGAAGTTTGTTTTGTTTGTTTGTTTAAGCGCGCTAATCTCAAGAGCTATTGATCAGCATTGAATTTTTTTGTTTTTGTTTTGGACAGTCCATTTACTGAGAAAGGTTATAATAAATAGGCTATACAGTATTTTAATAAGTTTTCCTCAAACTAATGCGGGTGAACCCGCGCGACACAGCTAGTACATAATAAGTAGTTATGACAATTAAAGTTATTCTTAAAACAACAAAATCTATCAAATTGTAATCAATATATAGTTTTCATTTACTTTATTTTTATTTTATTTTTTTTACTTCTAGTAGGTATATATCAATATTACCAGCAAATATCATGTACAGGAATCGAACCTGTAACAGGTGTCATGCTGTTCAGTGCTCGGCGACGCGATGCCGGTTTCCATTATCTATTTATCAGTTAGTACACAGCGCGTCTCAGTCGAAGAGACGAACTACACGCAATGTACTACTGCTTAAGCGTGTAGTGCATTTACTTATGTTGTTTGAGAGCACAGGCAACAGCGGCCTCGACGTCGAAGGTTTTTAAGGCTGTAATACATATCGCAAGGACTGTTACCGCTCCAGCCCATGATGGCGGCGACGTCGTCCCACAGATTCTTCACCTGCGTGTAGTAGCTGGCGACGGGCATATTGTTGCGCGCGTACAGCAGCCTCCGCTCGCGAACCAGCCGGATGAGCTTGCGGTCGTCGGCCTGCGACGAATCCACCATGCGCCCCACCGCGCCCGCGCTCTCCGCCCCCGCCGCACCGCCCGCCTCGCCCCCGCCCCCGGCGGCCTCGACCTTCACCTTCACGCGAGCCTCGCTCCCCTCGCCGCTCACCACCATCTGCGGCAGACTCACTCTCTGACGCTTCTCCTTCTCCATGACGGACTTGCGATGAGAACTCTCTTTAATCGTAGTAAAAGGCGCGAAAACAGATGTCGCGCTCGAAATAGTCAGCGGAAAGTTTTAGACAGTGTTTACCACGTTTGACGACACGTCACTTCGCAGCGAGAGCGCGGAACAAACACGGCGACGCGCATAACGGCAAACAGACACGCGCAGCGCGAAGCACGCCGGCGTCCTTTCGTCTCGCTCGCACGCGCGGCTGCCGCGCGGGAGCGAGCGGTGCGGGGCTACCCGGCGACACGTGAGCAAGCAAGAGCGCAGACGTTCCGTCCGGCTTCGGCCCGGCGGCCGGCGCTCGGCGGACACTTTTATAAATTCCACATCGCCGGGTATCGATTCGCCTCGGACGAGAACAAACTCATTTTTTCGACGATTTTTGTATTTTATTAGTCGTTCCATATTACGTAGCTTAAAAAGATTAGAGTCATTTAGATTGCGAACGAGTTTATCTCCTAGTCGTTGGGAGCAATATTACGTTCGGATGGCCTACTTTACACAAGTGTACAGCAAAAGCTATTATCGTATACTATTATCGTATATTATCTCATTCGAACGTCACTGCACCGACGACTGTAGTCGATATGAAGCGATAAGTCTACAATTCATTGTTTGTTTATAATTATTAGTAACGCTTAGTATCGCCTCTCATTCGAGTGGCGCTGGTCGGTTGCGACCAGCCGCGATGGCGTCAGGTTACAGAGCGTAACAATGTGGCAATAATGACGCGAATCGACTCCGCGCTTGTGTGCTGCTTTATTTCTATTTATAACCTCCGCTGAATCGATAGCTCGTGAGCCGAGACATACAACTGCCGGCGCCCGGACTCGTCCGCGACAATAAACATTTAAAAAAAATACTAAACCTCATTACCACGTGCATAAATCATAACACACCACATTTGACATACATATTTTTGTTGTTTATTTAATTAGTATTATTTTAATTAAACCTTGATAGGTACCGCTGAAATGATTGTGCTTAAGTACGTATACATGTATACTCGTATTATATTACACCTTATTATATTTTTGTACTACATAGCTGTTATAAGTTTCAAAAACTTGTCATGTACCGACCGCATTCGCAAAAATGACAATCGATCGACAGACACACATACGGACGTAATAAATTGAATATTACGTTTATGTTTTTATATACGAGTAATCCGAATGAATACGACCGCTGTTGTTCTATAGGCGATAAAACTGACGGCGCTATGAGCGCGCTTACTTCTCCGTAGTGAGTAACGGAAAGCCTAGGATTTAGTGCAATTCTTTTTTAGTGTCGCGGAGAACGGTTCGCGGCAATAAAACTGAATCTCATCCCGCGCCGCCCGCCCCGCCCGCTCCTCGCCCTGTTTACCTTAATAATAATATTACGCTCCAGAAATAAAACATGCACACGTCCATATTCCTACAACGTCGATAAAGCTGATTGAACCGTTCAATATGATTACTGTGTATTACTCTAACACTGCGTGCCCCAAGTATACAGTCTACTATGTAGTACCTATGACTTAAGAAGTGGTTCGTGTCCTTATCTTCGCCAGCTCATTCTACAAACTTGATGTCTATCAAGTCATGAGCTTAACCTACAGCCGCGGACTGCTTACCTCTCGCCGCGGTCCGCGCTTCCGGCAACTCCCGGCACACATCCATCTCCCGCGCCCTCAGATTAATTGAATAGATACCTGTCGCGAGCTCCGCTATCATTTTATTAATATCCGCTCGCAGTTCCGCGTTATAGCCGTTTTACGGCAGTTTTTAAAAAGCTCTTAACTTTACAACGTTCTCAAAACTTTGGCGATAAATTCGCACTTCCATAAAAAGTACTGACCGCCCGGGGGCGGGCGGCGGCCCGAGAAGCGTGGAGAGGTGAGGGGTGCAGGCTGGGGCGGGGGAGGGGTTGTTAACTGACGCGATGGCGATGCGATCTTTCAGATTCCGCCCGGAGTGCAGGAATCAGTTTTTTATCGTAAATTGGCATCATTTTTACGAGCGCCGCGTTCATTCTCCGGATAGGCAAATTTAAATTTGGGGCATAATTTTAGAGCTCGGCGTCTCCGGTGGCTCGTTTTAACTGCCCCTCGAGCGCGCCCGGAGCGCCCCGGTGTGCACGCGTCGCACCGCGCTCGGACCACTGTCAACATGTTGTTTATTAGCCCTAATTTCGATTTCATTTGAACCGAAAGCACAAATCGACACCAGCAATTTATACTAAGCTAACTCTTAAAAGTGAACGTTACAATAGAGGCTTATAAAAGGGAAAAACGTGATACCTTTTATATTAATTAAGAAACCTTTTTGAAATTTGGTATCTTTAATAGTTAATTTATTCATTGCAATTTCACAATTTTTTTTATTACATATAAAAACACATTTTATCAAGTTCGCATTAAAAAAACAAACTTATCGAAAATTCGAATTGGCGTAGTATAAATTGTTGGTGTCGAAATAACAATGTGATTACAACAACAATATTTCAGCCAATAGTTTTGATCGACTAAAAGGTTACGGTGAAAGCTGCAAATACTTAGTATAACATCTGCAGATCACTTGCGGAAGTCGCGAACACAATGCAGGGCTTGTGCGGGACGAAACAACCCTTGTATCGGAGTTGTTGCCAGATGATAGCTATTGTGTCAACGCACACGAGCCGGGGGTCGAGCGACGAGCAGATACTACAATTAATCAATATATCACTTTACAATCACAGCGCGACGTCGCCTATTTGCTACTACTAATTTTGTTTACTGAGCCAAACTTAATTATGAAATGAAAAATAGTCGCTACTCCGTAAAAGCGTGACGATTTGTCTGTGCCCGACCACGGGGAAACGGTGAAAGATTTCGGACCAAAAAGGCTCGACGGACAAGCATCACAAACGAGCCAGCGAGCGCTGAATTGTTTGGTGCCGTCGACTCATTCACGAGGTACTCGAACATTTAGCGCCCGAGGCCTCTAGTGGTCACCGAGTTGCGGAGTTGGACGCGCTGAGAGTCGCTGACTTAGTGCAATTCTTCCCTTTACTCCTCGAAAAACCTGTATGGACTGTCTCTATCGTTGTAATTTTATATAAATGTAAGTTTTAAGTAATAACTCTTCCATCGATCTTTTTTTAGACTTTGTGACGTGTGTGACTAGATCACCACGATACAACACAATCAAAATGGTAAAATAAAAATGTTACGTATGTAGTAACAAATTTTATCGATACAAATAAATAAAATTAGATGAACGGCGCGTTCTTGAAATTTGTAGACCGAAAATTTTTATTTTTTAATCACGTTTTGCATGTAAAAAAAAAATTTCAACGCAAAAATTTTCTTTTTCGTCCTGCGATAGCTGCTAGTGTACTAATACTAAATAACATATTTTATTTATTTATTTTATTTACACTTTTTCACACCAACACAAAAGTAACATAAGTTTAATTAAGTTAAAAAAAATAATAATAAAGCATTAGTTGCAATAGGCGGCCTTATCGCTAAAGCAGCGATTTCTTCCAAGCAACCTTTGGGCAGAGGACTAGAATTAATTGTTAGTGGGGATAGCGGCGCAAAATACGTGATATCAGTCATGAACATAATTATATATTATATATATTCATACATACACACATATACACGTACACAAATACCTACATAAATGAGTGTTTTTTAATATGATAAATAAACTAATTTATTTATATTTTAATTATTAACTACTTACTAACAACTACTTTATTAATTTGTTAAAATTTGAAACGAATAGACCAAGAAGTTTTTTTGTACCAGCGCCAGGGAGGAAAAAGTTGTTTTGAGATAAACGCGTTTAAAATTTGTCAAGGAAATTCTCAAAAAAATAAATTTGAAGGTATACTTACGATTAATCACCCTCCGACCTTACAGTCATCATTTTCTTCAGTTTTTTCAGCTTTCGAAACTAAAATATTTCCCTTTACTACTCGGATAGAGAAACTGAAGCAGATGAGTTCCGCTGAACAATAAAATTAATCACTCGACCGACCAGCTCCACTACCTGTTTTGGCGCTGACCTTTTAAATAGGTTTTACAGCATGAAATTTTGAAAGTAACGTCACCAAATTTTGTGAATGTATATTTGACTGTATATGTAATGTGTATATTTTTGAAATACTATACTTTCGAAAGATGACATATAAAAAACGATTTTTCGAAATTTCTAGACCACCGGGTCCCCTTAAGTGAAAATACTAACAATTTGTTTCGAGTCTGTTGCAGTCTCTCCTTCAATAACAAAAGATGTATCAGATTCTTTGTCCTGTAACAAAATTATGTAATGAGAGATACAGCGCGTAAATATCAGTTTTTTATTGTTTTGATAAGGTACATTATTTTTATTATATTTATAATAATTACCTGTATGTTAGTTTCTATTAATAGTTCATCATCAGGATTCTGTGTTTGCGTACAATCTGGTGTTGTAACTGGTACTGACTCTGGTTCCTAGAACATTATAGAATAAACATGTAATCGTAAATATTTATTTAAATTATATAAGTAGAGAAGAAAATATACAATGAGTGATATTTTATCACAATTTCATTAACAAATAATATTAGCCAGAGTTCCCTAATCCACCGCCTTATTCCATCATCTAACTCTCGGTCAAAAGTCTATTCATTTGGATTTATCTAAACGAAGCATTAAAAAAATCTAAACTAACATTTTTAAAGTTAGCCTCTAACGATTTCCACTATCCAACTTCTGGCTCTGTCATCAGTGCATTCAATTTGACTGTGTTAGTTGTTCCGAATAAACAAATGGAAATAGGCGCTGACTAGTGACTACACTTACCACGATCAACTCTTCAGTTTCATTCTCCTGTTGGTTTGTTTTGAATCTCCATCTGAAAAAAGAGGTCCTTTCATATGTATCTCGTTGTGATAAAAAGATGATCAATGATTATATGACCTGAAAATGATTTTCAAATACTTATTAAATGATATCCCGCTTGACATAATTCGTTGACTTTAATTAACCGACTTCCAAAAAAGGAGAAGGTTCTCAATTCGACTGTTTTTTTTTTATGTATGTTACATCAGAACTTTTGACCGGGTAGACCGATTTCGACAAATTTTGTTTTAATCGAAAGGTGGTGTGTGCCAATTGGTCCCATTTAAATTTATTTGAGATCTAACAACTACTTTTCGAGTTATATCTAATAATGCGTTTAACGTTAACTTTCTACTGGATGTACCGATTTTGATAAATTTTTTTTTTGTTGGAAAGGGGATATCCCTTGTTTAGTACCGTGATAAGGAAACCAGGATCTGATTATAAGATCCCAGAGAAATCGAGAGAAACTCTCGAAAATCCGTAATAACTTTTTACTGGGTGTACCAATTTTGATAATTTTTAATTTAATCGAAAGCTGAAGTTTATCATGTGGTCACATATAAATTTTATCGAGATCTGATAACTACTTTTTGAGTAATCTTTGATGACGCGTAGTTGCTTGACTATTTTTTCGTCGATCTACGTTGTATTACTTGTCGATGTAATTGAAGTCGGTTTTTTTTTCGTTTGCGAGCACACACACAATTATTATTTTTTATTTTCACTATATGGCGTCTAGTGTTTACCGTTAGGTTACAGAGAGCGTTACAAAGAATCAGAGATCAGAATGATATATATATATATATATATATATATATATATATATATATATATATATATATATATATATATATATATATATATTATAGTTTGCACTGTGTATATATATATATACTTATATATATACACACACAGTGCAAACTTCATGTAACAACGTCACTCGATTTAACGACAAATTCCCTAAGGGCGGAGTTCACCGACTTTTAAAACGGCTGTTTATCAGTTAAACAACTGATTAAATCATTTTTACTGTTCACCATACGTTAACCAGTGTTTACAGCCCTTAAACAGCCGATTACTATAACCGAACTCTACAGCATTGTTTAACCGTCCATCAATGCCATATTCGGACATCTGCTCAACAGATTCTGCTGTGACTTTACAACAGTTGCAACATTTCGTAATTAGTTGAAAGTTTTTGGTAAGAGATAAACACGCAGTCAGTGTTCAATTTCAATGTATTAATTGATAATTATCAAGACTTTAGGCCTTCTTGAAAATCTAGAAAATATAGAGACGTAATGATTACGAAGAATACAATGATTCCTCATTTAAAACTAGATTCCGTTTGTCAAAATCATCGCTTGAAAAATCGTTTGTACTCTTTTTTAAAGCTGCCATTTTTCAAGTAAACCGTAATTTAAAAATTAAACACTCACAACAGAACAAAATAATAATCAACAAAGAAAATGTTAACAACACGTGCAAAGAAATAATAAAAAAAAACATTTGACAATGGCAGCGCCGTGACGTTATTACCCATCCAAATTGGACACTACATGCTAACGTAACAGTATCCAATGCGTTCTCGAACTTCTCAAGTTGAAAGCGTTTTATTTTATGCTACTAACTATAGATGGCACCAAAACTCGTGTCGACTAAATAAAACTATGTGACTTCCCTAATGAGTAGACTTATAGCATTCATTCATTAGTGGTTCATTCGCTGTGAGCATATGGTGATTGCCTGATTTAGTAACCACGGTTAAAATATTCGTGATGAACAGTGAATACTTTACCGGGTGCATAACCGATGTTTAGGAATTCATCGGCTGATTACTCAAACATTGGTTAAACGATAGTCGGTGAACTCCGTCCTAAAGCGTCGAAATCACTCGGCATTGGTTGGCTTAGCTTGTCTTCCATACAATGATAAACTTTATATAGCATTACATCTACTGTCAATAACGATAACAATCTTCAGAAATAAACAAAATTGCAGTGTCTGTTTGTAATGTTAAAATAACCGCTTTTTACTAAATACATATGTATACACGATACATATACCAAAATAACATTTTTTACAATTTATGTCTGTCTGTTCCGGCTAATCTCTGAAACTGCTGGACCTATTTTGACGGGACTTTCACTGGCAGATAGCTGATGTAATAAGGAGTAACTTAAGCTACTTTTATTTTAGAATTTTATTAATTTTAAAGCTCTGAGAACTGTACAATGCCATTTTGTTAAATTCCACGCGGACGAAGTCACGAGCAGCTGTGCTCGTGTCTTCGTTCGTTAGTTAAATAATATAATTGTGTTGCAGGCAAACGAAGAAAAACCGACTTCAATTAAACTGACAAGTAATACAATGTAGGTAGACGAAAAAAATTGTCAAGTAAATACGCATTATCAAAGATTACTCAAAAAGTTGTAATCAGATCTCGATGAAATTTAAATGTGACCACTTCAAGATTCAAGCATCAGATCCTGGTTTCCTTATCATGGTACTGAACTGCGGATATCTCCTTTCCAACAAAAAAAGAATTATCAAAATCGGTTCATAAACAACGGAGTTATCCCCGAACATACATAAATATATATATACAGTCGAATTGAGTAGCCTCCTCCTTTTTTTGAAGTCGGTTAAAAAACCACTTTCTAAGTTGCCAATATACTAGCTGACCCCGCAAACGTTATTTTACCATATATGTTATTAACCCCTTAATTACCTCCCCCCTCATATAACTTAGGGGAATGAAAAATAGATGTTGGCAGATTCTCAGACCTACTCGACATCCACACAAAATTTCATAAAAATCAGTCTAGCCATTTTGGAGGAGTATTGTAACTAACATTGTGACACGAGAATTTTATATATAAGACACTACAGATATACAGTGTACTAGTACATTTACTAGTATATAACACTGTATATATATAATACTAGTACATAAATAAACCCTAAAAACATAACCTTCTTTCTGAGCAGTCGGATAAGAATATAAAAGTAGAAGTAAAAGCATACCTTGCCTGTATTGCTTTACGTAAAGACTCGTAATTACGTCGTTTCCTTTTTTTTATGCAGTGGTAAACACTCCCTTTTCGACCCATTTTCTAAAAAATTAACTGATAATTAGAAAACTATCTACTAATATATTTCGAAAACAAACAATTAACATATTAACTTTACTTGAAAGTATCAAATGCGGTGATCACACTATAACAACAATCGCTTGGCGCGTGTGAGCGAGACCGATAGATTAAAGAAAGAGATAGCTGTGCAGAATTTGGCGTAGACCTCACCTCTAAGAGCGCTGGCGCTCGACTGATGTCTTTATTTACTGGGTTTGATGCGTGGTATTATATACACGCTGTCTTTTTATTTTTTTATACAAAAGGCATTGAAAATAATTAAATATTTTATTTATTATTTTTTATATTCCTAAATGATGTAAGTTTACTTTGGTTAGATAGCTCTTTAATTTTTATTATAAGTGTTCTTAAAATTTTATTATGTATTAACGAAGATACAAATAGAAAATATATCTAAATTATGTATCAACAAATTATTAATTTTTAAACAGTTTTAAGATAGAGGTTATTGAAAAATAGGACTTCAAAATATAGGTACATAGCGACCGTTCACCCAGGGAGGCGGCTGATGAAAAGGTGAATTATTTTATACACATAATATAAATCAAAATTCTGATGCATTATGTTACTAGAACAAAGGTTGCTCTATTACCATTCAATAATCGAAATTATATTATTGCATCCAATACTGACATTAGCGACGTCAAAATGTTACATTCCGCGGATTGTTACCGATTTTTGTGAAATGGCTCAAAGGTTAGTAACCTTGAAGAACGCCATATAACAACGATTATAAAAATTAAATCAACACTCAACAGAACGATTTAGCCGTTTAGCGAGATTACGCCCGACCATTCTAATAGACGGCGCGAAAGAATTTTGGTATTTTTACCTATTTTGTAAAGAACGCGTTTGCGAATCGGACAAAATTATGCTTTTTTTCGGTTCATTTAGTGCCAAAACTAAACAAAATCATATACACTTGTTTAGTAAATAATACAAATTTTGTTTATCGCATATTATGTATTTGAGCAGCGATGTTTTTATGCTGCTAACAGGTGACAAAGTGTCAACTCACAACGGCGGCCGAGCGCGGACTGAGTCCTGAGGACTGAGGTTGCATTCGAAAAATGAAAATGTTTGTGCAATAAATCAAAACTAAGACCAACGATAAAATAAACCTTATTGCAATGGAATAATAAATGTGTAAAAAAATAGCTCCAGTATTTATATTGTGTTTATATAGTTGTTTTTATATTGTGTATATTGTGTTTTGCCTTTTTGATAACCCTACTCTGTTTTGTGTGTCTGTGTTGTCTGGAAGAAATCGCTTACCTAGCTGTAAGACCGCCTTTATTATTTTGTTTTTATTTTTTAAGATACTATAACTTTTATGCACAATAAAGTATATTTCTTCTTCTTTCTATTTTCTTCGCTGTGTGGTTACGGTGTAAAGAATATAGCCACCCTCTCTCTTCCCATGGGTGTCGTAAGAGGCGACTAAGGTTTAACACAGTTCCACTACCACCTTGGAACTTAAAAAGCCGACCGATGGCGAGATAGCCATCCAACTGCTGGCTTTGAAATACACAGGCAGAGGACGGGCAGCAGCGTCTTCGGTGCGACAAAGCCAGCCCTGCGGTCACCAACCCGCCTGCCCAGCGAGGTGACTATGGGCAAAACACATGAGTTCACGCCCTTTTTGGCGTGAACTTGTGGAGGCCTATGTCCAGCAGTGGACTGTGATAGGCTGAAATGGTGGTATATTTTCTACGACTATTGGTGGCATTTTTGTTTTGTTTTGGTAATATTATTTAAAATTGAATATAAAAACAAAACATTATCATCACAAAATCATTTAAAGCCAAAACAATTAAGATAGGTATATTTTATTTATGTAAAAGAGCTTAAATTTTGTCTGTTTAGTTAGTTTAAATTAGAATTTTAAAATCAATAGAGATATTATTTAAATTACAATTTGTTTTACAATTATTGTAATTAAATAAATTATTTATATTATATGTTAATAAGGCTGCTATTTGTTTTTTTTTACATTTTAATGACAAGGACTTGTATCTTTTGTTAATTTAAATCTACAGTGGAATTTATTTATATCAAACAGTGTGAGGTCACTATGCCAACGAGTACGGTTATACAAATATGAATTCAATGTGTGTATTATGTACCTACTTATTCTGTTCATCTGTCAGTGCATATGAATAAGGTAAAGTACTTAATATGAATTTACATTTTTTTTGTTTTGTATCTGTATTATATTTTTCATTTCTTTTATTAAATCAGATTTTTTTATTGGCAAACTGAATACATTGAATTAAATTTTTTATTTGATATTCATACCTTGTACCCGGTGAACAGAAATTCAATAATATATTTTTAAATTTGACATTAGATACAAACAGTCTTGTTTTAATTTATTTATTTTAATAAAACTATTTTTATTTCCCATTATTTTATTAGTTCTTTTGGTAAATTTATTTTTTAAATAATATAATAGGTTCGTTTCTCAAATTACAGCCAAAACCACACTTAACCAATTTCAAAGAACTAACTTGCTTAGGTGAAGAGATACTGGCTTCATAGAGACTTTCTTCCAGTTCTCTGATGCGACTAACAGCTGCCTCATGTTCATCGCTACATTGGTTGAGTGCGGTAAAGATATTACAGATTTAAAATGTAAGGACACAGCGGCTGCGGCGGTACCGGCCGGGGCCTGTGAGAAAGACATTCTGTAGTATATTTAGTATCAGCATTGCACCCGTGCGAAGCCGGGGCGGGTCGTTAGTTAAGAATATTTATTATGATTACTTTATACCACAACTGTAACTTTCATCCTTTCAAAACTAGAGTTTAAAAGTAATCGAGTACCTACTGTTTATCAAGTCTTGAGCAGACGCACGTGGTTTAGATATCTTAATCCTACGGGACTTACCGCAATTGTCATATCGCAGTTCCCGCTATTTCAGAGACGTAGTAGACGCTATGGTCAAGGACTTCACCCGATTTAAAAGTGTTCAGTACCCGTGTAAGTGTAAAACTTACATGGTTAACTCCTTAAGAAACGATAGAAAAAGCAAAGCCAACAGTTAATTTAAAATAGATAAAAAACTGGACTAATAATAGTTTGAAAAACTTTTACACAAACCCACCCATAAATCGCACACATTATAACGAGTACAAAACTCTTAATCTGTGTCTCCGGCGAGAATCGACTCGAAAATATTGTCCGCCGGTCGCGCTGCAACTCCATCTTGATTTATGAAGCAATTAAGCGACTTTCGAGTTTTTCTCTTTCCGTTACGAGCGGCCTGTTATTATTTTGAGTCATAAAACTAAACCGAGATTTTACTTACCGAATGCATAACATCTGTTACCAGAGACCCGTTCAATTGCTTAGAACTAGAACAGCGTTTACGTCGTAACTACGCCAGACAAAAAGTGCGCTGGTTTGCTGCGGTATGTCAGTACGCTAAAGGTACCATAATTATTCATTTTAATTATTTATTTGTCTTAACTGAAGGTCATAAGTGGCTTTATGAGATATACCAGAAGTGTGAAATAAGTAACTCATTTAATCATAAGTGTAAAAAGCACTGCACCTTAATAGTGTTCAAAAGCTTTTCAAGTTTTAGCACCCTTATCAATGATGTATTCCCAATTACATGGCATGGTAACACAACGTTCCTCTAGTTCAAGGTAAATAAATGAAGGCGCAGGTGCGATTACGGCGACTAAGATATTTTGAACTCACCGAATCGTTTCACTTCACGGCGCCATTTTTTTTGTGGTCTTTCAAGTTACAGCTGATGTACTCTATTATTTTTTGGGTCGTAAAGGGCAGGAAACTAAAAAGTGTGTCGTTCTGCGAAGGCCGGTATTTCTGTACACGAGGCACGCACACCAACAAAGCGAACATATGTTTCCTTTGACATAACACAGCTGTTGAATACCGGGAACTATTAACGGTGATCCTCGGCGTAGTCGTAGGAATAAGGGTGGAATTGGAGCAGCACCCCTCGGTCAGCTGATGCGGCGCGTGACGCGCCTTACGAGCGCGTGACGTAAACAGGATGCCGGCGCGTCAAAGGCCACGGGACGGAGCCCTGCCTGTTGAGGCTACCTGCCGAGTCTACAGCCGTCATATTTCCGTCCGTACCTGCCTCTTATTATAAGCACTGTCCCGCTTGTCAAATTACATTGTTACAGACATAAATACATCATAGTTTGAAACTATTTGTAGACGACAACGTTATATTTAACATTCAAATTCAAAATATTTATAACAATACCATTGGTAAAACTAAAACTTGCTTGTTATACAGAAGTAAATTATGATTTTTATAGTTATGTGATGAACTTAAACCAACCATTACATTACTTTACTTTACGCTTAGAACTAGCAATGAAGCACAGAAACTGTAATACGAGTAAAAAGGTATATACAGTCCAAACATTTTTTGGTCATTGTTGTAGTTATCTAAAAAATATAATTACCAAGTATTTTGTGTCAGTTTCGAAAAATATTAAAAAAAAATAGGTATTTTATTACTGATAATATAAGGCTTAAAAATTACGAACGTAAATGCAGTAAGTATAGAAATCTCCAAGAGAAGTTTCTTCGTAATTTATAAGCCAAACTGCCAGATTGCGGTGTCATTGTGATTCTGTTTGTTTGTTGATGTTTGGTGTATATTGTCAAGTAGTGACTTGACTGGTGAATCTGTGAGTCACTCCTATTATAATAAACCTTTTTTTGTCTAATAATAATCGATATAGCTCACAATCTCAACCACACTGATCATTCTCCTTCATGTCTTTTCTACCCCACGTGGCACATTGTGCCCCCTGGCACAATTGAAAGCCATTAAACCTAAGAAATTAATTCATAATAAACCTTCTTCTATTTGTTCAATCAATTCGTATTTTACTTTAATCGATCAAATTTACAGATACTTATATATGTTTCCTAAAGACATCACACCAACACCTCGAGCTTTTCATATCAGACGAGGATCAGTTAAAGCCGTCAAAGGCCAATGTGTAAATTAAAGTCGTCATCTGTGTATTTATCAAGTTTTTATTCCTTTAATCGGAGATCTAAGTCCTGTTTATATAAAAAATAAAAATTACACAAATTTTGGTATTTTCCTTAATTTAATATAAACTTAACCTAAACTTGTATTATAGGAAATTAAATCAGTCGACCGATACTCTAACATACTCACCTGCCAATATAAAGCGCGGCAGTCCGACAAATGGAATAATATCTGAAGTGCACAGTGTACAGTGCGTTCTTCTGACTGATATTATTGTCGAAATATTAAACACAAATGTTTGTCATACATCACGCAAAAACTACGAGATACAATAAAATGGAAGTCGGTGCAGTGACAGCTTTACCCTGCTACAATTTACATGTCTATGACAATAACTTCACATCTTATAAAAAACTTTCCTAAAACTAGTCAGAGCTGCGCTCCGCAACCAACCACCTCGGCGGGCGGTCCGGGCATACAGCCTCCCTTACAGTTAAATATACAGCCAGGAGCTAGTGCTCTAATCTTACAAATATTTACGAAGTTAGAACGAACCTTTGACAAACTATCCTCACTGGACGTTTATATTTTAAGCGTATACCGTTCGACGCGGTCGAGACCGCCACGTGTCGCTACGCAACTATGTGCAGCCGACCGCGTAGTGCGTCGGGCCTATACGTCGGCGATACGATTAGCAATACTGCTCGGTGGTGGCGGCCGCTAGCAGGGCGAGGCGCCGCGCGCGCCGGCGGCCTGCGCGGCCAGCGCCGCGCGCACGAGCGCCGCGTAGCGCGCGCGGTAGCGGCGCAGCGCGGCGCGCGCGGCGCCTCAGGACGGCTTGCGCTCGTCGTCGTCGTCGTCGGCCGGCGCGCCCGCGCCCGCCGCGCCCGCCTCGCTGCTGGACGAGCTGCCCGCGCCGCGCGCCCACAGGCTGGCGTAGCTCTGCTGCTCCGCGACCAGCGCCTCCTCCGCCTCGATGACGGCGTCGAACAGCGTCCTCTTGATGCGGATCTGCGCCGGGTACGGGAAGCGCTTCGTGGACTGGCACATGCCGTTGAAGAAGATGTCGAGCGGGTCGGGCGCGGGCGGCGGCGGGCGCTCGCGCTTGCGCTCGCGGGGCGGCGCCTCGCTGCAGCGGCGCTTGCTGTGCGCCCGGCACAGGAAGTCGAGCTTGCGGTCGATGGCGGAGAGGCGCTCGCAGCTCTTGCGCTTGGGCTCGGAGTCGGGCTCGGAGTCGGAGTCGTCGGAGGAGCGCGCGTCGCCGTTGTGCGCGTCGGCGGGCGCGCGCTCGGGCGGCGGCGCGTACTGCGGGGACTCGGCCGGCTTCTTGCGCACGCTCATGTGCGGCTGCAGGAACTGCATGAGCCCCATGTACTTCCAGGGGTACGCCTTCTTGGTGGAGTTGCCGGGGTCCTTGGCCAGCATCTCGCTCTGCCGCTTCAGCGCGTCGCGGTAGCTATCTCGGAGCTTTTTCCATTTTAGTTTTACTTCTTTCACTGAAATACAAACAACAATTTGTAATTAACAACAACTTGTAAGAAATCGTTAATATTACTTTTAACCGACTTCAAAAAAGATGAGGTTTCGACCGTATATATATTTTTTATGTGTGTTCGCGGATGACTTCGTCTTTTATGAACCGATTTTGATGATTATTTTTTTGTTAGAAAGGAGATATCCAGGATCTGATGATGGCATTTCAGAGAAATCGAAGCGAATGTTCGAAAATCGTAATAGCGACTAGTGCATTTGTTATTTTTTTTTTTGTCTACTTACATTGTACCTATTACTTGTCAATGTAAATGAAGTCGTTTTTTTTCGTTTGCTAGTAAACACAAAATACTAGATCGTTCAATAAGTCCCGAGACTAACCTGGAAATGGCGCATATATTAAAAACTCTTTTGATTTTTAAAAAGTACTGGCTATCAATACAAGAATATGTGTCAAATTTTTAAAAATGGAACAATAAAATTATTGATTTTGAAACATTTAAGTGACGCTACGGTTGTAATTTCGATACAATGGAAAAAAACGAGTTTCGCGTGTTGATAAAACATTGTTTTTTAATGGGAAAAAATACCGTTGAAGCACAGCAATGGCTTATAAAATGTTATGCAGGATCAGCTCCCTCTAAAGCAACCATTTGTCGGTGGTATGCCGACTTCAAACGCGGTCGCATGGACACCAATGATGGGGAACGCTCAGGTCGTCCAAATGAAGCAGTGACTCAACAAAATATTAACCAAGTCCTCAAAATCGTATTGGAAGATCGGAAGGTAAAAGTGCGAGAGATAGCCGAGATAGTGAAGATTTCAGCTGGTAGTGTTTTCACTATTTTACATAAAAATTTGGCCATGAAAAAGCTTTTTTCTAAGTGGGTGCCGCGTTTGCTTACAACTAATCAAAAGGAACAACGTATCAATGATTCAGAGCGATGTTTGGCGCTGATGAATCATAATAAAAAGGATTTTTTACGTCGGTATGTAACAATGGATGAAACCTGGATATACCATTTCACTCCGGAATCCAATCGGCAGGCAGCGGAGTGGAGAGCGGCTGGTGAAAGCCGCCCGAAGCGTCCAAAGACTCAGAAATCGGCCGGTAAGGTTATGGCGTCTATATTTTGGGATGCGCATGGAATACTTTTCATCGACTACCTTGAAAAGGGGCAAAATATAAATAGTGACTATTACATGTGCTTATTGGAGCAATTGAAGTACGAAATTGCGGATAAACGGCCTCACATGAACAAAAAGAAAGTGGTGTTTCACCAGGACAACGCGCCTTGTCACAAGTCCGTGAGAACGATGGCCAAAATTAACGAATTGGGCTTCGAATTGCTTCTTCATCCCCCTTATTCGCCAGACTTGGCCCCCAGCGATTACTGGCTGTTTGCAGACCCCAAAAAAATGCTTCAGGGTAAGAAATTTGACTCAAATAGTGAAGTTATCGCAGCAACGGAGGCTTATTTTGAAGCCAAAGACAAATCGTTCTACACACATGGGCTAGAAAAGTTAGAAAAGCGTTGGAGGGACTGTATCGCTCTTGGAGGAGACTATGTTGATGAATAAAAATTAATTTTATAAAAAAGACCTTTTTTTAGTACTTAGTCTCGGGACTTATTGAACCACGTGTTATCTGTTAATGAAAACGTATAAAACTAAATGTCTATTATTATGCTACTCGTACTGTTACTGCCAAAGTCCGCGTGCATTTTTATTTAAATTTTTTAAAACCAAAAATTTAATATAAAATTTTCCATGTGTATTGTAATAAAATATTTTTAGTAGTGCATTGACATTTTTTTTTTTTTTTATTGAAAGGACCCGTTTTCTCGTGACCATGGCTGCTGTAAATTATCCGAAACGTCCGCCATTTAAAAAACCTAATAAACAGCGATAAAATCAGAAAAAGTTGTTTCATTATAATGAGTGAAATTCGCGTAAACATTAGAAAAGTAACTTTTATGTGAAGTTCTTCGCAATCTCTGTTATTTGTTTTAAGTAATATCGGTAACTAATAATTACTGAATCTACTCAAAAGAATGAAATGATGACAAAGTGAAAATAACTACCCAGTAAGTTTTTAAAATCAACTCTGTGCATCACATTTATGAATCACGTTTAAATAATTGTTAAGCTTTTAATCTTTAGTAAGTGTTATCATAAATATAAGCTTTATTGGTTAATAAACTTCTTAACACTTGGTTAATAGACTTCCAAAAAAGGAGGAGGTTCTCAATTCGATTATATTATTTTTTTTACCTATGTTACTTCAGAACTTTTGACCGGGTAGACCGATTTCGACAATTTTTTTATCGAAAGGTGGTGTGTGTCATTTGGTCCCATTTAAATTTATTTGAGATCTAACAACTATTTTTCGAGCTTTATCTAATAATACGTTTTTACTTGACTATTGTTTCGTCTACCTACGTTGTATTTATACCACATAACTTTTTGCTGGGTGTACCGATTTTAATGATTTTTAAATTAATCGAAAGCTGGTGCTTGTAATATGGTCACATTTAAATTTCATCGAGATCTGATTACAACTTTTTTACGTATTTACTTGACTATTTTTTCGTCTCCCTACATTGTATTACTTGTCGATGTAATTGAAGTCGGTTTTTTTTTCGTTTGCGAGCAAATACAATTAAGTATTCAAACTATTTATTTTCGTTTTATACTTTGTTGTACACCACAAATACATTACAAACAAAGCATAAAGATAGTTACAGACAGTGCAGTACAATGGACGGACTTATAAACCGACTTCCAAAAAAGGAGGAGGTTCTCCATTCGATTGTTTTTTTTTATGGGTAAACCGATTTTGATGACTTTTTTTGATCGAAAGGTGGTGTTCGTCATGTGGCTCCATTTAACTTTTATTAATAAGATCGAAGAAGTACCTTTCGCATAAATTTTCACTGGATATGCAGATTTTGATGATTCTTGTCTTAATCGAAAGCTGATGTTTGTCAAGTGGCCCCGTTTAAATTTGATCGAGATCTGATGACAACTTTTTTAATTAGATTGGATAACGCGTATTTACTTGACAATGTTTTCATCTCCCTACGTTGTATTACTTGTCGATGTAATTGAAGTCGGTTTTTTTTTTCGTTTGCGAGCAAACACAATTATGAACAAAACCCTTCGTCACGTCGTGCGCAATCGACTGCGAACAGGGCGAGGTTGCGGGTGACGAGAAATAATAATTATTTACAAAGTAAAACCCTTTCCAACGCAAAGAAATATTCATAAAAGAGTAGATCTTTTTTATAAAACCAGGTCCCCGTTAAAGCGACGTTTACAATCTCAAACAATATGGGTCAGCAAAGTGCCAACACCTTCACTATCTTGTATGTCATAACAACGATTGCCTACCGTACAATACCTGTACTGTACTGTTGGTATTGTGGACTATACTTATATACAGCGACAAATAGTTACATATCAAACTCAACAAACTGTATTTTTGTTAATAAATAATATTTTTTACTTTCATAATTATGCTGATGATTTCTGTAGCTTTTTATAGTAAAAAAAAAAATAGATTTTATATTTGACGCTGGAAAGTACTGGAAGAAGCGTCTCCGACCTAGTGATAACTTATAGTTATAATCATTTCATATTCATCTAACGCAGATGTTAGACATGTCTCCACACCCACACACACTCAAGCACACGTACATACATACACAGGCATCGCAGTCGATATTATTGTGTTGTGAACATGTTCCATAGTATTGCAATGAAAGCAATGAGCATTATCACGTAACGCTGTTTAAGTAGAAAGCGGGTTCGGTATAAAAACCGGCGAATCTAATTAGTCGAATCGACGCAATTACAAATGAGCCGGCCAGCAGCGTCGCCCCGCGCCCATCCGCGCGCCGGTGCGCTGCCGGCCTCCGAGGGGCGCGGGGCGGCGGGGCGAGGGGCGCGCGGGGCGGAGACTCGCGGTGGCACTGCGCGCGGCGCCACCGAGCTGCGCGGCGGGACTGGCTCTTACCTGACGACAGGTCCGTCTCCTTCATCACCTCGGCCCAGGCGGCGTCCTTCAGCTCCTGGTCGCGATACTCGATGGCGGTGGTGTTCCACAGGCAGGGGTACTTGCGCACGGTCTCGATGAAGTGCTCCATCTCCATGGCGCGCGCGAGGCGGCGGCGGGCTCCGAGCGCGGACTGAGCGGCGCCGCCGGGCCCCGCGCGGCCCCGCCGGCCCCGCAGACCCGCCGGCCCCGCCGACCCGCTGCCGCCGCGCCGCCTCACTGCCTCACTCGCTGCCCGCGCCCGCCGACCGCGCGGGCCGCGAGCCGCGAGCCGCCGCCGCTCCGGGCGCTCCTTTATTTCAATTAGCGATACCGGACGCGGATCATTTATTTTGAATCGCAGTCAAGAATGAGACGCGGGATGTACAAGTAGTCGCACATACGCGAGGACGAAACGTAACACATATTACCGAAGTGTTCTTCGGTAACGAATGACATAAAATAATATCGTGTAGTTATGACGATAAGCCGACGCCGTGTTAGCGCAACGGTCACAGCCATGGATTGTGTCGGTTGCGCTGGCGGTTGCGGGTTCGATTCCCGCACATGACAAACATTTGTATTGGGCATACAGGTGTTTGCCGTGGTTTGGGTGCTTGTGCAGTCCTTGTGGGTCTCCCCACTGTGCCTCGGAGAGCACGTTAAGCTATCTGTCCCGGTTGTTATCATCTACACCTGATAGCGATCGTTACTCATAGTAGGGAATATATCCGCCAACCCGCATTGGAGCAGCGTGGTGGATTAAGCTCTGATCCTTCTCCTACATGGGGAAAGAGGCCTATGCCCAGTAGTGGGATATTACAGGCTGAAGCGTACAATAAGCTCTTTGTTCCTGACGGACGGGACACCTCGCTAAATCCACAAGCCGCAAGCTGCGAGCGGCGCGCAACTATGTCTTAATTTAATAATAATTCAAAAGATTACAACTTATGACCTAACTGTAGCTGTTATCCTGTTTGTCTCATCGCATGAAACCTTAAACTGGCTTTGATAATAATGTAGGTATTCAGTATAAAGCCCTGTCACCAATAATAACAACACGAAACCACAACAACTAATAATAATAACTTGCCCTCGCGGTACTCGGTGGCCGAGTTTAGTACCACAAAAATGAACTTTTACGGTAAAACTTCACAAATAAGTAATACAGGACATAATTGTAATATGCCGAAGCTCACAATGCTTAAGTAATTGATCTGTAATAAACTTTAACAGAAAATCCTACTACTATGACGCCCTGTTGCGTTTTATATGACCATGGATGACCTATTTATTGCTTATTGTTACAATTTCAAGCTAACACCACAGAATCGTTTTCCTTACCTCCGCAATTCTCGCCTAACTTGCTCTTCTACGAGTAAAATCAGGTAACGTGCTGTACATACGAATAACAATAATTGTGTTTGCAGGCAAACGAAGAAAAACCGACTTCCAAGTAATACAACGTAGGTAGACGAAAAAATAGTCAAGTAAATATGCATTATCAAAGATTACTCCAAAAGTTGTAATCAGATCTCGATGAAATTTGAAAATGACCACAGTCATGATAAACATCGGCTTTCGATTAAATTAATAATCATCAAAATCGGTACACCCAGTAAAAAGTTATGCGGATTTTCGAGAGATTTCTCTGGTATCATATCATCAGATCCTGGTTTCCTTATCATGGTAACAAACTAGGGATATCTGCTTTCCAACAAAAAAAGAATTGTAAAAATCGGTTCATAAACGACGGAGTTATCTCCGAACATACATAAAAAAATATATATACGGTCGAATTGAGTAACCTACTCCTTTTTTGAAGTCGGTTAAAAAACAACAAATTATAAAACAAATTAATGTCGTCATGGCGACATGTTTCCTCCTTACGGCTTCAACCATGTATATACGCTACATATATATTTAAGTCTTAAATAATAGGTGAGGCAATAATAAACACGAGTACGATAAGGTTTCAAACAGTAAAGAAGCTGAGAAACGCTGTCAAGCTTATTTACTGCGAAAAATAGTTTTTTTGCACTAGCTTACAATTAGTAAACTATATTCTGTATAGTAACAAATTGCTCTTATCCAAATTGCTCGATCAAATGCAGTTGTCTATATACTTATATACAACTACGAGTATAGCTGGCAATTCAAGCTAACACACATACATCACTTTTATCCACGCGATCAACAGCGCGTAGCGAAACTTGTCACAACTAAACCATAACAGCGATACAGTTTAAATGCACAAGGGAAACTGGAGAATTCCCGCACTAGTGATCCCGATGGCGACAATAACGTTAACGCACCCGACCCGCTGAGCTGTGGTTTCTAGTTGTCTCCATCAATAGGTGTTCACGATTAATTCCTTCTTCTTCACTTAAATGAAACTAACATAAAATATTTAATCTAAATATTACTTTAAGATACACAAAAAATTGAAAGAACAGATAATCTTCGAACTGTACAATACGCTTCAATTTATAAAAATAAAAATTAATCGCCGGAATATAGTTATAGAAATATTAACAGTAAAGAAATTGTTAAAAAGTTCATCCAACTATTATAATATTTATTGTGAACAATAAAAGAGCAAAACGGCGTTTCACGCTGATTATTCTTTTTAAATGCAAAGATAAATAAATTTTAATTTATATTTTCTATATTTATTTCTAATTACGAATGATTTTTATACAATATTAAAATTACTTACAATACTAACGCTGAGTTGCACGAAAAGAAATTAAAATTTAAGTAGTGATTAAACTAATTTAATCGCAAGAATTGTATGAAATTATTGTGATTAAATTAGTTTAATCTCTACTTAAATTTTAATTTTGTTTCGTGCAACTCGGCGTAAGTAATTATTTGAGATTTAAACATAAGTATTGTAGGTGGGTCGATATAAAAACTTTTTTTTTTTTTGTATACTTATGACTTTCATTTGTCAAGCAACAAAGTAGACTCTCAGAATAGATTAGATCTTGCTGCAAGACCACTATTACCATCGATCATTGTTATGTATCCGCTCGAACAGAGCATAGATATTCTAATTTACAAGGAAGCATACTTGTAGCGAATGTTTATTAATTATTATCATAACAGCACGAATCATTGCTATCTGAAATGTTTTAAATAAAAGGACAGCGAGTTGTCAGTGACACCGTTTATTCACGACTGACGCGGTCATCGAGCGCGACAATCGATGCGTCGATCGACCGTTATATTACACCTCCACCCTTATTTAAGACATACATTTAAAAAAAAAACGATTTACAAATATACAGCATTTACATAACCTTACATAAGTACATACACACAACAGCTATGAACTTTTACCTACAACAATCTATTTTGGTACAATTAACAGCTTATTTAAATGTTAAACCCTAGTTATTCTATTAATTAAACAACAACAAAAAATAAAATCAAAATTACAATAAAGAAACAACTATATGTCGAAAGATGATATTATTTCATCCTACATCTACGTATGGGACGAGACCGAGGCGGTTCAATGGGAGGCGAGGGTTGCTGTGTGTTAGTTGGGATTGATTCCACGCATTCCTCAATTTTCTCACGTTCGCGAGTCGGGCTGTGGGCTAATGCGTGCGCATCGTCCCCGGGGTTGTTTGTGTCATGCGTTTCGGGCTCGGTGCTTGTCGCTCCCGTCTCCTCGCCGACACTCGCTGGGCTAGAAGGACAGATTAGTGAACTCCGTTTACGCTGTTTCAGTTGGTCAATATGTCTGTGCGTTTCGCGTCCTGCTGCATCTACCACCCTATAATCTGTTGTCCCCATTTTATCCACTACCTTCCCCGACACCCATTTATCGTTCCCCCTATATTGACGTAGCCATACATCGTCCCCTGGGTACAATAGGCGCGACTCATGAGTACTGTACTTTTGTTGATGTTCTTGAGAGTTTCTAACTTTAAGCTATTAGGCCTCATAGCGTCAAATTTAGTACGTAAACGGCGGCCGAACATAAGTGACGCTGGCGTTTCGCCTGTTGTACAATGTTCCGTATTCCTATAATAAAGTAAAAAACTATTCAAAAATAAGTTAATATCTAAATTTTGTCTAATAGCTTTCTTAATAGTCCTTTTAATTGTATGAACGGCATTTTCTGCCGCGCCATTTGATGCCGGATGGTATGGTGCCGAAAATAAATGTTGAATACCATTCGTATTGACAAATGTTGAAAATTCATTGCTAGAGAAAGGTGGGCCGTTATCCGATACTATTTGTTTAGGTAAACCGAAACGAGCAAAAATGCCACTCAACATTTTAATTGCGTGACTAGCTGCTGTGCTAGGTACCTGACAAACTTCTATCCATTTAGTTCTCGCATCCACCAACACTAAATACATTCGACCCGCAAGAGGACCCAGCTTACACATTACAACTGAACATTAGCTTATAAACTAATTGAGCTCATTATTCTCCGCGCATCGTCAGCTGACTGGATAACGTATTTATTGAAAAGTTCAGCTGTGTTTTAGTTTTAAACACGAAATGCGGAGTAACGAAGATATCCTGCGTGTTATTCCAGAGAACGGCAACGTGCTTTGTGATGCTCCTGGTTATTACAGGCGCCCATAGCTTCCGGTAACCGCTTACTATCAAGTGCACCGTACGCAAGTCTGCCACCGTGGCGGTAAACTACCTACATACCAAGAATCACGTCACATAGATGAGGAGATTCAAAGTGAGAGAGTAACATGCGTCCGTCCCCCAACCTCATAAATATTCGCGTTCGTAACCTCTACACTTACTTCAGTCTCGTCGTCCGTCACATCGAGCTGACGCCACAGCGGCAAGTAAAACTGACACCTAGTTAAATTCATTTATAATCCAGAATGTCGAAGTCGGTGCGAGGCAAAGGGCTGAGCAAAAATACCAAAAAAGTTCCGCAGCTCTTCCTGAGGAAGTTTCATTTCCGACCGCGCCGCGGTTTTTATATTTCTTTGAAAATACTAAATATTTGCGACTCGTGGGAAGGGATGCCTCCTCGCGCGAGGCGTACGTTTCGGTTTCAATTTTGTAGCGAACCTAAATTATTTTCGAAGTATTCAACTTTCAAAACGTATGTCGTGAATGCAATTTACGCTAAGCACGTTCTTTGTCTAAAATAAATAAAATGTTATGTTGTGCTATGAGCACTTTGTTATACTCGCCCCACTAAAATCTCGACGAACATAATAAAATTCATAAAACAATTTAGATCCCTCGCCCGGCACCCCACCTCCCCTCAGCCCTGCCCCGCGAGGCTCCAATAGCTTCTCATTCTCGCGACACTTGCTTTGTCGGAGCTTCTAAAATAAAACTTTATAGCTACTTTGAGATTTTTTCCTTTTTTCATTAAAACGATGCCGTGTTAACGTTTTATTAGCTTTTAAACGTTCAGGGACCTTCATTTGTCTTTATATTTAACTTTAAACGGACAGTATCGTAGATTTCTCGCCGTACGTGCGTCAATACCTACTAAAACTTTATCATAATTAATATATTTGAAAATTAGCCTCTAATATTGGTAAAAACGTATGCTTTTATGAACTTAAGAAACTCAGAATACTTCTTAAGTATGGCGACTGTAAAAGCTATTTCAAATGATTATAAAAACGCAGTAGGAAGGAAGAGGCCGACCTTGACCTTGCTTCTGCATGACATGAGAAATAGCGATTTGACATCGGCGTGGATCTGTTACATAGCAATGGGCCTCTTCAGATTTTTTTGTAGGTGACGTAAAACAAATAAATGTAAAAACTCGATAAATAGTATAAAACTAAAAATGCTTACTACAACTTTTCGTTAACCTTTACTGTCTAAATTACTTCAACAATTGCTTGCGGAGGTTTTGGCTACATGAACCTAAAATTTTATTATTAAAATATAAAATATCCATAATTAGCTTCGAGTCTGAGGACAGTTGCCAATCTTGCCCCACTGTGGGTACGCCCATATCTGTAACACCATATAAAACTCACGTCACACCAAACTCTTAAATACGAACAACTTTTACAAGCTATAGGATCATACATACAAATGACAAAATGTAAGAAAGTTAAGAAAGTTCTACTCTGACGATTTAGTTCATTTTATCGTACTTTTCAGACATTTTGATTACGACGAGTAAATTCGACAATTGCTGTATAATTTGCTCGCTCACGGAACAGTATTAGTCTATATCTATCAGAATTCACTGCAAGCATCATCGTCTCCTAGTTCCGGCGCGCGCTGACAGTACCATGTCTACGTAATAAATTACATTATTAAACAATAACCGAAATGGATCTGTTTGATCAGAGCCTCCTCGCACCCCGCTGCCTCGCCCCTGTAATGAACGGATATGATATTTGTTTTGGGGCAAATGTGCCCGTAATGGCAGCCCTCGAGCGAACAAACAAATCAGTAAATGCATTCCATTCGCTACCAGCTACACGGTGGAGGACAGAATACGCTGACGATTAATATGACGACGTGTTTGTCCTTCTCGCTTCAATAGAACCAGAGTGAGAACGAATAAAGAATATGGCACGGAGACTTATTTTCAG
The DNA here is from genome assembly GCF_905220565.1 of Melitaea cinxia. Taxonomy (NCBI): domain Eukaryota; kingdom Metazoa; phylum Arthropoda; class Insecta; order Lepidoptera; family Nymphalidae; genus Melitaea; species Melitaea cinxia. The sequence continues at coordinate 151,297 of NC_059408.1, read as the reverse complement.
ATCAAATTCCTATTTAAATATCAGCGACACTGCAATAGTGATACCTATGCGTTGTCAGTTTGTCACCGCCCTTACATAGTTGGTTTATTGTCTGCCAATTGTTACTATTTCGGTTACCCATAATAATTTCCATGACGAATAAATTCTTTAACCTACTGTGTCTACTGTAGGGACCTATATCGGCTGTTCCAATCTCAGTGTCAGCAGAGAGTCGCGGTCGTCCAGCCGGCCGGTGGGAGCCGCGCGGCCCTTCTCAGCGCTTGAGCGCTACCTATTAAATTTCCTTTTCGCTACACTTTAGCACTAAGTGCTTGTCGAAATCTCGAGTGCGACTGCGAATTAAATATAATTAACCTATAAGTGCCCAAGGGGTGCCAAAGTCACGAGCCAGTGATACGATGCGTCGCCTTTGTTATCGGACCGTGACATCCTGCGCCGAGCGTCAACAATCGCTATGTTAATGTTCGAACTTCAATCTCGGGAGAGACTCAAACCCGCTACACTGTAGATAGGATAAAACCATGTCGTTGATCAATAATTGATTGATATTTTTATCATGAATATTCAAATAAGAGTAATGTTTTTATTTTTATGATTTCACAAAGCAGCCCTTTTAGCAGAGGTATTAGTTTTGTTCCCAGCGTTAAAAAAAGTTTAAAATTTAAAAAAAAATGTACAAATTTAAGCTTTAAAAAAGTTCTTAAAAAACATTTACTACTTATACTCGTATATTATATACTTTGATTTTAATATATTACTTTTTAGACTTAATTTTTTTTAATTGAAGTAAATAATCGTGTTGCAAATGAAGTTCAAAAGTGTTCGCATCAAGAACTTTAATTGCTGTAACATTATAGGTACAGCAGTATTCTATTTCAATATCTATCTTATAACAGAACTGATGTCTTTCCAATTTATTAATTTTTCAAAATAACTGAATAATGAACTCTCTTTTGAGAGTAGTTTATATTGTCTTTATTGTCTAACTCTATGATACTGAACTATAAACATTGCCAGCCGACATGGCGTCGTTCATCTGTCCATCTCAATACGTAAATTAAAATGCAAACAATGCGCTCGCCATTTAATTAAACCGCCGATGTGTTGGTCCGTTTGTCTTTTATTTTTCTGCCGCTAGCAAATATATAACAGCATACAACCATATTTTACCAAATAATAGCAATATTGCTATTAAAAATAATATCTTAGTGTAACTTACAGAATGACATTAATGTACTTAATATGTACATACTTAGTGTTGCGATATAAGAAATAAAATAGTTGCGACAAAGTAGCGTGCCGAGCAGCGCACGGGTGCGGTCGCCTCCGAGGAAGGCCACTAATGTGATTCAAACTGCGGACTGCTCTCGTGCACCAAGTGACGAATAATGCAACCGTGCGACGTCTCCTCGAGGCGCATCGGGGCCGTGCGCTAGCGCTCGCCTCGGAGAAGAGCTAATACATTTCATGCATAAGCCGTTCTAGCATAGCGCTCGAGCCCGAGGACGGCGTCAAAAAATTATAACTTCGCATACATATTCATAAGCCTTGCAACTTCCAGCCGCTCAACTTTATAATGGAGTCCTCCCCTGCACCCGCCTTACAACAGTCACAATCAGCTGAGAGCCGCGCGCAGCCTTAGCTGCGGTCGCTAACGCTGTCACGCTCACTCTCGAGCTCCGCGAAAGCCCTCTCGCTCACACATGGCATCGCTAGGGTTGCCATTATATTATATAGTGGGTATGGGCCTTTAAATTTAGTCGACACTGCGTTGCACTTTATTTTTGATTGCTCGTGTTGCAGAAATTTATATGAAAAGTATTAGAATTCGGTTAGATAGATCAATCGTTGCTTTACAATACCCGTTGAGTCGTTCAAATATTAGTCAGCTTACAACTTTGTTTGAAGCGAGTGTCAAAGATCACTGCTAATTATTAATGCTTTAAAGTAGAGTAGCTAAAGCTCCTGGGGAGGGTTGGCAACGCGCTTGCATGCTCCTGGTTTTGCAGAGATCCATAGGCTACGGTACCCGCTTACCATCAGGCGAACTGTAACGCTCGATTACCACCTTTATTGCAACAAAAAACCTTGCTTGCATTTCATCTCTATTAATCACAAAGCTACAATCAGTACAATAAATTCCGATATAAAAAAGTTCAACTGCAAGCAAATTTTACAATTGGTTTGATTATATAAGGCTGTGTAATTTGAATACCGAAATACGGTAAGTTTGATTAACTAGTTTGCCATACAAATTTAATCATTTACAAGCGGCTCATCAAATTTAAATAATTTCTGCTGACATCAGTTTCAACGATGCAATGCGCCTGTTTTCGAAGGTATCTCTCATAAAATGCTACTTTCAAATATAGTATTTTTATAGCTTATTTTGAAAAATACTACACAATACGTATGTTAATGGAAAGTTGTTGATAGCCCTAGTTAGACCGTTTTGTTTATGAGAAGAATTAAATTAAAAGTTTAATTTTAACTTGAACGCTGTTAAAGCGTTCGATAACAAAGTAATGGTTTCAACTTACCAGCGAAACGATCGCATTTAAAGCAAACTACTCATTTTGAGGTGAAGTGACGAGCGGTGAGCGGCCGCTCAGCTGATGCGATCGATCGTGCACGAGCCGCTCACCCTCACCACCACCCCTCTACCCACACCCTGCACCCGCCCCCCGTCCCGCTCCGGCAGATGTGTTGGGCGCCGGTACAAGCGCGCGCTCGCCAGCAACAATGTTCGTTGTCAGCCCCCGCCCCGCGCTGCGCCCTGTTGCTACCCGCGCCCGACTGCACCCTAATGCACTTTTCGCCCTTGACACCGTCGAATGACGTTGGGGTGAAAACTTCCCGCACACATCAGAAGGGTATTATTCTCTTGCACCCAGTTGTGCGAGTGTGCGTGCATCTGACGTTGCGAAACAAACTAATTAGCTCCGCTCTAATTCTACCGGCTAACTTTTAATATGTTGAATATAAATTTTATTTTAAATGCACAATTTCTCGATTTAAACTTACTTAAACTGCTTCAATAAATAAGATCATCAAGATTATGTAGGTACCTAATATTTTAAAATAAGTTTTCTGTAAATATGGTGATATGGTCATTGTGTTGATAACGACTCGAAATATAAACGGAAAGCTAAAGATAAATTAATCATTCACGTCGGGGCACGACGGCCATCAACACAGGTTATTTATTATTCATACATGTATTGACATTTGTTTGTTCTTTTGTTTTATGACTTCCAAAGTAGTTTTTTATTCGGTAACGAAATTCGACTTCCTGAAAACGTTCCCAGTCTTTGTATATCACACAGTGGACGTGCTGTCACGAAGTTTTGAAAGGTTTGCAACTTTTATGCCGGAATTTACGGCAGGGTGTAGTTAAAAAATTTCCAAAGTGAAATTTTTTGTGAATTTTAATTTTTAGGCGGGTCCGCTGTTTGAATCGCGATTTGCTAGACAGTAGCTAGTAGTGATAATTTAATATTAGTATAAACTTTATTGCACTTAAAAAAAGAATATACAGAAAATTACACGTATCACTTCAGCCTGTAATATCCCACTGTTGGGCATAGGCCTCTTTCCCCATGTAGGAGAAGGATCAGAGCTTAATCCACCACGCTGCTCCAATGCGGGTTGGCGGATATATTCCCTACTTTAAGTAACGATCGCTATCAGGTGTATACGATAACAACCGGGACCGACGGCTTAACGTGCTCTCCGAGGCACGGTGGGGAGACCCACAAGGACTGCACAAACACCCAGACCACGACAAACACCTGTATGGCCAATACAAATGTTTGTCATGTGCGGGGATCGAACCCGCAACCGCCAGCACAACGGGTACAATCCATGGCTGTGACCGTTGCGCCAACGCGGCGTCATTGAGAGAGTGGATCGAGTAATGTATTCTTTTGCTGATGTTATTAACATGAGCTTTCCAAGATAGGTTGCAGTCCATAATGATAGTTTAAATTTAAAATTTCGTAAAGAACAAATTTCCTGTACAAATTTTAAATTTCGTTTTAACCTACACAGTATATATATAATTACAAAAATGTGAAACAGATAATTTTTAATTGTCGTCGACAACCTAAATACCAATTTTCAACATCTAAGCTAGTAAATTACAAAGTTCAGAGCTACGAATACTTCGTTTCATAAAATCCTTTAGATGACATCCGACTCATAATCTTTCTTCCAAATTTCTTTTTCATAAGCCGAGTCGTTTTCCAGATTTCATTGTTAATTAGTAAATATATGAGTATTTATTGTTTTATTTATAAATACTAGTTGTTGCCCGGTGGTCGAAATTCGAGCATAATTAATTTAAATAATAAGTTTGTACATCATTAAAGTTCTTCTGTCAAAGACAATAGGTACTTCTATAATAATAAACAAAAGAGTATATATGCGTTTCGTTCGTAAAACACACGTTTTAAATAAATGGTAGTGGTCCTAATGTTTTTTTTTTTTTTTTTTAATTATTTAATGTATTTTTTATGCTCTATGTAAACTATAAGTGTGCGAAATTTCATACTCCTCCTTCCGCGCAATTTTCGTAAAAAGGGCAAAGTTTTTGCTTTACGTACTAATATATAGATACATCCGTAAGTAATTAAGTATATACAAAATAGAATAATTACTTGAAAATACTTCATGCATATAAAATATAATAACAAAAATAGTGAAGTTCAAGGTGCTCTTAGATAATATAGGTACGGTGGGGATATCTTTATTGTAGTGTCTTATTTTTACAACGCTATTAAAAGAATAATCATATTTTTTCTCCTCCTTGTACATTTTGTTCTTATTTATTTTATGACTTTTTAACCGACTTCAAAAAGATATTTGGTTTTTGTACACCGATTACGTGATCCTTTTTTTTGTTCGATGCGAAATAGTATGCGTAAATAGAAAAACTCACTTTCCGAAAAACATAGTAGTTATATAAGTAGTTTTTCTTAAAATTAGTAGCAAGATACGACGAAGCTATTGTGTTAGTGATAGAAACTTAAAATTAGGTACTAGCATTTCTGACTAAAACAGATTTGCTATGAATATTTAGTAAGGCGTTCCATGACATTCTAACAAGAAATTTTATTTGAAATAAAAAAAAAATATTAATAATATTCTGCATTATAAATGTGTCTCCCGGTTTCGCTACTGATTAACTTCGATTAGAGAATTATTATTTTAACAGTGTGTTTCATTAGACGAACTACGTGAAGGTGGAATGGCAGCTCCTGAGATACAAAAGTGTTACAAGGATGGTTGGTGAGTAGTTGTAAATAACTTTATAACAATTGAAAATCATATTTTATCTAAGATATTGGTCTCATGATTGATGGGAAAAAAATAAAAAACCCTTTCCACATGAGATACACATTTCTCCGTCCAACTAAGCCTCTGCAATATTCAAATGACCAACAAATATGGAAAAAGGCGTCACTGTGCGCGATATGTTTCAAGCAGCGCTGTAACATTATGTAAAATCTTAACGAAAAGATCTTAAATGAAGCCGTGACTTTTCTAACGTTGTATTTTTTACGTTTTATTAGAAGCAAGCTGGACCTAGTGTGTCGGCAGTCGGCACGGAGCGGCGTCGCTCGGGCGGATTGTCGCTCGGCGGCGCTAATCTCATCAAAAAGCAATCCATCACGGCTGCCAGCTCATCAAATTTGCATACAACCCTCTCGTCAATTAACTTTCAACACGATGTACTTCCGGCACTGATGAGATTCGGTGACTTTTTTATACTCGCATACAATTACTATATCGGATTGAATGAAAAATAAAAGAAATAGAAGTAAAAATAAATAAAACACAAAATAAACACAAATATTTAATATTTAGAATTCAAAAGCATTTCATTCCCTAAACGTAAATATTTAAAAAAAAAAGTTTCTTATTGGGTAAAACTTTTTCTTATTCTGTATCTTGCCATTCCTTATTGTTTTAAATCATAATGAATAAAGTTTTAAAGACGACGCGTTGGCGCAACGGTCACAACACTGGTTTGTGGCTGTTGCGCTGGCGGTTACGGGTTCGATCCCCGCACATGACGAACTGGGTGTTTGTGCAGTCCTTGTGAGTCTCCTAACCGTGCTTCGGAGAGCACGTTAAGCCGTGGGTCCCGTTTGTTGTCATGTACACCTGATAACAATCGTTAGGTACTCTTAGGTATAGTAGGGAATATATCCGCCAACCCGCATTGGAGCAGCGTGGTGGATTAAGCTCTGATCCTTCTACAAGGGGACAGAGGCCTATGCAATGGATATTACAGGCACAAAGTCATTCACTTTAAACAGGAATAAAGTAATTACCTTTCATGGAGTCACTCGAGCATGTGTTTTCGGGTTGTTCCGCGCTTGCTAAGTAAAATTTAAAAATGTGCTAGGATTTTTTTGTCACGTGAAACGTGATAACTTACGCCTACAAAACTCCCCATTAAAAGGAGCATCGAAGTCGAATAATCTGTATATAAGAAATTACTGAGTTTACTTGAGTCAAGTTCTAAAGTTTCTAAAATTAAGTACGTGGATGAGATTCGTGAGAGAATTTTTCACTAACAGTAACAGCGCCATCTACATTCTACATGACAAACTAGCTCATCAAATCAGTTTATATGTGAACCCATCGTGCTTCTATTGATATTTTAGCCTACATTTTAAAAATAAAACAGTTTTATTAAATTTATTTCTTCAGTCGGTATTATGATATATATTAATAATATTTAAATAAAATATGAAACATAACATTTAAACTATAAACTATTAATATTGTATTTACCTACCTAACGAACTAACGAAGTACCGAATTATAGGATGCATTCCACTGAGCGACCGCAACGATCGTAACGTCTTTCTATCGTTCCACCTAAGGCCCGTAGTCATCGCGAGCGATCGTTCGACATCATCCATAGTCATAACGTCGCTGTTCGCGACCACATCGCGCGCACTTCGCCCACAAAATATATAGGCGGGTCGGAGTTGGCTTTCATCAAAACGTGGCGTGAATTTGAAAAAACAACTGTCAATATCAAATTGTGAATGTTATCTGTCAATTGATTTGTCAAAATGATAAATTCACGGGAATCCATGTTGAATTAAATTTTACTCCAATCCCATGCAACAGATTTACTCACAACCCCCAAATCTGCATGTTTCACGATGCCACTATATTGCGAGCACACAGCTGACATCTGACAGCGCTCAAATATGTGTTCGCTTATAAAATTCGCCTACGTTCACCCGCGGCGTTTTTACGTGCGTGGAACGGCAATTTCAGCGATCGTGGACATCGTGGGTGATGCGAGGGCGTTACGGCCTTTTAGTGGAACGCACCCACTATAGGAACTTGACAGGGCTTGACGGCTCTTGATATTTTTTAAAATATCGGATTCTCGATATATCGATATTTTGAAATATATCAATATCGGAGTTTGATATATCGAAAAAAAAAAATATCGATATTTTTAACCGACTTCAAAAAAGGAGGAGGTTACTCAATTCGACCGTATATATATATTTTTTTTATGTATGTTCGGGGATAGCTCCGTCGTTTATGAACCGATTCTAATAATTCTTTTTTTTTTGGAAAGAAGATATCCCTAGTTTGGTACCATGATAAGGAAACGAAGATCTGATGATGGGATCCAAGCGAAATCGAAGGAAACTCTCGAAAATCTGCATAACTTTTTACTGGGTACTTTTAATTTGTTTAAGGAATATACTGAATTATAAATTGTGTAAATTATTTTTGAGCCGACTTAGGATGGTTTTTTTTTAAACAAAGCCGATGAAATCAAATCGAATAATTGTGTTTGTAGGCAAATGAAGAAAAACTGACTTCAGTTATATCAACAAGTATTACAACGTAGGTAAACGAAAAAAATAGCCAAGTAAATACGCATTATCAAAGATTCCTCCAAAAGTTGTAATCAGATCTCGATTAAATTTAATTGTGACCACATGATAAACATCAGCTTTTTATAAATCATCAAAATCGGTGCACTTAGTAAAAAGTTATGCGGTATAACGTAGGTTGACGAAAAAAAAGTCAAGTAAAAACGCATTATTAGATATAACTTGAAAAGTAGTTGTTAGATCTCAAATAAATTTAAGTGGGACCAAATGACACACACCACCTTTTGATTAAAATTTTTTTTGTCGAAATCGGTCCACCCAGTCAAAAGTTCTGAAGTAACATACATAAAATATAAAAAAAAAACAGTCGAATTGAGAACCTCCTCCTTTTTTGGAAGTCGGTTAGAAAAACGAGTAAGCTTTAGACTACACGACTGAAGCGTTACGAAACATAAATCTCTCTTTCACTAATTTATGTGTCCCTCTCAACTTCCGTTCGTCTCGCCCGATCACACTTTTCGTAACACTCTCATCACGTATTTCCCAATCCATCCCGCAAGACCAGCTTGTGTAAAAAAGTTTCACTTCAGAATATCGAGTGTCGATATTTGAATTTCAAAATTGAACTATCGATATATCGTCCAAAAGAATATTAGTAATAAATATCGATATTTCTAAATAATAATATCGATATTTCGATGTATCGATATTTCATCAACAGTCCTAGAACTTAATAGGAACTGTCAAATGGAAAATGACATACTAGTATTTGTTTTTACTTTTTATGAACCATTTATATTTACTATATAATATAAATGAATAATTCTCATTTCAAAGGTTTATTGAACGCAAATAATTCAGTTAATAAAATGTTTAATTGTTTTATTTAAAACCGTATGTATTCGTCATAAAAAGATCTCTAATTGTGATAGTTGGTGAGGGCAGTGAACGTTGAATGATTTTGTAACCGAAAAGTGCGATGGAAGGAAATAATGGGGATGCAGAACGAGACCGCGGCCTGTGAGTTGTTTTGCAATTCGTACTAAGTTTATACTTCGTTAATTTTTTTTAGATTTCAACACAACTGTCATAAGGTACACATGAAGGTATTAATTGCGAATTTTAATCCCTTTGTGAGTAAATTGTTCAATATACACATATCGAATAAATCAAAGGAAGTTATCTTTATTCCCACAATTTTATTGTTTAACGTACGTATTTTATAATAATACACAGCATAACATATAGTTTATTTTTTCTATGTATCTGTTAATGACGACAATAAACAAGATATCCATGTTTCTAAAAAGTTTGCGTGCTTAGTGTCTAAAATCAGATTCTTATTTTTTTAAATTATGTTCTAAATAGAAATAATTTTATTAAAAAATTCCTAAAAATTTAACTCAATGTTATAAAAAGTAATGTTTACTTAGACAATGTGGGCTTGTTAAAGGTTTTGAACTAAGTTTTAAAGAGTTATCTAATATTGATACTGATAATAGCATAATGCATTCAAAATATGCATTACATCACACAGACACCCACAGCAGGCAGCTTCTATTGCAAAATATATTAAAAAGTAATATGATATTATTTTCAAACATTTCAGAGCCGTAGAACACAGTGCCGCAGAAGGTGATGGAGATAGAGCTAGGTACAGGTAGGATCTTTACTTAAAAGGTGTTAATTAAGAATGAATAGAAATTATAAGCAATTTATATTGCGTAAATCTTATTTGATATTATATTAAAAGTTTCAGTCAGTCAGTTCAGCCTATTTGCAGTCCACTGCTGGACATAGGCCTCCCCAAGTTCGTGCCAGACATTCCGGTTTTCCGCAGTCCTCATCCAGCCTACACTGGCAATCCTACGTAGATCGTTGCGTCGGTTCAGCGGGTCGGAGGATGTCCTACACTGCTTTTGTCATGACACGGTCTCCACTCCAAGACCCGTTTGCTCCAACGGCCATCGGTCTTGTGACACAGATGACCAGCCCACTGTCACTTCAACTTGCTAATTCTGTGGGCTATGTCAGTTACTTTCGTTCTCTCGCTAATAGTCTCATTTCTAATTCTATCTTTGAGAGAAACCCCAAGCATAGCCCGTTCCATTGCACATTTAAAATAGTATGTTGAAGGGTAATGATAAGAGTTTATGACAAGTCAACAACTATCATTTATAGACAATGTAAACATAAGCCACAGACCAATAAAGTAACAACTCACAATAGGGTTGTAACACAACAGCTTTTTGTGGCCAACAATCTTAACACAAAAAGAATTTTCATTTATTATAAAACGATTCAAATATTCCAAGATTAACATTACATTCCCACAGTAAAATACAAGTAATATAAGTAAATACTTAGTAATAGTTTAAGTAACCATTAAACGTCTCTGAGTGCGGATCACACTTTTGATGAACAATAGATATGACCACAGTACATTAGGAAGCGTGTATTTTTTTTTTACATTAAAAAGTTGGCAAACTCGTTATAGTTTGTAGATGCCGTTTTTGACATTTAATATGGATAATCAATACCAGCCAATGACCAAACGACCTTACATTACAGAAGCGTCCTTGATTTCATCCTTGATTCTACCCCAGAGATCTGGCAACCTTACTCACCACAGGAATACAATATTTTACACAGTTCAGTGAGCAAGACAGGGGTAAATTTAAGGAAGGGTGTCTGATCCTCCACAAACTAGAGACTGGAAAAAAAATTATTTAAATCCCGCCAAGTAAACACTAGTTAATAACTTTTCCTCTGACCTTTTTTCGCTGTTTTACCTTATATGGAAAATAATTCACTCCTTTCTTGCTCCAAGTCCGGCCCTGGAGCAAGATATGACCTGCCGTCAATAACGTGCAGTTCTGCGTGCAGCATGATGGTGCGGTGCGCGTCGCAGTCGTCGCTGGACGAGTCGTCGCAGCGGCGCGAGGCGGGCGAGGAGGGCGCGGGCGCGCAGCACGCCGCGGCGCTGCTGGACGCGCTCGCGCGCCTGCGCCGCTGCGACGTGCTGTGCGACGTGCGCCTGCAGGTACCACCGCTAGCGACGTCTGTGTCGGGCGAGGAGGGCGCGGGAAAAGCCGTTTAAAAAAAATTTGGAAATTACTTAATAATTTTTTTATCGATAAATCGATATTTTGTCGAAATGCACATCTCTAAATTATAATGTACTATGTATGTAAATACCATTACCCGCGCAGGCGCAGTGCGGCGCGGCGGGCGCGGCGGGCGGCGCGCGCGGGGAGGGCGTGAGCGCGCACCGCGCCGTGCTGGCCGCGTGCTCGCCGTACTTCCGCGCCATGTTCACGCAGTTCGACGAGCGCACGCAGGCCACCGTCACCATACAGGTGCGGCCCTCGGCTCTCACTAACTCCACACTTGATGACCCCGTTCAATCAAGTGACGTCGTTAATTACTAGCTATAGTCCGGCCGCTGAAGACGAAGAATTTCGTACATCGACCCCTCATCTTTTGTCTTTGTCGCTGGAGTATAAAAATATTGCTGTTGCGCTCACACAGGTGCAGTGACCGCCGTATTCACAGATTGTCAACCTTTTGTTCATAGACATAACAAATTGAAAGTAATTTTTTTTTTAAAAGATCGTTTTATTTGAATGCGCTAAAAGGGAAAAAATGAATTTTTAATTTAAAACTTTTATTACCTACTTATAAAGTCAATACATAATTTATCTAATATATAAAATTCTTGTGTCGCGGTGTTTGTAGTTGAAATCCTCCGAAACGGCTTGACTGATTCTCATAGAATTTTGTGTGCATATTGGGTAGGTCTGAGAATCGAACAACATCTATTTTACATCCCCCTAAATGTTAAGGGTAGCCCACCCCTATTTTTTTTTAATTTTTAAATAAATAATTTATTTTTTATTTTATTATGATTTGGCGTTTAAAAAACACATACAACCCTAAATTTTCACCCTTCTACCACCAACCCTTATTTTTAAATAGCGTTAAACGGCAAGACAACGTTTGCCGAGTCAGCTAGTATGATATAAAAACTTGTTGCAAGATTTGAGTACTTTTATTACCTTAGTTTAATAGTTAAAAACCATCTTGGATTTAGAATGACGTCACAAAGTTAATCGCCTTGTCATCCAAATCGAACTGTTGGCAACGAGATCCCGAGTCAAGTTAAAGGCATACCTAAACGAGTAAAGGACATGTCAGAACAAGTCAAGCCATGTAAGAAAACTGATTAGCCACTTTAATAAGTTTTCTCTCTTTCATTTTGCAAACGAGGGAGAGAGACAAAAACATTGTAAGATTCTTGTAAATAATTACGTAATTTGAAATTGTAAATTTTTGTTTATAGGTATATCATTTTAAAAATAAGTCTTAAAACAAAGGTCTTGACTTAAAACTAGTTTTACAAAAAGATTAAAGTCAATAGGGCTTATAGTTTTGAAGATATTCACGGAAATGTATTAAATTAATACAATGAGTGTAACACCTATATTAAGATAACGCTTAGTTATTAAGATATTTTGTGTATGCTTATAACTGTCTATAGTCAGTATACTATCTTGTTGGAGTTAAATAAAAAAATATTAAATGCGAAAGTGTGTTTATTGGTTTCTTTATATAACAATTTTGAGAACCACTGGCAGTAGGCAAAAAGGTCATTGTACGAAATTCTTTCTCTTCAGCGGACGGACTATACTCAGCGGTAATCGGTTTAGTTTCGTCTGGAATATGAGTTTGATAAAGTTGAGTGATAAACTAAAAAATGGCTCGAGTCCATCATTTAGCGCTCACATAGAGATCATGATGTCATATCGTGAGAGAGAGAGAACCGTCAAAAATAAATCGCGTTTTTAGAAGAACTAAATGTTTTATTTCTCTATCGTTCAGTTGAATTTGGAGGCGTTTCAAATTAGAGTTTGTTTTTTCCATGCTCCATAAACATTTAAACGTGAGCGTGTATTGAAGATAAAAAATAATTTGAATAAATCGTGTTTCAGGACGTGGAGCCGTACGCGCTTGAAGCTATAATAGATTACGTGTACAACCCGGACTCGCTCGTGATCACGGAAGACAACGTCCAGGTGAGTGCGAGTGTGCGAAATGTCCGCCCGTGTGCGTGCGATGCTGAGTGATGTGTCTCGTATGTCGCGTGACGTGTGACATGTGACGCATTACTTGTGACATGTGACGTGTGACGCGTACGACACCGGAGTGACGCGCGTGCCGCCCGCAGAGCGTGCTGTCGGCCGCGTCGCTGCTGCAGGTGTGCGGCGTGCGCGCGCGCTGCTGCGCCTTCCTCGCCGCCGCGCTGTCGCCCGACAACGCGCTCGGCATCCGCGCCTTCGCCGACCTGCACGCCTGCGCCGACCTCGCCGACTGCGCCGCGCGCTTCGTCGAGCGCCACTTCGTCGAGGTCGGTGACGCCCCGCCCCCCGCGCCCCGCCCCGCCCCGCGCGTCTAACGCGTTCGTGTGTCGCAGGTGCTGGAGACGGAGGAGTTCCTCGCGCTCGAGGCGGACACGCTGGCGAGCCTGCTGGACAGCGACCGCCTCACGGTCAGTGCGCTACGTACCGAATCGTTCATCGACGTCGACTGTGAAATTTAACTTAACCCGTTCCCGCAGGTGCCGAACGAGGAGGTCATACTGGACGCCGTCATTCGATGGATGCAACACGACCCCGAGGTACCCTCCGCTTTCTCGCTTTGCCGATACGTTCCGCGACCGATCCCACCGAGCCCGCAGTAACTGGCCCGTGCGCAGGCGCGGCGCTCGCGGCTGGGCGCGCTGCTGGAGCACGTGCGGCTGCCGCTGCTGCCGCAGGACGCGCTGGTGGCGCGCGCCGCCGCCGAGCCGCTGGCCAGCGCCGAGCTGCGCGTCAAGGTGCGTGCCGCGCCCCGCCCGCCCCCCGCCCGCCGCCCCGCCGCCCACTGACCGCCGCGCTCCCGCAGGACCTGGTCATCGAGGCGCTGTCGTTCCACCTGCTGCGCCCGGAGCGCCGCGCCGCCGCCGCCGCGACGTGCGCGCGCGCCCGCCCGCGCCAGCCGCCGCGCTCGCCCAAGGTGCTGCTGGTGGTGGGCGGGCAGGCGCCGAAGGCCATCCGCGACGTGGAGGCCTTCCACATGGAGAGCGGGCGCTGGCGCCCCGCCTCCGACCTGCCCACGCGCCGCTGCCGCGCCGGGCTGGCGGTGGTGGGCGCGCGCCTGTACGCCGTGGGCGGGTTCAACGGTACCCTGCGCGTGCGCAGCGTGGACGTCTACGACGTGGCCTCGGACACCTGGGCGCCGGGCCCGCCGCTGTGCGCGCGCCGCTCCACACTGGGCGTGGCCGTCATCGGGAACGTCATCTACGCCGTGGGTGGGTGAGTGCATCCCGCTTGTGTACTAAAGATGTACTGGATTATTTAGGAGATTACTTCACGCATTATTTTAATCTCTAAAACATTCCTAGGTAAGAAATAAGTCGAAATTATATGCTCACAGTTACTCCCATCGACTTGGCACCCTAGGTGCTCTCGTCCTCTCCTCCTCCCTCTTTCAAACGCTCGGGCGCGAGCTCGGTGCAAGTGCAGTCTCGTTGGTGCCGTGCTCAGGTTCGACGGCGCCACGGGGCTGAGCTCGGCCGAGGCGATGGACGTGCGCGAGGGCGTGTGGCGGCCCATCGCCGGCATGAGCACGCGCCGCTCGTCCGTGGGCGTGGCCGTGCTGGACGGCAAGCTGTACGCCGTGGGCGGCTACGACGGCGCCTCGCGCCAGTGCCTGCACACCGTGGAGCGCTACGACCCCGCGGCCGACGCCTGGGAGCCGGCCGCCGACATGGGCGCGCGCCGCTCGGGCGCCGGCGTGGGCGTGGCGGGCGGCGCGCTGTACGCCGTGGGCGGCCACGACGGGCCCGCCGTGCGCCGCTCCGTGGAGCGCTACCGGCCCAGCGAGGGCTGGGCGCCGGCCGCGCCCATGGCGCACGCGCGCCGCAACGCCGGCGTGGCGGCGCACCACGGCAAGCTGTACGTGGTGGGCGGCGACGACGGCGCCGCCAACCTGGCCACGGTGGAGGTGTTCGACCCGGCGGCCGAGCAGTGGTCGGTGCTGGGCGCCGCCATGTCCGTGGGCCGCTCGTACGCCGGCGTGGCCGTGGTGGAGCGCGCCGCCTGACGAGCCGCCGCGCCGCCCGCCCGCCCCGCGCCCCAGCACGACGACAGCTACGTCAACGTGCGCGCGCTCGTCGGCGCGCCCGCGGCGCCCCGCTGGCCGCGCCCACAGGTACTCCACGTCCGACCGCAGCGACTCCACTGCGATTGCCAACCCACTCCCGTCTATGTATCGCCTGACAGCAGTATGCATTCCGTATAATTTGTCTCGACGGGGAATAACTTTTCGTTTCACGGCGACGAAGCCCAGAAATGGGTTGTGTATTTAACCATAACCATTGTGTATGCATGTTTACTGTTTGGCAATTCTTAAACTGTCGAACCTCTATGTCTTAAATGTGTTTTTATATTTTGGTTATTCTTATACTACAGTGTTACTAAGTGCACACATTTGATCATTGTAAAATATTTAGAAAGAGTGACTAAAAATACTTTTGAATCGTTATGTCGAATTTAGGTGGAGGAGAACCTGTACGAGAGCGTGGATATGGCGGACGCGGGCGGCGCGGTGGGCGCGATGGGCGGCGTGGGCGCGGTGGGCGGCGTGGGCGCGGTGGGCGGCGTGGGCGGTGTGGGCGCGGTGGGCGGCGGCGCGTACTGGTGGTGGCGCGTGGCGCCGCCGTGCCGCCACCGGCGCGCGTCGCAGACGCTGGAGTTCAACGAGCGCCTGGCGCCGGGCTCGCTGCCGCGCGCGCGCCGCCTCGTGTGCGTGGAGCTGGCGGCGCGCGCGCGCCTGTCGGCCTCGTGCGGCGCCATCTGGCGCGCGCCCGCCTCGCGCTCCTACCACCTGCTGCCCGAGAGCCACCGCCTGCCGCGCGCGCTCTGCCGCGTGAGTGCGCGCCCACGTGACGATATATTTCGCCGTTAGATGACGACACATTTTACGAATGCCACTAAATTATCTACATTCTCAAAAGAAATACTCACGAAAACAAATAAATCGAAAAGTGAAGGTAACATAACGACGATCGCTTTATTCCGTCGGCGTGTCCGCAGGGTGGAGAGCGCGCGTGCTGCGAGGCGGACGAGGACGAGGCGGAGGAGGACGGCGCGGGGGGTGAGGGGCGCGCGGGGGAGGGCGCCCCGCCCAGCGGCGACGAGGACGACGATGAGGGGCTGCACCACCCCGCCTGAGCGCCGCGGCGGTGGCGAGTGCCCGAGTGCCCGAGTGTCCGAGTGCCCGAGTGTCCGAGTGCCCGAGTGCCCGAGTGCTCGAGTGCTCGAGACGAGCGGGCGCATTAGTATAATGACGAACAATACGGAAGTGTCGACGGCTCTCCTCCGCACGTCTCGGTGTCCGAGAACGAATCTCAGCGAGCGAGCACTACTCGCGGTCACTCGAGCCTCTGTGCTTGAAACATTGCTCGTTGTAATTTAAATTGTACAATAAAATGTTTTACTGGTTACCCTCGTATCGTTAAATTCCTCGTTGGTTTTTCACATGTTGAATGTGTGATCTTATCGTTTAAGAAAATTTTAAATGTACATCGTCGCATGCCGCCGCATAGTGTGAGAGCTTCGAGAACTGGATCGGTCGTTATGACACTCACTCAGCGAACAGTGCGGCGGCCGACGAACTCTGTAAATATCAGTATTGTCAAACATTCCAGGCACCAGTAGGGCCCGTCTGTGAACTCTAAACTCTGTCTCTGTGATTGCGCGGTGTCGCGGGAAATGTTGTTATTTTCACTAAGTAACGTGAAGGTATCGGCGCCGAGGATGAACTTTTATATATTTTTGTTGTTGTTTTTATGGTTTATTAATTAAAATGATATTAAAATCTTCTATAAGAATGTCTTAGATACCTTTATTGTAGTTGATTGAATAAAAGAATATTTCAATTTAATAGTTTTAATTCAATTCCTATGAAAAAGACGTCGTAAATTTTCTACTCGTCGTACTCTGTAACATTCATCATCATCATCATCATCATCATCATTTCAGTTAATGAAACAGAAACTGAAAAATAAAATTTCATGTTTCTAATTTTAAACATTACGGACTCGCATACAAAATTTAAACTATAATTTCATCCCATTTCGGGTAATATTTCCAAAAAACCTTGAACCCATAATGACCCTACTAACAAACTACTGATGAAGGTAGGTCTAATTTCAATACTTTACGCTCGACGATAATAAATACCTTACGCTCGGCGATAATAATGAATCAGCTAGACAGTCAGAGAATCAAGACTACTAACCGACTCCCAAAAAAGGATTCCTCATTTTTTTAGGGCACAGCAAAAATTATCCTGCTCAAAATCTGGAGCAGCCCGACTGGGGCAGTACTTAGACCTTACACACACACAACACTGCTTGAAAGCAGTATTACTTCACAGCCAAGTAATACTGTTTTCAAACAGTATTGTGTTCCTGTTGGTGAGTAAGGTAACCAGAGCTCCTGGGGGGATTGGGGATTGGGTCGGCAACGCGCTTGCGATGCTTTTGGTGTTGCAGGCGTCTATAAGCTACGGTAATCGCTTACCATCAGGTGAGCCGTACGCTTGTTTGCCGACCTAGTGATATAAAAAAAAAAAAGTAATGAAATAAAGAAGTGGATTTTTGATTTCAGATTCTCTTACCTTGTTTTAAAGACTTCACAGTTCACGTCGATTGTTTTCGTGTTAGCTATAGTTATTTACTAACAAATAAGAAACGCAATGAAAAACGTAACATAATTTTAATAATTTTTTTCTCGGACAAAATTAAAAACCTTTTTAATTAATTTATCGAGTTATCGACTCTCAATATTGCACTCTCGTAAGTCACGGTAACGCTTATTGCAAATCGCACTAAAATACTATAACTATGGAGCACTACACTGCACTATGGCGGTGGCGCCGCCACCAACCACCTCCCGTCTCCGGGTCGCAGCACCACTCTGCACAACACCAGCAGTCGTCGCTGAGCCGGCGCGCGAGTCAGCCGTGTGTGAAACGAGACAAGTGCGTTGCGCGCGCTAGTGCGGCGAGAAAGATCGCGAGTGCCGTGCTTGCAGTGTTAGCGACGGTCAGATAATTGTGTCAGATCGGATTACCGTTGCCCTCGCCGCCGACGAACGGTAAGTAGTATATGGATCAGAAATTATTGATGCGCCGGCGCACGAGCCTCGACGTTTTAGCTGCCTTCACGTATTATATCATACCGTTCATATGCGCCTAATTGTAGGTACAGTAAAATGCAGCAGGTTGTAATCAAATTGTACAGAACTATACAATTTGTAAAGTTGATCACTAATTGTTATTTTATTTAAACAATTGCAACTGAAAAGTAGATGTGCACAGTTAATCAAAAACTATTTCCAAAACTTTCAAGGTTTTAGAGAGTTAACATACTTATTGCTTTAGTTTTTAGCGCAACTTTGATCCAAATATCTCTAGCGTATGTACCGATTTAAACGCATATTATGAATTTATAAAAATACTTACCTACTGTCTGCATAAATATTTTAACCTGTCTGAGACATAAACACTTAGTGACTGTTCAAGAGAAACATACATAACTACATTTAAATTATGTTTTATTTATTTGCTTATGAAGCAAAAACACTAACAATTTAAACCTAATCATAGGCTTTTATAAATTGGTTTCCGAGTTTTTACATAATTATGCATTAACTTCGTCTTCGATCGTAGATATCGTACACGCGCATCAGCGAATAACTCTCGTCAGAATAAAATTACTGATTGTTTATAGACAATTAGACACCGTATCGTATGAGACAGCATGTGTAATTTTAATACAAAACACTCCCACTTTCGTTCAGAAAACGGACTGAAGTATTCACAAAATATAAGAACCTTGGTTAGTTACCAGTAGCTACTTGGCTTTACATAGCTTATAAAATTTTATTCTAATTTAAACAAGTGTTAGTTGTGATCGCTACGTAATATACACTTACCTACGTGACACACATGACACATAACATCATAATGTTATTATATGTGGCATATTTCAGTCCCTCGTGTATAATATACATATATAGAGGTATAACTGTGGCTGTGTGGCTACAGCATTAAATCGGCATTTATTATCATCGGCATCGGCATTAATTAATTTATACGGCATTATTATAGCCACCCCATCTCTTCCCGTGGGTGTCGTAAGAAGCGACTAAGGGATAACACAGTGCCACTACCACCTTGGAACTTATAAAGTCGATCGATGGCGGGATAACCATCCAAATGCTGGCTTTGAAATACACTGGCGGAAGACGGGCAGCAGCGTCTTCGGTGCGACAAAGCCAGCCCTGCAATCACTAACCTGCCTGCCCAACGTGGTGACTATGGGCAACACACATGAGTTCACGTCATTTTTGGCGCGAACTTGTGGAGGCCTATGTCCAGCAGTGGACTGCAATAGGCTGAAATGATGATGATGATGATCATAGGTATAACTAGCTGACCCAGCAAACGTTGTTTATAAACGTTGTTTATATCAGTATCATATATTAATAACCCCCTCATGTTGGCCGATTCTCAGACCTACTGATATGCACACAAAATTTCATAAAAATCGGCTCAGCCGTTTCGGAGGAGTTTGGCAACAAACACCGTGATACGAGAATATTATATATTCGAGAGAATATCATAGTTCAAAGGAAATGTCTCATTTACAATAACGAAGTCTCGTCTGCTGTAATAGAGAACTTTCCTGAGAGATTGTATTCTGACAGCCCCGAGGTGGCTGTTTGATGTTTTATATATATATGTACCTAAAACAGTTTAATTTCTATCATTACACATACATACATAATTATAATAAGTAGTTTTAAGAATTTAATTTTAATTTCATTAATAAAATGGATAATATCATTACTAACGCGCTTACGCGCAATTTAAGTGGTGTTTGAGAAACTACAAAATGCATCAGCACAATTTGATGAACTGAAAAAAAAAATACAAAATTTCATGTACGCAAAAAATAATATTTTTTAACTTAAATATAATAACAGCTGATGGACCTATTCTCAATAAGGTGCTAAACTTCTGTAATGAATCTTGCTTAGATTCAGATTGTGATGGCTAGACATCTTTACAGTCATATGACTATTTTGCGCAGTAGTTCTCATCTTATGATAAATAGACCTCCGAGCGACACAACAATGCAATAGCTACTAGCCACTCTGTGTACAATATTATTACCAAAAAATTGGCTACGAAAGTTTCACTTCATACAAAAGAAATCACTGCCTTAAAATATATACTGTATTATCGAACACATTTAAAAACAAAATATAATTACTGACTGTATGGACGACTCGCTCCAGTATGCATAAGTCCGGCTTGTTCCTGCCTTCCGATAAGACTGACACGTGACATAAACACTTGAAAGATTAAAGATGTGTTTCACCAGTTGTGACACACAACACCCCACAGTCCCCAATGGCCTAAACTACCTCCCGCTGCCAATGTCCATTTGTATCGTCATCCGTCAAATAGCATTTTTTTATATCACTAGGTCAGCAAATAACTGTACGGCGTACCTGATGGTAAGAGATTACCGCAGCTTATAGACGTCTGTAACACCAGGACCAACGCAAGCGCGTTGCTACATACTGCGCGACGCTATCCCCGATTTCCCTCAGGATATCTGGTCACCTTACTCACCACCGGAACGCAACACTGCTTGAAAACAGTATTATTTAACTGTGATCTTCTATAAGGGCGAGGTACTTCCCCAGTCGAGCTGCTCCAGATTTTGAGCAGGATATTTCGTACCGTGTCCTTCGTCAGTTAAACGCTTTAGTTATTCACACCTGGTGAAACAGATGTAATGATATATTCTGAACTTCAGACCGACTGATGCCTCGTAGTTTAATTTGAAGCTAGACGTGGAATTTGATCAGTTAGTTCTTTCCTAACGTTAGCAATTATAATTCTCTTCCGCCTATCGCATTCCACTGCTGGGAATAGGCCTTCCCAAGTTCGAGCCATACTTCCCAGTTCTCCAGAATCTTCACCCAGCCTCCACCGGCGATCTTACTTAGATCGTCATCCAGAAAAATCAAAAAATTACAAAAGCAGGAAAAAGTACAAAAGGCGGCCTTATCGCATAAAGCATTTTCTTCCAGGCAATGAATAAACACTGAGAAATAATAATTTAGTAGATTGAATGTAGCTATTTTCTTCCAGGAGCGCCGCGTGCTGCGAGTGTGATGCGCGCAGAGGGCGGGCGGCGGCGCGCGCGCGCACTATGAGGAAGTTCATGCGCACGCGCGCGCCCAGCGCCGCGCCGCACAAGGCCAACGGGATCTCGAGTACGCTAAACCCCCCACTCACTCCCCTCACCGCTGAACCAGGGCGTCTGTCAGTGATTACTGTCCACGGTCACCACAACTCCCACTATTGCCAATTTTAACACCTCACAAGATTCAATTGATCAAAATTTAACTATTTCTAAAGTAGTGACTTTTCTGTCTATCCAATTTTAGATTACCGATAGTTGTATGCGTTTCACGTGATTGTTTGACATCCTTGAATCAATTAACATGTCGAAGTATAAAAGTAAATCGTGTACACGACGTCGGCAGTTGTTTGTTAACCTTGCCACTCGTCACCACGTCGACGCATTTAAATATTAATGTATTGATTAGGTTAAAGAAAGTAGCACACATCGACCACGACACTATCACGAAGGAAAAGTTTTATTACTTTATTGACCTTAACATTGTTGATTTGATCAAACTTTTAAGGGTAGGTCGTCGATACCTTACTTTTGTGAAAATGTCTCATTAATATAGCACAATAGCGAGTGCCATTTAGATGTGAATCTGTGAAATGAGAGTTGATCTCGACTTCACTGATCAATAACCTTTGTTTCTTCGTGATCCTCTTGTGTGCGCGACGTCAATATAATCCGTCCTATTAATAACATCTTGGTATTTATGAACGATCGAACGATATGACGACCGCTCTGGTGTAATGGTGCCGTGTCGGCGGCGCCTAAACATCGACGGTCGCGAGATCGATTCCCGGTCGGGGTGGATATTTGTGTTTATACAAAGATTTATTTCCGGTCTAATTGTTATTCCTTGTGGGGCTCCCCGCAGTGCCTCGGAGAGCACGTTAAGCTGTCGATCCCGGTTGTCGTCGTGTACTCCTGATAGAGATCGTTAGTCATAGTAGGGAATATATCCGCCAAACCCTATTGAGCAGCGTGGTGGATTAAGCTTTGATCTTTCTTTACATGGGGAAAGAGGCCTATGCCAGCAGATGGGATATTACAGAATGAAGCGATTTATTAACGATAATAGTCTCGAATTCTGCCTAGTTTTACTCCACAACGGAAACGAGCTCCAGGTAGTTGCTTACGTTACTGATACTAGATCGTTCAATAAGTCCCAAAACTAACCTGGAAATGGCGCATATATTAAAAACTCTTTTGATTTTTAAAAAGTACTGGCTATCAATACAAGAATATGTGTCAAATTTTTAAAAATGGAACAATAAAAATATTGATTTTGAAACATTTAAGTGACGCTACGGTTGTAATTTCGATACAATAGAAAAAAACTAGTTTCGCATGTTGATAAAACATTGTTTTTTAATGGGAAAAAATACCGTTGAAGCACAGAAATGGCTTATAAAATGTTATGCAGGATCAGCTCCCTCTAAAGCAACCATTTGTCGGTGGTATGCCGACTTCAAACGCGGTCGCATGGACACCAATGATGGGGAACGCTCAGGTCGTCCAAATAAAGCAGTGACTCAACAAAATATTAACCAAGTCCTCAAAATCGTATTGGAAGATCGGAAGGTAAAAGTGCGAGAGATAGCCGAGATAGTGAAGATTTCAGCTGGTAGTGTTTTCACTATTTTACATAAAAATTTGGCCATGAAAAAGCTTTTTTCTAAGTGGGTGCCGCGTTTGCTTACAACTAATCAAAAGGAACAACGTATCAATGATTCAGAGCGATGTTTGGCGCTGATGAATCATAATAAAAAGGATTTTTTACGTCGGTATGTAACAATGGATGAAACCTGGATATACCATTTCACTCCGGAATCCAATCGGCAGGCAGCGGAGTGGAGAGCGGCTGGTGAAAGCCGCCCGAAGCGTCCAAAGACTCAGAAATCGGCCGGTAAGGTTATGGCGTTTATATTTTGGGATGCGCATGGAATACTTTTCATCGACTACCTTGAAAAGGGGCAAAATATAAATAGTGACTATTACATGTGCTTATTGGAGCGATTGAAGTACGAAATTGCGGATAAACGGCCTCACATGAACAAAAAGAAAGTGGTGTTTCACCAGGACAACGCGCCTTGTCACAAGTCCGTGAGAACGATGGCCAAAATTAACGAATTGGGCTTCGAATTGCTTCCTCATCCCCCTTATTCGCCAGACTTGGCCCCCAGCGATTAATGGCTGTTTGCAGACCTCAAAAAATGCTTCAGGGTAAGAAATTTGACTCAAATAGTGAAGTTATCGCAGCAACGGAGGCTTATTTTGAAGCCAAAGACAAATCGTTCTACACACATGGGATAGAAAAGTTAGAAAAGCGTTGGAGGGATTGTATCGCTCTTGGAGGAGACTATGTTGATGAATAAAAATTAATTTTATAAAAAAGACCTTTTTTTAGTACTTAGTCTCGGGATTTATTGAACCACGTGTTAAATAGCAGATACGTTCTCAGTGGCTGTCGCCTCGCCCCGCGGCGTGGTGGCGGGGCGGCGGCACATGCGGGCGCTGTGCGTTTCTCTGTATGGAGTTGTGGACTGACGTTATTATGCAACGGATAAATAACAAACATTCCGCGCCATCACACGCGTTACACATAATAATCACCGATTGCTCAACGGTACTCGCCGCCCTGTTATGACTACACCAACCATAAGCTACCACTTTTCATAAGTGCCTCGATACACTTATGAAACAGCGATTCCGAAGCAAACAATGGAATATGAGCACGCTGGCGGCAATATTACCAAGTACTGTACTCCAATCAAAAAAAATATGCACGTATTCAAATTAGTTCTCGTTTATTCAAGTGCGCTCATCGCATCGCACTTTAATTTTGTTATTTTCAAATTAGTTTAGTTTTACGTTAATCTTTCATCGTTCCAAAATTCTTGAGAAATATCAAAAATCCGGTGAATCATTTAATAGTCACTTATCGAAAATCACTTTCGTACATTATTTTTACGAACGAGCTATCCTTACTAACATTATAAATGCGAAAGTAACTCTGTCTGTCGCGCTTTCACGCCAAAACTAATGAACTGATTTAAATAAAATTTGGAACAGCCTGAGAAAAGACATAGGCTACTTTTCAATACGAAAAATACGCCCCGTATTAAGGGATTGAAAGGTGGGGAGGAATAGTTGTATGGAAGTATCGTTATTTTTAGAGCTAAAACCTTTAAACTTATTTTTTAGGCTGTTGAATAATAAATATGACATTCAAAGTTTGCAAAAGTTTTCCCCTCGGAGGTGTAAAATAATAAGGATAGAGGATGAAAGTTTGTATGGAAGCATGTAAGGTTTATGTGAATGTTTTATAAGTTTGCGACAAGAGGCAATATATTAGAGCTATTCTGATGTCCAAAATAAACTAAAAGGTATTTACCAAAAAATGCTGTCCAAAGTCACTATTCCAAGCGGACGAAGTCGCGGGCACAGCTAGTAGTTCTATGATTTTTTATCAAAAGTAATCTTTTTGATAAAAAACTTTAACTGACTTCCAATAAAGGAGGAGGTTCACAATTTCATTGTATTTTTTTATGTATGTTACCTTAGAACTTTTTACTGGATGGACCAATTTTGATGATTCTTGTTTTAATGATCGCTACCGATCTATTCTGACGACTACTTCTTGAGTAATCTTTGATAATGCGTATTTACTTGACAATTTTTCGTCTACCTACGTTGTGTTACTTTTCGATGTGATTGAAGTTGTTTTTTTTTTTCGTTTGCGAGCAAACAATTATGTACGTATATGAATATATAAGCTCCGCTTTTGCTATGTAAATGCTATAGTTTTTAGTTTTTTTATTGGCTCTGTTACTGAAAAAATCAATATGACTTAAAATGTACTTCGAAATTAGCTGATTTAGTTCCGTTTGTATTGATTGGTTTGTTGGGTTATATCACTTCGGCTTGAAGCATCGAGGTCAACAGCCTCACCTCCAATACCGTACTAATTAAGTTTATATAAAAACGTTTCAATCAAATACTTCTGACCGATCACAAAACATCTCAGCAGAGCTCCGAGACGCTGTCAGACGCCGGAGATATATTTGAAAAAATTTCATAAGTCCAAGCTTATTAAAAAAAGAAGTCCCAAATTAGACAACGGTATTTTGAAGTATTGTGGCTTCCAATGGTGATGATTTAAATCGAATGTCATCTCGTTAGGTGTGTATTTTTGGAGAGGAACAAGAGGAAAACAAATTTATACTCTAAAAACTTCTGTTCATCACACCTTTGTTCATTGATTATTATTATTATGAGATTAGTTTGAAGAAATACGTATTTACTATTATATCTATTCTATAAATGTAGTCA
Organism: Melitaea cinxia; assembly: GCF_905220565.1. Lineage (NCBI taxonomy): Eukaryota > Metazoa > Arthropoda > Insecta > Lepidoptera > Nymphalidae > Melitaea > Melitaea cinxia. The sequence continues at coordinate 125,767 of NC_059408.1, read as the reverse complement.
CAAAGTTAGACTATTGAGTAAACACATTCGCGGACTTGGCTCACAGACGACGTGGTCTCGGTATCGGTCAACTCATTAATTTTTGCATTTTTATTGCATTTGTTTTAAATACTATCGCGGCCCGGTCGTTGACTTCAAAATAAATGTAGCTAACGGTAGCTGTGATATTGTTATTTTCTGTAAGTTAATTTTTTTTTTACATTTTTAATGCACACAATAGAGTTTTGTAACTTTATGGGGATCTGTGGGGAGGTTTTGGTTATCTAGTATTCGTTTCACTGATCGAAAACGTAACTAATGGAATAATAGTTAAATAGATTCCATAGATTCCATAGATAGATTTCATATAAATTTGACATAGTTTTTCATATATTTCAGACTTGTTTATATAATTAAACGGATACCTATAAAGTTAAAAAGAATGAGTCGTTTAATTGAAATATTATTCTTACAATATTAATAAGAACTGTTGTACTGTGTGTACTTAAACTCTGTCCGGACATAATAACAATAATAACAATTTAATATTCTTACAAATAAATCAATGTTCTTACAAAAAACACATCAACACAGTTATAATTAAATATTTAAAAAAATACTCAACAATATCGGACTCTGTATCAAATTCATGAAATACAGGTTCATCCACGGGTACGATCATCAATCAGATTGTCATCGTTTTCAATAGGCATGGTGTCCGCTACTACTTGGATAGGCTCAGAGGACTGTGACTCATTGTTTATCACTTGAGCTCCTGGTTCGTGGACGATTTTTTTCCTCTCCTGCGTCGCACTCTGTCTGCATTAAATTATCTTGAGAAAGTCAAAGAATCTTTCGTCAAGAATTTGTGTCTTATTTTGTCCATTTTCCGGTGGGAGCTTTAATCGCGTCATGTCGAATTAGCCCCAAAAACTGTCAAAGTAATCCGCAAAGTCTCAGTAGCTCCAGTTTACGGTAACAGCTCACAGACATTAGGTTAATGCGCCACCGACAGAGCTAGTCGAAATTGAGCTCAAATGTAAAACTATCGTGTCATGGGCAACTCATGTTTAAGATGTTGTAAGTTGAAGATGAGCGCGGAGAAAGTGACCGATATCTGCGCACTCGCCGGTACACGCGGCCGGCGCAGCGTGACCCACTGCTGCGCTCGCTCCGTGACCGTGAGACACGGCGAGACCATTTAGTTACAACTTCTTAAATACTATTAATTTTAAAATTAAAGTTAAACTTCTTCAGAATCGCTGTAATTTTAAACTCGATAAAAAGAAAATTCGTCACGATAAAGAAAGAAACACTATTGGAAAGAATTAAATAGAACACATCACTGCTCAAAACGCGTTAGCGACGCGTTTTGCATGGCGCTTACGACCTTTATTACAAGACCGTGATCATTGTCAATAGAACAAATCGCATTGGCCTCCCTTCCTACGACTCGTCAGAAGTTTCACTTCTGCCGTGAGTGAATTGAACAAATACACTTTTTTATAAAATAATTAGAGAACGTATACCCAAAGTTGATATTTTTACTAAGTAAATCTCTCCTGCGAAGTAGTAACGGCTTGAAGCGTTTACTAGCAAAGCTATCGCTTAATAACATTCACCGTTTTATGGTTGGCCATAAAATAGATTTAGCTCATAATTTTCACCATTAAGAGAGCGTACAGTGCTCGTACAGTGTTACATACACTGTAAGTACCACGACTGTCTGACGACCGTCGACCCGGCGACGTGCGCTCCTGTGTCGTGCGGTGTGCTCACACGCGGCGTACGCAACATAGACAAACGCTGCATACATAGCTTCTGAATTCGTATTCGCTTCAGCCTGTAATATCCCACTACTTGGCATAGGCCTCTTTCCCCATGTAGGAGAAGGATCAGAGCTTAATCCACGGTGGATATATTCCCTACTATGAGTAATGATCGCTATCAAGTATACATGATAACAACCGGGACCGACGGCTTAACTTGCTGTCCGTGGCACGGTGGAGAGACCCACAAGGACTGCACAAACACCCAGACGACGGCAAATACCTGTATGGCGAATACAAATGTTTGTCATGTGCGGGGATCGAACCCGCAACCGCCAGCGCAACAGGTACAATCCATGGCTGTAACCGTTGCGCCAACGCGTTGGCGGCGTCGAATTCGTATTGCGACTGAAAAAAAAAGGATACAAGCTCAATCACGATAATGCACCTACAGTATTGTTCGTCCCCCGTACGCAGTGAGTAGATACACGTGCTTTCGTCTGCATGGTAACGTGTTTACTTAACGTAATCTCATGTATTCGTTTATATTTCCTTGAGAATATTATTTACCTCTTATCGCGAGTCCTCATCTAAAAAAAAAACACGTAATTACACGCCAAGACTGATTTGCATATAAAGTTCACACGTACATTAAACACCTACGACCAGGTGGGCGCTGTTGTTTTGTGAGGACTCGTATAATTTGAACTTTAAATGTGATTCGCTAGACGAGCTAGCACGATATTCGGCTCGTAATCGTACCTTAACAGTAAAAGTACTAATTTCATTTCAGACGATATGTTTAATATCATCTAATTATATAAATACACTTCTACGCAAAAAACCTAAATGTATGTTTTGTTGTGGTCGGTGTGCAGCTTTCTAAAAGAAACATGCAAACTATGTATCACGTAATTTCCTTCACCTAACTACACTAGCTCTACTTAGCTTACTTGAAAATATGTAACAATGGACAAAACTTACATGTAAAGCAATTTCGTAAATCACAAGGCTTCGTAATCGGGAAATTAAAAATAAAAAGCTCAACAAAATTCTGAATTAGTAGTTTTTAATTATTTAATATTATTTTTTTAAATATTAAATAATTACTTATTTAATGATTTAATATTTATTTCAATTATTTAATAGCAATTGTAAAAAAAATTGCTATTAAATAATTGAAATACACGGGCCGAAGATGGGCAGCAGCGTCTTCGGTGCGACAAAGCCAGCCCTGCGGTCACCAACCCGCCTGCCCAGCGTGGTGACTATGGGCAAAACATGAGTTCACGCCATTTTTGGCGTGAACTTGTGGAGGCCTATGTCCAGTAGTGGACTGCGAAAGGCTGCTGTGATGATGATGATGGTAAAATTAAATCGATTATTTTTGAATATTTGTTGTTTTACGATTCAAGAGTACTGTATTGATGTTTCTACGTTGTATGGATCTGCGTTGCGGAGTTGATAGTGATCAGAGAGCGATTAGCGTCGGAGAGGAAATGTTAGTATGTTACAGGCCGCCGGTGTTAATGTTATATCACTTTATCTCGTAAAATGCCTTTGTAATAGGGTTTTTAATTGTTATGAAAACCTTGCAACTTGTTATATCATCGACTGTGGGAGTAAATAACATAAAATACGATAGAAACATGCCGTGATCGAAATCTTACATTTTTCTATCAATGAATAACTTGTAACTAAATTCCTAAACAAAACCGATCGATGATACATAACTTCAGCGTTACAGACTTAATAGCCTACATGGAAATTACGTTCCGAGTACCGAGTGAAATTTTGTAGCGCGGTGTTCTCGGAGACGACTCCTTATTGTCGCACTTGTTTATCTGAATAATGAAGATGCCTTCGAAGGCTGCAGCCACCTTAGTGCCTTCCATCCGGGCCGCGATAGACGCGAATTAGCGCCAGGTCACCGCTCACATTTCTTCATTAATTTCCCCGTTACCGTCAACTAAATTATAACGTTTCTGCGCTCCGCGGCCGCTCCTAACGGTACCCGCTTGGACGACGACTATTAGTGCTATTTAATTTGTCCGTCTCGAGTTTAAATCAAAAACACATTTGTGCATATCATGACTTTTATATCTAATAGCCTTAGTCGACATTTGACTTCTTAACCTACATACACGGACACATTTCCATCTCACCGCTTAACATTCTTCGTACGACATTTTACAATTCAAGTAGACGACATGTTCCGTGGCATATTTCTTCGTTACGTCGAGCTCCCAGGTGCAGCAGTTCCGTGGAGCTCGAAGGTCGCCAGCGATTGCTATGCAGACCGACGGACAGGGCCGTGTGTCGCTGTCACGTATCTCGTGCTCCGGAATATTGATTTCATAGAGCCGTTTATGGATGTCTGATGAAATTTCACAGTACTATTATCAAGGATTTTCCTCCTCATTTAGGTTCACGACTGTTCCATTATTAATGTACTTTTTAGTTTCATGTTTTATGATCCGTCTTTTTAAGAAACTCATTAGTCAATGATATTATTCACGTATATCCTAGCTATAATCATTTAGACAACTTAGACACACAGAACTAATAAAGCACTAACTCTAAGGCCAGACTACAGCACGCCCTTCACTGTTGCAGACGGCGCGGGCCCGCGGCGCGACGACCACTCCACGCTGACCAGGTAATTACTCGAACCATTAAAGTTTGATGCAACTATGTTTACCGCGCGTTTATCATTCAGCACCACTGAGTTTAATAGACAAAGCATGTTTTTCAATACAAATTCATAAATTATTAATTTACGTCGGTGTTTAGAATTTTTATCGATTGAATTCGGTTGCATTACATTAATCATTAAGTTTAGTAAAAAATTAAATATTCTATCAAATAAACGGAACATATTTTCGTTTTATTTACTCGTGCAGTTTGTGGTGTAAGAAATACCCGCGTAAGGAAATGACATACCAACAGCAATATATGTGCTTATATTATACGTTTGAATTACGTTCAACACAATACGCTGTTGTCGGTAATTAGAAATGTTCTCATGAAAGGCACGCATCCGCGTTTTCGTGTGACTCTCTTACGTTCAGCGAAGGACAAGTTAATTTACAGAAACCTTTTGTTCGTGTGCGATGCGTCGCCAACAGACAGCCGCTAGATTCATTGAGCATTGTTCGTTGCGAGGCGTCGGAATCGCTACATCTAGATCTAGACCGCTCACTTGAGCGCTAGCCGCTAAATTAATGTTCTAAGTAAATAATGCTACGCCCATTGACATCAGAAGAGAGTGTCCACACTCGATAACTTTCAAAGTATAAACGTTTCGCCGCTTGCGTGCACCCCCGAGTGTTGTGTGAGAGTTCTTGTTTGCCATCGGTCCACACTTCTCATCCTGGTTGTCACGGTCAATGGAAACTCTTATAAGAAAGCGAGTTCACCTTCTTGATTGAGCTAGGACGACGACACGCGCTGATTGTGACCTGATGATAGCATTCGACCATCATCACCGAGACTTCTCATTCCTTAAACACGTTGCGAGAAGTAAGTTCATCAGGTTTTATAGAAGTAGTTACTGTAATGATCGCGAGAGCCGTAGCGAAGACATGCTGTACCTACATGTTGAAACAAAATGAGACTGAAGTAGTGACGTCAGATACCGTTTGCAGAGTTATAAATATTCATTTTAAATTATAATAACTATATTGTAATTTTTTCGCTTCGATTTCTTTCCCTGCTTGGAATTTATGGTTTCAAATATGTAAAAAATAAGGAAGCATCACACTTGTAACGCGAATAATTGATTTCCTGCAATAAATAATGGTCGATAAACTGCGAGCGAGTTATTGACTCGCGTCGATGTGCGGACACGCGAGCGCTAGCTCTCCGTGGAGCGGTAGAGCGTCTGTGACAGAGTCAGCTAATTAACAGAAGCGATATCATTTAGTTACACTTATAGATGATGGTTCACGTGTCTCGCGTAGGTACTGGAGCGAGTCTGAGGAATGCGGAGAGACGGACAAGGGCGCGCCGGGCCTGGGCCTACCGGTGGGCCTGGGATTGCCGGGCCTGGGCCTGGCGCCCGACCTGCCGCTGTGGGAGGACCCCGAGTTCCCCGCCGCGCCCAGCAGCCTGGCGGACCGCCGCCTTGCACACCGCACGCACTGGCTGAGGCCGCACGTACGTACCTATATAGCTATTTTACTAGCACACTCGCATGTCTTAGTTATGCTAGCTCCTTAGTGTGAAAGTTAGTATAATATTGACTTCGATAACTTTAAGAACCTAGTGATGCAACAGTGGTAACAGTGTTTCACCTTCGCACGCACATCTGCGCAAACACGCTGCCGACCTCCGCGCGCCCGCCTACATCGCCTCGTCTCTAACAATGTCCCGCGAGGATGATCGCTGACTGCTTCATTTTTTTTTAAATAATTGTTAAAACTAGATTTAAATGTCTTCTACATTAATGATGTCATCACATGAAAAAAAGGCTGTCTCGCTTTTCATCAAAAGCCGCACACAATTAGCATTATCGTGCTGTCCATACTCTTGACACCAAAAGCTAATTATAATTGATTTGCACGCTTGATGCATACAATAATTATAAATTAATTTCGAACTTAAAATTATCATTTTAACGTTTCACATTAAATGTAAAATATTGACCTTTGACGTTACGGCTTCTGCTACAACGAACGCTCTTGAACTACATAAAACAAATCAAATCTAAAATTACTTTATCCAAATAGGCTTCAACGGCTTCAAATTATTGTCTCCACCAAATCTACTTCATATAATTTCCCGGTCTCGCCGGCACAGTGGCTTCACCGACCGTTTTTGCATGTCGCTCGACGTAAAAAAACAGCCAGTAATGAGTCGATCGCGAGCAATGTTAGCGCGGTCGGCGGCGACCGTTACGCGGTGGTCGGGCGCGACGCTCCGGTGACCGCGCCGCGAGGACGTGCCTCGCCGTCGCCGCGCTCTGCGGCCGCACCAGCAGAGAAACTGCAATTTATATTTTGTAGTTCTTGTCGCTGTACGACGACCGACGAGAGCACGGCAGCAGATCAATATTATTACGAGCTAAATATACTATTACAGTAGTAAAATTTTGTAAAGATTAAGGGATTGATGATCCGATTGCGACAAACCTAAACCTGTTCCAGAATACCTCATAGTTTATTTGTTATTCAGACTCTTCTACGAAGTCGTCGAAAGAAAATTTCAATATCAGTTATTTATTATATTACATGTGTAGGTTGATATTAAAGTTAATTATAGTTAAGAAGAGTTTAAATAAAATAATAATATAATAGTGTAAGTGTTGAGTTTGATTCCGGTATGAATTCGTTTCGTCTCATTTACACAAACTGAACAAGCGTAACAAATAACATTTTACCACCGAGACATGTGCTTCGTCACAAAATTTACATTAAAAGTCTCACTTCGCTCAACTCCTTTCAAAAAATCGAAATCGAAATAACTTTATTAAACAAGCTTCAAAAGCACCTTCGAATCGTCATTTTGCAAGTTTAACTATTAATTATGGTTAAAAGTGAAGCTTGGTAGCTTCGATTCGGAATGTAGATTCTGCAGAGAAGTATCGGCAAGAAACTCCGCAGTTACACTTAAAGAAAAACTATTTTAATAAAAAAGGTAATAAAATCTTGTATGAAATAAGTATAGTCACAAAAATCGACACATCTTTATCCTTAATATAGTCCTGCACTAAATAATAGGAATTAGATATGTTGTATTATATGCTGTGAGGTTACGGCAGTAAAGAATATAGCCTCCCCCTCTCTGCCCGTCGGTGTCGTAAGAGGTGACTAAGGGATAACACAGTTCCACTACCACCTGGGAACTTAAGAAGCCGACCGATGGCGGGATAACCGTCCAACTGCTGGTTTTCAAATACACAGGCCGAAGACGGACAGCATCGTGTTCGGTGCGACAAAGCCAGCCCTGCGGTCACTAACCCGCCTGCCCAGCGTTGTGACTGTGGGCAAAACACATGAGTTCGCGCCGTTTTTGGCGCGAACTTGGGGAGCCCTATGTGCAGCAGTGGAATGTGATAGGCTGAAGTGTGAGTGAGTGAGATGTTGTATTAAAATAGAGAACTCTTTGAAAATAAGATACGTTCAATCTACGCTTGCTTGTTTTTAAAAATTGTTTTCTTTTCATATCTAGTAGGCATCTAAACAAAATTCAGTGCAAACTAACAAATGTTATATTTCTATTAAATTAACAGCGACTTGAGGTCGGAGCTGAACCGTTAATGTGTTACAGTTCAGGAACAGGTTTCTGTAATAGCACTTTAATTATTCTTTACATAATCATTTTCTATAACGATCAAGTGTATACTTCCGACGTCGGTAATTAATTAATTATTATTGCATTCTTGACATTCAGGAGCTAAATGGGCTCCCACATTGTACACGCAACACAGGCCTTGTACACTTGCTCACAACTAGCAACTATTGACAACTTTGTCTCGAGAAAAACGAATACTATGACGATAATAGTGATAAGGTTCTTTGTTGCGATCGTAAAGACGCTAGTGAACGCTCGAACAGCCTTCACTCTTCAGCGAGCGCGGCTGTGGTGTGCGGCGCTCTCTGTACCTTCCTAAGTCGAAGGAAACGATGATTTACGATTGTTGCGACCCGCGTGACGTCGCGACGCCGCCAATATCCGCACATCCGGCGGCGATGACTCGTGCCATTGTTTAAGCTAAACTTGTCGCTGGCAAGTCGTAACAATTGTTATGTCATTCCTTAGTTTTAGACACTTATTAATTTTGGACACACGCGAGTCATTCGCATACGTGATCAAGGAATAATGTTTGTTTAAACTTTAGCTTTCCTTCATTTCGCTTGAAGACTCGCTTCTAGATTACCAAGAATAGTCGATTTATGGACAAAGTGATTTTTCTTTACTGTTTTGCGTCTGATAACAAGTTGCAGAAGGAGTAGATTATGTTATTATTTTTTTACAATAAGTAAACTCTTAGGAAATTATTAGAATATACTGGGAACAAAGTATTGGAATGAAAAATGAATTCATCATCCGTCTAATATTAACCATTTTTTTTTTATCTTGATAAACGAATATTGTAATGAAGGGGTGATAATGGTCGGAATATGGCCAGGTCGTGATTAACTCCGAGCCCGGCGGCGCGACGTGCGCGTTACTGTGAGAAACTGAGTCTCTGTAGTAGACGGTATCATGTGATTGGGTAAACCATCTCCGAAAACATAAAAGTCGGCCTCACTCGTCGAGTATAGTCGTGCTACATGTGAGTAGCTCGCGAACAAACAATTCGCAAAAGGCAAACAATTGGAACTTTCTTCGTAAACATTTGCTAGAGAAGAGCGCGCCTCGCTGTGGTTCTACAAACATACCTCCCAACTCGAGCTCACGGCCGCTCTGTGCACCAGTGCGTGTTACTGGGTTACTTTCTTTTGCATGATTTTGTATTTAATTTTAGGGTTCAAGGGTGAGCTACCTGACAGCATCGATAGCCGTGTAAATAGATACAAAGAGATTTAAAACAAACTACTTTTATTTAAAATATTAGCTGATTTATTTTCGCCAGTTCACAACTTACAATTAGCTCCCCGGAAGTGAATCAAAACCTACTTACGAATATATGTCTCTCCGACCCACTTAGCGGGTGAAGAAAATTACTCTATATAATGACGGGTTAATTCGTTTTAGTAATTATTACAACTTTCTTCCGAAGCAGTTGTACAAATACGTTTACATTACTAGTTTTTCTTTATTGTGACAGTTTTGTGGAATACGTAACAACGAGTGAGATGTTATCGCACGTAATTTAAAGTACAACATACCAGCAGCTATATCGTGACGTTTATTGTCAGCGATTTATATTGTATCAATGACGTGGGAACCGGGTCACCGGAGCCGCCTCTCACGCGGGACGAGCGAGACTCTTAACATTTACGAGTACGTGAATAGTGGATACTCATGTAGCGTGTAGTGTGTGCCGGGTTGTACAATGTACATAAACAATAGAACTTTTAAACTAATTTAAGGTTTTTTAGAATTAACCACAAATATTGAAGAATAAATCTCTAGATTCAATTATCAAACAAGTGAGAAAACACGACGAAAGATATGCACGCTCACACAGAAAGTATCCTACTCGAGCACGCGAGTGTTTTACATTTATAATTGCTTCGTTGTTAGTTAAGTAGTCACTGCCAGCAATTTAAAATTCGCAATGTAAGTCATCGACACCGAAAACGAAAGTTGACGTGTTTTAGTGGAACGCCCGAGGTGCCAACACGAAACGTAAAATTTTTCAGGAAATATGTTCCCGGCCTCGGTTTCTCGGTGACACCGCCGTGGATGCAGAACTGTCCACCGAGGACATGGAGCCCGAGGCCGACGAGCAGTTCGCGGCCAGGTGAGCGGGGTGAGGGGTCCCGGGCGGGCAGCGGTGGCAGTGGCAGTGACGAGCGCGGTGCCGCAGGTGGAGCGTGTCGGCGGGCGAGGCGGGCGACCCGCACGTGTGCTGCGCGGCCGCCGCGCTGGCGCTCACGCCGCGGCTGCTGGCGCGCGTGGCGCCGCCGCAGAGCTTCCGCACGCGCTACAGCGGCCTCTTCCGGTGAGTGCAGCCCGCCCGACGGCATCTCCCGCACCCGTGCCTCCGATACCCGAGTGACGCGGCTCGCCGCCCGCAGCTTCAGGTTCTGGGTGTTCGGCACGTGGCGCGAGGTGGCGGTGGACGACCGGCTGCCGGCGCGCGGCGGCCGCCTGCTGGCCAGCCGCGCCGCGCTGCCGGACGACTTCACGCTGCCTCTGCTAGAAAAGGCCTACGCTAAGTATGCCGCACAACGGTGACATCTATAATTTTTCAATACCGACGTTGTCCCTCATTTTCCACAGTATATGTAAATAAAAAAAAGAATTCATTTACCTATTAGGTACGCCAATTTCTTAGTAAGGACCTAATATATACTTTAAAAATTTACCCGTCTATTTGGTTCAGTCTACTTTTATAGAAAAGTTTTGAAAAAAAGGATTACGTACCTATGTATATGTAAATAAAATAAAATCCAAAACATTGGATAGAAATTCAACTCGACCATCGATTTTCCTGAAGCCCAGTTGGGCGACGCCGAGTGTGTTGGTGTGGTGCAGGCTGCACGGGTCATACGGCGCGCTGCGCGCGGGCAGCGCGGCGCGCGCGCTGCAGGAGCTGTCGGGCGGCGTGGTGCAGAGCTTCGCGCCGCCGCGCCAGCCGCGCGCGCTGCTGCTGCAGGTGCTGCACTCCGCCGTGCCGCGCTCCACGCTGCTGGTGGCCGCGCCCGCCGCGCCCGCCGCGCCGGTCCGTGCCCTGCTCTAGTTTGTATACTTACTACGGTCTGGACCGTCGGAGTGGTAGCCTAGTAGTATCGCTCGACTCGGACCTCCGATTGCGAGCCCATTCAATCGCGATGTCGTTGAGGACACATTTTTTCCTTCTCTCACGTGTGGTTTCGTCACATATACGATTCGAAAGTGCTCTTGAAGCCTATTTGAATAAAACTATTTTTGATTTTGATTTTGATTGATTTATAATATTACAATCGAGTCGATCGGTCCGCAGGAGAAGGAGGGATCCGGGCGGCGGCTGCGGAACGGCCTGATCCCGGGTCAGGCCTACTGCGTGACGGGGCTGGCGCGCGTGCGCGAGCCGGCGGGCGAGGACGAGGAGCACGGCGGCACGCTCGTGCGCGTGCGCGCGCCGTCCGGCCGCGGCGAGTGGGCGGGCGCCTGGGCGCGCGGCGGCCCGCAGTGGCGCGCGCTGGCCGAGGCCGACCGCGAGCTGCTGGCGCGCCGCGCCGCCGAGCCCGGGCACTTCTGGTGAGCGCCGGCGCCGACGCCGACCGCGCCGCGACCTATCCGCCCCTGACGTTCCGGTCTCGTCGTTCCAGGATGACGTTCTCGGATTTCGCGCGCTCGTTCGCGCGACTCGAGCTAGTGCACGTGGGGCCGGACGACTGGCTGAGCGAGCCGGCCCTGCACGGAAAGCGGCCGTGGCGCGCGGTGCTGGCGCGCCGGCGCTGGCGCTGCGGGTACAACGCGGGCGGCCCGCCGCGCTGCCGCGCCACCGCGCACGCCAACCCGCAGTTCCACGTGCAGGTGCCGCGCTCGGACGCCGGCAAGTGCCACGTGGTGGTGTCGGTGACGCAGCAGTACGCCGTGGGCGCGGGCCGGCGCGAGCGCCTGCACGGCATCGGGTTCGCCGTGTACGAGCTGCCGCCGGGCGCCGCGCCGCACCGCGCCGCGCTGGCCGCCGCCGCGCTGCCCGCCCTGGTGCGTGACCCTGCCCCCGCCCTCCCCCCGCCCGCCGCCCACGCCCACTCACGGCCCGCCTCCCGCAGCGCGCGCTGGACGTGACGCACGAGTCGCGCGCCCGCGAGGTGGTGACGTTCTTCACGCTGCCGGCCGGCCAGTACCTGGTGATGCCGCACACGCACCGCCCGCACGTCGAGGCCGCCTTCCTGCTGCGCATCCTCACGGACGACCACACCGACGTCTGGTGCGAACTGTGGCTTCTATCGAAACACGCTCGTTACTTTTCCTCAGCGAGCGCATCTCACGACCGGTCTCTGTCGCAGGGAGGTGAACGACGACAACGTGATCATCCGAGACATCGCGGCCGAGTTCATGGACGAGGGCCGCTCCCTACCGGTATCGAGTCTCTTTCCCACTCGTCTGGTCGTCATTCGTCAGCCCATATACATAAGTTTTGTCTCGTTCACAGCCGGAGCTGCAGGTCGCCATTGCGAAGACGGTCGGAAAACTGGAAAACGAGGAGGTAAAATTATATAAAAAATGACAGGTAAACAGTGTCCACACAATAGTGTTAGCTGTCAAACGACAGAAAACTGACTTCAATTAGGTCGACAAGTTATAAAATGTAGAAAAAAGTAGTTAAGTAAATACACGTTATCAAAGATTATTCGATAAATGGTCATCAAAAAAATACAATCGAATGGAGAAGCTTCTCCTGAGTGTCTAGTGCGAGTTTTATTCACAGAAACATGACAGAAACGCGTTTATACGTGAAGATTATTTTGCATGGGAATTTAAACACTGCAGCCTAGAAGATAAAGAATAGAATACAATACAATAGACACAGAGTCATCTAGTGAGTTTTGTTTAATCTGTCTCGCAGTAACGGACGTAAATTTTGACTTCATTTTGTATGGGAAATTCGGGATTTCAAACTAGTTCTCGCGTTTGCCGCTAGATGACTCTGTATCGATCGTATCGTATATTATTCTTTATCGTCTAGGCTGCACTGTTTAAATTCACGTGCAAAATAAATTTCGCCTATAAACGCATGTCTGTCACGTTTCTGTGAATGGCGCCCCGTTCCCTCAGCGCGGTGTGGTGCCCGCAGGTGGACGCGGCGGCGCTGCTGGCGCTGCTGCGGCGCGTGTGGCGGCGCGTGCTGCCGGCGCGGCCGTCGCTGGAGCTGAGCCGCGCGCTGGTGGCGCTGCGCGACCCGGCGCTGCGCGGGCGGCTGGCGGCGCGCGAGCTGCCGGCGCTGCTGGCGCGCCTGGCGCTGTGGCGCGCCGCGCTGGCGCCGCCCGGCCGCTGCGGCGCGCGCCTGCCCGCCCTCCGCCTGCGCGCGCTGCTGTGGGCGTGCGGCGTCAGCGCCTCCAACAAGGTGCTGGAGTGCCTGGTGCTGCGCTTCGCGCGCGGCGCGCAGCTGGCGCCCGCCGCCTGCGTCACGGCGCTGGCGCGGCTGCACCTGGCGCACGGTACGGCCGCCCGCCCGCCCTGCCCCGCCCGCCCCGCCCCGCCCGCACTGACCAGTCTGTTTGTTCGCAGAGAGGTACCGCGCCCTCGACGCGAAGCTGAAGTCCAATCCTCTCTCGCTGGAGGAGGTGAGTTTAGAGCGCTCCCCGCCTTATAATGATTTAAATTTTTACTTGAAACCGTTTTGTAATCGTAACTGAATTCTCCGGAACATGCGAACGCCCGTAAATAAATTGAAGCCCATAACGTCGGCATTGCAGATGATCCTGATGACGATCTACTCGTGAGCCGTCTCGTCGTGGTTAGTCGCAGTCAGTCGCGGTCGACCGCGCTCGGCTGCAGTCAATCGCAGGCATCCGCGGGCGCTGTAGCACCGCGACGCTTGACACGAAACGTTGCCAGTTCCTGAAAACGAGTAGCCGATCGATCTTTATAACCAGACATTTGGATAAAAAAGCTGAATACCTTTAACCAGTCTGTTATACTGCTATTAGTACTGATAATTTGTTACTTATATCGCAATGTGCCAAGAAAAACGAAACTATGCAAATTAAAATCAAAATAAATTAGTAAAATAACACTACGGGAAATTTGACCGTCCCCGAGGCTTTTTAAGGTGCGCTAATTGGGTCGAACAGTCAAAACCTCATCTAAGTGTGTACTTAACTTTATATGCACGTTTTGTAACCGTAGACCTAACTGAAAGTAACGAACGCCAAACAGTTGTAACGTGTCCTCGTAATATTAATCTTATAGCTACCTACGTTTAGGTTGATAAATAATACACTTGATTGTGCCCGGGTCCTTCCGCGAGTCTCAGTGGAACGCCCCCTTAATTCAGAGTCTATTTATGAAAGTCGTCGTTGAAACGAGTATTAAATACGTGAAGCTATTTATTATTTATTGTACTGTTAGTATGAGCAGCGACCAAAGATTCAAGTGCCGTCCGCTCGGTACGTGCTTCTAGTACAAATCAGTTTGTAATATTTATAATGTTATATTGAACTATTTATATTGCAAAAGCGATTGATAAAAATTTAATTTTATTTAAAGCGGAATCTTCCTCTACTCGAATTGTTTTCTCCTAGTTTATATTGAAGATATTTTATTGTTTTTTGTTAAAAATATCTTAAGGTGCAATTTATACCAACGTTATAAATGTGGTGCTAAGTCCAAAAGACGTCCATATTCATATTATTGTTTAAGTCAAAATAAGTCTCGCAATGAAAACCCTAGATACGTTGAGAAAATAGACGTAAGTAGAAAGACGTAGTAATAATTTATTGTTGCGTGAATTGTGATAAAATAGCTCTATTTACCAAATATAGTGCAGTTTAAAATAATGCATGTACCTATATTTTAAACGCGAACACGTTAATAAAATCTATGAAAAAACCAGTGGTTGTTTTTTTTTTTTTGAATTAGAGTTAAATCAAACTGTCATCTAATTCTAAAAATGTACGTTTTGCCCACAGCTGGGTACGAGTTGCTCTCCTATCGAGTTAAAGGGTTTGAAATGAAGCCGCTATGTTGCTTTAGCGCTTTGCGTAAGCATTTAGGCAGAAGTCAATGAAGTACAAAAAGAAATATTTCGTTTTTATGTGTATTGATCGATAAGCAAAACTTAAGCATAATACTTTTTGGAACGAAGTTCCTTACGGCAGGCTTGACATTTGGCTGGGCGACCGAACTGAAAAAATAGGTGATACTAAAACCGTAAGAAAAATATATAACGGAAGTGACGTACCAATCACACGACTGTATAATATGACGTTTGTAAAACTAAAATATTACTATGTAAACTTTTTTTTAAATTATTCATGTAATTTTATACTGTCGACAAAAATAAATAAAAACACATGTTTTTTTATTTTACTTAATAGCTTTAATTATTATTATTACTTTATTTGATTTATTTTATTTTACGGTATTTGTTATTTTCTAGAATACTAAATTTTCTAAATACTTTTATGTATTTAAATAAAAACCAATTAACAAAAAAAAAATCAAGAACTAGAAAATATATATAAAATTCAACATTTTTTTACAAATTGGTTTCTTCTATACTATCTACCCGAAGAAACTTCGTTCCTTTCTGGTGTCCCATGACACCATATAATTTACTGGCCGTGCTAAGCGGGGACGGAGTCTCTTGTACTACAATATGACGGAAAAAACTGTATCAGCTCCGACACGCGACTGGAGCTTACTGCTTATGGACGATAGCATGAGGTGGATAAAACCAACTAAAGTAGGCATTGTTGTCTTGCATAAACACGGCATTCTCGCCATGTCCACTAAAAATGGACCGAAGTAGTCGTATTCAGAATTTCAGTGACATATCTTTCTGGAGTTAAAGTTCTAATTTCTATCACCACTGGCTCAGTGCGGCTTCCGGAAGAAATCCCAGCCCACGGGCTAACAGAGCTTCCGCTGAATAACATAACAATACGCTTTATTGTACACCAAAACAGAAATGCAACACATACAAACACATAGCAAATTCAATTCTAAAAACTATATTTTTGGCTTCGGTATCGATACTAAAACACACCCCAAGTATTCTTTTAAAAAAAATGTTCAATGTACAGTTTTGACTTTCCTACCATTTTATTATATGTATTTTTGAGTGCAATAAAGTATATGTATAAAAAAATTATACATTTTCAATTTTTATACTATCATCAAAAATAAACGTATGTAAAGGCTTTGTGTTTTATTTTATGTGCATTAAATATTCCTTAATTTAGTTTTTATTTCATAAAGGTAGGTGAGATACTTTTGTAGATATTGAAGATTTTCTAATCGACACTTTTTCTTTGCGGTTCAGTGTAGTATATCATGTGAGTCGTAAGTGTATGTGAGAAACAAAACATTGACCAAATAACTTAAAATAGTAAAATAAAGAAGAATGTGTAGTGTCAAATCAGAAGTATCGAATCATCAATGCATCGAGCGTGATTTTTATTCAAGAAGGCTTCAAGCAAGAACCGTTTGAATTGTCCTTTTTAAAGTAATATTCACTCATTATATATAATTAACGTGAAGCTACTATTTATTTGGAAAATGTCGGTTCTGCTAACAGTTAATACCTTATTTATAATTTTAATTTTGATAACAATAACATTCAAGTTTTAAAGCAGATCGTATTTAATAGCTGACAACACCAGAATGACAGCAAATGAACGCAACAGGCAAGGATAACATTTCTATTTTAAATTCAGTATGTCATGAATCGACACTATGTACGGGTGTCGAAGTTGATAACAGTAAACTTTATCAACTTTTTTATAAACTTTGTAATGTTTATGGCGCAGGAAATTGTTTTAAATTTTTGAAAAATAAAAAACAAAAAATGAAGAACCACATAGTACTATTATTTTATATGTTCTTAGTGTATTTAGGAGAAACTTCGTCAGTGAGCCGGGCAGACTACGGGGAAGTAAAGTTGTTCCAGACGCCGGTATCCTATAACGTGGAAATGACGGTGCTGCTCAACGATGCTTCCCGAAGGGATAAAGAGGTCAGCTTCAAAGTAAAGGCCGCACTCACCGTGGACCCCGTGTGGAGCGATTCCGAACACGAGCATCTGTTAAAGTTTGAGGTCGGTATTACTACTATGAGATGTATTTTATGAGATTTATTTATAATTTATATTACATACCGAGACTGGCAAGAGTGAAGTTAATATATTGGAACAGAATCGTGTGTAATTTTAAAACAATTTGCTTAATTTAAAATAATAGCCGAATCTTTGTTTTTAAATGAAATTATAAAGCAGAATTATTTGGTTAAACAAAGTTATCTTAGTAGAAATTTAAACAGTTATCTTAATAGTATAGAAATAAGTAATCATTTTTTTATTAGCTTTGGTAAATTGACAAGATTTATGAATAGAATTTATAAATCATGTAAATTATACTTTTAATTCCAGCTGTTGTCTCCTCAACTATATTCGAGAGGGAAACACATCAGTGCAGAGTATTTACCCATGAGGTCCATGTGGGACAAATTCTCCGATACCGCTTTCTACGCTGAGTGGAAGCACGGAATCATACAGAACGCTTACTTAAATCCGAGTGAACCTATAGACATACAAAACTTTAAACGATCAATAATTAGTCTCTTTCAAGTGAGTTTTTATAAAATTAAAGTAATATAAGTTTCAGTAAAATCATGTCACATATCGATATTCTGTAATTTTCAGCTGCAAGTGGTGGACGGGGAGAGCGAGGAGACGGACGCGTCCGGAACGTGCGACGTGGTCTACGAGAGTCTCTCGAAGCAGGTCATACGTAAGATCAAGGTACGGACCGGATCACGCAGACCGACTTCCCGCGGCTCACGGAATAAGACGAAGCTCTTTAACGTCGACAGCGGCGGTGCACGGCCGCGCAGTGGGCGGACGCGGCGGGCGCGGTGCGGTCGCGGCGCCTCACGCGCTACTCGCTGAGCGGCGCGCTGGACGCGCTGGACGAGCTGCACGCCGAGGAGCTGCACGAGCTGGGCGCGCTCAAGTGCCGCGCGTGGCTGCGCGCGCGCCGCGGGCCCGCGCGCCCGCCCGCCGCGCGCGCCGCCTCGCTGCGCGCCGCGCTGGACGCGCTGCGGCCCGCGCTGCAGCCCGCCGCGCTGGCGCCGCCGCCGCCCGCCGCCTGGCAGCCGGAGGTATGCCCCTCACTAACGACACTCTTCAAACTGGGGGTCTCGGTTCGTTTGGATTCTTAAATGTGTATCATCTCGGAACTTTTTACCGAGTGTACCGATTTTAGTGATTCTTTTTCTATTCTAAAGCAGATGCTTGTCGTGTCCCAGTCTGATGAGTATTTTTTGAGTTACCGCTATTAATTCGTACTTGAAGTCAGTTTTTTAGTTTAATATAATTATACAGAATTATTCTATAATACAATACATTTTTTTTTTTTTTTTAATTTGGAATGTCCTCACATTAAAACGATATGTTACAAAATATGCACCTAGAAAAGCAATACCGCGGTGTCATTTGAATGGGTACGGTAATAATATGATGGCATCGAAAGATGTTCGTGATAGGTTCCGGTCGGGCGCATGCGAGGCGAATATAAAAGTAATTAATATAAACAGCGCGCGGCCACGTCAGCCCACGCATCTGTTGCTTTTATCACGTTATCGCGCTCCGGCCCACACGCGATACCGAGAGATCGGTAGCTAATTTCTTCCAAATATAATTATTATTTTCATCGTCTACGTTATCGCCGCGACCCGGGTTCGACCCCAAGATTATATACAAAGTATGTCCAAGGGCAGCGCTTGCAACTTATTATACGCTCTGCAATTTAGTGCGGCGTCGGACACTTCCGACTATGTAAATATCTTTATCTGTCTATGCACGAAGATTAACGTGTATTATTTTATTGTATATAATATTTTATTTTTGGAGTTTATTAGAGTTTACTCCTTAAGAATCGATTTTTATACAATGTTCAATAAACAGTATCAACAAATATGAGCACTAAAATCTACTGAACGACTGAACACGTTACGTTTCTCGTAACGCCATCTATTGGAACTGACGTTCCTAATAATAAATTATAGTTTAAAGAAATTTAAAAAAAAAAACATGTTTTTATAACCAATCGAACTAAAAAGTAGAAAATAATTTTTAATTGCAAAGAGTTTATATTACAGTACTAGAAGATTGAACAATCAATCATAATTAATTACTTCAAAATAAAATTATAATTAAATTTCAATTATTAAGAGCGATTTCACAAAAATCGGTAACAATCCGCGAAATTGTAATATTTTGACGTCGTTAATCTCAATGTTGGATGCAATAATGTAATTTATATTCTTGAAATATAATAGAGCAACCTTTGTTGTAGTCGATAGTCAGATCAGAATTTTGATTTATATTATGTTGTTCGTCCCGTTCGTACCTGAGATCACGCTTCCACTCGTTTTCAATATACTCCAGGTCGGACGTAACAAGTTTTGGTAGCAGAGCGTGGTTAACTTATTGTTGCTCAGTTTATTATATTGTATGAATAAGTTAGGTCACAATTTGTTTAATTCTTTCTTTATTAAAATATTATATTTAGATACTTAAGGTCTAATATTTGGATTTGAGTTAATAACAGCTGTTGTCTTATGCTTTATTGAAGGTTAATTTCTTATAAATACTCTTGTTTGTTAGTATAAGATTAGAAATAGCTGTTTAAATGGGTATTTATCAGTAAATTCATTAATTTGTTGAGTAAATTGTGTTATTGCTTTGAATCTAGTTTGTTGAAATATTAGATTAAAAAACTTAGTTTTAATTTTTTCTTGTATTATTACTGAAGTTATTTAAGATTTGATACTTGATTTCAATTCAGTGATAGCAGTTGTTTCATTGGAATTAATTTGATTATTGTTTGTTGTTACTGTTGTTATATCTGTGCCTTTGAAGATGACTTCGACCGCGGTCACCATGGTCCGTGAATCTTGTTCAGGAATCACAGCTCAACTGAGATGGTTCAGTTCAGCGGTCGCCTTGGTGAATAGGGAAGACCGCACGGAGGCCTTAATAGACAGGTACGAGAAATGCCCGGCTCGACTTGAACAGGTCGAGACTCTGTACCAGCGCCTCCTTCTGCACCTTGACGATGTGCCAATGGAGTCGCTTCCGAAGGAGCGACGGGAGCAAGTCCACGAGGACTACGTCCAAATTTTGGGCCTCGCCGATGAAATCTCCCAACGCGCCCGGGAGATCTTAGCCTCGCGCGCCGGAGTACCGCCTACAAGGGCCTCTTTGAAGACTCCCGTGGGCCTTTTGACCCGACTGCCTAACCTGGATCTCCCCCATTTCGATGGTCGACTCGACGCGTGGATGGGTTTCATCGGCCTGTTCGAAAGCCTTGTGGACTCTAGGGAGGATTTGAGCCTGTCCCAAAAGCTGGCCTACCTGCTCTCAGTGCTGGATGGAGAGGCAAGAGAATTGGTGCAGCACCTCCCGATTTGTGAAGGGAGCTATGCGGTCGCGCGGTCATTACTCACCAAGCGCTACCAAAACCAGCGCTGTCTGGCCGATGCTCATATCGACCAGATAATGGACATTCCTGTCGTGAGTAATACCGCCCAGTTGAGGACCAAGATGCTTAACCCCCTCGTTGCAGCTACCAATGCTCTTAGCCGCTTGGGCCTGCCGGTTGACCAGTCGTCATACTGGTTGGTGCGTATTATGCTCAAGCGGTTGCCGGTGTCCCTGAGAGCACGTTTTGAACAGGCGCACACTAGGGATGAGGCATCTCCTCTCCCTAGTTATGAGCAATTGTTGGCGTTCCTGGAGAATGAGTGTCGCATGGGCGACGTTATGGATGCGCCGGTGGGACTATCAAGCTCCGGACCCACCAACAAACGGCGCACTGCTCAAATGGCGCCAAAGGGAAGGGCGTCCCCCCGCTTTGCAGTCGCGCAGGCTGCGCGACCGGTCTGCCGGTTCTGTAAGTCCCGGGGGCACCGAACGATGCAGTGCCCGGACTTTGTAGCGTTGCATGTGGCCTCTCGTAGGCGGATTGCTAAGGCCCGAGGCTGGTGTTTCTCCTGCCTGGGGGACCACTTTCAGCGCGCTTGCCCCGACATGCACCCGTGTCCTGTTTGTGGAGGGCAACATTTAAAGGTGCTGTGCGCCAACGCAAATGGCCGCCGCGACCACCCGGGGTCGCCTTCGGGCGGGTATGAGAGCGGACACCGGGCTCAGTCCCGCAATTTGGAGTCCGGCTCACCTCCCCCCCGCCACGCAGATTGTGCTGCTGTGGATCGCCGACATGATTCGGCGCGCAGCCCCACGGGCGGGTATGGGAGGGGGCCTCGGGTTCAATCCCGCACCTTTGTGCCCCGTTCGCCCTCACCGCACCCTCGTGACCAATCACGGTCACCTCCAGTCATTTACCACGATTACCGTGACGCACGTCCGGTACGATTGCCGTCCCCCCCTCTGGCGGAGCGTTCCCGTTTGGAGCCGCGCAACCCTCAGTACGGACGCTCCCGGCGCTACGAACCGCCGACTATGGCTCGTGGCAGTCGCCATCGAGAGGAGGGCGAGTTTAAACCACTCCCTCGTTTTGACGTGCCGTCCCGGGACAGCGGCGATAGATCGCCGCCACGCCAACATTAGGATGTTGGCGTCTGCCCCCGCTATGCACCACCCCCTTTTGAGACCGTCCTCTTGCCCACGGCCTATGTCCGGGTCTGGGGACGGACGGGCGCCTCGGTTGTAGTCCGAGCAATATTGGACACAGGCTCACAAGGGTGCATAGCCTCGTCTTGGTTGGTGGGGCAGACTGGCCTGAATATTAAAAAGTATTCAGATGTAATAAGAGGTGTCGGGAACGCCCCTGTAACCACGGTTGAGGGCCACGTTTCGTTTGAGTTCTCGCCTTCAAATTCTCCACGCCCGACGCTGAGATCGTCGGCCATTGTGATGGAGAACATCTTGGGCAGTCACCCGCAAGTTCGGTTGTCTGCGGATGCGGTAAAATTGACCGCCGATTTGGACTTGGCTGACCCTAAATTCGACCTACCTGGCACGGTCGATTTGTTGCTTGGCGCCGATGTACTGGGCAAAATATTACTCGGTAAGGATCGTGTTTTGCAGCCAGGTGGCTTAGTAGCCCTCCGGACCATATTTGGGTTCGCATTGATGGGGCCTGTATTGAGGGCTCCCCCTCCTGCTGAACCTGGAACGGCTTTGATGGTGGGCTCCGCCCTCTCTGACGCCGTGCAGAGATTTTGGGAAGTGGAAGAGCCACCACAAGCACCCCGCTCTGATCCGGAACACGAGGAGTGTGAACGGTTCTACAAGAGCAACACCAGTTATCTTCGTTCTGGCCGGATCATGACAAGATTGCCATTTCTTGCCGTACGACCGCCCCTTGGCGACTCGCGGCCTACTGCAGAGAAGCGTTTATTGGCAATGGAGCGCCGCATGAGCAGGGACCCGCTACTTAAACAGAAGTACATTGACTTCATGCGGGAGTATGAGAATTTGGGACACATGTCTGTGTCAAAACTTGACTGGCGCTCGACGGAGCATTTTTTCCTCCCGCATCATGCTGTGATAAAGCCGTCAAGTGGCAAGCTGCGCACAGTATTTGATGGTTCTGCGCAGACCACATCGGGAGTGTCCTTGAACCAGTGTCTTCATTCTGGTCCCAAATTGCTTAAGGACCTTTGTGACGTCATCACGCGGTTTCGGCGTCACCAATTCGTTTTCGTAGCTGACATCAAGATGATGTTCAGGCAAACGGTAATCCACCCTGATGATCGTCGATACCAGCTGATATTGTGGCGGGAAAACCCGCAAGATCCCATACTTGTCTACGAACTCAACACGAACACATACGGGCTGCGGTCTAGCCCCTTTTTGGCCATACGTTCGCTTTGGGAGCTCGCAGATCGAGAGCGTATGTCGTTTCCTCGCGCAGCCGCCATTTTGAAGGAGGACCTATATGTTGATGACATATGCACTGGTGCGTCCACGGAGAGAGAGGCTCTCCTTTTGCGTGACGAATTGATTGGCATCCTAGCCTCCGCAGGATATGAATTGCGTAAATGGATCTCCAACTTACCTGCGCTCTTGGATGGGCTACCTGATGACCACCAGCAGGATCCTCACCTATTTGAGAACCGTGACAATCCTACCATGATGACAGTCCTTGGAATACAGTACAGACCAGTCCAGGACATCTTCACGTTCAACGTCGATTTGGATTCGCCTCGCACTTGGACGAAACGGCTGGTTCTGTCGACTGTCGCGAGAACGTTTGATCCCAATGGTTGGATATGCCCAGTCATATTCTGGGCCAAATGCTTCCTGCAGAGACTTTGGACTGCAGGTCTTGGATGGGACGAGCCACTCCGCGAAGCTATTTTGAAGGACTGGCTCCTGTTTGCTTCCTCATTGCCTGCTATCAATATGATATCGTTGCCCCGTGCTATGCTTCCACCAGGGAAGCATACAGCGTCCCTTCATGGGTTTTCGGACGCTTCGGAACGTGGGTACGCAGCATCCGTATATTTGCGCACCGTGACCATGGATGGTCAAGTGAAGGTGTCATTGGTCATGGCGAAGAGCAAGGTCGCGCCTCTTCGAACTACCTTGACAATTCCCAAGCTAGAGTTGTCAGGGGCGGCCCTTCTTGCTCGCCTCTTGAATCACGTCATGTCCACCTTGTGCCCGTCAGTTAACATTGAGACAGTCTATGCATGGACTGACAGTCAAATTGTCCTATGTTGGCTGAAGACGTCAGTCCACACCTTAGAGGTGTTTGTTGCAAATCGGGTCTCTCAGATCCAGAAATCGGAAACCCCGTTAATCTGGAGGCATGTGCCTGGCGAAGTCAACCCTGCTGATTGCGCATCACGGGGATGTATGGCCCCCTTTTTGGTTGAGCACTCCCTGTGGTGGGGACCTGAGTGGTTGACCAGGTCAGAATCTAATTGGCCGCGAACACCGGCCTTGGATACTGTCACATTGCCTGGGTTGCGAACCCTTGCGATTGAACGGCGGGACCATCCGTTCGACCCAGATTTCCTAATGAATCGCTACAGCTCATTAGACAAATTACTGGGGGTCACCGCTTGGATCAAGCGCTTCACCAGAAATTGTAGACACCCACAGAACAAATGCTTGGAGGCGTTCTTATCGCCACAAGAGCTCCAGGATGCTCTTCTTCATTGGGTTCGTTCTGTGCAAGAAGAGAACTTTGAAAATGAGATTGATATTTTGAGAAAAGGCAAATGTAAGCTGTCTGGAGCCATTTGCAAACTGAACCCCTTTTTGGACAGTGCGGGTCTTTTGCGAGTCGGAGGACGTCTAAGGAACGCAAACCTCCCGTATGGAGCTCGTCATCCCCTCCTGTTGCCCAAAAGTGGCCACTTAGTGAGTTTGTTGGTGACTGATCGTCACATCAAGAACTCCCACGCCGGCTGTAATGCCTTATTGGCCATTTTACAACGAGAATTTTGGATTTTATCGGCCCGAAGGACGATCCGTAGTGTGGTCTTTCGCTGCATGTCTTGTTATAGACTCAAGGCCTCTACCATGCAGCCTATCATGGGTGACCTGCCGTCGGATCGGGTCACAGAGACAAGGCCCTTTGCTGGAGTTGGGACGGACTTTGCAGGTCCCTTTTCGGTTAAGACCTCGACCCTCAGGAACAGTAAAACGGTCAAGTCCTACCTGTGCGTCTTTGTTTGCCTGTCCACCAAGGCGGTACACTTAGAACTAGTCTCAGCCCTCTCGACAGAGGCCTTTGTTGCGACGTTAGATAGATTCGTGTCACGACGAGGACTACCGTCCTTGATTCGGTCGGATTGCGGCACCAACTTCAAAGGCACAAATAACTATTTAAAAGAGATATATGAATTTTTGGCGTCTAATGAGACTGAGATTGCGTCTAGACTAGCTAGTCGCAGAATAACTTGGAAGTTCAGTCCCGCGTCATGCCCCCACTGGGGAGGAATTTTTGAAAGTGTTGTAAAGGTTGCCAAAACACATTTGCGACGAGTAATTGGCGAGTCCGTATTAACATTTGAGGAGCTCGCAACTGTGTTTTGCAAAATTGAAGCCATGTTGAATTCACGCCCGTTGTGCCCGATCTCTTCAGACCCTAACGATTTGGAAGCCCTCACACCGGGCCATTTTTTGATTGGACGGCCGCTGAACGCCCTGCCGGAATACCCCTATGTTGATGTGAAACTCAATCGTCTCTCGCGGTTTGAATTGATCCAACAACTCACTCAGAGCTTTTGGAAACGTTGGAATTTGGAATATTTGCATATTCTCCAGCAGCGCGTTAAGTGGACTGACAAGACTGATCCACCGCATGTTGGTGACCTCGTTCTGGTTAAGGACGCTAACTCACCGCCACTGTGTTGGCGCAGAGGGCGCATTCTTAACCTCGTCTTTGGAGCAGATGGAGTGCCCCGTTTTGCTGAGGTTCGGGTGGACGGTTCTGTTCTGAAGAGAGCGGTATCAACCTTGTCACGACTGCCAATTGATTAGCGGCCAGGTAGTCCTGGCCGAGGCGGGTAGATGTTATGAACCAAATGTAGCAACACTAAACTATTATATTATCTATGACAGTTAGTATAGTTTACGAAATGGTTTTATCTATGAGCTGTCATTCGTCACCTTTTGAATTTAAAGTTTGCATCGTTTTTCCGGTCTCCGTATAAAAGTTACGCTTTTGTTTGTACTTGTTCGTTCTCGCGAAAAATTATCGCCTTTTGTTGATCGAACCATCCTTTGTTGTTTGAAGTAATTTAATTGTTAATAGCAAAGTGTATTCCTTGTATTCCTTGTATTCCTTGTTGAATTATTGTGAAAAACGTGAGGGAACTACGCCGAACAACGGCCATTTTGATTGCTGGTTCCTGCTTCAGCCCGCCACTTCAGTTAAGTATAATTGATTAGCATTAGACGTAATGATTGGCCAATTATAGTTTGATGTTAATTAAGTTATACCTGGCGAGGCTTCACCGAACAGTATTCAGTGAAACTAAGGTAGGATTTTTATTTAAGACATTGAGTGTTAGCTCTGCGTACTGCAGACAATTGTTCGTCCCGTTCGTACCTGAGATCACGCTTCCACTCGTTTTCAATATACTCCAGGTCGGACGTAACATATGTGTATAAAATTATTAACCTTTTCATCAGCTTCCTCCCTGGGTAAACGGTCGCAATGTATACTTTGAAGTCCTACTTTTCAATAACCTCTACAATGAAACCATTTTAAAAAAATATCGTAATATGTGGAATATAATTTTGTTGGAGACTATCACAGATTTTTATTCCATTTGTATCTCTATTAATCGATAAAAAAATTAAAGCTACGAATATATTTTCCAAATAAGTACAATTTTAAAAGCGATATTTTTCTTAGAAAACTAAGAAATTATAACGAACTATCTTCATCAAAGTAAACTTACATCATAAATAAAATAAACATATTACGAAAATGACTATAAAATAATATAATGATAATTTCTGTAAACAAATGTATAATTTAATTTTCTTTTCTCACATTATCAACACAAATAGGCATTTCAATCTGTTTGGCTTGTTATTTGTTAATTAATATGTTTGTCGGTGTCATTGAGTTAAATAATTGTATTTGCTCGCAAACGAAAAAAACCGACTTCAATTACATCGACAAGTAATCCAACGTAGTTAGACGAAAAAAAGTCAAGTAAATACGCATTATCAAAAAAAAAAAAAAAAAATATCTGGTGTCATGGGACACCAGGTAGAAACGAAGTCCCTTCGGATAGTATAGAAGCAACACAATTTGAAAAAAAAAATGTTGAATTTTATATATATTTTCTAGTTCTTGTTTTTAGCCGACTTCCAAAAAAGGAGGAGGTTCTCAATTCGACTGTATTTTTTTATGTATGTTACTTCAGAACTTTTGACTAGGTGGAGCGATTTCGACAAAAAATTTTAAACGAAAGGTGGTGTGTGTCATTGGTCCCACTTGAATTTATTTGAGATCTAACAACTACTTTTCGAGTTGTATCTAATAATGCGTTTTTACTTGACTATTTTTTCGTCGACCTACGTTGTATTACAGCGCATAACTTTTTACTGGGTGTACCGATTTTGACGATTTTTATTTTAATCGAAAGCTGATGTTTATCATGAGGGCACTTTTAAATTTCATCGAGATATGATAACAACTTTTTGAGTTATTGGAACGAAGTTCCTTACGGCAGGCTTGACATTTGGCTGGGCGACCGAACTGAAAAAAATGTGATACTAAAACCGTACGAAATTTAATATTCCTAATCAAATAGTGCAGTGTATTAAAACTTAAAAAATATTTAAAGAAATTTGGACTTAGTAAATTTTATAAACTTTTATGAAGAGATCAAGTACTTAGTAGTTTAAAGTTAGTTATTAATTTAGTTGTAAGATTGTTTGCATGTTAGACTTAGAATTATTTTAGAAAAAACGAGGGAACGGGGAACCTATGACCGATTTGTTGCCGAGTAACTTTATTATTTAAACACTTGTAAAATTTTCGGTAATTTTTAGACATATGTATTTCTACCCTCATTATTTTAGTTTTATTTTGTTGTTGTGATTTTAAGTATATTTTGTTTGTTATTTTTACTACTTCATTTCATCAAGTTTATATGTATTGTAAACGTTTATAAGAAATATTTATAATTGTTTTAGTAAATTAAATATATAATAAATATCGTAACAATGGAGGGATTAGTCAATGTTTTGAAAGACATCCAAAATGTTATCCAAAAAGGTTTAATTAACTTTAAAAAGAGTCCTAAGGATAGGCTAACTGTAGAGTATATGGAAACTAGACTTGAGTTATTAGAAAATGATTGGGCTCTGTTTAAAGAAAATAATACAAAACTTCACGAAAATTACAAGGCTCAAGAGGTTAAACCATTCGTTGATATTTATGATAGTGCCGAGGACACATATATTACTTATAAATGTTTAATAAAATCATTGTTAAATAAATGTAAATCAACAAATGAGCATAAAACTATTGCATTTTACTATATTTTCGTAACTTGCGGTGCGACGTGAGGATGCGATTTGATTAATTAATTAATTAATTAACGCCACACACTCAACGGATCCCCCAGTGATTCAAGGTTCGAGTCGGTGTCGGTAAAAACGATAGCCAGTAATGCGACGGGAACCGAATCGACGGCTAACTAACGGTGAGTCGCGCGCAGGTGGCGGAGGACGAGCTGGAGGAGGCGCTGCGCGCGGCCGCCGAGCTGCGGAGCGGAGAGGCCGGCGGCGGCGGCGGCGCGGGCGCGGCGCGCGCGGCGCTGCGCCTGCTGCGGGCCGTGCGCCGCGCGCCCGCCGCCGCGCTGGCCGCCGCGCTGCACGACCGCCGCGAGCCCGCGCTGCTGTGAGCACCCGCCCCCGCCCCGCCCTCGGCCATAGACGCGCCTCTGACCGCCCGCCCGCCCGCAGGGAGGCGCTCTGCGAGGCGCTGGGGCTGGCCGGCTCGGCGGCGACGCACGCGGCCGCCGCGCCCTTCCTGCGCCTGCGCGCGCCCGACGTGGCGGCCCCGCTGGCGCGCCGCTACCTGGGCGCGCTGGCGCTGGCGCCGCGGCCGCAGCGCGCCGTGCTGGAGGACGTGCTGCGCGCGGCGGACGAGGCCGCCGAGCCGCGCGTGGCGGAGGCGGCGCTGCTGGCGGCGGCGGCGGCGGCGGCGCGCCTGGCGCCCGCGGCCGGCGCCGCGCGGGACGCGCTCGCGCGCAGCCTCGCCAAGTGCAAGGTGCGTGCGCCGGCCTCGCTTCCACACGTACTGCGATATTATAACTGCTACCGTAGAAAAGCGATTTAAACAAACGACTTATCACAAATTCGAGGAATGTAGCCGAAGTGGGCATCGTAGAGTTTCAGCCACATCTGCCATCTTCAAAAAACATCAATGTATTTTTTCAATGTCTATCACTAACCTGTGTAACTATAGGCAACCCAACTATGCCTTCGTGTTGCAAGGTGAAGATAATCGTAGCTGGCGACTAGCCTAACACTTTACTTCACTTTACTTACGTAATAAAACACCATTGATGTTGGAACACTTTTATTCGAATAAAATTCCGGATTTTATTACATAAGTACTAGCGACATCTATTAACATTTACACAAAAACACGATCTCATTATGTTAGTGACATCTATCGGCACAGTTAGGAACTTGGATCAATATTACAATCAATTTTGTTTTGATGGGAAGGATCCTCAATTAAAAAATTCAACAAAGCTTATTTATCAATTTATTTAAAATTAGCCGACCCGTGCCCACTTCGTTGGGCGTTAATTATTTTTGTGATGCAAATATATAATAAAGTTTCCAATTTCGCTCGAACTTCTACGACTTGAGTTACATATACTATTATTTTTTACTAAATTTTTTATTCAATAACAATAAAATATGACCTATATCACTCCTAAATAGTGTGGCTTTCTGTTAGTAAAAGAATTTTTATGATCGGATAAGTATTTACCGACCGTCTCTCACGAGCCGCCGCTCCCCAGGACGACGAGTGTCGGCGGGTGAGGCTGCACGCCCTCGGCAACCTGCGACGCGAAGACACGATCGAGTCGCTGCTGGAGCACGCGGAGCGCGACGGCGGCGCCGCGGCGCTGGCGGCGCTGGACGCGCTGGAGGGCGTCGTGGAGGCGCTGGCGCGGCCGGAGCGCCTCGAGCGCCTCGAGCGCCTGGCGCTGGAGCCGCGGCCGCTGGAGCTGCGCGCGGCGGCGCTGGACCTGCTGCTGCGCTGCAGCGCGCCGGCGCCCTTCGCGCTGCCGCGCACGCTGCTGGCGCTGCACGCCGCCGCGCCGCCCGAGCTGCGGCGCCTCGCCTGGCAGCGCCTGCGCGCGCTCGCCGCCGACCACGAGCACGTGCGCAAGCTGCTCCGCTTGCTGCCGCTGCGCCTGCGCGGCTGGGACGCCCAGGCTCTCCCGGGTCGGTCTCGCCTTCCGGTCCCGCACTAGTGACGCTCCGTCGGTCGTTCCTCTAATGCGAGCCGTCGCGCAGGCACGTCGTCGGTGCTGGTGCGCGAGGCGGGCGCGGCCGGCGGCTGGCGCGCGCGGCTGGAGTCGGTGCAGGTGGCGCGCGGCGGCCTGCTGCGGCGCGGCCGCGTGCGCCTGCTGGCGCTGTCGCCCGCCAACGTCACCGACGAGACGCTAACGGTCCGTAGCCACCGCCGCGGCTTCCGAACTCGCTGACTTTACCTGACGCCGACCGACATTTCCGCAGGTCGAGATATGGACGCGCGGGCTCGAGGCGTTCGCCGGCGACTCGACGAGTGAGTCGGCGGCCGAGGACGACGCGGGCGAGGCGGAGGCGACGAGCGGCGGGCTCGCGCTCTCCGTCGGCGGCGTGCGCTCGCCCGCCGTCACGCTGTTCGCCGGGCAGGCGGAGCTGCTGGGCCACGTGTGGGCGGGCGCGGGCAGCGAGCCCACGGCCGTGCTGCGCGCGCTGCGGCCGCTGGAGGACGTCGCCGCCGCGCTGCCGCTGCTGGGCGGCGCGCCGCTGCTGTACCGGCGCGAGGCGCTGCTGGCGCTGGCGCTGGACGCGCAGGCGCAGGTGTCGCTGTGGTCGCGCAGCGCGCGCTCGCTGCTGGAGCTGCGCGCGGCGCTGGCGGCGCGCGGCGAGGCGCGCGTGGCGGCCGCGTGGGGCGAGCTGCGCGCCGAGGCCGGCGACGAGGCCGCGCCGCGCCTCAGCATCGCCTCCGACCTCGACTTCTACGACGGCGTGCAGCTGTGCGTGCGCGTGGACGTCGCGGACTACGAGCGCAGGTAGCGACGTGCTTCGAGAACGATCCTCCGATTCTAATTTATCGCTTCAGCCTGTAATTGTCCCACCGCTGGGCCTCTTTCCCCATGTAGGAGAAGGATCAGAGCTTAATTCACCACGCTGCTCCGATGCGGTTTGGTGGCTATATTTCCTACTTTACGTAAGGATCGCTACCAGGTGTACATGATAACAACGAGACTGACGACTTACGATTTGACGCGTACGGTGCGGTGGGGAGACCCACAAGGACTGCACGAACACCCAGACCACGGTAAACGTTTGTGTTATCAATACAAACAACATGTGTTACAAATTCTCATGTGCGGGGATCGAACTCGCAACAGCCACAAACCAGTGCTGTGACCATTGCGTTAACGCGTCGTCATTTTAATGTAGAAAATACAAACGTTGGGTTGTCTATTATTTTCCTGTCATAACAACTGGGTCGGCGGGTATAAACAGGTATATTAAAATATATTGTTCTAGTTACTTTCACCCACATGTTCAATCAATAAATCATACATTGCGGTTGCCGAATATAACTTAGCCTGGCCAGGTATCTTCCAGCCATTTTTATCCACTAAGCAGACGGGTGAAGATCACTTCTAGTTAGTATCTTCGACTACAACACAGCCAGTGCGCGCTTGTCTGCAGCTCCAACGTGTCGCTGCAGTCGTCGCTGCACGCGTCGCCGGGCGCGCGCCGCGTGCGCCGCTCGCGCTCGCTCCGCTGGCACGCGCCCGGCCGCACGCTGGCGCTGGGCGCGCCCAACGACGTCAGCTGCCGCGCGCTCGGCGCCGCGCAGTCCTAGCGCCCTCTCACACCCGGCGCCCCCGACATCCTCGGCGCTCCGCTGGCACGCGCCCGGCCGCACGCTGGCGCTGGGCGCGCCCAACGACGTCAGCTGCCGCGCGCTCGGCGCCGCGCAGTCCTAGCGCCCTCTCACACCCGGCGCCCCCGACATCCTCGGCGCTCCGCTGGCACGCGCCCGGCCGCACGCTGGCGCTGGGCGCGCCCAACGACGTCAGCTGCCGCGCGCTCGGCGCCGCGCAGTCCTAGCGCCCTCTCACACCCGGCGCCCCCGACATCCTCGGCGCTCCGCTGGCACGCGCCCGGCCGCACGCTGGCGCTGGGCGCGCCCAACGACGTCAGCTGCCGCGCGCTCGGCGCCGCGCAGTCCTAGCGCCCTCTCACACCCGGCGCCCCCGACATCCTCGGCGCTCCGCTGGCACGCGCCCGGCCGCACGCTGGCGCTGGGCGCGCCCAACGACGTCAGCTGCCGCGCGCTCGGCGCCGCGCAGTCCTAGCGCCCTCTCACACCCGGCGCCCCCGACATCCTCGGCGCTCCGCTGGCACGCGCCCGGCCGCACGCTGGCGCTGGGCGCGCCCAACGACGTCAGCTGCCGCGCGCTCGGCGCCGCGCAGTCCTGGCGCCCCCGACATCCTCGGCGCTCCGCTGGCACGCGCCCGGCCGCACGCTGGCGCTGGGCGCGCCCAACGACGTCAGCTGCCGCGCGCTCGGCGCCGCGCAGTCCTAGCGCCCTCTCACACCCGGCGCCCCCGACATCCTCGGCGCTCCGCTGGCACGCGCCCGGCCGCACGCTGGCGCTGGGCGCGCCCAACGACGTCAGCTGCCGCGCGCTCGGCGCCGCGCAGTCCTAGCGCCCTCTCACACCCGGCGCCCCCGACATCCTCGGCGCTCCGCTGGCACGCGCCCGGCCGCACGCTGGCGCTGGGCGCGCCCAACGACGTCAGCTGCCGCGCGCTCGGCGCCGCGCAGTCCTAGCGCCCTCACACCCGGCGCCCCCGACATCCTCGGCGCTCCGCTGGCACGCGCCCGGCCGCACGCTGGCGCTGGGCGCGCCCAACGACGTCAGCTGCCGCGCGCTCGGCGCCGCGCAGTCCTAGCGCCCTCTCACACCCGGCGCCCCCGACATCCTCGGCGCTCCGCTGGCACGCGCCCGGCCGCACGCTGGCGCTGGGCGCGCCCAACGACGTCAGCTGCCGCGCGCTCGGCGCCGCGCAGTCCTGGCGCCCCCGACATCCTCGGCGCTCCGCTGGCACGCGCCCGGCCGCACGCTGGCGCTGGGCGCGCCCAACGACGTCAGCTGCCGCGCGCTCGGCGCCGCGCAGTCCTAGCGCCCTCTCACACCCGGCGCCCCCGACATCCTCGGCGCTCCGCTTGCACGCTGGCGCTGGACGCGCCCAACGACGTCTTATATTAAAAATACAATCTTCGGTCTTTCACGACTACGTCTTAAGTGATAAAGAGAGAAATTATTATTATATAAAATTATTTCTTACTTTTTATCTAATTATGTAAAAAAATATACAGAATGAATTATTTACACTAATGTGGTTTTATTATGAAATGCCTAGTAAATTTTTAAGTTGAGCGCTCGGTAACAGAATGGGAATCCCTGTAGGGGTCGCAAAAACAAGTCAAATTGTTCTTATAGAGTACTTAGTACATATCAAATATCAAAAATATATTTATATATATTTTTATTAAAGCATAATATTACGTTTTTAAACTCAATATTCAATAATAATAAAAAAAGTGAAGAACAAATGGACTTAGATCCTGGATCTTAAATACATTCCTTGATCGATTCTTCACAGTAGTTTAAATGAAGTCAGATAGATGGCGTTGCGACTAAGAACGACCGTCTCATAAATACGCGTCATCAAAGATTACTCAAAAAGTACTCATTATA
This sequence comes from Melitaea cinxia, assembly GCF_905220565.1. Taxonomy (NCBI): domain Eukaryota; kingdom Metazoa; phylum Arthropoda; class Insecta; order Lepidoptera; family Nymphalidae; genus Melitaea; species Melitaea cinxia. The sequence goes on along the minus strand of NC_059408.1, from coordinate 92,228 downwards.
TCTCGATCATATTTAAATGGAACCTCATGACTACACTCGCGTGCAACTGAATCGACTCAAGCCGTATATTGGTATATAAGTTTGATTTTTCGAAAAAAGGCTTATCCGATTTTTGTAAAAGTTTTTTTTATTCCAAAGAAATATATTTTTTTTCATAAATATAGCCATTTTCAAATAAACAATGAAAAAACTTTCTAAATAAATACGGTCAAACATGAGCGTTACAAAAATTACCCGTTGCGGTACCCATGAGTTGCGAGACTAAATCATGTATAAGAGCTCACGTGACCCATATTTCTTATCAATCACTCGTCAGACGTTGACAGGTACACATCTCCTTAAGCTCCCAGTATTTTAATCGCGATCCAATGGACACTACCTCAGAAGCAGCGGTCTAAGTTGTAGGTTTGTTGCAAGCGGGCCATAATCAAAGGCAAGTCGCTCGTAAACTTAACATGAGCCAATCAGCTGTTTCATGAGTATACAGAAGGTTTCAAGAGACCGGTGGCTTCGTTCGAAGACCACAAACCAATAGACACCGGAGCACATCTGAGACGGACGACCGCTCCATTGTCTCAACTTCGTTGAGAAATCGTTATCTCACGGACGTTGATGTGCAACAGGAGCTCAGAAGGGTTCGAAGAGTGGCTGTCAGTCAGTGGCCAATTAGAAGACGGCTGAAGAAATCCAATTTAACTCCTAAACGGTCAGCCAGAGGCCCGAAACTGACCGCAGGTCACCGTCAAGCCCGACTTTAATTTGCTCGTGAACACCTCAATTGGACTATTGAGCAATGGAGCTCCATCCCGTTCACTGATGAGAGCAGAATGTGTCTCCATGGCAATGACAGAACAGACCGAGTATACAGGCGTCCAGGGGAACAGTTCTCGCAATGCTGTTTCCCTGAAACAGTATCATATGGCGGTGGTTCAGTCACGATGTGGGCTGGAATATCATATGAAGGGAAGACCGAGCTTGTTTTCGTGCCTGGTGGTGGTCGGAGTGGTGGTCTAACAGCTCAAAAGTACGTGGAAAACATTCTCCTCGATCATGTTGTACCTTATGCAGGGTACATAGGAGAAGATTTTCTATTGATGCATGATAATGCTCGGTGCCATACAGCAAGTGTTACTCGCCAGTTTCTTCAAGAGGTGCAAATTGAGACGATGATGTGGCCAGCCCTCAGTCCTGATCTGAATTACATTGAGCATTTATGGGATGAGCTCAAACGGAGGGTGCGAGCTAGAGATACGGCTCCATCAAGCATCGTCGAGCTCAAAACTACGCTAGAGGCAGAATGGAATACGATACCTCAAGATTTTATTAAAAAAGTGATAAAATCAATGAAAAATCGCATGCAAGCTGTTACAAAAGCTAGGGGAGGCAATACAAAGTATTGAAAATTTTAATTTACTTTACTTCTATCAAAAATAAGTTTTTTATTCATTATGTTGTTGTTTTCATTTTTCTTAATTTTTTATGCATTTCTGTCAAATTAAATTTTATCATTAAATACTCAACCGATTTTTCTCATTAGGATAACATTTTTTAAGAGAAAATATTAGGCTTTCAAACAAAAAAAAGAACAAGAAAATCGGATAAGCCATTTTTCTAAAAATCGAACTTTTATACCAATATACGGCTTGAGTCGATTCAGTTGCACGCGAGTGTAGTATTAGTTTTTTTTTTATAAATAAAAGGAACATCCAAATCGCTGCACCCAGTAAAAAAAAATGTATATGGTATAATACAAAAAAAAACAGTCTAGTAAATACGCGTTATTAAAGTTTACTCAAAAAGTACGTACTTATCAAATCTCGATCAAATTTCAGTAAAACTACATACGACAAAAAAAAAAATACATGGCGTTGGGGGACCGCTCCTACTTATTACCTACTATTTATTTTTACCCGACTTCCACAAAAGGAGGAGGTTCTCAATTCGACAGTTTTTTTTTTTAACCGACTTCCAAAAAAGGAGGAGGTTCTCAATTCGACTGTATTTTTTTTTTTTTTTTTTTTTTTTTTTTTTTTTATGTATGTTACATCAGAACTTTTGATCGGGTAGACCGATTTCGACAAATTTTGTTTTAATCGAAAGGTGGTGTGTGCCAATTGGTCCCATTTAAATTTATTTGAGATCTAACAACTACTTTTTGAGTTATATCTAATAATGCGTTTTTACTTGACGCTTTTTTCGTCGACCTACGTTGTATTATACCGCATAACTTTCTACTAGATGTACCGATTTTGATAATTCTTTTTTTGTTGGAAAGAAGATATCCCTAGTTTAGTACCATGATAAGGAAACCAGGATCTGATGATGGGATCCTAGAGAAATCGAGGGAAACTCTTGAAAATCCGCAATAACTTTTTACTGGGTGTACCGATTTTAATAATTTTTAATTTAATCGAAAGTTGATGTTTGTCATGTGGTCACATATAAATTTTATTGAGATCTGATAACTACTTTTTGAGTAATCTTTGATAACGCGTAGTTACTTGATTATTTTTTCGTCGATCTACGTTGTATTACTCGTCGATGTAAATGAAGTCGGTTTTTTTATCGTTTGCGAGCAAACACAATTATTTATGTATGTTACATCAGAACTTTTGCCCGTGTGGGCGTGATTTGGACAATTTTTGTTTTAATCGAAAGGTGGTGTGTGTCAATTGGTCCCATTTAAATTTATTTGAGATCTAACAACTACTTTTCGAGTTATATCTAATAATGCGTTTTTACTTGACGCTTTTTTCGTCGACCTACGTTGTATTATAGCGCATAACTTTCTACTGGATGTACCGATTTTGATAATTCTTTTATTGTTAGAAAAGAGATATCCCTAGTTTAGTACCGTAATAAGGAAACCAGGATCTGATGATGGGATCCCAGATAAATCGAGGGAAACTCTTGAAAATCCGCAATAACTTTTTACTGGGTGTATCGATTTTGATAATTTTTACTTTAGTCGAAAGCTGATATTTATCATGTGGTCACATATAAATTTCATCGAGATCTGATAACTACTTTTTGATTAATCTTTGATAACGCGTATTTACTTGACATTATTTTCGTCACCTTACGTTGTATTACTCTTCGATGTAATTGAAGTCGGTTTTTTTTTCGTTTGCGAGCAAACACAATTATTATAGGTTAGGTATACTCTTAGCTCCATTAACTTCTTCTTATTTATTTTTATTATTAATTTTGTAAAGTGCATATTATGCTATTTCATTTGGTACTCAGGTAAATTTACTGACATTCAAATTTCCATCCTCATTTTCTCCTCACCACATATATTTGCAGATATTGGGTATTTCCCCCACATTTACCCCCAGAGTGTTTTCAGGGCTCAACTGATTTTCATTGAACACATTATTTTGTAATATGCACGTGATGTGCTTTCATTTCAGACCTCACTAGATTATATTTGCATACATTCGGTTATTCTTCCCCACTTTCACTCCCCACAACTTTTAAACGACTCAACCGATTTTCGTCAAACACCTAAAAACACTCGCCAGTAACTCGCCTTTCATACAAAAAAAAACTAAATTGAAATCGCTACATCCGTTCGCGAGCTACGGAGCCACAGACAGACAGACAGATACATCAAACTTATAACACCCACCTTTTTTTGCGTCGGTAGTTAAAAACTATCACTACATAGTATAAAACAAAGTCGCTTTCTCTGTCCCTGCTCATGTATGTACGCTTAGATCTTTAAAACTACGCAACGGATTTTGATGCGGTTTTTTTTAATAGATAGATTGATTCAAGAGGAAGGTTTATATGTATGATAACATCCATTAAATAGTGGAGAAATACTTTTATTTTTGAGTTTTCTAATGTTATGTCGTAAATAATTATTTTTTTTTTCGCTTAAATTGCAAACGCAGGCTAAACCCTACGAGATTTATCAAAATAATGTACTAAGTATTGTACACATTGAAAAGGTCTACAGAAAACTCCGCGATGGTATATACCTATCTCTTATGGATATCCCACAATAACTTTTTTTTGTCATTTACTTTTTACGACAAATAATGGCTAATTTTCGAAGCGATTTTAACCAATACAGCATTAATCCTTATCCAATTAAATACCTTAAATATGTTTTTTATTTAATATAGATCTATATGGCCCTTTACAGCATATGATTTAAATGAATATTTTCGAAGATATTACAGATTTAAAAATCGCGGTACGTAGCGTTTGCGACGGTTCCGGCCGGCTTTTACTCTAAGTTAACGCGTGCGGGCCACGGGCAGTAATGAATAAATCAAAACTACTGGATCGATTTTAATCATTTTTTCAGTGAATGACATAGGCTATAATTATATTATATACCCGTGCGAAGCCGGAGCGGGTCGCTATGTATAATAAATAGCCCGCTATTTTTTGGAAGTCGGTTAAAAAACCGACTTCAAACAGGAAACTAAAAAGTGAAAAATAAATTTACTTAGTACAAAGTAATTCGTATTTTGATTTAGTTAATCAGAAATGATTAAATAAATATTTTATAATTTTGAAGTCGGTGCCAAGTAAAACAATAACTACTCTAGTATCTACTCGTAAGTTGTACTCAGTTTTCTTTCATAATTTGTTTCATTGACTATTAGGTTGAATACTGTTATTATTCTGTTATTGTTTTGACATATCTAATAATATTTTTTGTACTTGTTTGTTGTGTGTATGTTGTTTGTATTTATTATTGTAGCCAGGTTGTATTTGTATTGTATTTACTTGGCACCAACTTCAAAATTATAAAATATTTATTTAATCATTTCTGATTAACTAAATCAAAATACGAATTACTTTGTACTAAGTAAATTTATTTTTCACTTTTTAGTTTCCTGTTTGAAGTCGGTTTTTTTTTGTTAAAAATTATTTTATTTTACAATTTTTAGTGATGGGTAGACCTAACAAGGATGCTTTTTCTCTTGTGTCGGGGGACCGGAAACATACACAATACACAAGCACAAACATCCAGACAATGACAAACATCTATATGGCCAATTAGTTGAGTAAAGTTCGCTATCAGGTTTACGTAATAATAACCGGGACTGACAGCCTAACGTGTTCTCTGAGGCTAGGTTGGGAGAACCACAAGGATTAACAACTAGACCGAAAATAAATATTTGTATAAACATAAATATCCACTCCGAGCGGGAATAGAACCCGCGACCGTCGGTGTTTAGGCGCCGCCGACACGGCACATGCACCATTATATCAAAGCGGTCGTCAAACAGCAAAAGGTAACTGCTGTAAATTGTTGAGAAATTCCCTCGAGTGTTTATGGCCTCCATCATCAAACCTGGTCCTGCGACATAGATGATCACACAGCAGGTAATTGCTATAAATCGTTGAAAAGTTCCCTCGACTATCTTTCGTCTGCATCATCAGACTTTAAGGGCACTTGTAACTCATATAGGTGCAAAGTTCTCATCAATAGAAACGAATTAAGTTCAAACAGCAGGTAATTGCTATAAGTCGTTGAAGAGTTCCCTCGACTATCTTTCGTCTCCATCATCAGACTGAAATGGCACTTATAACTCATACATATGCAAAGTTCTCATCAATAGAAACGAATTAAGTTCAAACAGCAGGTAATTGCTATAAATCGTTAAAGAGTTCCCTCGACTATCTTTCGTCTCCATCATCAGACTGAAATGGCACTTATAACTCATACATATGCAAAGTTCTCATCAATAAAAACGAATTAAGTTCAAAAACCAGGTAATTGCTATAAATTGTTGAGGAGTTCCCTCTACTATCTTTCTTCTCCATCATCAGATCGACTCCAGACCTTTATTAAAAAGTAGTGCTTTATAGTACTTAATGAAAACATGATTAAATTTACTAGTCACCCTTACGATTTTTGAAAGTTTCCCTCGATTTCTCTGGGATCCCATCATCAGATCCTGGTTTCCTTATCATGGTACCAAACTATGGATATCTCCTTTCCAACAAAAAAAGAATTATCAAAATCGGTTCATAAACGAAGAAGTTATCCCCGAACATACATAAAAAAAAAATATATATATATACGGTCGAATTGAGTAACCTCCTCCTTTTTTTGAAGTCGGTTAAAAATAAAAAAGTAAAAACTAAGAACTACAAAGTATAAGTTCGCTATACTTCCACTAGATGGCATTGGTTGTTTTTTAAATCGCGCTAGCGTTGTGTAATCTTTACAACTTAAGACCCATTTCACAATTTCACGCGTTGACCCCCGAGCCCTCCCAGAGGGCTTCCATTGCTCCTTCGCGGCCGGCTTGCCTAAGTGCCCGGCCTCTCACCGGTGACGCTGTAAAGGCCGCTAGGGCCAACAGCACTCTTCAAGACTGCTTCACAACTCGCCGCAGCGCTCCGCATGGCGCCTTCTCCATTCCGACGACGTTCTAGGCCAAGGTGCGACCTCGCTAGGAGACACCCTTAGGACGAACGTCACCCCCGTGCCTGCCGAAAAGGGCCCACTTCTTCCTTCGCGGCCGGTTTGCCTTAGTGCCCAGCCCCCTCTCACCTGGAGACGCTGTAAAGGCCAGTAGGGCCGACAGCAACAGTCATTTCGAAAAACAAAAAAAAAAAAATTACGCTCTGCAAGTTTAGGTAAATTTGGTCGCATCGCACGAGTCGTACGAGCCGCGCGATCTTTGTACTATATATAGTGTACTAAGTATAGTGTGACAACCAAAAGACCATCTTGATCATTTTCTAATGTATAATAAAAATTAATAACTATGGTATAAAATGTTCTTTACATGATTAATTTGTTAATAATTTCAAGTATGTTATATAACAACAGTCAATAAATTAAAAAAAAAAAAAAATCATTTTTAGGAAACAATTTTTTTTAATTGATTTAGTTTTTTCAGTTTACGAATGAATAAAATAGCATTTTATTATGCCCCAGAAAATCTGTGTGTGAATGTGAGTTGCATAGTTTTGGATGAAAGTAGACCAACAAATTTTGGTAGTTTTATTTTTTTTAACCGACTTCCAAAAAAGAAGGAGGTTCTCAATTCGACTGTATTTTTTTAAGTATGTTACTTCAGAACTTTTGACTGGGTGGACCGATTTAGACAATTTTTTTTTAATCGAAAGGTGGTCAAATGTTCGGTGTGTCAATTGGTCCCATTTAAATTTATTTGAGATCTAACAACTACTTTTTTCGTCGACCTACGTTGTATTATACCGCATAACTTTCTACTGGATGTACCGATTTTGATAATTCTTTTTTTGTTGGAAAGGGAATATCCCTAATTTAGTACCATGATAAGGTAACTAGGATCTGATGATGGAATCCCAGATCAATCGAGGGAAACTCTCGAAAATCCGCAATAACTTTTTATTGGGTGTACCGATTTTGATAATTTTTAATTTAATCGAAAGCTGATGTTTATCATGTGGTCACATATAAATTTTATCGAGATCTGATTACTACTTTTTGAGTAACGCGTAGTTACTTGACTATTTTTTCGTCGATCTACGTTGTATTACTTGTCGATGTAATTGAAGTCGGTTTTTTTTCGTTTGTCTGCAAACACAATTATTTATAGTGTGAAGCTAGCTTATAGCATGGTAATTAACATAATAACAATAACATTCAAATATGCGTCGGTAGATTACACGTTGTTACAGAATGCATTGAAGAAATAAAGGTTCACTGCTCGTCCCCGGTCACCATGATAATATGTAGCCTATATGTTGACCCGACTTCTTAATAATATTCGTGCCAAATTTGAAGTAAATCCATGCTGTACTTTTTGAGTTTATCCTGGACATACATACAGACAAACAGACAAAAATTCTAAAAACCATATTTTTGGCTTCGGTATCGATTGTAGATCACACCCCAAGTATTCTTTAAAAAAAAATATTTAATGTACAGTTTTGACTTTCCTACCATTTTATTATATGTTGTAATAGTAATAATTTAGATATATCGCAGAAGAATTATTCCAGCGGGATTGTGAAGAAATAAGCAAGTTGGTCTTCGTGGTGTTTGTGGTGTCGGCAGTAACTATATCTTATACGTGTTCTAAAAAATAACGTCCGATACAATGTATTAATGAATGATTAAAAAACATATACAAAATAAATCCTTTAAACGATAGAATAATATCTTTAAACGAGGAATTTTTGTATATATATAATCTCAATCTTGGCTGAAGGCTCCAACTAGCTAGCTAGGATAAATTTTTAGAAAATGTCGTTTTATCATTGTTTTCTTGCAATGAAAAACTGCTACAATATCATTACAATACTAAGGTAAATTTCGCCACCCTTATAAGGTTATAATAGCTCAGGTGGGAAATCGGGCTATCCAGAATTTAGATGAACAAGGTTCGAGTTCAGATGTGTCCAGTCAGATTACTTTTTATTTCTTATTACCCGACTGCCAAGGAAGGGTTATGTTTTTCGCGCGTATCTTGTATGTATGTAATATTCTTTACTACCTCATATTTCCAGAACCACTGAACGGATTTACATAATTGAGGTATCGTTAGGTTCGTCTTTGCTGCCCAAGTGTTCTTAGATAGTTGACATTAAAAAAAATCAGACATGGCGGCTGCTCGAAGTCATTGTAGTTAATGAAAAAAAAAATTTTTTCTCGAATATATAACATTTAGATCTCAATTCTTTGAACCTCCACTTTTCTTCTTCTGTTGTCATAGATAACACAACTAAGTTACGTACAAAAAATCAGCTTTCTACGACGATAACTCCTGATGTTCCTACTTTCTTGTTTAGCCAGTTTTCCGAATGTGATGTTAAGAGTAGCATTCTCGCAATTAAATCTAACTCGGTTGGATCGCACAGCATTAGTCGTAACATGATTATCCCTCTAATTGATATTCTATGTCCAGTTATCACATTTATTTTTAATTTCTCCATCTCCACTAACTCTTTTCCGTCAGTGTGGAAAGATGCTGACATTATTCCTCTACCTAAAAAAAGTAATCCGTGTTCTTTATCTGAATATCGTCCCATTTCCATCCTTCCATTTCTTTCCAAAGCTCTTGAGCGTCTTGTACATCAGCAGCTTAGCCGTTTCCTTCTAAATCATAATCTCCTTAATCCCTTCCAATCCGGCTTTCGTCCTGGACATAGCACGACTACTGCGTTAATTAAAATCACCGATGATATCAGGTCGAATATGGACAACCAAAGAGTCACGGTCTTGACGCTGTTAGATTTTACTAATGCATTTAATACCGTGGACTTTGACTTACTGTCCGATACTTTGTATACTCTTAACATATCTCCTGAGGTAACTGAGTGGTTTCAAAATTACTTGCGAGGTCGCCGGCAACGAGTCAGGGTTAACGACTCCTTTTCTAATTGGAGTGCGGTCAGAGCTGGCGTACCGCAAGGTGGCGTGCTTTCCCCTCTCTTATTTTCTATCTTCATCAATTCCATCAGCAAAGTTATATCTTCTCTCTACCATCTTTATGCTGACGATCTCCAAATCTACACACACTGTACTATTGAAGAATTACCACAAACTGTCTCTATTATCAATGATGATTTATTACGAGTTGCTAATTGGAGTAAATCCTTTGGTTTAACAGTCAATCCAAGGAAAACGCAAGCAATTATAATAGGAAGCTCTAAATTTATTTCTCGTATTAATAAATCACAACTGCCTCCTATAATTTTTGATGGCGTTGAAATCCCATACAGCGATAAAGTGACTAACTTGGGTATTATATTGGATCAAAATCTCTCTTGGTGTCCACAGATGTGTGAATTAAGTCGAAAAGTTTTCTCAGCTGTAGGATCACTCCGCAGGCTGCAGAATTTTCTTCCCACTTCCACCAAAATTACGCTTGCACATAGCATTCTCTTACCTTTGCTGGATTATGCTGATACTGCTTATCTTGACATTACTGAGGAACAACTTAATAAGCTTGAGCGCATTCAAAATTTATGTATCCGTTTCATATTTGGCCTACGCAAATATGATCACATCTCTGATTTTCGCAAAAAATTCAAGTGGCTCCCAATTCGCCTTCGCAGGAATACTCACATACTTACTTTGCTATATTGCATACTATTTAATCCTCCTACTCCTTCTTACCTACGTGAACGTTTTAAGTATCTCAGCGAGTCTCATGAGCGAAGCCTTCGCTCCGATGATAGTTTACTTTTTAAAATTCCTCCCCACTCCACTAATTTCTATACTAAATCATTTACTGTCCAAGCTGCTCGGCTTTGGAACTCCCTTCCTTTGCCCATCAGACGCGTTGAATCCCTTCCAATTTTCAAGAAGTCGGTGAAACACTATTTCTCTCAATTTTAATCCTTCTATCTAGTCACATATTATCTCTTGTCCCCACTTTGAATTTTATCATAATAATTCATTAACTTTATATACGTCTATGTATGCCTATTACAACTTTCCATTTATATATGCCATGTACATACATATACTTTATTTTATTATTTATTATTTTTTTTTACATTATTTATTTGTCTAAATATATTGTATATGTTTAGGTAAAACTGTACACCTAAACTGTCTACATATATACCATTTCCTTTACCCAAAGGTTGCCTGGAAGAGATCGCTCATTAGCGATAAGGCCGCCTTTTGTACTTAACTCCTGTTTTTATTTTTGTATTTTTGCTCACTCTTGGTGTACAATAAAGAGTTTTTATTATTATTATTATTATTATGGGTATCAATTTGAAGGGCACAATACAAGGATTTTAAAAAGGTATATCATGATTATTATTACCGTAATACTAATAAAGAAATACAATAATAAAGTTTAAAAAATGTGGACTTTGCTCTTTCCCACGACTATGCCATACCAAACTCGCCTCCTAGGCGACGATCAGCTTCAGGTTGTAGCGTTTCTAATAAAATACAACGGTTAAAAAAAAACATACAATTAAAATTACAAATAAAGATTAATAAATGTCACACCAATTTACAATTACATTAATAAAATCAATAACAAATACATAATACCAAATACAAACAAATAATTTTAATCATAATTTCATTATATTAAAACTAATAGTTGTTGACTTAAGCACTCACCTATTTCCTAAAGGTCAGGCTTACGTTGCTTTGAGCAGAGTGAGATCTTTCTCCGGGCTTGCTATCAGTTCTCTTGACCCTAAAAAATTACTTAATCAACCACATGATGTAAATTGTTTTGATGAATTGAACCGATTACATAATTTGTCTGACTAAAAAGACAAATAAAATAATAATTAAAAAAAAAAAACAAAAAACCCGCCTGCGTGAAGAACAACTAATAGAAAATCAACTGAAAAAGCTGGAACAAGATAAAAATTCAATATGCACACAAAGTCAGCGAAATAAATAGAAACAATATCAAACATTTTGTGCTGTACATTTAAAATATATTAATACGGTATAGTCCAGTCATTATATACATTTGGAAATGCAAATGAACCGAGAAAGCCAAATTTTGGATATTACGTGAGGGGTGGCTAGAAAAGCTTAAGTTCAAATTGTCGACCAAAATAACCTTGTGGGTTTTCCGCCATCTTGAAAAAAGGGTAAATTTCAGTTTTTTTTTATCATAACTCGGTTCCCCGTTGAGATACGAAAATTTTTATTGAATACTTTTTTGTTGCTCTTTTTACGATCTACAATTAAGGTCCTATACATTTTTCACGTATCGATCATCGTTATCGAGATATCGTTAAAAAAAGCCACAAATTTTGGGAGAAAAAATTGTTTTTCGCTATTTCCTTTTTTCTCGTGAAAAATATCGAAAAATGTTTGAAATAAAACTTGTAGAGCCTGTTCAGACCTACAAATTCGTTTTTTAATTTTTCGTTTTCGAGAAAAATTACGACCTCTAGCGCACCGCAAAGTAAGTAAGACTGTGCCCGGTGTCGATTTAGCCGCTCGCACGGTTGTATCCACAACGTAAAAATGAATGAATTATTTGCTTAAGGGAATTATTTTTAAGGGAATTATTGGTTAAGGGAATTATTGCTATACAAAATAAATGAATAAACTAGCCAAATTATAAATCAAAAACATGAAATTTTTAAGAATGTACACGACTCGAAGAGTGTACCGAGGAGGAACTTCAACACCAGCCAGAACCATCAAAACGGAGAAAAACGTGTGACAATAATGACGACGAAAACGAAAAATTAAAAAACGAATTTGTAGGTCTGAACAGGCTCTACAAGTTTTATTTCAAACATTTTTCGATATGAAGAAAGAATTGGTTGGATGTACATTGATGTTCTTCCTGTATATATAATGTACTCTGTGGTAACTACAGCGTTATAATCCAATGACACGCGCTGTTGCCGCTCTTATCAATCCTAGCGCGTCGAGTTAAAGGTCACTTGCACGGAGCGGCAACGTCGTAGAGATATCGATAAAAAATTCGTTAATTCGTGATATTAGAGGTTACGTTATCAGTATCGTTAGAATTCTATTTAACGGTAAAATTTAACGTTAAAAAACGTTTTCGTTGCCGAATTACCGTTAAAAGTTTTAACGGTAAAAAAGGTATCTGTTAAAATTAACGTTATTTACCGGTACATTATAATGGTAATTGGTAACGGTAACAAGCCCTGGTTCTAGGTGTTTGTGTGGGTATTCGAAACTTAGCTCCAGATACGGAACTTCATCCTACTGAGGTTCGTTAAGTGTAAATTGTATATCTTATAAATTTTACAATTATTAACTCCGCAAGCGAACCTAATTTTGAAAATAAAATAAAACTATGTCTCAACTATATACAGATAAATGATAATTAAGAAATTAAAAATGTAAATAAATTAATTAAAAATAAAACTAGTCATACATTTTTCTTACAAACCATTTATCATATGTCAGTAACATTTTTGCATACCATAGCGTGTCTAGTTTACGCTTCAATTTTATCCCCAGGGAAGTTTGCAAATCACGAGATAAATCATCTTTCAGTACTTCAACGACATAAATTATACGTTGTTAACTTAATTCAATTCAGTTTACCTGTTCCTTGGCGAATTAAAATAAATATATCAACAATTAAAATGTGTCGACGATCCTTTAAGTTTAAAATTGATTAATCTCGAGACTCGTTGCTCTTAGAAGAAATGATTTTTATAAACTTGGTGAGCTTAGCAGGAAATATCAATTTTAGAGCAGCCCTATTACGACCTAGGGTACTACGGACTTTTATTTTTCAAAGGATTCTTTTCTTCTTATACTTTGTTTTAGTAAGGAATTATATATTATAAATTGCTAAAAAATTTAGTAAATTGAGAATTGAGGAATAATTGGTTTTTTTATATTGTTTTTTATATTAAAAACATATTTTGTTCCGACGAATTAAAAATTTTCAAGAAAATACCCTAAAAAAATGTATCACCTAAAAGTTTTCCAAAACATTCTCGCTGTTTGCAAAATATATTATATATTATATACATTTAGAGGAAAATCCCCCAAGTTGGCATCACTTGATTCGATATTTCATTCGCATTGTTATGCTCGTTGGCGAGGGAAAGAATCGATTTGAAAAAGGTGTAGAAGTAACGGTTTCAGCGCGTTGTGCAATTGGCTAATAATAATTTGAACAACTTAATATCACATAATGACAGTCTTGCTCCTGTGCCCCGTAATGACCGTTAGTCATTAGACGTTATTCTTCCGGACGTCTTTTGTTTATGTATTCGCTAGTAAATATCGTAAAAATAATCGTAGTTATTAACGATATGTGACTCAATAGAATTTTATTTAGACAATTTTTTTACTTCTTAATAATTTATGTGTAAAGTGAAGTGAAATGTTTCGTGAAAATGACTATATGTAAGTCGAATTGTTTGAACTCTGTTTGAAATGACGTAATTGAGATTAAATACGCCTGCGGCTTGCAGCGTTGGTCTCAACGACGCAGCAAAATAATGCGATGTCATCAGGTCAGTGGTCGTTATACACTAATACTTTGGCTATACTATACACAATCGGGATCTAAGTAATGGGGTTGGGGGGGAGGGGGGGTTGTTAAAATATAGGTATAGAAACTCGCGAAATACGCAAAACCGAATCGGAGCACCCCACTGTCCACGTGGTCTTGGTTTGCCCTACCCCTAGAGTGTTTTTTTGAAGCCGGAGGCGCGGAGGGAGTGCAGCCTTCGCCCGCCGTGCGAAAGCGCGCGAATGAATGTGTAGAGGAGCGGCTGAGGCCTGAGGCTGATCGCCTTTAACGTTGCGGAACGGAGCATGAGTGAGCGTGCTTTCGCACGCAAGGGCGGAAAGGCTGCACTTCCCGCAGCGCCGGGGCCAAGCGTTATTCTATCCTCAAAGGTGTTAGGGTCATTTTTTTTTTGTGACAAAAATATAATTAGACCCCGATTGTCTATAGGTTTACCAACGCTTTTATAATCATTAATTTAATAATCCTGTCTGACTGTTAAAACTGCTTGAAAATCCATTCGATAGTAATTTAGTTTATGATTTGCAAATCGCCGAGTATAATATATCCCGCAATAATAAATTGAAACACAGACTTCACATCCCCGCAACGTGTTCCTTGTTGTCGTTGTACTCGTCTATTGGATCGTCATAAGATGAATAAATAATATAAAGCGTGTAAATAATAAGCTAATAATTAATATTAATAATAAGCTAATATAAAACGTGTTAATATACACGCTTTATATTAGCTTCACCTGTATGTTTGTAACCAACTCCTTTGGACTTCATTTTGACCCACTTGAAAAGTTCAGATTTGATTTAAACCCATATTACAGTATCCCAATGATTTGACATTTTACTAAAGATTGCAGATTACTAGATTATAAACATTTTGAATATCATATCAAAAATTGACCGCTCCAGCGGGATTCGAACCCGCGTCTCCGACTGACCGTGTCGGCGCTCTAGCCAATTAAGCTATGGAACGATGTACCCGCCAGAGCGAAATTTTTGATATGACGATTTTTATTTTCGGTTTAAGCGAACCGTGGCGCCGTCTATTGTGAGTTCTTTACAGAGACCCGTAACTATTCAAAGTTTCATATTACAATGAAAATCTTTGACAGGAGACGACACCATGCTATTTTTAATATGTACGATTTTTATTTTTGTGTTACCCTCACATTAGGAATTCTAAACATTTTGAATATCATATCAAAAATTGACCGCTCCAGCGGGATTCGAACCCGCGTCTCCGACTGACCGTGTCGGCGCTCTAGCCAATTAAGCTATGGAACGATGTACCCGCCAGAGCGAAATTTTTGATATGATGATTTTTATTTTCGGTTTAAGCGAACCGTGGCGCGTGGCGCGTGGCGCTGGAGCGGTCAATTTTTGATATGATATTCAAAATGTTTAGAATTCCTAATGTGAGGGTAACACAAAAATAAAAATCGTACATATTACTACATAGATTATAATTTGGAAATAGGATCATCAGGAATAAATGAGTTATTTTTTTTTAAAGAAGTTGTGTAGGGTATCTATAATAGTATTATATTGACATCAAGTATTTAAACATAAAGATATATTTTACTTCGTAAATATTAGAAATTGATAACCTCTTATGCGGATATAATATATACAGTCAACTCTTGTTAATTCAAACCTGCGATAATTCAAACCTTTCTATAATTCAAAGTCATCACGAGTTCCCTACAAAATCTCTTTATATTTCGAACCAAATCTATCCATTTTTTTTATTGATTAGTTTGACACACACTTCAGCATGAATTTGGTTTGTTTAGTCATGTTTCAGTAACTGTTACTCTTTCGTTGTATACAGATTAAAAGTGTGTTAGTTATGAGTCCTAAAAAGTATAAATGCTTGAAGAGCAATCGAAAAAATAAAGTTAATCGTAAAAGTAGAGGTGGGTGAGAAGAAAGGTGACTTTTATCATCGTTAAAGAATAGCAGTTAATGAATTTGTATGTAATAGGTAATTGATCAACACTTAATAATTCGAAGTTTTATTTATTTTCTCTAAAAATTTCGAACCATTTGATATTTCGAACTAAATAATCCGTAATATTTTTCGAGTCCCTCGTTTCGAATCAACAAGAGTCAAATGTAATATAGATATTCTATACTTACATATACGATAATACATCGCATTAACAATAGATAGCGCTGGCTGTGATTTAAATCGCGTAGCTACGAGTAATCTTCTGGCTTTATTCACTCCTTTACTTTCCTATAATATTAACATTATTGGCTTTTGAGAACCGTATAAAAACGGCTCCATATAATTTCACATGATTTACAAAACTGCATAGAAATCTAAAGGAAAAAATGAATACACGTTTGCTTTGTTTCAATGTTTATTTTTATTTGTACTTAGGTAGGTACTAATAATTTTTATTTTTTGGTAGTAATAAACTTTGGTTTTAATTATTGATCTTTACCGACATAAGATTTTCAGTCCAGAGGCTTAACAAAAAGAAAAAAACAAATAAAAGAAACTATTCACACACTTCAATAATCGAGTTATTATTCAACTACAATATTAAAATTATCAAGGCAATAACGAGTATTGTTTACGAAAGCAAGTGACAACTAGTCGCGGCGCGGGTTCGTTGCCATGGAAATGGAAATCGCTCACCTATACGCATCCGAGTGAAGCTCGGCACTCGCGCGGTTGCCCGCGATTTTTCAAGGTATTTTCACTTTGCGCATTTTTGTAATCTTACCTAAGAACTATCGAGACTAAAGACATGATCGACCCCCTCTCCCCCCTAAATCGTCTTACGTAATAAATGAACCATACTTATTGTCTTTCACACGATATAACACGAATGGGTCACTTTTAAGTACTCTGCATTTGTGTATTGATAAGCCATACCTAATTACTAATGACAGGTCACATTCACACGAGACATATTAGGTATTCGCGTAAGATCGATCACCTGGCGCGCGCGCGGGAAGATGGACGTACTCCGATATACAAACATTATGGTGGCGCTCGCCCAACTGACCTAGTGACCTACTAATCGAATTTAGGGGGAATTAGGATTGGCGGGGGTTGCGGCGGGCGGCGGCAAGCGGCACAGTACGAGGCCAAGGCCGTAGGCGCCGCTATTATGGCTGAAAATTAATGTGTCTACATTTCATTTATTTAAATTGAAATGTGTGGGAATTTTGTCAAAAATTAAGTACCTATTTTTGTTACATAATTCGAATGAGAATCATGTACCGAGTATCCTCCGTGAATATTGATAGTAATTCGCCAGTCAGCCTGTATATTTATATATGTTTCTAGCTCGGTAATTTTGTCCAAACTCCTAGTCTTACTTGGAATATTTTTGACATCTGAATGACGTTTGTTTCAAGTTTGCAACAAATACTTTCTGCAGTATGCAGTCCTCCTTACTGGTCCTACGGTATTGTAAATTAACAGCTGCACGAGAGAAAGCGCTATCAATGTATGTGACGTATACTAATAAAAACAAAAAATCAGACAAATATTTTTTTTAATTGTATGGTCTTGCAAAGTTTATAGTTGTAGGTAGATTGGTCTTGAAGTTAAAACAATTTTTGTTCATATAGATAAAGCGTGCGTGATAATATATGAATAGTGCTCATAAACTACTTTCAATACAATATAAATATACTTTATGGTACAACCAGAAACAATACATCCTACTAATATTATAAACGCGAAAGTTTGTATGTATGGACGTATGGATGTATGGATGTTTGTTCCTCTTTCACGCAAAAACGGATGAATTTTAATGAAAGTTTAAATAATATAGCTTATACATTAGAATAACACATAGGCTATAATTTTTAAAGATAGTGTGTGAATTGTCCAAAATATAACGATAATTGTCAAGTAAGTCGGAAAAAAATCTGTCATCTGCGAGCTATTCTGGCGTGCGCTACAAAAACTGTAGAGTTTACACGTATATAATGTACAGGAGAAATGTTTATCTTAATTAGTCCTACAAAACAGTCCGTAACAACATAATTATATGTGACTCTTATGAGTAAGCCATCGTCGCAAAAACAGTGAACCATAAATACAATAAAAATTGATAATATATTTCTATTGCACATTTGCTAGTACCAATTGATTTTTATGTTGCAGAACCAATTTTGATGAATTTTGGTATAAATATAGATATTGAGAAGGTTAGCTGCTCGAAGTACTCACTAATCCTGCGCAGACGAAGTCGCGGGTACCAGCTAGTGTAACATAAAACATGCTTCCCAAGTTTAATAGTTGTGACACAAAATTCCACACTGAGACTTGCTCTCAGAGATGGAGAAATCGTGTCGCTTTTTTTGTTATATTTTATTTAATATTATTGTAGTATATTAGATCAGTGTACCTGTCTCTTACAATTATGTCAATGCCAGCGAATCAAGAGGCGTAGTATAGTGCTTTTCTTCCGTGCTTTACAAATGTCGCCTGTGACACTCAGGAATAGGTAGTTTGTGTACGGGAAAAGAAATTTTAAATTCAGTTTAGTAATGCTGAAGATTATTCTCTACAAAGTTACAAACAATGTTTCATGCTTTATCTCTTTGCTGTGTTTAATAATGTTAATCGTATGTCTGGAACTGTCAGAGTGTAATCAGTTAGAGAGAGAGAAAGGGCTCTATTATTCTCTCTCTCCGGCGCCAGATAATGTATAAAATCAATTGAACATAATTAAATTATAATTGAGTTTGCTCTCGAACGAAAAAAAATCGACTTAATTACAAAAGCAGTTATCAGATATCGATTAAAATGAAATGGGACTACAAGACAAGCATCAGCTTCGATTAAAACAAGAATCATCAAAATTATTTCATCATCTTCCTGCCCTTATCCCACTTATGTAGGATCGGCACAACATGTTTTCCTCTTCCATTATTATTCGTCACTTCAGCGCTCACTCCTTTCTTACTCACATCGTCACTCACACAATCCATCCATCGCTTTTTCTACCGATCGCTCTTTGTCTTTCGACGTTCATTCATTCATTCATCATCAACATTATTTATGAACAATAAACTACCACTGCCCTTTACTGGATAATATAGCTCACTAGGTACGTTATAGTAGAAAACTGAAATAATATATATATATATATATACTAGCTGTGCCCGCGACTTTGTCCGCGTGGAATTTAACAAAAAAAAAGTTATTTTTCAGTTCGCAGAGTTATAAAATAAATTTCCAAAAAAAGTAGCCTAAGTTATTCTTTATTACATCAGCTATCTGCCAGTGAAAGTTCCGTCGAAATCGGTCCAGCCGTTTCAGAGACTAGCCGAAAGAAAGTGACAGATAGGGAGATTTTGGCATATGTACCGTGTATACATCCACGTGCATTTAGTAAAAGTCAGTTATTTATTATTACAAACTCCAAATTTATTTATTTGTGTAGATATGTATATTTATTTATTTATAAGTCAACACCAACAAGTAGTACAACAACAAATACAAAATTAATAAAGTAAACATCGGTATCTAGATAATTGCCTCCTTTTTTACAGGTTAAAATAAGTCAAATTAAAAATTGTCCATTTTAGTATACAGTAATAAATATTCGAGATTAAATTCAGTACTTGTTGTCAAAAACTAAATTATGGAAAGTAAATCCAAAAAAAAAAACTGACGTCAAAAACATTTAAGACAACTATAGTAAAAGGGAGCATCAACAGAATTTAGAAGATCGTCCAATTTTATTTACAGGTGTTCGTAAATTACTTACAATATTAAAAACGTAAAATAAACCGAAACAACAACCGACCATGTAACAAACAGTAACAATTCAAAATACACATCAATATAAATATACAAAATAAAATCAACATTAATGTCAGAGAGCAATATTAAAACAATAATTGTGTTTGCTCACAAACGAAAAAAAACCAACTTCAATTACATCGACGAGTAAATACAACGTAGATCGACGAAAAAATAGTCAAGTAACTACGCGTTATCAAATATTACTCAAAAAGTGGTTATTAGAATCTCGATAAAATTTATATGTGACCACATGATAAACATCAGCTTTTGATTAAATTAAAAATAATTAAAATCGGTACACCCAGTAAAAAGTTATTGCGGATTTTCAACAGTTTCCCTCGATTTCTCTGGGATCCGATCATCAGATCCTGGTTGGAAATTTAAATGGGACCAATTGACACACACCACCTTTCGATTAAAAAAAAAATGTTGAAATCGGTCCACGCGGTCAAAAGTTCTGATGTAACATACATTAAAAAAAAAAATTAAAAAAAAATTCAGTCGAATTGAGAACCTCCTCCTTTTTTTGAAGTCGGTTAAAAATGATTATCTTATTTTAGGCTTCTTTCTCTTGATAAACGCAGACGTATATTAGACAATACTTTTCTCTTTAAGTTCGCAAATGGTTTAATAGACTCTCCTTACTTATTGTCTAGACTGATGTTTCGGGCTCCAGTGAGATCCGTTAGAAAAGCAACTTACACACCGTCGTCACTCGCTTTGTTAAATTATAGACTGTTTACATTTCGTATCTCGAGTTTCGAAGAAGAATAGATATTCTAATAAAAATTTAGTTTTATAATGCAATCTCTAAATTTTTTTTGTGTTAAGCTAAATTACAAAAACGAAATGAAAAAAAAAATGAATAAAAAAAAAAACAAAAAGCCAACGTCATGCGCTGTTCCCAGGCGGAAACCCATCCAATTACTGACCGTGCCCGACGTTGCTTAACTTTGGTAATCGGACAAGAACCGGTGTATTCAACGTGATATGGACGTTTAACTTCTAAAAAAAACATGCATTGTTTGTATTGTTTAATAAATAATTGTGTTTGCGCGCAAACGAAAAAAAAAACCGACTTCAATTACATCGACAAGTAATACAACGCAGATCGACGAAAAAATAGTCAAGCAACTACGCGTTATCAAAGATTACTCAAAAAGTAGTTATCAGATCTCGATAAAATTTATATGTGACCACATGATAAACATCAGCTTTCGATTAAATTAAAAATTATCAAAATCGGTACACCCAGTAAAAAGTTATATCGGATTTTCGAGAGTTTCCCTCGATTTCTCTGGGATCCCATCATCAGATCCTGGTTTCCTTATCACGGTACCAAACTAGGGATATCCCCTTTCCAACAAAAAAAGAATTATCAAAAGCGGTACATCCAGTAGAAAGTTATGTGGTATAATACAACGTAGGTCGACGAAAAAAGCGGCAAGTAAAAACGCATTATTGGATATAACTCGAAAAGTAGTTGTTAAATCTCAAATAAATTTAAATGGGACCAATTGGCACACACCACCTTTCGATTAAAACAAAATTTGTCGAAATCGGTCCACACGGGCAAAAGTTCTGATGTAACATACATAAAAAAAAAAAAAAAAAAAAAAAAAAAAAAAAAAAAAAAAAAAAAAATACAGTCGAATTGAGAACCTCCTCCTTTTTTGGAAGTCGGTTAAAAATAATTTTTAACAAAAAAAAAACCGACTTCGAAAAGGAAACTAAAAAGTGAAAAATAAATTTACTTAGTACAAAGTAATTCGTATTTTGATTTAGTTAATCAGAAATGATTAACTAAATCAAAATACGAATTACGATACTTTACGATTAGATTTAGTTAATCAGAAATGATTAAATAAATATTTTATAATTTTGAAGTCAATCGGTACATCTAGTAGAAAGTTATGCGATATAATACAACGAAGGTCGACGAAAAAAGCGTCAAGTAAAAACGCATTATTAGATATAACTCAAAAAGTAGTTGTTAGATCTCAAATAAATTTAAATGGGACCAATTGACACAAACCACCTTTCGATTAAAACAAAATTTGTCGAAATCAGTCCACCTGGTCAAAAGTTATGATGTAACATACATAAAAAAAAATACAGTCGAATTGAGAACCTCCTCCTTTTTTGGAAGTCGGTTAAAAAATAAATATATACGGTCGAATTGAGTAACCTCCTCCTTTTTTTGAAGTCGGTTAAAAATAATTGTATTTGCTCGCAAACGAAAAAAAAAACCAACTTCAATTACATCGACAAGTAATAAGCGCATTATTAGATATAACTCGAAAAGTAGTTGTTAGATCTCAAATAAATTTCATCATCATCATCATCATCATTACAGCCTATACAGTCCACTGCAACTCATGTGTCGAATTTTAAGTGGGACCAAATGACTCGCACCACCTTTCAATTTAAAAAAAAAATGTTGGTATTGGTCCACCCAGTCAAAAGTTCTGAAGTAACACACATAAAAAAAAAATAGTCGAATTGAGAACCTCGTTCTTTTATGGAAGTCGGTTAAAAAAGCTGTGAATGTTGTATATAGACATTCTGTAGTATATTTAGTATCAGCATTGCCCGTGCGAAGCCCGGGCGGGCCCGGGCGGGTCGATAGTTTCTAACTAAACAGTTGCTAGAAAAATTCTGTTTTGCCGTTGTCGTACTCTCTTCACGTTGTACTTCCTGTCCAAGGTCGTTATGAGCCTTCATACGTTCAACATTTAAAAAATATTCTTTTATTTAGCGATTATTCAAAGTATACAATACGGAAAAAAAAATTAAATAAAATTACATGCTTAAGTATGAATATTTTATAGTTTAGTTTAAATAATTAAAAAACAAAAACAAAAGTACAATTTTTATTGAGAGGTTTGATTTTTAAGGTTCGATCTTTAACTACTGTAATATAAACGCTTTGTAATTAAGAGGAAAGGGTACCGAAGAGACTTTTCAAAAATAGGTATTTGAATAAAATGTTTCTGTCGCGCTGCATGCCGCTACCGCGCCCCGCGCCATCTCCGCCCCGTTTTTTCTAGGTGTGACTGTCGTGTTGTTAGTGTGCGTGCGCCGGCTATTCAGCTATTAATTGTTGACGATATTTTAGTATTCGCATCTTTCGTTTGTGATTGACTACGAGTACATATAGCGCATAGTACTATTTTTCTGAATTTGGCTTGTTTTATTGAATTTGTTCTGCATCGTATTGCTGTGACTCGGCTTACTATTATTGAATTTCGTAAACTACTTATTATTATGTTTTATTATTTTGAATTGGATACTCTTTGTGACTTGATACATGTCTATATTTTTGTGGGTAATTATCGAAATACTTAGGTACTTTATTTATGAATTAGGTATGTAATTACATGGTTGAGGTGTGTGTAAGAATGGGTAATGAAATACATACATAATTATAGTGTATACATGTAGTACATAGTATAAGTGTAAGTATAGTATATATATGTAATGTAGTACATACACAGTATAAAATGTTTGCCTTAGTACCTATATAATTTGTAATGTCTCATGTTTGTCGCAGTTATTAATACATGGGTATAGGTTATATGTATTAATTAACATATAATTGCGGCGATATAACAATGGTTAAAAATAATATTATAAATAAAAAATAAAAATAGGTAAAAAAACTTTTTAAGTTAAACGGTTTTATGTTAAACATACATTGCAATGTTTAAGATAAATGTACTAAAAACCAAAAAATAATAAAATAGATACAGTCGTGGGAATTATAAACATATGCATAGACTAGACTAAAATAAAACCGTGGGGCACGTCAATTGTCTACAATCGTTGATTAAAATGTTTGTTTTGTAATGTTACACTATAATTAGGCAGTTGTTCAACCGACAAAGATGGACGTGTGATAAGTAGGGCTAGAATGTGGAAACAAGCTAGCAAGCTCGATTATAAGCGAGTTTTAGGGTTTCATAGTGGTGAGCGAGTAGTACTTTTATCATATGTTTTGTCGATTAAAGACAAACTACGAGCAGTGAAACGATTCCTCGCCAGCCAGCAGTGTGAATGTCCAACGATAAACTAGTTGAAACATCTCTTTTATTTACATGGAGTGTATAACTATTGGAATTTCCATGAGCAAGAAAATAGTAAGTAATTTCCTCACCGTCTGCGGGCCAACTGCCTATTTTAACGACGAATTAAACGATTCTTCTATCGCACATTAAGTCGATAATTTGTAGACAATTGACGTGCCCCACGGTTTTATTTTAGTCTAGTCTATGCATATGTTTATAATTCCCACGACTGTATCTATTTTATTATTTTTTGGTTTTTAGTACATTTATCTTAAACATTGCAATGTATGTTTAACATAAAACCGTTTAACTTAAAAAGTTTTTTTACCTATTTTTATTTTCTAGTTTTTAGTTTTTATTTCGCATTCTGTTTAATTCATTTAGTGCTTCATTATTGCAAGGCCCATCTTAAATATTGAGGTTGTATAGTGCAATGTATTCTTCTTGTCAAGCCCTTTTATTTGATACCCATATTGGTGGGATTGATAAAAAATTGTTATCAGACATTTGGTAGCGGCGGCCAGCTTAGATTTCAATTTTGCATAGTAAATTGTATTCTACTTGTTGAGACCTTTCATTTGATACCCATGTTGATGGGATTGATAAAACCTAAGTTATCCGCCATTTTGTAGAGGCCGCCATCTTGGATTTTAATTTTATATAGTACATTGATTATACTGGTTGAGCACTTTCATTTGATACCCATATTGATGGGATCGATAAAACCTACGTTATCCGCCATTTTGTAGCGGCCGCCATCTTGTATTTCAATTTTTTATAGTATATTGTATTCTGCTTGTTGAGCCCTTTCATTTGATACCCATATTGATGGGATTAATAAAACATAAATTATCCGCCATTTTGTAGCGGCGGCCATCTTGAATTTATAATGATAATGAATAAACATAATTGTATTGTCACCAAAATCCAAAGTGTATACAAAATTTCAGATTAATCGGTTGACAGGAAGAGGGTGAAATTTGAATTACTAAATTTGACCCAAGAATAAATAATAAATAAAAAATAAAACAAACGGGGTGAGCTAAATAAAACCGTTTAAAAAACAAGAAAAGCCGCCTGCGTGAAGAACAACTATTAGAAAGTCAATTGAAAAAGCTGGAACAAGATAAAAATTCAATAATTACACAAAGATAGCTAAATAAATTACACCAATTTCAAACATTATGTACTGTACACTTACAAAAATCATGAAGGCGACTTTTTCAATTATTATTTTATTTATGTTTTTTTAACCGACTTCCAAAAAAGGAGGAGGTTCTCAATTCGACTGTATTTTTTTTTTTTTTTTTTTTTTTTTTTTTTTTTTTTTTTTTTTTTTTTTTATGTATGTTACATCAGAACTTTTGACCAGGTAGACCGATTTCGACAAATTTTGTTTTAATCGAAAGGTGGTGTGTGCCGATTGGTCCCATTTAAATTTATTTGAGATCTAACAACTACTTTTCGAATTATATCTAATAATGCGTTTTTACTTGACGCTTTTTTCGTCGACCTACGTTGTATTATACCACATAACTTTCTACTGGGTGTACCGATTTTGATAATTCTTTTTTTGTTCGAAAGGGGATATCCCTAGTTTGGTACCATGATAAGGAAACCAGGATCTGATGATGGGATCCCAGAGAAATCGAGGGAAACTCTTGAAAATCCGCAATAACTTTTTACTGGGTGTATCGATTTTGATAATTTTTACTTTAATCGAAAGCTGATGTTTATCATGTGGTCACATATAAATTATATCGAGATATGATAACTACTTTTTGATTAATCTTTGATAACGCGTATTTACTTGACATTATTTTCGTCACCTTACGTTGTATTATACCTCATAACTTTTTACTGGGTGCACCGATTTGGACGTTTCTTATATAAATTAAAAGCTACTATTCGTTACGTGGTCCCATTCAAATTTGATTGAGATTTGATTAGTAATTTGTGAGTTATATCTAATATTGCGTAATTACATGACGGTTTTTTCGTCACCCTACGTTGTATTATATGTTATATCTTTTTACTGGGTGCACTGATTTTGATCTTTTTTGTATAAATCAAAAGCTAATACTTGTCATGTCGTCCGTTTTAAATATGTTTGAGATATAATGAGCAATTTTCGAGTAATCTTTGATGACACGTATTTACATGACGATGTTAAGACGACTGTGGTCATGTTCAATACTTTGCCACAACGCCATCTATCAAAATTTAATGAAACTACTTCGTTCACTATCGATCAAATTACAATATTCCACTAGAGTAGAGAGTAGCAGTTTATTCGTTATAAATATATTTGAGCTTTTAATATTTGAGTTATCGCTAATACTGGGTATTTACTTGGCTATTTTACGTCGACCAACGTTATATTAACCTCATTACTATTTTACTGATATCGATGATTCTTTTTTTAATCGATAGGTGGTGCTTGTCATGTGGTCCCATTTAAATATAATTGAGATTTGACTCGAACTTTTTGAGCTATATCTGATATGGCGTATTTACTTGACTTTTTTTGGAGTTTTCTCCTTAAGAATCGATTTTTATTTAAGGCCCCGGAATGAAAAAATTGAACAGTAAAATCTACTGAACGAATGACCTTGTTAGAGATGGCGTTCAGACGTTTTCTAATAACGCAATTAGGTTCTGATAGATGGCGTTATTTGATTCATTTATTTACAATTTGATATAGTAATAATATATTTCTTAGACTAGTAAGCCTTTTTGTGCCTATTTAGACAGTTGATCTGAAGGGGTAAACTTCAGTCGTGCATCGGAGCTGTGTGAAAACATGAACATTACATATTTTTAATAAAAAAGACATAAACCGTAATTCAATATAAATCCGCTTCAACTAAAAAACCCGCCGTAATTAGCGATGTCAGCGCTTCGCGCGAATCGACGACGGGCCTTTTATGAAATTTCTGCCTACAATCGCTAACAAAATGTTAGAAATAACAGTAGAACATTATATAATTCTACAATTTTATAATGTCGCGTTATATGGAACACGAACAAAGTATTACTATTTTTTCGTCGATCTACGTTGTATTATTAGTTAGGCAAATTACGTAATCGATTGAATTTTTTTAAAGAGTGGTTGATTAACATGACATAACATAACAATACACTTTATTGAACACCAACAGAAAATAATAATACGTATCAGATTGATTTTTAACCGACTTCCAAAAAAGGAGGAGGTTCTTAATTCGACTGTATTTTTCTTTTTTTTGTATATATATTACTTCAGAACTTTTGACTGGGTGGACCGAGTTCGACTTGTACGCAAAGGAAAAAAAGCCGACTTCAATTACATCGACATGTAATACAACAAAGGTAGAAAATATAGTCAAGTAAATACGCGTTATTAAAGATTACTCAAAAATTTGTTATCAGATCTCGATGAAATTTAAATATGACTACACGATAAACATCAGCTTTCGATTAAATTAAAAATCATCAAAATCGGTACACCTAGTAAAAAGTTATGCGGTATAATACAACGTAGGTCGACGAAAATAGTCAAGTAAAAACGTATTATTTATATTACTCGAAAAGTTGTTGTTAGATCTCAAATAAACTCAAGTGAGACCAAATGACACACACCACCTTTCGATTAAAAAAAAATTTGTAGAAATCGGTCCACTCAGTCAAAAGTTCTGAAGTAACATACATAAAAAATACAGTTAAATTGAGAGCTTCCTCCTTTTTTGGAAGTGGGTTAAAAATAGAAACCGATTTTACACGTCTATAGAATTCCTAAGTCGACAAGCTTGAACAGTGAAAGATTTAGTATAAACGAAAGAGGAGTGAGAGGGAAATTCAAGAAGTAAGCTTTCCTCAGAACGAAAACTGCGTTCATTGGAATCACTAAGAAACTTAAATCGTCGTTTTAGATAAGCAGGTACAACAGGATTAAAAAGAATAGAGTAAAGTAAGTTGAGAATATACGTATTCCCGAAGTAGGGAATTGGGTGCCACTCAGGGCGTAACTACTGCCATATCAGCCGTATCAATGATACGAGGCCCCCTATTTACAGGGCCCCTAAGGTGTGTAAGCAAAAATTAGTAAAATGCTATCCACAATGTCACTTAATCTTGTGCTTCCTGGAAAAAAGAATAAAAAAACTGTCATACATACCTATAGAGTTTAACTTCAGAAATGACTGAAGTCTGAAAAGCAGTCCCCTTTTATCCGAGTCAAGCGTGCGCCCAATTGTTGATAACATTCTGTATCGTTTATTTCGGGATTCAGTTAATCATTATGAACAATGAATTAATCTTTTTTATATAAGAATGGGGCACACAAGCAGACGAAGCTATCTGATTTATAACGGCTACCGTCGCCCATGGCCTTTAGAGAAAAGATGTAGACACTAGACGCTTTAAAACCCCCAAATTTTAGCAAGGTCATTCCACACTTTGAATGTACGCGGAAACATTGCGCACGAAGCTCGCACATTGGTTGCAAACCACTGGTGGATACAATTAGCACCACTAGACTTCTTGACATCGAAATAATGCAGAACACGACAAACGACACTGCTCATAGTGCACATTACGCATCGCGTGTTCGCACCGTGGAATGCTCGGTGGTGCTTTTCCCTCATCGTCAAGAGTTGAATTCGACGCAAAAAGAGTGCAAAGAATTTCGCTTACTTTTTCGCATAATATGCCAGAGAACCATCAGGTTCGCGCAATGATGGAAGTGTAGACTAAAAAAAGTTACCTTCGACAGCTTTTGTAAGAAACAAAAGGCATGGGTTCCATTTGGAAAGCCCAATAGTCTCTCGCCAATTCTGCTGTGTTTGAACTTTGTCCTAGCGATTTACTACCTGTAAGACCTGGAGGCAGCGTTGAATCTCTTCTTCAGGTTATGCGCCTGTGAATCCCCCATATAGATGCGGAAGATTCATAGGAATTCACTAATAGTATTGGCCTCAAGGCTGAAGCGAACGATCCCCCGCATCTATTGCTGCAGGTCAAGGCTAATAACTCTCCAGCTTGGAACTACAAGCTCTTTAAATTAGCTTAAAATCCGAAATTCAAAACATTCATTCCATTAAAGAACTCATGGAATTATTACTGATAAAATTCAATAGCCTTGCATCCAATTTTCCGGAGGTATTAACTTGATGTTTTTCAAAACTAAAACTGATAAAAAATTACCTAAGGATTTCGATGGAACAGGAACAGCTACAGCAGACTACACTCACTATTGTCTATTCTAGGAGGAAGTTATAACTTATAATCAATAAACATTTATTTTAATTCAATGCAAGCATTTTTTGTGAGAAATCTTTACCCATCATTTGCCTGCCTACTACTAATTTTGATACAGGGTCCCAAGGTTCCCGGGGTTCCAAGGAATGCTACGCTAGTGGGGCCACTTGAGTTTTTTACGCAATTCAGAAATATGATTCTATTTGCGAAGTCCAAATACGAATCGCATAGGTACATAGATTCGACCAAATTTAATAATCTGCTCCTCAGTAATGTCCAGAAAACAACTAAGCAATTTTTTACCGATGAAAAAAAACAGAGGAGGTTCTAAAGTCGCTACGTACCTATATTTATTTATGTTTGACCATGCATAGCTTTTTACAGAGTATTCCGAAATTGATAAAAAAATATATTGGAAAGAGTAAACCCCGAAGTTGTTTTTCGCCTAGGAGGCGAGGAAGAAGCGCGGCTCGCAGCTTGCTTGGCATAGGCATGGGAAAGAGCAGTCCTAATTTTTTAAACTTTCTTATTGTATTTTTATCTGGGGGCACGGTAGTGCCCCCGCCAAGACGAGACAAAAAAAAAAAAAAAAAAAAAACGAAAAGCACTACCTATCTTTTCTCGAAGTGCTTCGTCGTTTTTTTGAACCCCCATAACTTGGGTTTGGATTATACTAGATAAACAAAATTCTCGGAATATAATGTCAATAGTGAACTTATTAAACATATAAAGTTTCAATTACATAGCTCTTATACTTTAGATTTTATTGATATCTAAAAAACCCCGATTTCGTCACTCACTGATGATCATCAAAATTCTTAGAGTACTTCCTGAAGTTCCAGAAAGCTGAAATTTGGTATGTAAGCTAGTATTAGTACACAAACAAGAAAAAAATTCTAAAACTTGGAACTTTTACCCCCCAACCCCTTAAACTAGGAGATGGAAGTTTGTATGAGACTTCCGCAAATTTTGATGCTAGAGGTCTGAAAATTGATATAGGGACTCCTCGTTATTAATAATAATAATAAAATACATAAAAAATAAAAATCGGTTATTAGTTTAGGTCGAAAATTTACATTGTGTAATTTTGGTATTTAAGTTTTGGCGGAGGTCCGTTTGCATATCAGTTCAACATAAAATCAAAAACAGCGTGCTTAAACCGAATATGGTGAAGATTGAATGATATTTATGGTATAAAATGTGTCGGAGGTAAAATGCAGCTATAATATTGTCATAAGCAACTTACAAAAAGAAATGAAATCCCACCAAAAACATTTTCATGTAAAATGTTGCCAAGACGAGATCACATGGCTCGCACTGTCAAAAAGTTATCAGATCTCATGTAGAGCCAAGCTTCTAACTCTACACGCCCTAACTCTACAAGCCCTAACTTCACAAACTCTACACCTTAGTCAAAATATGTGTCTTGGCCGTTTCGTTACTACCGGCTGCCGATGTTGTGACACGACTTTCCTGTTTCATTTATATATATTCTCTTTTTATTTTTATTTGTATTATATGTATGTATCAATTATTCTTCTTCTTTTTATTTTTTCTTTAATAGAACTATTGTATAACAGAAAAGTAATAAACAGTGAATAAATTTTTCACCTTACGCTCACGTGAAAGTAGCGAAACGGCCAAGCCACATATTTTGACTAAGGTGTAGAGTTTGTGAAGTTAGGGCTTGTAGAGTTAGGGCGTGTAGAGTTAGAAGCTTGGCTCTACATGAGATCTGATAACTTTTTGACAGTGCGAGCCATGTGATCTCGTCTTGGCAACATTTTACATGAAAATGTTTTTGGTGGGATTAGTATTACGGTAATAATAATCATAATATACTTTTTTGAAATCCTTGTATTGAGCCCTTTTGATACCAAAAACAAACAACACAGTTATTTACCATAATTATCATTGTTATTTGTTAGCGAAACCCTTCGTTAGCCCAGGTTTGCACAGTGTTACAATAAAAACCGCATATACAAATACGGTTTTATTGTAGTTATGAAAAGAGAAATTATTTAATTTTGGTAATACGAATTTTAGAAAATATCGACTAAAAATAACATCACTAGTGTATCGATATAATTGTCGACTATGAGGCATCACTTCGCTGGCGTATATACGTATTGCTTTGACCCTTCCCTCCCCCAGACCTATCCCCCAAAAAGCAAGAAAGGGACAACTGCAGCTCAGACCGTTTTAGGTATATAATTTTTGACCAAAACAGTGTTTCGTAGTCGACTGTTTTCTCCTCAAAACATGGCAATTTTTTAAAAAATTTTTTTTAGAAAATAAAAGAAGACTTCGGCTATGCCCCTATGTTTTCATTTTTTTGAAAATATGCATATATTTTTTTTAATGAGTGTCTGAAAATGTACAAAAAGTTATGCAATATTTCGAGTTTTTGAAGTCTCCTAATTCCTATGATAATAAGAATATGAAAAAAATCAAAACATAGGGGCATGGTCATGGCAGCAAAGAGTTCTATGTCACAAAAATATTTGATCTAGTGTCATTATCCAGGGAGAAAACAGTCGACTACGTTTGTATGGAGAAAGACCCGGTACCCTTTCCTCTTAAAAATTATTTTCTACTTTTTAGTACGATTAGTTATAAGAGCGTGTTCTTTTTTTTTATTTTTTTTATTTAATATATAATTTTTAACGATTTTAATGTATTCACGATCAAACTATTAATGAGTACAGTAAGAAATTCCTTCTAGTGCTAGGCTTAAAGATTAATATGTTATTAGTGCCATCTACCGTCCTTACTATGCGTAAATATCTTACATTTAAAAATAATGAATTATATACGTAAATAAATAAATATATATGGTAATTACCATTATATGTTTTTTTTAATAATTGGTAAACTTTGTTTGAATATAGATAAACATGCTCAATGTGCTATACTTGGACTAAATAATAGTCTAACAAAATTAAAAACAATATTAATTGTTATTACGGTAAATCCTCATGGTGCATGTCGTGTCAGGCAAATAAAGTCTACATCTGTAAACATCTGTAAATGTCTACGTATAAATAAATGAATGCTATTTTATTGTACCACAGTTTGTTCTAACTTGGGTTATCAGACACCTTTAAACAGTATGATGGGATTCCACTGGTCCACCTGGACATAGATATTTTTAACGACAAATTTTTTTAATTTAAAATAATGATTTAACATAAAGAATGTTTTTTTTTTTTTTTTTTTTTTTTTTTTTTTTTTTTTTTTTTTTTTTCTTTAGTATTTCTACAAATTCTTTCTCTTTAATTCTTTGAATCCTTTTGTTTTCCTCTTTAATTTTAGTTAATTTAATTGTAAAACTCTTTACTTTGTTGATGTTTTATTAAAAAAAAAAAAAAAAAAAAAAAAAAAAAAAAAAAAAAAAAAAAAAAAAAAAAAAAAAAAAAAAAAAAAAAAAAAAAAAACGCTTAACCATTAACATGTATACACTAAATTGTATTGTGATCGATATTTAAAGAAAGAACTAATTAATCATAAAAAATCAGTTTGTCGTCTTCACACTAGATGGCAGGGATTGTATTTTAAATCACGCTAACGTTGTGATAATCTTAAAACATATGATAAGCGATAGTTCAGTGGTTTCGTGGTTTCGTGGTTTCGTGGTTTCGTGGTTTCGTGGTTTCGTGGTTTCGTGGTTTCGTGGTTTCGTGGTTTCGTGGTTTCGTGGTTTCGTGGTTTCGTGGTTTCGGTTAGGTTTCGGTTAGGTTTCGGTTAGGTTTCGGTTAGGTTTCGGTTAGGTTTCGGTTAGGTTTCGGTTAGGTTTCGGTTAGGTTTCGGTTAGGTTTCGGTTAGGTTTCGGTTAGGTTTCGGTTAGGTTTCGGTTAGGTTTCGGTTAGGTTTCGGTTAGGTTTCGGTTAGGTTTCGGTTAGGTTTCGGTTAGGTTTCGGTTAGGTTTCGGTTAGGTTTCGGTTAGGTTTCGGTTAGGTTTCGGTTAGGTTTCGGTTAGGTTTCGGTTAGGTTTCGGTTAGGTTTCGGTTAGGTTTCGGTTAGGTTTCGGTTAGGTTTCGGTTAGGTTTCGGTTAGGTTTCGGTTAGGTTTCGGTTAGGTTTCGGTTAGGTTTCGGTTAGGTTTCGGTTAGGTTTCGGTTAGGTTTCGGTTAGGTTTCGGTTAGGTTTCGGTTAGGTTTCGGTTAGGTTTCGGTTAGGTTTCGGTTAGGTTTCGGTTAGGTTTCGGGTAGGTTTCGGTTAGGTTTCGGTTAGGTTTCGGTTAGGTTTCGGTTAGGTTTCGGTTAGGTTTCGGTTAGGTTTCGGTTAGGTTTCGGTTAGGTTTCGGTTAGGTTTCGGTTAGGTTTCGGTTAGGTTTCGGTTAGGTTTCGGTTAGGTTTCGGTTAGGTTTCGGTTAGGTTTCGGTTAGGTTTCGGTTAGGTTTCGGTTAGGTTTCGGTTAGGTTTCGGTTAGGTTTCGGTTAGGTTTCGGTTAGGTTTCGGTTAGGTTTCGGTTAGGTTTCGGTTAGGTTTCGGTTAGGTTTCGGTTAGGTTTCGGTTAGGTTTCGGTTAGGTTTCGGTTAGGTTTCGGTTAGGTTTCGGTTAGGTTTCGGTTAGGTTTCGGTTAGGTTTCGGTTAGGTTTCGGTTAGGTTTCGGTTAGGTTTCGGTTAGGTTTCGGTTAGGTTTCGGTTAGGTTTCGGTTAGGTTTCGGTTAGGTTTCGGTTAGGTTTCGGTTAGGTTTCGGTTAGGTTTCGGTTAGGTTTCGGTTAGGTTTCGGTTAGGTTTCGGTTAGGTTTCGGTTAGGTTTCGGTTAGGTTTCGGTTAGGTTTCGGTTAGGTTTCGGTTAGGTTTCGGTTAGGTTTCGGTTAGGTTTCGGTTAGGTTTCGGTTAGGTTTCGGTTAGGTTTCGGTTAGGTTTCGGTTAGGTTTCGGTTAGGTTTCGGTTAGGTTTCGGTTAGGTTTCGGTTAGGTTTCGGTTAGGTTTCGGTTAGGTTTCGGTTAGGTTTCGGTTAGGTTTCGGTTAGGTTTCGGTTAGGTTTCGGTTAGGTTTCGGTTAGGTTTCGGTTAGGTTTCGGTTAGGTTTCGGTTAGGTTTCGGTTAGGTTTCGGTTAGGTTTCGGTTAGGTTTCGGTTAGGTTTCGGTTAGGTTTCGGTTAGGTTTCGGTTAGGTTTCGGTTAGGTTTCGGTTAGGTTTCGGTTAGGTTTCGGTTAGGTTTCGGTTAGGTTTCGGTTAGGTTTCGGTTAGGTTTCGGTTAGGTTTCGGTTAGGTTTCGGTTAGGTTTCGGTTAGGTTTCGGTTAGGTTTCGGTTAGGTTTCGGTTAGGTTTCGGTTAGGTTTCGGTTAGGTTTCGGTTAGGTTTCGGTTAGGTTTCGGTTAGGTTTCGGTTAGGTTTCGGTTAGGTTTCGGTTAGGTTTCGGTTAGGTTTCGGTTAGGTTTCGGTTAGGTTTCGGTTAGGTTTCGGTTAGGTTTCGGTTAGGTGTCGGTTAGGTTTCGGTTAGGTTTCGGTTAGGTTTCGGTTAGGTTTCGGTTAGGTTTCGGTTAGGTTTCGGTTAGGTTTCGGTTAGGTTTCGGTTAGGTTTCGGTTAGGTTTCGGTTAGGTTTCGGTTAGGTTTCGGTTAGGTTTCGGTTAGGTTTCGGTTAGGTTTCGGTTAGGTTTCGGTTAGGTTTCGGTTAGGTTTCGGTTAGGTTTCGGTTAGGTTTCGGTTAGGTTTCGGTTAGGTTTCGGTTAGGTTTCGGTTAGGTTTCGGTTAGGTTTCGGTTAGGGTTCGGTTAGGTTTCGGTTAGGTTTCGGTTAGGTTTCGGTTAGGTTTCGGTTAGGTTTCGGTTAGGTTTCGGTTAGGTTTCGGTTAGGTTTCGGTTAGGTTTCGGTTAGGTTTCGGTTAGGTTTCGGTTAGGTTTCGGTTAGGTTTCGGTTAGGTTTCGGTTAGGTTTCGGTTAGGTTAGGTTAGGTTAGGTTAGGTTAGGTTAGGTTCCCAGGCCTTTGGAGCCTGGGCCCCAGACTTAGGTCTGGGACCTAGGCTCCAAGGGGAGGAGTTCCTGGACTTCTACTGGGCGCGTCCCCCGGGTGGCGGATAGGGGAGTGCCGCCTGCGGTTTCACGACTGCGGGCGGTAGGGGTCTTCGGATCCCCGCGGACCAACACCAGGCGGAGGCGTCCGGGTCCCGCTCTGGTCTTTTGCCGGAGTGGTCCCGTGACATTGCGCCACGAGGGAGCGCGGAGTTTGCGTGGAGTGGCCTAGCCCTTCACGCGGCGCCGGAAGAGAGGGCGCGGAGTGGGACGTGGACCTTGGCGGTCCCCCCGGCACTAGAGGGCGGGGTGAGCGTCATCGCTCGCCCCCCTTGGTGATTAGATGGTGAGACTGGCGCTGCGAAGGCGCGGAGAAGCGGGGTGGGGATTTTCCCCCCTGCTCCAAGTGGACGGGCGACCTCGGCGGCGGTGACCCCGCTGTCGGGTAGAGTGGGCGGGTTTCCCGTTGTCCGAGTTGTTTCGAGTTGTCCTCACGCGTGTGGACAGCGTCGGCTCTCTCTCCTCGGTCGACGGGAGGTTTTGGGGGGCGGGATCAGATTCCGACGACAACATGTCGTTGGGATCTTCCCGCCGCCGAAAGCCTCAGTTTAGGAAAAGAATCCTGTCTCCGGGCTCCTCGGAGGAGGAAAATGAAAGGAAAAGGGCGACGCCTGGCAGAGGCCGAGGTCGACCGGCTACAACCGGCCAATACGTCGGACTGGCTGAAGCCAGACGTCGCCTTAATGACGAAAAAGAGCGCGAACGGAAAATCCAGGCGGAGAGCGAGCTGGCCGACATGGCGCGTGCGGTCCAATCCAGGACAAGCTCGCGTCAGTCGGACATGTCGCTCAGCGACGACGCCGGAAGATGTGGAGACGCGCTTTCTCGAGCGGAAGGTTACCTTGAGCTTCTGCAAAAGGTGACCGGAAGCTCGAGAAACCTCAAGGGCACTTATATCAAGGCCCTTAAACAAGTGCGCAAAGGTATGAAGGAGGTGGTGGAGGAACTCGCCAATCGCAACGCGACTGACGAGGTCGTCCACCTCAGGGCGTTGGTTGCCGAACTCCGAAAGGAGAAGGAGGAATGGAGGGCGAAATTTAACGCCCTGGAAGAGAAAATGGAGAGATTTATGCTGTCGCAGACTGCGGCGCATAAATCTCTGCGTCCCGACGACTGGGACGAACGTGAACGCTCTCTCGCGTCCAAACTGAGCGACATGCTCAACGCCTCGATCGACGCCAAGATCGAGGCGTTGAGCGACCGGCTCTTACCAGCCAAAGCGCAGCGTATCGCTCTGGCCCCAGCTTCCGAGCCGGCCGACCAGGCGGCGGTCACGACGTTGACCCCGCCAGCGAATCCGGCTCCGAAGAGGGGGAAGCCAAATGGACGGGAGAGAAAGAAAAAGAAGGGTAAGACCGCGAACGCGGTCGAGACTCCGGCGGCAGCGCCGAAACCTGCTGCGAAACCGGCGCCCGCGACTCCTGCCGCGCGGGAGACCTGGTCTACCGTCCTCGGACGGAAGGCCGGGAAGCCAGGCAAGGCTGCGGCTGCGGCTGCTTCGAAAGAAGCGA
The DNA here is from genome assembly GCF_905220565.1 of Melitaea cinxia. Lineage (NCBI taxonomy): Eukaryota > Metazoa > Arthropoda > Insecta > Lepidoptera > Nymphalidae > Melitaea > Melitaea cinxia. Next base: position 55,679 of record NC_059408.1, on the reverse strand, counting down.
AGCCGAAAAAGAAGTTGCGGGCGCCGTCTTCGGCGGCGGTTTCGATAACGCTGCAGCCGGAGGCGAAGGACAGAGGCGTCACGTACGCCTCTGTAATCAAGGAGGCCCGAAGCAAGATAGACCTCAATGATCTGGGAATCCAAACGCTCAAGATCCGAACGGGCGCGACGGGTTCCCGGATCATCGAGGTCCCTGGAGCGGAGAAAGGCGAGAAGGCCGACCTTCTCGCCTCGAAATTGCGGGAAGTACTCGGCACGGAAGCCGTCAGAGTGCAGCGGCCTTCGAAGAGGGTCGAGCTGCGGGTCATGGGGCTCGACGACTCCGTCACCGCCGAGGAGGTCACCCGAGCACTGGCCGCGGAGGGTGGGTGTCAGCCGGACGACGTGAAGGCTGGCTCCCTCGCCCCCAACGGCTCGCTCTGGGTGAGCTGCCCGGTGGTCGCGGCGCGAAAAGTCGCCCGTGAAGGACGATTGCGCGTCGGCTGGACCACGGCGAGGGTCCGGCTGCTCGAACCGAGGCCGCTGAGGTGCTTCCGGTGCCAGGAGACGGGGCACGTCGGCGCGAAGTGCACTCGCGAAGTGGACCGCAGCGGCGCCTGCTACCGCTGTGGCGAGTCGGGCCACAGACTTCGCGAGTGCAAAGCCGAGCCGAAGTGCGCCATATGTGCGGCGGCCGACCGGCCCGCCAACCACAGAATTGGCGACAGGAGGTGCCCCGACTACAACAAGAAAAAGGGAAAGACCAACAAGAGTGGCAGGCGCAAAGACAGGCCCGTAAAGGCTACCATCGTCGACGCGCCGGCTGCTAAGCCAGTGGAGGATTTAATGGACGCCGATAATTAATGGCGTCCATTAAGTTTTTGCAGGCCAATCTGAACCACTGTGCCAGAGCTCAAGATCTGCTGATCGAGAGCATGGCACAGTGGGGCATTAAGATTGCGATAGTGGCGGAGCCCTACGCGGTCCCCGATCGCGGCGATTGGCTGGGCGACCTGGACGGGTCGGTCGCGGTGATCGCTCCGGCCTCTGCGGGCTTCGTGGACGTCCGGAGGGGGAGCGGATACGCACTCGGTACGATGGACGGAGTGGCCGTCATCGGCGTGTACGCTCCCCCGAGCCGGAGTCTCGCCGACTTCGAGGCAATGCTCGCGGAGATCGGGGCGTCGATCGCTCGGCGGCCGCACCGTGCCGTTCTGGTCGCCGGCGACTTCAACGCCAGGTCGGTGACCTGGGGGGCTCCGGCGACTGACGCGAGGGGCGCGATCATGGAGGAATGGGCGGTGGCAACGGGCCTCACGTTGCTGAACCGGGGCACGAGGAACACCTGCGTGCGAAGGAGTGGTGGGTCCATTGTGGACGTGACTTTCGCGTCCCGAAACCTCCACAACCGCGTCCGGGGTTGGAGAGTCTTGACCGACGTCGAGACCCTCTCCGACCACCGGTACATTCGGTTCGACGTCTCCTCGTCGCGTTCGAACGCGTCCGACTCGAGCGTTCCGATCGGCACCGGCCCGCGCTGGGTGCTGAGTCGGATGGATGCGGAGATCGCCGTGGAGGCTGCGATAGTGGAGGAATGGATCCGCCGACCTTCGGAACCGGCCCTTTCCGTCGACGAGGAAGCAGAGGGCATCCGCGAATCGCTAGCGCGGATCTGCGACGCGGCGATGCCGAGGGCGAAGCCGTTCCCGCCGAGGCGGCACTTGTACTGGTGGCGTCCGGAGCTGCGCGACTTGCGCGAAGCCTGCGTGAGATCGCGCCGCCGATTCACCAACTACAGGCGGAGGCGAAGAAGGGACCAGGCCGCAGAGGACGGCCTGTACGACTCCTACCGGTCCGCCTGCAAAGCGCTGCAGGCGGGCATTGCACGCGCTAAGGAATCGTGCTGGGACGAGTGGCTGCGAACTCTGGACAGAGACCCGTGGGGCAGGCCGTACCGGGCGGTGCGGAAGAAGCTCCGTCCGTGGGCACCCCCTCTGACCACGAGCTTGCAGCCGCAAATCTTGCAGCGCGTAGTCGAGTCCCTCTTCCCTCATAGGAACGAGTGGAGCCCACCGGCTATGGGTGTCGCGGAGCCGCGTCTCGCGGAGAGCGGGATCCCCCCCCCTGTGACCGAGGCGGAGCTCGGTGCGGCCGTCGCGAGGCTCAAATCGAAGCGCACCGCCCCGGGCCCGGACGGCGTCCCGGGAAAGGTGCTGAGCCTCGCGACGGGTAGCATGGGCGGCAGAATTCGGGCCCTGTTCGACAGGTGCCTGGAGCAGGGCCGGTTTCCCCAGGTGTGGAAGACGGGCAGGCTCGTCCTGCTGAAGAAGGACGGACGGTCGGCCGAACAGCCTTCGGCCTATCGACCGATCGTGCTCCTCGACGAGATCAGTAAGGTGTTCGAGCGCGTCCTGGCGACTCGAATTCTCGAGTCGATGAACCCGGGATTGCACGAGGCGCAGTATGGATTTCGTCGGGGGCGGTCGACCGTCGCGGCCATCGCCCACCTCAGGGACCTCGCCGAGTCGGCGGTCTCCCGGGGTGGAGTGTTGTGGGCGGTCTCGCTGGACGTGACCAACGCGTTCAACTCTCTGCCCTGGGAAACGGTGAGGGTGGCGCTGGGATACCACGGTATCCCGCGCTACTTGCGTAGGCTCATCGGAGCTTACTTTGAGGGAAGGGCGGTAGAGTTCCCGATAGGCGGCGGCGGTCTGTCGAGGCGGTCCATGTCGTGCGGCGTTCCGCAGGGTTCGGTCCTCGGACCGCTCCTGTGGAACATCGGCTACGACTGGGTGCTCCGCGGTGCCACGTTGCCGGGAGTGTCGGTCATCTGCTACGCAGACGACACTCTCGTCACCGTCCGCGCCGGCGGGCACCGCGAGGCGGGCCGCCTCGCCACGGCCGGCGTCGCACAGGTGGTGGCCAGAATTCGGGCTCTCGGGCTGGAGGTCGCCTTGCAGAAGACGGAGGTCCTGGCCTTTCACGGGCCGAGGGCCGCTCCTCCGCCCGGGACGTCGATAGTCGTCGGGGGTACTTCGATCGCCGTCGGGTCGACGATGAAGTACCTGGGCATCGTTCTCGACGGTCGCTGGAAGTTCGACGAACACTTCCGGCGGCTGACCCCGAAGCTTCTGGCCGCCGCCGGAGCGCTCGGGAGTCTACTGCCCAACCTAGAAGGGCCCGCCGACAAATGCAGACGCCTCTTCGTGGGCGTCGTGCGTTCGATGGCGTTGTATGGCGCTCCGATTTGGGCGGGCGCTCTCTGCGCGCGGAACGTGTCGCTGATTCGCAGGCCGCACCGCGCTATCGCGCTGCGGGCTGCGAGGGCGTACCGCACGGTGTCCTACACCGCATCGTGTCTCCTCGCCGGCAGCCCCCCGTGGGAACTGGAGGCCGAAGCTCTCGCGTCGGTCTTCTGGCGCGTGACGGAAGCGCGCCTGAGGGAGGAACCGCCTCGTCCGCAAGAGGTCGTGCGATGGAGGAGAGAAGCTCGCGACGGCCTCTTCCGGAAGTGGTCGGAGAATCTCGAGGACCCGAACGTAATTACGAGTCGGGGGCTGGTGGCGGCGATTCGGCCCGTTCTGCGCGGCTGGGTCGATAGGCGACACGGTGCGATGTCGTTCCACTTGGCGCAGATGCTGACCGGGCACGGCTGCTTCGGTCGCTATCTGTGCCGAGCGCTGGGGCGGGAGCCGACGTCGGAATGTCACCATTGCGACGCCGGCGCCGAGGACACGGCGGAGCACACGCGCGCGGTCTGCCCGGCGTGGTGCGAAGAGCGCGCCGCCCTGTCGGCGGCCATCGGAGCGGATCTCTCGCTGCCGGCCGTGGTCTCGGCCATGGTCGGCAGCGAGGAGAACTGGAGCGCCGTCTCCTCCTTCTGCAGCGCCGTGATGCTGCGGAAGGAGGCGGCGGAGCGGGAGCGGGAACGGGATCCGAACTCGCTTCCGTCTCGTCGCGGTAGACGCGGTCGGCGGCGCAGGGCCTACCTGGCCAACCTGCAGCCGCCGCCCCCGTAGTTTGGATCAGCGGGCGATAGGTCGGGGGATCTATCGACCGCATCGCACGATCCCGAGGAGGACGGAGAGAGGCGATCTTATGTGTTCAAGGGATCCTCTCTCGGGTCGCTGTCGCTTTTGCGGCGACGACGACGGGCCCTAGTCTGGGCAGGCGCCGGCGGGATCGCGAAAGAGCTTTGTGTCCTCGCGATCTCGCCACAAGCGCATAGGCGGAACACACGTGTGGTTTTTGTTCAGTAAGAGTCTGACTCCCCTCCGAGCCCCCCCAACCGGAGGGTGTCCATGAAGGATTTTCCACACGTAAAAAAAAAAAAAAAAAAAAGGTTAGGTTAGGTTAGGTTAGGTTAGGTTAGGTTAGGTTAGGTTAGGTTAGGTTAGGTTAGGTTAGGTTAGGTTAGGTTAGGTTAGGTTAGGTTAGGTTCCCAGCCCAGGCCTTTGGAGCCTAGGCCCCAGACTTAGGTCTGGGACCTAGGCCCCAAGGGGAGGAGTTCCTGGACTTCTACCTGGGCGCGTCCCCCGTTTGGCGGATAGGGGAGTGTCGCCGCAGTCGAATGACTGCAGGCGGTAGGGGTCTACGGACCCCCGCGGACCAACACCAGGCGAGGCGTCCGGGTCCCGCTCTGGTCTTGTACTGGAGTGGTCCTGTGATCGCACATTGCGCCACGAGGGAGCGCGGAGTTTGCGTGGAATGGCCTAGCCTTTCACGCGGCGCCGGAAGAGAGGGCGCGGAGTGGGATGTGGACCTTGGCGGTCCCCCCGGCACTAGAGGGCGGGGTGAGCGTTATTTATTTATTTATTTATTTATTTATTATTTTTATTTATCATCGCTCGCCCCCCTTGGTGATTTGGTGAGTGTGGCGCTGCGAAGGCGCGGAGAAGCGGGGTGGGGATTTTCCCCCCTGCTCCGAGTGGACGGGCGACCTCGGCGGCGGTGACCCCGCCGTCGGGTAGAGTGGGCGGGTTTCCCGTCCGCTCTACGCCTCATAATCTCGTAACCCCGTGCGAGGTGTCGTGGTCATGTCTCGCGGCTTCGTGCGGGACCGAGGGTCTTGCCTTAACCGGCCGGACCACGAGGAAGAAAACCTCTATAAAAAATTACCCCGAATCCCAAGCGGCGACGCAGCGCGAGGGGATGCATGGCTGATGGGTAGTTCAGTCTCTACTGCGATCCCCGGCTCTGCAGCCCCGCCGAGGCCAGAGTGGGGTTACGTGAGGCTTGCCCAGGTACAGGGGGTGTTACCTCGGGTCGACCACCCTTTCCCCCATTCTCGTGGGAATAAACATGACTTCAAAAAACTTATTAAACTATGATGGTGTGGAGGAGGAAGTGGAGGAGAGGCCCGAGAAGGGTGGAGTGGACGTAGTGCCCGAGAAGGGCGGTGAAGACGTTGGGCCCGAGAAGGGCGCAGTTACTGACGGGGCGAGACAGCCGCGAGTTGTCCTCACGCGTGTGGACAGCGTCGGCTCTCTCTCCTCGGTCGACGGGAGGTTTTGGGGGGCGGGATCAGATTCCGACGACAATATGTCGTTGGGATCTTCCCGCCGCCGAAAGCCTCAGTTTAGGAAAAGAATCCTGTCTCCGGGCTCCTCGGAGGAGGAAAATGAGAGGAAAAGGGCGACGCCTGGCAGAGGCCGAGGTCGACCGGCCACAACCGGCCAATACGTCGCACTGGCTGAAGCCAAACGTCGCCTTAACGACGAAAAGGAGCGGGAACGTCAAATCCAGGCGGAGAGCGAGTTGGCCGATATGGCGCGGGCGGTCCAATCCAGGACAAGCTCGCGTCAGTCGGACATGTCGCTCAGCGACGACGCCCAAAGGCAAGGAGACGCGCTTTCTCGAGCGGAAGGTTACCTTGAGCTTCTGCAAAAGGTGACCGGAAGCTCGAGAAACCTCAAGGGCACTTATATCAAGGCCCTTAAACAAGTGCGCAAAGGCATGAAGGAGGTGGTGGAGGAACTCGCCAATCGCAACGCGACTGACGAGGTCGTCCACCTCAGGGCGTTGGTTGCCGAACTTCGAAAGGAGAAGGAGGAGTGGAGGTCGAAGTTCAATGCCCTGGAAGAAAAGATGGAGAGGTTTATGCTGTCGCAGACTGCGGCGCATAAACCTCAGCATCCCGTTGACTGGGATGAACGCGAGCGCTCTCTCGCGTCCAAACTGAGCGACATGCTCAACGCCTCGATCGACGCCAAGATCGAGGCGTTGAGCGACCGGCTCTTACCGGCCAAAGCGCAGCGTGTCGCTCTGGACGCGAGGAAGGATAGAGAGGCCCCAGCTTCCGAGCCGGCCGACCAGGCGGCGGTCACGACGTTGACCCCGCCAGCGAATCCGGCTCCGAAGAGGGGGAAGCCAAACGGACGGGAGAGAAAGAAAAAGAAGGGTAAGACCGCGAACGCGGTCGAGACTCCGGCGGCAGCGCCGAAGCCTGCCGCGGAACCGGCGCCCGTGACTCCTGCCGCGCGGTCGACCTGGTCTACCGTCCTCGGACGGAAGGCCGGGAAGCCAGGCAAGGCTGCGGCTGCGGCTGCTTCGAAAGAAGCGAAGCCGAAAAAGAAGTTGCGGGCGCCGTCTTCGGCGGCGGTTTCGATAACGCTGCAGCCGGAGGCGAAGGACAGAGGCGTCACGTACGCCTCTGTAATCAAGGAGGCTCGAAGCAAGATAGACCTCAATGATCTGGGAATCCAAACGCTCAAGATCCGAACGGGCGCGACGGGTTCCCGGATCATCGAGGTCCCTGGAGCGGAGAAAGGCGAGAAGGCCGACCTTCTCGCCTCGAAATTGCGAGAAGTCCTCGGCACGGAAGCCGTCAGAGTGCAGCGGCCTTCGAAGAGGGTCGAGCTGCGGGTCATGGGGCTCGACGACTCCGTCGCCGCCGAGGAGGTCACCCGAGCACTGGCCGCGGAGGGTGGGTGTCAGCCGGACGATGTGAAGGCTGGCTCCCTCGCCCCCAACGGCTCGCTCTGGGTGAGCTGCCCGGTGGTCGCGGCGCGAAAAGTCGCCCGTGAAGGACGATTGCGCGTCGGCTGGACCACGGCGAGGGTCCGGCTGCTCGAACCGAGGCCGCTGAGGTGCTTCCGGTGCCAGGAGACGGGGCACGTCGGCGCGAAGTGCACTCGCGAAGTGGACCGCAGCGGCGCCTGCTACCGCTGTGGCGAGTCGGGCCACAGACTTCGCGAGTGCAAAGCCGAGCCGAAGTGCGCCATATGTGCGGCGGCGGACCGGCCCGCCAGCCACAAAATTGGCGACAGGAGGTGCCCCGACTACAATAAGAAAAAGGGAAAGACCAACAAGAGTGGCAGGCGCAAAGACAGGCCCGTAAAGGCTACCATCGTCGACGCGCCGGCTGCTAAGCCAGTGGAGGATTTAATGGACGCCGATAATTAATGGCGTCCATTAAGTTCTTGCAGGCCAATCTGAACCACTGTGCCAGAGCTCAAGATCTGCTGATCGAGAGCATGGCACAGTGGGGCATTAAGATCGCGATAGTGGCGGAGCCCTACGCGGTCCCCGATCGCGGCGATTGGCTGGGCGACCTGGACGGGTCGGTCGCGGTGATCGCTCCGGCCTCTGCGGGTTTCGTGGACGTCCGGAGGGGGAGCGGATACGCACTCGGTACGATGGACGGAGTGGCCGTCATCGGCGTGTACGCTCCCCCGAGCCGGAGTCTCGCCGACTTCGAGGCAATGCTCGCGGAGATCGGGGCGTCGATCGCTCGGCGGCCGCACCGTGCCGTTCTGGTCGCCGGCGACTTCAACGCCAAGTCGGTGACCTGGGGGGCTCCGGCGACTGACGCGAGGGGCGCGATCATGGAGGAATGGGCGGTGGCAACGGGCCTCACGTTGCTGAATCGGGGCACGAGGAACACCTGCGTGCGAAGGAGCGGTGGGTCCATTGTGGACGTGACTTTCGCGTCCCGAAACCTCCACAACCGCGTCCGGGGTTGGAGAGTCTTGACCGACGTCGAGACCCTCTCCGACCACCGGTACATTCGGTTCGACGTCTCCTCGTCGCGTTCGAACGCGTCCGACTCGAGCGTTCCGATCGGCACCGGCCCGCGCTGGGTGCTGAGTCGGATGGATGCGGAGATCGCCGCGGAGGCTGCGATAGTGGAGGAATGGATCCGCCGACCTTCGGAACCGGCCCTTTCCGTCGACGAGGAAGCAGAGGGCATCCGCGAATCGCTGGCGCGGATCTGCGACGCGGCGATGCCGAGGGCGAAGCCGTTCCCGCCGAGGCGGCACTTGTACTGGTGGCGTCCGGAGCTCCGCGACTTGCGCGAAGCCTGCGTGAGATCGCGCCGCCGATTCACCAACTACAGGCGGAGGCGAAGAAGGGACCAGGCCGCAGAGGACGGCCTGTACGACTCCTACCGGTCCGCCTGCAAAGCGCTGCAGGCGGGCATTGCACGCGCTAAGGAATCGTGCTGGGACGAGTGGCTGCAAACTCTGGACAGAGACCCGTGGGGCAGGCCGTACCGGGCGGTGCGGAAGAAGCTCCGTCCGTGGGCACCCCCTCTGACCACGAGCTTGCAGCCGCAAATCTTGCAGCGCGTAGTCGAGTCCCTCTTCCCTCATAGGAACGAGTGGAGCCCACCGGCTATGGGTGTCGCGGAGCCGCGTCTCGCGGAGAGCGGGATCCCCCCTGTGACCGAGGCGGAGCTCGGTGCGGCCGTCGCGAGGCTCAAATCGAAGCGCACCGCCCCGGGCCCGGACGGCGTCCCGGGAAAGGTGCTGAGCCTCGCGACGGGTAGCATGGGCGGCAGAATTCGGGCCCTGTTCGACAGGTGCCTGGAGCAGGGCCGGTTTCCCCAGGTGTGGAAGACGGGCAGGCTCGTCCTGCTGAAGAAGGACGGACGGTCGGCCGAACAGCCTTCGGCCTATCGACCGATCGTGCTCCTCGACGAGATCAGTAAGGTGTTCGAGCGCGTCCTGGCGACTCGAATTCTCGAGTCGATGAACCCGGGATTGCACGAGGCACAGTATGGATTTCGTCGGGGGCGGTCGACCGTCGCGGCCATCGCCCACCTCAGGGACCTCGCCGAGTCGGCGGTCTCCCGGGGTGGAGTGTTGTGGGCGGTCTCGCTGGACGTGACCAACGCGTTTAACTCTCTGCCCTGGGAGACGGTGAGGGTGGCGCTGGGATACCACGGTATCCCGCGCTACTTGCGTAGGCTCATCGGAGCTTACTTTGCGGGAAGGGCAGTAGAGTTCCCGATAGGCGGCGGCGGTCTGTCGAGGCGGTCCATGTCGTGCGGCGTTCCGCAGGGTTCGGTCCTCGGACCGCTCCTGTGGAACATCGGCTACGACTGGGTGCTCCGCGGTGCCACGTTGCCGGGAGTGTCGGTCATCTGCTACGCAGACGACACTCCCGTCACCGTTCGCGCCGGCGGGCACCGCGAGGCGGGCCGCCTCGCCACGGCCGGCGTCGCGCAAGTGGTGGCCAGAATTCGGGCTCTCGGGCTGGAGGTCGCCTTGCAGAAGACGGAGGTCCTGGCCTTTCACGGGCCGAGGGCCGCTCCTCCGCCCGGGACGTCAATAGTCGTCGGGGGTACTTCGATCGCCGTCGGGTCGACGATGAAGTACCTGGGCATCGTTCTCGACGGTCGCTGGAAGTTCGACGAACACTTCCGGCGGCTGACCCCGAAGCTTCTGGCCGCCGCCGGAGCGCTCGGGAGTCTACTGCCCAACCTAGAAGGGCCCGCCGACAAATGCAGACGCCTCTTCGTGGGCGTCGTGCGTTCGATGGCGTTGTATGGCGCTCCGATTTGGGCGGGCGCTCTCTGCGCGCGGAACGTGTCGCTGATTCGCAGGCCGCACCGCGCTATCGCGCTGCGGGCTGCGAGGGCGTACCGCACGGTGTCCTACACCGCATCGTGTCTCCTCGCCGGCAGCCCCCCGTGGGAACTGGAGGCCGAAGCTCTCGCGTCGGTCTTCTGGCGCGTGACGGAAGCGCGCCTGAGGGAGGAACCGCCTCGTCCGCAAGAGGTCGTGCGATGGAGGAGAGAAGCTCGCGACGGCCTCTTCCGGAAGTGGTCGGAGAATCTCGAGGACCCGAACGTAATTACGAGTCGGGGGCTGGTGGCGGCGATTCGGCCCGTTCTGCGCGGCTGGGTCGATAGGCGACACGGTGCGATGTCGTTCCACTTGGCGCAGATGCTGACCGGGCACGGCTGCTTCGGTCGCTATCTGTGCCGAGCGTTGGGGCGGGAGCCGACGTCGGAATGTCACCATTGCGACGCCGGCGCCGAGGACACGGCGGAGCACACGCGCGCGGTCTGCCCGGCGTGGTGCGAGGAGCGCGCCGCCCTGTCGGCGGCCATCGGAGCGGATCTCTCGCTGCCGGCCGTGGTTTCGGCCATGGTCGACAGCGAGGAGAACTGGAGCGCCGTCTCCTCCTTCTGCAGCGCCGTGATGCTGCGGAAGGAGGCGGCGGAGCGGGAGCGGGAACGGGATCCGAACTCGCTTCCGTCTCGTCGCGGTAGACGCGGTCGGCGGCGCAGGGCCTACCTGGCCAACCTGCAGCCGCCGCCCCCGTAGTTTGGATCAGCGGGCGATAGGTCGGGGGATCTATCGACCGCATCGCACGATCCCGAGGAGGACGGAGAGAGGCGATCTCTTATGTGTTCAAGGGATCCTCTCTCGGGTCGCTGTCGCTTTTGCGGCGACGACGACGGGCCCTAGTCTGGGCAGGCGCCGGCGGGATCGCGAAAGAGCTTTGTGTCCTCGCGATCTCGCCACAAGCGCATAGGCGGAACACACGTGTGGTTTTTGTTCAGTAAGAGTCTGACTCCCCTCCGAGCCCCCCCAACCGGAGGGTGTCCATGAAGGATTTTCCACACGTAAAAAAAAAAAAAAAAAAAAAGGTTAGGTTCCCAGCCCAGGCCTTTGGAGCCTAGGCCCCAGACTTAGGTCTGGGACCTAGGCCCCAAGGGGAGGAGTTCCTGGACTTCTACCTGGGCGCGTCCCCCGTTTGGCGGATAGGGGAGTGTCGCCGCAGTCGAATGACTGCAGGCGGTAGGGGTCTACGGACCCCCGCGGACCAACACCAGGCGAGGCGTCCGGGTCCCGCTCTGGTCTTGTACTGGAGTGGTCCTGTGATCGCACATTGCGCCACGAGGGAGCGCGGAGTTTGCGTGGAATGGCCTAGCCTTTCACGCGGCGCCGGAAGAGAGGGCGCGGAGTGGGATGTGGACCTTGGCGGTCCCCCCGGCACTAGAGGGCGGGGTGAGCGTTATTTATTTATTTATTTATTATTTTATTTATTTTATCATCATCGCTCGCCCCCCTTGGTGATTTGGTGAGTCTGGCGCTGCGAAGGCGCGGAGAAGCGGGGTGGGGATTTTCCCCCCTGCTCCGAGTGGACGGGCGACCTCGGCGGTGGTGACCCCGCCGTCGGGTAGAGTGGGCGGGTTTCCCGTCCGCTCTACGCCTCATAATCTCGTAACCCCGTGCGAGGTGTCGTGGTCATGTCTCGCGGCTTCGTGCGGGACCGAGGGTCTTGCCTTAACCGGCCGGACCACGAGGAAGAAAACCTCTATAAAAAATTACCCCGAATCCCAAGCGGCGACGCAGCGCGAGGGGATGCATGGCTGATGGGTAGTTCAGTCTCTACTGCGATCCCCGGCTCTGCAGCCCCGCCGAGGCCAGAGTGGGGTTACGTGAGGCTTGCCCAGGTACAGGGGGTGTTACCTCGGGTCGACCACCCTTTCCCCCATTCTCGTGGGAATAAACATGACTTCAAAAAACTTATTAAACTATGATGGTGTGGAGGAGGAAGTGGAGGAGAGGCCCGAGAAGGGTGGAGTGGACGTAGTGCCCGAGAAGGGCGGTGAAGACGTTGGGCCCGAGAAGGGCGCAGTTACTGACGGGGCGAGACAGCCGCGAGTTGTCCTCACGCGTGTGGACAGCGTCGGCTCTCTCTCCTCGGTCGACGGGAGGTTTTGGGGGGCGGGATCAGATTCCGACGACAACATGTCGTTGGGATCTTCCCGCCGCCGAAAGCCTCAGTTTAGGAAAAGAATCCTGTCTCCGGGCTCCTCGGAGGAGGAAAATGAGAGGAAAAGGGCGACGCCTGGCAGAGGCCGAGGTCGACCGGCCACAACCGGCCAATACGTCGCACTGGCTGAAGCCAAACGTCGCCTTAACGACGAAAAGGAGCGGGAACGTCAAATCCAGGCGGAGAGCGAGTTGGCCGATATGGCGCGGGCGGTCCAATCCAGGACAAGCTCGCGTCAGTCGGACATGTCGCTCAGCGACGACGCCCAAAGGCAAGGAGACGCGCTTTCTCGAGCGGAAGGTTACCTTGAGCTTCTGCAAAAGGTGACCGGAAGCTCGAGAAACCTCAAGGGCACTTATATCAAGGCCCTTAAACAAGTGCGCAAAGGCATGAAGGAGGTGGTGGAGGAACTCGCCAATCGCAACGCGACTGACGAGGTCGTCCACCTCAGGGCGTTGGTTGCCGAACTTCGAAAGGAGAAGGAGGAGTGGAGGTCGAAGTTCAATGCCCTGGAAGAAAAGATGGAGAGGTTTATGCTGTCGCAGACTGCGGCGCATAAACCTCAGCATCCCGTTGACTGGGATGAACGCGAGCGCTCTCTCGCGTCCAAACTGAGCGACATGCTCAACGCCTCGATCGACGCCAAGATCGAGGCGTTGAGCGACCGGCTCTTACCGGCCAAAGCGCAGCGTGTCGCTCTGGACGCGAGGAAGGATAGAGAGGCCCCAGCTTCCGAGCCGGCCGACCAGGCGGCGGTCACGACGTTGACCCCGCCAGCGAATCCGGCTCCGAAGAGGGGGAAGCCAAACGGACGGGAGAGAAAGAAAAAGAAGGGTAAGACCGCGAACGCGGTCGAGACTCCGGCGGCAGCGCCGAAGCCTGCCGCGGAACCGGCGCCCGTGACTCCTGCCGCGCGGGAGACCTGGTCTACCGTCCTCGGACGGAAGGCCGGGAAGCCAGGCAAGGCTGCGGCTACGGCTGCTTCGAAAGAAGCGAAGCCGAAAAAGAAGTTGCGGGCGCCGTCTTCGGCGGCGGTTTCGATAACGCTGCAGCCGGAGGCGAAGGACAGAGGCGTCACGTACGCCTCTGTAATCAAGGAGGCTCGAAGCAAGATAGACCTCAATGATCTGGGAATCCAAACGCTCAAGATCCGAACGGGCGCGACGGGTTCCCGGATCATCGAGGTCCCTGGAGCGGAGAAAGGCGAGAAGGCCGACCTTCTCGCCTCGAAATTGCGAGAAGTCCTCGGCACGGAAGCCGTCAGAGTGCAGCGGCCTTCGAAGAGGGTCGAGCTGCGGGTCATGGGGCTCGACGATTCCGTCGCCACCGAGGAGGTCACCCGAGCACTGGCCGCGGAGGGTGGGTGTCAGCCGGACGATGTGAAGGCTGGCTCCCTCGCCCCCAACGGCTCGCTCTGGGTGAGCTGCCCGGTGGTCGCGGCGCGAAAAGTCGCCCGTGAAGGACGATTGCGCGTCGGCTGGACCACGGCGAGGGTCCGGCTGCTCGAACCGAGGCCGCTGAGGTGCTTCCGGTGCCAGGAGACGGGGCACGTCGGCGCGAAGTGCACTCGCGAAGTGGACCGCAGCGGCGCCTGCTACCGCTGTGGCGAGTCGGGCCACAGACTTCGCGAGTGCAAAGCCGAGCCGAAGTGCGCCATATGTGCGGCGGCGGACCGGCCCGCCAACCACAAAATTGGCGACAGGAGGTGCCCCGACTACAACAAGAAAAAGGGAAAGACCAACAAGAGTGGCAGGCGCAAAGACAGGCCCGTAAAGGCTACCGTCGTCGACGCGCCGGCTGCTAAGCCAGTGGAGGATTTAATGGACGCCGATAATTAATGGCGTCCATTAAGTTCTTGCAGGCCAATCTGAACCACTGTGCCAGAGCTCAAGATCTGCTGATCGAGAGCATGGCACAGTGGGGCATTAAGATTGCGATAGTGGCGGAGCCCTACGCGGTCCCCGATCGTGGCGATTGGCTGAGCGACCTGGACGGGTCGGTCGCGGTGATCGCTCCGGCCTCTGCGGGCTTCGTGGACGTCCGGAGGGGGAGCGGATACGCACTCGGTACGATGGACGGAGTGGTCGTCATCGGCGTGTACGCTCCCCCGAGCCGGAGTCTCGCCGACTTCGAAGCAATGCTCGCGGAGATCGGGGCGTCGATCGCTCGGCGGCCGCACCGTGCCGTTCTGGTCGCCGGCGACTTCAACGCCAGGTCGGTGACCTGGGGGGCTCCGGCGACTGACGCGAGGGGCGCGATCATGGAGGAATGGGCGGTGGCAACGGGCCTCACGTTGCTGAATCGGGGCACGAGGAACACCTGCGTGCGAAGGAGCGGTGGGTCCATTGTGGACGTGACTTTCGCGTCCCGAAACCTCCACAACCGCGTCCGGGGTTGGAGAGTCTTGACCGACGTCGAGACCCTCTCCGACCACCGGTACATTCGGTTCGACGTCTCCTCGTCGCGTTCGAACGCGTCCGACTCGAGCGTTCCGATCGGCACCGGCCCGCGCTGGGTGCTGAGTCGGATGGATGCGGAGATCGCCGTGGAGGCTGCGATAGTGGAGGAATGGATCCGCCGACCTTCGGAACCGGCCCTTTCCGTCGACGAGGAAGCAGAGGGCATCCGCGAATCGCTGGCGCGGATCTGCGACGCGGCGATGCCGAGGGCGAAGCCGTTCCCGCCGAGGCGGCACTTGTACTGGTGGCGTCCGGAGCTCCGCGACTTGCGCGAAGCCTGCGTGAGATCGCGCCGCCGATTCACCAACTACAGGCGGAGGCGAAGAAGGGACCAGGCCGCAGAGGACGGCCTGTACGACTCCTACCGGTCCGCCTGCAAAGCGCTGCAGGCGGGCATTGCACGCGCTAAGGAATCGTGCTGGGACGAGTGGCTGCGAACTCTGGACAGAGACCCGTGGGGCAGGCCGTACCGGGCGGTGCGGAAGAAGCTCCGTCCGTGGGCACCCCCTCTGACCACGAGCTTGCAGCCGCAAATCTTGCAGCGCGTAGTCGAGTCCCTCTTCCCTCATAGGAACGAGTGGAGCCCACCGGCTATGGGTGTCGCGGAGCCGCGTCTCGCGGAGAGCGGGATCCCCCCTGTGACCGAGGCGGAGCTCGGTGCGGCCGTCGCGAGGCTCAAATCGAAGCGCACCGCCCCGGGCCCGGACGGCGTCCCGGGAAAGGTGCTGAGCCTCGCGACGGGTAGCATGGGCGGCAGAATTCGGGCCCTGTTCGACAGGTGCCTGGAGCAGGGCCGGTTTCCCCAGGTGTGGAAGACGGGCAGGCTCGTCCTGCTGAAGAAGGACGGACGGTCGGCCGAACAGCCTTCGGCCTATCGACCGATCGTGCTCCTTGACGAGATCAGTAAGGTGTTCGAGCGCGTCCTGGCGACTCGAATTCTCGAGTCGATGAACCCGGGATTGCACGAGGCACAGTATGGATTTCGTCGGGGGCGGTCGACCGTCGCGGCCATCGCCCACCTCAGGGACCTCGCCGAGTCGGCGGTCTCCCGGGGTGGAGTGTTGTGGGCGGTCTCGCTGGACGTGACCAACGCGTTTAACTCTCTGCCCTGGGAGACGGTGAGGGTGGCGCTGGGATACCACGGTATCCCGCGCTACTTGCGTAGGCTCATCGGAGCTTACTTTGCGGGAAGGGCAGTAGAGTTCCCGATAGGCGGCGGCGGTCTGTCGAGGCGGTCCATGTCGTGCGGCGTTCCGCAGGGTTCGGTCCTCGGACCGCTCCTGTGGAACATCGGCTACGACTGGGTGCTCCGCGGTGCCACGTTGCCGGGAGTGTCGGTCATCTGCTACGCAGACGACACTCTCGTCACCGTTCGCGCCGGCGGGCACCGCGAGGCGGGCCGCCTCGCCACGGCCGGCGTCGCGCAAGTGGTGGCCAGAATTCGGGCTCTCGGGCTGGAGGTCGCCTTGCAGAAGACGGAGGTCCTGGCCTTTCACGGGCCGAGGGCCGCTCCTCCGCCCGGGACGTCGATAGTCGTCGGGGGTACTTCGATCGCCGTCGGGTCGACGATGAAGTACCTGGGCATCGTTCTCGACGGTCGCTGGAAGTTCGACGAACACTTCCGGCGGCTGACCCCGAAGCTTCTGGCCGCCGCCGGAGCGCTCGGGAGTCTACTGCCCAACCTAGAAGGGCCCGCCGACAAATGCAGACGCCTCTTCGTGGGCGTCGTGCGTTCGATGGCGTTGTATGGCGCTCCGATTTGGGCGGGCGCTCTCTGTGCGCGGAACGTGTCGCTGATTCGCAGGCCGCACCGCGCTATCGCGCTGCGGGCTGCGAGGGCGTACCGCACGGTGTCCTACACCGCATCGTGTCTCCTCGCCGGCAGCCCCCCGTGGGAACTGGAGGCCGAAGCTCTCGCGTCGGTCTTCTGGCGCGTGACGGAAGCGCGCCTGAGGGAGGAACCGCCTCGTCCGCAAGAGGTCGTGCGATGGAGGAGAGAAGCTCGCGACGGCCTCTTCCGGAAGTGGTCGGAGAATCTCGAGGACCCGAACGTAATTACGAGTCGGGGGCTGGTGGCGGCGATTCGGCCCGTTCTGCGCGGTTGGGTCGATAGGCGACACGGTGCGATGTCGTTCCACTTGGCGCAGATGCTGACCGGGCACGGCTGCTTCGGTCGCTATCTGTGCCGAGCGTTGGGGCGGGAGCCGACGTCGGAATGTCACCATTGCGACGCCGGCGCCGAGGACACGGCGGAGCACACGCGCGCGGTCTGCCCGGCGTGGTGCGAGGAGCGCGCCGCCCTGTCGGCGGCCATCGGAGCGGATCTCTCGCTGCCGGCCGTGGTTTCGGCCATGGTCAGCAGCGAGGAGAACTGGAGCGCCGTCTCCTCCTTCTGCAGCGCCGTGATGCTGCGGAAGGAGGCGGCGGAGCGGGAGCGGGAACGGGATCCGAACTCGCTTCCGTCTCGTCGCGGTAGACGCGGTCGGCGGCGCAGGGCCTACCTGGCCAACCTGCAGCCGCCGCCCCCGTAGTTAGTTTGGATCAGCGGGCGATAGGTCGGGGGATCTATCGACCGCATCGCACGATCCCGAGGAGGACGGAGAGAGGCGATCTTATGTGTTCAAGGGATCCTCTCTCGGGTCGCTGTCGCTTTTGCGGCGACGACGACGGGCCCTAGTCTGGGCAGGCGCCGGCGGGATCGCGAAAGAGCTTTGTGTCCTCGCGATCTCGCCACAAGCGCATAGGCGGAACACACGTGTGGTTTTTGTTCAGTAAGAGTCTGACTCCCCTCCGAGCCCCCCCAACCGGAGGGTGTCCATGAAGGATTTTCCACACGTAAAAAAAAAAAAAAAAAAAAAAAAGGTTAGGTTCCCAGGCCCCAGACCTAGGTCTGGGAGGAGTTCCTGGTCTTCTACCTGGGCGCGTCCCCCGGGTGGCGGATAGGGGAGTGCCGCCTGCGTTACTAGCGAGACGCGGGCGGTAGGGGTCCTCGGACCCCCGCGGACCAAAACCAGGGAGGAGGGCGCGAAAGTGCATTGAAGTGCCGGGGCCTTTGGGTCGCGCTTCGGGAGGCGCGAAAGCGCATAGGGGTGTCGAGGCCGTGTGGCGCGCTCCTAGGGAAGGGAAGGTCCTCTGGGCTGGTCCTGGATCACCGGAAGCGTTGTCTTTCGCTCCAGGGGCGGGTCTCGGTCCTGGATTAACTCCGGGGCCGGGGTCGGGTCTCGGTTCCGGATCACCGGGGGCGGGTTTGCGGACTTATGGGGGTCTGCGACTCGTCTTTCGGCCCGGGACGGGACGGGTCTCGGACTCGGATCACCGGGGGCGGGTCTTGCGGACTGACGGTCTTGCCGACTCGTTCCTCGCTCCGAGAATGGGGCTCAGTAAGCCCGTCTTTCGGTTCAGAGGTCGTGCGCGGTGCGGGATGGCACGTAGGTTGCCGTCGGTGAGGGTTTGGCGCTGCGACGCGGCGCGGGGAGGACGTGCGTAGGCGCGTTTGGAGTGCCGGGGCCTTTGGGTCGCGCTCCGGGAGGCGCGAAAGCGCATAGGGGTGTCGAGGCCGTTGGGCGCGCCCCTAAGGAAGGGAAGGTCCTCTGGGCTGGTCCTGGATCACCGGAAACGTTGTCTTCCGCTCCAGGGGCGGGTCTCGGTCCTGGATTAACTCCGGGGCCGGGGTCGGGTCTCGGTCCCGGATCACCGGGGGTGGTTTTGCGGACTTATGGGGGTCTGCGGCTCGTCTTTCGGCCCGGGACGGGACGGGTCTCGGACTTGGATCACCGGGGGCGGGTCTTGCGGACTGACGGTCTTGCCGACTCGTTCCTCGCTCCGAGAAGGGGGCCCGGAAAGCCCGTCTTTCAGTTCGGAGGTCGTGCGCGGTGCGGGGTGGCACGTAGGTTGCCGTCGGTGAGGGTATGGCACTGCGACGCGGTGCGGGGAGTGGGGTGGGCGGGTTCGCTCGCCCGCCCTAAGACGTGCGGGGCGCTCTCTCGCGCCGAGGCTGCGGTCGGCTAGAGGGCCTTGACTGCGGCCACCCTGGCCTTTGTCGGCTTCGTCGGGCTGACATTGTCCGCCCCGGGCTAGGTGCCTGGTGAGCCGAGTCGCCGGGCTAGGCCTGGGGCGCCGGGGCGGCGCGGGATTGTACCCACAGGCGCGATGCGGGCGGGGGGTGTCCCCCTGCCCGCGGGGGGGCCACGCGGGCGATGGGTCGGGGGATTCGTCGTCCGACTTGCACGGTCCCCCAAGGAGGGGAGGGCGCGCTTCGTGTTCGAGTGCGTCCTCCGAGGTGCTTTGCACCGTGGTGGGCCCGAAAGGGCAAGCGCCGGCGGGGTTGCGAATGAGCTGACAAGCGTCCTTGTGATCCCGCCACATAGGCGCACGGTAGAACACACGTGGCGGTTTTTATTCAGTAAGAGTCTGAATCCCCTCCGAGCCCCCCCTACCGGAGGGTGTCCATGACGGATTTTCCCCACGTTAAAAAAAAAAAAAAAAAAAAAAAAAAAAAAAAAAAAAAAAAAAAAAAAAAAAAAAAAGGTTAGGTTAGGTTAGGTTAGGTTAGGTTAGGTTAGGTTAGGTTAGGTTAGGTTGGGGTGCTTGTCGGTGACCTCCTCGTGGTGCACCCTGGGCAACGGGACGGGCAGCAGTATCACAATCGCGGCACTGCTGCCCGTCGCGGCTGACGACCGACGCGTGTGGGGATGCATTCCGGCGCTCTACATTAGAGTTGTCCCGTGAGCGCATCAGGTGGCACAGCGCTCGCGCACTGTGTCACCACGGGAGGGTGGATGGGTTCGGCGTGCGCTTACCCCGCCGTCGGACAGAGTGGGCAGGAGTCCTGTTCGCTCACCGTCCTATTATCGTAATCCCGTTTGTGGTGTCGTGGTCATGTCTCGCGGCCACGAACGGGACCGAGGGTCTTGCCTTAACCGGCCGGACCGCGAGGAAGAAAACCTCTATAAAAAATTACCCCGAATCCCAAGCGGCGACGCAGCGCGAGGGGATGCATGGCTGATGGGTAGTTCAGTCACTACTGCGATCCCCTGCTCTGTAGCCCCGCCGAGGCCAGAGTGGGGTTACGCGAGGCTTGCCCAGGTACAGGGGGTGTTACCTCGGGCTGACCACCCTTTCCCCCATACTCGTGGGAACAGTTATGGAATTTCAAAAATCAACAATTTTAAATGATGATGGTGTGGAGATTGACGAGAGGCCCGAGAAGGGCGGAGTAGAGGAGAGGCCCGAGAAGGGTGCAGTTGTTTCGGATGGAGAGTTGTCTGACGTCGGCATGAGGTCGCGATCACCGTGCGACTCCGACTCGTCTCGCGCTCGGCTCTGGAAGCGGAAGCGCGATAGGGAAGAAGACACGTCAGATGACACTGATGATAAGTCCACGGCAGGAAAGTGTCACACGGCGCGCAGGGGTCGTGGTCGACCGCCCACGACAGGGCAATATGTTGGCCTCGCCAAGGCCAAGGCCGACTACCTCAAGCAGTGCGAGAGGGAGCTCGAGCTTGAGGCCGAAAGCGAGGCCATTGAGATCTCAAAGAGAGTGAGAGCTTCGCGATCCAACATAATTTCGGAAGGTGGGACGGTGTCGGGGGAATGCTCGATCATTGATCTACACAGGAAGGCCCAAGAATACGTCGAGGCCATTCTTACTGTCACTAAGATATCAAAGAACCTCAAAGGGACGAGCAAGAAAGCTCTGAATGAGTCCGCCGAGGGTATAGGCGAAGTACTCGGCGCCCTATACCACCGAACGACGAATGACGAGGTCAGGCAGCTGCGGGAGGCCAACGAGCGCCTAGAAGCGGAGAACGTACAGCTCCGCTCGGAGATCTCCGAGCTGCGACAGAGTGTAGCCGACATCAGGCGTGAGCTGGGCTCGACGTCCACTCCAGCCCCTCCCGCGAATGAAAACGGACTGATCGATCGCATAATGGCGGGGGTGGGCGCCATGCTCGACTCCCGCCTGGCGAAGCTGGAGGAGTCTGGCAGACTCCTGCCTGAAGCGTCTGAAGTGCGAAAAGGACCACCGGCGGCTTCGAAGAAGATCGCAACGTCGCCGCCGCAGACAGGGGTCACAACGCTGACTCCGCCAGCGAACCCGGCCCCAAAGTCTGCAAGTCAGTCTGCCAAGAAGAAGAAAAAGAAGAAGAAGGCGGGTGCGGCTACCCAAGTCGCCGCGCCCACCGAGCCTCGCCCCCTACCACCTGCTCCGGCCGCTCTGACGGAGGGGTGGAATGTGGTGGCGAGGAAAGGAAGAAAGGCGGGGCCGCCCAAAAACCAGCCCCAGCCCCAGAACAAAGGTGGGCCGGCTAAAAAGCCAAAAACGCCGAAGCTGCGATTGCCGCGATCGGCGGCGGTGCAGCTGACGCTGTTGCCGGGCAGCACGAGGACCTACGCGGAGGTCCTCGGTGCCATAAAGGCTGACGGCCTTATAGCGAGCATGGGCGTCGAGACTCGCTATAGGGTCTCTCAGACCGGCGCGCGAAGGTTCGAGCTGCCCGGCACCGGCAATAAGGAGAAGGCCGAGGAGCTAGCCCGGCGCATCAAGGCGGTCGTCGGCGAGGACGTGGCGGTCACCCGCCCGGAGAAGTGCGCCGACCTGCGGGTGGCCGGGTTAGACGACTCGGTCACTCCCCAGGAGCTGGCCGGCGTGATCGCCAAGGCGGGAGGATGCGCCGAGGAATCGATAAAAGTGGGCGAAGTACGGCAAAACTTCGCCGGCATCGGGACAGCGTGGGTTCGCCTGCCAGTAGAGGCGGCGAAGAAAGTGGTCGACGGGCGCCGCCTACTCGTCGGGTTCGTGTCGGCGAGTGTGACCCTGTTGAAGACGAGACCGCAACAATGCTATCGCTGCCACGAGGTTGGGCACGTGGCAGCGAAGTGTGACAAGGGAGTGGACCGCAGCGGCCAGTGCTACCGCTGCGGCAAGGAGGGGCACATTCGCCGGCAATGTACTGCCGAAGCTTGCTGTCCCATATGCCAGGCGGAGAAAAAACCGGCTGGGCACAGCCTAGTTGCGTGCCCTCGCAATAAAGCGGGAAGGAGGAAGAAGGCGGCGACCAAAAATAAAACCCGCGCGCCGCCTGCCAACAGAGCTGGGGAGGTGACAATGGACACCCAATCATAGTAATGGCGCTTAAGGTGCTCCAAGCCAACCTGAACCACTGTGCCAGGGCCCAGGACCTCCTCGTCCAGAGCCTGGTACAGTGGTCCGTGCGGGCGGCGGTGGTGGCCGAGCCGTACTCGGTCCCGCCGAGGGATAACTGGATCGGCGATAACGATGGCGTGGTGGCCATCGTGACCCAGGTCGCCGCGGGCGCCCCGCCCTTTACGAACATTGTGAGGGGCTCGGGTTGCGTCGCGGCACTGCTGGGGGAGGTGGCCATCGTCGGGGCATATTTTTCCCCGAACAAGTCGGTCGCCGAGTTCGAGGCGTTTCTCGACGGGACCGAGTCGATCATGCGTAGGTTTTATCCGGCGGAAGTGCTCGTGCTGGGCGACTTCAATGCGAAGTCACGTCTGTGGGGGTGTCCTGCCACAGATGCGCGGGGGGCGATTCTGGAGGAGTGGCTCGTTGCCACCGGCCTGACCGTCCTCAATCGCGGGACGGCCAACACGTGCGTGCGCAGGTCGGGCGGCTCGATCGTGGACGTTTCGTTTGCGAGCCCCGGCCTCGCGCGCCGCGTTCGGGACTGGCGAGTGCTGGACGACGTGGAGACTCTCTCGGATCATCGTTACATCCGCTTCGAGATCTCCGCTCGTCCGGCGGTGCCGCCAAGCTCCAGCCGCGCCCCGGCGGAGGAGGGTCCTCGGTGGCAGCTGAAGCGTCTCGACCGGGAGCGACTCGACGAAGCGGCGATTGTGGCGTCGTGTCAGCCGCGCGTCGACGGTCCACCGGACAGGGTGGCAGACTGGCTGGTGGCCAGAATGACCGACGCGTGCGACGCGGCCATGCCGCGGTCGAGGGGTCGCCCCGGGCGGGCTCAGGTGTACTGGTGGTCGGAGACGATAGCGCAGCTGCGCAGGGAGTGCGTGGCCGTCCGACGCCAGTACACGCGCTGCAGGAGGCGCATCTTCAGGACGCCCCCCGCTTCGCAGGACAGGACACGGCACGAGGAGGAGGGCGAGCGGCTGTACGCCCTTTACACGGCAGCCAAAGCCAGCCTCCGTCGTGCCATCGGCGAGTCGCAGGCCGCGGCCAGGGAGGAAATGCTGGACGGACTGAACAGCGACCCGTGGGGGATGCCCTACAAGCGGGTACGCAGCAAGGTCCGTCCCTGGGCTCCTCCACTCACGGAGACCCTGGACACCGAAGTGGTCCGTGAGGTGGTCGCGGCCCTGTTCCCGACGGCGCCGGCCGAGCACGAGCCGCCGTCGATGGCACCGCGGGGAGAGGATCGAGACGTCGGAGAGGAGGCACCGGAGGTCGAAGAGTCGGAACTCGGGGAAGCAGTCGCGCGGCTGCGACGGAAGAACGTCGCTCCAGGCCCGGATGGGATTCCGGGGAGGGCGTGGGCGGTGGCGCTGAATCACCTGGCGCCGCGAGTTCGAGGGCTATTCTCTGCCTGTCTGGCTCAAGCCACAATTCCACAGCGGTGGAAGACAGGCAGGTTAGTCCTCCTCAGGAAGGAAGGCCGGCCGGCGGAGTCACCGTCGGCGTACCGCCCCATCGTCCTCCTCGACGAGCTCGCTAAGCTGTTCGAGCGCGTCGTGGCCGCGCGTCTGGTGGCGCACCTCGGGCGTCGAGGACCCGACCTCTCGGACGTGCAGTTCGGCTTCCGCAGTGGCCGTTCTACCGTGGATGCCGTGCTGTGCGTCCGTGCCCAGGTGCAGGAAGCGGTGGCCCAGGGTGACGTCGTCGTGGCGGTGTCTATCGACATCGCCAACGCCTTCAATACGCTGCCCTGGGGTTGCATCAGGGAGGCGCTCCGCTACCACGGGGTGCCGACCTACTTGCGTCGCGTGGTCGGTGCCTACCTCTCCGACAGGTGGGTGGTCTTCCCCGGAAGGGATGGTCGTTTAGAGAGAAAGGAAGTCGTGTGCGGTGTTCCGCAGGGGTCGGTGCTCGGCCCACTCCTGTGGAACATCGGGTACGACTGGGTGTTGCGTGGCTCGTTGCTGCGCGGCGTCAGCGTCGTCTGCTACGCCGACGACACGCTGGTGCTGGCCCGTCGACCGACGTATCGGGAGGCGACAGTGCTGGCGACCGCTGGCGTCGCGCAGGTCGCGGCGCGAATCCGGCGTCTCGGCCTCGTCGTCGCACTGGATAAGGCGCAAGGCATCGTTTTTCACGGCCCGAGGAGGGCGCCTCCCCACGACGCCCATCTTATCGTGGGAGGCACTCGCATCGGCCTGTCGGGCACGATGACGTACCTGGGTCTCGTGCTCGACGGCCGGTGGGAGTTCCGGGCGCACTTCGCGCGGCTCGTCCCGCGCTTGCTGAAGGTGGGAGCCTCGCTCTCGTGGCTTTTGCCGAACATCGGCGGTCCCGGTGTGAGCTGCCGCCGGCTCTACACCGGCGTCGTGAGAGCGATGGCGATGTACGGTGCCCCCGTCTGGTCCGACGCCCTGGACCGCGAGAACATCGCCCTGCTGCGGCGCGCGCAGAGGGTGATGGCGATCAGGGTCGTACGCGGGTACCGTACGATCTCGGGAGAGGCAGCGTGCGTGCTGGCTGGAGTCCTGCCCTGGGACCTGGACGCGGTCGCTCTGGCGTCGTCATACCGGTGGCGTCGGAGTCTGGCGTCCGGGACCCTCAGTCCGGCACCACGGCTGGAAGAACACCTGAGGCGAGAGCGGGATGCCGCGATCGCGGAGTGGGTTGTGAGGCTCGAGCGTCCGAGTGCGGGGCACCGGACGATCGATGCGGTTCGGCCGGTTCTTCGGCAGTGGTTGGACAGACGACATGGCGTCCTAACCTTCCGCACCACGCAGGTCCTCTCGGGGCACGGTTGCTTCGGGGGGTACCTGTGTCGGGTCGCCGGGAGGGAGCCCTCTCCTCGCTGCCACCACTGCCAGGATTGTGACGACGAGTCGGCGCAACACATGTTGGAAGAGTGTCCGGCGTGGGCGGAGGAGCGCGAAGAGCTCCGAAGCGTAGTTGGGCCGGACCTTTCGCTGCCGGCCGTGATTTCTGCCATGACTGGCAGCGAAAGGTGCTGGGACGCCGTCCTCGCGTACTGTGAGCGGGTGATGGCGCAGAAGGAGGCGGCGGAGCGGGTGAGGGAGGACACCACCGACCTCCCCCTCCGCCGAAAAAGGACCGGGCGTCGGAGGCTGGCGCACGATAACCGCCTCCCTCCCTAGACGCTAAGCAGACCAAAATCTGCCGGGTAGGCGCGCGCGGTGTCCCCCGCGCGCCACCTCCTCCACGAGGACAGGAAAGGGCCTGACGAGGCACGCCGCCGGGGTTTGCAGAAGAATTCGGATTCCTGCGACCCCGGCACGGGCGACGAAGGTGGACACCGTTGGTTTTTAGTGGGTAGTCCGGCATTGCACCTACCGCCGGGAGCCCCACACTCCCGCTGCCGAGCTTTCGGTGGCGGGGTCAGTGCGTAAATGCATTTTCCAACGTAAAAAAAAAAAAAAAAAAAAAAAAAAAAAAAAGGTTAGGTTAGGTTAGGTTAGGTTAGGTCCCGGGCCTTTGGAGCCTAGGCCCCAGACTTAGGTCTGGGACCTAGGCTCCAAGGGGAGGAGTTCCTGGACTTCTACCTGGGCGCGTCCCCCGTTTGGCGGATAGGGGAGTGCTGCCGCAGTCGAATGACTGCAGGCGGTAGGGGTCTACGGACCCCCGCGGACCAACACCAGGCGAGGCGTCCGGGTACCGCTCTGGTCTTGTACTGGAGTGGTCCTGTGATCGCACATTGCGCCACGAGGGAGCGCGGAGCTTGCGTGGAATGGCCTAGCCTTTCACGCGGCGCCGGAAGAGAGGGCGCGGAGTGGGATGTGGACCTTGGCGGTCCCCCCGGCACTAGAGGGCGGGGTGAGCGTTATTTATTTATTTATTTATTTATTTATTTATTTATTATTTTTATTTATTTATTTTATCATCATCGCTCGCCCCCCTTGGTGATTTGGTGAGTGTGGCGCTGCGAAGGCGCGGAGAAGCGGGGTGGGGATTTTCCCCCCTGCTCCCAGTGGACGGGCGACCTCGGCGGCGGTGACCCCGCCGTCGGGTAGAGTGGGCGGGTTTCCCGTCCGCTCTACGCCTCATAAGCTCGTAACCCCGTGCGAGGTGTCGTGGTCATGTCTCGCGGCTTCGTGCGGGACCGAGGGGTCTTGCCTTAACCGGCCGGATCTAGAGGAAGAAGACCTCTATAAAAATTACCCCGAATCCTAAGCGGCGACACAGCGCGAAGGGATGCGTGGCCGACGGGAGGTTCGGTCTAACTGTGTCACCCCCTTAAACATGGATACGTGCATTAAAACATTATTAACCCAGGAGGGTACCGGCGCCTCAGGCAATGGAGAATCCCTTCGCGCTTCGGCGCGCAGCCCTGTCGAATCTGGGATGGGCAAATCACGTGTTTGTGTTTCGGAGCTTTCCGGTTCCGACGAGAGGCCCGAGAAGGGCGGAGTTGAGGTAGTGCCTGAGAAGGGCGGAGTGGACGTAGTGCCCGAGAAGGGCGGTGAAGACGTTGGGCCCGAGAAGGGCGGAGTTACTGGCGGGGCGAGACAGCCGCGAGTTGTCCTCACGCGTGTGGACAGCGTCGGCTCTCTCTCCTCGGTCGACGGGAGGTTTTGGGGGGCGGGATCAGATTCCGACGACAACATGTCGTTGGGATCTTCCCGCCGCCGAAAGCCCTTTAGAAAGAGGATCCTCTCTCCGGGCTCCTCGGAGGAGGAAAATGAGAGGAAAAGGGCGACGCCTGGCAGAGGCCGAGGTCGACCGGCCACAACCGGCCAATACGTCGGACTGGCCGAAGCCAAACGTCGCCTTAACGACGAAAAGGAGCGGGAACGTCAAATCCAGGCGGAGAGCGAGTTGACCGATATGGCGCGGGCGGTCCAATCCAGGACAAGCTCGCGTCAGTCGGACATGTCGCTCAGCGACGACACCCAAAGGCAAGGAGATGCGCTTTCTCGAGCGGAAGGTTACCTTGAGCTTCTGCAAAAGGTGACCGGAAGCTCGAGAAACCTCAAGGGCACTTATATCAAGGCCCTTAAACAAGTGCGCAAAGGCATGAAGGAGGTGGTGGAGGAACTCGCCAATCGCAACGCGACTGACGAGGTCGTCCACCTCAGGGCGTTGGTTGCCGAACTTCGAAAGGAGAAGGAGGAGTGGAGGTCGAAGTTCAACGCCCTGGAAGAAAAAATGGATAGATTCATGCTGTCGCAGACTGCGGCGCATAAATCTCTGCGTCCCGACGACTGGGACGAACGTGAACGCTCTCTCGCGTCCAAACTGAGCGACATGCTCAACGCCTCGATCGACGCCAAGATCGAGGCGTTGAGCGACCGGCTCTTACCGGCCAAAGCGCAGCGTGTCGCTCTGGACGCGAGGAAGGACAGAGAGGCCCCAGCTTCCGAGCCGGCCGACCAGGCGGCGGTCACGACGTTGACGCCGCCAGCGAATCCGGCTCCGAAGAGGGGGAAGCCAAACGGACGGGAGAGAAAGAAAAAGAAGGGTAAGACCGCGAACGCGGTCGAGACTCCGGCAGCAGCGCCGAAACCTGCTGCGAAACCGGCGCCCGCGACTCCTGCCGCACGGGAGACCTGGTCTACCGTCCTCGGACGGAAGGCCGGGAAGCCAGACAAGGGTGCGGCTACGGCTGCTTCGAAAGAAGCAAAGCCGAAAAAGAAGTTGCGGGCGCCGTCTTCGGCGGCGGTTTCGATAACGCTGCAGCCGGAGGCGAAGGACAGAGGCGTCACGTACGCCTCTGTAATCAAGGAGGCCCGCAGCAGGATAGACCTCGATGGTCTGGGAATCCAAACGCTCAAGATCCGAACGGGCGCGACGGGTTCCCGGATCATCGAGGTCCCTGGAGCGGAGAAAGGCGAGAAGGCCGACCTTCTCGCCTCGAAATTGCGGGAAGTCCTCGGCACGGAAGACGTCAGAGTGCAGCGGCCTTCGAAGAGGGTCGAGCTGCGGGTCATGGGGCTCGACGACTCCGTCACCGCCGAGGAGGTCACCCGAGCACTGGCCGCGGAGGGTGGGTGTCAGCCGGACGACGTGAAGGCTGGCTCCCTCGCCCCCAACGGCTCGCTCTGGGTGAGCTGCCCGGTGGTCGCGGCGCGAAAAGTCGCCCGTGAAGGACGATTGCGCGTCGGCTGGACCACGGCGAGGGTCCGGCTGCTCGAACCGAGGCCGCTGAGGTGCTTCCGGTGCCAGGAGACGGGGCACGTCGGCGCGAAGTGCACTCGCGAAGTGGACCGCAGCGGCGCCTGCTACCGCTGTGGCGAGTCGGGCCACAGACTTCGCGAGTGCAAAGCCGAGCCGAAGTGCGCCATATGTGCGGCGGCGGACCGGCCCGCCAACCACAAAATTGGCGACAGGAAGTGCCCCGACTACGACAAGAAAAAGGGAAAGACCAACAAGAGTGGCAGGCGCAAAGACAGACCCGTAAAGGCTACCGTCGTCGACGCGCCGGCTGCTAAGCCAGTGGAGGATTTAATGGACGCCGATAATTAATGGCGTCCATTAAGTTCTTGCAGGCTAATGTGAACCACTGTGCCAGAGCTCAAGATCTGCTGATCGAGAGCATGGCACAGTGGGGCATTAAGATTGCGATAGTGGCGGAGCCCTACGCGGTCCCCGATCGCGGCGATTGGCTGGGCGACCTGGACGGGTCGGTCGCGGTGATCGCTCCGGCCTCTGCGGGCTTCGTGGACGTACGGAGGGGGAGCGGATACGCACTTGGTACGATGGACGGAGTGGCCGTCATCGGCGTGTACGCTCCCCCGAGCCGGAGTCTCGCCGACTTCGAGGCAATGCTCGCGGAGATCGGGGCGTCGATCGCTCGGCGGCCGCACCGTGCCGTTCTGGTCGCCGGCGACTTCAACGCCAGGTCGGTGACCTGGGGGGCTCCGGCGACTGACGCGAGGGGCGCGATCATGGAGGAATGGGCGGTGACAACGGGCCTCACGTTGCTGAACCGGGGCACGAGGTACACCTGCGTGCGAAGGAGCGGTGGGTCCATTGTGGACGTGACTTTCGCGTCCCGAAACCTCCACAACCGCGTCCGGGGTTGGAGAGTCTTGACCGACGTCGAGACCCTCTCCGACCACCGGTACATTCGGTTCGACGTCTCCTCGTCGCGTTCGAACGCGTCCGACTCGAGCGTTCCGATCGGCACCGGCCCGCGCTGGGTGCTGAGTCGGATGGATGCGGAGATCGCCGCGGAGGCTGCGATAGTGGAGGAATGGATCCGCCGACCTTCGGAACCGGCCCTTTCCGTCGACGAGGAAGCAGAGGGCATCCGCGAATCGCTAGCGCGGATCTGCGACGCGGCGATGCCGAGGGCGAAGCCGTTCCCGCCGAGGCGGCACCTGTACTGGTGGCGTCCGGAGCTTCGCGACTTGCGCGAAGCCTGCGTGAGATCACGCCGCCGATTCACCAACTACAGGCGGAGGCGAAGAAGGGACCAGGCCGCAGAGGACGGCCTGTACGACTCCTACCGGTCCGCCTGCAAAGCGCTGCAGGCGGGCATTGCACGCGCTAAGGAATCGTGCTGGGACGAGTGGCTGCAAACTCTGGACAGAGACCCGTGGGGCAGGCCGTACCGGGCGGTGCGGAAGAAGCTCCGTCCGTGGGCACCCCCTCTGACCACGAGCTTGCAGCCGCAAATCTTGCAGCGCGTAGTCGAGTCCCTCTTCCCTCATAGGAACGAGTGGAGCCCACCGGCTATGGGTGTCGCGGAGCCGCGTCTCGCGGAGAGCGGGATCCCCCCTGTGACCGAGGCGGAGCTCGGTGCGGCCGTCGCGAGGCTCAAATCGAAGCGCACCGCCCCGGGCCCGGACGGCGTGCCGGGAAAGGTGCTGAGCCTCGCGACGGGTAGCATGGGTGGCAGAATTCGGGCCCTGTTCGACAGGTGCCTGGAGCAGGGCCGGTTTCCCCAGGTGTGGAAGACGGGCAGGCTCGTCCTGCTGAAGAAGGACGGACGGTCGGCCGAACAGCCTTCGGCCTATCGACCGATCGTGCTCCTCGACGAGATCAGTAAGGTGTTCGAGCGCATCCTGGCGACTCGAATTCTCGAGTCGATGAACCCGGGATTGCACGAGGCGCAGTATGGATTTCGTCGGGGGCGGTCGACCGTCGCGGCCATCGCCCACCTCAGGGACCTCGCCGAGTCGGTGGTCTCCCGGGGTGGAGTGTTGTGGGCGGTCTCGCTGGACGTGACCAACGCGTTCAACTCTCTGCCCTGGGAGACGGTGAGGGTGGCGCTGGGATACCACGGTATCCCGCGCTACTTGCGTAGGCTCATCGGAGCTTACTTTGCGGGAAGGGCAGTAGAGTTCCCGATAGGCGGTGGCGGTCTGTCGAGGCGGTCCATGTCGTGCGGCGTTCCGCAGGGTTCGGTCCTCGGACCGCTCCTGTGGAACATCGGCTACGACTGGGTGCTCCGCGGCGCCACGTTGCCGGGAGTGTCGGTCATCTGCTACGCAGACGACACTCTCGTCACCGTTCGCGCCGGCGGGCACCGCGAGGCGGGCCGCCTCGCCACGGCCGGCGTCGCGCAAGTGGTGGCCAGGATTCGGGCTCTCGGGCTGGAGGTCGCCTTGCAGAAGACGGAGGTCCTGGCCTTTCACGGGCCGAGGGCCGCTCCTCCGCCCGGGACGTCGATAGTCGTCGGGGGTACTTCGATCGCCGTCGGGTCGACGATGAAGTACCTGGGCATCGTTCTCGACGGTCGCTGGAAGTTCGACGAACACTTCCGGCGGCTGACCCCGAAGCTTCTGGCCGCCGCCGGAGCGCTCGGGAGTCTACTGCCCAACCTAGAAGGGCCCGCCGACAAATGCAGACGCCTCTTCGTGGGCGTCGTGCGTTCGATGGCGTTGTATGGCGCTCCGATTTGGGCGGGCGCTCTCTGCGCGCGGAACGTGTCGCTGATTCGCAGGCCGCACCGCGCTATCGCGCTGCGGGCTGCGAGGGCGTACCGCACAGTGTCCTACACCGCATCGTGTCTCCTCGCCGGCAGCCCCCCGTGGGAACTGGAGGCCGAAGCTCTCGCGTCGGTCTTCTGCCGCGTGACGGAAGCGCGCCTGAGGGAGGAACCGCCTCGTCCGCAAGAGGTCGTGCGATGGAGGAGAGAAGCTCGCGACGGCCTCTTCCGGAAGTGGTCGGAGAATCTCGTGGACCCGAACGTAATTACGAGTCGGGGGCTGGTGGCGGCGATTCGGCCCGTTCTGCGCGGCTGGGTCGATAGGCGACACGGTGCGATGTCGTTCCACTTGGCGCAGATGCTGACCGGGCACGGCTGCTTCGGTCGCTATCTGTGCCGAGCGCTGGGGCGGGAGCCGACGTCGGAATGTCACCATTGCGACGCCGGCGCTGAGGACACGGCGGAGCACACGCGCGCGGTCTGCCCGGCGTGGTGCGAGGAGCGCGCCGCCCTGTCGGCGGCCATCGGAGCGGATCTCTCGCTGCCGGCCGTGGTCTCGGCCATGGTCGGCAGCGAGGAGAACTGGAGCGCCGTCTCCTCCTTCTGCAGCGCCGTGATGCTGCGGAAGGAGGCGGCGGAGCGGGAGCGGGAACGGAATCCGAACTCGCTTCCGTCTCGTCGCGGTAGACGCGGTCGGCGGCGCAGGGCCTACCTGGCCAACCTGCAGCCGCCGCCCCCGTAGTTTGGATCAGCGGGCGATAGGTCGGGGGATCTATCGACCGCATCGCACGATCCCGAGGAGGACGGAGAGAGGCGATCTTATGTGTTCAAGGGATCCTCTCTCGGGTCGCTGTCGCTTTTGCGGCGACGACGACGGGCCCTAGTCTGGGCAGGCGCCGGCGGGATCGCGAAAGAGCTTTGTGTCCTCGCGATCTCGCCACAAGCGCATAGGCGGAACACACGTGTGGTTTTTGTTCAGTAAGAGTCTGACTCCCCTCCGAGCCCCCCCAACCGGAGGGTGTCCATGAAGGATTTTCCACACGTAAAAAAAAAAAAAAAAAAAAAAAAAAAAAAAAAAAAAAAAAAAGGTTAGGTTAGGTTAGGTTAGGTTAGGTTAGGTTAGGTTAGGTTAGGTTAGGTTAGGTTAGGTTAGGTTAGGTTAGGTTAGGTTCCCGGGCCTTTGGAGCCTAGGCCCCAGACTTAGGTCTGGGACCTAGGCTCCAAGGGGAGGAGTTCCTGGACTTCTACCTGGGCGCGTCCCCCGTTTGGCGGATAGGGGAGTGCTGCCGCAGTCGAATGACTGCAGGCGGTAGGGGTCTACGGACCCCCGCGGACCAACACCAGGCGAGGCGTCCGGGTCCCGCTCTGGTCTTGTACTGGAGTGGTCTCGTGATCGCACATTGCGCCACGAGGGAGCGCGGAGCTTGCGTGGAATGGCCTAGCCTTTCATGCGGCGCCGGAAGAGAGGGCGCGGAGTGGGATGTGGACCTTGGCGGTCCCACCGGCACTAGAGGGCGGGGTGAGCGTTATTTATTTATTTATTTATTTATTATTTTTATTTATTTATTTTATCATCATCGCTCGCCCCCCTTGGTGATTTGGTGAGTGTGGCGCTGCGAAGGCGCGGAGAAGCGGGGTGGGGATTTTCCCCCCTGCTCCTAGTGGACGGGCGACCTCGGCGGCGGTGACCCCGCCGTCGGGTAGAGTGGGCGGGTTTCCCGTCCGCTCTACGCCTCATAAGCTCGTAACCCCGTGCGAGGTGTCGTGGTCATGTCTCGCGGCTTCGTGCGGGACCGAGGGGTCTTGCCTTAACCGGCCGGATCTAGAGGAAGAAGACCTCTATAAAAATTACCCCGAATCCTAAGCGGCGACACAGCGCGAAGGGATGCGTGGCCGATGGGAGGTTCGGTCTAACTGTGTCACCCCCTAAACATGGATACGTGCATTAAAACATTATTAACCCAGGAGGGTACCGGCGCCTCAGGCAATGGAGAATCCCTTCGCGCTTCGGCGCGCAGCCCTGTCGAATCTGGGATGGGCAAATCACGTGTTTGTGTTTCGGAGCTTTCCGGTTCCGACGAGAGGCCCGAGAAGGGCGGAGTTGAGGTAGTGCCCGAGAAG
This sequence comes from Melitaea cinxia, assembly GCF_905220565.1. Lineage (NCBI taxonomy): Eukaryota > Metazoa > Arthropoda > Insecta > Lepidoptera > Nymphalidae > Melitaea > Melitaea cinxia. Next base: position 23,066 of record NC_059408.1, on the reverse strand, counting down.
GGCGGAGTGGACGTAGTGCCCGAGAAGGGCGGTGAAGACGTTGGGCCCGAGAAGGGCGGAGTTACTGGCGGGGTGAGACAGCCGCGAGTTGTCCTCACGCGTGTGGACAGCGTCGGCTCTCTCTCCTCGGTCGACGGGAGGTTTTGGGGGGCGGGATCAGATTCCGACGACAACATGTCGTTGGGATCTTCCCGCCGCCGAAAGCCTCAGTTTAGGAAAAGAATCCTGTCTCCGGGCTCCTCGGAGGAGGAAAATGAAAGGAAAAGGGCGACGCCTGGCAGAGGCCGAGGTCGACCGGCTACAACCGGCCAATACGTCGGACTGGCCGAAGCCAGACGTCGCCTTAACGACGAAAAGGAGCGCGAACGGAAAATCCAGGCGGAGAGCGAGCTGGCCGACATGGCGCGTGCGGTCCAATCCAGGACAAGCTCGCGTCAGTCGGACATGTCGCTCAGCGACGACGCCGGAAGATGTGGAGACGCGCTTTCTCGAGCGGAAGGTTACCTTGAGCTTCTGCAAAAGGTGACCGGAAGCTCGAGAAACCTCAAGGGCACTTATATCAAGGCCCTTAAACAAGTGCGCAAAGGCATGAAGGAGGTGGTGGAGGAACTCGCCAATCGCAACGCGACTGACGAGGTCGTCCACCTCAGGGCGTTGGTTGCCGAACTTCGAAAGGAGAAGGAGGAGTGGAGGTCGAAGTTCAACGCCCTGGAAGAAAAAATGGATAGATTCATGCTGTCGCAGACTGCGGCGCATAAATCTCTGCGTCCCGACGACTGGGACGAACGTGAACGCTCTCTCGCGTCCAAACTGAGCGACATGCTCAACGCCTCGATCGACGCCAAGATCGAGGCGTTGAGCGACCGGCTCTTACCGGCCAAAGCGCAGCGTGTCGCTCTGGACGCGAGGAAGGACAGAGAGGCCCCAGCTTCCGAGCCGGCCGACCAGGCGGCGGTCACGACGTTGACCCCGCCAGCGAACCCGGCTCCGAAGAGGGGGAAGCCAAACGGACGGGAGAGAAAGAAAAAGAAGGGTAAGACCGCGAACGCGGTCGAGACTCCGGCGGCAGCGCCGAAACCTGCTGCGAAACCGGCGCCCGCGACTCCTGCCGCACGGGAGACCTGGTCTACCGTCCTCGGACGGAAGGCCGGGAAGCCAGGCAAGGGTGCGGCTACGGCTGCTTCGAAAGAAGCAAAGCCGAAAAAGAAGTTGCGGGCGCCGTCTTCGGCGGCGGTTTCGATAACGCTGCAGCCGGAGGCGAAGGACAGAGGCGTCACGTACGCCTCTGTAATCAAGGAGGCCCGCAGCAGGATAGACCTCGATGGTCTGGGAATCCAAACGCTCAAGATCCGAACGGGCGCGACGGGTTCCCGGATCATCGAGGTCCCTGGAGCGGAGAAAGGCGAGAAGGCCGACCTTCTCGCCTCGAAATTGCGGGAAGTCCTCGGCACGGAAGACGTCAGAGTGCAGCGGCCTTCGAAGAGGGTCGAGCTGCGGGTCATGGGGCTCGACGACTCCGTCACCGCCGAGGAGGTCACCCGAGCACTGGCCGCGGAGGGTGGGTGTCAGCCGGACGACGTGAAGGCTGGCTCCCTCGCCCCCAACGGCTCGCTCTGGGTGAGCTGCCCGGTGGTCGCGGCGCGAAAAGTCGCCCGTGAAGGACGATTGCGCGTCGGCTGGACCACGGCGAGGGTCCGGCTGCTCGAACCGAGGCCGCTGAGGTGCTTCCGGTGCCAGGAGACGGGGCACGTCGGCGCGAAGTGCACTCGCGAAGTGGACCGCAGCGGCGCCTGCTACCGCTGTGGCGAGTCGGGCCACAGACTTCGCGAGTGCAAAGCCGAGCCGAAGTGCGCCATATGTGCGGCGGCGGACCGGCCCGCCAACCACAAAATTGGCGACAGGAGGTGCCCCGACTACAACAAGAAAAAGGGAAAGACCAACAAGAGTGGCAGGCGCAAAGACAGGCCCGTAAAGGCTACCGTCGTCGACGCGCCGGCTGCTAAGCCAGTGGAGGATTTAATGGACGCCGATAATTAATGGCGTCCATTAAGTTCTTGCAGGCCAATCTGAACCACTGTGCCAGAGCTCAAGATCTGCTGATCGAGAGCATGGCACAGTGGGGCATTAAGATTGCGATAGTGGCGGAGCCCTACGCGGTCCCCGATCGCGGCGATTGGCTGGGCGACCTGGACGGGTCGGTCGCGGTGATCGCTCCGGCCTCTGCGGGCTTCGTGGACGTCCGGAGGGGGAGCGGATACGCACTCGGTACGATGGACGGAGTGGCCGTCATCGGCGTGTACGCTCCCCCGAGCCGGAGTCTCGCCGACTTCGAGGCAATGCTCGCGGAGATCGGGGCGTCGATCGCTCGGCGGCCGCACCGCGCCGTTCTGGTCGCCGGCGACTTCAACGCCAAGTCGGTGACCTGGGGGGCTCCGGCGACTGACGCGAGGGGCGCGATCATGGAGGAATGGGCGGTGGCAACGGGCCTCACGTTGCTGAACCGGGGCACGAGGAACACCTGCGTGCGAAGGAGCGGTGGGTCCATTGTGGACGTGACTTTCGCGTCCCGAAACCTCCACAACCGCGTCCGGGGTTGGAGAGTCTTGACCGACGTCGAGACCCTCTCCGACCACCGGTACATTCGGTTCGACGTCTCCTCGTCGCGTTCGAACGCGTCCGACTCGAGCGTCCCGATCGGCACCGGCCCGCGCTGGGTGCTGAGTCGGATGGATGCGGAGATCGCCGTGGAGGCTGCGATAGTGGAGGAATGGATCCGCCGACCTTCGGAACCGGCCCTTTCCGTCGACGAGGAAGCAGAGGGCATCCGCGAATCGCTGGCGCGGATCTGCGACGCGGCGATGCCGAGAGCGAAGCCGTTCCCGCCGAGGCGGCACTTGTACTGGTGGCGTCCGGAGCTCCGCGACTTGCGCGAAGCCTGCGTGAGATCGCGCCGCCGATTCACCAACTACAGGCGGAGGCGAAGAAGGGACCAGGCCGCAGAGGACGGCCTGTACGACTCCTACCGGTCCGCCTGCAAAGCGCTGCAGGCGGGCATTGCACGCGCTAAGGAATCGTGCTGGGACGAGTGGCTGCGAACTCTGGACAGAGACCCGTGGGGCAGGCCGTACCGGGCGGTGCGGAAGAAGCTCCGTCCGTGGGCACCCCCTCTGACCACGAGCTTGCAGCCGCAAATCTTGCAGCGCGTAGTCGAGTCCCTCTTCCCTCATAGGAACGAGTGGAGCCCACCGGCTATGGGTGTCGCGGAGCCGCGTCTCGCGGAGAGCGGGATCCCCCCTGTGACCGAGGCGGAGCTCGGTGCGGCCGTCGCGAGGCTCAAATCGAAGCGCACTGCCCCGGGCCCGGACGGCGTCCCGGGAAAGGTGCTGAGCCTCGCGACGGGTAGCATGGGCGGCAGAATTCGGGCCCTGTTCGATAGGTGCCTGGAGCAGGGCCGGTTTCCCCAGGTGTGGAAGACGGGCAGGCTCGTCCTGCTGAAGAAGGACGGACGGTCGGCCGAACAGCCTTCGGCCTATCGACCGATCGTGCTCCTCGACGAGATCAGTAAGGTGTTCGAGCGCGTCCTGGCGACTCGAATTCTCGAGTCGATGAACCCGGGATTGCACGAGGCGCAGTATGGATTTCGTCGGGGGCGGTCGACCGTCGCGGCCATCGCCCACCTCAGGGACCTCGCGTCTCCCGGGGTGGAGTGTTGTGGGCGGTCTCGCTGGACGTGACCAACGCGTTCAACTCTCTGCCCTGGGAGACGGTGAGGGTGGCGCTGGGATACCACGGTATCCCGCGCTACTTGCGTAGGCTCATCGGAGCTTACTTTGCGGGAAGGGCGGTAGAGTTCCCGATAGGCGGCGGCGGTCTGTCGAAGCGGTCCATGTCGTGCGGCGTTCCGCAGGGTTCGGTCCTCGGACCGCTCCTGTGGAACATCGGCTACGACTGGGTGCTCCGCGGTGCCACGTTGCCGGGAGTGTCGGTCATCTGCTACGCTGACGACACTCTCGTCACCGTCCGCGCCGGCGGGCACCGCGAGGCGGGCCGCCTCGCCACGGCCGGCGTCGCGCAGGTGGTGGCCAGAATTCGGGCTCTCGGGCTGGAGGTCGCCTTGCAGAAGACGGAGGTCCTGGCCTTTCACGGGCCGAGGGCCGCTCCTCCGCCCGGGACGTCGATAGTCGTCGGGGGTACTTCGATCGCCGTCGGGTCGACGATGAAGTACCTGGGCATCGTTCTCGACGGTCGCTGGAAGTTCGACGAACACTTCCGGCGGCTGACCCCGAAGCTTCTGGCCGCCGCCGGAGCGCTCGGGAGTCTACTGCCCAACCTAGAAGGGCCCGCCGACAAATGCAGACGCCTCTTCGTGGGCGTCGTGCGTTCGATGGCGTTGTATGGCGCTCCGATTTGGGCGGGCGCTCTCTGCGCGCGGAACGTGTCGCTGATTCGCAGGCCGCACCGCGTTATCGCGCTGCGGGCTGCGAGGGCGTACCGCACGGTGTCCTACACCGCATCGTGTCTCCTCGCCGGCAGCCCCCCGTGGGAACTGGAGGCCGAAGCTCTCGCGTCGGTCTTCTGGCGCGTGACGGAAGCGCGCCTGAGGGAGGAACCGCCTCGTCCGCAAGAGGTCGTGCGATGGAGGAGAGAAGCTCGCGACGGCCTCTTCCGGAAGTGGTCGGAGAATCTCGAGGACCCGAACGTAATTACGAGTCGGGGGTTGGTGGCGGCGATTCGGCCCGTTCTGCGCGGCTGGGTCGATAGGCGACACGGTGCGATGTCGTTCCACTTGGCGCAGATGCTGACCGGGCACGGCTGCTTCGGTCGCTATCTGTGCCGAGCGCTGGGGCGGGAGCCGACGTCGGAATGCCACCATTGCGACGCTGGCGCCGAGGACACGGCGGAGCACACGCGCGCGGTCTGCCCGGCGTGGTGCGAGGAGCGCGCCGCCCTGTCGGCGGCCATCGGAGCGGATCTCTCGCTGCCAGCCGTGGTTTCGGCCATGGTCGGCAGCGAGGAGAACTGGAGCGCCGTTTCCTCCTTCTGCAGCGCCGTGATGCTGCGGAAGGAGGCGGCGGAGCGGGAGCGGGAACGGGATCCGAACTCGCTTCCGTCTCGTCGCGGGAGACGCGGTCGGCGGCGCAGGGCCTACCTGGCCAACCTGCAGCCGCCGCCCCCGTAGTTTGGATCAGCGGGCGATAGGTCGGGGGATCTATCGACCGCATTACACGATCCCGAGGAGGACGGAGAGAGGCGATCTTATGTGTTCAAGGGATCCTCTCTCGGGTCGCCGTTGCGGCGACGACGACGGGCCCTAGTCTGGGCAGGCGCCGGCGGGATCGCGAAAGAGCTTTGTGTCCTCGCGATCTCGCCACAAGCGCATAGGCGGAACACACGTGTGGTTTTTGTTCAGTAAGAGTCTGACTCCCCTCCGAGCCCCCCCAACCGGAGGGTGTCCATGAAGGATTTTCCACACGTTAAAAAAAAAAAAAAAAAAAAAAGGTTAGGTTAGGTTAGGTTAGGTTAGGTTAGGTTAGGTTAGGTTAGGTTAGGTTAGGTTAGGTTAGGTTAGGTTAGGTTAGGTTAGGTTAGGTTAGGTTAGGTTAGGTTAGGTTAGGTTAGGTTAGGTTAGGTTAGGTTAGGTTAGGTTAGGTTAGGTTAGGTTAGGTTAGGTTAGGTTAGGTTAGGTTAGGTTAGGTTAGGTTAGGTTAGGTTAGGTTAGGTTAGGTTAGGTTAGGTTAGGTTAGGTTAGGTTAGGTTAGGTTAGGTTAGGTTAGGTTAGGTTAGGTTAGGTTAGGTTAGGTTAGGTTAGGTTAGGTTAGGTTAGGTTAGGTTAGGTTAGGTTAGGTTAGGTTAGGTTAGGTTAGGTTAGGTTAGGTTAGGTTAGGTTAGGTTAGGTTAGGTTAGGTTAGGTTAGGTTAGGTTAGGTTAGGTTAGGTTAGGTTAGGTTAGGTTAGGTTAGGTTAGGTTTTTTTTTTTTTTTTTTTTTTTTTTTTTTTTTTTTTTTTTTTTTTATTCTAAACCCCCGATATTGTGGTCGGAGCCTGTGTCTACAATGTTCTCTTTCATACCAGTTCTATCAATCATGCCTCTCGTACTTTCATTCTTCATACTAATTTCTTCTGTCATTCATCATCTTTCGCCGATCAGGGTGAGTTCCCTTACTAATTTGACTAATGCTACACTATTTTATCTATTTATTACTACATCTATTAAGTCAGGGTAAAGGAAACAAAATTTTTCTGTCTTATTTTTCTACATTCTTATTTTAAATACTTAACTATTACAATTTTTCTAATTTTATATGCTTTATTTTAGTTTTTACAGCTTAACTACTTAAAATATCTAACAACTCTTATTCTATATACTTATTTACTTATGCTACTACCTTATATACAACTATATAATTGTAGCATATTTGCTCGCCATTTTAGTTTGAGACATTTATAAATTTTTTTTTTTTTTTTTTTTCCATTTTAATGAGTCAAGAGCCGTTTATTCTCCTCTGCCAGGGTCCTTCCATACATCCTTTCATAAGTTCTTGCAACCTAATTCGGAGGACGCGCGTTATGTCCCTCTTGTTCTACAGGAACTTTGTTCTGCAACAAGCTATCAAGTTTCTTCCAGATACAGAGTCCCTGCAGACTGTCTCGCGCACTCTGTGCCAGGGATGTGGAGACTTCTTTTGGTAGCGCCACTGCGTCGGCCAGCACGCCCTTAGCAATACGCAACGGACGATCTCGCCAGCTCATCCCACCTCCTTCTAACTGGGCAGGAATCGCTGAAGGCATTGTGCCCGACCTCGTCGAGCTTCGCCCTCCGACAATTCCTGCAAGAAGGCGGAATTTGCGCCGCGAAGTCCGTGCATTGTGCCTTGAGATGCGGGCCGCCACAGTGGCTACACGCGTCTGCCGATTCCAAACAAAATTTCCGGCTATGGCCGTAAGCGAGGCACCGCGAACACTGGACCAGCGGGGACTGGTCCTCGGCCTTTACCCTCTGGAGGTCAATGTGCACGTACCCCGCGCTTGTGATCCGTGTCCAGAGGGGTGGCGATGTCTCCAACACCACATGAGCCGTGTGCGGGTTCCTCGCCTTACGGCGATATCGGACTTTCACCCTGCAGGTCTCCTGGTCGAGGCCGTCGAAGAGATGTCGGTTCTGGTTCTTTAGGGCCTTAAGTATGTCTTCATCGGTGTTATCCGAGATGACGCCCCGAAGAACCAGAAGCGGGTCCCTATTCTGGACTTCCTCGACCCGAAGACCCTTCCCTTGCGCTTCCAAACATTCTCTTACTTTCGTTCTCTCGGCGGTGGTGGCAAAGGCCATCACCACCTTCCTGTCTTTCGCCTTCCTTACTCTTTCCACTTTCGTCCATCCCTCTTTTGCCTTGACCGTCTCCCTCAGCCTGGTGAGGACCTCTTCCCCGGTCATCTCGACGTCTTCCGACGACACCACCAGGGAGTGGAGGACGGCCGGCCGCTTTGGTGGTGGTCCAGCTAGAGTTGCCTCAGCGTACGTTTTGGGAGCTTCTCCCGTCTCCTGCTGTTTCTCCATTTTGGTATGGATAGTTTTTACCATCTCCTGTGTCTCAAGCAGGAGACGGGATTGCTCTTCCATTTTTTGGATAACGACTTTGTTCTGGCATTTCTCGATTTCTTCTAGCTGGGCCTCCAATGTAAACAGCATTGTATCCATCAATACGGAATATTCTGTTAATGCTGCTTCCAACGTCTCCCTATACTCTTTTTTTAAATTTCTGGCAGATCCCAGGGCCTCCCTGGCCATTTCTGACGTTTCCCTCTCACTTGACCTCCACATCGCAAAGACCTTCCTTTTTTCCTCATAGTAGCTGGTCTTTGCTACTAGGTCTTTCTTCCTAATTAAGGGAGACAGGCGTGATTCGACACTGCTCTGTGGGGATGGGGGGGGCCTAGGTGTCCGGCCCTGAGTCGCGGGGGATCGGGACGTGCCACTAGAGCTCGACATCTTCAGGGGTCGCGTCTAATAAATAAAATATGAAGCTAATAAAAATTTTTTAAAATAAAAGTCAAATTATTTCTGCAATAGCAGGTGTAACAAGTTGTCCCAGGGTAAAATAGCGAGCAAATATGCTCACGTCCTAAAACTAACTTAATCCTAACTTAAAACTAGCAAAAAGTAGAGAAAACTCTACTTTTTGGGTGCGACTCTACATAGAGTCTCAAGTCCTCATCAGAGAGATAGCCCTAGAGGAGGGACAGTCTATGGTGAAAACCGCGTCGCTCTACGACCAGCGGTTCCCGAGATATCTTATCTTCTAATTTCAGGCTTAATCAGCCCGAAAGACCCGATCTACTTCTTTAAAATAAAGAAATTCGATATTTCGGGAACCGCTGATCGCAGTATCCCGTGCGTGGGTTCCCCGTAATGGGCCCAGTCTCATCTATCCTCTCCCGGTCCAGAAAATGGGATCGGGGGGTCAACTCTACGTAGAGCCGCTTTGTGCTTCCAGGCACAGGTCTATGGACAGCAATAACAGTGTCGAAAATCCCGAATTGATTCGATTAAAAATAACTGAGTTATTGCTGTTTAAAGTTTTTGCAAATGGCGACCAATATGGCCGCCACTGAGTCTAGTATTGCCCAATTCGGCCCCAGTTAACCTAAACACCCCGTGTTTGAGCTCGTTAGATCGGGCTTTTTATTTACTATTTAGTTATAATAAACTAAAAATTTTAAAACTAACCCCCGATTTTTGGGGTTGAAAAAACCTTATTATTAAAACTAAAATTTTTATAAAAAATACAAAAAATGAATTAAAAAATCTACAAAAAATTTGACAAACTAACTTAACTATATACAATTTTTACAGATGGTTTCCGAAGAGATCGAGCCAAGGGTTGCACCCCCACATGCACACCCCTAATTTTCAAAAATTAATAACTCCGAAAGTTCCCAGCCAAAAATTTTGAAATTCGGTAAAAAGATAAAACTAATTAAACACTACAAAATAAACAAAAAATAAGTGGGGGTCGTCGCTTTACTTTTTTTAATATTAAATTTTGAATTTTGACAAATTTTTGTTAACTCAATATCTTCGGAACCACTAACCAGATCTCGACGTATGATGTGTCGTTTGAACGAGCTCGCCGAGACGCGTCGTTTGGTGTGCTGCGCGTCGCTGTAGCCCCTCGGGAACAGAAAACACGTGCCACGTGTTTTTCAGTTTTTTGAAGATTTCTCCGCGCGCTTGGGCGGAAAAAATCCAAAAAGGGTCTTGAAAGAAAGGTCTCAATAAGACCTATCCGACGACGTATTGAAAACTATAGGTCGTCGATCTTGTTTGAGCAGCGTTTCCGTTACAAAGTTACAGTTGCGGCTAAAACGCGGTTTTTCACTAATAAAATTTTCAGTTTTTCACTTTTCACAATTTCAATTTTGGATTCACATAGAACACGTTTCTCCGCAACTTTTGGTATACAGCAATGCACAGTTGATCACAAAAAACCTATTTTTGAATTGTTTACAAAGTTATTTTTGTGCGGTTTGGATCAGAGCAACACTTGTACGCGTCCGTTTAGAGTGGCGGGCGGGGCGTCTCTGGGGTTAGGTTAGGTTAGGTTCCCAGGCCTTTGGAGCCTAGGCCCCAGACTTAGGTCTGGGACCTAGGCTCCAAGGGGAGGAGTTCCTGGACTTCTACCTGGGCGCGTCCCCCGTTTGGCGGATAGGGGAGTGTCGCCGCAGTCGAATGACTGCAGGCGGTAGGGGTCTACGGACCCCCGCGGACCAACACCAGGCGAGGCGTCCGGGTCCCGCTCTGGTCTTGTACTGGAGTGGTCCTGTGATCGCACATTGCGCCACGAGGGAGCGCGGAGTTTGCGTGGAATGGCCTAGCCTTTCACGCGGCGCCGGAAGAGAGGGCGCGGAGTGGGATGTGGACCTTGGCGGTCCCCCCGGCACTAGAGGGCGGGGTGAGCGTTATTTATTTATTTATTTATTTATTTATTATTTTTATTTATTTATTTTATCATCATCGCTCGCCCCCCTTGGTGATTTGGTGAGTGTGGCGCTGCGAAGGCGCGGAGAAGCGGGGTGGGGATTTTCCCCCCCGCTCCAAGTGGACGGGCGACCTCGGCGGCGGTGACCCCGCCGTCGGGTAGAGTGGGCGGGTTTCCCGTCCGCTCTACGCCTCATAATCTCGTAACCCCGTGCGAGGTGTCGTGGTCATGTCTCGCGGCTTCGTGCGGGACCGAGGGGTCTTGCCTTAACCGGCCGGATCTAGAGGAAGAAGACCTCTATAAAAATTACCCCGAATCCTAAGCGGCGACACAGCGCGAAGGGATGCGTGGCCGACGGGAGGTTCGGTCTATTTGTGTCACCCCCTTAAACATGGATACGTGCATTGAAACATTATTAACCCAGGAGGGTACCGGCGCCTCAGGCAATGGAGAATCCCTTCGCGCTTCGGCGCGCAGCCCTGTCGAATCTGGGATGGGCAAATCACGTGTTTGTGTTTCGGAGCTTTCCGGTTCCGACGAGAGGCCCGAGAAGGGCGGAGTTGAGGTAGTGCCCGAGAAGGGCGGAGTGGACGTAGTGCCCGAGAAGGGCGGTGAAGACGTTGGGCCCGAGAAGGGCGGAGTTACAGGCGGGGCGAGACAGCCGCGAGTTGTCCTCACGCGTGTGGATAGCGTCGGCTCTCTCTCCTCGGTCGACGGGAGGTTTTGGGGGGCGGGATCAGATTCCGACGACAACATGTCGTTGAGATCTTCCCGCCGCCGAAAGCCTCAGTTTAGGAAAAGAATCCTGTCTCCGGGCTCCTCGGAGGAGGAAAATGAGAGGAAAAGGGCGACGCCTGGCAGAGGCCGAGGTCGACCGGCTACAACCGGCCAATACGTCGGACTGGCCGAAGCCAAACGTCGCCTTAACGACGAAAAGGAGCGGGAACGTAAAATCCAGGCGGAGAGCGAGGTGGCCGATATGGCGCGGGCGGTCCAATCCAGGACAAGCTCGCGTCAGTCGGACATGTCGCTCAGCGACGACGCCGGAAGAAGTGGAGACGCGCTTTCTCGAGCGGAAGGTTACCTTGAGCTTCTGCAAAAGGTGACCGGAAGCTCGAGAAACCTTAAGGGCACTTACATCAAGGCCCTTAAACAAGTGCGTAAAGGTATGAAGGAGGTGGTGGAGGAACTCGCCAATCGCAACGCGACTGACGAGGTCGTCCACCTCAGGGCGTTGGTTGCCGAACTCCGAAAGGAGAAGGAGGAGTGGAGGGCAAAATTTAACACCCTTGAAGAAAAAATGGAGAGGTTCATGCTGTCGCAGACTGCGGCGCATAAATCTCTGCGTCCCGACGACTGGGACGAACGTGAACGCTCTCTCGCGTCCAAACTGAGCGACATGCTCAACGCCTCGATCGACGCCAAGATCGAGGCGTTGAGCGACCGGCTCTTACCGGCCAAAGCGCAGCGTGTCGCTCTGGCCCCAGCTTCCGAGCCGGCCGACCAGGCGGCGGTCACGACGTTGACGCCGCCAGCGAATCCGGCTCCGAAGAGGGGGAAGCCAAACGGACGGGAGAAAAAGAAAAAGAAGGGTAAGACCGCGAACGCGGTCGAGACTCCGGCGGCAGCGCCGAAACCTGCTGCGAAACCGGCGCCCGCGACTCCTGCCGCGCGGGAGACCTGGTCTACCGTCCTCGGACGGAAGGCCGGGAAGCCAGGCAAGGCTGCGGCTGCGGCTGCTTCGAAAGAAGCGAAGCCGAAAAAGAAGTTGCGGGCGCCGTCTTCGGCGGCGATTTCGATAACGCTGCAGCCGGAGGCGAAGGACAGAGGCGTCACGTACGCCTCTGTAATCAAGGAGGCCCGCAGCAGGATAGACCTCGATGGTCTGGGAATCCAAACGCTCAAGATCCGAACGGGCGCGACGGGTTCCCGGATCATCGAGGTCCCTGGAGCGGAGAAAGGCGAGAAGGCCGACCTTCTCGCCTCGAAATTGCGGGCAGTCCTCGGCACGGAAGACGTCAGAGTGCAGCGGCCTTCGAAGAGGGTCGAGCTGCGGGTCATGGGGCTCGACGACTCCGTCACCGCCGAGGAGGTCGCCCGAGCACTGGCCGCGGAGGGTGGGTGTCAGCCGGACGACGTGAAGGCTGGCTCCCTCGCCCCCAACGGCTCGCTCTGGGTGAGCTGCCCGGTGGTCGCGGCGCGAAAAGTCGCCCGTGAAGGACGATTGCGCGTCGGCTGGACCACGGCGAGGGTCCGGCTGCTCGAACCGAGGCCGCTGAGGTGCTTCCGGTGCCAGGAGACGGGGCACGTCGGCGCGAAGTGCACTCGCGAAGTGGACCGCAGCGGCGCCTGCTACCGCTGTGGCGAGTCGGGCCACAGACTTCGCGAGTGCAAAGCCGAGCCTAAGTGCGCCATATGTGCGGCGGCGGACCGGCCCGCCAACCACAAAATTGGCGACAGGAGGTGCCCCGACTACAAAAAGAAAAAGGGAAAGACCAACAAGAGTGGCAGGCGCAAAGACAGGCCCGTAAAGGCTACCATCGTCGACGCGCCGGCTGCTAAGCCAGTGGAGGATTTAATGGACGCCGATAATTAATGGCGTCCATTAAGTTCTTGCAGGCCAATCTGAACCACTGTGCCAGAGCTCAAGATCTGCTGATCGAGAGCATGGCACAGTGGGGCATTAAGATTGCGATAGTGGCGGAGCCCTACGCGGTCCCCGATCGCGGCGATTGGCTGGGCGACCTGGACGGGTCGGTCGCGGTGATCGCTCCGGCCTCTGCGGGCTTCGTGGACGTCCGGAGGGGGAGCGGATACGCACTCGGTACGATGGACGGAGTGGCCGTCATCGGCGTGTACGCTCCCCCGAGCCGGAGTCTCGCCGACTTCGAGGCAATGCTCGCGGAGATCGGGGCGTCGATCGCTCGGCGGCCGCACCGTGCCGTTCTGGTCGCCGGCGACTTCAACGCCAGGTCGGTGACCTGGGGGGCTCCGGCGACTGACGCGAGGGGCGCGATCATGGAGGAATGGGCGGTGGCAACGGGCCTCACGTTGCTGAACCGGGGCACGAGGAACACCTGCGTGCGAAGG